>NC_056071.1:65294690-66630940 GCF_016772045.2 Ovis aries | reverse complement strand
CTTGCTGTGATGCCTCAGCCCTGACACCCAGAATCTGGGATGACACTGCGTCCTGCAAGCACCGTTCCTCCTGACCCCCAGTTCCAGGGCATCTGGTGGGGTCACGGCACCAATCGGAGGTCACGGGAGGAGGTTTGGCAGGCCAGACCAGTCCCCACCATGTGAACCTATACAGTGTAGGACGACCTACATGGAGGAGGTTTCAGGATCTTTCCAATCTTCCAAGAGATCCAGCCCCACCCTCTTCTGTCCAGCCCCCACCCCAGCCAGAAAATGTGAGGAAGTCTTGTTGAATTATCACAGAGTTTAAGTCCTTAACTTAATTCCAAAGCCACCGATTTTGAAAAGGTACTTGGCAGTCTCTTTCCAGTGAATTTTCAGATATCTCAGACTAATCCCATTTCTTCCACTAGGAATAAGCAAACTTCTCAATTAGCTCTGTCTCGCGGGGTGGTGACTTCCTTTAATCATTTTAGCCCAGGCACCATTTCCCGGCATCAGTAGTAGGAACCTAGGATGAAGAATTTTCCAGATTTCAGATGCTAATGTTTCCAGGGACCCTCCAGTGCCCTCTGCCCAGCCCCATCTCTAGGGAGGACCTTCCCTCACTCGGCCAGTCACGGAAGAACAAGGACTATGTGGAAGGAGGCACTGGCCCAGGTCACAGCACCGGCCTCCAGCTCAGCCCCTGCCTGGATGAAGCCTCTGATGCTTGGGGGTGCAGCGACCTGAGACCTGGCCCACCTGAGACCCGGCCTGCCCGCGACCAGGTGGTGTTGGGGAGAGCGTCGCCCCTCCCCTCTGCTGTCTCTCAGGGCCCCTTCCCTGCAGACCAAAGCTGGGAGGAAGTTGTGATCTCAGCAGCTGGGAGCCTGGAGGCCGACCCCAGAGGGCCAGGGAGGAAGGGCCTGGAACCTGGATCGAGGAGTGGCCAGCAGGGCCCAGCAGAGGATGCAGGAGGGGACCGTGGGGAGGAGGGGACCGTGGGGAAGGAGGCGCAGAGGTTACTCTGAAGTGCGGTCCCTGAAGACCTTCCATTCTCACACTCAAGATGGTCACTTGGGCCTGAACATGCCATCAGCCTAGTGGCCCAGAGGCCAGGGGCCACCACCATGATGGGCTCAGGGCAGCAAGGGTTGGAATCCCAGAGGCTTATCTCCCAGTCCTGGGGTCCTGCCCCTGTTTCTCAAGGGTCCCTGGACTTCCCTGGTAGCTCAGACGGTAATGAATTTGCCTGCAATGCAGGAGACCCAGGTTCAGTCCCTGGGTCAGGAAGATCGCCTGGAGAAGGGAAAGGCAGCCCAGTATTCTTGCCTGGAGGATTCCATGGACAGAGAAGCCTGGTGAGCTACAGTCCATGGGGTCCCAAAGAATCAGACACGACTGAGCGACTATCTCTTTCACTCACGGAGTGTCTGCAGTGACACCAAAGCTGCCAGCGTGCGTGGCCGCAGCCATGCCTGCCTGAGGGCTGGGGCAGACAGGCCTGAGTCAGGCAGGCAGGCCAAGGGCACGGCTCGTGGGCCGGGGGCAGGGCTCCAGCCTGGGGGTGGTGCCCATCAGAGGCCTCACGTCGGCTCCCGTGCCAGGCAGCCAGGAACAACCGTCTGGGCTCCTCTGGGCCTCAGGCTCCCTACCTGGGCAGACCTGTTGGTTCCGACAGTCTGGCCATGCCTCTTGGGACAGCAGGTTTTCAGGCTCCAACACTGCTGTCTGGCTGCCCAGGAAGCAGAGGTGGGAGGGCATCCAGCGGGCCGAGCTGGCCCTCTACACACAGCCCCGTCTGCAAGGATGACCCAGCTCAGAGGGCCGGGGCGGGGGTGGGTGCGGCGGCCCCAGGCTCTTGCCACAGACAGAACAAGGGCTCCGAGAGCCTGCCCAGGCCCGGCCGTCACCCCGGCGGGCCTGGGGGCCACCGGGCCTTGTTGCGAGAACCAGAGGACTGTGCTGGAAGCCACGTACTGGCTCCGAAGTCCTGCAGACAGAACCCAGGCGCCCACTCAGGCAGCTCCGCGGCTCAGGCTGCCATCAGAATTGGGTCTGCTGCTCTCAGCGGGGGCTGGAAAGCTGGGCCAGGCCACCCGTGGGCCATCCAGGGCCTCAAGCCCAGAAGCTGCTGGAAGGTGGGGGCTGCGGAGACCACCCAGCCTCCCAGAGACCTGCCCCCAAGCCCCACCTCTCTGGACCATGCCCCCCGGGGCCCCACCTGCCCGCTCTGCACCCCCGCTCCTGCCTCTTCCGCAGGCTGACCTCCCAGTTGCAGAGCCAGAAACTTCTCGTGTCCGAGCTTCAGAGGCCAGAGCCTCGAGGGTCTGAAGGCCACCTTGGTCAAGGGTCAGGGCAGAGCTCGATCCGGCTCAGGTCTCTTGACCCTGGCCCAGTTCTGGCGCCTGTTACACTGCCGCTGGGTGCAACAAGAGCAGGGCTTCTGAGTCGGCATGCCACCCCCAGAGCCCTCTTGGCCCAGGCTCCACCCCCAGAGCCCTCATGGCCCAAGCTCCACCCCCGTGGCCCAGGCTCCACCCCTGGGTGTGGCCCCCAGGCTCTGGTGTCAGTTCAGTTCAGTTCAGTCACTCAGTCGTGTCCGACTCTTTGTGACCCCATGAATGGCAGCAGGCCAGGCCTCCCTGTCCATCAACAACTCCTGGAGTTCACTCAGAGTTGCGTCCATCGAGTCCATGATGCCATCCAGCCATCTCATCCTCTGCCGTCCCCTTCTCCTCCTGCCCCCAATCCCTCCCAGCATTAGAGTCTTTTCCAATAAGTCAACTCTTCGCATGAGGTGGCCAAAGTACTGGAGTTTCAGCTTTAGCATCATTCCTTCCAAAGAAATCCCAGGGCTGATCTCCTTCAGAATGGACTGGTTGGATGTCCTTGCAGTCCAAGGGACTCTCAAGAGTCTTCTCCAACACCACAGTTCAGAAGCATCAATTCTTCGGCGCTCAGCCTTCTTCACAGTCCAACTCTCACATCCATACATGACTACTGGAAAAACCATAGCCTTGACTAGACAGACCTTAGTTGGCAAAGTAATGTCTCTGCTTTCGAATATACTATCTAGGTTGATTTTAACTTTTCTTCCAAGGAGTAAGCATCTTTTAATTTCATGGCTGCAGTCACCATCTGCAGTGATTTTGGAGCCCAGAAAAATAAAGTCTGACACTGTTTCCACTGTTTCCCCATCTATTTCCCATGAAGTGATGGGACCGGATGCCATGATCTTCGTTTTCTGAATGTTGAGCTTTAAGCCAACCTTTTCACTCTCCTCTTTCACTTTCATCAAGAGGCTTTTTAGTTCCTCTTCACTTTCTGCCATAAGGGTGGTGTCATCTGCATATCTGAGGTTATTGATATTTCTCCTGGCAATCTTGATTCCAGCTTGTGTTTCTTCCAGCCCAGCGTTTCTCATAATGTACTCTGCATATAAGTTGAATAAGCAGGGTGACAATATATAGCCTTGACATACTCCTTTTCCTATTTGGAACCAGTCTGTTGTTCCATGTCCAGTTCTAACTGTTGCTTCCTGACCTGCATACAGATTTCTCAAGAGGCAGGTCAGGGGGTCTGTATTCCCATCTCTTGAAGAATTTTCCACAGTTTATTGTGATCCACACAGTCAAAGGCTTTGGCATAATCAATAAAGCAGAAATAGATGTTTTTCTGGAACTCTCTTGCTTTCTCCATGATCCAGCAGATGTTGGCAATTTGATCTCTGGCTCCTCTGCCTTTTCTAAAACCATCTTGAACATCAGGAAGTTCACGGTTCACATATTGCTGAAGCCTGGCTTGGAGAATTTTGAGCATCACTTTACTAGCATGTGAGATGAGTGCAATTGTGTGGTAGTTTGAGCATTCTTTGGCATTGCCTTTCTTTGGGATTGGAATGAAAACAGACCTTTTCCAGTCCTGTGGCCACTGCTGAGTTTTCCAAATTTGCTGGCATACTGAGTGCAGCACTTTCACAGAATCATCTTTTAGGATTTGAAACAGCCTAACTGGAATTCCATCACCTCCACTAGCTTTGTTCGTAGTGATGCTTTCTAAGGCCCACTTGACTTCACATTCCAAGATGTCTGGCTCTAGATGAGTGATCACACCAGCGTGAATTTCTGGGTTGTGAAGATCTTTTTTGTACAGTTCTTCTGTGTATCCTTGCCACCTCTTCTTAATATCTTCTGCTTCTGTTAGGTCCAGACCATTTCTGTCCTTTATCAAGCCCATCATTGCATGAAATGTTCCCTTGGTATCTCTAATTTTCTTGAAGAGATCTCTAGTCTTTCCCATTCTGTTGTTTTCCTCTATTTCTTTGTATTGATTGCTAAAGAAGGCTTTCTTATCTCTTCTTGCTATTCTTTGGAACTCTGCATTCAGATGCTTATATCTTTCCTTTTCTCCTTTGCTTTTCACCTCTCTTTTTTTCACAGCTATTTGTAAGGCCTCCCCAGACAGCCATTTTGCTTTTTGCATTTCTTTTCCATGGGGATGGACTTGATCCCTGTCTCCTGTACAATGTCACGAACCTCATTCCATAGTTCATCCATCAGGCACTCTATCTATCAGATCTGGGCCCTTAAATCTGTTTCTCACTTCCACTGTATAATCATAAGGGATTTGATTTAAGTCATACCTGAATGGTCTAGCAGTTTTCCCTACTTTCTTCAATTTGAGTCTGAATTTGGCAATAAGGAGTTCATGATCTGAGCCAGAGTCAGCTCCTGGTCTTGTTTTTGTTGACTGTATAGAGCTTCTCCGTCTTTGGCTGCAAAGAATATAATCAATCTGATTTAGGTGTTGACCATCTGGTGATGTCCATGTATAGAGTCTTCTCTTGTGTTGTTGGAAGAGGGTGTTTGCTATGACCAGTGCATTTTCTTGGCAAAACTCTATTAGTCTTTGCCCTGCTTCATTCCGCATTCCAAGGCCAAATTTGCCTGTTACTCCAGGTGTTTCTTGACTTCCTACTTTTGCATTCCAGTCCCCTGTAATGAAAAGGACAGCTTTTTTGGGTGTTAGTTCTAAAAGGTCTTGTAGGTCTTCATAAAACCATTCAACTTCAGTTTCTTCAGCATTACTGGTTGGGGCATAGACTTGGATAACTGTGATATTGAATGGTTTGCCTTGGAGACGAACAGAGATCATTCTGTTGTTTTTGAGATTGCATCCAAGTACTGCATTTCGGACTCTTCTGTTGACCATGATGGCTACTCCATTTCTTCTGAGGGATTCCTGCCCGCAGTAGTAGATATAATGGTCATCTGAGTTAAATTCACCCATTCCAGTCCATTTTAGTTCACTGATTCCTAGAATGTCGACATTCACCCTTGCCATCTCTTGTTTGACCACTTCCAATTTGCCTTGATTCATGGACCTGACATTCCAGGTTCCTATGCAATACTGCTCTTTACAGCATTGGATCTTGCTTCTATCAGCAGTCACATCCACAACTGGGTATTGTTTTTGCTTTGGCTCCATCCCTTCATTCTTTCTGGAGTTATTCCTCCACTGATCTCCAGTAGTGTTTCAGGCAACTAATGACCTGGGGAGTTCCTCTTTTGGTATCCTATCATTTTGCCTTTTCCTACTGTTCATGGGGTTCTCAAGGCAAGAATACTGAAGTGGTTTGCCATTCCCTTCTCCAGTGGACCACATTCTGTCAGACCTCTCCACCATGACCCTCCTGTCTTGGGTTACCCTGCGGGCATGGCTTGGTTTCACTGAGTTAGACAAGGCTGTGGTCCTAGTGTGATTAGATTGACTAGTTTTCTGTGAGTATGGTTTCAGTGTGTCTGCCCTCTGATGCCCTCTTGCAACACCTACCATCTTACTTGGGTTTCTCTTACCTTGGGCGTTGGGTATAATGGGGTATCTCTTCACCACTGCTCCAGCAAAGCACAGCCGCTGCTCCTTACCTTGGACCAGGGGTATCTCCTTACCACTGCCGATCCTGACCTTCAACGTGGGAGAGCTCCTCTAGGCCCTCCTGTGCCTGCGCAGCCACCGCTCCTCGGGTTGCTCCTCCCGGCCGCCGCCCCTGGCCTCAGGGGTGCGTGGCTCCTCAAGGTCACCGCCGCTGGCCTCGGGTACGAGGTGGCTTCTCCTGGCCGCCCCTGACCCCAGACGTGGGGTGTCTCCTCCCGGCCGCCACTGACCTCGGACGTGGGGTAGCTCCTCTCGGCCATTCCTGCGCCGTCGCAGCCTGGCACTCTAGGCTGCTGCCCCTGACCTCGGACGCGGGGTAGCTCCTCTCGGCCTTGCCGGCTCGCAGCTGCCTGCGCTCAGTGCACAGGCTCGCAGCCGCCTGGTGTCAGGCCTGCTCAAATCCATCCATCACTCCTCTTCCAAGACGCCAGCCGTGCCCTCAGTGCACGTGTGTGTGAGCATTTGCTCACTTGCCGCCTATACACTGTAGACCTCACCAAGGGCAGGGGCTGGACTGCCTTGCCCCCACAGGCAGCCTCCGTGCCCAGCACAGATGTGAACCTGAAGCATGGAACCTACCCCGTACCCTCTACATGGCTGACTTCCAGGCGTGGGGACGGGAGAGGAGCCGGACAGGCCTCGGACACCAGGGCAGGGAGCAGGTGGCTGAAAAGCGGATAGCAGCCTGGGGCTCCAGTGCCCCGCCCCCCTACCCCCACAGGCGCTGTAGTCCTTTCAGACTCGCGTACCAAATCCAAATCCAGGGATGAATTTATCGAGAATCCCAAGCCGACACCCAGTGCGTGAGGGCAGGTCCCTGTGTGCCTGCCCTGGTCGCACATCGGGGAGCGGGTGACAAGCTGCATGCCTCCCGCACCCCCTACCCCCACCCTGCGCTGGAAGCCCCCAGCCGCTGCCTCCCCTCCAGCCCCGTCATTCAGAGCCTCCCAGTTCCCCTCCAGCTGGTGTCCTTTATGGTCCTCTCTGATTGCTCTGAAACCTTCTGGATCATTCCAGGAAGCTGCTTTACCAGCTTGGACAGATGTCTACATGCCTACGCCTGGCACTGGGTGGCGTAGACCAGCCGTCGGGGCCCACACACCCCCTTTCCCGCATCGTTGCGAGGTGGGCGCTTCATTTGCACTCTCCCCAATGACGGTGCTTGTTGAGAACAGTCCTGCTGACTTAATTAGCACCAAAACCCTGGAGGTGGTCCTTGGAGTGCGTGTAGAACAGCTGCTCGCCCCCCGCACGGAAGTGAACCCGGAGACACCTCCGTAAAACTAGCGGACCGTGACTCCTCGCCCTCCAACCGCCCGTAAATGCTGCTCCTGCAGAGCCCGGGCCGGCTGTGGCCGGTGGCCAGCTGCGGGAACAGGTGTGCCCGCCCCGCTCGGCGGCACTGCCAGCCGGCAGACAAGGATGCGGCGGGCAGGCCACGCCTCCAGCGCGCTTCCTGGGCATCGTTATTTCAAAGCCACACGCGAGGTCTGCCCCTGATAGCCGGGCGCGGCCTCGTGCCAGCAGTGGGAGCTGGTGGCCTCTGGGGCAGCAGCCCTCTCCCGCAGCTGGCGTGAGGGGTCCAGGGCTGAGACGGCGGTGTGGGAGGCTCTCCCTGACCCCCAGGCCCGGGGAGGCCCGGATTCCCGCGGGGAATCCATGAATCCTGACTCAGACTCGGCAGAGCCCAGAATTAGTACCGGGGAACCTTGGAGCTGCTGCCCTTGGGAGCCCAGGCTCAGGGTGTTAGAAACACAGACCCAGGTGACATGGAAGTCTCTAGAAACCTGGCTGACCACAGTGCTCCCACCCCAAGCTCATGCCGCGAGGTGGCAGTGCCGGGCCCCTCGCTTTGGGGGAGGGAGGGGAGGAGGGAGCCGAGGTCACTCACCCAGGACACACGGCTGGTCAGCGGCAGCCAGGACTTGCTTCAGCCAGAGCCTCCTGCCCGCCCAAGGCTGGGTCTACAGCCTGGAAGGAGTGTGGGGCCTGGGGGCCTCAGTGCCTGGAACCCAGAATTCCTTCCGCACCTGGCAGGACACCCCAGCCGGCATCTGACCCTCACCCAGCCGGCATCTGTCTCCAGCTGTCCACACCACAGCCCCTGAGCCCTGCTGCCTGGGTCTCCTCTCCCCACAACCCCCAGGAAGTGAGTTCACAGCCCAGACCCCAAGTAGCCTCTGGAGAGTGACCCGGCACTCGGTGGAGTGACCCACCCACTGGCCGGGTCCGAGGATGGCAGCCCAGTCATGGCTCCAAGGACAGCGTGCCCGAGCCACCGGTCACCCAGGGACCGTCCCCTGGGTAGGGGCCTTGGGAGGACAGCCACAGACATGCACGGAGCATGCGGTCCCTGCTCTCTGGCCTCCTTTGATTCACCTGCAGCAAGATCTGTGGGTTGGGGTGCTGGAGTAGGGGCCAGGCTGGGTGTCTGGCGGTCATGAGGTGTTGGGGCCTACAGCTGCCCATTGCCCCTACGCCAGGGAGTCCAAGTAGGCAGGCCCCGGGAACACACAGCCCTGTGGAGAGGGAGGCGGCCCCTCTCCTGGGGACCACAGCTGGCCTGGAGCTCTCGAGTCTGTCCAGAGGAATGGGCAACCTCGCCTGTGGGCAACCCCAGGTGAGAGCCTTTGATGCCTCCTGCCTGGATGCCATAGCCCTGCTTTTGGCTAATTTATTGCAAACTGTTTGGGAAAGCCAGTTTAATTAAAATCTAAATGTGCCTCCTGGGAGGGCCCGCTCCCCCAGCCTCTGTCGGTGTGATGAGGGGAGAGGGGCACTTGAGGACTGCAGCGGCTTCCCTGTTTTTATCATCCCGAAGCCCCCGAGATAAGACAATTTATTCATGGAATTCACACTCCAGTGGTGTCAATAAAAGGCGGGCTGCGGTCCACGGAGAATCACGCAGAATCCCGAGCCGGAACTGGCAGCAATTCAGGGACCAGTTCTTTCCATTGTAAGTCAGAGAGGCTGGCAGGGGCCACCTCGGCCTGCCCGTCAGGACGCGGCTGCTTTCTGGAGAATTAAAATCGCCGTCTGGGAGAGCATTCGTCTTGGCTCGTCTTGGCGGACTCCGGTGGGTCAAGAGGCGTGGGGCCCTCCCCGCTCCCCCGGCCACGCCAGAGACGTGGCCCTTCTGGAGCCTGACCCTCCCGTGCGCCCCAGGCCGGCTCTCTCCCCTGGACCTGTGTCCCGCTCTCCAGGGCAGGCGCCCGGATCTGACAGTCCCACAGGCCCGCCTCCCTCTGAGCTGCCCTGTCTGGGAAGCAGAGCCCCGAGTACCCGGCTGTGCAACGGGGCATGCCGGCTTGTGGTCCCACCCCGCGTCCGCAGGAGCGGATGGGTGGGGCCCAGGGAGGGGCGGCCTGTGGCTGGGGGCTGCACCCTTCCACACCACGCAGGCAGGCTGGCGCTGTGGGCCAGGGGCCAGGCAACACGGACCCGGGCTGGAGGTCAAGGGGGCCGGCTCTGAGCCAGAGGACCAGGGCCCAGGTCGCTGGCACCTGCCCCCACCACCCGCCTGGACCTGCGGCCCAGGCTGGTCAGCGTCTCCAGCCTCCACGCCTTTAGCGGGCAGCCTTCTGGGTCGTCACTTCTCCTCCACCAGCTCTCAGGGGCCCTCCTGCTCAGCGGGCCCTAGAACAGCGCCAAGGACCCAGCACGGGCCGCAGAGCTTTGTAATTAACTGGGCCCGTCTCTCCCCAAGGCCAGGGCCCCCCGGGGCAGTGCCAGGCCTGCCGTGCCTCTGTGTCACCAGGGTCCCTGCCCCCTCCCCCCACCACAGGATCTGCTGGGTTGGGGGTGGGGGTCACCAACGGACAGGCGGATGGACAGACAGATGGCAGGGACGGCTGGAGGGTGGATTGCAAGGCTGGGGAATCTCAGCAAAGCCGAGAAGCCGGGCCGCCCTGGTTTCTCCTCTGTCTCCAGCTGACCTAAAGGCTGCGGCTACTGAAGAGAAGCCAGCGCCACCCTCTTAAAGTCACATCCCCGCCCCCAACTCTGGTTTCCTCTCCAGCGCTGGAACAAGATGTCATTCCCGAGGGCGACAGAGCATTCTCTTCATGGCCCGTGCAGGCCCCCGGCCCCTGGCCCACCCCAGCCCTCCGGGCCCACTCCCCCTTCCCTGGTGAGGAGCTGCCTCCCACCCCGCCTCTGCCCGCCGCCCCTCCCCAGAGTGCACGCCACCTGCCACCCTCGCCTGGCTCTGGGTAAATGCGCTTTGGCGCTTTAATCGGTGCCCTCTCCAGTGTTATGATAAATAATTGAAACGAAACCACATGTGTCAAAATACATGAACCTCTTGCAGGCGGGCGTGAATCTCTGCAGCTCGAGCTGTCTTTCTCCCGAGACGCCATAAAATGGGGACATAACATGGGGACAGGCCCGGCTCCCTCCACAAGTGCAGAGGAGGGTCGGCGGCGGACTGGCCGCAGCTACTAGGAGCGAATCCCCGGGGTGACTGAGCCCTCACCTGGAGAATGGGATGCTGCACACTGGCTCAGGCTGGTCGGTGGGGAGGAAGGACCCAGGGCACAAACATGGCCAGCCTGTGGCGACCACCACCCCCCCACACCATCTCCCGCCGGAGCATGGCCTGACCTCAGCACCGCCCAGCCCTGCGGGGTTCGGGCTGGCCGCCTGGCACTTGGGTGTGGCCCAATGCGACGGCAGCCCAGCCCTACGGATGCATCGCGTCTGTCCAAGCAGACAGCCCAGCGAGCAGCCTCCCCAGATGTGATTCCAGCTTCCAAGAAGGAGAGGTGGTTTGGAGGTGTCCTCAGAGCCCAGGTGGGCCGCTGTGTCCCCCTCTGCCCGGGACCACCGTGGGCAGCGGGCCCCGTGGGGCTCCCCCAGCGCAGGAGGCCCGCGTCGCGCCCGGCGAGACTCGCAGCCTGGGCAGGAGCGCGCCGTTTCACGCTGATTTACAGTTACTGCCTCCTGGCCAGGTGCTCCCTCCACGGTAAGTACATGCGCCGATTTTTTATGCAAGATTGAACAACTTAACGGCCTGAACAAGTTGGATGACAAGACTTTAATTGCTATTTTTCTCCCTCCAGCCCTCAAGAGAGCAATATGGAGGCATTTAGAGAAGTATTTCATAAAACAGGAAAGAAAGCAATTTGCCAAGTTCTGTGCACATTTGCTTGCCAAGCTCCTCGGCCCTCCTCCGGGCTGGGGGATCGTGGCTCTCCAGGGACCCCAAGGCCTTCCAGGCCTTCACTGGAGGGGGGCCCCCGCCCAGCCAACGTCACAGGATTCTAACCCAGAGAACCAGAGGGGCTGGCGGAGGCACCTGTCCCCGCAGCTCCTGGCCGCTGTTTTTTTCCTCATTAGACGTTAGGTGTTCACACACTAAGTGCCACCGTGTGCCAGCCCGGGGGACACAGGTGCCCGGCAGAGCCCGGGGGACACAGGTGCCCGGCAGAGCCCGGGGGACACAGGTGCCCGGCTGAGCCCGGGGGACACAGGTGCCCGGCAGAGCCCGGGGGACACAGGTGCCCGGCAGAGCCCGGGGGACACAGGTGCCCGGCTGAGCCCGGGGGACACAGGTGCCCGGCTGAGCCCGGGGGACACAGGTGCCCGGCAGAGCCCGGGGGACACAGGTGCCCGGCAGAGCCCGGGGGACACAGGTGCCCGGCTGAGCCCGGGTGACACAGGTGCCCGGCAGAGCCCGGGGGACACAGGTGCCCGGCTGAGCCCGGGGGACACAGGTGCCCGGCTGAGCCCGGGGGACACAGGTGCCCGGCTGAGCCCGGGGGACACAGGTGCCCGGCAGAGCCCGGGGGACACAGGTGCCCGGCTGAGCCCAGGGGACACAGGTGCCCGGCAGAGCCCGGGGGCCCCGTGGGGGAGCCCATGGGGTCCCTGGCTCCCTGAGTGTGTCACCCCATGGGGAGTGGTCCTCTGTTGGCATGTGTTCTGGGGGAGGCCGTGATCAATACCGTCACTACCGGAGGCTGTGAGGATGGTGAGGGCGCCTGCCGGACAAGCGTTTTGTCTGGAAAAGGCATAAATCGTGGTGTGGGGCTGGGCGGGGGGTGGGGGTGGAAATCGCAAGGCCCATCGTTTGTGGGCGAGGCCCGCCTCTCGCCAGGATGGCTGATGAGCGGCCCCTGGAGAGCAGGGCCACACTAAGGGCCCCGCGGGACTCAGCCTTCTCTTTTCTCCGTCTCCAGCTCCTCGACACAGAAGCCGCCTCTCCACGTTCCTCGTTCATTCTCGACGTGTTCAAAGGATTCTGTGAGGTTAGAATGGCCCTTTTAAGAAACTGCTCAGGGCGGCCGTTCGCCTGGAAGAGCCGCCCAGCTGACACCTCTCATTAGCGCTGAGGTCTGGGGAGGAGGCCGCAGGGGGTGAGGGGGCGCGGCTGGAGCAAAGTGGGGCCTTCAGCCGGAGTGGGGGCTGGGCTGCCTCTCCAGGTCTGCGAAGTGTACCCAGCCTCCACTCTGCCAGGGGCCCCTGGCGCTGGAACCACTGGGTTTGTACAGACAGGAGAACCGAGTCTGGACTGAGCCAGGGACAGAGCAACCAGAGCTGGGGCCTGCCTGGGGCTGCCCCGGGAGGGGTCGGCGAGCTCGCGAGCACCAGCTCTTTAATGGAAGTGGCTGAAAGCAGGCCCAGGCCTTAGGGAGCTCCCCGCCCAGCGGACACACACCACACACCGGTGTGCCACAGGCCACAGGCGCAAACGCAGGCGCACCCGCACACGCTCAAACCCACGGGCATGAGCTCAAGCTCACTCACATGCACAGTCCTGCACGCACCATTACACACACATACACCTGTGTGCAGTCCCTGTGAGCACCCACAGACACGTGCACGGAGGCAGGTGCTCGTGTGTGCACACACGAAGACACACAGCTTCACACAGAGCGCACTCACACGTGTGCACACACAGGAACACTGGCACGCACGCCTCCACACACATGACGGCACACACCCTCCCGTGCGTGCACTGACACACACACACACACACACACACACCCTCCCGTGTGTGCGCACTGACACACACACACACACACCCTCCCGTGTGTGCGCACTGACACACACACACACACACCCTCCCGTGTGTGCGCACTGACACACACACACACACACACACACACACCCTCCCGTGTGTGCACACTGACACACACACACACCCCCTCCCGTGTGTGCGCACTGACACACACACACACACACACACACACACACACCCCGCGCCCTGGGAGCAGAATAAGGCAGGCGGCTTAGAGTCTGTAATGAGACGGGTGGAGCCAAGGCCGCCACGTCCTTGGGAGGGAGGCGCTGTCCGAGGCCAAGGTCAGCGGAGCCCACTCGGCTGCCAGGAGGGGGAGCAGCCTGGCTCAGGGCAGGACCGAGGGCTCCCGGGTGGGAGGGCACGCTGGCGGGGCTGATGCACCTCCAACTCCGCGGGGTCCCTTGAACACAGACTGGCTCGGAATGAGAGGGGAGGACCGGGCTCCTGGGGGGATGGGCCGAGCCGCAGATGAAAGGCCTTAGAGGAGGGGGGCGGAGGGCCTCTGGCTCAGCAAAGGAAATATTGAAATTAAATCATTTCCCAGGGCTGGGGGAACCTTCCGTCCTAATTAAATAGCCGGGACTCTCGCGGCCTGCTGTCAGAGAGCCGCGCTGGGGGAGGGGAGGGCGCAGATGCTGCCCTTGGAAGGCGGGGATTAGCGGCTGCCGCTCTTTGAAGGGGCCCGCGGCGCCCCGGGCCGGGGAGGATGCCGTCGCCGCTAATTAGGGCCGAGCCGCCCCTCCTGTCCTGAGGCACAAATCCATATTCAGGCGCTGGGGCGGGGGGCCTTCCTGTGCACGGGACGGAGACTGGACCCCCGTGCGTGTCCCCCCCGCCCCCACCAACTCCTGGCCACCAGCCCCGACTGTCAACTCCCCGCCGCAGACGGAGGCCCTGCTCAGCAGCCCCGCGGTGGGGAGGTGGGGGGCACCGCCCCGGAGGGAGGCTGCAGGGCTGTGTCCGGTCCGGGGGTGCCCTGCGGGTTGGCCGCCGAGTCCCCTCTTCTCTGTGCTGGGCCTTGCTATGGGGTGGCCATGCCCCAGCGCTTCCTGTGGGTGGATGCCCTTAGGTGGGCCGGGCCCTGGACAGAAGGCTTAAGTGCACCAGAAGTCAGGAAGCGGAAGGAAGAAGGCCGGCTGCGGAAGAGCACGTTCTGGAAGAACAGCCTCTGGCCGGAGCGCGGGGGCCATGCCGTGAGCCAGGTGTACCCGGAGCAAAGGAGCCCATGGGGCAGAGCCCATGTGCCCAGGACCCCAGAGACCCACCCCTAGCACAGGGACCACAGCCGGGGTGGGGAGAAGGCAGATCCAGCCTTCCATGCGGAGCCTGGGTGTCACTCAGTCGCGTCCGACTCTTTGCGACCCGGTGGCCTGCAGCCCGCCAGGCTCCTCTGTCCATGGACTTCTCCAAGCAAAGACACTGGAGCGAGTGCATTGGGGCAGCGTTTGACTACAGTGTGTTTGGGCATATTTTCCCTGTACTCTTATTGATGTGGGCTTTCTGAGCTCTCGAAAACTATAAACTGATATATTTTATCAAATTCAGGTAATTTTTAGCCATACCTTCTAAAAACGTATTTAAGAATTGTAATGTCTCCTTTATTTTCTCTCTTCTTCTGGCGCACCAACATCACATCTCTCAGACTGTTCATACCATTCCATGCGTCCCTGAAGCCCTTTCTTTTATTTTTTTTTTTCTTCCTTCCTTCCCACGTCTTCAAAATGGGTAATTTCTACTGATTTCTCTTCAAGTTCACTGACGTTTCTTCGTAGTCCTGGTCTACTGTCAAGTCCCTTGTGAGCTTTTAAATTTCAGATTTGCATTTTTCAGCTCTAGAAATTCCGTGTGTGGTCCTTCCTTACAATTTCTGTTTTTCTGCCGCAGCACCCAATCCATTTATTCATTGTGAGGACACTTTCTTTTATTTCACTGGGCCCAGTGGCCGCAGCAGCTTTGAAATCCCTGCCTGCTTCCAAGTCTCGGTCATCTTGGGGTTAGATTCCGTGACTTGAGAATGGGCCGTATTTTCTTCTTTCTCCAGATACTGAGTAATTTGAGATCATATCTTAGACTTCGTAAAGGTAATCTGTGGAGACTCTGGATTCAGGTGCTTTGATCATCAGTGTTTTGATAGGCAGTTAATCTGATATGGTTCGAACTGAAAAATCTTCATTTGGGATGCATCTCAAACCTCAGTTGAGGTTTTAGACCTGGGCTGGCTGTTTGGAGTCTCCCCTGCTCAGGGCTCAGGCAGAGACTGGCACGGAACCTATACGCAGACTTTGGGATCCACTCCTTACTGGAATCCTCCGTAACCTTTCTGTGGCTGAGTTTGCCCTACGCCCTGTGCTCTGGTCTTCAGGCCACAGAGATGGTGCATTTGTATTGGACTCTGGGTTATTTCCATGACCTGCATGGTGCAGCTTCTGGACTCTGCTCAGGCTGGGTGCTATCGAAATGGAGAGCTTCCTCAGTCTAGTCTACAACTGACTCCCTTCCAGAGCCTGCCTGATTTGGCTTGTTCTCCAGGGTCTTCAGCCAGCCGTTTCTTTTTTTTAAATCCAGTGTTTATAGTTGTTATCTTTGGAAGAGTCAGTCTGGTAGGAACTTATGTGGCCGCTGCAGGACTCAGAGCTTTGAGGCTTGTTTTAGAACTTTGTTAGTGATGAGTCAAAGTGGCCTTTACTCCGGGGCTGGTTAGTCCCCTACTGAGGTTGTGGCCCTTCTGGAGTTTCCGTTCGATGCCTGCGGTGTTGTTATGGGCTGAACTGGTCTTCCCACAAAGATTCATAGATTGAAGCCACAATATGATGTATCTGGGGATAGGGCCCTTAGCAGTAATTAAAATTAAATGAAGTCATAGTGTGGGGAACCTCATCTAGTAGGACTGTGGCCTTTCTAGAGGAGAACTAGAGAGCTTGATCTCAGACATCCCGCCTCTAGAACTGTGACCAGTAAATGGCTCTGGTTTAAGCCACCCAGTCCATGGAGTTCTGTTGTGGTGACCTGAGCTGATGAATACATGCATGCGTCTCAGTCGTGTCTGACTCTTTGTGACCCCATGGACTATAGCTCACCAGGCTCCTCTGTCCAAGGGTTTCTCAGGAAAGAATACTGGAGAGGGTTGCCATGCCCTTTCCTCCAGGGGTTTTCCCGACCCAGGGATTAAACTTGTGTTTCCTGAGTCTCCTGCCTTGGCAGCAGATTCTTTGCCACTGAGCCGCCTGGGAAGCCTGAGCTCATGAATACCGATGTTTTTAGAAGGCTTCCTCTCTCTGGCTGGTCAGAGCTCCAACGCCCCCCAGAGAGATTTTCAGAGCGGTCCCACGGTGTTTCTGGCAGCATCCCCATGAATTCCAGCCTCTTAACCTCCCCGAACCCCAGTCCTGCATTCCCAGCTCAGCACGGCCATGTGGGCTTGGATCTCCATCCTACCTGCATTCCAGAGAGTTTCTCGGAGCCCTCAACAGGGCGTTCGCCGAGCTGCCCTCCCTCAGACTCACAGCTGACGCTGTCTGCTGTCTGATGTCTAAAAGCAGTCTTTCCGTGCTTTGCATTCAGCTCTGGGTTTGTCCAGAGCAAAGCCCCTGCTGATTCATCTGTCGTGGCTGAACCATGTGTCCATACAGACCTTCACTGAACTCCTCCGAGTGGAAGCGCACACCACGGATGAGACGTGCGGGGGCTTTGCCCAGGACAGAGCCCCCTTGTAGCCAGAACCCTGATGGGAAAGAAAACCCCTCCACCTCCAGACGCTCCTCGAGGCCAGCTCCAAAGGCAACCCGTCGTGACTTCCAGCCCCGCAGACCAGCTCCCCGTGGCTGCGATGTTCCTGTGATGGATGGGGTCGTGCAGTGGGCGCTTCCTCCTGGCTGCTTCCTTCGCTCCTTCCGTCATCGGGGACCTTCAGCCACACTGGGGAGCACAGCGGGGGGCCCGTGGCCGCTGCTCCCCGCTCTCCGTCTTGCGCGCGCCCCGGCTTGGTGTCCCGTTACCTGGCTGTGGACATCCTGGCTATTTCCAGTTTCTGGCCGTTGAAAACTGCTGTAAATGTTCTTGGGTGTCCCAGGTGGCTCAGACAGTAAAGAATCTGCCTGCAGTGCAGGAGAGCCGGGTTCACTCTCTGGCTCAGGAAGATCCCCTGGAGAAACGAATGACTATCCTCTCCAGTATTCTTGCCTGGAGAATCCCATGGACAGAGGAGCCCCGGGCTATCATCCCTAGGGTCACAAAGACACACACATCTTCTGGTGAAAGCACGTGTGTGTTTCCGTTGGGTCGTTTCCGAGGAGTGGAACCCACCCAGGGTGCCACGATGTGTGTGTGGCTTTATTATGGCTGAAATTCATTAGGAAGAGGTGTCCCACCGCAGCTGGGGCTGGCGTCTCCCTGCAGACAGAAGAGAGCACCTCTTTCTTCCTACACTTTGTGGGCATTTGGACATTCTGTTTTGTGAAGCATCAGTTCAAATACTTTGCCTATTTTTGCTCCCTCTGACTCAGCCTCTTCTTTATAAGTGAGCGTTCTTCATCTGGATGAGTCTTCAGTCAGAGACACGTGTTGCAAACATCACCTTTTGTCTGGTCTTCTGACACCCTTAGGTGCCGATGATGAACAGAAATTCTCAGTTTTAACGTGGTCCAATTGATCAGTTTTATTCTTTACGGACAGCGCTGTTTGCACCCTGTTTAAAATTTCTCTTTCAATCTTAAATCACCTCCCCGCTGAGAAGATTCTGAGTCGTGACTCTTCCCTGTGACGTGCTCCCATCTTTTGTTTCAGCACTGATCTGACGAGTCGCTGATAAGAGTGCTGGACACCACACGACTGATGCCAGGCCAGGTGGGAGCTCAGCGGCTCCCTCCCTCCAGGCTGCCAGGCCCGGTGGGAGCTCAGCGGCACCCTCCCTCCAGGCTGCCGGGCCCTGTGGGAGCTCAGCGGCACCCTCCCTCCAGGCTGCCGGGCCCGGTGGGAGCTCAGCGGCTCCCTCCCTCCAGGGTGCCAGGCCCGGTGGGAGCTCAGCGGCTCCCTCCCTCCAGGGTGGCGCCAGGCCACTAGTCAGCCCCCTTGTCTGCAATTCCCTGCAACAGACAGAGCGGCCCTAACAGTTCATGTGGGCTGCGTGTCCCATTTCATCCTCAAGGATAACACGGCAGACTCCGCCAGGGCCTGCTAGAATCACCACGATAACGGGCCCCTCGCCCGCCAGGCTACCTGCCGTGCCAAGAGGAGAAGGCGAGGCCAGTCTCACACGGTCGCCGCTTGGAAAACCCATGTAGTCAGAGGGCGGGGACGCGGGGCTCGCCAGCGACATGAACCTGGCTGCGTTTCCCTCTCTTCTCGGGGACTACATGTGCTCTGATTTTGATATTTTAAGAAACTGGCAGGGCCCTTCAGCTCACAGAGCAGGCTCCCCTGACTGCAGAGGCTGGTTGCCTAGTAACCTCCTCCTATGATGTCATCACCCGCCACAGCGTCCGGGCACCAAGACCAGGGCTGTGAGGGTCCCTGCGTGGTCCTCCCAGCAAGAGGAGGGAAGGGTCCCTTGGTCAGTGCAGGCAGGGAAGGCCCCTGGGGGAGGTGGACCGCGATCGGCCCCAGCGGAGGTGGAGGAGGGCTTGGAGGTGGGAGGAGGGGCCCAAGGGCCCTGAGAGGCAAGTGGGAACAGGGGTGTGTAGGGCTACAGACAGCATTCCAACAGTGAGGAGGGGGGGCCCGTAGGGCGGAAGGGGGAGTCACAGCCACACGGATGAGGCTGGAAGAGAGGAAGGGCATCCTAGGAGGACATCCCCTCCGCTGGGGAAAGACGCCCCAAGGAGCTGAAAGGCCACCAAGCACCCCAGCCGGCCGGAGTAGTCCCCGAGGGTTCCCGGGCAGGCAGGGCTGCTGTCAGCCCCTCAGTCACTCCCCAGGGCCCACGGTGACAGTGAATGAGGGGGTTTCTACAATGAGGGCAGCCCAGGGGTCCTAGACCCCCGCCCCCCCCGCCCCCCGCTCTGGGCTCCATGTCCATCCTCACCCACCCACCTCACTCTGGCGGACGTGCATGCCCCCACTCGAGAGGAGGACTGACTCCCCTGTGGAGACTCCAGAAGTACCACAAGATCCATGTCAGCACTGGAGAGGAATCCTCAGGTTCCGGCCCCGACTCCACACAAGGTCTTAGGCCCCGGCATCAACTGGCTCTGGGCTCTGTGTCCATCCTCACCCACCCACCTGGCTCTGGGCTCCGTGTCCACTTCCACTGGGTCCCTCAGCAGCCTTGTGAGGAGGACCGGTCCTGGTGCTAACGGGAAGATGGGGATGTGGAGGGTCAGCTGCGTCCCCTGCCTCAATGAGCCCTCTGACTGCCTCCACCCAGGTGACCCGGCTCTGGGGAGAGAGATGGTGAGGGGCGGGGCTGGGCTGGGGGCCTGGCCTGCAGCGTCCCAGGGAGAGAGACGGGGTCTCAGGGCCAGAGGCCCCCTTAGGACAGGAGAGCACACAGGAGGTGACCTCTGGGTGAGAGGGGGGAGGCTCCCAGCAAAGGGGAGTCTGAGCTCCCAAGACGGCAGGTGGTCGGGGGGTGAGCTTCCTGTGGCCCCCACCCCACCCCGTGGAACTTAACCCTGGCGGGGGCCCTGGCACAAAAACAGCTAGTCTGTCTCAGAGGGGCTGTGTTGGTCACAGAACAGGGTCACCTGGGTGAGACGGTGGGCTCCTCGCGTCTGGGTGACAAGGGGTGCCTTGCTGGGGAGGTGGACCCCCCGGAAGGACCAACTTCAGGGGTCTCCCTGGGAAGGCCTGAGCCTCACTAGGGGCCCGTCCTGCAGGCTGGGGGCGGGATGGAGATCGGAGAGGCCAGCACACGAAGTCACGGGACATCTGGGGCCAATCACAGGAGCATCGTTAACGCAAGCACAGCCACACCCCACGCTCCTAAAGGCTGCGCCAGCCACTGTCCCTGCTCCCGGCTTCTGGGGGAGGGGGCCTCCTGCTCTGGACCCCGAGCTGACCCCAAGCCAGCCCCGGTGCCCCGTCCACTCAGGCGGAGCTCACGTCCCTCTTTCCTCCTCACTGGCCCTGGGCCAGCCCAGCTCTTTCCCTAGGAAGGCATCCTCCCAGCCTCCAAGGTCACCTGAGGCCACACTGGACCCCATGGATGGGCTGTCCCCGCCCCGCCCCCCGCCCAGGGTTCTGGGTCACCCATGGCCCGAGCGCCCTCTGGCCTCCTCGGCCCCTGCCACTCCAGCAGCTGCTCACCTGTCCCCCCGTCCTGTAAAGGGGGGGACCCCCAGGCCCTTCTGCCCCATAACTGCTCCTGGTTCTCAGGGGCTGGGCACCCGACATGGGATGAACTGGGACAGGCTGGAGGCTTGGACGGGTGCCAGCCCCTGGCCATCGAGGGCAGCACGCACGGACTGGGAGCTGGGAGCCTTGCCAGTGCCCGCCGGGCCTCCCCGAGCTTGACTGTGAGGCAGTGGTCCTGGCAATGCCCACCCCCAGCCAGCTCCGCCACTGCTTCAGGAACAGGGGCCCGGGTGCGGTGCCACCCGCGTCCCTGAGTCTGCGCCCTCTTCCGACATCTTGCCCTCGAGACGGCCCCGTCGTCACCCTGCGCTTGTGGCTGTGGGGCCTGCAGGTGTGGACTGTCCTGGGTTGTGGGCCCGGGTCCAAGGCGTGCACAGGGCCCTCACAGGGAAGAGGCCGGGGCAGGTGGAGAGCCGGGGCCTGGTGCCCCGAGGCTGGTTGTGCTGGGGGAGGCCTGGCCTTCACCCAGGGGTGTCTGCGGCCTCTCGCAGCTGCCGAGGCCCCAAACCCTCTCCCCTGGAGCCTCTGGAAGGAGCCGGCCCTGTCCACAACCCTGACCTCAGCCTGCTGAGACCTGAGTCAGACCTCTGACCTCCAGATCAGGAGGTAATAAGGTCGTGTTGCTTTAAGGCAGGCAGTTTGTGATAATTCATCTGCAGCCCCGCTGCAGGAATCTCCTAGGGGGACCCTCTGGGGGGATGGGGGGATGGGGGTGGGGGAACCCTTGCTGGCCAGGCCCCTCCCCCTGGACCGTCCTCCTCCACAGGGTCTCTCCAAGCCCATCCCATGCCTATCTTGGGGAATCCGCCTGCGTCACTGCTAGAGGACAGCAGAAGCCTCTACCCACCCCGCGGGAGTGGGACTCAGATTTCCAGCTCAGAGGGTGAGGATGGGTGGGGGCGGGGCTGGGGGTGTGGATCTGTGTCAGGGCAAAGCAGAGCCTTCCCCTCCAGGGCCCTTCCTCTGCCCTCCAGGCACTGAACCCGGAGGGCACCCCCCCGCCTGCCCGCCCTCCCCACCCGCTCCCTCCTGCCCTCAGCAGCCCTGCTTCCAGCCTCCAGGGGCTGCTGGGGGTCGGGGCCACAGCGGCTTCCGCCGTCCGCACACAGCCCTCATTGACAGCAGCAAACAAGTGTTTGCTTTGGTGATCCACGCTGTTGGATGCTCAGCATTGCTTTAATTAAGCCTTGTGATGGATGAGTCTCAATAAAGCAGCTGTTTAGAGTATTCAGGTATATAAATAAAAACAACATCAGGAGGGCTCCAGGCTCACCCACCTGCTGCTGCGCACCGGTAGGGGCGGGGCAGAACCCACAGGGGAGAAAGGGAGGGGCTGGGGCTGGCGGCCTCGGGGGGTGGGGACCGGCTTCCGGAGGAAGGCATGGTGGGGGCTCCGGGAGGGGTGGGGGGCAGCCTCGCCTCCCCTCCCGCCCCCACAGTGTTCTCAGAGTCCCCCCCACCAGACCTGAGAATAGGAAATGCCCCCAAGGTGGAGAGCCGAGGGTGCCCCCGGGACAGCCTGCCCTGGGGGGACCGGGAAGCCCTGTCCAGAGCCAGCTGTGGTCACCGCTGCCAGGTCAAGTCCAAGGGCCCCCACTAGCTTCGCCAGACGTTTGGACTCCAGCCAGACTGGACCAGCGGACGAACGGGCACCAAGGCCCCTGGAGGAACTCCGGGGTCACGGGACACCTTTGTAGCAGCGGCCGTGAGAGGCCGGGGTGTCGACGGAGGAGAGGAAGGTTTGGGGTCAGCCCGCTCCAGAGTTTCAGGCTTGGCGGAGCTTCACCAGAGCCGGTGCCCGCTCACGTCAAAGGGCCTTTGAGGGCGCGCACACGCGGGCGGTAAGGGAGCTCCCACCAGGGGAGCAGGCCTCCACCCCGGCCCCCACCCCCCAGGGGTCTTCCTGGGCCCCCACCCCGGCCCCCACCAGCCAGGGGTCTTCCTGGACAGGCAAGGCAGGCTGAGGGAACGGGATGCTGGGTGTGTAGAGGCCAGAGGGTCCCCCGACAGGTGTGGGATGCACTGATCACTTGCTCATTTGTTCAACAAAGGGCCCCGCCCTTCCAGGGGGGCTCTTGGGACAGGGGTATGGTGAGGAGGGCGCAGGCTACCCAGCGTGTGAGTCCTGTGTGGGCGGGCACTGCAGGCCCCAGGGGGAGGCCCAGAGGGACTTCCCAGGGTGGGGCAAGCCAGCGGGGTCTCCAGGGACACGACTGCAGGGCCAGGTTGGGACAGAGCCGTGTTGGGGGGAGCCTGTGCCCAGCCTGGACGAGACTTGGGGTTGGTCTAAGCCAGTCAGAGGGGCCTATTCCCTTTCAATTGACTGGCCCAGAGTAACCATACGCCCTGGGCCAGGCCCGCCTAGGAAGTACACTGTGTGGCCTCTGGAAAATTCTTCCTTTTTGATGAAAGAAAGAATCACATAAGGAGAAGTAACTCCTCCCACCCCGCCCTTCATCCCTTCCTGCTTTAGATGTCACGTGAGGATGTGATGCCTGGAGCTGTGGCAGCCAGTTTACGTCCATGAGGCGACAAGCCAAAGGATGAATAGTCAACATTCAAGGATGGTTGAGGGAGAGGAGAGGAGCCCAAGTCCTTGATCACATCATTTCCTCCTCAGTGCCTGTGACAGCTGCCTCCAGACTTCTTGTTCAGGAGCATATTCCTGAAAATGAAAATGTTAGTCACTCAGTTGTGTCCAACACTTTGTGACCCTGGACTGTAGCTCGCCAGGTTCCTCTGTCCACACAAGAGTACTAGAGTGTGCTTCCATGACCTCCTCCAGGGGATCTGCCCCACCCAGTGATCGAACCTGGGTCTCTGGCATTGCAGGCGGATGCTTTAGTATCTGAGGCACCGAGGAAGCCCTGCTGCTGCTGCTGAGTCGCTTCAGTCGTGTCCGACCCTCTGTGACCCCATAGAGGGCAGCCCACCAGGCTCCCCCATCCCTGGGCTTCTCCAGGCAAGAACACTGGAGTGGGGTGCCATTTCCTTCTCCAGTGCGTGACAGTGAAAAGTGAAAGTGAGGTTGCTCAGTCATGTCCAACTCTGTGCGACCCCATGGACTGCAGCCCACCAGGCTCCCCCGTCCCTGGGCTTCTCCAGGCAAGAACACTGGAGTGGGTTGCCATTTCCTTCTCCAATGCAAGAAAGTGAAAAGTGAAAGTGAAGTTGCTCAGTCGTGTCCGACCCTCAGCGACCCCATGGACTGCAGCCCACCAGGCTCCTCCGTCCATGGGATTTTCCAGGGGCTAAAAAAGTTACCACTAAATTGATGGCTTAAAACAGCAGAAACGTATTATCTTAGAAGTCTGGACATTGGAAAACCCATCTGAAATGGGTTTCATTAGGTTGAACTCAAGTGTTGGCAAGGCTGTGCTCCCTCCCGAGGCTCTCGGGGATAATCCGTTCTCTGTTTTTCCCACCTTCCCACGGTGTTTCTCCCGTCCCACCTTCACGGCCTGGCTCCCAGCAGCATCACTCCCACCTCGGCCTCTGTGGTCGCCTCCCCTCCCCCTTCGTCCTCTCATCAGCTCTCCTCTCCTCCCACTTGTAAGGAGACGCATGATTGCATTTAAGGCTCCCCTGAGTCCCCCAGGATAACCTTCTCATCTCAAGATCCTCGACTTGCTCGCATCCACCAAGTCCCGTTCTAGGGAAGCTTGCATTCACGGGCTCCGAGGATGCAGCACTGGGTGTCTTTAGGAAGCGTCTGGAGCAGTCTGCTGCTGTGAAGCAGTGAACTGCCCTGCCGAGTCCTCCGTCTGAAATAGGACCTTGTGGTCCTCCCTGCAAGCCCCCCAGGTCCTCCACTTGCCTTTTAGTCAAAGAATAAGTCTATTCAGTGAAGTGAGAAAATGCAGAAGCGAAGGGAAACAGTCAGGACAGGATAATAATAGCTTAGTCATCAAGCACAGTCAGGGACCTCTAGCTGCTTCTCAAGGGCTACACAGAATATTCTGCTCCGTATCCTGTGAGCTGCCTTGTAGACACTGAAACCCCACCAGGTGGAGAAGTTAACTGTATGATGACCAAACTGTAGCCACGGGGTGTGTGTGTGTGTGTGTGTGTGTGTGCGCGCGCGCTTGCACACACGTACTTAGCCATGGCTGACTCTTTGTGACCCCATGGACTGCAGCCCACCAGCCTCCTCTGTCCTTGGGATTTCCCAATAAGAATACTGGAGTGGGTTGCCATTTCCCCCTCTGGAGGATCTTCCAGACCCAGGGATCGAGCCCCCCTCTCCTGCGTCTCCTGCACTGGCAGGCAGATTCTTTATCACTGCTCCACCTGGGAAGCTCCTGGCCACAACATAAGCTGCCACAATTCTGAAAAGTGACCTCAAGGAAACGCGAACAAACTGACCCTCAAACTGAAGACTAATTGTACTTAACCAAGAGGATGCTGATCAGACCACCGATGGCCAGTTTGAAGATGAGCCTTGGAGCTGCCCGCCCTGTTTCTACATGCGGCCCCTCCCCCCATATTCCCCCGAAACCCCACCTTTAAAAGCTCCTGCGCACTGACCGGCAGGCGGGTGTCGGCCTTTGAACACGAATCTGCCTTCCTCCCGGTTTGCTGGCCTAGGAAATAAAGTAAGTTTTCCTTTCCACCCCGCGTGCCTCTCAAGGCTGGCTTTAGAGCAGCAAGCAGCCGGACCTCCACTCTCAGTGACACGTTGGCCTGGTTTTCTGTTCTCGGAAGCTGTCACCAGAGTCCTGCTGCAGGAAGGACAGAACAGGCCCTCTGTCCCTGGAAGTGTGGGGAGCAAATAAAAGAGGCAGAAGAAGGCGCTGGCAAAAGTAACATCCTGGAAAGCTGGGGTGCCTGGATTCTCGGGAGACTGACAAGCTGAGGCGGCGAGACACGTGGCAGGCACTGGGAGGGCAGGTGGCCCGAATGCGTCCCTGGACTCAGCCTCTGCAGTCCTTGCCCCACACCCGCTGAAGCCACCACCTCCATCTAGGGTGGGGAAACCCTTCCTGGTGAAGCTCCCAAAGTGGGTCCTTCCCCTGCAGCCCCTTCCTCCTGGGGTCAGCCTGAAGGTCCCACCACGAGCCGCACGCCCTCCACCCGTGGCTTCATCACCAACCTCACTGAGCCTCCCAGCAGCCTCGCTCCATTCGTCCCCTCCGGCCCGTTAACTGTGGAAATAATGATTTGCAAAATTGGGCGGAAGTTATATTAAGTAGCTTGGTAGTTAAATCTGACGCTGCAGTTATTTCTTCTCAAAGAGAATTAAGTGCCTCGCTCATTGATGAGCTCACGTCCTGCGATCAGAACATAGTAACTATTTTTACCTTAAGCCACTTAACTGGGGTCGCGCTTGAATTCCTTGCCATGTGCAAACTTTGAGAGACTCTGGAGGAACACGCGGTCACACATCCGTTAGAGCAGATCCTGCGTCCATCGGAGGACATTTCCTGGGCTGGTCAGCCCACTCGCCGTAATGCCCGGGAGCAGATCATTATTGAGATAGGAGGTCGTCCTCCCTGAGGGTTAAGGACTCTGGATGCTGTTTATAACTGCAGTGGGCTGGGGGATTGCTGGTCCTGCAGGGCCTCGGAAGGCGGGGAGAGGACGAGGGCAGAGAGGCCCCCACTTCATGCGTCCCGCCCCGGCCCTCCTCCCCCCGGATAATGGGCCCTGTACTCTCTATCCCCTTCCGTAGCCGCGCTCACGGGAGCTGTGTGTCTCCTGGGGCTGCCATAACCCATGGCCGCAAAAACAGGGGGTGGGAAACAGGAGAAACGTGATCCTTCACAGTCCCGGAATGAGGAGGCCCACGTCCAGGTGCCGGGGAGGGGGCCGTACTCCCCCAGAGGCTCCAGGGGAGGCGTCTCCTGCCACTTCCAGCCTCTTCGGCTCCGGGCCGGACCCCTCCCGTCCCTGCTCCTGTCTTTCGGTGACTCCCTCCTCCGGTGTGTCTCTCGTTAGCACACTTGGTGTTGGATTGGGCGTGTGAATGATCTCACCACGAGAGCCTTGCCTTAGTTACCTCTGCAAAGATCCTTTCTCCAAGGGAGCTCACACGTACGGGTTCTGAGGCTTGGGCCACATGGTCAGTTGGGGGGCCACCATCCCCCCTCTGCGGGAGAGGTATATGACTCTGATGAGTGAGCAGATGCATGCATGGTGAGGGGCTGATCGCCCCGCCCTGGGTTTCTATGACTCCAAGATTAAAGAAAAGAAGGAGAAAAATCTAGTCCCATCACCCACAGGAGACAGGGAAACAGGCTCCTTGAAGCGGCATGACTGGCTCAAGGTCACTCTGCCAGCTGAGGAGCGGGCAGGATCAGGACAGGGCTCTGTCCACTTCGTGCAGTGGGGGGCTCCAGCCCAGGCCCCACCCCTGGACCCTCGGGAAGGACCGGGGGAGGAAGGGGATGCTGGGGAGGACGTGAGGGAGCGTGGAGAGGAGGAGGAGGGAAGGTCCACTGTGAGCGTCTGACCGGGCACGCTGGGGTGCCCAGGGAGAAGGCCCCGCCTCCCCCAGCCTCCCCAGTGCTCAGGGTGAGGCCGAGCGGGGGCTGGCAGAGCCCCGTCCTCTGGGAGGACATGGCCACCTCTACCCGGAGGAGATGGTGCCAGGCAGGACGGGCTCCTGGAGTGACGTGGAAGCACCCTCCTGTCCTGGGCCCTGCCTGAGCCCCGCACCACCTCCCTGCGGCGTCTCGGGTCTGGGGCAGCCGCCACCCCCAGCCTGGCCGACAGCCAGCCCACGGCCCTGAGAGACACTGACCCAGAGAGCCTGCGACCCACAGAGCCTGCGAGGGGCAAGTGTGTGGCTTTTAGTGGCTGAGTCTGGGGGCGACTGCTCACCCTGCAGCTGGCAGAGGAGCAGGCAGCCTCTCTCAGGCAGGTGGTCTAGGAGCCCCCCAAGCGCCTGGGGGAGCTGAGGGCGGGAGGGCGCACCTCACCCTTGGCGTGGGACTGCGTGCCCGGCTGCGGGGGGCAGGTGGGACCTAGGCCCTGGTCTTGCAGATCTGCGTCCCTGCAAGGCAGAGAGGCTGGAGATGCTGGTGCTGAGCGGCCGAGCCCCGGGACCGGCCCCCACAGACGCAGGCGGCAGGTCTCTACCGGGGCCCAGGCCGGGGGCTGCCGCCCCGACGTGCCGCCCCCCAGGGCCATCGCAGGGCCCTTGCTCGGGAGGCCATCACGGGCTGTCCCCCCTCTGCCGGTGGCGTCCACGCCCGCACAGTTCCCTCCTTTGCTGGAGCCTTGAGCCCAGCACCGCTTCTCCACTGAGTCCTCCTGGTTACACGTCAATTTCTTGCTGAGAAATTGCTGCTCATAATGGTCCCAGGTCAGAGCCAGGCGCTGGCGCGTTTCAGACCGTGAGCTCATCTTGCAAACCGAACACGCTGGGCCTTGGGGGAGGGGAAGCAGGAAACCTTACCCCACCTCCTCTCAGCTACCAGATCCCACCCCTCCAGGCAGGTGCTCAGAGCCTTGGCAGGGAGGGCGTTCACAAGCCATCACCACGGAAACCAGGAGTGTTGCCTTTGTCCACAGGCTGTGGGGAAACAGCCTCACCGCAGGACGGGGTGGGTGGGCGGAGGTCCTCACCCCAGGCTCCCTCCAGGAGAATGGAGCCCCGCTCATTAGGGACGAAATACTGGGGACAAGACCGGTGCCCCACAGACCGTGCAGATGCCCCCTCAGTGGTGGAGGGTGGCTGGGCTGATGAGCTGTGTAATCGCATCGTTACTGCACGGCGAGCTGTGTCTGGCTTGTTAGCTCGGATTAAGCAAATCCCCGCTCAGCCGCTGGGGGAGAGGCCCCGTGCTGCCCAGGGTGGGCCCAGCACCTGACTCCCCCGGAGCGTGGGCAGCGGTGGGGAGGCACCCAGCACCCAGGATGGAGGCTCAGCGATGAGAGCAACGGGATGTTGGACCCCTAGGTGTCAAACCACTGCCTGACAGGTCTGGAAAGGCCCAGACGGACCATGCAGCCCACTGCCCGGCCCCAGATGAGGACCCCAAGACCCGCTGGGGAGCGGGCAGTGCTGCCCAGGTCACTGGACAGGCAGGGCTAGCCAGAGCAGAACCTGGGCTCCGCTGGCCTGACCCAGGGACCCCGAGGGGTGGGGCCTCCCCGAGGCAGACGCAGCCTGCAGCCTGGGACCGGTCACCGGATGAGCCGATGCTGAACAGCTGAGACCAACACTACCCACCACCCAGTGTCCGCGGGTCAGGAACCTGAGGGTGGTCCGCCAGCTGCCCCAGGGCCCACGATGCTGGCAGGGTGCCCGTCCTCAGAAGGTTCCACCGGGGAGCCGTCCTTCCAGCTCCAGGAAGAGCTTCAGAGAGAACAACGGTGTCCAGGGAGGCCCACGGTGCCTGTGTGCTTCGGAAAAGGGTGTGACCTTCAAGTCAGGGTCCCCCCGGCCCCCAGAGGATGAGGGGCTGCACCAGGGGGCCATGTTGGGCCAGCAGGCCCCAATCCCCATAGGGATCAAGAGAGAGCTTGAAACTCTGGGAATGAAAGAAACGGCCCCTTCGTTTACCACCGCCCCTGGCTCCCCACCATTGGTCCCAACGCTAGCATCCAGTGGAGGGGGGCCTTCTGACACCCCTGCAACCCAGAGAGCCCCCCACCCTCCTGCATCCCTGCCAAGAGCCGGGACAAGCCTCAGCCAGACATTCTGGGCACTCCCAGCCGTGAGGTCCAGAGAACCTCAGTCGTCTGAACTGTTGGGCCCAGAGGGGGAGCAGGGCCCCCAACGTGAATCACAGTGGGGGTAGACGTGGTGGGCAGCGTGGGAGCCCTGGAGCTGCTGGGCGAGACCTCCCAGCAGGGGCTGCAGCTGGGGGCCCACGGGTGTCACGGTGTGAGAGCCTCTGTGAGCCCTCCTGGGGACAGAAGCCCCCTCCCTCCAGAAGCGAGCAGCCCGCCAAGGAAGGGCATGCGTCAGGCGGGGCTGACGAGGGCCCTGGTGTCCTCGGGTGGGGACTGCAGCCGGGCGCATGCTGCGATGAGGCCCTGGACGCCCCCCCCCCCGCCCCCCACCTGCGCTCTCCCTGGCTCACGCACGCCTGTGCCTCTGTCCCATCTGCAGGAGTGGCCCACCCATTCTACCACCGTTGACTGCCCCCAGGCCCAGCCATCCTCACTGCCTTTGGGGAAACACGGGCAGCCGGGCTTTCTGCTGGGCCAGGGGAGGACCTTTGTCGAGGAGGTTCATGAATGCTCATGGGCCAGCGGCCAGGCCCCTCCCACAAGTGCCTGTCTCCCAGGGGGCTGGCTCACACTGAGTCCTTCTCAGGGAGGGGGGTGCTTCCTGGGCATGGGCCCAGGAGCCCCACAGAGTTTGCACAGAGGGTCCTGCTCCCTCAAGCCCCTCACCCAGGCCCGGGCAGGGCAGGAGCCTGGCAGGCATTTGCTGGGCAAATGTTGGAGGAATGCGTGTGGTGGGGCCCGAGGCCCATGGAGAGGAGCCAAGGTCCTGGTGGGCTGGTGGTCACAGCCTCCAGCAGCAGAAGGGGCGATCGGTGGGGGCCTGGTAGCCCTCGGACCATGCATGGGGAATCCTCTCCTCCCTGGGGGCCTGGGCACCCCGTCCCCCCTTGACAAGTCCTTGTCCTGCTCTCCCAGGATTCACTCCAGATTCCGTGCCCTGAGGCCGCCATCAGGGGTCAGGACGCAGTGGCATGGGGCTCACCAGCGCACAGGTGGGAGGAGCCGGCCATCTATATAAACGCATCCCACGCCTGGAGCACCCCCCAGCCCGCACCATCACCACCACCATCACCCCCACAGCCACAGAGACTCCAGCGGGGCCTGTCTGCAGAGCGCTAACCAGGGCGCTGTCCTGGGGAGGCCGTCTCTGCTCCAGGCCTCCCTCCTCGGGGCTTCCCCGGTAGCTGCATGGTGAAGAGTCTGCCTGCCGATCCAGGAAAGGCTGGGTCAGTCCCTGGGTCGAGAAGATCCTCTGGAGAAGCAAGTAGCAACCCACCTCAGTATCCTCCTCTGGAAAATCCCATGGGCAGAAGGAGCCCGGCGGGCAACAGTCCCCAGGGTCACAAAGAGTCGGACTCGACTGAAGCGACTCAACAGCAGTGACCTCCTCCTTGGCCCTGACCCCTTGGCACTGGACACACACCTAATCCTGCCACCTTGGCGGGGTGGTGGGTGGGGGATGCCGCCGTGTTTCCCACCAGTTTCCAGCCAGCCTGTCCACCCCCTGGCCCTGGAGCGGGGAGAGGGAAGGTGCAGCTCCAGAAGGCCCCCGTTCTGGGGATGGTCTGGACGTCCTGCTCCGGGAGGCCTGCTCTGTCCCTGGGCCCATGCATCGCTGTGCCCTGAGGTGGGGCCACGTGAGCAAGAGAGGGGGGAGGGGCGAGAAGGAGGGAAGGAAAGGGAGCCGGCTTCTGCCCGTCTGATGGTTTCCTTGTGAGCTCAGCGGCGCCGTAAAGGCAGTGCTCCTGCAGGCCCCTCCCCGTCCTGGCTCACGGGGGTCTGCGTTCCTCGGCTGGGGCGCCAGCTGGTGCGTACTCCCTGGCTCTTCGGGTCTTTCCCAGACATTTCCCGCAGGTGCAGCCGGCCTGGCCGGGCCCACAGCTCACGGTCTGCCTCTCCACGCTCTGGCTGCCCAGTTGCCTTCCAGCCACGAGGCCCTCTGCCCCCAGGAAGGTGTTGAGACCCACCAAGAGCGTGGCCCTGGGACCTCCACAGCCCAAGGTCACTGCCTCGGTCTCATTACAGCCTGTTACTCATCACTCCAGTTTGACTCCGTGCATTCTCTTCGTTTCTGATCTCTTCCGCCTGGCGTGGCGTTCTGAAGATTCAGCGCATTGGATGTTGCTGCGTTTTACCACTTTTCCGGCAAAAGGAGTAAAACGTATCCATGTTGCCATCACTGGTGTCCCGGGTACGGGTGTCGGACTGCGTGTCCTGTCCTCACAGGAGTCTCGTGTACATAGCTGTGTGTGTTTCCCTGAGCTGAGTTCCTGGGGTGGAGTTTTTAAGTCTGAGCTCTGCACATCTCCTACTTACCCAGGTATTGGCAAGCAGGCCACTAAATTGCGGAGAAGGCGATGGCACCCCACTCCAGTCCTCCTGCCTGGAAAGTCCCACGGATGGAGAAGCCTGGAAGGCTGCAGTCCATGGGGTCGCTGAGGGTCGGACACGACTGAGCGACTTCACTTTCCCTTTTCACTTTCCTGCACTGGAGAAGGCAATGGCAACCCACCCCAGTGTTCTTGCCTGGAGAATCCCAGGGACGGGGGAGCCTGGTGGGCTGCCGTCTATGGGGTCGCACAGAGTCGGACACGACTGCAGCGACTCAGCAGCAGAGCAGCTGCCACTAAATTGATGGTGACAACTCACACACCCGGCCGCAGCAATGGGACCCATTGCTTGAGCCTTTTTATTGTCGGTCTTTTTTTTAACCCATTCTGGTGCCTAGGTAATGATGGATCTCTGAGGTTTTGATTTCCGTTTTCATAACGACAATTCTGGAAGACTTTTCCCACGTTTTTGGGGCTCTGGGTGTCCTCTCCGGTGAAGTGTTTGTGTCTCTTGCTTTTTATCTGTTGTCCATCAGTTTTTCTTACTGTTTCTAGGAGGCTGTTTTAAATTCTGAATCTAAGCCCTTTATTTTTTCAAATACGGTTTCCTGTTTTGTGGCTCGTATTTGTCCTCTATGAATGATGTCTTCTGGTGAACAGAAGTTCTTAGTTTTAATGTAGTTGAATGCATCAGTATTTTCCTTTAGGGTTAGTGATGATAAAATGTTTCCTATCCCAACAGCGTGAAGCTTTTTTCTACATTAACTTCTCAAGCCTATTATCCTGCCTTTCACACATAGCTTTCCAGCCAGCCTGGAACTGATTCCAGAGTGTGGTGTAAGGTAGGGTTCAAGCTCACTTGCAGCCCCTTGGATGTCTGATCGTCCCCGCACTCCGTTAATTCTTCAGTGCTCTTTGGTGGTACGTTTCTCACAAGCCGGGTGTTTATCTATACATAGGTCTGTTTCAAGGTTATTCATTTAAAACTATTCACATCTGTTGTTTTGCCAGCGACATACTGCCTCAGTTTTATTAATAACATCACAGCAAATGTCAAAATCAGGTCCCTTCTCCTCCTGCTTTTGTGTCCTGGTTATTCTTGGTCTTTTGTATTGTAGAATCTCCTGATCACAACACACACACACACACTCTCAGGGGAACAGATCTATTGGGATACTGAATGGTACTGTATTGAAATATTAAATTGATTTGCAGAAATTTTAAATCTTACAAATATTGAATCTTAATATCCATGACCGTCATTTTCATGGTCTTTTTCAAAATGAAGCTTTAAGTTTTTAAAGATTTCTCTAAATAATGCTTAATAGACTTTTGAGCGGAAATATTAGCCCCGTTTTGTTAGGTGCGTTCCTAGTACTTAACGCAGTCCTCGCCTCTGCGCCCTCGGGGACCGGTGCTCGACTTCCCACTCCTTGCTCCCGAGTCCCAGAGTCCCAGGTGCTCAGTGTATCTCTAAAGTGCTGAGGCACCGTCGGCTCTCCGTGTCTGAGGATTCCGAGTCTGCAGTTTCAAGCAAAATTTATCAGTGGTTAGTTAGTTGGCTCCACGGATGCAGAACCCGCAGATACAGAGGGGTGACTGTGTTTCCTGATGTTTTACAGATAGCTTCTTTGTTTTAAGCTTTATTCTCTGATTGTTAGATGGAGGATTATAGAAGCATAATTGAATTGTGGGTACTGTTTTTTAATCCAATAACCTTGCTAAACTATCGATTCTAATAATAATAAGGTATTATATTTAGTATTCTCAACAATTTCATCTTTAAACGATGAAAGTTTTGCTTCTGTCTTTCAGATTCTTATCCCCTTTCTATTTCCTCTCTGACAGATTCATCCAGGGCCTCCGGAACTGGGCTCAGGGGGCGCTCTTTTCTGATATCCAATCATAAAGAGAAAGCCTTTCCGTCTCACCAGTAAGAATTACGCTTTTGCATGTCTTACAAAAATATTCCTCATCGTATTAAAGAGATCTGTTTTACTCCAAGTTCACTAATAGATATTTTTATTATTAATCAGTATTGGATTTTATCAAACATTTTTGGTGCGTTTGAGATGATCACATAGTTTTTCTTCTTTAATATCTTTTTATGGGTAATTACACTGATCGATTTTCTGTTTCACTTTATGACGCTGAGATAGACGGACTTGCGTGTGATGGGTGACCTTTTGCAAAAGTCCAGTCCACTGATGTTTTATTTAACGCGCATCTGTATCAATAAGTGAGATCCTCCTTCATCAGGCTTTCTTGTTTGTGTCTCTGCATTAAAGTTACACTCACCAGATAAAATAGGTTGGGAAGAACTCCCTCTTGTACTGTCACTTGGAAGAGTTTACTTGTTAAAAAACGTATAAAACGGTCATCAGTTCCTCCTCAAACATTAAGCAAAACTCACGCGTGATGGCTGCCTAGTTTTCTCTGGTGGAAGGCTTCCGATTATAAAGCTGACTTCTCTCATAGTCAGGGGTGAGGGCTTTTCAGGCCCTCTCTATGCGTCAGATTTGTTAGCTGCATTTTCCCAGAAGTCGTCCGTTTCATCAAATGTTTCCAGCACACTGACATAAGCTGGCTTGTACACTCCGTTTTGCTCTTCCTCTTCGTGAATCTTGGGGTCTGTAAACACTGCAGAGACTCCCTCTCTCTCACTCAGAATCTCAGACACTCTCTCTTGCTTGTCAGACCTACCAGAGCTTTGTAAGTTTCATAAACCCTTTCAAAGATCAAAGTTTGGGCATTACTGAGCCTTTTTGGGGGTGTATTTATATTCTTATTCCACTACTTTCTGCTCTTCTTTGTAAATCATCTCCTTTTTTCTGATTTATTCAGCTGAATGCTTAGCGTATTAATTATGGTTTCTTCTTTGACTGATGGGTTTTTGTTTAATTCCCACGAGCCTGGGTGTTCTGTCTCTTTGCCATGATTTCTAGCAGTTGCACTGCGGTTAGAGAATGTTCTGGGCACTGTTTCAGTGCCTTGATCTTGCTTCTAAGCTCTGGCAACTCTGCAGCCCTCCCCAACATCCACCTCTGAGGGTTCATGCCACCTGTGGGCACAAAGCCAAAGAAAAAAGCCAGTGTTTTCTGAGTGGATTTCTGATGAGCCTGGGGCCTCCTGGCTCCTACTGACTGCAGTCTCAGTCCCCAGATGACCCAGAAAGGGGGGAAGGTGGGAGCTGGAGGTGGAGGAAGGAGGGGGGTCACTGTGCTCCTTTCCCGCCCGAAAAGAGAGAGACCCTTGGTGAGCATTCAGTCACCTCCAGGAACACGGACTCAGCCCTGTTGCCGAGGGCAGCGGGGGTCCTGGTGGACAGGTCTGATCGGGAGTAAGACCCACGGGGCTGCACAGCTGACCCCACCGCCCACCCAGGGTGACCTGCTGTGTCCAGTGAGCTGCACCAGCCCGCCCCGCCCCAGGCGCACCCCGGGAGTGCCCTCCCGAGATTGCTCGGAGGTCTGCTCACCCAGCAGGATCTGCTGAAGTTGCTCCCCAGGGCTGCACCCAGGAACGAGGGTTCCACACCGGAGCTCTCCCAACGGAACGACCTCCTCTGACAGTTGAGGGCCCCAAGGGTGCCGGGGGCCAGCGTGAGGAACTCCGCCCATGGCAAAGGTCATGAGGAAGGAGGCTTGGCATACGCAAAGGCGTGATCAAGCCTCAGGAAACCCCCTGTTCCCAAGCATCCACCCCCCAAACCAGAGTCTGTTTTATGCTCTCACCTACACCTCTGACTTTTCGGGGGGCTCTCCCCCATAACCGTTTCTCTCGGAGAAGAAGTAAACGTGCAGCTCCAAGGCAATAAAAATTCCTGGGCGTGACAAGAGTGTTTCAGCTTACGGACTCCTCTGAAGGTTATCTAGCCCGCCTGTATAGGTTCGTCCGGCCACATGTGATTGTTTACAGCCTCCCAACCTGAGAGGCACAAGATGTTTAGACTTACTAAAGGCAAATTATTTTGGGAAGTTGGAAATTGTCAGTATAGTGGGTTGGTTAGGAATTATATTGGTGAAGGGTTTTTTCATTTAATTGCTGCTAATTCCCTGCTCTGGGTGGAACAAGGGTGTCTCAGGTCAAACCTCTCTGCTGACAGACTAGCTTGTGCGACAGGATTATCCATACTCCTGCCACTAGGCACATGATTGTTTACTACCTCTCAACCATAAACAGCACAGAGAGTTTTAATTTGAGAGTCTTAATTAGCATAGGGCTTTTCTCATTGTTGAGTTAATTATTGCTGCCAGGCCTCCATATCCTTAGGCACCTGGGAATATATTAATCAATGTATTTGGAATATAGAAAAGGAAATATAGTAGTTTTTAAGGTTAGCAATACTAGACTTTTTGAGTTAATGGATTTTCTCTTTTGTAATAGATCACTGTGCTTTGTTATAAATTACTGTGTCCTTGCTATGTGAAAATGTAACTTTATCATATCTTAAGACTAAATAGATCTTAAGGGGAACATTGGGGAAAGGATTTTCATTTGTTGGGCTGATGTTTGCTGCTAAATTTCCATATTCCCTGCCCTTATAATGAATATAACTATCATATAGGAGAAATAAGTATTAACCTTTAAGCATATAGGAGAAATAAGTAGTAACCTTTAAGACTAATCATGTTAACCTTGGGTTAAATAAATTCCTTTCTTGATTGTAACTCACTACACCCTCACCCTATAGGAATGTAACTTTATTTGGAGGGTGGTGCCTGGTTTAAGAAAAAACACCCTTGGAAAAAGTAAGTTTTTTGGTTATCAGAGAGAAAGGGTCGTAAAATGTCAGCAGGTCTCATGGCCAGAAGATGATGTAAAACCCCTAAGACCTTTTTTTAATACATTTATGTGAAGCACCTGATTTTGATAAAGGTCAGGACTGCTGACCCCCGCATGACTCTGTATTCATCCCTATGTGTAACAAAAGGTATATAAGCAAACCCAAAAATAAAGAAATCGGATCAGTTTCCGGAAAGACTGATTCCCCCATGTCACTTCTTTCTTGCTCCCTGTTTTTCTGGCTGAATTGCCATCTGGAGCGTGGGTGCTCGCCATGTCTGCTCACTTGCCCTGGTTTTCAAGCCCACGAGAGAAGGAGCCTGAGGAGGGGCACCTTCCGATATTCACGTGACGCCGGTGGTCCAACGCAGATGGTGCAAATTCCTTGTCTTGAATTTTATTGGCATCCCACATAAACCAAGTTATTCAGCCTCTTTTTCTCTCCTACTATTTTCTGGCCAAATTCCCATCTGGTGCATGGGTACCCACCCAGCCTGCTAATTTTGCCTGGGCTTCTAAGATCGGGCCGGGGAAGCCTCAGTGCCTCCTCTCCTTCGGGAGAACGGGAAGACGCCTGCGGCCTATGTAGGTGGTGATTGGTATTCCATGTGAACCAAGTTATTCAGCCTCTTTTTCTCTGCTAATTTTCTAATCCCTCTCCATCTGTAATTAAATAAGTTGTTTCCAAGTACGCCGACTCCGTCCCCACCTTCGAATCACCCTGGATCCACCGGGGCTGGACCCCGGCACGAGGGGAAGGGATCAGGTTGGTTCTGGAGGGACTTAGAATCACAGTCAGGAGGTCCCTCCTCCCCGGGTGTCACCCGCTGCTGGTCAGCTCCAGCCTAGGGTTACACGGCAAGCCCCCCCATCTCTCCTGAGGCTGAGCCAAGTACAGGTGACCCAGGGCCCCGTCTGGACCACTCTATCCCCACCCCCAACCAGGCCCAGCCCAGACCAGCCCTTCCTGCCCCTGGGGGCTCCAAACAATTGACCCCGATAAGTAATTGTGGCCTTTATGGTCCTGCGTTCTGCACCATGAAATCTGGCCCTTATAAAACACCCAGCAGCTTCTCCAGAGGCTGGAGGACAGGACCCCAGCTGTGAGAAGGGAGAGCATGGATGGTCAGGGGCTACAACACCCCGGGGGGTGGGCCCTCCTCCTGTGCCCCAGTGGGCTTCCCTGGGGGTCCTCTGAGAATGGGTTCCCCTAGGGGCAGTGGGTCTGGCATGGCCTCCAGGGCAAGGCTGGGGTACAGGCTCTGGGCCGGATCTACTGAGGCCCCAAGGCTCTGGGGCATGCGCCCTGACTCCTGGCCAGTCTGCAGGCTGATCCGAGAGATTGACCCAGGCTCCCTCCTGGCTCGCAAGTGGCTCTGGGGACTCGGGCCTGTCGCAGAGTGTCCCCGGCCTGGGCCCCTTCACAAAATGGGGCCCACCCAGCCTTCTGGCCATGAATGCAGGGTGTGGTCAGAAGGGCAGCACAACCCTCTCATCAGACAGTTCATTCTCAGAACAATTTCTGCTGAGCCCGGGTCTTCCCAACACTCAGCCCTTGTCCCAGTTGGTGTCCATTTGTCGCGGTCAGTTCCTCTTGGACACCAGAAGCTGCAGCGGAAACACCAGAACTTCCTTTAGAGCTCACAATTTGGGATGAATTAGGGACAGAAGTCAGGAATATACTGAGGTTTCCTTGCTTCTGTGCGTGGTCACGTGGATCATGGAGGGCTTCCTGGAGGAGGCGAGGCCTTGGTTGACCGCTTTGACCCCGGAGGGGTCCTTCCAGGACCGCAGCATCCTCTGGGCTCAGACGTGTCTGTCCCACGTCTGCCGGCCACTCCCTTCCGAGGCAGCTCAGCCGCCACCAGCAGGCCCTGGTGAGCCCGTCACAGGCTCTGGCCCCAGTCCAACCTCTGGTGAGGGCATAGGCTTTGCTCCTCCTCGAGCTGCTTCTGGAGGGGCTTCTGTCCGCAGGCCTGGTGCGGCCAGGCGCTGACCCATCTGCTGACCCCCTGCACCCTTGGTGGATGCACGGGTTACCTGCTTCCCACGGTTCTGGGTATCGTGGAGTAGCCTCCGCTGAGGGCTGGTGAGAACCGAGTGTGTGTGCCGGTCCCAGGAGCTTGCTCCAGGCCAGGCGCCCCCGGGAGAGCTGAGAAGGCAGCCTGGGGCTTTAGGGGCAGAGGCACACAGGAAAACCCCTCTCCAGACCCTGCGACTGCTGGCCCATGTCCTGGCTGAAGTCAGCACTCCCTCAGGTCAAGGTCAAATGCCAGGAAATGGCAAGGCGTCCATCAGTTCAGATAGACCAGCAGGGGCCCAGATGGGGTGGGGGCCATGCCGTGGAGCCAGAAGGCCGAGCTGAGGGCAAGGACGGGGTCCAGGCAGCTCCCCTGGTCCCTGGGAGGGGAGGGTGTCAGATCTCCTCCCAGCCCTGGGCCTCAGTTTCCGCATCTGCATGTTGAAAGGCCTGGTTTCTGTGATTTTAGGAGACGTGATGATAAAGCCCATTTTCCCTGAGAAGACCACTTGGGGCCCAGAGCGGAGAAGATGGAGAGCAGAGAGCAGGCTGGGGCCTGAAGCTCCTCCCTCGGGGACCTGGAGCCCCCACTGAGGGCGGGGCAGGAATCTGCTGAGACCCACAAGGAGGCCAGGGATCAGGAGGGCAGCTGGGCTCATCAGCTTCGCGTGGGGGCTGTGCAGACCCCTGAGCAGGAGACACACTTGGACACCCCGTGATCAGTCTCCCAGTCCTGGGCGGCCAGGGCCCGGGGCTGACTGGGGACGGTTACCCTGGGGTGGGGCTGGGCACCGAGGAAAGGCTCTGGAGGCTCAGGGCTGGTGTGGGCCCCAGAGCCCTGTGGTTTGAGATGCCCTGTTCCCCTGAGGGTGTCCAGAGGTGACACGTACCCTCGTGTCTGGAGCCACAGGAGGCATGGGACCCGAGGGGCAGGTGGCATGGCCTGGGAGGAAGAGCCCGCAGGGAGGCGGCCATAGGGTCCTGGGTCAGGGAACTGCCACAACAGACGGCTGCAGACTTCCAACCACAGAGATCGCTTCTCTCTCGGCTCTAGCGGCTGGGAGCCCAAAGCCAAGGTGTCAGCAGGGCCTCTGTCCCTCCCGAGGCTCCAGGGGAGGATGCTTCCTGCCTCACCCAGCATCTGGGGACTCCAGGCTTCCCTGGGCTGGTGGCCCCATCCCCCGTCTCCGCCTTGGTCCCCACACGACCTCCTGCCCTTCTCGTCTCAAACCCCCTCTGCCTCTCTCGCAAGGATTTGGGGCCCATTTCAATAATCCAAGATGATCTTAAAATCCTTAATTATATCTCCAAAGACCCTTTTTCTGATTCGGGTCGTATCCACAGGGTGCAGGGGTCAGGGTGTAGACAGACCTTAGTGGGGTCACCCCTCACCCAACTGCAACATCAAAGCCCAGCTGTGCCAGCTGGGCGCCGGGCACACGTCTGACTGCAGGTCTCCTAGCGGCCACACTGCGGGCTGGGCCTTCCAGCCATACCTTCAGGGAGGATGGTGGCAGAAGGTGTCCCTCTGGCAGGTCTGGTCCATGTCGGCGCTGCCCACCCAGCGACGTAAGGGGTCTCGGGTACCAGGGAGAGCTGGCCATTTCTCGTCTGCCCTGGAGCTGCAGGGCCGCCCTGCCGCACGTGCAGAGCGCCCAGTGGCCGAGTCGGACAGGTCCCCGCGCAGTGAGCGCCAGGAAGGATGGATGCCCCGAAGTTGGCAAGGTAGCCGCTGCAGGACTTTCAGCGTAAGACCTGGCAGTTGCCCCCGAGGGGGACAAGCAGGAGGAGGGCATAGAGCCGTCCTGTGAGGTCTGGCCAGTAGGAGGGGACTGTCCCCAACTGAGCCCTGGCCACCCAGGGCATCCCGCCAAGGCCAGGGGCCCGCGGGCCTCTTCCCACCCAGACCCTCCCCCTGAAAGGCCCCATCCTGCTCTCCAAGCCCCTCACAACCGGCATGCGGGGGGGGCTGGGGGAAGGGCCTCTGGGTGGCCGGCGACCACGACCAGGAGGAATAGGTACGTCTCCCCTCGGCAGCGCCCTGGGGTGGGGGACCTGGGAGAGAGCCGTGGCCAGGCAGGGCCTGAGAACGCGCTGGAAATCTTTTCTACCCGGTGGGGAGGGGTGCCCTCTCTGCATGACGATAAAAGGCACTTTTGCAAAAAGCTCTGAATCATCTCTGAGCAATTTCTTGCTTTTTTTCCCCCCTTTTCTTCTCTTTTTGAGTGGCACTAGAGGAAAACAAAGAGCAAGGCGGAGAGAAAGAGCCCTGGCCCCGGCTGGCACTCCCGCGGCGGGGGCAGCCTCGTCAGCTGCGGCCACGCCGGGTGGGCAGGTGCTGTCTGACTGCAGGGACAGGCGACCCCGGGACGGTGACCACAGCAAACCCCGCGGGGCAGCCAACACGGCGCAGGGGGCCGCCCGCCCCCTTTCCCTGGCCTCCCCTCCCCCTCGGTCCCTGCAGAATGCTGAGGACCCCTCATTCCTCCCAGAGCCTCCGTCCGAGGGGCCTCTGGCAGGTCGGAGGAGGTGGGTGCGTGTCTGGTCAGCATTAGGGGTCCAGGAATCCAGGCGTGACCGGGGGGAGCCCATCCTAGCCAGGGGCTGAGGTCAAGCCTGCAGCAGGTACAAATGAGTCGGGGTTTGAGGGAGCGGTCTCCAAGGTTGGTGGCTGGGGCTGGGTGACCTGCGGGTGCCGGACCTAGGGGTGGGCCTCAGGGAAGTGGATGGCAGGAGCCTTGGCCCTTGGTTCCTCCACAAAGCATCATGGAGGGTGGGGGTCAAGAGTCCCCCAGCCAGCTCGGTCCTGCTGTGGGCATGGCATGAGCTGGGGTGGGCACCTCGCCCGCTCTGCGGTCATCTTAGCCCAGCCTCTCGTGACATGGGCTCCCTGGGGCAGACCCAGGATGGGGGTTCATGAGCCAGGAGGGCAAGGCTGTGCCCCTCCAGGCCCCGCAGCCCCCGTGGGCCCCCGCAGAGTCTGGTGCTCCGTCTGCCCCGCCGCAGGGACCTGTTGCCCCGAGTCCCCGTCTTCCCGCTGAGTCTCCGACACACGTCTGCTCGAGCGGCCACCGCACCGCCTCCGCCCACCGCGCCGCCCGCCCGTGGACGGTTTCAATAATCCAAAGGCACTTGAAACACGGATAGCAGTTTGGCTTTGCTCCGGCACCGTTATGGATGCATTTGACATTCAGTGGGTGGCAATAACCATGAATTTCCTGGACGCTGGATGTCTCAGCCTCCCCAGAGCCAGCACAGCATCGCTACCAGGGCTGGGCAGTCTCCCGGGCAGTGATGGAGCCCACCGCCCTGAACCCCCCAGCCCCGTCCTGCTCCCCACGCCAGCACTTCCTGGCAGGCAGCGCCAGTGGGCGGGCAGGGGGGAGCTGTGGCCATGCACGTGTGACGCCCCCCAGCCCAGGTGGCCAGCACTCACAGAGCCCCAGGGGCCCAGCCAGGCCAGCCACCCGGGCCCCTGCCCTGCGACCCTCAGCAGCTCTGTCTCTCCGCCCCCTCCTGCGGCGGTGAAGTGAGGCCTGGGTCCTCAGCCCACTGCCCTCCCTGCTCTGTGACTTCTGAGAAAACAAGGAGGGGAGGTCTCCAAGCTGCATGAGGGTCTCCCTGGTTTTCCCCACTGCTCCCAGGACAGCCTGGCGTCCCCTCAGCCTCGCCGCTCGCTCTGCCCACCCAAAGTGGGGCTCCAGGCCCTCTGCCTCATCTCTGGCCCTTTGGCTCCCCTCTGTCTGCTGGGAAAACTTGTCACCAAAATGAATACTGTCTAACTCCTCCCCCAAAGCTGCTCTGACCGAGCCCTTCAGACTTAGGCCCCTCACGACAGCCTCCTGGCGGCAGGCGTGGCACTTCGGTCCAGTTTACAGGTGAATGACCTGCTGATGGATAAACTGCTCCCCCCGGTCCTGCCCTGGAGCCTTCGTTCCGCGCCTCGGGCTCGCCGTTGAACGCCCACACCCCCACGCCTGCCGCTGACCAGCAGCGGAAACTGGGCTCCTCACCCACCAGGGTCCTGCCCTCGAGCTGCTCTCACACCCCCGAGGCCTGTGATGTACTGCACGACGTCTTCCCTGCCTGAGCGCTGAGCATCCAAGGGAGCGCCCTGTCATTTCCAGCTCGGGCGGCCCTGCTGCTGTGGTACTCCAGAACTTCGCGGTTCTGCAGGTGCAGGAGTTTGGAGAGAGGGTGCAGCAGGACACAGACAGGCCCTCGACATGCTGGAGCCCACAAGGGTAGGCCTAGGAGTCTGCAGGAGGAGGGGTCCTGCAGAAGCCCCTGCTCTGTTCACGCCCCATCCCTGAGCCCTGCCCTTCCCCCTCCAACTGAGACCAACCCCCCCCCCCCAACCTCCTCCTGAAGCTGCCTGCCCTTCTACAAGCCCTCAGCCTCCCCGGCCCTTGCCCCTCGGTCCCCCTGCCCACAGGATGCTGTGTGGACACCCAGGGCCCAGAGCTGCCCAGGTTGGGATCCCCTAGATCCAGACACGGAGACCTGGGGGCCACCAGCATTGTTTTCCTGATGGGGATTTAGGCCCCAGAAGCAAAGAGAGCCTTGAGCTGCTGGCATCCTGGGAGGAGCGGGGAAGCAGAGAGCCAGCAGGAGACAGGTTTCAGGGACCGTGACCAAGTCAAGACACAGGCGACCCCTTGCTTCTCCTCCTACAGAAAAGGCTTTGACACCCCAGTGCCCTGGGGTCTGAAGCCTCAGCCACTGGCGTCACCAACAGGATGCGGCAGAGGTGGTTTCCGGGGGCTTCGGAGGACCAGCACTTCTGCTGGCTCTGGAAGCCCACCCTAGGGGACCAGCTACACGAAGGACCCCGCCTCCCTGGCCTCCCTGTGAGAAGCCCAGGTCTATGTGGGGGCCAGGGGCCAGGCATGAGGGCAAGCTCACCATCTGGGGAGAGGCAGCACAGCCCATGCCATGGGTCTGCAAGGAAAACCACGCCACCGAGCCCTTTCCAAAGTCTGACCACGGAACCAGGAGCGAAATAGAAGGGGTGGTGTGCGCCCCTGCGTTTGGGGTGGTTTATCCCTTCCCAGCAGGCACCGAGACCCAGGGTGGGACCTGTGAGCAGGCACTGCTGCAGGAGAAGCCTCTGGCAGGGTCAAGGGCTCGGATACCAGGTAGGGGTGGGGCTGGAAGGGCATCAAGGTCAGACCTGGTGAAGGCTCTCGGAGCCACGGGGGTGTCCCTGGAGGCTGGAGGAAAGGCACCCTGCTACACAGCGGCAGCAAGCTCGCCAACACTCAGCTTGGAAGACGCTCAGGCAGGCGTGAGTCTGGCTGCAGAATCTTCCAGGCAGGATTCAGAAGAGCCAGCTGGCTTCCTCTAGCTGCCTAGGATTAAACATGAAAAGAGAGATGAGCTCACCCAGGAAAGAGAGATGAGCTCACCCAGGAAAGAGAGATGAGTTCACCCAGGCATGGATGTACTTCTGAGCAGAATTTAGAGGAAGCATCAAGGATCCAGGGCTTGCTGTGCTCAAAACCAGGTCACCCCCAAGCCTCCCCAGAGACCACCCCCCCACACCCGCACGAGAGGCGACCTCAGGAAGGAGGTGTGTGGCCGAAAACCTCAGAGAGATTTAAAGTGGTGTCTCAGCTACTCCCCCAGGCCAACAAAGGGGCCTCTCGAAGTCCTGCAGGTGGGCCCTGACCCTCCCAGGAAAACAACAGGCTGCCAGGAACGAGCCGGCTGCCCGGGGTTAGGGAGAGGCTTCCTTGGAAGGTGGAGCGGGCGGCTCTGGTCCAGTCAAGCTGACCACTCATTAATGCACAATAACCCACAAAGCTTTCAGAGGAGCTGCACCAACATGTTCCACCCGCCCTGGTCAGGAGGGCTGAACAAGGGATGTTTCTATGGAAAAGGAAGAGTGACTTGGGCAAACCGGGAGCCCAGGGAAGCTGGAAGCGGGATCCGGCCCTGGGGCCAGCGTGGACTTCCATACTGCTGGAGACAGACCACGTGAACCGGCATTTTCTGCCTTGTTGAATGAGAGCATTCGTCCTGGGTCTCTACGTGGATGCTGGTTGTGTGTGTGTGTGTGTGGGGGGGGGGGCGGTCAGACGATCAGACTCAGGACCTCAGGTCTTCAGGTCAGAGGCCTGCACTGAGGAGCCAGACTGGGGACCCCCATGGGCAGGCAGAGTGGACCTGACGAGGTGGTCTTGGACCTCAAGGAAGCCAAGCCAAGGAGAGGCCAGTGGAGGCTGGAGTGGGGTTCAGTGTCTGGCGGGAGTACCGAGCGAGGCTGGGTGTGTTTGGTGCGTGAAAGGAGTATGCACACTTTGAGCCCGCAGGGCAGCTGGGGGACACGGAAGGCCGTCCCTGGCTTCCCCTCCCATTGCAAGCTGGGGTCCCTCCCACCCCAGCCTTGGGTCCCGCCCACCCCAGCCTTGGGCCCGCCCACCCCAGCCTTGGGTCCCGCCCACCCCAGCCTTGGGCCCCGCCCACCCCAGCCTTGGGCCCGCCCACCCAGCCTTGGGCCCCGCCCACCCCAACCTTGTGCCCCGCCCACCCCAGCCTTGGGCCCGCCCACCCCAGCCTTGGGCCCCGCCCACCCCAGCCTTGGGCCCGCCCACCCCAGCCTTGGGCCCCGCCCACCCCAACCTTGGGCCCCGCCCACCCCAGCCTTGGGTCCGCACTGGCCAGCTCACCATGGCCAGGCTCCCGCAGGCGTGATGAGCTGGGACCCGGGGACCAAGTCGCATGCGCTCTCACAGCTCCGCCTTGCTCAGAGGAGCACTCACTCTGGGGAACCCGGCCGCCATGTAGGGCTTCCTGCTGCCCTGAGATGAACCAGCTGAAGGAAATGAAGCTGCACGGGAGGACCTGGAGGATGAGACTCTCCACGTGGAGTCGGGAGAAGCGTTCAGACCCTTGGTGTGGATGTGGAGACTCCGGCCTCAGTCACCCCAGCCGACACCCGCCGAGTGACCCTGTGACCCATCCAGACCGTCCGGCCAGGACCTGGCCCGCCACTGACCATAGACACGTCTGTGGGCATGAGCGGCCCAGCTGAGACCAGGCGAGACCACCCACAGAGTCACGGGCAACAGGAATGTTGGCTGTCAGCTGTGACAACGGTGGGTGGTCTCTTGCAGAGGAGAGGTGAGCTGATGGTGAGTTTCACGGTGTGTGAATTTCATCTCGGTCATTTTCAAGAGTGTTGTGAGCCAGCACCTGCCTGCCAAGGTCTTGCACACTTGCCTCCGGGTGGTGCCCACAACCTGCGTCTAGGGCAGGGAGCCCCGAGGCTCAGCTGCTGGGAGCTCTGCTACAGAGAAGAGGGTGACATGCAGAGACCTACCATTCTAGCGACACGTCAGACTGGGCGTGCAGAGACCTACAAGATAAGCAATGTTTTTAAAGCTTGCTTGAGCTCACGAGGAAGTGAGAACGCCAGAGTCAGGAAAACGTGACTCCAAGACGGAAGTCAGGGCGGGCACTGGCGTCAGCCCCCAGGCACCCGCTGGCCCGGGGTGGCCTTCGGCCTGGGCTTCCGGGACCAGGAGCTGAGGTCGGGGAGTCGAGATGGGGGGGCAGGCAAGGGAGGCGAGCCTGCAGGATGGTGGGTCGCCTCCATAATGCTCTCCACACATCCAGGGTCCCAAGATCAACATGCCGAGCAGACAAACTGGGAAAGACCCAGGAGACACACCTGCCTGGGCCTGAGGTCTCAGCGGATACGGAAAGGGCTGAGTGTGTTGGTGGGGAGTAGGGGGAGCTTCCTGCTAAGGATTCCCACTCATAATCTCTCATTTGTGAAGGTTTGGGGGTTGGGATTTATACCTGTGTGCACTAAAAATCATTTATTTCAAGTGTTCCTGGGTTGGGAGTATTCCCAGACACTTGGGGCTCCGCCCACAAAACCTTTTTCAGAAAACCACACTTTAAACACAAACTCAAAGAATTTCTATAAATGGACTTCAGTGAGTATGACCTCACAAACAAGATTCAAAACCATCCATGAAGCATGGCATCCCGAGTAAGCATCAGCAGAAAGGCAAGCAGCCGAAACAGACCTACCAGGACATAGACACTGGCATGGTCCGATATGAAATCTTCAAGAGGACATTCAGTACTTCTGAAGGAAGTTGTTGGGGAAAATAAAGGCAAATTTGTAAAGAGAGAATAGTTAAAAAAAAAAAAAACAACCGGTCAGGCAGATTTTTTAAAACTGAACTTCAAGAAATAAAAATGGCTGAAATTAAAAATTCAACTGAAGTTTACAAGAACAGGTTAGATGTAGCCAAAGAGAAAATTACTAAATCAGACCACAGAAATGAAGGCATCTCTCAGAATGCAGCTCAGGGAGAAAGAGGCAGGAAACGTAAAAGAGGGGTTAAGAGGCGCGGAGAAGGGCTCAGCAAGCTTCTGTCGGCTGTCTTGGGCAGGGTCCAACGCCCAGAGGAGGCCTGCGGTCGCCTCTCTTACAGCGGTCTTGTTTCCAGCATAGCCCTGGTGCTTTCTTAACATCTTCTTCTCTGCTTACTCACCCATTTTTGCGTATTGTCCTTTCTCGTTAGAGCCTTTAACGCATTAACCGTAGTCATTTTGAATCCCCTGACGTCTAAATAACTCTGCCGTCTGTTATAGTTGAGTCTGTTTCTGGAGGTCACACGGTGTCTTCAGACAGTAAGTTTAAAAAAAAACCGTCTAACGCGCTTTGCAGTCTTCTGCTGAAAGCCTGACCTGTTTGGAGTGGGTAATAGGGCCTGGGGTAGCCAGGCCTCAGAGCGAGGCTCGATGTTCGAGCCCAGCAGCGGGGCTGGGACTAATGCTGGCCTTGGCCGTGGGCACTGGACGCTCCTGGTTCTCTAGCATCCTTGTTTTCGCTTCCCCTGTTGACTTGGCCTCTCTGAGTCCTGCTCCTTAGGGAGACCCCGTGTCTTCTCCAGAGTCCACCATTATTCCAGCGGGTCTTTTCGGGGACGGGGAGCCCTCTGTAACCTTCCAAACGAGGCCAGTCTCTGCCCGGCCCTGTGGCTAAGGGTGTGTGCTCCCCCCGTATTTCTCTGAGGTGTCGTTTGCTTCCTCGGCCCCAGTGCTTTCCTGATGCAGCTGTCTCGGTCTGTGTCCTTGAAGCGCCGGCCCCTCGCCTGCCGTTTGCTTGCTTCTTTTCTCTGCCAAGGCGGAACAGGGAGCCTGGAGGGGACTGGAGTGCGAGGAAGCCGGTTCCCCAGGCGGCCCTGGCTGAGGACACGGCCTCCGGCACAGTCTTCCCCTGGGCCGTCGCTGTGGGGAAGACTCGGCGTGTTCACACCCTCACGCTTCTGCACCCACTGCGGGATCGTTCTCAGATCTCCCGAGAACCTGGCCAGGTTTCTGGAGGAAACGTCCAGGGAGGTGCTGGGGACCCCCTACAGCTGTGGCTCCCGGGAATCCCTCGCTGTCGTGTGGGTCCCCACGCAGCTTCTACCAGTTCATCAAAGTCTCCACGAAGCGTTTCCCCCAGCTCGTGGCTCCAGCGGCACCTGCTCCAGGTAGGCAGTTCTCAGCCTTCTTCCTCCGTGTTTGGCTTTCTCTCCAGACTTCAAGGCGGCAGTTTGCTTTGTAACCTCCCTTCTCTTCTGAGAAAAGTCATCGATTTCCAGTTTGTCTGCTTTTTTCTTCCCTGTTGCAAAGACAGCAGTGATGAGTTCCAAGCTCTTCACGTGTTGGAGCTGAACCTGAAATCCTGCTCTTTATTTATTTTTATATTTTGCCCAGAGTGTATAACTGTATCTATTGCAGGATCCATCCAGTTGGAGCTGTGCTGGGTGAAAGAAGTGGGGTTTGACTGACAACTTTTCAAATTACAGCTATTCTCCCTTCAAAACAAATTCAAGGCCAGCCTCCTCTGGCTCGGCACCAGAGAGCGAGTCAGGCGGGGCCTGGTGGCTTGTGTGGGAACCTGTCATTCACCAGTCCTGTGGGTGGAGAAGCCTCCAGCTGGCCTGGCGCTCCTGGACGCTCGTGTGCCCTGAGCCCTTGCTGGGGCTCCCAGGCCCGGGGTGTCCCTGCCCTCTGTAAACTCTTCTTTCTCCTTTCCCCAGTGCCCATCTGCCCCAGGTGTACCTGGTAATACGTCCTGCGCTTTGGGCAGCTGGCCTGGAGTCTGATCCTCCCACCAGGCGTTGGGGTGGGGGACAGAGAGCCAGCCCTGAGACTGGGGACCTGCATGGAGCTGCCGTCGCACTCAGAGGACGGCAGGGTGCCAGGCCCACGAGTCCGTACGTGGCTGCCCAGTGACTGGGCCTGCCAGCCCCCCGGTCATGTCCTACCCTTTATCATCAGGTGAGCTCGTCACTGAGCTTCTCCATCAGGGATGTAGTAACGTTTCTCTGCACAGGGCTTCCATTCTGCGGGCCCCATGGGCTCCCCTCACCCGCCGCCAGTCCTCTGCCCCTGCCCCTTCCATCCTGCACTCAGGTGCCCAGCATCCATCAGTGAGGGCCCCAGTGGTGCATCTCCTGGGCAGGCAGGTCGTCAATGTCTCTCCATTGCTCCGTCCTGAGAGCCAGGGCCCGGCCAGCTCTCCCCACGGCCGGGTGCAGCCTGGCCTCACCCAAGACCCCCGCCCTGGTGGTGGCCCTGTGGCCTGGCACACAGCTTCCAGGCCACAACTTGCCAGAGCAGTGAGGGCTCCCAGGCCGGGCGGTCTCAACTCACAGCGACTCATCCTGAAAATACAGCTCCACCGAGCGGGCAAAGTTTGTCCCTAAGATGCACCTCGAGCCAAGGCTGGAGCAGCAAGGTGCTGGGGACGCCCTCACGTGCAGCCCTCGCTCAGGAGAGTGGAAGGAGCAGCGCACACCCGTCTCGCTGAACTGCACGCGGGCGACCAGCGGAAACTCTGCAGGTTCCACGGGAATGTGTGCAAGAGTTATACGAGACGGGCAAGCTGGGACGCAGGCGGCCACCTGCACCCTGAGCGCCACGTAGCTGCCCGCAGACTTCCTGAAAGAGGGTGTACGGGCGAGCTCCTCACTGCTCTACTCAGCAGGTGCTCATCGAGCACCTTCCACGCGCCAGACGCCGCTCTGTACGCCAAGGGTGCAGCATGGAAAGAAATACTGACGAGGTCTTCTGCTTACATGGAGTTTGCATCTTAGTGGGGACGGCAGAAAATTTACTCGTAAATGAACTTTTTTCCAGGTGACCATCAAGCTGCAAAGGGAAGTAAAGAGGGGGTGAGAGGCAGAGAGGGGTGGGGAACAGAGCGAGCTTCCCAAGAGGGTGGCATCCACCACAGGGACCCCGCTCCAGGGACACAGGCGCAGTCTGGTAGCGTCACCAAAGCTGTCTGAGGTCACTGGCTGTGGTTGTCCTCCGGGAGCACGCTCGGCCCGCGGCCCTGAGCTGCGGGACCGTCCGGGCACCTGGCACCTGCCTGCCTACCTCGGCGCATGCACAGCAGTGCCATTGCTTCTGAGGGTGGAACCTGGGCCTTGGACACCTGGGCACCTGCCTGCTGGTTCATAGGTGGGAGTCTGCAGGAGCCTGGAGTTGAAGGAGGCGGGAAAGCTCTGCAGAGATGGGGGTGGCTGGATGGGGCGTGGTGTGTGTGTGGGAAAGGGCAGCTCTGCAGGTGAGAGCCAGGACACAAGGTGCTTGCAGAGGACAGACACCAGGCCCAACGCAGCCCAGGGGCCCTCAGGGACTGACAGAGCCTGCAGCGGGCACCCGCCGACTTTGACCTTGCCCTGCAAGCCCCACCCGAAGTCAGATCTGGCCACAGCCCTACCCGACAGTTGCCTGTGTGACGGGCGGACACCTGCCCCTACCTGGCCTGAGCTTGGGGAGCTCCCATGGGCTCCATCAGGCACCTGGCACCTAACGCGTGCTCCAGAGCTGCGTGGAATGAGGGTGTGTCTTCCCACGGTAGGTCATAGAATTCCTTCGTGTGACTCAGCGTGGCTCGAGGAGGTCCTGAATGTGGCAGAGTGGGGAGAAGGCAGAACTCGGCGCGGGGGCGCGGGGGCGCGGGGGCGCGGGGGCGCGGGGGCGCGGGGGCGCGGGGGCGCGGGGGCGCGGGGGCGCGGGGGCGCGGGGGCGCGGGGGGCGCGGGGGCGCGGGGGCGCGGGGGCGCGGGGGCGCGGAGACTCCACCCCTTTGCCCGGCTCCTCCCACTCGCAAGCCCCACGGCCACCTAGCTGCCAAGTGTCCAAGGGAACAAAGTCCAAGCTGAAGATCCAGATCTTTCCACAGAGAGGAAACTCAGCCTCAGAGAGGGATGGCTCTCGCCTGAGGTCACACAGCAAGCCTACCGTCTGAACCCGTGGCTCAGCACCACCCCTCCTGCGTGTCTGAGGCCAAGCCACTTCCCCGGGACAGGCATCAGCTGATTCAGGGGAGTGGGCGTCACTTGGGTGCTGGTGGCGCTGAAAGGAGAGGACGTAGGCAAGCGCTTCCAGGACTCACCTGCTCCATGCAGGCCCTCTCTCACCTCCCCTCTCAGAGGGACTGAGGTGGAGCTGCAGGCTTGGAGCTGAGGGTGCCCTGACCCCTGCCATGTTGCCTGGCGACCCTGGGCCGTGAGTGGCCCTTTCCGGGGCGGCGGAGCACCTCCAGGGGGACCGGCAGCGCCTTGCTGGTCTGGGGGCAAATGACAGCCATGGGCCTCCTGCCTTGGGCTCCCCCAGCCTCCACGTGCTTTTCCTGGGCCCTGAAGACAGAAAAGTAAAGAGGCCGCCACGCCCGTTGGCTCCTCAATGGGCCTCACCAGGGCCATGCACCCGCACTCTCCGCCTCGTTAGGCAGCAACTGAGCAGCCACTCCACCTGCCTCAGCAAAGTGACACAAACAGCCTTATCAGCCGGCTAATAGGAGCCCAGGGGCCGGGCCACAGGCACCCCTTACTCAGCCCCGGTGTGTACCTGCCTGCGTCAATGCTTTGAAGGGAGAACCCTGTAGTGTCTGCCATAGTACTTGCCCAGATGTATTTTTAATTTTTTTCCCCGCACCACATGGCTTGCAGGATCTTAGTCCCCCGGCCAGTGGGGATGGAACCCAGTCCACAACGTTGAAGCACCAAGTCCTAAGCACTGGCATGCATGCTAAGTCACTTCAGTCATGTCCGACTCTGAGCAACCCTGTGGACTGTAGCCCGCCAGGCTCCTCTGTCCGTGGGATTCTTCAGGCAAGAGTACTGGAGTGGGCTGCCACGCCCGCCTCCAGGGGGTCTTCCCAACCCAGGGATCCAACCCACGTCTCTTATGTGTCCTACCTTGGCAGGCGGGTTCTTTACCACCAGCCCCTCCTGGGAGGCCTCTCAACCACTGGGCCACCAGGCAGTTCCTTGTATTTCATACCAGCTTCTATCGTTCCTCCAAGAGAGGCTGCCTTCCATGCTGGCGCTCCTCCTAGGGTCAGGCCCTCTGCCTGGCGGCCTCTTAGAAGTCACAGGTTCAGCACCGGCATGGGTGGACAGCGGCAGGCCAGGGAATCCATCTCTCTGAGCCTGGGTTGGAATTTGTCCTGTGGGGTGATAAGGCCCCCCTCGCAGGCTGGACACAGTGGAAGCATGCCCTTCAAGCCCCTGCAACCTGGTGCGCTGTCCGAGGGCAAGGACAGGAGACAGCCCATGAGAAGCCCAGAAGTTAGTGCAGGGGGTCACAGCATGGAGCACAGGAGGCTGCATTCCAGACCCCAGCACGGAGCCTCCAATTTCTCATCTCGGAAACGCACACAGTAGCTTCTGCCCTTCCAGTCTCTGCAGCAAAACAGCCCAGGAAGCATCACCCCAAGCTGGCTGGGCCCCTGGGGCCTCAGACAAGCCTTTGTAAAGCTTGACTTTTCCTGACCTGATTTTCAGATCTCCTCAGCTCTGACAGTGTCCAATAAATAACTCCGTGCTGCATGAGTGATGGCAAACCCTGGGATGGCTTTAATTTTGCAGAGCAATAAATTAAATGCAATGCCTGCCGTGTGTGTACGATTAAACTCTTTTTATAACTTTTTATGTTGCTTTACGATGGGACCACTGCACCTCTTGGAATTCTTGGCAGAGTCCTCTGCAGGCAGGCAGCTCCTCTAGGCCTGGACCCTGGTCATGTGGGCAGCGAGGTCTCTGTAAGACTTAGTCCCTGGGAAGCGCAATCTGGGACACGAGATCCAGGGAGCTGAGCTGGTGGCATGGGTTCCTCCAGCCTGTAGGTGGCGCTGCAGGCAATTTTCCCCTGACTTCCCCATCATAAAGTTCCTAATTAGTACTTTGCCTCTGTGTTTGTCTTGTTCTGTGTCCCTCCTCCTTGGTGGCCTTCTTAAGAATCAAGCTCTTTTGGTTGCTTATTTTGGACTTCCCTGGTAGCTCAGCTGGTAAAGAATTGGCCTGCAATGGAGGAGACCATGGTCTGATTCCTGGGTTGGGAATATCCCCTGGAGAAGGGATAGGCTACCCACTCCAGTATTCTGGGGCTTCCCTTGTGGCTCAGATGGCAAAGAGTCTGCCTGCAATGCGGCAGACCTGGGTTTGATCCCTGGGTTGGGAAGATCTTCTGGAGGAGGGCATAGCAACCCACTCCAGTATTCTGGCCTGGAGAATCCCAATGAACGGGGGAGCCTGGCGGGCTTTATCTACTGCACGCAGCCACAAAGAGTAGGACACGACCGAGTGACTAAGCACACACACACATTGCTTATTTTTCCTCCCCTACTGATTTGGAGGCTATGCACACTACTTGCATTCTTTTAGTGACTATCCATGTTTCATATGCTTTATACAAAGACAGGAATTGCCCAAAAGACAGATTCTGTATGATTCCACTCATATGAATGAGGTCCCTGTGTGCATGCTCAGTCATATCCAACTCTTTGTGAACCCACGGACTGTAGGCTGCCACATTCCTCTATCCATGGAATTTTTCAGCCAAGAACACTGGAGTGGCTTGCCATTTCCTACTCCAGAGGATCTTCCCAACCCAGGGATCAAACAAGGGTCTCCTGTGGCTTCTGCTTTGCAGGTGGATTCTTTACCACTGAGCCACATGAGAAGCCCCTGAATGAGGTCCCTAGAGGAGCTAAATTCATAGAGACACAAAGTATAACCATGGTTGCCAGGAGTTGAGGGAGGGGCAAATGGGGCGTTTGCATTTGATGGGCATGGAGTCTCAGTTTGGGGAGACGAGAAGTGCTGGGGGACAGTGGCGATGGTTACACACCAGTGTGAACACAGATAAAGCGCTGAACTTTACACTCCATGTGGCTCGAGCAGTAGACTGTATGATACGTGTATCTCAGCCCAATAAAACAAAAGCGGACCAGAGCTCTCAGACATTCCACAGAGAAGAGAAACAAAGGCACAAAAGAGAAAAGATCAGCACTGTTTGTAGGTGATGTAATTGCTCAAAAGCAAGCAAAACAAAGCAAAAAAAGCATATATATATTTAATAAGAACATTTAGCAGATTTGCTGGATACAAAAATCAATATTCCAAACTCAATTGCATTTCCATACACTGACATCAACTACAATCAGTAAGAAAATAGAAAGTTTAAGTGCTATTTATAATATCAGTATATATATATATATATATATATATATATATATATTTAATACCCAGGAATAAAACTGAGAAGAAGTATGTAAACACTTTACAGGAAAATTATTAACTCTTTTTTTAAAAGACATTACAGAAAACCTAAGTAAGAGGAAAGATACGCTGTATATTTGTCAAAGATGTCAAATTTCCCAAACCTGATAAGAAGATTTAATACAATCACACACACACGCAAGAATCCCAGCAAGTTTTTCATGGAACTTGGAACCCAGGTTTCAGTTTTCCGTATGAGCATATGACTGGGAGCAGCTAAGACAGTCCTGGAGGAGAGACAGAAGCTGGGGAGCTGGCCCCACCAAACAGCAATAATTAGGATAAAGCTGAAGCCATTAGGCCATTTGGCATAGATTCCGGGGTGGACAAAGAGGGCGACAGACGAGGGCAAGAGCACAAGTGAGCACGTGTTTGTGGAAACTTGCAGCGCAGCTTGCGAGGGAGTAAGCAGAGCAGATGGATGAAGAGGCGGAGTGTCATGAGATGCTGGGGAACTGGCCAAACGGACCCCTACCTCACGTCATAGTTAGAAGTGAATTCCCCGTGATTAAAGGCAAAAGACGAAAAGCACAACTGAAAAAGCTAAGGAATATAAAATTATTTCTCAAGCAAGAGCAAACAACAAAGGAAAAATCTGACTATATTAAAATCATTATTAAAATTTTAAGCTATATTAAAATTAAGAGACTTAATTTAACTATATTAAAGTTAAGAAAAACAATCCCTTAAGAGAAACCATAAAGAACGTGAAAAGAGAGTCGCAGACTGGCATAAAATATTTGCCACACGTCCAACTGACAAGAGGCAGCACCCAAAACGGGTGAGGGACTCCTGTGAATCAACATGACAAGGCGAACAGTCTCACAGAAAAAATGGTCAAGACACAGGAACAAGCGTCTCCCAGACACAGAAACACGCGGGCTCACGAGTGTCTGGAAAAGCCCAGCATCACCAGCAGCTACGGATACGCCTCTCTAAAATCCTGCAGGGGATTCTGCGTTGAATCACAGGCTGAGCCTGTGCGCCTCATTATCTTTCCCCCAAACTCCCCCTAAAACTATAGCAATGAGCATTTCTTATGACGTAAATCATTAGGGACAGAAGGACAGAACAGGAGAGAAAAACAACCAGAGTCTGGAAGCTGGAAAGCATGTGAACAAGTGGTAACTGCCTTAGCGGACTAGAGGAAGATAAATTCTAGCCTAACGAGGGAAAAACTGTGACTTCACCTGGTTTGCTCCCAAGACTGTTCAAATACTCAGGAAGTGGTGGGAGCAGGTGTTTCCGGGGCTGGGGATGCAGAGGGGGTGGCAGAGCCCGACCAAAGTGAGGGACAGGCGGTGCCAGGGCACAGAGACCAAGGGTGCGGCGTCAAAGCCCTGGGGAAATGCAAGTCAAGGCCACGCAGAGAGATCACCGCACGTGCAGAAGGGCCTCTGACACAGAGAACGCGCGGGCGAGACTGCTGGGCACCGGGTCCCTCTCTCACACTGCTGAAGGGAGTACAAAATGGTAGCAACACTCGGGAAAGTCACTTGCGGTTTCAACACAGACACACACACACTCACCATATGACCTAGCAGTTGTGCTCTTGGGCATTTGTCCCGGATGAATGAAAATTGATGTTTGTGTAAAACAATCTGTTCATAATTGTTCACAGCAGGTGTATGCATCATAGCCAACAACTGGAACAAACTAAATGACCCCAAACAGGTGAATGGTTCAACAAAATGGTGCGCCATGGAAGAGCACCAGAAAGGAGCCGGCTGTTGACACGTGAAGCAATCTGAACAGTTCTCAGCTACGCCGAGTGAAGAAAGGCCAGCTTCAGAGTTCACATGCTGTCCGATTCCATTTACGTAGTACTGCAGAAACGACAAAATCGTATGCATGAAAAGTGGAGAGTTGGTTGCCAGGAGTCAGGGATGGTCGTGGGGGTGGGGTGGATGGAAGGCTTGACTTTAAAGAGGCGACATGAGGGAGATTTCACGGTAAGGGACAAGTCAGTATCTTGATGATGGTGCAGTGAAGGGCACGTTTGTAGATCAAGAAAACAATGACCTCAGCCTTTAGAACAACAGCGTGGATACAGGAAAACAGTGGAGCAATGCCTTCATAATTCTGAAGGAAATTGATTTCCAACCCACATTTCCATACCCAAACCCACTGGCAATCAACTGTATGGATGGAATAAATTTTCAGAGATACAGCATAAAGAAGGCTGACCGCCAAAAACTGATGCTTTGAATTGGGGTGCTAGAGAAGACTCTCTCTCTCTCTCTCTCTCTCTCTTTTTTTTTTTTTTTTTTGGAGAAGACTCTTGAGAGTCCCTTGGACTGCAAGGAGATCAAACCAGTCCATCCTAAAGGAAATCAACCCTGAATAATGGAAGAACCGATGCTGAAGCTGAAGGTTCAATACTTTGGCCATCTGATGTGAAGAGTCATCTGACTGGAAGAGACTCTGATGTCTGGAAAGACTGAAGGCAAAAGGAGAAGAGGGCGACAGAGAATGAATGGTTATATAGCATCACCAACTCATGGACATGAATTTGAGCAAACTCCGGGAGACACTGGAGGAGAAAGGAGACTGCCGTGCTGCGGTCCATGAGGCCACTAACAGTCAGACACGACTTCACGCCTGAACAGCAACAAGAGAGACACACGTCTCAAACAACTTACCCTCTGTCTGTCTTTCCTCAATAGATCGTACATGCATATGGAAGTAAACAAGGAAACCACAAGATCCAGAAAACAGAAGTAAAAGCACTCTCAGGACACACAAAGCAACCAGTCTGGATCAGAGGAGCATTTTCAGGAGACCGACACATTGAGAGTTGTTCTCATCACGATTTCTATTGATGAACCAACTTTTTATCTTCACTTATGACCACGGGAGAATGCTTCACACCAAGACGAGGCAGTAAACCAGGAAGGCACAAGTGGGGTTCAGAACACAGGCTTCCACCCGGGAGAAAGGCAGGACACCAGCAGAAGCCAATGCCAGGGTGCCACTCTCCTCTGCCCAGAGAGCGGGCAGGCGATCAGAGCAGAAAGCGAGCTCAAAGCAGAGAGCCTCCAGGAGCAACTAACACGGGAAAGGGCATCGAAAGGGCATCGGGAAGCGTAGGGAGAATGAGTAACAAATATTCAGCAAATGAAAAAGCAAGGCGGCTAATAACTTTAGGAAACAAACAGAGCGTGAAGGGAAGCAGCTGAAGCTCACTGTAATGCTAAGTTAGGCTGTGATTGTACAGGTAGAGTGCTATCCACACCAACAGATTCCCCTTGGTTCCGCCAAAAATGGTAAGATAACTGTCTCGGGAAGAGTAGAGAGGGGAAACAGAGGAGGTGTCAGAATGTGAGGGCTAACCCATCACAATGAAAAGTCATGCTCCGAAAGTGTTAGTCACTTAGTCGTGTCTGCCCCTTTTGCAGCACTATGGTCTTTTCGTAGCCTGCCGTGAATAGGAAATCTTAAAAATTTATCTCTCAAATCGATTAATCAAAAGGCAGAAGGTTTGATAGGCAGATTAAAATACAGAAAGGTGTGGACCGTGACAGCGAGAAGCCCTACTTTAAAAGCTGACGGTGGTTGAGTCTGGGAGGGTCAAGGAAAGGAGGGCCAGTGAACCACTGTGTGTCTCTAAGATGTTTAACGCTTCCGCAGCCCCTGAGTCTGAATCTTCACCTTCTCCTGGGAGAGTAATAGGCAGCATGATAGAGTGCCGGGCCGTGAGCTGGAGCTCCCAGTCGGCTACGCGGTCACTGGGTAAAGAGCTGATACACTCACAGCCCTTCTGTTTATCACACTCAGTAGAGTGTTTAATAAATTAATGAGAAACCCAACGTTCTGTGCTGTGCTGAGCCACTCAGTCCTGTCTGCCTCTTTGCAACCACTTAGCCCATATAGCCCGCCAGGCTCCTCTGTCTATGGGGATTCTCCAAGCAAGAATACTGGAGGGGTTTGCCCTGCCCTCCTCCAGAGGATTTGCATTGCAGGTGGGTTCTTTAACGTCTGCGCCACCAGGGAAGCCCAAGAATACTGGAGTGGGTAAACTATGCCTTCTCCAGGGAATCTTCCCAACCCAGGAATCAAGCCAGGGTCTCCTCCATTGCAGGCAGATTCTTTACCAGCTGAGCTACCAGGGAAGCTTGAAGAAACCCAAACTTTATTATAAAAATAGCCTTCATGTCAGATGATTGTGCCCAACTGTAGGCAAATGTTCTGAGCACATTTAAGGTAGGTTAGGCTAAGCTATCGAAGGTAAGGAGCAGCGGCTGTGCTTTGCTGGAGCAGCCGTGAAGAGATACCCCACGCCCAAGGTAAGAGAAACCCAAGTAAGATGGTAGGTGTTGCAAGAGGGCATCCAAGGGCAGACACACTGAAACCATACTCACAGAAAACTAGTAAATCTAATCACACTAGGACCACAGCCTTGTCTAACTCAATGAAACTAAGCCATGCCCGCGGGGCAACCCAAGATGGATGGGTCATGGTGGAGAGTCAGACAGGATGTGTTCCACTGGAGAAGGCAATGGCAAACCACTTCAGTATTCTTGCCTTGGGAACTCCATGAACAGTAGGAAAAGGCAAAATGATAGGATACTGAAAGAGGAACTCCCCAGGTCAGTAGGTGCCCAATATGCTACTGGAGATCAGTGGAGAAATAACTCCAGAAAGAATGAAGGGATTGAGCCAAAGCAAAAACAATACCCAGCTATGGATGTGACTGGTGATAGAAGCAAGGTCCGATGCTGTAAAGAGCAATATTGCATAGGATCCTGGAATGTTAGGTCCATGAGTCAAGGCAAATTGGAAGTGGTCAAACAAGAGATGGCAAGGGTGAACATTGACATTCTAGGAATCAGCAAACTAAAATGGACTGGAATGGGTGAATTTAACTCAGATGACCATTATATCTACTACTGCGGGCAGGAATCCCTCAGAAGAAATGGAGTAGCCATCATGGTCAACAAAAGAGTCCGAAATGCAGTACTTGGATGCGTCTCAAAAACAACAGAATGATCTCTGTTCGTCTCCAAGGCAAACCATTTAATATCACAGTAATCCAAGTCTATGCCCCAAGCAGTAACGCTGAAGAAACTGAAGTTGAATGGTTTTACGAAGACCTACAAGACTTTTCAGAACTAACACCCAAAAAACATGTCCTTTTCATTATAGGGGACTGGAATGCAAAAGTAGGAAGTCAAGAAACACCTGGAGTAACAGGCAAATTTGGCCTTGGAATGCGGAATGAAGCAGGGCAAAGACTAATAGAGTTTTGCCAAGAAAATGCACTGGTCATAGCAAACACCCTCTTCCAACAACACAAGAGAAGACTCTACACATGGACATCACCAGATGGTCAACACCAAAATATTATATTGATTATATTCTCTGCAGCCAAAGATGGAGAAGCTCTATACAGTCAACAAAAACAAGACCAGGAGCTGACTGGCTCAGATCATGAACTCCTTATTGCCAAATTCAGACTTAAATTGAAGAAAGCAGGGAAAACTGCTAGACCATTCAGGTATGACCTAAATCAAATCCCTTATGATTATACAGTGGAAGTGAGAAATAGATTTAAGGGACTAGATCTGATAGATAGAGTGCCTGATGAACTATGGAATGAGGTTCGTGACATTGTACAGGAGCCAGGGATCAAGACCATCCCCATGGAAAAGAAATGCAAAAAAGCAAAATGGCTGTCTGGGGAGGCCTTACAAATAGCTGTGAAAAGAAGAGAAGCAAAAAGCAAAGGAGAAAAGGAAAGATATAAGCATCTGAATGCAGAATTCCAAAGAATAGCAAGAAGAGATAAGAAAGCCTTCCTCAGTGACCAATGCAAAGAAATAGAGGAAAACAACAGAATGGGAAAGACTAGAGATCGCTTCAAGAAAATTAGAGATACCAAGGGAACATTTCATGCAAAGATGGGCTCGATAAAGGACAGAAATGGTATGGACCTAACAGAAGCAGAAGATATTAAGAACAGGTGGCAAGAATACACAGAAGAACGGTACAAAAAAGATCTTCATGACCCGGATAATCACAATGGTGTGATCACTCACCTAGAGCCAGACATCCTGGAATGTGAAGTCAAGTGGGCCTTAGAAAGCATCACTATGAACAAAGCTAGTGGAGGTGATGGAATTCCAGTTGAGCTATTTCAGATCCTGAAAGATGATGCTGTGAAAGTGCTGCACTCAATATGCCAGCAAATTTGGAAAACTCAGCAGTGGCCACAGGACTGGAAAAGGTCAGTTTTCATTCCAATCCCAAAGAAAGGCAATGCCAAAGAATGCTCAAACTACCACACAATTGCACTCATCTCACATGCTAGTAAAGTACTGCTCAAAATTCTCCAAGCCAGGCTTCAGCAGTATGTGAACCGTGAACTTCCTGATGTTCAAGATGGTTTTAGAAAAGGCAGAGGAACCAGAGATCAAATTGCCAACATCCACTGGATCATGGAAAAAGCAAGAGATTTCCAGAAAAACATCTATTTCTGCATTATTGACTATGCCAAAGCCTTTGACTGTGTGGATCACAATAAACTGTGGAACATTCTGAAAGAGATGGGAATACCAGACCACCTGACCTGCCTCCTGAGAAATCTGTATGCAGGTCAGGAAGCAACAGTTAGAACTGGACATGGAACAACAGACTGGTTCCAAATAGGAAAAGGAGTACTTCAAGGCTGTATATTGTCACCCTGCTTATTTAACTTCTATGCAGAGTACATCATGAGAAATGCTGGGCTGGAAGAAGCACAAGCTGGAATCAAGATTGCTGGGAGAAATATCAATAACCTCAGATATGCAGATGACACCACCCTTATGGCAGAGAGTGAAGAGGAACTAAAAAGCCTCTTGATGAAAGTGAAAGAGGAGAGCGAAAAGTTGGCTTAAAGCTCAACATTCAGAAAACGAAGATCATGGCATCTGGTCCCATCACTTCATGGGAAATAGATGGGGAAACAGTGGAAACAGTGTCAGACTTTATTTTTCTGGGCTCCAAAATCACTGCAGATGGTGACTGCACCATGAAATTAAAAGACGCTTACTCCTTGGAAGAAAAGTTATGACCAACCTAGATAGTATATTCAAAAACAGAGACATTACTTTGCTGACTAAGGTCCGTCTAGTCAAGGCTATGGTTTTTCCTGTGGTCATGTATGGATGTGAGAGTTGGACTGTGAAGAAGGCTGAGCGCCGAAGAATTGATGCGTTTGAACTGTGGTGTTGGAGAAGACTCTTGAGAGTCCCTTGGACTACAAGGAGATCCAACCAGTCCATTCTGAAGGAGATCAGCCCTGGGATTTCTTTGGAAGGAATGATGCTAAAGCTGAAACTCCAGTACTTTGGCCACCTCATGCGAAGAGTTGACTCACTGGAAAAGACTCTGATGCTGGGAGGGATTGGGGGCAGGAGGAGAAGGGGACGGCAGAGGATGAGATGGCTGGATGGCATCATGGACGCGATGGACGTGAGTCTGGGTGAACTCCGGGAGATGGTGATGGACAGGGAGGCCTGGTGTGCTGCGATTCATGGGGTCGCAAAGAGTCGGACACGGCTGAGCGACTGAACTGAACTGAACTGAGCTGAGGCTAAGCTATGATGTACAGAAAGTGAGCTGCATTTTCGACTTGTATTTTCAACTTGGGGTGGGTTTATCACGACAAAGGGAGTGACCGACGATAAGAGGGTTGGATGGCAACATCAACTCAAGGGACATGGGTCTGAGCAAACTGCTGGAGATAGTGAAGGACAGGGAGGCCTGGTGTCCTGCAGTTCACGGGGCTGCGGAGTCGGACGCGACTGAGCGACTGAAAGCAGCAAACCGCGTGGGGGAGGAAGACTGTGCACGAGTCTGCCACTTCATCTCCTTCACCGCAGGCAGGTTCTACGGTGTCCAATTGATTGTACTGTATTTAACTTGCATTTGTGTGTTAATTTAAAAGAAAGCAACAAAATGCCATTTTACTATGACAATATTTGCTCGAGTTAAAAAGTAGGCAGATTCCAGGTACTGGAAAGGATGCGGGTCAACAGGAGCTCTCAGCTGTGGGAGCTGGAGTCACAGATACTTTGGAAAACCGTTCACCATTCTGAGTAAAGGTGATCTGCGGAGAAGGCAATGGCACCCCACTCCAGTCCTCTTGCCTGGAAAATCCCATGGACGGAGGAGCCCTGAAGGCTGCAGTCCATGGGGTTGCTGAGGGTCAGACATGACTGAGCGACTTCACTTTCACTTTTCACTTTCATGCATTGGAGAAGGAAATGGCAACCCACTCCAGTGTTCTTGCCTGGAGAATCCCAGGGACAGGGGAGCCTGTTGGGCTGCCGTCTGTGGGGTCGCACAGAGTCGGACACGACTGACGCGACTTAGCAGCAGCAGCAGCAGCACATAATTCCGTGCCTGGTGTCTAGAGCAGTGCTCCCTAACCTTTTCCACTTGTGCAGAAAGGGACAGTATTATCCTTGCGCGGCACCGTGGAGTAGGTGGGCCAAGCGGCTCCAGGACACCGGGCCAGCCAGGAGGGCAGCCCAGACTGCCCCAGTCCCCGCTCAGCTGCTCAAGCACCGGCGGGGCTCCATCACTCAGACGCATCTCCAGCCCAATCACCGCAGCCAGCGGGCTCCTCCAGAGAGAGGAGCACACGCGTGCTCCTAAACCAGGCTGATTGCCGCAGGCCTGTGATGGCGAATAGCCCCGAGACGGCATAAGCATCCACGAACAACAGCGCTGACCAGCACGCCGTGATGGGGCCACACACCAGAACACCAAACGGCAGGCCAGGCTGTCGAAGACACCACGGAATGAAAACGGGCGGATCTCACGCGCGTGATACTGACCGGAAGAAGCAAGATACAAAGGGCGCCTGTGAGGGAAGACTGTATTTATGTAAAGTTGAAAAGGCAGTTAAAACTGAACTATGTATTTCGGGGGACTGCAAGTATAAACGGCAAACATGATATAGAGAAGCAAGGGAAAGACGGACATAAATTCAAGCTAGTATTACCTGGGGGAGGGGGGGAGGGCGTGGAAGGCAGTGTGAGAAGTCTTGAGCAACCTGTGCGTGAAGGGAGATTTTCTCTTCACCCTGAGTGGTGGCTACACAGGAGCTCACATCATAATTATGTTTATAGTTGTCGTCATTCTTATTACTCTTTAAGATATTTTTTCTCAGGGTGTAATTCTAGGGCACGCATAGATTCTGTGCGTGTGTGTGTGTGTGTGTGTGCACGTGTGTGTTCAGTCATATCCAACTCTTGCGACCCCATGGACTGTAGCCCCCCAGGCTCCTTTGTCCATGGGACTCTCTAGGCAAGAATACTGGGGTGGGTTGCCATTTCCCACTCCAGGGGATCTTCGCCACGCAGGCATTGAACCCACATCTCTCGCGTCTCCTGCACAGGCAGGCAGATTCTTTACCAACTGTGCCACCTGGGAAGCCCCATGCATAGGTTCTAGCTGCCACGAATATCTGTGCCCCCTTTCTTCTCAAGTAATAGAACCCTCAGTTTTTAGCTGAGCACGTGGCCACCAGAATAAAGACCGAATCTCTCAGTCCTATTTGCAACACAATCAGTTCAGCCATGTTCCTCTTACAATGGAAATAAGAGGGATTTGTGTGCATAACTCCTTGGAAGTGTTCTTACTGGGGAAAGGGAAGGTGTGCCGCTCTTTATCTCTTCCTCCCTGTTGGTTGAGATGTGCTGTGATGGCTGGAGCACCAGCAGCCATCTTGGACCATGGTGTGACCTCAGGGATGAAAGTCGTACACGTGGAGCACAGTGGAGGCAGAAGTATCCTGGGGCCCAACACAGGGCCCACCACGACGGCCCTGGGCTGGCCTTGCAGACCTCACAACAGGAGGGGGAGTGTGCCCTGCTGAAGTGACGATCATTCTGCTGTATCCGGGCAAGCCTAATCCCACTCCGGTGTAAGAGTGAGATGCAGCAGAAAGTCCTATAAATCAGAGCAGATCTTAAGGTCGCTACTTCCCCCTCCCTCAGCTGCAGGGCTCTGCGTTTATCTGCTGTTTGGTCTTCAGAGAAGCCCTGTGGGGGCACATGTCTCCCCTGAATCAGAAGGGGAACCAAGCCCCACAGGAAGCATGTGCAGCCCGGGCGATCCTCTCGGTTTTCTCCAAACAGATGCTTTCCTTCCATGTGCCAGAAGCTCAGGGCCCAGCAGAAGGCAGCAGCTGACACGGGGACATCTCTGGGACCCTGGTGGACCTGCGAGGGTGTGTCTGCCCCTGTGGCCTGGGCACCTGGGAATGGAAGGCAGTGAAGACCCAGAGCTAGGCTGGTTCCAGCCTCAGGCCCCGCCCGCGCCAGACTAACTCTCCAAGTGACCCCAGGCCAAGTCTCATCCCTCAGGACGGCTCTCCACAGGCTCCCGTCCAGAGCTGGGGACAAAGCTTGGCCCATGACCACTTCTGGTTGGTAGTGGAGGGCCCTGGGGGGCTGGCCTGGGGTGGAGAAGTTTGGCGCAGGGCCTGGGAGAGAGGGGCTGAACGGAAGACAGCAGCGTCCCACTCGCTGTGTGCCTTTGTGCGCCTCCCTGTCCGGGCGGGTGGGGCTGGGTCAGCCTCCCTTTCCTCACTGCAGGGATGGGGCTGCACATCCCTCATTCTAGGGCTCCTGCAGCTTCTGTGTGCTCCGGCCCGGGCTGGGCTCTGTGCCAGGCACCAGGAGGGCTCAGTGGGGAGAAAGGGAAGAGGAGCCGGGTACATAGAGCCCAGGGCTGGAGCCTGGGCAGCCTGAGGGTGCCTGGGGAGCCTGGTGGTACCTGGGCGAGCCTGAGGAACCTGGCAGGGGTGGTTTCTGGGGAACTTGGAGGAGCCTGGGAGATCCTGGGGAACCTGAGGGGGTGGAGAACCTGGAGGAGCCTGACGTACTGGGCAGACTGGGGTTCCATTCCATCACCAGCACACCAACTGGCTGTCTGATGCTGGGCAAGTCCATCTAAGACTCTGTGCCTGTTTGCGGGCACGGGAAACAGACCTCGGGCCCTTGAAGCATTCTATAAATGGCAGCCCCGTGGAGAAGCCTGGGTTAGTGCCCAGCACTGTGTGCACAGCGTGGGGACCTGGCAGAGGGCAAGGGCCTGGCAGCGGTCGCAGTGGAGCATGGGACACGCAGAGGAGGTGCCCAGGCTGCGTGACCCGAGGAAGTGGAGGAGGACAGCCGGGCCACAGGGAGGACGTGGGATGGGACCACACGTGTGTGGCTGACTCTGGAGGGGCACTTGGTGAGACTGCCCCAACGGGAGGAGAGGGGTCAAGGAAACCGAGTGACCGGCCTGGACATGGCCCCCCATGCCAGCTGGGCGCCAGGGCCCACCCTGCCTCACCCTCTTGGCTCACTCTGCTATGAGGCTTGGCCGGCACTGCCCAGTCTCTCTGACACCAGAGGCTTTTGTCCCAGGATTTATTTTTCCATCAGACAGATATCAGAGTCTCTTCACGTGGTGCTCTCCCGCGTCAGCAAAATAAAGATGCAAATAACCCCCCTGACCCGCTCCCGGGGCCACCGAGGAGGAACGCAGTGCCAGCCGCCCCCGCTGCACGTGGAGGCTTTGAATTTTAAATTTCATTTTCCCATCGCTTTTCAATAAATGCTTTTCCCCGTGATGGCTCGAGTCCTGACCTTATAATGCCTGAGTTAAAAGGCAGTGTCTTGTTTCCAGCTGCAGATAATTTACTTTTGAATGGTCCAATTACACGGCAGCCGGGGCTCTGCCTGGCCGCTCGGAGACAGGCCGTTTGCAGGGAGATAACGCCGACGCCTCAACATCTGAGTCGTCTGACCCGGGCCTGTCCTCCGGGCGGGGCTGGCAGGCGGGGCCCGGGCCTCTAAGGAGCCTTGACAGGCACATCCCTGGAGGGGACCCCTGTGCCCTCCTCACCCTCGGGCTGAGGCCAGCCCTGAGAGGCAGGTGACCCCTGCTGGCACAGCCGGCCGGGACCCTGGTGAGGTCTTGGGCGGCACACTGCCTCGTTTCTCTTGCTGCCTGACTCTCTGCAGCCTGGAGGCCGCCAGCGAGGGAGCGCTGCCTGCCCAGGGAGACGTTAATGGAGGCATGAAATACAGCATCATGCTTTTGAAAGAAGCGTGACATCTGACCTAGCGCTAGCCCCGATTCGTTATAACAAGGCGGCTTTATGAATTTCACGTCCAGGTAACAAAATCTGAACCAACTGTCCGTGCCTTCAAATTTCTTTCAATGAAACTGAAGCATTTTGCTTTTCTGTAATGTTTCTTTCCTGGGCAAAAGAAAAAAAAGTGGGTTCCTCCTGGTTTTGCTTCAGAGAATGTCTAGATCTGGGTGGCCCCATTTTAGAGCCTAAAGAAGAATTCCTAGCCCTTCTTCCAGGAGAGGAAGGAAGGACAAAGCGACTCGGGGCCTGTCCACGGGGTGAGAATGTGTCCGTCTCCAGAAACAACAGGACCTCCGGAATTTTAAACCAAGATATTCTTCCCTTTGAGTTTCCTCTTACAAACAAATCTGAATTATTGACGAGAAAAGGAAACGAAACTTCCCCAGCCCCTGCAAGTGTGCGATGAGGGGCCGCCCCCTGCTTCATCCTGGAATTCTCTGTCCTTCGGCACGGAGCACTCAGGCGGTCGGCCGCAGCAGGGACCAGGGTGGAGTCCTTGATCGAGTGCAGACCATCCTGAAACTTCATGTCGGCTCCCTGGACCCTGGGGTCTCCCACGCTGAACCTGGAGCCTGCGGAGGGGCCAGTGAAGGGGGCCGGGCTCCAGGAGGTCAGGGGGGCTCCGGGGGGATACGAGCCAGCCCCCCCACCTCTCTTCTCAGTGCTTCTTTAGCCCACAAGGTGCAGCCACCGAGCAGCAAGCCCACCCGCACCCACCCTGGTGCCGAAGCCCCTCGTGCGCAGGGGGCCCCAGCACAGCTCGGGGTCGCCAGGCTGGTGGCCATTAAGAGGACAGGAGGGACATCCCGGAGGCTCTGGTAGCGCTTCCGGTCAGTTCAAAGGCCGCCGTGGAGAGGCGGCTCAGTTCAAGCCGCGGCTGCCGCTCAAGCGTGCCTGCGTGCCGGGCACCGGGCCCTGCGCCTCAGATGCTGGATTTGCCTCAGTGCGTCAGAGGTGGCTGCAAATTTCCTGCCACTGTCCATGGGGAGGCAGAGTTCACGTCTCCATCCCCTTCGATCTGGGGCCACATGGAAAGGCCACCTGGAGGAGCCGAAAGGAGAGCGAGGAAGAGGCGCTGGGGCCAGGGGGAAACACAAGTGAGGAACAGAAAGCGCCAAGACCCCGGGCAGACAAGGCGGCGGAGCTGCGGCCCTCTGGCTCGGCGGCCCTATGCCCGCCCCAGTGCGGAGGGAGGAAGCCCCGCAGACACCACCACAGACATGGAGACGAGCTGTCCGTGGGGCCTGGCGAAGTCCGCACCCCATGAGAGAAAGCAGCTATGTCTGTGGCAGCAGGCTCTGTCTCCGTCAAGAGAAGCTTGGGGCTGCCATCGGAAAGGAAAGGAGAGAGGAGCCGAGGTGACGGCAGGGTCAGATGGGGGCACGGGGAGATCACGTGACCCGAACAAGGGCACAGGTAATATGTTCCTGGGTGTCTGGGGAGGGAGGCCGGGGAGGCCCTCGCTCTGTGTGACGGTTAGCCGGGTTTGGTGCTGCCCTCTCTTGGGAAGGAGCTGCCCGGGAGGCCCACCACTGATCAGGGGTTCAGAAGCACAAGCCCCACAACCAGCAGCCCTCGTCCCTCCCACCGGCCTCAGCTGCACCTGCTTCCTGTGAGTCTCCCACCCATGGGAGGCCCACCGTGGACTACCCAGACTGCCAGGGAAGGAAGAGGATACCCTGCTGCCCCAGGAAGGCTGGCCACGCAGCTCTCCTTCCAGAATCAAGTAGCTCGGCTCCCATGAGTACCAGGACCCACGCAGAGAGAGCATCTGGGACCCCCGCCAAGTGCTCACGTTGACACAGGAGAGCAAGGGGCTTCTCCTGCAGCTGAGCTGGGGGGCTGAGGCCTGGGAGTCTGAGGCCTGGGGGGCTGGTGTCCCGCCCACCCCTCTGACCATATGGGTGTGGACGACAAAAGAGGCGGGACCCGTGCAGGGCCAGCTTATGGAAGTTCCGCCTGGAATGTTCTCTCTGGGGCTGCACATCGCTTTCCTCACAGGGCTCATCAGAAGCTCTGACCTCTGCTCCGACGCTCTGCCCACGCGAGGCTCCGCCCATGCGAGGCTCCGCCCACACTAGGCCACGCCCATGCGAGGCTCCACCCATATGAGACTCCGCCCTTGCACCGCTGCTCGGGTCTGGGGCAGCTGGGCCTCCTCAGGCTCCTCTTCTCTACAGAGAGGCCCAGGCATCCGTAGACCACGCCCCCAGCACTCTCTCACCCCGCTGGAGTCACCTGTCCTGAGCTCACCTGTCCCGGCCTCAAGGCACAGGTGAGATGACAGGGCCCAGAGAAGGAGGGGCCCCTGTGTCCCCCAGGCCAGGCCTTCCGAACACCAGCAGGGGTCAGGCGTCAGGTTGGAGCACTCCCGGAGGCAGCAAGGTGTGGGGCCCACAGAGGCCTGGGTGGGGTGCAGGGGCTGCTGGTGAGGACGGTGACAGAGACGTGAAGGGTAGAGACCCCACGTCCTCAGAGCTCGCTGGCCCCCAGAACAGAGAGCACCTCTGGGACAGCAGGAGGAGACGGAAGGGAGGGGCGGCCCAGGCCAGGCCTGGGGGGCTCACCTGGCTCCCGGGTCCCCCATCCCAGGTCATGCCTCCCCTGCATTCCCTGCAGCTGGCTGCTCCTCCTTGCAGCCACCCTGCCTGAGCCCGCCCCCACCTGCTCCAGGACCCCAGAGGGTTCACCCAGGGGCCGCAGGCCTCTGACCATGGCCCCACTGCCTTCTCCACGTCCCTACTGGCACGCTTACGAAATGGTCCAACCCGTGCGCACACACACACACACACCCCCACACACCCCGCACACTTTCCCAGCAGCATTTCACGGCACCGTGACCCACTGACTCTGCCAGCCCTGGTTCACCCGTGCCCTCTCTCTCCCCCCGCTCCCCGACCCACTTCTAATCCATGAGCAGGTCCTACCGACTCGGCTGCAAGCCCCTGGACCCCAGCACCTCCCCGGTCCCCACAACTGAGCCATCGGCACCACCAAGCCTCCCGGCTGCAGGCTTCGTCCTGCATCCTCCGCTCGGGCTGAGCGTCCCGGGGCCTAGACCACACTGCCCTCTGCAGAGTGAGCCAGAGCCAGGTCCTGGGCCAGCAGGCCCCCCTCACTGTCCGCCCCAGCCACCCCGCTGCAGAGCCCGCCTGCCTCCCGGAAGACGTCCCGCTGCTCCGCCCGTCCGTCCTCTGCCTTGTTTTTCCCAAATCCCGGGCCACCAGCACCGGCACTGAGGGCCCCTTTTTCACCCCCTGCTGCCCCTCTGACCTCCCAGCACGGCCTCACCTCCCCTGGTGTGTGGGCCTCCCAGAGTCCTTGCTGACCCCCGGCCCCCACCAACTGATGTTCCAGAGATAAATATCCCACAACCTGCTCCTGCTCCCATGGAAGCCTGAGCCCCTTGGGGCAAGGCCCTTGCCTCGGCACCAGCAACGGTGGTCTGAACACCCAGAAAGTTCTATGAAGGAATCGCTTCTGGCCTGGCCCGAAATCAGCAAGCCAGCTTCCAGGGTGGCTGTGCGTTCCCGGAGGAGTCAGCTCCCACTGTTAGAGAGGAGGCTGTGGAGACTGGACGAAGCAGCCCTCTGCCCCCACCAGGGGCCGCGATGGCCTTGCTTATTTTCTCTCTCATTCAACGAGACAAAACTCACCCCCCACCCCGCACCCACTACGGAAGGAAGGCAGGCTGCTCCCACATTTCCAGACTCTGCTCCTTGGCCATCAGAACAGCTTTCAGGAACACCCCCCCCCATCCTCCCCACCCCCTATCCCCCACACACGCACCCACGCCCCAACCCATCCCCACCACATTCAGGACTTATATTTCCTTCAGATGCAGGAGGTCCTGGCCTGAAAGCGGTTTGTCAGGCCTGGGAGTTGGACGGGGGCTTCTCGCCTTCATATCACCTCTGGGTTCACACATCTGCTGCGTCAGAGATATGAACACGGTGCACAGAGAGAAAAGCAAATGGCCCTGTGACTTCCCCACAGTAAGAGAAATGCAAGTGCAGGCCAGACGGGACACCGTCCCCACCTATCAGATCGGCGGAAATTCACAAGGCTGACAGCGTTCTGCTGGCGAGGCTGTGGGGAGGGGCGCCCTTAGACAAAGCTGGAGAAGCAAAAAGGTCCAGCTCCCACCCAGGGAGACGGACAAAGCTGCGAAATGCAATTACCCTTTCCGACAGCCACCTGCTCCAAGGAATCTGCCTCAGACACACACAGGGGGGCACACAGAGCCGCTGGGACTGTTAGCAACACTGAGGGGCCATTAGCCACAGCAGAAGACTGCAGTCACCCGCGCGCCCGGCATCAGGAGCTGACTGGTGGCTGAATAGACTGTGTCCCGGGATGGAACAGCGTCCCCAGAAATGTGAAATGAGAAGGGTCTCTGCATCCCGCTGAGGTCTGTTCAAAAGCAAGGTGCAGAACTGTGAGATTCCTGTGTCTCCTTTATTCAAGAAAACAGGAGAATAAACCCAAACTGGATGGAAACAGTCACAGATAAGGGGAGGCGGGGGCAGGCAGGGAAACCCAGCTTCTCCAAACATGCCCTTCCTTGTCGTTTGGACTTCAGAATCTTGTAAATACTTCAAGTAACTGTCAGACCAAAGTCAAGTCACAGAACTTCACTCTGTGACAGACGCCATTCAGAGAGAGAGGTCAAGTCACAGGAAATCTTTGCGAAACACCCGAGAAAGACTGCTGTCAGAAACACAGCCTGGCTTTGGCATCCACAGGGCCTGCATCCGAGGATTCAACCCCAAACCCAGGATCGGAAACTCGTTGTTTTAATTCCATGAAATTCTGAAAAGCAAAAGAATGAATCTGCTCCTCACCAACGCCTATGTGCGTATCATTTGCACATCTTTGGGGAGAGGTCACAGCTTGCGCACAAATACGATACCACTTTATAGAAGGGATTTGAGTGGCCATGCATTTAGGCATCTGGAGGTGGGGCTGAGGGACAGTTCTGGAACCAGCTCCCTGTGGATATCTCCTATGACTGTTTACAAAAATACTTAAAACCTTCGAACTCTTCCGGCGGTCCAGTGGTTAAGACTCCATGCTTCCCCTGCACAGGGCACAGGTTCAAGCCCTGGTCAGGGAAATAAGATCCTGCAGGCCACACAGCACAGCCAATAGAGGAAAGAAATACTCAAAACCTAATAAAAATAAGGAAACAGAGCCCAATTAAAACAGGGGCTAAAGCCCTACATAGACACCTCCTCAGAAGATATACAGGCGGCAAGTAAGCACGTGAGAAAATGCTTGATATCATGTTGTGAGGTGATTGCAAAGTAAAACGGCAAGGAGCTGCCACTCCACACCTATGAAAGTGGCAACCGTCCGCCCAACCAGCGGCGTCGGACGCTGGCGAGGCTGTGGGGCAACTGGAACTCTCATCTGCTGTGGGCGCAATGCTGCTCTGGAGGGCAAATCAGGGATTTTGTGACGAGCTAAACTACTCGTACCATACGATCCAGCAGCTACGCTCCTCGGTGTTTACACAAAGGGGGTGAACGCGCACACTAACACAAAAACCAGCCCCAGTGTTTACAGCAGCTTCCTTCTTAATTGCCAGACCTTTGGAGCAACCAAGATGCCTGCAGTAGGTGAATGAATAAGCAGACTGAAACCTCTAAACAATGGAATATGTTCCAGCCCCGAAACGAATGAACTAGCAGGCCGTGGAAAGTCACGGCCCGTGGCCAACTGAAAGACGCCAATCGGAAACGGCGCCATGCTCTGCGATTGCAGCTCGGACATTCTGGGAAAGGCAGACCTAGAGAGTCAGGGAAAAGACCGCACCGGGGCTGCGGCTGAGGGGGGTGCCGAGGCCGTGCGCAGAGGGTCTGGGGGAAGGGGAGCTGTTCTGTGGGATTCCGTGAGACCGGCCGCCTGCCACCATACATTTGTCAGAGCCCGCAGAACGGACCGCTCCGAGTGAGTCCGACTGTAGACTCTGCCCCTTGGGCGACGGTGACGAGTCAGGATAGGTTTGTCTTTCATAACAAATGAACCACACTAACGCAGATGTTAGTAACAGGGGAATCATAGGGGCTGGGGAGGGGTACATGGGAATTCTGTACTTTCTCATCAATTTCTCTGTAAACCTAAAACAGCTTTTTTTTTAAGTCTATTAGTTAGAAAAAAATCAATAAAATGAAGAAATGCAAAAAATTAAATTGAAATAATAAAGCAATCTCTAGAAATCAAAATGAAAATGAAATGAATCTGTGTATCAAGTCAGTAGCTGTACCGCACAGAGGAGATTTATTTTGAGTGACTTTAAGACACGGTCATTTGACTATCCCAATTGGGACGTACCCTAAGGACAAAAATAGCAATAAAGAAATATTCGTATATATTCCGACTCTTTGCGACCCCATGGACTGTAGCCTACCAGGCTCCGCCGTCCATGGGATTTTCCAGGCAAGAATATTGGAGTGGGGTGCCATTTCCTCCTGCAGGAGATCTTCCCAGCCCAGGGACTGAAGCTGTGTCTCCTGCACTGGAGGCAGACGCTCTACCGTCTGAGCCACCAGGGAAGTCCATTCATATATATATGGTAAGACAGACGAGTCAGCTATCTGTTACTGTGCAACAAACTACCCCGGAGCTTTATGGATTACAGCAGTGATTTATCATTTCTCACGATTCCGGGGGTTGCATGGCCCGTTCCCCTCCTCTTGGACTTGGACTCTTGTGTGGCTGTGGTCGCCTACAAGCCCAGCTGGGCTGGAAGGTCCAGGGTGGCCTACTCTACACGTCTAGTAAGGGGTGGCTGTTGGGGGGACACTCCAAGCAGCCTCTTACACTCCGGTGCCCACCAGGAGCCGGGCCTCTCTTACCCTGCAGTGGGCTTGAGTCAGGTCCCCACATTAAGCCACACAGCATCGTCCCAAGAAAGCGAAGGTGGCAGCTTCAAGGCCTCTTAGGGTTTGGCCTCAAAAGCTCACATTGTCCTTCCACTGTGTAATATTGGTCAACGCAAGTCACAAGGCCAGCCCGAATTCAGGAAGTGAGGATCCATCCCTCTTCTGTTCAGGCTTGTTGTTCAGTCGCCAAGTAGCGTCTGACTCTTGCAACCCCGTGGACTGCAACACGCCAGGCTCCTCTGTCCTCCACTGTCTCCTGGAGTTTCTTCAAATCCGCATCCATTGAGTCGGTGATGCCATCCAGCCATCTCACCCTCTGCCCACCCTCCCTTCTCCTCTTGCCTTCAGTCTTCCCAGCATCAGGGTCTTTTCCAGTGATTCTGCTCTTCGCATCAGGTGGCCAAAGTATTAGAGTTTCAGCTTCAGTATCAGTCCTTCCAATGAATATTCAGGACTGATTTTCTTTAGGATTGACTGGTTTGCTCTCCTTGCAGGCCAAGGAACTTACAAGAGTCTTCTCCAATACCACAGTTCAAAAGCATCAATTCTTTGGCACTCAACCTTCTTTATGGTCCAACTCTCACATCTATACATGACTACTGAAAAAACCATGCTGCTACTAAGCTGCTGCTAAGTCGCGTCAGTCGTGTCCGACTCTGTGCGACCCCACAGATGGCAGCCCACCAGGTTTCCCCATCCCTGGGATTCTCCAGGCAAGAACATTGGAGTGGGTTGCCATTACCTTCTCCAATGCATGAAAGGAAAAGTGAAAGTGAAGTTTCTCAGTCGTATCCAACTCTTAGCGACCCCATGGACTGCAGCCTACCAGGCTCTTCCATCCAAGGGAGTTTCCAGGCAAGAGCACTGGAGTGGGGTGCCATAGTTTTTGTCTATATGGACCTTCTTCAGCAAACTGATGCCTCTGGCTTTTTAATACACTGCCTAGGTTTGTCATAGCATTCCTTCCAATGAGAAGGCATCTCTGAATTTCATGGCTGCGGTCACCATCCACAGTGATTTTGAAGCCCAAGAAAATTAAATCTGTCACTGCTTGCATTTTTTCCCCCATCTATTTGCCATGAAGTGATGGGACTGGATGCCATGATCTTTCTCTTTTTTAATACTGAGTTTTAAGCCAACTTTTTCACTCTCTTCTTTCACCCTCATCAAGAGGCTCTTTAGTTCCTCTTAACTTTCTGCCATTAAGATGGTATCCTCTGGATATCTGAGGTTTTGATATTTCTCCAGGCAGTCTTGATTCCAGCTTGCGATTCATCCAGCCTGGCATTTCACATGATGCACTCTGCATAGACGTTAAGTGAGCAGGGTGACAACGTACAGCCTTGATGAGCTCCTTTCCCAGTTTTGGGCTCACCCAGTGTTCCATGTCCAGTTCTGACTGTTGCATCGGGCTGGTATTCCCAGCTCTTTCAGAATTTTCCAGTGTGTTGTGATCCACATAATCAAAGGCTTTGGCATAGTCAATGAAGCAGAAGTCGATATTTTTCTGGAATTCCCTTGCTTTCTCTATGATCCAACAGGTGTTGGCAATTTTCTCTCTGGTTCCTCTGCCTTTTCTAAATCCAGCTTGTACATCTGGATGCTCTCAGTTCACATACTGCCGAAGCCTAGCTTGAAGGAGTCTGAGCATTGCCTTGCTGGCATGTGAAATGAGCACGGTTATACAGTAGTTAGAACATTTTTGGCATTGCCCTTCTTTGGGACTGGAATGAAAACTGACCTTTTCCAGTTCTGTAGCCACTGCTGAGTTTTCCAGATTTGCTGGCATTTTGAGTGCAGCACTTTCACAGCATCGTCTTTTAGAATTTGAAACAGCTCAACTGGAATTCCATCACCTCCACTCGCTTTGTTTGTAGTGATGCTTCCTAAGGCACTCTTGACCGCACTCTCCGGGATGTCTGGTCCGAGGCGAGGGGCCACACCATCGTGGTCATCCAGGTCAGTGAGGCCTTTCCGTACGGCCCTTCTGTGCATTCTTGCCACCTCTTCTTATTCTTCTGTGCTTCCGCTAGGTCCTGACCATTTCTGTTCTTCATTGCGCTCATCCTTGCATGAAACGTCCCTTTGATATCTCCAATTTTCTTGAAGGGCTCTCTAGTCTTTCCATTCTATTTTTTCCCTCTGTTTCTTTCCATTGTTCATTTAAGAAGACCTTCTTGTCTCTCCTTGCTATTCTCTGGAACTCTGCATTCAGTCGGGTGTATCTTTCCCTTTCTCCTTTGCCTTTCACTTCTTTTCTTTTTTCAACCATTTTTTAAAGCTTCTTCAGATGACCACTTTGCCTTCTTGCATCTCTTTTTCTTTGGGGTGGTTCTGGTCACTGCCATCTGTACAATGTCACGAACCTCTGTGCAGAGTTCTTCAGGCACTTTGTCCACCAGCTCTAACCTCTTGGCTCCATTGTCACCTCTGCTGTATAATCATAAGGAATTTGATTTAGGTCACATCTGAATAGCCTAGTGGTTTTCCCTACTTTCTTCAATTTAAGCCTGAATTTTGCAACAAGGAGCTGATGATCTGAGCCACAGAAAGCTCCAGGTCTTGTTTTTGCTGCCTGTATAGAGTTTCTCCATCTTTGGCTGCCAATAATATAATCAGTCTGATTTCAGTACTGACCACTTTGTGACGTCCACGTGTTGAGTTGTCTCTTGTGTTGTTGGGAAAGGATGTGTGCTGAGACTAGCGCATTCTCTTGACAAAACTCTGTTAGCCTTTGTCCTGCTTCATTTTGTACTCCAGGGCCTATTACTCCAGGTATCTCTTGACTTCCTGCTTTTGCATTCCAAGCCCCTGTGATGATAAGGACATCTTTTTTGGTGTTAGCTCTAGAAAGTGCCGTAGGTCTTCATATATCCAGTCAACTTCAGCTTCTTTGACATCAGTGGCTGGGGTATAGCCTTGCATTGCTATGATGTTGAATGGTTTTCCTTGGAGATGAACCAAGATCATTCTGTTGATTTTGAGATGGCACCTAAGTACTGCGTTTTGAACTCCTTTGCTGACTATGATGTCTACTCCATTTCTTCTAAGGAATTCTTGCCCACAGTAGTAGATACAATGGTCATCTGAGTTAAATTCACCCATTTCCATCCATTTTAGTTCACTGATTCCTAAGATGTTGATGTTCAGTCTTGTCATCTCCTTTTCAGGCTGGGGAAGGTTAATGTCATACCTCAAAGAAACTTGGCCAGGGAAATATGGTTCTTTGGGGCCACTGACTGTGACAGCCTCCTATAGTCCTCCCTCTGGTCCCAGGGATCCATGTCCCTCCCATGACCTCCAAACTCTCATCCGATCGTTGCATCGAGGTGCGTACGTGGATCCGGCTCTTCTGGGTGTGCAGTGACAGGAGTGTGGCTCCTCTTAATGCAGGAACCTGTGAGCAAACTCTGAGCATTGTCTGTCCTCCACACACCCAGTATAGAGCTGCGAGGCAGGAACAGGAAAATCAAAGGCAATAGGCCCTCCCCTTCAAAAGGAAAGTGACAAGAAGCCCACGTAGTCTCTGCTCCAAGGCAGTTATGAAATCCCCTTTCCCCGACTCGAGGGACAAAGAAAGTTCCTTGATCGTGTCCAGTTTTCCCTTCTGAGGATGTTGTGTCTAATCATTGTTCTCCTTTGCTCCCGGCTAACCCCTCTGAGATACCTGTTCTTGTACATGAGAAATGGCCCATATAGGCTGAAGCTCTGTTCTCAACCTGCTTCCTTCCCAAAAACCTCTTTTCATTTTGAACTGTCTTCTTTATCTAAGCAGGTGGTGCTTTCAGCAATACAACTCCATTTAAAACTTTGTGGATTTCCTATGAATCTAACTGGAATTTGCTCCATATTCCAACAGCTACATTCATAGTCCTTTTCTGACACTGATTTCCATTTTGAACCATACGTGACACTGTTGTGAAATGAAACGCTTGCGGTTCTCCAAATCCCTTCTGTCTGGACGGATGGGTCTGTTCAGCATTACCTTAGCTCTTAGAAAAATCTTAATGGGCAACCTGCAGACACTAACTTGATTTTATCTTTGGCCTTCATTGCACTTTGAATGTTTTTTACCAGCTACAAATACTGAGCATAAGGGACAGAATCATTTTCTAGCCAAGCAAATCCTGAGCCTTCTGCCTTTAAATTCTACTTCCAAACTGAACAACGCCCACTCTGGCTTGTCTCTCTTTCTGCGCCTTGTCGCTTGCAGCGGAGAGAAGCCAGCTGGTACCGTCAACGTTCTGTTTAGAGATTTCCTTAGCCCCAAGCCTCAAGTCTGTTTCACCTTCGCAGCTACCATAGGTGATAATTCGTCATTTATTCCTAAGTGGCAAGGGTCACCGTTCCTCCAGTCTCCAGCATTTCTCTTCGCTGCCTTCCCAGCTCGCACTCCTCCAAAGCCAACGTCGCGCTTCAGGTTTTGTTAAGGTTCCACTGGACTCCCAGGGCCAACACCTGTGTCCTTTATTGTTGTTGCTGTTGTTCTGTCACTGACTCGTGTCTGACTCTGCGACCACGGCCCATGCCCAGCAGGCTCCCATGTCCCTCACTATCTTCCAGAGTTTGCTCAAGTTCATGTTTATTGAGTCAGTGATGCTATCTAACCATCTCAACATCTGCCACCGCCGCCTTCTCCTTTCACCTTCAGTCCCTCCCAGCATCAGGGTCTTTTCCAATGAGTCAGCTCTTCCCATCAGGTGGCCAAAGTATTGGCGTTTCAGCTTCGGCATCAGTCCTTCCAATGAATATTCAGTTGATTTCCTTTAGGATTGACTGGTCTCCTTGCAGTCCAAGGGACCCTCAAGAGTCTTCTTCAACACCACAGTTCAAAGACATCAATTTTTTGGCACTCAGCCTTCTTTATGGTCCAACTCTCATATCTGCACATGACTACTGGAAAAATCATAGCTCTGACTAGACAGACCTTTGTCAGCAAAGTAATGTCTCTGCTTTCTAATTTATTTATTACTACCTAACAGACCACCCCAATGTGTGGTGGCGTCAAACAGTAACAACTCATGCTTCTCACAACGCTGGGCTCACCTGGGCTCCCTCACTGCATTCAGCTGGGTGCCAGGCCAACCTAGAGTGCATACGGCAGCTGGTCTGCCTCCCCACGTGGGCTTTTTCATCTCAGGATTCTTTGCATCATGGTGGTCCCAGGATCCAGGAGAGCAAAAAGCTGTAAGACTTAAGGGCTCACCTTGAAAGTCACTCAACATTACCTCCACTGCGTTTCCTTGGCCAGATCACAAGATCAGCCCAGCTTCAAACCAGGGGAAACAGACTCTCCTTCTTGATCAGTTCAGTTCAGTTCAGTTGCTCAGTCATGTCCGACTCTTTCCGATCCCATGAACCGCAGCACACCAGGCCTCCCTTTCCATCATCAACTCCCGGAGTCCACACAAACCCATGTCCATTGGGTCAGAGATGCCATCCAGCCATCTCATCCTCTGTCGTCCCCTTCTCCTCCTGCCCTCAATCTCTCCCTGCATCAGGGTCTTTTCAAAGGAGTCAGCTCTTCACATCAGGTGGCCAAAGTATTGGAGTTTCAGCTTCAGCATCAGTCCTTCCAATGAACACCCAGGACTGGTGTCCTTTAGGATGGACTGGCTGGATTTCCTTGCAGTCCAAGGGACTCCCAAGAGTCTTCTCCAACACCACAGTTCAAAAGCATCAATTCTTTCATGCTCAGCTTTCTTTATAGTTCAACTCTCAGATCCATACACGACTACTGAAAAACCATAGCCTTGACTAGACGGACCTTTGTTGACAAAGTAATGTCTCTGCTTTTTAAAATGCTGTCTAGGTTGGTCATAACTTTCCCTCCAAGGAGTAAGCGTCTTTTAATTTCATGGCTGCAATCACCATCTGCAGTGATTTTGGAGCCCAGAAAAATAAAGTCAGCCACTGTTTCCACTGTTTCCCCATCTATTTCCCATGAAGTGATGGGACCAGATGCCATGATCTTAGTTTTCCGAATGTTGAGGTTTAAGCCAACTTTTTCACTCTCCTCTTTCACTTTCATCAAGAGGCTCTTTAGTTCTTCTTCACTTTTCTGCCATTAGGGTGATGTCATCTGCATATCTGAGGTTATTGATATTTCTCCTGGCAATCTTGATTCCAGCTTGTGTTTCTTCCAGCCCAGCGTTTCTCATGATGTACTCTGCATAGAAGTTGAATAAGCAGGGTGACAATATATAGCCTTGACGTACTCCTTTTCCTATTTGGAACCAGTCTGTTGTTCCATGTCCAGTTCTAACTGTTGCTTCCTGACCTGCATACAGGTTTCTCAAGAGGCAGGTTAGGTGGTCTGGTATTCCCATTTCTTTCAGAATTTTCCACAGTTTATTGTGATCCACACAGTCAAAGGCTTTGGCATAGTCAATAAAGCAGAAATAGATGTTTTTCTGGAACTCTCTTGCTTTTTTGATGATCCAAAAAATGTGTGTGCAAGCTGAATGTACCCCCGTACATGATAGTTATACAGACCATGTACAGTGAGAGAAAGCTAGTAAGCAATTATGTAAATGTCACTAGGAATCAAGGTTCCCAGCATAAGAGGAGAAAGACATAAATGTAAAATCAGAGGAATTACATGAAAACACTCTAAACTTATGTTTAAGTTGGAAATATTGATATTGACTCATTATGTACTTTTCTTTTGGGGAAAAAAAAATGTGTTTTCCAGTTTTGACCACAGAAAGGTTTAGGAGCAATGACTTGTCCAGTACTTATGAGCCCTCTTTGGTCCGCAGACTACTATCACGCACAAAAACACTATTCTCTAGAAAAGGAACCAGAGATCCTGGGAGAAATGGCCACCTTGAGACCTTGATAAAGAAATACTCCAGATGAATCAGCAACAACTCGTCATATCGGAAAGCAAGGTGAGTGGGATGGGGGGCGGGGTGGGGGATCCACGAGAAGGAGATATAGGGATACATACAGCTAACTCACTTCATTGTACAGCAGAAACCTACAGCTTTATGCATACATGCATCTGTGCATATGTGACCGCAATGAAGTGATGCCAATCTCAAGTAGTCCCATAATGACACCGAATGAAAGAGAAAGTTCTTGACCATCTTTAGAAGTTGCTAAGGCACCATGCTTTTGAACTGTGGTGTTGGAGAAAACTCTTGAGAGTCCCTTGGACTACAAGGAGATCCAACCAGTCCATTCTGAAGGAGATCAGCCCTGGGATTTCTTTGGAAGGACTGATGCTAAAGCTGAAACTCCAGTACTTTGGCCACCTCATGCGGAGAGTTGACTCATTGGAAAAGACTCTGATGCTGGGAGGGATTGGGGGCAGGAGGAGAAGGGGACGACAGAGGATGAGATGGCTGGCATCACTGACTCGATGAACGTGGATCTGAGTGAACTTCGGGAGTTGGTGATGGACAGGGAGGCCTGGCGTGCTGCGATTCATGGGGTCGCAAAGAGTCAGACACAACTGAGCGACTGAACTGAACTGAACTGAAGGCACCATCTCATATCATGAACTATGCTAAGTGGAAAGAATCAGGTGTTGATCCTGCCTTTCTAGACGAACCATTTGTCAAGAAAGCTAAGTCATTGTCAAGGAAAATCTCTTTAATGGGAGGGTGCTGGTGTGCCGGAAGGGAGCCTGGAGTCAGCCAACAGTGAACTTCCCTGGTGGCTCCAGACGGTAAAGAGTCTGCCTGTGGTGCGGGGGAACAGGGTTCGATCCCTGGGTAGGGAAGATCCCCTGGAGAAGGAAATGGCAACCCACTCCAGTGTTCTTGCCTGGGACGTCCCATGGTTGGAGGAGCCTAGCAGACCTCAGTCCATGGAGTCGCAAAGAGTCAGTTTTATGTTTCAAAAGACTTCACATCTCTTAGCAGTGTACAATGAGGAATTTAAACATGGAACAGCTTGCTTTACAGTAACCCAGTTGGGGATCAGGGTCAAAGGTGCAGATGAAACAAATCTGGCCTCTTGTTGGGAATTATCAGAGCCAGGGGATGGGGGCTAAGCGTTGCTGAGCTCAACTCTCTAGAGAAAGCGCTTCTGCGCACACATGTGTAAGCCTCCCCTGAAGCGCTAATAAAATAAGAGAGCGCTCAAAAAAAAAAAAAATAATAAAAGCGAGATTTGTTGTAAAACAACACGCTCCAGCTACGGAGCAGAGCTGACTTACCCGAGCTGCGGCTGGAGATGCCTGTGCAGGCACCCTGGAGGTTTCTAGCCCAGCAGCGGGCTCCCTCACAGTGCTGCGCGCAGGGTTCTGCTGAGCCAGGCTCTGGGCCAGAGAAGCTGCTCAGAGGCATGCACCGCATGGCTCAGAAGGCCTGGCATCTGGGGCTTCGCCTGCTTCTAGAAGAGCCCGTCTCACCGCCCACGATGTGGACAGGCGGGAGCACCCCGGGACTCCTCCATGCACTCCAGGGGCCCGAGCGGCCGCTGGGTGTGTCTCCTCCCACGCGTGTCCCCACGTGTGTGCACACACGCTCACACACACTCACACACACCGTGCCTCAGGTGCACACTTATGCCCCATACAGGGGTCTGGTGTCAGGCCCCCACGGGGAGCGGCAGCGCACACGCGGTTCACCGGGGGAGGGGTGAAGGAGCCATCCCTAGGAGGGGCCGCGAGGCAGGGCAGCAGCTGTCGACACCCCCGGGTGACAGCAGGAGCCGTGGGCACCCCCGAGCCTGAAGGGAGGAGGAGAGGACCGGCTCTGCTCAAGAGCCCCGGCCTGGGGCAGGACACCCAGCTCCAGGCACCAGTGCCACCAGCATCAACCTTCACACCCACGGTCTCGGCCAGAACGGGAGCACAAGAGGGACAGGCCTCCCCCTCCGGGGGCCTCCACAGCGCTGACCCCACAGCAGCTGGAGGCAGGAGCCCCCTGGTGCTGGCCTTCAGGGTACAGGGAGGGCAGGGGTCACAGATGGGAGACCCCCCCGAGTCACCTGTGTGCACTCTTGATGAAACAGATGATGCTTTGGGGGAATTAGAGCCCCTTATTTCCGCCTGTGCTGGGGTGGAGCTGTCCCCCGTCCAGGGCAGTAACTGTACTGGCTGTGGGTTTCCAGAAAGAGGCCCGGCCTCACCGGCCCCCTCGGACCAGGGCTCTCTAATCAGCGAGCCAGGCGGCATCCCGGGAGGTACATTTTTGCTGGTTTTTCTGATCAGGGCCTCGGGATAAATCCCAGGCGCGTCCTCTGTCACTGGTCCTGTTCTCACAAGGGACTTCTGGAGGCAGCTCTGCACCCAGGAAGGCACCCACTCTTGAGCACTGCTCTTGGGGCACCGAGTAGGCGCCCACCTGCTGGGGGTTGTGCCAAGAATTAAATGGATGGGCCACGGTGGGGTGGGGGGGCTCCGCAACCCCGTGGCACTCGGAGCCTAAACCGCCACTCCCCTGGACCGACACCGTCCTGTCTCCATCTCCCGGCCCCACTGCAGGCCCTGTCTCCTGGAAGGGCTCCCAGCTGAGCCCCGCGGGGGCAGTCAGCCCAGATGGGCTCACCCAGGAAAGACCCCTTGGCTGGGCCACAGTGGGGAGTCCAGGCTTAGGCGAAAAACCTGGGGGTGGGGCTCCGATTCCCACTGAACCTCCCCGGGCAGAACGTCCAGAATGAGGTGGGAGGTGGATCCTGAATACAACTGCCCCCCCCCCCAAGACCCAGGACCCACTGAAGGAAGAGGACCGAGGGGACCGAGATGGGTGGTCCTGATGCCATGGGCGGCGGCGGGGACAAACGCCAGGTGCCGGGGTGGGAAGCCTGCTCGAGGCCCAGGCTGGAGCACACTGATTTAGCTGCGGTATCATAAAGCAAAAATCTGGTTGCTATGTAATTAACTTGAAATGTAATGAGCGATAAAAATACAATTATGTTCCTGTAAGACATTAAACTCCCGTGCGCTCTTACTGCACTTGAAAAGCCCGCAGGGGTTCTCCAGGCAGAGAAGACAAAGAGGGACCGGGCGGGGGAGCTTCCCAAACGCTGGGCCTCAGACACGGCTGTTGGGCTGGGGGGCCACTACCCACTCCCACCCCCGGGATGGTGGAGCCTGTCTCGAGGACTTGGCAGGAGGGAGAGCTCTGCATGGGGGGAGCGGGGAGCTTCACACCCGGGATTCCTCGTCCCGAGTGCACCCAGGAAGGGGCAAACACGCAGGCACGGGGGCACGTGGCCTGCAGCGTCCATGCACGTCAGTCCCCGCGTGGGGCACAAGCTGCTCACAGCCACGCCCAGGTGGGGACAACCCGGCGTCCGTGGAGGACAGCGCATACACACCACGTGGTCGTCCTCACTTGGGACGGGACATGGCCCCGGAAGAGACACAGCCCCGCCTGCGCACAGCCTCTCACCAGGTGCAGCAGGTCACGGAGCGCGACCCCGCTCACCTCAGAGTGGGCCCGGCAGACCCACAGAGGCGGACGCAGGGGGGTGGCCGCCGCGGACTGGGAGGGGACAGAGAGAGGGGTCTGCGTGGACAGCCGAGCGTCGGGCCTGCTGGGGACCCACTGAAAGCCACTGATGCGCACACGCTCTGCCTGGGAGAACGTCACGGTGCAGGGATTTCACCTGAATAAAGCCTTTTCTAAAGAAAGGCTGAAGGGCGGCGTGGGGTGCACAGGATTTAGGGTGCAGAGGAGGCAGTCTGGAGGTGGGAGAGGACGTGCAGGGACGGTGCCTGCTGAGCCTCCTCTCGTCCTGTCTGGGAGCCCCCCACTCACAGGCCTTCGGGCGCACAGAGCAGGGAGGTCGGAGCGGCAGGTGGTCAGGGAGCAATCAGGAGGCAAAGTCCTCCTTCAGGAGGGGGTCCTCGGGCCCCACCTTGATAGCAGTGATGCGTCCTGTACGCGGAGGCAGCCCTTGCCCTCCAGGGCAGCCCCAGGGGCCAGAGGGGCTAATCTCTGCACTCCTGGCCACGCAGACTCCCACCTCTACCATCTACCCCTGTGACCTCCCCCTTCCACCACATGAGCCCCACAGAGCCCCGGGCCCCCCGCCTGCCATGGGGGTTCCCATGGTCCTGCCAGAAAGGTTATCAGGAAGTAGGGCTGCGCAGGGCCTGCCCACGGGAGAGAAGCCACAGTCAGCATGGCATTGTGGGGAGTCATGCCCCCCACTTCCTGGTGACGACCCCTGGCAACTACAACCACCATCGGGACAGGTGGAAGGATGCACACGCATCGTTGCTCCCTCGCTAGGCAGGCAGTCCTGCCCTCTCTCCCCCAACACGGTCAGCAGAGGACCAGCGTCCAAGGCCCTGAGCTCCCTGCCGAGGAATCTTCATGCCTCGACCCGAGACAGCCTGGGAGGTCCCGGGGCTGGGCCGAGAGCCTGGGATGGGTCAGTGAGCAGGGGGGACAGGAGCCAGAGCCCGATGCCCCACACGGGGCAGGGGGAGGGGGCGGAGGGAGCTGGCATTGGGCAGAGGTGGCACCCGGGCCTCCGAGCAGCAACTAGGAGACAGGAGGCCTGGGAGCAGGGGGGTGGGCGTCGGGCCGGGGAGACAGGAGGGAGACCGGGTGGCCTGCTGGGGGCTGTCCAAGCGCGATGCTGATAAAGCCCACGGCTGGGAACCATCATCTCCCAAGGTCATTTTTACAAGAAAGTTGTGCTGCGTGGATTTATTGCTGTGCGCAGAGGAGTTTAATTACCACGTTTTAAGAGGTGTTATTATCTCTGCGGCAGGCTCTGCGAGAAACACTCCAGACCCAGCCGCTGCTCCACTAGCACAGACCACCCCCCTCCCGCCGGGGACCAGGGACCACCTTCACCCACAGGCCTTCCTCCCCCTGCCTGCCCAGGCCTGCCCCAAGACCTCTCTGGCCCAGCTCAGAGCAGGGCACTTAACCCCACCTCTCTGCCTGGGGAGGCCTGACGCCTCTGCTCACACACCCCTGGTGGCGGGAGGCTCCCCCCTTCCCCAGGGACCAATAGTTCCTCCGCCTGCTGGCCCCCTGGCCAGCATCACCTCTCTCCTGCTCTCCCGCTGGATGCAGTCAGGCCTCGCCTCCTGCCTCCCTCCTCTGAGCAGCCCTGCTACCAACGGGACGGTCACCTCTTACATTCTGGGCACGCTACTGCCAAGGAAGCCGCCTGGGGCTGACCTCTGGCAGCCCTGACACCCACAGCAGTCTGGGGTCAGGCCCAGCCAGCCCGGAAAGGCGGGCCTCTGGGTGCTGAGGGGCCAGGCCCTGAGCAGAGGAGGACAACACGCTTGTCCAGTCGGACACCCCATCCCCTGCCCATCTCCTGCTACAAGCGGGAGCGGTCACAACGCCCTCCACACAGCCAGCTTTCCGAGTGTTTTTTTTTTTTTCTTATTTTTTAATTTGCAATTAAAGATTATCCTTGACAAATGTCCCCTGTAAAAAGGTTTCACTAATTTAAAACCCATTCTTTCCCCTGTGCGTGCGTTTTAAAGTGTGGGGAGTCTGATGAATTCTAAAGCATCTGCAGCCACTCTCCTTCAGCAGCGGGGAGTGGGGGGTCTGTCCCCCATTCCCCCAGCCGGGGGGAGCCTGTCTCCCCACACCCAGACTCCCCGCACCCAGGGTCTCCACACAGGCCTCGCTGTCACTTATTTCAGCACAGCCCGGGACCCCGCAGGCAAGCAGAAACCCCGGGCGTGGAGACCCCTGCTGAGGACCTGAGGGCATGCAGAGCCCCCCACCCATGCCGGGTGGTCAGGGAGACGTCAGCCCCTAGGAGGAGGGCACCCCCCACAGCGAGACTCTGACCCACCCTCACCCCACAGGGCCCAGCACGGCTCTCCTGGAGAGACCATAGCGGGCAGCGCTGGGCAGTTCAGTCCGCACCCAGCAGAGCAGAGCCCCTGAGCCGGCCGGAGACCCCAGGAAAGGCCCTGGGGGCGGACTGGAGGGGTGTAAGCCCTGCCCTCCCCGCCTTCCTCCTGGGGGCAGGGCCGGCCTCCCCAGGGTCTCCGCGCCCGGGAACCGGGGAAGCGTGGCGGTGGGGCGTGGGCAAGGCGGGTGCTGTTTCCTGCTGCCCCCGCTCTGGTGACACCTGCCCCAGCTGACCGCCCCCTCAGATGGCCCAGCTCGGCACGCACAGGGAGGCAGCACCTCCTCACCTCCCCAACCCTCACCCAGCGACTGCTTGGCAGTATCACCAAGTGGCCTCACCCAGGAGCAAGGCCCAACTGCTACCAAGAGAGGGAAAGGGGGGTCCTGGGCAGGAGGTGGGGAGAGGTGCCCAGAGAGGTGCAGGGCTGGCAAGGACGCTGGAGGAGGAGGGGGGCCCTCCGTCTCTCCTTCCAGCAGAAGCTGGGTGTCCCCGGGGTCTCACACAGAGTGACCACAGCCAGGCACCCCAGGAGGCTCCCCCGCCGGGGAGGTCAGGCCCAAGATGGCCCCAGCTGAGGACCCGAGGACTCCAGAGGGGACGGCCAGAGCTCACCAGGCCCCTCTGTCCTGCACGGCCCGCGGCCCTCTTGGCTCTCAAGCCGGGGGGCCCGGAGTCTTCAGAGAACGCCCAGGATGGGCTGCCCCATACCTCCCCAGGCCTCGGTCTCCCTGTTGCTCGCTCGCTCTCTCTCTGACCCGGCTGGGATCTGCCCACAGGGGCTCACTGTGTGCCCGTGAAGTTGGAGGCACTGGGCTCTAAGGACTGCAGGCAGAGACCGCCAGAACCCAGAGGAAGCTCCCGGCCCGGGGTGCGGGCCCCCAACAGGCAGGGCGGACCTGGGGACATGGGCGCTGCTCTGTGGGCGCTCAAGGCCTTTCTGATACATCAGCTATCCACTTACAGCATGTCAGGTTTTCACCTTCTGTCCTGTTCGAGCCAACAAAGGCCTGGCCGCAGACAGCCAGCGACAAAGTGGCTGTGGCTTCCCCATGCCACAGCAAGAACAGGGGACAGAAAGGCGAGGACAGAGGCGGACAGGCACCGACAGGGCAGGAGCCCAGGGGGGGGGGTGAAGGGGCCAGGCCCCCGCAGCTCCACAGGCAGGCGGCCCGCTGTGCCTCGGGAACCGCGCTCCCAGAGGGAGGGGGAGGCTGGGGACTGGAGCCCCTTTCCCGCCGGAGGCCTCACCCTGCGCCTTGGCTGTGACGCCCTGGGGTGGGGAGGGGGGCGGGGAGACGCAGGGGTCTCACTTCAGCAGGGCCTGGAGGAGCCCAGACTGAGCCATGGGGAGCGGGGAGCAGCTCAATCCTGTAATAACTCAGGGGACCCACTGCACTCCACCCTTGGTGAGGGGGTCCCACACGGTCAGCATTGATGCTTCTGAACTGCGGTGTTGGAGAAGGCTCTTGAGAAAGGGATTCGGTGTGCATGGCCCCAGGGTCGGGCCTTCGTGGCTCACAGGAAAGCGTTGGTGCTTTGGACAGCGCAACACTCATTAGGAGACTGGTTTCTCTGTTGTCCGTTCCTTTGTGCCTGTTAGCGCTCACCTCCTGAGCGAGCGGCTTGCAGGGCTCACACGCGTCTGCCCTGCCCCCTGAACCCTGCCGTCACCCTGGGCCCACTTGCAGGTGAGGCAGGGCACCGAGCAGGTCAGTCGTGTGCCTGCAGTGGTCACACGGCCCACAGGAGCGGAGCCCAGCCTGAACCCAGGCTGCCTGTCGAGGATGCGGGGGCCGCAGCCTCCCAGCAGGAGCAGCGAGGTGCCCAGCACAGAGCGGGGAGCTGCCGCTCCCAGCGCCCCGGAGGCGAAGCATCCTTGGCGAGTCCCAAGCACGGGGCCGCCCTGCGGGGTGGGCCCAGGAAAAGCCCTCTGCTGACCCCCTCAGGAGCAGGGTGCACCGCCCACCACCCATCAGGAAACACCAGGGTCGGCCGGAGCCGCGCAGGGCCACCAGCTGGCCCAGAGCGCCTTGTTATGTGAGCCACAGGCCCGCTCGTGGCCTTCAGTGACTGTGGCACCATCACTCTCAGCATCCCAACCAGGCTCTGGGTGGGCGTGCCACCCTGCGTCTCAAAGGACATGGGCACTGCGCTGCCCAAGGCCAGGGTGTCGGCCACCACGGCTCGGCCGGTCAGCCTGTGAGGAGACGGGATGTGGGGGAGCCGGACGCTGGAGTCAGCGTCCTGCAGGCCAGTTCTCAGCATAGAGCTCTAGTGTTTCAAAGGCGCTTTCCCAAATAGAAGCAAGGACGACAGAGACGCAGCACCCAGGCCTGTCGTGGGCGGGCAGGGGGCGGGGGGAAGGGTGAGGGCAGGGTGTGTGGGGAGGGCCCAGCCTGGGGACCTCAGGGTGCAGGGTGTCCACAGTCCTCGAAGGACTCCAGAGTTCGAAAACCAGACCAAACAAGCAGAGCTTCTCCTCCGAGTCCGACATCCGCGCTTGGTCCGGGGGCACAGGGGCAGCGTCCCAGGAGAGTTACTGCAGCCTTGCAGGACACCCAGCACCCGCCCAGCCCACCAGGCGCTCGGGGACCTCCCCAAGCTCCTCTTTGTCTGCATCCACCCTCTTCACAGAGCGAGTTCTTTTTATTTTTTAATTTGCTTTGCAAATAACCCTGAATTAAAAACCATATATATCTATTTTTAAAAACCTGGTCCTTTACTCCCTTAATTAAATTTCCACAAGATATTTTTCCCTAGGAAAATTCAATTAGGTTTTAATTTTAGTCATCTAAAAGGCACTGGCGCTTTGAGTATTTGATTTTTAATTTAAGCCCTTGATAGGGCATTCCAATTAAAACGTCCAGGGCGAGCGTTGCAGCGTGGCCAGGCCATTCCACGGCAGGCAGAGACCCTAGCAGCTGGGGCCGGGTGAGCGGGTGGCCACCAGACAAGGTGGGCTTCCAGTGGGCAGCTCAGACCACACTGGCCGCTGCTCTGATGTGTTCACCCAGACTGCCCCACAGGACGCTCAGTTCTGGCCCTGAGGTGGGGTTCCGCCCTCAGCTGGGTCTGAGCAGGCACAGAATGCCCCAGGAGAGGGCAGCGGCCAGCAGGCAAGGCCTCAGGGGCCTGAGGGCCGACCTGGACACCGAGTGCCTGGCGTCCGTGCCTGGCAGCCTGATACATCAGACCACCCCCCACCACAAGTAGAAAAGCTGGGTACAGCCGCAGTGCCCTCTTGGGCGCCGGGGGGTTGGGGTGCTCACAGAAGCCACCATGTGCTTGTCTAGGGAGACCCAGGGTCTCAGAGGCCTGGGCACTGGCGGAAGCGGGCTGCAGTGTCCTCTCTCTGCACCCCCCCCTTTCCTGCCCCCACTGGAGGTCCACCTGCGGGCAATGCTGGGACAGGCCACGGGAGCGACCCTGAGGACCGCTTATGCGTCTTGGTCAGGAACCTGAGAGGCCCCACACCCACCCTGGGGTGGCAGCCGGGCAGCCAGTGGCCCCAGGAAGCGGAGGTGGACGAAGCCAGCTTCCTCCTGCTTGTGACTGAGGAGTGTGCCGCGGTGTGAGCGCAGTTTCAGACCACCCCCTGAAGGACATCTGGGTTGCCTCCAGTTTGAAAAAGTGAGAGTGTTAGTCGCTCAGTCGTGTCCGACTCTTTGCAACCCCGTAAACTGTGGCCCGCCAGGCTCCTCGGCCACGGGGCTCTCCAGGAGGAACACTGGAGCGGGCTGCCGTCCCTCCTCCAGGGGACCTCCCCAACCCCGGGTCTCCTGCATTGCCTCCAGTCTGGGGCTATTATAAGCGAAGCTGCTATAATCACTCAGGAACAGGTGTCTGGATAAGCCTACATCTTTGTGTCTCTGGGATCCCTGACCAGGTGCGCAATTGCTGCTGCTAAAGGCATGTTTCGCTTTTAAGGAGCTGCCAAACGCTTTTCCAGAGTGGTGGTACCGTCCTGTACTCCCTCCAGCGATGTGTGAGTGGCTCCAGTTTCTCTGCAGCTCCACCAGCATGTGGTTTTGTCACTCTATTTTATTTCACTTGTTCCGATGAGGTGCAGGGACACCTCATTGTGATTTGAATTTGCATCTCCCTAATGGCTAACAAGGTTAGACACTTTTTCATCTGCTTATTGCCATCTGTAAATCCTCCTCAATGAAATATCTTCTCACGTCCTTTGCTCATTTTTGAACTGGATTGCTTTTAACTGTTGAGCTTTGATAATTTTATATATACGTTAGATCCTGTCACTTGTCAGATAAGGCGTTTCTAATATCTTCTCCTCTGTAGCTTATAATTTATCCTCTTAACAACGCTCTTCACAGAGCAAAAGTTTTCAATTTTGATGAAGCTCAAATATAAATGGTTCCTTTTAAGGACCACGTTTTTGATGTCAGATCTTCCAACTCGTCGCCTATCCCTAAGTCCCAGAGGTTTTCTCCTATGTCTTTTTCTAACAGTTCCGTTTCAGGGACTTCCCTGGTGGCGCAGTGGTTAAGCGTCTGCCTTCCAGGGCAGAGGGGGTGGGTTGATATCTGGTCGGGGAGCTAGATCCCGCATACCTCAGGGGGCAGCTAAGTCTGCTCACCCCAACTAAGGCCCAACACAGCCAAAAGTAAGTAAGTCAATAAAAAATACAGTGGAAGAAGTAACTTTTTCAAAGTTTCAGTTTTATAATTTAGATCTAAGGTCGACTTTGAGTTAATATTTGGATAAGTTATAAACTCAGGTCAAGGTTCTGTTTCTTTCTTTCCTTTTTTTTTTTTTTTCTTTTTCACCTATGAATGTCCAGTTGCTCTAGCAACATTGGTCTGAATGCTCGTTTTCCGCTGTTGAAGTGCTTTTGCACATCTGTCGAAACCCATCAGGCACTTTGGTGTGTGTCTGTTTCTGGGTTCTCTGTCTGTTCCACTGATCTGCGTGTTCATCCCTCCCCAAGTATCTCAAGTCTTTGTTAATGTGGCTACCTAATCAGTCTTGGCTCAGACGGTAAAGAGTCTGCCTGCAGTGCAGGAGACCCAGGTTTGGGAAGATCTCCTGGAGGAGAGAATAGCTACCCGCTCCCGCATTCTCGCCTGGAGAATCCCGTGGACAGAGGAGCCTGGCAGGCTACGGTCCACGGGGTCGCGAAGAGTTATGGTCAGTCTTAAAATCAGGGAGACTGATCCCTTTATTCTTCTTTTCCAAATCACTTCAGCTCTTCCAGGTCCTTTGTCTTTTCAGCTAAGTCTTGTGATTATCTTGTCTCTATCTACAAAAAACACTGCTGAGGTGGATAGGGACAGCATTTAATCTGTGTATCAATTTGGGAAGAATGGGCATCTTTGCTACGCTGAGTCTCCCAATCCATGAACGCAGTTATTCTCTCCATTTATCTAGGTCTCTCTCTGTTTCCTCCGTCAGTGCTGTGTGGCATTTAACACATATCGTGTGAATGTTTTGTTAGGTTTACACCTAAGTGTTTCATTTTTTAATGATCGTGAATGGCAGAGTATTTTTAATCTATTTTATTTCTTCATGGCTGCACCGGACCTTTCTTGCTGCTCACGGGCCTCCTCCAGGTGCAGCGAGCAGGGGCTGCCGTCTAGTCGCCAAGCACGGGCTGCTCACGCCAGTGCCCCCCTCGTTGCAGAGCGCGGGCTCTAGGGCCCTGGGGCTTAGTAGCTGTGCACACGGGCTCAGCAGGCGCAGCTCTGAAGCACAGGCTCGGTGGTTGTGACGCACAGGCTTTGTTCTTCCAGAACATGCGGGATCTTCCCAGACCAGGGATGGCGCTTGCCTCCCCTGCGTCGGCAGGTGGACTCTCTACCACTTAGGCCCCAGGGAGGCTCTGGCAGCACGTTTTTAACGTCAGTGTCCACACGTTTCACTGCAGTGATGTAGAAATAACACTGATTTCCGTAGGTTGTCTTGTACCCTACAGTCTTGCTTAATCCCTGTATTAGTCCAATGAGTTTTTCATAGATTCACTGGGGCTATTCATGCAGACAAATGCCACCTGCAAACAGGGGCGGTGTCATTTCTTTCTTCCAGATGTCTGTGCCTCTTATTCCATTTTCTTGCCTTATTACACCGGCTAGGATGTTAAATAGAGTGGTGTTAAATAGAGTAAACGGCACTGTAGAGTAAATCCAGCTCCACGGTAAACAGAGTGGTGAGAGTGGGCATCCTTGATTTGTTCTCGACCTCGAGGGAGATGATTCAGTGTTGACCGTATATTTAGCTACACAAGTGTATGTGCTGAGTTGCTTCAGTCCTGTCCAGCTCTGTGACCCTGTGGACTGTAGCCCACCAGGCTCCTCTGCCAATGGGATTTTTCAGGCAAGATTACTGGCGCGGTTGCCATTTCCTCCTCCAGGAGATATTCCTGACCCAGGGATCGAACCCCAGCCTCTTATGTCTCCTGAACTGCCACCCTCAGCCCGTATTTAGTTATAACATCAGGTATCATGATCACAGTCGTTTTCTGTAAATGTTGTTTATCAGGCTGAGGAATTTCCCCCTCGTTCCCAGTTTGCTGAGTGTTTATTATGAATAGATACTGAATTTTGCCGAGCTGTTTTTCTCCATAGATTAGTGTCGTCACGTGATAGTTCTTGTTTGCCTCTTAGTATAGGGAGTCACATTGGTTGATTTTTAAATCAACCAGCCCTGCACCCCTAGAATAAACCCCATCTGGTTGGCTTAGTTGCGTCCAGCTCTTTGTAACTCCGTGGACTGTAACCCAGCAGCCTCCTCTGACCGTGGACTTTTCCAGGCAATAATACTGGAGTGGGCTGCCAGCATAGGTGTGGGCTGCTGCTGGCCTGTGGGTGCCCCCAGCATGGTGCACAAAAGCCCATGCATGAGGCACCTTCTCAACCAGGACTGCATTTCCCCATGGGGTCGGGGCGGCCCAGGAAAGGCAGGATGAGGCCACGGAGACAGGCAGATGTGATTCTGGCCTCCAGGAATACCACGTGGCAGAGCCTATGCTGGCCCGCCAGTTCCTGCCGGCTGTGGCCAAGCCGTGCACAGAGGGGCCTGAGAGCTCCCGGGCAGGGGGGTTGTAGGGTGGGCCTTGGGGGCTGGACAGCCATGGCCCAGGTGGGACACAGGGGAGACTGGCCTGGCGGGGGATGGACAAGGACTGTCTGGGTTTGGGGAAGCCCAGGCTTTCCAGGCCAGCAGGGACGTCTTCACTCGGACTGTAGGTGCCCCCCGTTACTGGGGACGCAGAGGGCTCTGTGGCCCCCTGGTCTTCTATGCCCAGCACCCCCAAGCCAGCCTCTAGCCAGCCAGGCAGGAGAAAGGCAGGAAGCAGAACGCCATGTAACGGGCAGCAAATGGCCTGTGCTCTTAGGAGAATAACCCAATTATTTGACAATGTTTTTCCAGCACTCACAGCAGCTGTCCCATGTCTAATGGATGGAATCACCAATTAGTAACAGCAGCCTCTGCCCCTCTGAAGTGCCCACTGGGTAGGTGCCCTGAGTGGCAATGATGGCGCCGGGCCCTGTGTCCCTGTGGTAACACGGGCAGCCCCACAGGGGGCCAGCCCCCGGCCAGCAGGGCTCCAGGGCTGGTGTCCCTCCCCAGGAAGTGGCAGGCCCAGCCCATCAGCCCTCTGCTCCCCTTTGTGCAGGTGCCCAAGGGGGTGCCCCAGGCTGGCAGTTGCACAGCCATCAGGCCCAGCCTGAGGTCTCTCCTTCTCTCTGCTGGAGCAGGGGGCCCTCCCTGGGCAGGCAAACCTCAGTCAGAACGTGGCCTGAACGAGCCACTGTGTGACTTAGGGTCCCCATGCCAGGTGGCAGAAAGAGCCAGCTTGAGGGCAGAGTCACAGGAGGGCAGGCCCAGGTAAAGGCCCCCACTGAGGGCCGTGATGGACGTGGCCTGGGCCTGGCAGGGGTCTTCCAGGCTGGTGAGACTCAGCTGCTGGCCCATGGCTGTGAACAGCAGCCATCAGCAGCTCTTCTCAGGATTGGCTGCTCATCTGAGGCTTGTCCTGAGCCCCAGCCCATGTCATCGTGAACCCTGGACCCCTCCTTTAGGGGTCTCTGCTCAGGGCAGAGACCAAAGTGGCTTTCCCACCCAAGTGGCAAACTCTTGCTCATCCATCAAGATCCTGGCAAATGTCCACCCTCATGATGCCCAGTGGGGTCAGGTCCCCACACTCTGGGGCTGCACCCAGACCCACCCACCCTGGATCCCACAGGAGCGCACGTGGCTCCCAGCTCTCCAGAGAGGTCAGCCTGGGTCGAGGTGGGAGGTGCACTTGTGGATGACCACATTCTTTGCCCCGTGTCCCGGGGCAGTGCCAGCGGCTGCCGGAAGCGCCCAGGATCCATCCGCTCCGCCCTCACGCCTGTGTTTCCCCCAGGCCGTCCCCTCATTCGGGTAATTTCCAGTTTCCACCCTGACTACCGGCCCCTCCTGTCTGGTCTCAGAGGAGCTGCTTCCTCTGGCCCAGCTGGATAAACAGGTCCAGCCCCGATAGGCCAACGGAAGGGCGGGCAGAGGCAGGCAGTGCGGCCAGGAAGCCAGGGAGAGGCCGGAATGGAAACCCGAGGTGTCGGGCCGGGTGTCCGCCAGGGCCCCTGTCCAGGAACCACCCAGTGTGAGGCCTCCAGGTGCAGAGGGCAGCCCCCGGCCCCACACTCCCCATACCAGGGTGGAGTTCCAGCTTTGACCCCCTTCAACTGCCCCAGACCCTGATGCCCCCCGTAGCAGCACCCATCTGCTCATGACGGCTGCACCTCCCGCCCATTCATCTTGTTCTGGCCCTGCTCAGATGCCCTGGTCATGGCCCCATTTCAGAGAGGAGCAAACTGAGGACCGCGAGGCCATTCACATCCTCCAGGGTCCCGCGAGAAGCCCCCAGGCCCACTCCACCCCAGATGCCACAGCCCACCCTGCTGGTGACCCCTCTGCCGGATGGGGTCACTCACTTCAGGGCCTCACTGCCCCCCGTCAGGCCTCCCCTCAAGCCTGATGCACTCCCCAGTGGCCGGCAGCCTTGTCAGGGCTCCGCCAGGTTGCCAGGACCACTAGGGGACATGGGTGCCCATCTTCCAGCAACTTGGCTGTTCTCTGACGCGTCTGCACCCCAGGACCTCCTGGGGGCCGCTCCTTCACTGGGCCTCCGCCTGCCCATCCCAAACGTACCTCCCTACCAGTGCTTCTAGCACCTTCTCCCTCACAGGGGTCTCCACTGGCATGGACCAGACTGTTCTGGGCGTCATGTCTGAGGGGCCAGGCACTCAGCCTTCCCGCGTCAGGAGCACCCACGTCGGCCCAGAGCTGAGGCCCACATCCTGCCCACAGCACCGCCATGATGAAAACCCCCAGAAGTCCCCACCGACCCAGGTCTGGAAACCCAGGCCCCCAGCGACGCTCCATCCTAAGGTACCGAGGGCACGCCCTGCCGTCTATCAGAAGGGATGTGGACGAGGGGCATGGGAGCCGGTGCCGTCCCCTGGCTGGCCCGGCCCCACTCCAGCACCCCGAGCCGTGGGGAGAGGTCAGAAGCCCCTGCTCTGCTTCTGGGAGCAAGTCTCGGGGCCGCTGCACACACAGTCGGCCAACTGAGACCGGCCTCCAGGTGACAACACCCGGAGAGCGGCCGGCGGTCTGTGGCAGCTCTGCCCACGCGAGGGGTGGCGCGGACAGTCACAGAGCCTTGTGGAAGTGCCCCCCACGGCGGCCGGAGGTGCCCAGCCAGCTGGAGTGGACAAAGGCCAAGTGTCTGGGCGCGGGGCGGGCTGGGGTCTCCCCGTATCTCCCAGGAGCGGCCCTCCCACTGCTGACGCCCTGGCCCTGGGCCTCTGCGCTCATCGCCCGCCTCACATAGAAACCTCCCCCCGTCCAGACCCTCGGCCCCTCTTCTTGTTCCAGATTCGCACTGGGGGGTGGGATGTGGGGCAGCGAAGGCCAGAAGCTGGGGTGTGGGGTGAGGGTGGACTGACGAGCTTGGAGCCCCAGAATCCAGGCTGCAAGGAGTCAGCCTGGAGCTTGGGAACTGATGCTCATGACAGTTAGTATGGAGGTGGCCTCACACTCAGACCCTGGCACACGCCTGCAGCGTTCACGGCCAGACCACGGCAGGTGAGGCCCCAAGGGGCTCTAACCGGCATCGTCGGGGGACCACGATGCCTGAGTGGGGGCTCCAGCCGAAGCACCGGCGGGGGGCAGAACTCAACAGGAGGGGTGGGGACAGGAGACAGCAGGCAGGGTTGAGGCGGGGCTGGGGCGCCGGCTTCTCCGGGCGTCAGGTGTGAGGGATCCGGTCCAGGCAGGGCCTGACAGCACCGTCAGAGGTGGGGTGTGCCACGGTGACCTCGGCACCCCGAGACCCCAAAGCACGGGAACCCTGGGCTCCCTCACCCCCTGCTGCTGGGGCCACAGCTATTATTGTTCAATCACTGAGTTACGTCCGACTCTGCGACCCCAGGGACTGCAGCACACCAGGCTTCCCTGTCCTTCACCATCTCCCAGAATTTGCTCAAACTCATGTCCATTGAGTCAGTGATGCCATCCAGCCATCTCATCCTCTGCCGTCCCCTTCTCCTCCTGCCCTCAATTTTTCCCAGCATCAGGGTCTTTTCCAGTGGGTCAGCTCTTCACATCAGGTGGTCCAAGTATTGGAGCTTCAGTTTCAGCATCAGTCCTTCCAATGAATATTCAGGGGGATTGACTGATTTGATCTCCTTACTGTCCAAGGGACTCTCAAGAGTCTTCTCCAACACCACAGTTCGAAAGTATCAATTTTTCAGTGCTCAGCCTTCTTTATGGTCCAACTCTCACATCTGCGGGGAAGCAGCGGAAACAGTGTCAGACTTTATTTTGGGGGGCTCCAAAATCATTGCAAATGGTGACTGCAGCCATAAAATTAAAACCCACTTGCTCCTTGGAAGAAGAGTTATGACCAACCTAGACAGTTTATTTAAAAGCAGAGACATTACTTTACTGACAAAGGTCCGCATAATCAAAGCTATGGTTTTTCCAGTAGCCATGTATGGATGTGAGAGTTGGACCGTAAAGAAAGCTAAACGTCAAAGAATTGATGCTTTCGAACTGTGCTGTTGGAGAAGACTCTTGAGAGTCCCTTGGACAGCAAGGAGATCCAACCAGTCCATCCTAAAGGAAATCAGTCCTAAATATTCTTTGGAAGAACTGGTGCTGAAACTCCAGTACTTTGGCCATCTGATGCAAAAAACTGACTCATTGGAAAAGACCCTGATGCTGGGAAAGATTGAAGGCAGGAGGAGAAGAGGACGACAGAGGATGAGATGGTTGGATGGCATCCCCGACTCAATGGACATGAATTTGAGTAAACTCCGGGAGTTGGTGATGGACAGGGAGGCCTGGCGTGCTGCAGTCCATGGGGTCGCAGAGAGTCAAACATGACTGAGCAACTGAACTGAACTGGAAAAACCATAGCTTTGGCTATAGGGAACTTTGTTGGCAAAGTGATGCCTCTGCTTTTTAATATACTGTTAGGTGACTGTATTTGCGGAAGAGGTGATTGAGTTAAAATGATGTCATTAGAGTGGGCGCTAATCCAGGATGACCGTGTCCTTGTGAGAAGGGTAAATCTGGATCCAGACAGGGAGAGCCGTGTGGAGACAGAGGCAGAGACCCGAGCGGTGGACCCACATGCCCAGGGGTCCCCGAGGCTGCCGCAGGGAGCTGGGGAAGATGCACAGACTCCCCCAAGGCCTTTAGAAGGACTGGCCCCATGATACCCTGACTGTGGGCCCCACTCCAGAACCCGGAGAACAGCTTCTGTGCGTAAGCCCACCGGCCTGCGGTCCTGCTTTGTGGCGGCTCTCAGAGACCTATCCTCCGGTCGGGGGGAGGGGGGGAGGGGTGGCTCTCTGGAAAGCTCTCCCTGCCCCCTTTTAGTTCCTGACAGGTATTTGGACTACACACTCTCCCAGCTCGGGGCGCGGCTGTGCGGGGCGGGGTGACTGGTGTCCGCATGTCCCGTGCTGGGCTGGCCTGCAGTCTACAGCTGCAGCCAGAAGTCTGATGTGAAACTGCGTTCCTGCAAATTAGTGTCAGGCTCCATGCAACGAGCCTGCAGAAGGGCCCACAGGGCCCAGGCTCAGAGGTCCTGCTCCCCCTCCCCTGGTCCTGGGCCAGCAGGACCCTGCCAGCAGCTCCCCTCCCGCACCCCATGGGTTTTCCCAGCCCAGCACTCACCGGCCTGGGTCTGGCAGCAACACCCCCTGTATGTCCTGCAGCCTCACCCCACATACAGCCTGGCCCCACCTGCCTACCCTCCTGGCCCCTTGGGCCGAGCTGGGGCTGGCTGTTGGCTGTCGGGACCAGGGATGGGATGAAGCACAGCCAGCCTGCAGGGCTCATGATCTGACCAGGAACGTGACCACTGGGCCACCGCAGTGGGAAAGCTGGCAGTGAGGCTCCAGCGTGTGTGGGGGGGGTGGGGTGGGGGCCGCGGCGGTGCACAGGACGTTCCAGAAAGCCCAGCTCCCACTTCCTTGTTAGCAGCACCTGACGGTACATGTAACTGCTTCTCCCTGGTGCTGCTGGAGTGTTTCTGGAGCTCTGGGAAGGCTTAATTGACTGCAATCTAATGTCAGTTACTGAAATCCTGGCCCATTTGTCTGCTGTAATGTAATAGAAATGCCAACCCTTGCCATGTGCCGGCTGGCCCTGTCCTCGAGCTGCAGCACACACACCCTCGAACCAAGTGCCTGAGGGCCTTGCACAGCCCTCACTTTACAGACGCCTAAACGGAAGCCCAGAGTGGTTAAGGGACGTGCCAGACGTCACACAGCTGGCCCGACACGGAGCCGGGGTTGGAGCCTGGGCGTCTGCATACAGAGCACCCGTCTGCTAACCAGTGCTTGTCCTGGGCCTGCCCGATCGGCCGGGATGACGGCTCTCGGTTGGGACAGAGTCGGAAGAGGGAGGCAAGGAGCGAGACCAGGATGCCTGTGGGCACCCCACCCCACCAGGGATCTGCCATCGCCTGCCCGCACTGGGCTCCTCGTTGCCTCACAAAAGCCAGAAGCTTCATAGACAGAGTGCTCTGTCCCAGTCGCTAAAGCTCCACCGGGGCTCGGGGCGAGCGTGCTGGAGGCGTGGGAGCCCCCCGCGGCGCGCAGGCCCACAGGGCCAGGGCCCCGCCGCCCGGACGAGCACGCGCTCTGCTCCGGGCACAGCCACGGAGCGCACGCCCGCGTGCACGCACTTGGCCTCGCCCCCAGCCGGCGGGCTACGGCCTGCGCCTCTCCCCAGGTGCTCGGGGTAAGAACAGTAGTGGCCGTAGTACCAGCAGTGACCGAAGGGGCGGCGGTCTCTCCCCTGCCCCGCAGAAACTCGGGGGAGGGGCTGTACGCCCCCCCACGTAGTGACGTCACTGGCTTCCGTCCTCCCGCCCGGGAGGTCCCGGGGTGAGTCGGCAGCCGCTGGTCCTCTCGGCCCCTCGGGGTCTCAGGACGCACCTCGGCTCCGCGCTCCGTCCCGGCCCTTCCTCCCAGGACCCTGCGATCCCTTGGGCCTGCCCACGGCCTTCAGCGTCCCTCCTGCCTGTGCGACACCAGTGGCGCCTCGCTGGGTCCCCACCGCGGGTGGCACCCCGTCCAGGCCTGCAGACGCGCCAGTGCTGAGCAGAGGGTGAGGGGACCGCGGGCCCCCAAGCACACGGGGCTCTTCACAGTGCAATCAGCACCGGCTCGTTACAAGGAGACAGTAAATCTTCACTCTTTAAATGCAATCGCAGTAAAAATCAGAGCGGGCTGGTCCCAGCTGTCACACTCGCTCGGGCGCTGGGTCAGTCGTTAAAAGCGAAAGGTCACCGTTGCCTCTCAGTTGAGCTGTAATCGGATTCGGATTCGGCCTCTTCCGGCCAGCGCCTGGCCCGGGCCTGGGCGCCTCCTGAATGCGGTGGGAGAGGGGAGATGACCTCATTTACATTTAATCGGCTTGTTTATCCGCCCCGCTCGGTGGTTGTCTTAATAAAGGGCACGGTCAGATAAAGGCTACATTTGCATCCTGGTAGGGAAGTCTGACAAGGTCTCCCGGTGTTGACATTTATTGTTTGCAAATGAGATAATCCAATAAGGAGGGAGCCAGCTCCTGGCCTGAGCCAGGAGGACCTGGGGCCCCCTGAGGGATGGTGGGTCTCCTGGGACCCCTGCAGGCGGAGCGACCCCAGAGTAGGGAGCAGGTGACTGAGGGCCTCTCACGGCTACACTGTAGAAGCACCTGTTGGGCCGGGCCACCTGCAAGCTAGAATTAGCATCCCCCTTTGCCAAAAAGACAGTTGAGGCTCAGAGAGGTCAAGTCACTTGCCCAAAGTCACACAGCTGAAAGGTGGGCTGAGAGAGGAAGGCAGCAGGGCGCTCTGGGCTCTATACTCTGTTGCTTGGCATAGCACGCCTCCGGGACCAGGACACCTGTTCTGATTCACAACATTTTTGTGGTTGGTTTTTTTTTAACTTCTTGTGAGTATGGAGCTCCCATCTCTCCAGCTTCCGACCATCTCTGGGGACCCAGTTATGGTTGTCAGAACTTCCAGAGAACCTTCTAAGAAATTCCTAGAGCTGCACAATCTCTACTTTCCAGACTGAAATGAAGATTCTGGCAGAGGATTATTTCTTACTTTGTAAATGTGACTCACCTGAAAAGTCATGAAAGATTGGCATGTCAGGTAAATGACACAGTTCATGATTGGATTCATTTGAGAAGAATATTGTTATTAACTCTCTGGGTCCAGGGACCTCCTCAAAGCTGCCCGCTCCATGCCCACCCCTAAACTACCCCTATAGCACCCTGGGCTATAGATGCTGGTCAGAATGCAGCAGGATCCAAATAAATGTCGGAAGGTGGGAGGGGTGGATGGATGGGAGGAAGAGCTAGTAGGTGGGTGGACAGACACGTGAACTGGCGTCAGCCTCAGGCGGGGGCCGCTCTGAGTGGACCTTGGCCACAGCAGCCGTGAGACACAAGTTCCCAGGCCCAGTCACACCCCACCGGCTGAGGGCGAGCCCCCCTGGTGCCACTCTCCCAGGCATCCCAGCAAACAGGCCTCGCATCCCTGAGCTGATGACAAGGAAGGGGCCGTTACGCCCAGCCTGGGGCATCACCAGGGTGCCCAGAAGCTGGAGGTCAACCCCATGCCATCCACATCGGCCATGCTTTAGGGTCTGAAATGTTACAATCCATCATTCTCAGCATAACCCAACGTCCCAACATCTCCAGCCTGGGGAACCACACTGTCCTTCAGTCCCCAGGTCCAATGCCGTGCCCCCCACTCACACCCCCAAGTGTGCCGATCTCAAGAGGCTCATCCGGATGGGAACAAGGCCTGGCCTGGGTGCTGGGGCCATGGGCCTCTGCCAGACCACAAGGGAAAGCCCTGGGCCCCTGCACCACGAGGCCTGTGGGCCTCACTTGGATGCCACCACCTGTAAGCTTGGACACAGCCCCGGCTCAGGTCCCCAAAGCTCAGCTATGTCCTGGCCAGGGTGAGCCGTTAGAGCAATCTGAAGAAGTTTCTGTGACGTGCTGAGTGACCAGCAGGAGAAAAAGCAGATGAAGAGGGCAAGGTTCCCGGAGGCCACGTCCACCACCACCGCCCAGCCCCCGCTCCTCCCTGGGCCTGCGGCCTCCTGGCACTGTGGCCTGCCTCTGCCTCTGCCTCTGGGGAGGCCTGGACGGAAGGAAAGACCTCAGGCACCGTGACAGTTTCCCCAAAACAAAGGAGCCCTGTCTGGAGGGCTGTCCCCACTCTTGCTCACGAGGGCCGCGTCCTGGACACCGGCACCTGTCAACACTCGGCCCTGAACCTGAGGAATGAGCACCTTCCACCCGCCAGGGTGGGGCTGGGGAGAAACGGCCGGCCAGCACCCTTCTGGAAACTTCCAAGGGCTGAGCAGATGCCAGGCCGCGGGTCAGGTCCTCCTCGCCGCCCCCGCCCACTCGGGGCGCAGCAGGACGTGATGGCGCCATGTCTCGGCTGCAAGGGTCCACTTGCCCTCGGAGGAGGGGCCGTGAGCTAATCCATCGGCAGCCAAGGATCAGTCATCGGCAAACGAGATTAAATGCCCTTGAAATGGAATTAAGATGACGTCAAGCGGCAGAGCATCGTTTTCTTAGCAGGGCTGGACGAGCCTGCTTGCTGCCTTAACCCTCCCCTGGCCGGGTCTCAGTCCCCAGGCGTGAACGACCCAGAGCCAGGGCTGCCGTGACCCCTCTGTGCTCCTGCCTCAGCCCAGGGGCCACCGGGGGACCACTGCCCAGGCCTCTCCTGCAGACACCCTCCCCGGCCTTGGAGCCCTTCAACAGCAGGTGGTTCTCAGGCATCAAGCATCCCTGGCAGGACCTGCAGCTGCGGGCTCAACCCTTCCTGGGGCTCCAGGAACACGGGGAGGATGGGAGGAAGGGAGGGGGCTGGCTATGTGTCCGGGGGTCTTCCCCTGGCTCCTTCCTGTATGCATTCATCCACTCATTTGGTACGGATTCTTTTCCCCGTTAGCCCATCCCCACACGGCCTCCCCAGGGACCAGCAGGGCGCCCCCCCCCCCCACCCAATCCCACCACAGCTGTCTGTCTGCAGCCTGGGGTCCCGAGGCTTCATCCCCACTGATGCCTGCTCTCTTTCCATCTTAGTAAAAGAGAGAAGACAGAAAATGCTGGGCCTGGGGGCCCCGGGGCAAGTGGACGCCAGCTCTAGGAATGACCTCCTCTCCTGGAGCTCAACCACACAGATGGCCCCACTTCTGCAAGCCCATCAGGGTTCAGGGACTCCCCCAGAAGCAGAACACAGTGAGTCCCTGCAGCGTGCACCTCGCCCACATGCCCGGGCTGTGAGCGTGGTCAGGAAGAATCCCGCCAACGCCTGGCCAGGGCCCCTGCCCAGCTCCCGCCCTTCCACAGGCATGTCCGTGTAAACCACACGGCCGGCCCGTCTTGTCCAGGAAAAATACTGCCACCGAAAGCACGTGTCTCTTGGTGAGGCCCTGATTATTAGAGCAGCTAAGACAGTCTGCGAAGTTGCTGGAAGTCTTTCTTGATAATCTGCTTCTGGCCCTGATCGTTATTTCTCATTTTCGCTGCAACAATCGCTTGTCAGACAGCCTGGTCGGTGTTCTGCCAATTCATCACGCGGGGCTGCCCGGAGCACGCCGCCGTCAATAGCTGTAAATGGCGAGATTTACAAGACAGGCCAGGACCGCATCCTGCTGGGCCAGTCGTCAGCAGCCTGGTGCACGGAGGCCCTGTCCCTTAGGACCCGGACCTCCAGAGGCTGGGTCTGCCCGTGTGAGGCCTTGCTGAGCCCGGCTCTGCCTGCTTCTTGGGTCCCGAAGTGACCACAGAGGCCTGGGAAGGACCCTTCTGGGTGCCCCTCACCATGTGTCCCCCAGTAGCAGGCTCTCTGCTCCCTCCCCCTTTCCCGAGACGGGGCTCCTCCCTCCCTCTCAGCGCTGCCTGGGAGCTGTGAGCCCCCCGACTTGGGGTGGGGGTCTGCCCACCCCAGGGCCGTCTCAGACCAGCCGTCCTCCTCGTCGCAGCCCTTGGGCTCCAGGGACAGCCTCTCCCGGATGTTTGCTTGGACGACCTCGAAACACCTGTCCCCACCTGTCACCCTGCCCCAGCTCCATCAGGGGCAGTCACTCCGCTAGCCAGTGTCTCTCACAGTCCAGTTTGGGAGCCGGGCACGTCTCCACCGGTCATGGACCTGGGAGGAAGCTGGGAGAAGCCACCTCCTGCACTCCAGACCCTGCGTTTCCATTAGAGTGATCCTCGGCTCTGACTCAGAGCCCAGAGTTCCTTACCGGTGTTAGGGTTCCCCAGAGAAGCAGAACCAATGTGATGGCTGGAGATACATATATTCAAAGAGATTTAGAATAAGGAGCTGGCTTAACTTTGGAGGCAGAGAAGTCCCTCCACCTGAGTCAGGAAAGCTGGTGTTTCAGTTCAAGTTCGAAGGAGGAGGAAAAGCCACCGTCCCAGTTCACAGGCAGCCAGGCAGGACTTACCTGGCTTACCTGGGGGACGGTCAGCCTCCTTGAGCTAGTCAGGCCTTCGACTGATTGGACAAGGCCCATCCACACTGGGCGGGGCCCCTGCTCTGCCCTGTTCATGAGCTAAACGTTCATCTCATCCAGACTCGTCCGGATCACTAAGCAACCATCTGGGGACCCCGTGGCCCAGTCGGATCAACACATAATTAACCGTATCGACACCTCTCCTTCTGGCCCAGAAACACGCAGTTACGTAAGCTGCCTACCGTCCCCCTGCCAGTAACGTGTCCCCCGGTGGTGTGTCCCAGGCGCCCTAGTCAGAGCAGACTTTTCTTTAATGCTCCCCAGGACAACTGCAGGCTTCCTGGGGGAAGCGAGTGCCCCCATTTTCCTCCCTCCAACCTCAAGTCGGCCCCTGGTGAGACATTGGGTGCTGGACAATGCCAGAGCCGCCCCCCAACCCGCAACTTTCCAAGCCTCCGAAAACACCCCACGCTCCTGGTGACCAGACTCAGCAGGGTGCTTCTGCAACCTTCTCTGCTAACCCTTGTACCCCGCCCAGCTCTGGGGCACGAGGCAGGCTCTGTCCAGGGACCCGCGGGAACTGGACATGGCTGTGGAGGGGGGAGCCTTCTCGCAGGACCAGCGTGCCCAGCTGCCCCATGCCTCTCCCAGGATACCAGGGTACTTTGTGGTGCCCTGTGGGGTGCCTTTGCCTTAAAAGGGGGATTTAGGAAGAGAGGGCTGAGACCCCCAGGCTGGGAGGGACCATGGCCAGGATCTTCCTCTGTCCCTCGGTGCCTGGAGCCCAGACAGGGACTGCAGGGGTAGCTGCCCGGCTCAGGGTCACCCAGGGAGGCAACAGCAGCGCTGCTCCCCAGCAGTCAGCTCTGCCAAGTCCACACCCGAAACACTGGACCCTGCAGTGCCCAGCTGTTCCGTGAGCCGTTTTGAGGCGAGAAAATGGGGCTCAAGATTCAGACCTGGGTCCTAGGCTTCTCGGACCTAACCACCCGTCCCAGAAGAGCCCCTGGACAAAGGCAGGGCGGGGGAGTCAGAGAGACCTGGCCTTACCTGCCCTGCCCCCAGGCTGGGGTTTCCCATGCTCCAAGACCCCTCCCAGCTCATTCACTGCTAAAAGAATCAACACAAACACTGGGTTCATTTTTTTCATTTTAATTGGAAGATAATTTCAATATTGTGAGGGCTTTTGCCATGCATCAACATGAATTGGCCATAGGCATATGTCCCCTCCTTTCTAAACCCCCCATTTCCCTCTTCACCCCACCCCTGCACTGGTTCATTTTTCAAGGGAAAAAGCAGCATTAGACAATACCCCCACCCCAGACTCCATTCCCCTCCAAGGCTCAGGAAACTGAATCAGCAGCTCTGGGCTGGAGCCTTCACCCCCGAACCAGGCAACTGGGCAGTTTGGGGGCAAGGGGTCCAAGACACCCACCCTGCCCGCCCTGGCTTGCAGGATCCCGGAAGTCGAGGCAATCATATCCCAGTCTCTTTCCATAAGGAAAACGAAAAAGAACACAGAACATTTTGAAACGGGAAGCCAAATATTTATTAAATGTTTCAGAATCCATCAAAAACCACAGATGCTGGCTAGAACAAAACCCCATTTTCAGAAAGAGACAGCAGATCATAGGATAGGCTGTGAGAATGTCAGATGCTTCTCCTGAGCCCCGAAATCTGATGCCCCAGTTTCCCACCCTGGGAAGGGCAGGGAGATCCCTTCCCCTCTCTGCCTGCAGGGCCCCATCCCAACCCCACAGACCCCTCCTGAAGTAGCTCTGAGGAGGCCCGTGAAGGGACTTCCAAGTAGTGTCAACGTCTGTTGACATCGCACATCTGCTGTGCGTGTCTGACTCCAGTGGGGTGGCCGGTGAAACAGCCGGCCAGGCTACCCCTGCCCGCAGATACAGAGAGCTGGGCTCGCCCCTCAAGGGCCCTGAGCTGGCCCAGGACATCGGGCCACAGTGACGACAGGGCACCCAGGTCCTGGAGGCACCCGGCTAGGAGCTCCCTGTCCCAGGACCCCTGAGAAAGGGCATGGCCACACCAGGGGCCTTGCGCCTGGGGGACAGGAGAGGCCAGGCCAGAGATCCCCTGCCAGAGACTCGGCAGGAATCCCTGGGGCACCCCCGCTTGTCTGGAAGGCTCTCCCCGGCAGCACCTGCTTCGCCCCTCGGAGGTGACTCCAGAAGCAGTGCACCCTCTGCACGCTGCGGGGAACGGCATGGAAGGGCGAGGCTGCAGAGGGCGGCTGGGGGCCTCCTGGCCTCAGAGCCCCAGACCCCTCCCCCCACACACACACCCTGTGTCCTCCTGTTCCTTCCTGCCTCCTCCCCCCCAGGACGCATCACCCAAAGGATGCTCAAAGACCACAAGACCAGCAGCAGGAGGGCCCCTCATCCCATCGTGGGAGAGGGAACAGCCCTGTGACCGGCTCTGTAACACTCTGGGGTCCGTGACCGGTGCCGAGTATGGAGGGCAGAGGTAGGGGACAGGGTGGGGCCTGGAGAGGGTGGGGCCTGGGGACGGGGCGGGGCCTGTTTGAGGGGCGGGGCATGGAGAGGGCAGAGCCTGGGGACAGGGCGGGGCCTGGAGAGGGCGGGGCCTGGAGAGGGCAGAGCCTGGGGACAGGGCGGGGCCTGGAGAGGGCGGGGCCTGGAGAGGGCAGAACCAGGGGACAGGGCGGGGCCTGGAGAGGGCGGGGCCTGGAGGGGGAGAACCTGGACAGAGCCAGCTCACACAGTGCTCGGGAGGCACTGAGACAGTCCAGGTCAGGCAGGTGCTGCCAGTCCCCAGCCAGCCAGGCTCTGCAGACAGGGAGGGAGGGGCCCCCTGGAGGATTCTGCACGGACAGGGGTCCGGCACTCTCGTGGCCCAAGGGGTCCCTGCGATGATGCCTGGAGGGTGGAATGACCATGGGCCAAAGGGGCAGCTCGAAGCCGCGGCCTCTCCTGCATGGTCTGCCTGCATAAGGAAGCGAAGCTCAGCGGGAACTGTTTGTAAAGGCTTTGGGTAAACACCAATTATCAGTAATTAAAACAGCCGGGCTATTAGGGAACCGCAGGAGGTTGGGTGCCGTTTAGGAAAGAAGCGGTGTGTGTGCAGGGAGAGTGGTCCGCTGGCAGCCGCAGGCACACCAGCCACCCCAGGCAGAGGGGCTATGGGGCTGTCCCGGAACCGCTTCAAAGAGGGGTGGCTGGGCTCCCAGGGCAGTACAGAGAGAGCCTCCTGCCCTGCACGTCTGCCTCTCAGGGAGGCCTGGCAGCCCCTCCCCTGACCCTCCAAAACTCCAGCCCCCACCTCACGCAGGCTGTCACACGGACATCCCCCAAACATCTGACTCAACCTGGAAGACCCCTGCTCCTGCCTGTAGCCCCAGGACCGCCTCCTCCTGAATGCCCCGAACCTGCTCACACACCCCACAAACCTCCAGACACAGCAACCACAGCTCACGCACTGGGCTAGGAACCAGAAATCAGTGAGAACAAATGGGCATCTGGGCAGAAAGACGGGCAAAGAGCTCAGAGCGGCAATTCACCAAAGAAGGACAAATGACCACAAAGCGTGGAAAGCGCACAATCGCATCCAGCCAGACGAATCCCAGAACTAGAAGCAATCGCTCACCAAGCTGGCAACAAAGATGAAGAAGGCGGAGACACTCCCCCCTCCCCGCCACCTCCCGTCCCCTGCGCTGGTCGCTGCCTGGGGGAAGGGCACAGGTGAGAGGGCAGGGAGCGCCTGCTCTGGGGGCTCGTGTGTGCCACTGGGCCCCAGTCCTACTTCCAAGGATGCAAGTGTGGGGGAGCTCCCAGCAGGGATTCCAGGAGGCGTCATTCGTCCACTGAACCAGCATTTCTGGCACACTGCTGTCTGCGTGAATAGCACGCAGGGGTCAGACACTTGGGACCTGAGTTCCAGCAGGGAGCAAGGGAAACAGCAAGGGTGAGAAGAGCTATGAAGACGAAAACGGGGCTGGAGGAATGGGACTTGGCCTGGTTAGGGTAGGACGGGGTGTGCCTCTGGACAGGCTGGGGTCAGGAGGATGCTCTGATGAAATGATAACTGACCAAGACCCCAGCAGAGTGATGGATCAGTTAGGACAGGATTCGGTGGGGGGTGGAGGGGACACACCAGCATTCCTGGGACATGCGAAGGTCCTGAGCTGGGAATGGGCTTGGGGCATCTAGGGAAGCAGTGCCAGGAGGAGGTGGCTGAGAGGGGAGAGGCTGGGACCCACGCTTGAGGAGGCGGCAGAGGACAGCTGTCACAGCTGGGGAGGCCTGGAGGCACCAGAGACGGCCACCCATGGACAGGTGGTCACATCAGTGGAGCGTCTGTACAGGCGTTAGACTGTTTGGTGCAGATACTTGTTCTCAATAAAAGATCACATTTTGAAAAACTGTGTGTGGGACCCAGTCTCAACCGAGTGCATGGAAAACACCCCCGAACCTCCGACCCCGAGGGTCCACGGCTGGTGGCCCCAGGACGACACCCCCGAACCTCCGACCCCGAGCGTCCATGGCCGGCGGCCCCGGGACGGGATAACAAAGGCGACACACTTGGGCATGTTTGGAATTTCCAAACTTTGTAAACTCCGTGCCGCATCATCGCAATACATCTGTGAGGACCGTTCCCAGCCTGGGGGCCGAGAGGTGGCCCGGGAGGCGACGGAGCAGCGCCCCCAGCACGGCCCCGAGGCTGCATCGCAGTTCAGTGATTGAACCCTCTCCACTTCAGTTTGCTAATTATGCAAATGACTTGTGGAAATTCAAACTGCAGGGGCACAGGGTCAGTCTGGGTGACCTCCTCCCATTCGAGTGGCCTCCCTGGGGTATTGGGTGCCTGTTGTTCCGGAACATTCTCTATGCGCTGGCATGTACATGGCGGGGTGGGGGGGGGCAGTGTGAGGTGCACAGCCTGGCCACACTCTGCACAAACTGGGGTGCTGCCCTCCTCCCATCCCAGTCACCTGTCCATGGGTGTCCCTAAGGAGGAGACTACCCCCCAAGAGCCCGCAGCCCCTGCTCCCAGCTGCACGTCCCGCCTCATGACCTGCCTCTCTGCGCCTGGAGTGCATTTTCAGGGGCTCCCGACACTTCCCCTTCCCTTCACGGGCAGAAGTGAGGCCCTCGGCCTGGCAGAGCCCAGGCTGGAAGGACCTGGAGCCCCAAGTCACCGCACGAGAAACAGTGGCCCCCTTCCCAGGAAGCTCCTCTGAAACCATCCCAGCGGCAGCAGTGCCATGAGGCGCACAGGCGCGTCCGTGTCCGTCCAGGGAGACGCCCTCCGCTCTCCTGACAGCCCTGCCCTCACTGCTCCCCCACACACTGGCCACAGACTCCGAGGTGACAGCAGCCCTCCTCCAGGGCCCACCCCGCAGACCTGCCCTGGGCTGGGTCTCCAGTGGACTGGGGACAGACAGAGGGGGCCAGCCCGCCCCTCCGGGACGCCTATAGTACGGAATGGCCCTTCCAAGCGTGTGGCTTCTCTGCTCCCACCCTCTCATATCTGGACAGTTTGGTCAAATGAGGAACATCCAAGCCTCCCAGCTGGGAGACAAAGGTGCGGGCTGGGCCTGACGGGCAGCGACCCCGCACCCTCGGGCCGCTAGCCTCAGGAAGCCCAGCCTCCACACTGAGATGCGGTCAGACTGCACCTTGCAGTCTCGGCTGGCACGCGCCATTTCTGTTATCCGAGACAGGGCCCGAGCTGCTGGCCGACGAGGGATGTTATCAGCTGGACAGTGGGCCCAGGTGAGCCCCAGACACCAGCCATCGCTCACATCGCCACCGAGGCCTCCAGAGCCGCAGAGTAGTCTGGGCTCCTGGGCTCCTGGGTTTGGGAGTCGCTGGGTTCTCCTGCCTCTCGATGTGACTGGCTGCCCTCATACCCAGGTGACCAGCAGGTGCATCATGCCTGTGAGTGGGTGAAGCTAAGGCCAGGTGCAACTGACCCAGGGCCACCCCCCACTCCACCGTGGCCCCCAGCTGCTTAGGAGCACCCGGGAGATGGCCTGTCTGCCCCTGGCTGTCCTCCTGTCCTGCTTGGGAGATCTCTGCAGCTTGCGTCCCCTCACAGGGACACGGCCAGGCTGCGGCTCCTCATGTCCTGTGGCCGCAGGACAAACGGTGCTGGGGCCCACTTCTCTGAGCAACCACGTCCTGTTGGAGTGGTTAGGGCTCACATCCCCCAGGACACAGGCGCTGTGACCTGCAGTCAGGGGACAGGCCCCAGCTTCCAAGGCACTTAGGGAGCCTGTGCTCAGCACCAGGCAGGTGCCCAGTTCACTGCACCCTCCCCATGGCCCATCGAGGCTGTGGCCCTTTGTAACCCATTCTGCAGGTGAAGAAACTGAGGCCCGCAGCCAACAGAGGGAAGAGCCAGGACCAAGCCCGCGCCTGGGTCCGGAGGGCAGGGCCTATCCTTCTGATGCTAAAGCGGTTTCCCCAAAGGCACCCCCTGAACACTGCACCACATTCCTCTGGGACCCGCACAAAGGGGGCTGCTCTCAGCCCCTCGGCGGCAGGCACACAGCCTGGCCCGGTCCAGAGGGTGATCAGGGCTGACACGGGCGAACGCAGGCATTCCCACCTCAGACCCCTCCTCCCAGGAGGTCTCCCCCGGCGGGGAGAGGAGGCTGCACAGAGCCACACGCAGTAGACACAGTGGAGGCATGTGAGGGTACAGGGAATGCCGACAAGGCCAGGGCCATGCTTCTCAGCCAGTGGGGTGAGCCCCCGCCCCTTCTTGGGTGAGCCCAGCCCTTCCCCTGCCCCGGGGTGGGGGGTCTACCTCTACCCGAGCCCATCAGGCAGGATACGGCAACCTCAGCCGGAGCACCTGCCCGCAGGCTAGCAAAGCCCCGTAAGCAAAACTCGGGACTCGGTCTCACTCTGAACGAGTCACCTGCCCACTCCCCTGCCGTGAAGCCCCCTAGGCATCCCTGGGGCCCCCACAGCCACCACCACCAACAGCCCAGCCAGTCGGCCCCTGCCCCGCTCATTAGGACCCTCCCCGCCACCAGACAGCGAGGTGGCCGCCTGAGTGACCTGCCCGGCGGAAGCCCAAGGAAGGCCCGCCTCGGGCTTCTGGGCCCCTGCCTGCCGAGCTGCCCGCAGATCTGGGGCATGCATGCGGGGGTCCTGCACCCGGGGAAGCCGAGTGGAACAAATGAGATTGGAATTTTATGCTTCTTTTATTGCATGTCTCTGCAGATAGCTTTTTTAATTAGCTTCTAACTCATCACCTCTGGCAACACTAAACAAGTCACCAGCCCCCCGACCCGCCATCCCAGCCCGGTGGGCCGAGTGCGTCCCCCTCGACGGCTTGGCCGGGACGCTGGGCCATAGACACACGGTCTCAGAAGCAGGGGCCCAGTGCAGGACACCGGGTGGCCGGTCACGGGAGCAGAGGCCCCGTGCGGGACACAGGCTACCGGTCCTCAAGGCAAGCACGCCTGCCTTCCTGTCATCCCAGCTGCCTAGTTTCCTACCCAGGATCTCCACGGGCCCACGGGGCCCCCGGGGGATGTCTCCCAACCTCCCTGGGCCCAGTGCGAGCCCCCTTGCTGGTGCTGCCCTCATCACTGTGGTCTCAGGGGCAGTAGACCGCCTGGCCCTCCAGCCTCAGTGCAGGCCTGTTCCCCCCGCCCAGAGGCCTCTGCTGTCCTCCCCAGACCCCCATCCTTGCTGCGTTCGGCAAGGTCTGGGGCTGGACACCCCTCCCCCCTGACTCACCAGGGCACTAGGCGGGCACAGGGTCCAAGCCACCTGGGCACCCCCCTGCCAGTACCAGGCGGGCTCCCCAGCCCAGTGACCACCCACGCATGGAGAGAGCCCAGGTTCCATTCCCCAGCTCCTGCACTGTCCCAGGGGAAGCGCAGCGCCGGCCTTCCTGGAGAGGAGCTGGGGACTGAGACCCAAAAAGCCATGTGCGCTTAATGACCCCTGTCAAGGACTCCTGACCAGATTCAATTACCATCCGGGTTTACAAGCCCAGGCGCTCCACAGAACAATGTGACCTGCGCCAGCTGGCTGTGGGCTCCCTGCCCACCCCTGTCTCCCCTGTGAATGGGGAGGGGGCGCTGGGGAGGGCCCGACGCCAAGGTTACCTCTGGGGCCTTTTCCGCCTTTTCCGGGGCTCGGGAAACGCAGGTGTGTGGCTGACACTCAGCTGCAGAACCAGCACAAAGACGGATCAGGGGTTTCTTGAAGTCCTCGAAGGGCTCTGAACCAAGAATGAGTGCGTTCCCAGCCAGGGCCCCAGACCTGCTCTGCGCCAAGACCCAGGCCGCCAGGCCAGCCTGCACACCAGCAGCAGTGGGGAGACCTCTGCCCACCACCCCTGTTGTGCGACAGGGCATTTGGGAGGCTGCACCTCACCCACACTCATGGTGCCTCTGCTCACGGCCAGCCCCGCCGTCCTGGGGCTGCAGGCCTTGGCACACACACACCCCTGTGGTCGAAGCTGACTGTCCCTGAGAGGACCCACAACCCGCGAGATGGCAGGAAGAGTAGTGTCCCACTGCAGCCCAGACTGGAAGGTGAGTGGGGGTTTCCGTGGAGCTGGTGGGGCTGGTCTGAGTCCAAGCCGGCCCCCCAGAGGGCGGATGGACAGAGCCACGGAAGCCGGGCCAGCCAGGGGCCCGCCCCGAGCTGTGCCCGAGGCCCCGTCCGAGTCCTGCCCGGGGTCAGGACTCCCAGGAAGCGGCCCGATGCCTGGCCTCCCTCCCAGAGGTGCCCCACGGGGCGCGGCCTGAGACAGGGACACGCAGGCCCACCAGGCCCAGGCCTGGGCATTGGGCTCTCATTCCCATCACTGTGGATGCTGGCTGGCTCCTCCCTACCCCTCAGCAGAGTGGAGGAAGGCTTCCTCGCCAGCTCCTTCCCGCAGGAGCCCCACGGGGACCCCCGGGCCTTGACCGCAGGCACCAGGAGGACCGGCGAGGCATCCCAAGTCCCGGGGACATCTGTCTACTGACCCTCCGGACACATGGCCAGGGAGAGCCCACACTGACCTCTTCCTCCCAAGAAGGTCCACCAGCAGCAGCAGCTCCAAAGCGGGCCCTGGGGCAGGATATTGTACCCACCCACACCCTGCCTGGGGCGACCCGGACCACCACCCTTTCAGAGCCCCCGGGAGGCAGCGTTGGGTGGGACAGGGATCCTACCTGAACGTGAGGGTCCCAGAGGGGCAACCATGTTAAGGGGGGGCGGGGGCGGGGGGCTTCGAGTCTCTTCTCCAGGAACCACAGGCAGGTGCCCGGGGCCAGCTGCCCTCTGCTCCCCCGCGGCCATCACTGCACCAGGCCCGGCCCAGACGCTGGACCCTTGCCTGCAGAGGAGGGACGGTGTCCTCAGGCCTGAGCCCCCGGCCAGGGCCCCCACCCTCAGGCCTGTGTTCTGTCCAGTTCTAGGGGGACGGGGGTGCCCACACAGCACAGACTGCCCTGCAGCCCCCGCGGCCCCGAGCCCACCTGCACCCTCGGAACGGCTCCTTCTCACCCCAAGAGGCTCCTGCAGACCCCCAACCTGCAGGCAGCCCTCCCACCCAGACTCCCTCGGGCCCTCCTGGGACCCTTTGTTTCAAGAACCCACGCCACTTTCCACTTCCTCCTTGTGCTCTGATACCTGCACTGGAATGAGACAGGAGTCTTTCCTCCGCCGTTCCCTGAGGACGCCTGGCACCGCAATCGTCTCCTGGAAAGTCGCAGGTGCGCGGTAAGTATTTGTGAGACGCTGGAGCAGAGCGCCTGGCGCGTGCCAGACACAGCGCAAGCCCGGGAGAGGAGTGTCTGGTGGCAGTGGTCCCGCAGCCTGAGAGGTAGCTGCAGGTACCGCCTCTGCTCTGCAGGTGGCGAACTGAGGCTCAGAGAGGGTAAGCAGCTTGTGAAGGGCACACAGCAGAGACCCTTGGCCAGGGGTCTGCCTCCAGACTCTGACTCCCACGCTGTGTGCCGTCTACACCTAACCCTCAGTGCTGACCAGAGAGGCGTGGATAATGTTCCCACCTTACAGATGAGGAAGCAGGGGGTCAGAACCCTCTGCAGCGGCCCGGGGTCACATGCCTCCTGTCAACGGGGGCCCGGAGGCCCCCCCCCAACTGAAGCCGCCTAGCCCCTGCTCCTGTGTCCCCCACCCCCGCCATTTCTTCATCCTAGAAGGAGGCCCTGCTACGGTTTGGATATTTTCCTGAAGGCTGCCTGCCGTCTACACCCCTCCCCCCATGTGACTTTTAAGAAATATCACCTAATTAATGGATCGCTGGCTTTCAGCGCTGCCAAATTCCCTCCCGTGGCATCTGGCCACTGCCTGGGTGCTCTCATATGCTGGCCAGCCCTGCCAGGAGGAGCTGGCGCCTGCTCCCCACTTGGCAGGGCCTCTGGGCTCCTGGCTCCACGCCCCTGCCCCCACACTGCTTGGTTCTGAGCACCACTCCTGGCCTGCCCTGGTGTAGACCCCACTCCTGGCCTGTGTGGACACAACCCTTCCCGAGACTGCACCGCCAGCCTCAAGGCCAGGAATATTCATTTCTCATCTCTGTTTCTCTCCAACAAACCAAGCATCCTCATTCTCCTAATTATTGGAGAACAGATTTTCCCCCAAATAATTAGGCAACTTAAATCATACACTCTTCCTCTGAGAACTATATTTAATCCTGATTTGAATGTAATTTACACATCTCAGCTCCCTTAAGCGGTTCTGGAAGCCAAAACATGGATCAAATATTTTTTAAATGTCAAATGCTGCTTGATTGTGGATTGCGCTGAATTTATTCGTACAGATATGTGCTTGGTCTCCTGCTTCCTTCTCCTCCCAGAGTAACTGTCCTTAACCTACAGGATTCTCCAATTGCTCTCCTAGCTGAAGGATCAAACAGCGTGCGTGAAGCCCTCGGAATTTGTCAAGTCTTCTACAAGAGGCATATTCAAATTGGAACAGAAAACTAGTAACTGAAGGTTTTAGAGGAATGTATTAATGCTAAAAGGATGTGGGCGCCAAGAACTCCTGGGGTCCCAGAAGCGCCGCCCACGACTAGTCCTGGGCCAAGCACCTCTCTGCCCAAGGGTCTGTCCACGGCAGCGGTCTTCTCTGGCTCCTGCTCGCGTCTCCTTTCTCCCCTGGTTTCAAATATGTCAGATGGGGAGGCAGCAGCGTGGCGGTGCCGACACTACGTGCAGAGGCAGGGAGCAGGGTGGAGGGAGAGGAGAAAGCCCGCGGCGCTCGTCAACCTGGAGGTGAGTGGCGACGTCCAAGGGGCGGGTAAGGACTCGGTGTGTATCAGTCAGCTCATGCTGGACCATGCCGCGGTAACAAACGCCCCCAGGTCCACGGGCTCGCGCACCGGCTTGCCCACGGGCTCGCGCACGGGCACGCGCACAGGCTCGCGCACAGAGCTGGAGCTCGCGCTCGCGTCAGGTGCAGGCGGCGAGCCAGGTAAGGTCTACACGCTTTCTTTCTCGAGGGACACGGGCTGAGGATGCAGACCTTCTCGGGTCGTTCTCAGGGCCAAAGGAGAGAGACCGTGGAGAACCTCACAGCCCCCCTAAAGTTCCTCTCGGATGTGGCACGCCCCCTCTGCTACATCTGTCTGGAAAAGTCTGATATGAGTGAAGAGGCGGACGCAACCCTCTTCGGAGGAGAGGAGTAGGCGTCGGTGATACAGGACAGCCACCTGCCCCGGTGGCCACAACGTTTGCCTTCCTCTCCACTCGCATGACACCTGGGAAATGGCCCCAGAGTCCCACTCAAGGTGGCATCGGGTTCCCAGTCCAAGAAGCCTCTCGTTTTCCATCACCGGCTGGACCACGTCTGAAAATGCATCCTGCATCCCGCCCACAGGAGGTCAGAGGCCTAGAAGCTCGCATCTCTGCAGGCGCCGTGAAGCCAAGCTGGCCAAACAGCCCCCGCGGCATTGTGCCGGCTCTGTGGCTGTTTGATTCCAGGCCACTTGGCCAGGTGCCCAGCCCATGGCGTCTCTGGGATGTGTCCCCTCTCCAGACTTGCTGATGGTCACCTTGATCTTACTGGGCTCCCTCAGGAGAGTGGGGACCCCAATCTCTCTTCCTACAAATTTCCACCCTCCAAAAAGATCTATGGGCTGTCCCCTTGTTGTTCAGTCGCTCAGTCGTGTCCGACTCAGTGACCCCCACGGACTGCAGCACACCAGGCTTCCCTGTCCTTCACCATCTCCCAGAGTTTGCTCAAACTCATATCCACTGAGTCACTGATACCACCCAACCATCTCATCCTCTGTCATCCCCTTCTCCTCCTGCCTTCTATCTTTCCCAGCATCAGGGTCTTTTCCAGTGAGTCAGGTCTTTGCATCAGGTGGCCAAAGTACTGGAGTTTCAGCATCAGTCCTTCCAAGGAACATTCAGGGTTGATTGCCTTTAGGATTGACTAGTTTTATCTTGCAGTCCAAGTGAGTCTCAACAGTCTTCTCCAGCACCACAGTTAGAAAGCATCAATTCTCTGGCATTTAGCCTTCTTTATGATCCAAGTCTCACATCCATACATGACTACTGGAAAAACCATAGATTTGATTATACAGACTTTTGTCAGAAAGTAATGTTTCTGCTTTTTAATATGCTCTCTAGGTTGATCATAGCTTTTCTTCCAAGGAGCAAGCTTCTTTTAATTACATGGCTGTAGTCACCGTCCACAGAGATTTTGGAGCCCAAGAAAATAAGGTCTGCCACTGTTTCCATTGTTTCCCCATCACTTCCTGGCAAATAGAAGGGGGAAACAATGGCTGTCCCCTTAGCCTGCCCCCACAGTTGTATTAATAACTGAAGCCCTGGCGGCCATCCTGTCCGTCTTGTCTTTGCCACCAGGCTGAGTCTGACTGGCCTCTGTTAAGTGAAGCGTCTCTAGTTTATGTTGTGTTAGCCAGAGGGAAGAAGCACAGCAGACGTCCGAGATGCTGCAGGTTCGGTCCCAGACATCCCAATAAAGCAAATACCACAGTAAACCGAGTCCCCTGAACTTTTTGGTTTCCCCGTGCCTATAAATTTATGCTTATGCTTCGCTTGCTCTATTAAGTGTGAGATAGCATTCTTTCTAAAAAGCAACGTATATGCCTTAATTTAAAATATTTCATTGCTAAAAGATGCTAACCATCGTCTGAGCCTTCAGTGAATCGTAGTATTAATAGAAACATCAAAGATCACTGAGCATGGTAATAAATAGGCGAACAGTGAAGGGGCATCTGGAACGCTGCAGGAATTTAACACTGAGATGCGGGGGCACAAAGTGAGCAAATGCTAAAGAAGAAATGGCACAGACAGACCTGAGCAACGCGGTGCGGCCAGAACCCCCCGATCTGCAGAAAACGCAGCCTCTGCAGAGAGCAGCGAGGCAAGGTGGGCCCGTCCTTTCCACGCTCCCCGCAAACCAGCTTCCACCTGCCTGCCCTCTCCTCCTTCCTGCTGCCTGAGCACCCGCAGCCCTTGCATCTGATCAAGGCCCTGCGGTCTCACTTGGTCCCCAAACCTCTGGGCCTGCGTCCACAGCCTCCACCTGGGCTTTCCGGGGCCTCGCAGAACCAGTCTGGGCAAGGTTTCACACAGCCCCACCAGCCCCAGAGCCAACACCACAGCTTTGGGGTTTGTGGGCACAGCGTCCTAATCAAGGTGCCAGTCTGTGCCAGCTGGGGTAGCAGTGACCTCAGACCCTTACGGCTCACAGAGAAGGTTATTTCTCACCCAAGCTACCTGCTCACTGCCTTTTCCATACATCAGGATGCAGGTTGGAGAGATGGCCGGGACACTCAGAAGGAGACAACACTAACCCTCTATGGGGGATGGGGGACGGAGACCCCTGGGAGGAATAACCCAGCTCTACCGGCAGACTCCTCCCTGCCCACTGTTCCGCACAGGTTTGCAAATAGGAACTGGCCCATCGCTAAGAGAGGGATTTGCTGGTACCTGGGACGGAGCAGCGGCCGAGGGAGTGAACCTCCCCGCAACTTCTACAGGCTCAGCCTCGGGAGAGCCTTGCCTGCCTCCCAAGCCACAGGGCGTTAAAGAGCCGAAGTGAGCAGAGCCCGGCAGGACGGCGAGGGGAAACAGGCAAGCCAGGTTCACCGCGGAGACCTGAACAGCCTCTTCCGGTAACTGATGGACAAGCAGTCAGGAAACCGGGGAGGCTACAGCTCAACATGAAGACCATCAGTAGACTCTTTCCAAGGACGCGCCTGCAACATTCCACGCGACGGCAGACTGCGCATCCCCCTCACACCCATCTGGGCCAGAAGACACCGTGACAGATTTAAAAGAGCAGAAATTAAGAGTTTGGGATTAACATACACACACCATTCATTATTCATAAGATGGGCTTCCCAGGTGGCTCAGCGGTGAAGAATCTGCCTGCAATGCAGAAGACTCGGGTTTGATCCTTGGTTTGGGAAGATCCCCGGAGAAGGGAATGGGAACCCGCTCCAGTATTCCTGCCTGGGAAATCCCCTGGACAGAGGAGCCTGGCAGGCTACACAGTCCATGGGGTCGAAAAGAGTCAGACACAACTTAGCAACTAAACAAAGCCGCACATGAGATAGATAACCAGCAAGGACCTCCTGAACAGCACAGGGACTTCTATTCAACACCTTACAATCGCCCATAAGGGAAAAGGGGGCTTCCCAGATGGTGCGTTGGCAAAGAACCCACCTGCCAGTACAGGAGACCCAAGACACCTGGGTATAATCGCTGGGTTGGGAAGAGTCCCTGGGAACAGCAGCCCACTCCAGTATTCTTGCCTGGGAAATCCCATGAACAGAGGAGCTTGACAGGCTACGGTCCAGGGGGTCGCAAGAAGTCAGACACATCTGAGCATCTGGGGACATAGGTTTATGTATAGCTGAATCACTGTTACACACCCGAAACTGTCATGATGTCTTAAATCAGTTCTTGCGTCAAAAAGAATAGAAATCATATAAATGATATCCTCAGACCACAATAGAGTTAAATTAAAAATCATAATAGAACAGAGAAGCTGGAAAATCCCCAAATATTTGAAAGTTAAACAACACATGCCTAATTAACACATGGACCTAAGAAGCAATGCTGGGAGAAATTTTAAAAACTATTTTGGACTAAATGAAAATAAAAATAAAAACTATCAAAACCTGCAGGATGCAGTGCAGGGAGTGCTCAGAGGGAACTCTGTGGCGTTAACTGTATGTATCAGAAAAGCACAAATCTAAAAGAAATGTGTGCTTTCATCTTACGAAACTAGAGACGGAAGAGCAAGTTAAGACCAAAGCAAGAAGAGGAAATCGTAAAACCCAGAGCAGAAACCAGTGACACTGAAAATAAGAAAGCAACAGGGAAAATCAACACAGCCAGAAACCTATTCTTCGGAAAGACCATTGATAAATCTCTAGCCAGGCTAACCAAAAAAACACAAATTGCTGACACCAGAAATGAAAATGGTGGCATCGCCACTGGTCCATGACAGTAAATGAATCATAAAAGAATAGTGTAGACAACACAATGGCCACAAATTTGAAAGCATAATGAAATGGGCCCATTACTCAAAGGAAACAAACTGCCAAAACCCACACAAGGATACGAAGGTCAACTGAATAGACCTATGTCTATTAAGGGAATTGGAAAAAAGAAGTAATCACTAAAAACCCAGATGACATCACTGGTAAATTCCACCAGACATTTAAGAAATGCAAGATGCCAGTTCTCAACACTTTCTCATGGAAAACAGAAGTAGAGTGAACACTTCCTAATTTGCTCTGTGAGGCTGGCGTTACCCCGACACCAACACAAAGACATTAAAAGGCAACTGCAAACCAACAACTCTCAGGCATGTAGATGCGAAATTCATTGACAAAATACTATTAAACTGAATCCAACAATGTATACAAATAATTACATGCCACGGTCAGGCATATTTCTACATTCAAAAATCAATCCATCTTTATACATATGTATATAAGTAAATCTATCCACCCTTCTGTCTGCCTCACTCTCTCCTGGAACTGATGACCCGGTTTAACAAGGTCACCAGGTGCAAGGTTAACATATGAAAGTCAATTGCCTTCCTATAAATCAGCAATGAACAATTGGAATTTGTTTTCTTGTTTTGTTTTTTTTAAAAAAAGATTTTTTTTAATGTGGATCATTCTTAAAGTCTTTATTGAATTTGTTACAATATTGTTTCTGCTTTATATTTCTTAATTTTTTTGGCCCCAAGGAATGTGGGACAGGGGCGTCCCAGGTGGCACAGTGGTAAAGAATCCGCCTGCCACTGCAGAAGACTCAGGTTCAAATCCTGGGTCAGGAAGATCCCCCTGGAGAAGGAAACAGCAACCCACTCCAGTGTTCTTGCCTGGAGAATCCCAAGGACAGAGGAGCCTGGTGGACTACAGTCCACGGGGATGCAAAAGAGACACTTAGTGACTAAGCACGCACAAATGTGGGATCTCAGCTCCTCGACCAGGGGCCAAGCCCTGGCCCCCTGCACTGGAAGGTGAAGCCTTAACCTCTGGACCGCAGGGAAGTCCCTGGAATTTGAAATTAAGAAAACAATGCCAGTTACAGGAGATCCCCAGACTGAAATGCTTCGCCTAACCCTAACAAATCATGGGCAGGATCTATAAGCTAAAAGCTAACTGAAGAAAGAGATGAAAGAAGCTATAAGTAAGTGGAGAGATATTATTCCATGACCACGGATAGAAGACTTGAGTTATTGATAAAATATGACTTCTTCCAAATATACTCTATCCAGTCAGTGGATTCCAATCGAAATCCCAGCAAACCATCTAGCTATCGACAAACGGATTCTGAAAAGTTTATACAGAAAGTCAGAAGTCCCAGGATATCCAGCACATTCTGCGGCACCAAGCTGGAGGACTCAGAGTCCGATTTCCAAGCTTCTTATCAGGCTGCAGAAACCCAGAGAGTGGTATTGAAAAGGACAAAAAATAAATAAATAAAATCATTGGAACATCTTAGAAAACCTGATAGTGGACCTGTGCAAATACTGTCAACTCATCTCTGACAAAGAAGCAAAGGCAGGGGGCTCCCCTAGGGGCCCAGCGGTTAGGACGTCATCTTCTAAAGCAGGGGGTGCGATTTCAAGCCCTGGCCACAAGCTAAGGTCACACATGCCTCAAGGTCAAAAAACCAAACCAAAACAACAGAAGCATTACGGCAACGAATTCAATGAAGACTTTAAAAGTGGTCCATGTTAGAAAAAAAAAATCTTTAATAAAGGAAAGCCAATTCAACGGAGAAACGTGGACTTTTCAACAAATGGTCTGCGACGACTGGACATCACATTCTAAATTTTAAAAAGTGAATCAAAACACAGATCAAGGACGCTTTTCGCAAAAGTTACCTCAAATTTACTCATATGTAAACCTCAAAACTATAACGCTTCTAGGAGAAAACACTCAGGACCTGTGGGATATTGGGTTTGACGAGCAATTCTTTGTTACCACACCAAAAGCGCAATCTATGAAAGAAAAGTTGCTGTTAGACTTTTTCAAATGAGAAACAAAAGACACTGTTAAGAGAATGAAAAGACAAGCCACAGGCCGGGAAAAAATCTTTGCAAAGCACATGTCAGATAAAGGACTTCAATCCAAAATACACAAAGATCTCTTTTTTTTTTTTAATTAATAATACTGTATTGGTTTTGCCATACATTGACATGAATCCACCATAGGTGTACATGAGTTCCCAACCCTGAACCGCCCTCTCACCACCCTCCCCATATCATCTCTCTGGGTCATCCCCGTGCACCAGCCCCAAGCATCCTGTATCCTGTGCAGAATACACGAGGATCTCTTAAGACCTAACAGGAAACAAAAACAGCTGATTCTAAAATAAGGAAAAGTTCTGGGACTTCTCTGGTGGTCCAGTGGTTAAGACTGTGCACTTCCAATGGTCCATCTCTGGTTGGGGAACTAGGATCTCACACGTCCCATGGCATACCCAAAAACAAAAGTAAACAAAATAATCAAAATAAAATAAAGGTCAGAACAGACACCTCAGTAAAAAAAACATAAACAAATGGTAAATACATATATGAAAAGATACCAATGCCGTTTATCATTAGGGAAATGCAAATTAAAACAGGGGAAAACCTGTTTTAACCCTACAAGAACAGCCTACAAGAACGGCCAAGTTCCCCAAAGTCGATAATACCAGTCGCTCTCAAGAACGCAGAGCAATCTTCGTCCCTCACTGGTGGGGACGCAGATTGGTGCTGACTGTGGGAGACGGTCTGGCAGCTTCCCTCAGTGCTAAACATAGTCCCACCATATGAACCAGCAGTTGAATTGCTAGGTGTTTACCCAACTGACTTGAAACCTTATGTCCACACAATGCCCGTATGCAAATGTTTATCGCAGCTTTCCTCAGAATTGCCAAAAACCAGAGGAAATCAAGATGTCCTCCCATAGGTGACAAGTAAACAAATCCTGGTACATCCATACAGTGGAGTATTATTCAGGGATAAACACTGATGAGCTGTCAAGCCACAGGAAGGCATGGATGAGCCTCAAATGCATATGGAGAGGAGCCAATCTGAAAAGACTCAGAGCTGCAGGGTTCCAACTCCATGACGTTCCAGAAACGGCAAAACCAGAGACAGGACACAGGTCCGTGGTTGCCAGGGGTCCCAGGGCAGAGGGCAGAGGGCGACAGGTGACGCGCAAGGACTTTCAGGGCAGCGAAAGTATCCTGCATGAGGCCAGAAGGACGGATACGAGACACTGCGCGTTCCTCACAACAAGCAGCTTTATGCACACGTGTGGTCTTAACATATGCAAATGTTAAAAACTTATTTAGGAGGCTAGGGGTTCCCGGGAAGATGTGCAGACTGGAGCAGAAGAACCCTACTCTAACAAAAAATGTCTGAGACAGCCTCGCTGAAGGAGCCGAGAGGGACAGCGCTGATGCCAGTGATTTCAGAAAGGAGAGGGGTCTGTGAGGTTACGGACCAAGGGAGCTGCTTGAAACACCGTGCCCTGGTCAACTTCCCGCTCTGTCTCCCTGGGAGGACAGCTGGACGACTCGGATACCACTCTATGTCCACCCTGGAAATGAACGGTGAGGTCCATGGCAGGGCTGGGCCTGGCTGCTGGCATGGGAGGTCGAAGTCGAGCAGGGGGAGGAGGCTGGGATAACCATGTGATGATGGATGCAAGGTGGAGACCCTGCAGGAACCCAGCTTAGCTTAGCAGAGACCACAGCTGGGGGATGGGTGGTTTTGTGTGTCCACCCGACTGGCCACGGGGGCCCAGGTTAAGCAGTTTCTGGGTGTGTGTGAGTGGGTTTCTGGTGAGCTCAGCAGTGAAACGGGTGGTCTCAGTAACACAGGCGCCCCCTTAGTTGCGGGTGGGGCTCCCCAGGGCGGGTGGGCCGCCTCCCCAGGGTGGGCGCCCCTCCACTGTGGGTGGGTTTCCCCAGGGCAGGTGGGCCTCCCCAGGGCGGGTGGGCTTCCCCAGGGCAGGTCCCCCCCCAGGGCGGGTGGGGCTCGTCCATCTGCTGAGGGTCTGGATAGAACAGAAGGCGGAGGAAGGCGGGGTTTGCCCTTCTGCACCTGCCCCAGCGTTAAGCTGGTGTCACCCCCTCCCCTGTCCCCGGGTCCTCAGGCCTCCGGACATGGGGTGACTCACACCGCCTGCTTCCTGGGTCCCCAGCCTGCGGCAGCAGCTCGTGGGACTTCTCAGCCTCCGTCATCACAGGAGCCAAGTCCTCACAGTAAACCTCCCTGGGGGCGCACATGCCCCTCGTCCGTGTCTCCGGACAGCCCTTATCACCGGTGCATAGAAACAGACACGGGCGTCGTGTCTGCGATGTGAGTGTGTGGACACCGGTGAGCGGGCTTCCCCGCTGGCTCAGTGGGAAAGAGTCCGCCTGCCAGTGCGAGAGATGTGGGTTTGACTCCTGGGTCGGGATGGCCCCCTGGAGAAGGAAATGGCAGCGCACTCTGGTCTTGCCTGGAGGATCCCGTGGACAGAGGAGCCTGGTGGGCTACAGTCCATGGGGTCACAAAAGAGTCTGACAGGACTCAGCAGCTAAACCACCACACCAGTGAGCGCACACGTGTTCCCTGGCTGTGTCAGCCGAGAGGGGTGAGAAGCAGCAACACCCCAGCAGCAAGCAGCCCCCACCAGCTCCCAGATACCGGAGTGTTCTCCAGCAGTACCAGGGATCCCTGGAGAAATGACTGACCCTAGGGCTGGAGCAGAGAAAATTCTAGAGAACCTGCAGCTTCCTGTCATATCAGAAAGTCAGAAAGGGTCAGCAAGCCACAAGCATGTCCCAGACACGGGATCCGCCTGAAGGGCTCCCAGTGGCCAAGACTGGAACAGTTTGAGCAATAAAACAAACAGCTCGGTGCTCTGATCCAAAGCATAAAATAAACATCCAGGCGTCTGTACTGATATGAGAAAGGGAAACGGGTAACCAAATGGGGAGATGAGACAAACTTCCCTGCAGAATTCCCAATAATTTATGCAGATGCTGTGCTCTCTCGGAGGCGGAGGGGGACTTCCCAGTCCCAGCTCTGAGCTGCAGGGTGACCTCGTCCCAAAAAGGACAGTGTGGGAAACTGGGGGCGTGGGGGAAGAGTCAGATTACAGCAGAGAAATCCAACTCACCCTGCCTCAGCCAGAGGTCTAGACCAGCGTCAGCTGAGATACACCACGTCCAGAGTGTGTGCCTCTGAAATCATGTGATGAAGCTGGACTTATCTCCACGTCGTCTGCCTGGACCCCACTATAATCGTGAGAAAAAGGCAGACAAATTCCAGTTGAGGGACGGCATACCAAACACCCGACCAGTTCACCTCAAAACTGTCAGGATCATCGGAAACAAGGGAATCCCGAGGACCTGACCCAACCAAGAGCCGCCTGAGGAAGGGGGATGACTCAGCGTCCTGGAACAGAAAAAGGACACCAGGTAGCCGCTCGGGAAGCCTGGACGGTGCACAGACGCCGCTTAGCAGCCAGGTCGGCTTGATGCTGACGCAGGACACCAGCTCACTAACTGCGTGAGACACGCCGTCCTGCTGTGAGAGGCTGATAAGAGGGAGCCTGGGGCATGTGAGAACCCCGGACTAGCTTCACAACTTTTCTGTAAATCTACACCTGTTGTAAGAGAATTAAGTTTACTTTTTACTTCTTACAAAAGGCATGCATTTCATTGCATGTACAGTATGCCTCAATAAAGCAGGTTTTCAAGTTTAAAACAGGATGGACTTAGAGACCGTCATACTGAGTGAAGTCAGGCGCAAAAAGATGGAGTATGATATCGCTTCTACGTGGGATCTAAGAAAGGCGTGCACACGGACTTATTTACGGAGAAGCAGAGTCATGGACACAGAAGGCAAACTTATGACTGCCAGCGGGTGGGGCGGGGGCTGGATGAATCGGGAGGCTGGGATCGACGTATAGACGCTACTCTATCTGAAAACGGAGGAGGAAACGGCAACCCAGCCCAGCACTCCTGCCTGGAAGATCCCATGTTCAGAGCCTGGCCTGGAGGCTGCAGTCCACGGGGTCACCAAGAGTCAGACACGACAGGGCAACTAACACAAACAAACATATAATAAAGACAACTGACAAGGCCCCAACACACAGCTCAGGGAGCCCTACTCAATGCTCTGCAATGGCCTGCATGGGAAAAGGGGCTAAAAGAGAGCGTGTGCGTGTGTGCGTGTGTGCGTGTGAGCGTGTGTGTCTAGTCGCTCAGTCCATGGGGTCGCAAAGAGCTGGACACGACTGAGCAATTTCACTCACTCGCTATGTATATGTATATGACTTATTTTACTGTCTATCTGAAACAATACAACATTGTAAATCAACTATCCTCCAATAAAATTTTTTTTTTTAAGTTTAAAACAAGATGTGGTCCCTGCCCTTGGGAGCTTTAGTCTCCTGAAGGAGGAAGACAGCAATGTAGAAAAGCATGCATTTGAGTCTCAGGCTGTCCCCTCCCCTCTGAGTTAAACCCACAGGGCCCAGCAGGGAGACTGAGGCAGGCAGTTCACTGGCCTGGCCAAGAGGAGACAGTGTGGAGCTCCGGGCTGGCCCACGCCAACCCCAACCTTGGTGCCATGGAATCGCAGACGTGGCAGGACAGCACAGGATGCCTCAAAGGCGTTCTATTTTCTTGGAGAAAGATGGAAATCCCCCAGCGCTGAGATGGACGTGCCCGGGGCTCGGGCGTGGCCGGAGACTGTGGCAAGGCAGTCACCATCCCCGCGTTAACCAGGCTTCCAGGAGAGCAGCACACAGCCCGCGGGCCTGAGACGAGAAGCTCACAGCCCACCGCCCCCCACCCAGCCCCACCCCCACCTCCAAAACACACTCTGCGTTAAGCGTAATGGGTCTTAGGGAATTTATTTTGCCAATTTTAGAGCCCACTATAAAGAAGAAATATGAGAGAATTTTATGGGGTGTACTGTATATCTTTAATACTCGTACTTTTTCTCGAAATGCTGAGAATATCAATTACTCTTACGGCTTTACGAGGAGCCGCTGCAGCCCCTGGTTGGCAAAGCAAGTTTCCGCAGAAAATAAGCAACAGTGGGCATGGGGTCACCGGGTGCCTGGCAGGCGCCGAGGTCCCGGGCTGTGTTTGAGGGTCCGGCGGACTCAGACGAACCAAGGGCTGCTGTTCGGAGGACTTTCTGTGTGGGGTGTGTGTGCATGGGTGTGTGGGGCGGGGGTGTGCCTCTTCCCCGAGTCCTCTTTGTTTGAGGAGAGGATGGTCTTGGGGGAAAGGAGCCCCCAGCCCCCTGCCCAGGGCAGAGGGAGGCTCTGCTCCGGGGGCCAGCCCCACGCCCTGTTCCCCTGGGCTCAGCCCTGATCTAGGGCTCCCACCGTCCTCCAGCCCAGCCCCCCGGCCCCCACCCCCGCACCCTCGTGGACCGCCGCTCTGAGCCCAGGGTTCTCTGCGGGCTCTGCCCCTCCAGCTTGCCTGGAGGGGCCGGGACATCAGAGTCGGGGAGGCCTCTGTGAGCAGGCGGCTGGCCCGGGGGTGCAGGCAGCAGCGGGTGCCCAGGACGTGCGTGGGCTGGGGGCCCAGCAGGCTGGGCTCCAGTCCTGGCCCCTCAGCCACTGGACAGGGGCTCATCCTATGGAGGGGCCACAGAGCCCCAGGGGCGGCCGGGCATCCCGGACAGAGACGCACGGCACACACGGCACACAGGCACTGCGGGTTTGCCCTGGTGGGTCTCTGCTCCTCGTGACTGAGAGGCTTAGCAACGAGCCCCCTCCCCGCCCTGGGCCCTGATCCCCTCAGGGTGGGGAGCCCCGGGCCCCACTGACAGGCGGTGGCACCCCCCACCCAGTCGCTGTGAGGTGGTGTCCACGCCTCTGCTTAGGGTTATTTACGGCTCCGATGCGCGTGTTTGTTTAAAACCTGCTCCGAGATCCATCCAGCCTGCCCCTTCCTCAGCCATTATCGGCCATCGCAAAAGTGCCAAAGAGAGGGTCATAACCGGCAGATTTACGAGGCAGCAAGAACATGGAACGAGCCAGCGAGAGGAAATGAAACCCTTTACCTGCGTGGGGATTTACAAGCTGGGCGGGCAGGCGCTGCCCCCTGAGGACCCTGACCTCCGCCCTCAGACTCTGCCCTCCCGCCCCTGCCCACTGTGGGGGCCTTGGGGCTCTGACCGCCGCTGTGTGACCCCGGGCGCACCCCTGCCCTCTCTGGGCCTGTGCCAGAGGGGAGTGCACAGATGGGCCCGAGGGAAGGCACTAGTCCAGACGGGGCCCCCCTCTCCTGCCCTACCCCCGCCTGGCCAGGCCCGGGGCCCCTGGGCTGGGGACAGCCCGCTGCTGGGCGGGGCTGGACCCCACACCCCGATGGCCAGTGCCCCGGCCTCCCTTTGCGAGGGACCCCCTTCGCGCCCACTGGCCTCCGTAGAGGGGGCTGAGCGGCCTCTCCCAAGACACAGAGGAAGGGGCTGCTCAGAACCCTTCAGGCCTTGGCCGGAGAGCCCCAAGGGAGAGAGGAGGCCAACAGGAAGGGCCGGTGCTCTCGAGAGTCCTGGGCAGAAGAGGCTGCCGTCCACAAGAAGGCCTTTGAGCTGCAGCGGCTGCAGCCCGTGAGTAGCCCTCCGTCAGGGGTCCCGCAGAAGGAAGAGGGCTCTCGAGACCGAGCCCTTGGCCTAGCGGGGAAAGCACTCTGAACAGGGAGGGCCCAGGCAGCCTCCTCGACAGGTAGGACCGGCAGCAGGCCTCACTCCCTGGACCCGCTCTGAGACAGAGCCCACCCCCGGGCGGGCAGGGGCCTGCGGCCGTCTGCAGGCCATTCACTCAGCCAGGGCAGGCAGAACCGGCGGGTGGCCCCCGCGGCCCCCGAGGACACCCCAACCCTTTCTTTAACCTGGTCAGGACAGGTCGGGGGGGTCGCAGCCCCCCAGGGTCAGGGCTCAGGCCCATGCCGGAGGGTCCCTCCCGGAGGTGGGGTCTCACCGGACCCCCCCACCCTCCCACGTGAGGGCCCTGTCCCTCCAGCCAGCTTTGCTTCCCGTCCCCTCTGAGGCGGACGAGCCAGGATCCCTCTGCCCACCCACCTCCCCTTCACAGCGCCAAGTCCAGACAGCCCACACTCACTTCGCCAGGCTTCCCTGAGACTGAACCCCAAACAGAAACGAGAAACAGGGATCTCAAAAGTGGTGGTCCTGCCAGGAAAACAGGATCCAAGCCATGGGCTCTCTCCACAGCCGGAGACACCCCTTGGCTCCTAACGCCCCGTGCTCATGGCCTGAACAAGGGGTCCCCTCCCCAACAAGGCCACGTCCAGCTCTGCCTCCCAGATATCCTCCCTGACCCCACCGGGCTCACAGGCCTGCACAGAGACACACTCAGCGCGCAGAGCCCTCAGGGAATTCAGCAAGGCCGCGGGACCCGGCCGCCTCGTCTTGGGGACCCCCAGGTCCTGGGCTGTAGGAGGGTCTCAGCGCCCACACCCAGGTCAGGAGCCCCGTGCAGTCCATGCGCAGGGGCTGAACGGTGGGGACCCAGCAGACGCCCGTCCAGAGCGTGCAGCCCCCGCACCCCCACCCCCCACCCACGTGGGGCTCCCCCGGACACAGGAAGGAGCCACCATCCAGTCCTCCCGCGGCCGGGGAAGGAGCTGGAGAAACCACAGGACCCCAACCCGAGAAACAGCTGCCCCTTCCTGTCCCCAGACAGCATCCACCATCAGCTCCCCGTGGTCACCGAGAAATGGCGCCCACCCTGACGATCACCCCCAGCTGGCCCTGTGCACACGCTCACACTGATGTTCACATGTACGCACTAGGCTGGGCCTGGACCCTGCACCCATCTCCCGCTCCGGAGGTGAGGCGCTGTGGACTGCGGAGTAGGAGGCGGTGAGTGGGTCTCCGGAAGAGCCCCACGGAGGCCCTGGCCCCGCCTTCCCCCGCACCACCAGAAAGCCAGATGTTCAACACCTGGGTGGGCCCACGGGCTCCCGGAAGTCCCGCCTCCTAGTCTATTCTCCTGCCCTGAGTCCTCACCTCCGCAGGGCTTGTACCTGTCAGATCCAGGAGAGCGCTGGGCCCCCGGACGCGTCACCTCCATCTCAGGGGACACCAAGAAACTCCTCGTAACAGAGGCTGCCGCCAAGAGGTACTCTGAGTTCAGTTTTGTGTGATTTCTGCTTCTTTCAAAAAGAAGAACACAGGGAAACACAGTTGTCTGTAAAGCTTCATGGGGGCTTAGAAATGAGCAGGGCTCTTTTGGAGAAAATACGAGTTTGATTTTTAAATTAAAGCCCAGTCTAGGCTGTGCCTGAGCCTCCAAAAGAGTATCTGTTTGCAAACAGCTTGCCGGCCCCATCGCCACCCCACTCCCACCCCAGCATCACAGGGGGCACTGCGAAATGTCATCCTTGAGCTCCGGGCTGCCGTGGAGGCGCTCAGAGAGCTGGCCCCACCCTGTCCCTGAGTCCACCTCCGCCGCCTCCACCTCCAGGAAGCCCCCCTGGGCTGCTCTGCACTCAGCTCAGCTCCTGTGGCTCAGAGCCCTGGTTGGCCCCGCCTCCACGCCAGAGCCCTGGTTGGCCCCGCCTCCCCGCCAGCCAGGGGCCCTGGGCCCTCCATTTGCCACCAGCACCCAGGTTCACTCGTCACAGCACTGTCGCCCCCACCCGAGCCCAGGGTCCCAGGCTGCAGGACGGGACGAGCAGGCAGAGCAAAGCGGTGACAGACACCTGCAGGCACCCCTCTGGCTGTGACGCCCAACTGCAGCTTCAGCACCCACTGCGGCGTCCTAGGACCCCCAAGACCCACCTGTCTGGAGCCACCTCCCCTCCGCCCTTGGCCAGGGCTGCCGGGGGCCCTAATCATGAACCTACTTCGAAGCCCCCCTGCTCCCCCTGTGGGCTTGCCACCCCGGGGCCAAGGAGGCAGAGAGAGCCGGCCCTGCACCCCAGACCGCACGCATCCCCCCGACAGCCTGGTGATGCTGGCCAGATTGGAAACACGAAGCCAAATGGGGAGGGGGAGACAGGACAAGGTGCAGGGCTCCGGGAGAAGCCGAGGACAGCACTCTGGCCAAGACGGAGACTCTGAAGGGGCGTGGCGCAGAGAGGCCCATGGTGATGCCACCCAAGGGTGGGCGCTCACACGGGCAGGGGTGCTGGGGACGGTTTGCAGAGGGTGCCACTCCCAGCGTCCGTAGCTAGCTGCACACTCCCACAGGGCTCCATGGACCCCCACCCGCCGGAAGGTTCCCGCTTGTCCTGCCCTCACGCGCTCATGCCACAGCAGAGCACTGACCCCTCCCTGGCCCAAGGGTCCTGGGCAACGCTAGGCTGCCTTCCTGGCACCGGCCGCCCCCTCGAGGACGCCAGGGCTGGGGCACCCGGTCCACCTGGCCTCCGCCCGCGGGCGAGGCCCTCCCCCACCCAGGATCCGTTTCTTCGGGCGGACAGCCCGGGACATCCGAGGGCACCTGTAGCTCGGAGTCGCTGAGGTGCTGACCGGCTCAAGGTCCCCGGCCCACCAGGCTCCCTACTGGGGGGTCACCGGCTGTAACGCTGCCACCACCCGCGCTGGGCCCCCTCCTTCCGTCTCACTCTCGTTTTCTTCCCGCCGTAATTGAAAAATCAATGCAGGGCAGCGTTTCTGTGCAAACCACAAGTACAGTTATTTTCAACCACACAGCTGCTCCGCGGTGGCCACTCGGGCCTGGGGTGGGCGAGCCCCCTGCAGGCGCCAGTGCCGCGGGCTCGTTGGTTCTCATCGGGTCTGTCCCCCTCGCCCCCGACCCCCACCCCGTGGCTTTGCCCGATCGTGTGGTGCCGAGCTCGTAAATACTGGAGCTTAATGAACAGCGTGGAGGTTAATTAATTGTAGGCATAGTCCACACGGCCCTGCCGTACCTGTCATGAAATACATCTTCCGTTGGAACTTATTACATTTTTATCAACTTGGCCTCATGAGTCCTGACGCGTACCTGGGCGGTGGACCGTCCTCGGCAACCAGGTCCATTTGGCTTTTATGGGTTTGCTCAATTTCACCCGAGGGACAGACAGGACAAAGCAAGGAAAGGCCACCAGTGCTACCAAGCACGGGACGTGCGAAGGCCAGGCGCCAGCCCCGGAGTGGACGCCGCCAGCCCCCGCCTGCCTGCCCTCCCCCAGCCACGCACGAGCCTCCACCCCCCACCCCACACTGTCCCTGCCTCCGGCACCCGCCCCCCGGCCTGGGGCACAGCATCACCCCCAGGGCTGGGTGTGCCCCCACCTTCAGGCTGGCTCCCAGCGTCACTGACCCCATGTGGGGGCCGTGAGACTAAACTGTGCCACTCTGAGCTGGCACCTGACCCTGAACCAGCCCCTCCACTCAGGCAGATGGCAGTGGGAGGCAGGAAGTCAGGCTCCGGAGTCCCAGCCGGGGGGCCCCCCATCAGTGGCAGAGTCCCCCAGCTGGAGGGAGAAGGTAGGAGCTCAGAGCAGGGGGCTCTCCCCAGAGCTTGAACCCACCTGGGCCCCCTGCCTGCTGCACGCAGCTCCGTTGGGCCAGGGTCAGGGAGGCATGGAGACCTGCCCCCACTGCCTGTAACCCCACTTGCACGGGTGGGGCTGCTCCATCCCCCACTCCCCAAAGATACACAGCAAGGGACAGCGACAGCCCATGGGACTGAGGGTGTTGCTCGCTCAACACGGGCCCCCCACCCCTGACCGGAGCTCACCGAGGCCTCCCTCCCGGACAGCATCCCTGCCCCCACCCCCACGCCCCAAGGCCCCCCCACCACCACGGGAACCTGGCATCAGGACCACCCTGCATGGCGGCCACTGCACCTATGCCCTGACTGGGTGAGAAAGAGCCCATCCCCCACCGGGGGCCCCCCAGGACCTGGTCACCCCCTCAGCTGTCCCCCAGGTGACTCACGGCCACGGCAGGAACGGAGCCGCTAACCACAGCCTGCTCAGCGTGCCTCGCTCCCTCTAAGGCACTGTCTCCCACGCACCTCCTCAAGGCAGAGCCACTCTCCACTCGCCCGGTCCAGCGTGCGGCCACTGCCGACGTGGCCACCGGGCACTGGACTCGGGGCTGTGCCAACTGCAGGGCTGGACTCTCAAGACTGTGCTTGATTTCATCGTTCTATCGCTTTATGACTGACACCGGTAAACGGCGCATTTACAGCCAACCGTTTGAGAGGTACTGACCGAGCGTCAGTCAGTACTTCATTGGAAGGGCTGATGCTGAAGCTGAAATGCCAATACTTTGGCCACCTGATGCGAAGAGCTGACTCATTTGAAAAGACCCTGATGCTGGGAAAGATTGAGGGCAGGACGAGAAAGGGACGACAGAGGAGGAGATGGCTGGATGGCATCACCGACTGGATCGACATGGGTTTGGCCGGACTCCGGGAGTTGGTGGTGGACAGGGAGGCCTGGCATGCTTCGGTTCATGGGATCGCAAAGAGTCGGACACAACTGAGCGGCTGAACTGAGCTGACCTGACCTGAGTTCGCACAGCAGAACCGTCCAGGCCCAGCACGTGGTGACCTGCAGCCGTGCTGTCAGCAGCGCGCTCGCCCACTGCGCCTGGCCTCAGCCGCCAGGTAGCTCCAACCCGCACTCTGTTGTTAAGGATTGCTGTTGCTGCTGTTCAGTTGCTAAGTCATGTCTGACTCTTTGTGACCCCATGGACTGCAGCACACCAGGCCTCCCTGTCCTTCACCAGCTCCCAAAGTTGGCTCAAACTCTTGTCCATCGAGTCGGTGATGCCATCCAACAGTCTCATCCTCTGTCGTCCCCTTCTGCTCCCACCCTCAGTCCCAGCATCCGGGTCTTTTCCAATGAGTCGGCTTTTCGTTATCAGTGGCCACAGTAACGGGGGCTTCAGCCTCAGCATCAGTTCTTCCAGTGAGCACTCAAGGTTGGCTTCATTTAGGGTTGAGCGCTTTGATCTCCTTGCTGTCCAAGGGACTCTTGAGTTTGCATTTTCTGGAACGTTCTATGCATTCTTTGCAGACTCATCACTGACATTTCATCTGCTTTTTTCATTCAGCGTTCGGACACTCACGCCCAGCGTGCTGTTTTTCAGTGAGAGGTGTCCACGTTTGGACACGCCAGGTTCATCTGTGCGCTCGGCTGTCTGGACACTGGGGCTGTGTCAGCCCCGGGCTGTTAAGGCCGCGATGCGCCTCCAGGCACAGCTCTGCGTCCGTGTGCCCTTTCTCTCGCAGAGGAACGGCTGGATCACACAGCAGGAGTCCATACGACGTTTAAAAAAGATGTCAGCTTGGAGCCTATCACACAGAGTGAAGTAAGTCAGAAAGAAAAACACCAATACAGTATATTAATGCATGTATATGCAGTTAAAGATGGGAACGATGACCCTACATGTGAGACAGCAAAAGAGACACAGGTGTAAAGAGCGGACTTTTGGGCTCTGTGGGAGAAAGCCAGGGTGGGATGATTTGAGAGAATAGCAGCGAAACATGTACATTGCCGTATGTGAAACAGATGACCAGCGCAAGTTTGATGCATGGAACAGGGCACTCAGCCGGAGCTCTGGGACCACCCTGAGGGATGGTGTGGGGAGGGAGGTGGGAGGGGGTTCGGGATGGGGGACACATGTACCCATGGCTGATTCCTGTGAATGTCTCGCAAAAACCACCGCTATATTGCAAAGTAACCAGCCTCCAGTTAAAATGAATAAATTAATCTGAAACGAAGCTGTCAGCTCGCCGCCCAAGGTGGTCTCTCCCCTGCATGCTGCCCGCCGGTCTGAGCCCCCAGCCCCTCCCCCGCCTCTCGGACGCGGGCCGAGGCCGTCTTTTCATCTGTGGTTCCTTTCGCAGCCTTTGCAGTGTGGCCGCTCTGATAGGCGGGGGCACCTAGCACTGCGGTTCCAACTTTGTCTCTGGGACAGCTAACAATTGGGCGTCCTGTCCTGTCTGTGTGCCGTTTACCATTATTGCTTGTTGGTGGTGTCTTTTCCTTAAGCGTAGTAACATCATCAGGGAAGCCACCTGGGTCTTTCAGGCAGGAAGGCTTCTAAGTGCAAATTGTATTTCTTTCATAGATATAAGCCTATCTGGCTATCTGTTTCATCCTGCGTTGGTAATTTTTGTCTTTCAAGGGATTTGTCCATTCTCTTTATCCTTTTGTTGGCTTATTAGCTATGGTTCCTTGATGTGTGGTTTACTGATTGTTTTAAGGTTTATAGGAAGCGTATTTAATTTATCACAGTCCACTTCAAGCGATGTCATAACACTTCATGTACAATTTTATGCATTTTCCACATTTCCTTGGAGAAGGCGATGGCACCCACTCCAGTGCTCTTGCCTGGGAAATCCCATGGATACAGGAGCCTGGTGGGCTGCAGTCCAAGGGGTCGAGAAGGGTCGGACACGACTGAGCGACTTCACTTTCACTTTTCTCTTTAGTGCGTTGGAGAAGGCAATGGCACCCCACTCCAGTGTTCTTGCCTGGAGAGTCCCAGGGACGGGGGAGCCGTCGGACACAGACTCGGACACGACTGAAGCGACTTCGCAGCAGCAGCAGCATACATTTCCTTTAAGTCATTGATTTTTTTTTAAGTTTTCTTTATGTGGACCATTGAGTTGGTTACATTCAATAAATTTTTTTTGGTTTTATTGGTTTTAGTTTGGGTTTCATTGGTTTTACTGGTTACATGAAGCATTGCTTCTATTTCGTATTTTGGTTTTTCGGCTGCGAGGCCTATGGGATCTTAGCTCTGGACCAGGACCAAACTCACACCCTCTCCATTGGAAAGTGAAGTCTTAACCATTGGACCAGCAAGGAAGTCCCCACGTAGTTGAATTTATTGATATACAGTTGCTCCCAACACTCCTTGTCCTTTTTACATCAGTGGAATCGGTTCTGATGTCCCCTCTTTCATCCCTGACACGGGTGATTTGTCCCCCCTTTTTCTCTCGATGCGGCAAGCTAAAGGCTCACTGCTGTTGCTGATCCTCTCAAAGAACCAGCTTTGGTTCCATGGATTCTCTTATTGTTTTTCTGTTTGCTGTTTCATCGATTTTTCACTCTGATCTTCATTACGGCTTTTCTTCTTCTTACTTTGGGATTCATGTGTTCCCGTTTTTCTAGGTTCTGAAGGTGGACACTGAAGTCACTGATTTGAAATCTTTTTTCCTTCCTAATATAGGCATTCAGTGCTATAAATGGTGTCCCCCTAAGGAGTGACTTAGCCAAATCACACATTTTCTGTGGGATTTGCAGTTTTCATTTTGATTCAGTTCAAAATTCTTTTCAGCTTCCCTTCCGGTTTCTTCTTTGACCCATGGGCTATTAAGAAATGTGTTAGTTTCCAAATCTGGGGGATTTTCCAGAAATCTTCCATTTCTCATTTAATTCCACTATAGTCCGATAACATACTTTTTATGACTTGGATTCTTTCATATTCTGGGAGTTTGTGCTGTGGCCTGGAATACAATTCATCTCAGTAAATGCCCCATATGTGCGTGAAACGAATGGCTGTTCTCTTGTTGGCGGCAAGGGTTTCATGAAAGTCAGTTGAGTCTGACTTCTAAGCCTTTGATAGCCTTACTGATTACCGACTTGTGACAATTATTTAAAAAGAGATATTACAATTCTGGCTTTAATTATGAACTTTTTCTAATTCTCCTCTTGGTTCTATTGGTTTCTGCTCTGTGTATTTTGAAGCTCTGTTATTTGTTGCATAGACATCGAGGATTATTATGTCCTCTCCCTGAATTGATCCCTTTATCATTACGAAACACTTTTCTTTACCCCCGGCAATATGCTGTGCTCTGAACACTGTCCTGTCTGGCATTAATATAGCCGCTACAGAGGTCTTTTGACTAGTGTTAGCTTAGGATATTTCTTCCAGTTCTTTCCTTTAACTATTTATCCAGTTTACCTTTTGGCTCTGCTGGGTCTCCATTGCTTTGTGCGGGCTTTCTCCAGTCACAGAAAGTGGGGGCTACTTTCACTGCAGCCCGTGGCTCAGGAACTGCAGCTCTCATGGGCCCTGGAGTGCAGGCCCAATAGTTATGGCACCTGGGCTTCGTTGCTCCAAGGCATTTGGAATCTTCCTAAACCAAGGATCAAGACCATGCCCCCTGCTTTGGAGAGCAGATTCTTATCCCCTGTACCCCCAGGGTCGTCCCCTCCAATTCTTTTACTTTGTATCTTACAACTTATTTGTATCTTTATATTTAAAGTGTGTTTCTTGTAGACAAAGTATAGTTGGATCTCGCTTTCCTACCCGATCTGTCCATCTGTCTCTCATTTTGGCTGTTTAAGACTTGGACTGTGAAGAAGGCTGAGCGCCAAAGAACTGATGCTTTCGAACTGTCGTGTTGGAGAAGACTCTTGAGCATCCCTTGGACTGCAAGGAGATCCAACCAGTCCATTCTGAAGGAGATCAGCCCTGGGATTTCTTTGGAAGGAATGATGCTAAAGCTGAAGCTCCAGTACTTTGGCCACCTCATGCGAAGAGCTGACTCATTGGAAAAGACTCTGATGCTGGGAGGGATTGGGGGCAGGAGGAGAAGGGGACGACCGAGGATGAGATGGCTGGATGGCATCACGGACTCAATGGACGTGAGTCTGAGTGAACTCCGGGAGTTGGTGATGGACAGGGAGGCCTGGCGTGCGGCGATTCATGGGGTCGCAAAGAGTCGGACACGACTGAGCGACTGAACTGAACTGAACTGGTAGGTTGAAGCCCATTACCTTGTTATTTATTTTCTATCTGTTCCATCGGTTTTTCTCCTTTTCATTTTTTTCTGCCTTCACTGGGATTAATTCAATATGTTTCTATGATTTTATTTTATCTATTTGTTGGCTTATTAGCTATGGTTCCTTGATGTGTAGTTTATTGATTGTTTTAACGTTTATGGGAAGCATATTTAACTTATCACAGTCCACTTCAAGCAATGTTATGGCACTTCATGTACAATACAATAATGTTAACATAGAATATTTTCGCTTATTCCCTTCAAAACTTTATGTTGCTGTATTTATGAAGGTGAAGGTGAAGTCGCTCAGTCGTGTCCGACTCTTTGCAACCTGCGGACTGTAGCCCACCAAGCTCCTCTGTCCATGGGATTCTCCAGACAAGAATACTGGAGTGGGTTGCCATTTCCTTCTCCAGGGGATCTTCCTCACCCAGGGAGAGGACCCGGGTCTCCCACATTGCAGGCAGGCGCTTTAACCTCTGCACCACCAGGGGAGCCCCGCTGTATTTACACATTTTCCTTAATTGTGTGTCATAAATGGGCTTCGCAGGCGGCGCTAGTGGTAAAGAACCCACCACGGCAAGCACCCGCCAACACAAGAGACACAGGAGATGCAGGGTTGATCCCTGAGTCGGGAAGAGCCCCTGGAGAAGAGCATGGCAGCCCACTCCAGTGTTCCTGCCTGGAGAACCCACGGACAGAGGAGCCTGACACGCTGCAGTCCACGGGGTCGCAGAGTCGGACACGACTGAAGTGACTTTGCACGTGTCATAAACTCCACGCTGCACTATTACCATCTTTGTTTGAACAATTATCTGTTATGTGTATCTGAACAGCAACAATGCCTCTCATGCATTTACGTATAAAAGCGCTAGTTTCAGTACTTCCCAGTACTGTGTGTAGCTCCAAATGCCCACCAGGTCCCATCTTCTTTCTCCATGAAGGACCTCCTGCAACATTTCTTGCACTGCAGGTCTTCTGGTGAGTCCTTCCAGCCTTTGCATGTTTGCAGCTGTCTTTTTTCGCTTTGTCTTGGAAAGACTTTGTACTGGGCATAGACTTCTGCGTTGACCGACTCTCTTGCTTTGAGGACGTGGACGATGTTGCTCCGCCGTCTGCCCCGCATTTCCCACAGGACGTGTGCTGCCATCCTTACGTTGTTTCCACAATACGAATCTTCTCTTTGACCTTCTGGCTGCTTTAGATTTCGTCTTTATCACTGGCTTTGAGCAATTTGATGAAGATGCACTTTGGTGTGGTTTTTTTTATATTTCTCATGCTGGGATTTCCTTGAGCTTCTTGGATATGTAAGTTTTCATCATCCATGATAAACATTTGGCCATTATTTCTTTCAGCATTTTTCTGTCCCACCCCTCTCCCTCCTTCAGATACTCTAATTAAGCATATTAAGCAACTTGCAGCTTTCTCAATGCTCACTGACACTCTGTTTATTTTTAAATAAATGTTTCTCTATGTTTCAATTCAGATAATTTATATGGCTTTATCTCCAAGTTTGCTAATCATTTCTCCTGCAGTATCTAATCCAGCATCAATTATAAACACTGAGCTTTTCACCTCAGACCCTGGAGCTTCTCTCTCTAGAAGTTTAGTCTGGTTGCTTTTTACAGCTTCCATGTCTCTGCTCAACTCTTTGAACATATGGAATCCAGCTGTAATAACGGCTCATCCTAACACCTGTGCCAGCACTGGTTTGGTTTTGATGATTTATCTCCTCATTATGCATTGATTTTCCAACTTCTGTGCATGTCTGTGTTTTTTATGGGATTCCAGACATTGTGAGTTTTACCTGGTCGGTTGCTGTGTTCTTGAGCTCTTTCTGAGATGTGGAAAGAGTTTGATCCCTTGGGGCATTGCTTTAAAGGCTTTCTAGGCAGAAGTGGAGCAGGCTTTAAGTCTGGGTCACCCGCCGCAGACATAAGGCCCTGGAGAGCCCTCTGGCTCAGGCCCAGGAGTCCTGAACTTTTCCAGACGACTGTGGAACAGACACCACCCCTGAACACCAGGATTACCCCGAATCCTTTCCTACCTCAAGCATTTCCCTGACTCACATGTGCCAATGATTGCTGCGCAGGAGGAGCGGGGCCCTGAGCTGGGCCCTGTGGAGCCCAGGGCTCCGGTGCACCACTCACTCCTCCCATGCTCTTGGCGCCCTAGCCCCCACGCCAGTGCCCCTCCTGACTCAGGGACGTTCCCAGCCTCTAATCCTACTCCGCTGCCTGATGCCACTCATCTCGAGGATGGGCTTTTCAGCATATTTACATCTGCTTCCAGCTTATGTCAGGTGGGAAGGTGAACCTGGTCCATAGTTTTCCGTCTTGGCTAGAAGGAGCCCCACTTTATTTTATTGCCTTGAAATGCATTAGTTAGGAGTGACTACTACTCACAAAAGGATGGAGCCAAAGCAAAAAGAGTACCCAGCTGTGGATGTGACTGGTGATAGAAGCAAGGTCCCAGGCTGTAAAGAGCAATAGTGCATAGGAACCTGGAATGTTAGGTCCATGAATCAAGGCAAATTGGAAGTGGTCAAACAGGAGATGACGAGAGGGAACGTTGACATTCTAGGAATCAGCGAACTAAAATGGACTGGAATGGGTGAATTTAACTCAGATGACCATTATATCTACTACTGCAGGCAGGAATCCCTCAGAAGAAATGGAGTAGCCATCATGGTCAACAAAAGAGTCTGAAATGCATTACTTGGATGCAATCTCAAAAACAACAGAATGATCTCTGCTCGTTTCCAAGGCAAACCATTCAATATCACAGTGATCCAAGCCTATGCTCCAACCAATAACACTGAAGAAGCTGAAGTTGAACAGTTCTATGAAGACCTACAAGACCTTTTAGAACTAACACCCAAAAAAGATGTCCTTCTCATTATAGGGGACTGGAATGCAAAAGTAGGAAGTCAAGAAACACCTGGAGTAACAGGCAAGTTTGGGCTTGGAATGTGGAATGAAGCAGGGCAAAGACTAATAGAGTTTTGCCAAGAAAATGCACTGGTCATAGCAAACACCCTCTTCCAACAACACAAGAGAAGACTCTACACATGGACATCACCAGATGGTCAACACCTAAATCAGATTGATTATATTCTTTGCAGCCAAAGATGGAGAAGCTCTATACAGTCAGCAAAAACAAGACCAGGAGCTGACTGCGGCTCAGACCATGAACTCCTTATTACCAAATTCAGACTTAAATTGAAGAAAGTAGGGACAACCACTAGACCATTCAGGTATGACCTAAATCAAATCCCTTATGATTATACAGTGGAAATGAGAAATAGATTTAAGGGACTAGATCTGATAGACAGATTGCCTGGTGAACTATGGACAGAGGTCGTGACATTGTACAGGAGACAGGGATCAAGACCATCCCCATGGAAAAGAAATGCAAAAAAGCAAAATGGCTGTCTGGGGAGGCCTTACAAATAGCTGTGAAAAGAAGAGAAGCGAAAAGAAGAAGAGAAAAGGAAAGATATAAGCATCTGAATGCAGAGTTCCAACGAAGAGCAAGGAGAGATAAGAAAGCCTTCCTCAGTGATCAATGCAAAGAAATAGAGAAAAACAACAGAATGGGAAACACTAGAGATCTCTTCAAGAAAATTAGAGATACCAGTGGAATGTTTCATGCAAAGATGGGCTCAGTAAAGAACAAAAATGGTCTGGACCCAACAGAAGCAGAAGAGAAGGTGATGGCACCCCACTCCAGTCCTCTTGCCTGGGAAATCCCACGGGTGGAGGAGCCTGATGGGCTACAGTCCATGGGGTTGCGAAGAGTCGGATACAACTGAGCGACTTCACTTTCACTTTTCACTTTCATGCATTGGAGAAGGAAATGGCAACCCACTCCAGTGTTCATGCCTGGAGAATCCCAGGGATGGGGAGCCTGGTGGGCTGCCATCTATGGGGTTGCACAGAGTTGGACACGACTGAAGTGACTTAGCAGCAGCAACAGAAGCAGAAGATATTAAGAAGAGGTGGCAAGAATACACAGAAGAACTGTACAAAAAAGATCTTCACGACCCAGATAATCATGATGGTGTGATCACTCACCTAGAGCCAGACATCCTGGAATGTGAAGTCAAGTGGGCCTTAGAAAGCATCACTATGAACAAAGCTAGTGGAGGTGATGGAATTCCAGTTGAGCTATTTCAGATCCTGAAAGATGATGCTGTGAAAGTGCTGCACTCAATATGCCAGCAAATTTGGAAAACTTAGCAATAGCCACAGGACTGGAAAAGGTCAGTTTTCATTCCAATCCCAAAGAAAGGCAATGCCAAAGAATGCTCAAACTACTGCACAGTTGCACTCATCTCACACGCTAGTAAAGTAATGCTCAAAATTCTCCAAGTCAGGCTTCAGCAATACATGAACCATGAACTCCCTGATGTTCAAGCTGGTTTTAGAAAAGGCAGAGGAACCAGAGATCAAATTGCCAACATCCGCTGGATCATGGAAAAAGCAAGAGAGTTCCAGAAAAACATCTATTTCTGCTTTATTGATTATGCCAAAGCCTTTGACTGTGTGGATCACAATAAACTGTGGAAAATTCTGAGAGAGATGGGAATACAGACCACCTGACCTGCCTCTTGAGAAATCTGTATGCAGGTCAGGAAGCAACAGTCAGAACTGGACATGGAACAACAGACTGGTTCCAAATAGGAAAAGGAATATGTCAAGGCTATATATTGTCACCCTGCTTATTTAACTTATATGCAGAGTACATCATCAGAAACACTGGGCTGGATGAAACACAAGCTGGAATCAAGATTGCCGGGAGAAATATCAATCACCTCAGATATGCAGATGACATCACCCTTATGGCAGAAAGTGAAGAACTGAAGAGCCTCTTGATGAAAGTGAAAGAAGAGAGCGAAAAAGTTGGCTTAAAGCTCAACATTCAGAAAACGAAGATCATGGAATCTGGTCCCATCACTTCATGGGAAATAGATGGGGAAACAGTGGAAACAGTGTCAGACTTTATTCTGGGCTCCAAAATCACTGCAGATGGTGACTGCACCATGAAATTAAAAGACGCTTACTCCTTGGAAAGAAAGTTATGACCAACCTAGACAGCATATTGAAAAGCAGAGACATTACTTTGGTCCAGTGGTTAAGACTCCTGCCCCTAATGCAGGAGGCATGCGTTCAATCTCTGGTCAAGGAACTAAGACCCCACATGCTGTGTGGCATGGCCAAAAGATTTTTTTTAATAAAATAAGAAGTTTTTTAAAAAAAGAACTGTGGGCTGTGTCAGGTGAGGAACCCAGTTGCCGCATTCCCGCTGGGCACCACACGCCCTGCCACACGGTGCCCAGGAGTGTTTGCTGAGTGAACAGTTGGCAGGAAAAATGTGACATAAGCCCCGGCCTGGCAGGAGAATAAGCCAGCACCAGGAAGACTGTCTCCAAAGGCCCCCACTCAGCATGCACACCCTGGGGTCCTCATTCTCTTCCATCAGGAGATTCCTCCGCCCATACTGTGCCCCTAGCACCTGCAATCAGGGGGGCTCTGCCATCACTCAGCACCCCATCTCCTGGCACTTTCCCCCCGAGAGGACTCCTGTCCTCATCCTCCCAGCCTCCCAGAGCCCCCACCCAAGAGTCCTGCAGTGTCCCTCAGCATGACAGGATCCAGGCTCCCGCAGTTCAAATTCAGACCATCGAAACCCAGCCTGGCAGCATTCTTGACCTCTGTGACTTAGGGAGACAGGCTTCAAAAAGATTGCAGGTCCCAATGCAAAAATGGGCAAAGCGTTTGAATAGACATCTCCCCAGTGGTGGTCTAGAAATGGCCAGCGAGCCCAGAAGAAGACGCTCAGCATCATTAGCCATCAGGGAAACGCGAGTCTAAACCACAACAAGACGTCGCCCCACACCCACTAGGATGGCCAATACCAGAGAAAGAGAAAGCAACAAGGGTCGGCAAGGTTGTGGAGAAGCGGAAGCTTGTGCCCTGCGGGTGGGGCTGTGAACAAGCACAGAATTACCAGCATCTCCTCTCCCGGGTGACCACTCAAAAGAGAGCACAGACTTGCACCAGTGTTTACACACGCACGTTCACAGCAGCGTTACTCACAACAGCCAAAAGCGGAAGCAACCCCAGTGTCCGTGGCTGGGTAAATCGATAGACCAACTGTGGTCCATCCACACAATGGATCAGGATGCAGCCGTAATAAGGAATGAGGTTCTGGCACCTGCTCCAACACGCACAAACCTGGATGACGTCATGCCAAGCCAGACAGGCCTGTCGCAGAAGGGAGGATACGATGTAGCTACACGATTACACACACACGAAGTACCTGGAGCAGCCAGTTTCCCGGAGACAGGAAGTAGAAGGGTGAGTGCGGGGGGCTGGGGGAGGGGACGAGGGGTTAGTGGTTTAGGGGCGCAGTTGCTGGAGACACGAAGAGCTTCGGGCGCAGGTGGAGTGGCAGGTACACAGCGTTGTGAACGTCCTCAGACGGCCACTGAGCCCTCGTGCACCTGAGATGAGAGCTACGATGCGTTCACTTCACCACGCTACTTTAAAGGCAGGGGCTGCCTACAGCCCGGGCGTCTCAGGCACAGCCAGGCTGGGCGTCTGGGGACCAAGCTGTCACCGAGGGCGAAGCTGATGCTCTCAGCCTCTGACACGTTGACGGGAAGGAAGCGGGGTTTCTCCCACCTTCGTATGAATCCCACTCAGCTCTGGCTGAGGGTGTGCGTCTTCCCAGAAGCATAAATTTAGCAGATTGAGCGGGGAACGGCAGCTGCCTGGGGCTAATAGCTCGCTGAGCACCCATATCTTAGAGGCGGGGCGGGCACTGAGGTGGTGCGGGTAGGGGGCCAGGAGCGGCCCAGCCCGGTGCCCACTCCTCCACATCTGGCTTGGGCAGGTTTCGTGGCTTTTTATAGGAAGGTAAGCCAGGCCCGTAGTCCCCTCCACCCAGCCTGGCTCTCATCACACCCTTCCTCCTCCTGTCTCCCAGCCTCTGACTCTGCCTCAGTCTCCCTCCTATACCAACGAGGAGGGCTTCCGTGCCTGGGGGTCCTTTGGCTCCGACCCTCTGGACCCTCTCCCAAGCCTCCCAGGCCAGTCTCCACTCTTGCCCGTGTCAGGTTGAAGTTGCCGAGACCTGGGGCTGGCCTCCAAGCACCCTGCCCACGGCCGACAGCTCTGCAAAGGCATCAGCTCTCATGACACACACAGAAATGGGCACAGACACGCCTTCAGAAGCACACACGGACACACACACACACTAGCCGGGCATCCGAGTGTATCCTGCAGATAGAGATAGCATGCATTGCCCCCCACCACCCGCCGCCTCTTTGGAGGGCTGCTCAGAGTCCTGCGGGACCCCAGCCTTATAAGCCAGCAGCGTGATGAGCAGACACACACCAGGGGGCTGCCGTCCACCCCCCAAAGCTGATGAGCACGGTTCCCTCGGTCCTGGGGGACTGCCAGGATTAAGTCTGAAATTGGATGCGTGGAGCTGGCATCTGGAGCCCCTGCCCAGGCTTGGTGACCCTAACGGCCCTGCAGACGTCCCCCTGGGAGCCCCCAGCCCCCACAGCGTGCTGGGTGAACTTGAGGGGGCCTGGCCGCGCTCCTGCACAGACAGAACACAGCTGATTCCTGCAGGGCCCCTGAGCCACGAGTCAGACGGGCAGGGCAGGGTGTTAAGGAGGACTTAGACACAATGTTGCTCAGGCTCACACACTCACATCTCTGCTGGGAGCGAAGGTGCCGGATGCCCTTCCATCTCCAGGCAGCCCTGTAAGCTTGCCCACTGCCCTCTCCCCTTCCCCCGATCCCGGGCTCCAACCTCCACCCCTCCCGTGTTTCCTTACGTATCCATCTCCATTGCACTGAGTTTACACACATCCACTCATGGCTGACATTTATGAACAGATTTCAGTTCAAAGTTCAGATTTCTGGCTTTCTGGAAATATTGGAAGCTCCAGCCGCAGGGGCCATCACGGAGGCATCCGCGGAGGCTCACCCTCTGAGAGGTCCCAGCTGCCCACCACCACCCTGTGCGGCCCCAGGGCCCTGCAGGCTCTGAGTCTGCAGCCCCGGGGTGAGGCCCCAGTGGAAGCTGATGGGGCAGCCGGCTCCGCCACCCTCAATCAGAGTGGGGCCGGACCCCAGGGCATCCGCTGCAGCCGGGCCCGGGGAGAAATGGGGGCGCCCACCAGGTTCACCGGCAGCAGAGGGCCTGGCCTGAGTTGGGGAAGGGCCAGCCAAGGCTGCAGGGAGGCTGGATGCACAGAAGCAGTAGGCTTCGGGGGCCCAACTGTGGGGGAGGAGAGGACACTGCCCACAGGCACTCTACGCCGGACCTACTCCAGACAGCCAGGCTGTCTCCTCCCAGTAACCCAACTGTGCCCAGTTTATGAGTAGAAAAACTGAGGCTCAGGGAAGTGCCCCATTTTGCCAGTTCTCCCAGTTAGCAGCTGGTAGAGGGACCCCTGAACACCTCTCTTTGACAGCTGATGTTTGACATCCGACCCCGGCCCCTCTGAAGGGGGGCTCAGTGGTAAAGAACACACCCCCAGTACAGGAGACGAGAGTTCGTTTGATCCCCGGGTTGGAAGCTCCCCTGGAGGAGGCAATGGCAGCCCTCTCCAGTATTCCTGCCTGGAGAATCCCATGGACAGAGGATCCTGGCGGGCTACAGTCCAGGGGGTCGCAAAGAGCCAGACTGGACAGGTGACTGAGCGCGCACCAGCCTCCTGAGCAGGTCTGGGGGCTCAGGGAGAAGAGATGGGGGCCCGGGGCGGGAACCGGCGTGTGTGCCGTGCGCCTGTCCCCCAGAGGTGATCGATCAGCCAGCCTCCCTGCTCTGCTACGACACTGTGCGAGGGATCGGGGGTCCCCGGCGGCCCCTGCTCGGGGCTCTGGGCTCAGCCCGGGGCAGCAGCTCTCGCAGGGGCCGGGTATCTGTGCTGCCCATGAATCCTGAGCTCTGACCGAGCCTCGGGGGCCACTTGGGCCCGGGACTGGCTCTAAAAGGCACTTCTGGTCCTAGGTGGGTCCTGAGAACTGACCCTAAAGGAGCTCGTGCGCACACCACCCTCAGCGTCAGAGAGGGCCCCTGAACCACGACTGCTGGCCACCCACAGAGCCACAAGCAGGACTGCGCTCGCCAGCGGGGTTTCATCACAGCCCCGGCCGCATCTCAGCTCCCTGACGTGAGCCACCAGGCCAACCCAGCAGCTAAGGGGCCAGTCAGGGTTGGACAAGGGGCTGCCTGCCTCCCTCAGCGAGACTTTAAGGTGGCTGGGGAGAGCCTCTGCCCGCCGCCCGGCTCTCGTGCCAGGAGTCAGCAGGCCTGAGCCTGCAGGGCTGGGGGCAGCCGTTCTGGGTGGTGAGATGAGTCATGAGGAGGGGGCTTCTCAGCTACAGACACGCCCCCCCCCACCCCGTCAGAAGGGGAGCAAGTTCGCAGAGGCTGTAGTGAACTCGGGGAAAGGCAGGAAAGGGGGAGCAGGACTGAAGGAGAGAAGCGAGAGGTGGCTGGGTGAATGGACGGACGGAGGGACGGTGGAGGGACGGTGGAGGGACGGTGGAGGGACGACGAGTGATGACTCGTGATGGAAGGTGGACAGATGGACAAGCTGCCAAGCGACAGGGAAGCCGGCAGCCCCGCAGGACGCCCGGGCTGGCCCTCCCCCAGAGCGGGGTCCCCTCTACCCACCAACGTCAGGTCACCCGGGCTAACCTTCACCCAGAGCTGGGTCCCCGCTGCCCACCAACGTCAGGACGCCCGGGCTGGCCCTCCCCCAGAGCGGGGTCCCCTCTACCCACCAACATCAGGACGCCCGGGCTGGCCTTCACCCAGAGCAGACTCCCCTCTACCCACCAACGTCAGGACGCCCGGGCTGGCCCTCCCCCAGAGCGGGGTCGCCGCTGCCCACCAACATCAGGACGCCCGGGCTGGCCTTCACCCAGAGCAGACTCCCCTCTACCCACCAACGTCAGGTCACCCAGAGTAACCCTTCACCCAGAGCTGGGTTCCCGCTGCCCACTGATGTCAGGACACCTGGTCTAACCTTCACCCAGAGGGGGGTCCCCTCTGCTGACCCACATGAGGTCACCCTGTCTAACCTTCACCCAGAGCAGGGTCCTCTCTGCCCACCGACGTCAGATCACCCGGTCTAACCTTCACCCAGAGCAGGGTCCTCTCTGCCCACTGACATCAGGACACCCAGTCTAACCTTCACCCAGAGCGGGGTCCCCTCTGCCCACCAATAGGGACCCCCCTCTTCTAGCCCCTCCCCCGCCCTCGCCCCCTCGCCCCCTCCACCGTTCTGTCCCCCACCTTCCCCAGCGCCCTCACCGCCTCACCAGCCCCACCGCGCTCCCCTCTGGCCCCTCTCAGCTGCGGGTGTCCTCAGTCCCCCTGCAGACAAGCCCTCAGGTCAGCCCAGCCCTCGGTCTCCTGGCCCGAGAGGCCACTACAGACAGCGTCACCCGGGACCCGCTGCGCAGGCAGGGAAGCCACGCCCCTACCAGGCCCACTGCTTCATACCTGACTCTCACTGCCCCTATCCCACGACCCCCTCCAGGCCTCACCCACAGCCACTCCCCTGCAGGCTCCAGACACCTCACACCCTGCTCCCCCATGCCCCGCTCACCAGCCCCTGAGCAAGTGGTCCCTAAGCCCCAGAGGCCTGGGGAGAGGAGGTGGGCCCCGGCGCTGGCCCGGCCCCTGTCGAAGCAGTCTCCACGGGAGCAGGCCCCTCTCCACCGCTGAGCCTCGGTCCCCCCATTGAAACGTGCGCGCAACAGCAGGGCCCCCAGGGTTGGCAGCGGGGTCCTACGAGACGTCTCGGCCCGGGGCCCTCACCTGGTAGCTACAGCATCAGCCCCGCAGGAAGAAGCACACGCCCTCCCCAGGTACCCCCCCGCTGTCTGGCACTCCCAGAGCACCCTGGAGGCAGAGCAGGAGCCCCCGAGGCCAGGACCTTCCCCGCTGTCTCCAGGCGCAGCTGTCCAGAGTGCAGACAGAGCAGCCCCCACGAAGCCCATCCCCAGGCCCGGGACCCCCGAGCTCAAGGGAGGAGGAGGAGGGGCAGCCCCCATCTCCTTCCGCCCAACGGCGGCGGCGGTGGGCGGCCCACAGCACAGACTCCCTGAAACAACTCTCGAGCAGGTAACTGGCTCTCTTCTGCTTCCGAACCCGACAGCGGCGGTGGGGGGCCTGAAACAACTCTCAAGTGGGTAACTGGCTCCCTTCTGCTTCAGAAACTTTATAAATCATCCACGTCTGCTTTCATGGATGTCTAATTTGCTCTTACAGAACTCAGATCACCGTTTAGTCTGATTATCACTTGGGAGGTGATGAGAAGACAGTTTGAGATCTTAACTGCTTCTCCTCAGGGTCCCGCCACTCGCAGGGTTGGGGGTGGTGAGGCTGGGGTGGGCGAGCTGGGCCCACGTTCCCCTGGAAGGCAGGAGTCCCCACAGGGTGGCCAGATCAGCCCCCAGTCCCCACACCCACCCCTCGCCTGAGCTTCGAGCTGGTTTTCTCATCCATCGGGGGAGGGCGTTATCACAGCGCAGAAAGAACCTAAGTGCGCAGGCGGATGAGCGCCCCTGGGTCTGCCCCACCCGGGGCCCTCAGGGAAGGGCACCCCGGGCCCGCTCTCCCCTGGGCCTCGGCGCGCTCCGTGGGACTGACCTTCCAGCCCGCGGGCCGAGCTGCGTCCAGCGGCGGACTGAGTGGAAGACTTCCGTGACATCCACACTGCCCGGTGCCGCACGGCACTTGTGCAGACGCAGACCTAGGAGGAGAACGAGGCTATTGATTTTCCCGTCAGCGTTGTCGTGTTCCCTTAAAGGCGTTCACCGGCGCGTTTATGAGCCGCAGCACTTCCACAAAGGAGCAGATTACCCACAGACCAGGCTGTGGCAATTTGCCCTCCCTTCAGACTCTGGTCGGGAGGGCTGGGAGGGCGGGTGGCCGCTCGGAGGAGTCCTGGGGCTGAAGCTAGAGCTCCTGGAGGCGCCCTGCCCTGCAGGGTCCAGCCCATCCCGCCGTCCCACTCGGCTGCCCGGCCAGGAGGGGCCCTGGGGAGACAGACCCTGCAAGGTGCCCAGAGAGGGCCAAAGAAGCTCCCAGGAACCCTGCCGCCCCGCCCAGCAGCGCCCCCGGGGGACCATCCCCGTGTCCAGCCCCGGCCACAGCGGGGCCACTGTGCCCTCTCACCCAGGCGTCCCAACACGGTGCTGCCCGTCGGCTCCTCGAGGGCCTCCCACTCTCCACCCTCAGCTCTGCGTCCTGGAGCCCCCAGTCTTCCTCAGGGCAACTGCAGGGGCCAGAGCAGCCCCCTCCCGGGTCCTCTGGGCTCCCTGAGCCCCCCTCCCCCCCGCCACCGCAATGCTCCCCGGTGGGCCCACAGCTCATCCAAATTCCCGCTCAGCAGGGTCCCAGAGAGGAATGGACCCGCAAAGGCCTGGCCCCTCCTGGGTCACACACACACACTCAGGCACAGTTGTGCCGGGGTCCAGCCCCGGCGGATCCAGGGTGATTCGAAGGTGGGGACGGAGTCGGCGTCTTCGGAAAAATACATATTTAATCACAGATATAGAGAGATTAGAAATGGGTAGTGTAGTAGGAAGATCAGTGGAGAAAAGAGGCTGAATCACTTGGATTACGTGGAATAGCATCCATGCTCCAGATGGGAATTCAGCCAGAAAAACGGGAGCAAGAAAGAAGCGACATGGGGGAATCAGTCTTTCCGGAAACTGATCTGATTTCTTTATTTTTGGGTTTGCTTATATACCTTTTGTTACACATACGGATGAATACAGAGTCACGCGGGAGTCAGCAGTCCTGACCTTTGTCAAAATCAGGTGCTTCACATAAATGTATAAAAAAAAGGTCTTAGGGATATTACATCATCTTCTGGCCATGAGTGAGACCTGCTGACATTTTATGATCCTTTCTTTCTGATAACCAAAAAACTTATTTCTTCCAAGGGTGTTTTTTCTTAAACCAGGCACCACCCTCCAAATAAAGTTACATTCCTATAGGGTGAGGGTGTAGTGAGTTACAATCAAGAAAGGAATTTATTTAACCCAAGGTTAACACGATTAGTCTTAAAGGTTAATACTTATTTCTCCTATATGCTTGAAGGTTAATACTTATTTCTCCTATATGTTAGTTATATTCATTATAAGGGTAGGGAACATGGAGATTTAGCAGCAAACATCAGCCCAACAAACGAAAATCCTTTCACCAATGCTCCCCTTAAGATCTATTTAGTCTTAAGATATGATAAAGCTACATTTTTACATAGCAAGGACACAGTGATATATAACAAAGCACAGTGATCTATTACAAAAGAGAAAACCCATTAACTCAAAAAGTCTAGTATTGCTAACATCAAAAACTACTATATTTCCTTTGCTATATTCCAAATACATTGATTAATATATTCCCAGGTGCCTAAGGATATGGAGGCCTGGCGGCAATCATTGACTCAACAAGAAGAAAAAGTCCTATGCTAATTAAGACTCTCAAAATACTCCAAAACTCTCTGTGCTGTTTACGGTTGAGAGGTAGTAAACAATCATGTGCCTAGTGGCAGCAGTAAGGATAATCCTGTCACACAAGCTAGTCTGTCAGCAGAGAGGTTTGACCTGAGACATCCTTGTCCCACCCAGAGCAGGGAATTAGCAGCAATTATTGACACAACAAATGAAGAACCCTTCACCAATATAATTCCTAACCAACACACTATACTAATAATTTCTAACTCCCCCAAAGATTTTGCCTTTAGTAAGTCTAAAACATCTCGTGCCTCTCAGGTTGGGAGGCTGTAAACAATCACATGTGGCCGGACGAACCTATACAGGTGGGCTAGATAACCTTCAGAGGAGTCCTAAGCTGAAACACTCCTGTCACGCCCAGGAACTTTTATCGCCTTGGAGCTGCACGTTTACTCCTTCTCCGAGAGAAACGGTTATGGGGGAGAGCCCCCTGTAAAGTCAGAGGTGTAGGTGAGAGCATAAAACAGACTCTGGTTTGGGGGTAGATGCTCGGGAACAGGGGGTTCCCTGAGGCTTGATCACGCCTTTGCGTATGCCAAGCCTCCTTCCTCATGACCTTTGCCATGGGCGGAGCTCCTCACGCTGGCCCCCGGCACAGCTGGGCACTGCGGAGTGCCAGCCTCCTGCTTCTGGCCGGGCCAGCACCCTGCACACTGCAGAGAGCCAGGCGGGATCCCGCTGGGCCGTTCCCCGTGTCCTGGGAGCCCGGACCAGGCACAGGCGCAGGAAGGCAGAAGGCGAGTCCCCTGGAGGAGGGGACCATACTAGGCCTTCTCCCACACGCCATCCCGTCTGCTTCCCGTGCCGGCCCCAGCGCCCTCTGAGCCAGCTCAAGGCTGTGACCAGGGGTGCCTCTGCCTTAGGACACAGTCCTGGCCCGGGTCGAGGTCCCAGCAGCAAGCCCAAGCCAGCGGCCGGCCTGGGAGAGGCGCGCAGGCAGAGACGCGCCATCTTGGTGTCCCTGCCCCCGGGGCCCTGGGGACCGGCTAAGCCATCCAGCTGGCGTGTTGACACTGCATACCGCGGCATCCAACAGTCTCCTCCGGTGTTCCGGAGGGATGTGCAGGCCTGCAAAGGCCCTGGGGCGTGAGCCTCGGGTTGCTCCCGCCTGGGCTCCCTGCGGAGGCCTCCGTGGCCTGGGGATCTGCTCATAGCCCGCCCCTCCCGGCAGGACAAGGGCCCCTCGCCCTCGACAGCAAGGCCAACGAGAACAAAAGGGGGCCCGGTGCCCTGTGCGTCCTGCTGATCCCATGGCCTCTGACCTCGGAGGCGCTGGGGCCAGCCAGGAGCCCGAGCCCACTCACTGGCCCCCAGAGCCTCGGTCTCCCCCTGAAGCAGGCTTTTCCTCTCGTCTCTCTGTCCAGGGTCAGCACTCACCACGTGGCCGGTCAGATGTCAAGAGCTGGAGGTGCTCACACTGCTGGGCAGGGCTCAGGCCACGCTCCAGCCATTCATTTCGTGCCCGTCGGCTCAGGCATGGGAGGGAGGGGGTGATTACCTGCCCTGACCCCTACCCAGCCTCTGTGAAGACCCACGTCTGGGCCAAGGGGCTTAAACCTGCAGGCCAGGTCACCTCCTCCAGGAGCGGAGGGGACAGGGACACTGGGGCAGCTACTGGGGACAGCCCGGCCAGGAAGGGCAGAGGCTCGGGGGGCACATCCTCTATCTTTCTGGCCTCTGCCCACCAAGGGGAGGGCAAGTGTGGACAGCGGGGAACTGGCAGAGCCTGGGTGCTGGCCAGAGCCCTCCTCTGCTGGCAGCAGGCCAGCCTGAGTGTGCCAGGGACCCCTGTGTGTCCCCCCGCCCCCACCTCCTGCTCCCTCCCGCCCCTCAGCCCAGGAGGAAGACAGCTGACGGCCCAGGGGTGGGGCGGGGATGACGTACCCCGTGGCCCCCGCTGCCACAGGCCCTGGCAGCCATCCTGGGTGGGAGGACCGGAGCATTGGACCCCAGCCTCCCCCGCGGCGGTGTGATCACCTCCCACGCGGGGTGAGGGCCACCGGCCACCCGCCCCATCCCAGCCCCGAGCGCCTGCCCCAGCACCTTGGCCAGCGGACCTCCAGCCCCCGCAGCGTCTGCGGGACCCCTCCCCAGCCCTCCCTTGTGCTTGCCGGGCCCCTCTGCCACCTGCCAGGCCCACGGAAGGGCAGGAGGGACAGGCTGCCACGAGGAGCGGCCTCGGCATATTTTGGGGCTGGCCAGGAATTTGGGGTCGGGGACAAGGACTAATTATGGCTCAAGGGTGAAAACCCGAGCCAGGCAGCTGTGCTCCAGGGAAGGAACGCTGTCCTGGAAGACACATTTTCTGATTCCTGGGCTGCCAAGAACGCATTCCTGGGCGTTTCTGAGGCTCGGGCTCCCCGTAAACCCAGGATTCCACACAGCACGACAGCTGGCCTGATCCCTGCCAGCCGAGTGGCCAGGCTGGTCCCCACAGCTGCTGACAACCCCATGCTCGCATCTGCTTTGCCCGCAGGGAGCCTTTGGTCCCCTGATGTCCCTTGAGCAGCAAGTGGCCACACCAAGGCGGGGCCTGGCTTATCTCTGCAGGCTGAGGAAAGCAGAGGAAGGTCCCTTTGGCGGCTGCGGGGACAGAGGCTCAGAGATGTCGGAGGCTCTGCCAAGGCCAGGCCCTGTGGTCACCATCATCTGTGTCCTGCCCTCGCCGTGCCCTGTGCAAAGCTGGCCCTCTCTGCACACCGCACAGGCCCTGGGCCGGAAGGGAGAGTCCCCATAGCATCCACAGCAGCTGCCTGCGGGGCGCCCTGCAGTGTCCACTTTCTCCCACCGTGACCGGATATTCTCCTGAGAACAGAAAAGAGAGGGCGTCTGCCTCCAGGAAGAACAGGCGAGGTGGGCGGGACCAGCCCCGACAACTAGACGCGAGTGGTTCTAGTCTAAAGCAGAAAAGAACAAATCCGACCACGAGGAATGCATCCCCAGCCCCAAACTCAGGGGAGGCAGGAGGCCTGCAAGGTAATCCCAGAAGGACGTCAGATCTGCTTTTGCTTAAAAGTCCACTGACGGGCCCCTGGAGGCGGCCGGAGCGGGCCCTCTGGCTGCCGGGGGCTGACTGTGGGCGCCGGCATTAGGTGTGATGCCTGCCGGCGGCTTGGCCACAGTGCGAGTATTCACACCCTGGGGGTCAGCACATGCTGCGTGTCGGGGCTTGCATTTCTGGAGAGCCAGGTAGTAAAGAGGCACCAGCGCAGAGGACCCTAGAGCTGCTAGGAGGCAGCCTCTGACAGTGCCCCCACCCTTTCAGCTCGAAGGCCTGGCTCCGGGCGAGGGGACCTGAGGCATGAATGCCCTGCCCGGGCTCACGCTTGGTGATAAGGTCCCCACCCAGGAAACATCAGGGTTTGATTTCGCCTAGAACAGTTACAGATGGAGCGCCCTGCCCGGCACCTGGGAAAAGCAAGCCAAAACCATCTCTAAAGGCAGAATCTTCCCTCCTAGGGTGCAGACGACTCCCGCCGGGACTTTTCCAGAAGCAGTCTCTAGCACACAAGGTCAGGCTCCCCACACTGTAAATAAACCTCCAAGGTCTGGAGCCTGCAAAGACACAGAGAACAGAAACACAGGTGCAGAGAGTCGAGTTACGAGCACGAAACACGGGAGAATGAGCCTCTGAAGGGTAAAAACCAAACCCTGCGGAGACTGAAAGCGAAAGCACACACCGGAGCAGCTCAGAAAGAGCGGAAGGAAAGCGTGTACGCCTGAAAAGTCCCCGCAGACGCGGGCCACGTGGACGGGTCCAACGGGAGAGTGTACACGGCGGAGGTGGACCGTCCACCCGCAGATCCCGCTCAGAGCACAGCACGGCGTCACCGACAAAGCAGAAATGGGACGCGGACGCATCGGAGGAGGCCGGCTGCCCAGCGGGGTCCTGGCAAGGTTACACAAGGCTTCGGTAAAGAAGGCTAAACGTCATACGACAGGAAGCTGAGAACAAGCGGACAGCCACGCACACCTGCTGGATGACACGACACAGCCACGATGCCGCCTCTCCCCAAATCGTTTTGGTTCCGTGAGATTCCAAACAAAACTCCAACAGGGCTTGTTTCTATGGAGCTGGGGAGGTTGACAAGCTGACTAGAAGGTCTATGGGATTACAAAGCGCCTGGACCAGCCCAGAGGCCCTGGAGGAAGAGGAGAGCAGAGGGGAGCCTGCCCTCACCAACGTGATGCCAGGACAGGGGAGCAGACAGCACAGCGCAGAGACCCCAGATGCAGACCTGGGAGTTGACGAACACCTGACTAGTACCGAGGCTGGACCCCAGAGCGTGGATGAACAGACAGCCTTTGCAATAACAGAAGAAAAATGAATTTGCAGCTCTTCCCACATCACGCACAAAATCAACCCTAAGTAAACGTACAGACCCAGGGGACTTCCCTGGAGGCCCAGTGGTTGGGATGCCACACTTCCACTGCACAGGGCATGGGTTCTATTCCTGGCCAAGGAACTAAGCTCCCACATGCTGTGGCATAGCCAAAGAACAAATAAATAAATACACATTAAAAATAAATACAATTCATCCATTTAAAAAATCTATATTAAAAAAATGTACAGACCCAAATGTGTGTTAGTCCATCCATTGTGCCCAACTCTTTGTGACTCCATGGACTGTAGTCCACCAGGCTCCTCTGTCCATGGAATCCTCCAGGCAAGAAGACTGGAGTGGGATGCCATTTCCTTCCTCCAGGGGATCTTCCCAACCCAGAAATGGAACCCAGGTCTCCTGCATTGCAGGCGGATTCTTCACCATCTGAGCCATCAAGGAAGCTTAAGTGGAAAGGACAAAACAAACTTTGGGAGGATAATATGGGGTCACGGCGTCACGACTCCTGAACAGGGAAAGAATTTCTAAATAAGACGCTAAAAGCTTTAACCAACAAGAAAGATTAATACATTCAACCACATCAAACAACCTTAGAAAGTTTGGGTGGAAGAGGCCCCTGGAATGAGAGCGAAGACGCCATGAAACAGGGAAGATGAGCCTGTGAAGCCTCGTGCAGAGGATGTACGAAGGGCATCAGCAAGAAAAAGAGAGACAGTGCGAGTCTAAAAACAGAGGAGAGACTCCAACAGGCGTTTGGAAAAAGGAAAAACCCACACAGCGTTAAACATGGGAACGGGGCCCATCAGCAGTCAGGAAACCCGGAACAGGATCACAGCACCCAGATTCCGCCACCTGTCTGGCGGATGGGCAGAAACTGTGAGTTCTGACGATACCAAGCACCTCACATCAGGAGCCCCCATCCATGCTGGCCGCAGTGTCCAGGGGGCGGTCCCTTTGGGAAGGGGAGTGGGAGGAGCGCCGGCATTTTAGGGCAAAGCAACAAGGCTGGGTGATGCTGCAGTGAGAGCTTTATGACCCTACACGCCCATCGAAACCACAGGAAGCGCACACAGGGTGAATCCTGGCGCGAGCCACGGGCTCTACTTGTGACCGTCTACCAGCACGGGTTTAACAAGCGCATCAAGCGCGCAGGCCAGAGCAAGGTGCTGGGTGCCGCTGAGGACGCTCTGGGCTTTCCACTCGATTTCCCCATCAACCTCAAACTACTCAGATATGAAGTCTATAAAGTAAAAGAAAAAAAAACACAGATTGGAATTCTCTAAAAGGGTTGAAGACTGGCTGGCCCTATGACCCAGCAGCTCTCTGCAGAAAAGACACCCCAGGGGACACGGGCAAGAATGTCCTTAGTGGTACCGGTCGGGGCCAGCCACGTGGGAGCACCACAACTTTCCCTCAGCAGTGAGATGAGGGAGGAGACTGGGATGTATCCCAGCGTGCAGTCAGTAGAGATCCAGGCTCCCCAGGGGCTTCCACCCAGAGTCAGAGACCGCCAGGCCCAGCGGGGAGAAGCAATATTGTAAAAACGGCTGGATGTCACGACAGAACGGCAGGGGAAAGGAACAAGAAACAAAGGGGAAATCACGTTTCATTCCGTTTGTATGAAATTCGCCATCAGGGACAGCTTAACCAGCTTGTGGAGGGCTGCTGGCTTTGGGGTGGGGATCAGAGCGGGAGAAGGCGCAGTGATGGCCATGCGGTCCGCGATGGGTCTGCTCGCGGGGCGGGGGCGGCGGGGGCGGCGGGGGCGGCGGGGGGCGCTGGGGGCGGGGCGCCGGGGGCGCCAGGGGCACCGGGGAGGGCGCCCCGGGGGGCGCGGGGCGCTTCGGCATGAGTGCTGTATTTTACAATAAAATAAGAATAAAAAGCCAAGAGGAATGTACTTTGCCCTGTGATTTGCTTATTCTGCTTCACTCAAGGTGCAAATCACCCTCCGCAGCCGTGGCTCCCGGTCCCAGCCCCGGGCACCTCGGGGCGTTCGGGACGCGGGACCTGTGCTGAGGGTCCCACCTCCCGACCCCCTGCCAGCCCGCCCACCTGGCACTGTCCGGGGGCGGCTGCGGTGCGGACCTGCCGAGCCAGGGCAGCATCAGCCCCCACGGGGGGAGCCCTCGCTGTCTGTCCGGCCTCCCCTCCTGCAAGAAGGTGAGTGATGAGGCATCACCGTCACCCCGGGGGTCCCGCCACTCCGCCTGCGCCCGCAGCAGCGGGGACCCGGAGTCGGCGACAGGAAGCAGCGGTCAGGCACCCGCGGCGCTGGTCAATAATTAATCGGAACATTAAGAAGCGCTTTCTTTGTCTGACAAGGAGCTGATCGCTGCGGTTGCCCTGGAGCCCAGAGTCCTTCATCCTCTTCCTGGGGGAGGGCAGGCCTGGCTGAAAGCTCGGAATGGGGGCTGCGGGGGCTCGTGCTGAGAGCTGCATGGGAGCCCCCCCGCCTGGTAGAAGCTGCCCAGCCCACAACCCCCTTCACCCTGCAGCCTTCAGGCCCAGCTCAGGGCCCCTCTTAGCGTGGTCCTACCCAGGACCTGTCGGGGGCTTCATTCTCTGTATGCCTTCTGCACGCCCCGCTGCCCCCCCCGAGCCCGGCTCCTGTCTGGCCTCCAGCTTGCCAGCTCTCCCCATGAGCACGGTGTTGCCGCCCCATCTCCAGACAGACCTCCTGTGACCACCTGGCCGTCAAGCCTAAGGCTCTAGAAGGGGCTGTTACAACGTCCAGTGTGTAATTTAAAAAATTGATTATGCAAACAAAGAGATAAATGCCTTTTAAAACAGACATGATAACTATGTCCAGGGTTTAAATAAAAAATCTTATGTAATTCGTTGTGGAACCCCAGTAGAAAAACAGAAATTATAAACAAGAACCGTCATCCGAGAGCCGAAAAATATCACACTGAATTTTTTTAAAGATCACTGGATAAGTTTAACAACAGACTGGAGATTGTAAAAGAGTCAGGAAGATTAAAGGCGGATCAATAGAAAGTATTCAATCCGAAGAACAAAGAGATGGAAGAATTTCAGAACGTGAAGAGTATCTGCGTTAAGCACCTCTTTCTAGGCTGATGCTTTGACAGGTGGGGCTTTGCTGACCCTGGAGAGACACCCCCCACCCCTACCCCTGCCCAGGGCAGCTAGAGACGCCGCATGGCTCCAGCGCATCTCTCATAGACAAACAAGCCAGCCCGAGCCCACTCACCAAGCACCTTCTTCACTGGGTTACATCACACTCTCGCCAGTTTTCCCTCTGCCCTGACCATCCCCGCTTGAGGCCAGGTGCCAGACAAGTAGGGACAACCCTATGCCCAGGATGGCATGGCTCCTAAGCCTGGAGCCTGCCCTGGCGGTGGAAGCAGCACTGGCTCACAGCTCTCCCATCGCCCTCTCCCTCCTGACTGACCCTGGCGCCTCCCCGGCTGGCCCTGCACGGAGCGGCGAGACCCCTTCACCCGGGATCTGGGAAGAATGAGCTCTCTTCACTGGTGATGCACGATCTGGTGGCTTCACCAGACCTGACGAAAAATAACACCCATGTCTTTTAACAGGGCTTCAGGGGGCTGAGCTAGCCTGAGAGGCTTGTGTAACTGGAATTCAAAAGAAAGGAGAGGGGAAAAGGGCGGGAAAGATATCTGAAGATGCTGCTAAGTCACATCAGTTGTGTCTGACTCTGTGCGACCCCATAGATGGTGGCCCACCAGGCTCCCGTCCCTGGGATTCTCCAGGCAAGAACACTGGAGTGGGTGGCCATTTCCTTCTCCAGTGCATGAAAGTGAAAAGTGAAAGTGAAGTCGCTCGGTCGTGTCCAACTCTTCTCGACCCCATGGACTGTAGCCTACCAGGCTCTTCCGTCCATGGGATTTCCCAGGCAAGAGTACTGGAGTGGGTTGCCATTGCCTTCTCCTGAGAGGCTTGTGTAACTGGATTCAAAAGAAAGGAGAGGGGAAAAGGGCGGGAAAGATATTTGAAGATAGGAGGGTCAAATATACTGAGGAGTATTATGAAAGTATAAAATACTTTTCAATATTATTGAAGAAAATGTCAGTTACAGATTCGAGAATTTCAGCAAACTCCCAACAGGGTGAACCCACACACAGAGACACACGCACCACCAAGCATGTCGTAGTCAAACCACTGAACGCCAAAGCTAAGGGGAAAACCTTGAGAAGGGAGCAGGGAGGAGAAAAGCAAGCGTATTGCCCCGGGAACCGGCACCCTCCTGCCTGTCAGCTCCTCCCTCCCCCGTTCCCTCCTTCGCCGTAGGATCGTTTCTTACTATCACCCTTCTCCCGCCTCATCTGTCCAGGGATGCCTCATTTCTCCACCCTCTTTGTTTGGAACGCGTTATCTTCCCAGAGGATGACAACCACGGTAGTGATGCCAGTGACGACAAGAACAGTGAGCACAGCAACGACGGTGCTGATGACGGTGATGCTGACGGTGGTGGTGACGGCCTCAGTGACGGCCTCAGTGACGGTGGCGGTGGTGGTGGTGGTGATGGTGGTGGTGGTGGTGCTGGTGGTGATGGTGGTGCTGGTGCTGGTGGTGATGGTAATGATGGTAGTGATGGAGATGGTGGTGGTGGTAGCGCTGGTGGTGGTGGTGGTGGTGATAATGATGGTGATGGTCATGATGACGGCGATGCTGGTGGTGGTGGTGATGACCTCGGTGATGGTGGTGGTGGTGGTGATGATGCTGGTGATGACAGCAGTGTTTATAACGATGATGATGGTGATGGTATTGACGATGCAAGGGTTGATGATGATGGTGGTAAGGATGCTGGTGATGGTGGTGGTATTAATAATGACGGTGGTGGTGATGGTGATGGTGTTGATGCTGGTGATGAAAGCAGTGTTAATAACGATGATGATGGTGGTGTTAATAATGATGGTGGTGGTGATGGTGGTAATAATGATAATGTCGGTGGTGGTAATGATGGCAACGGCGATGGTGGTGGTGGTGATGGTGGTGGTGTTAATAATGATGGTGGTGGTGATGGCGATGGTGTTGATGCTGGTGATGAAAGCAGTGTTAATAACGATGATGATGGTGGTGAAGGTGATGACGGCAACGGCGATGGTGGTGGTGAAGATGCTGGCAATGGCGGTGGTGTTAATGATGGTGGTGCTGCTGCTGCTGACGATGGCTGTGATAGTGATGATGACGTTGACAGTGACGATGCTGATGACGACAAGGATGAGAGTCATCTTTTATTAAGCACCAACTGCATGCTAGGTGGGCTCCCCAGGTAGTTCAGAGGTTAAGAACCTGCCTGGCAATGCGGGAAATGCAGGTTTGGCCCCTGGGTCGGGAAGATCCCCTGGAGAAGGAAATGGTAACCCACTCCAGTATTCTTGCCTGGAGAATGGCACGGACAGAGAGAAGCCTGGTGGGTTGCAAAGAGTTGGACATGACGTAACGACTGGGCACACAGCACGCTAGGTGCTCCCCGAGCATCAACTCATCTGGGTCTCAGACCCATCCGGAAAGGTGCACAGCGGTTCTCCCCTCCTTGGAGGAACAGACTTCTCGACATGACATGTTCACCTACGTGGGCAGACACATAGCTGGAGCCGCCCTGGCACTCAGGCCAGGCCTTATGGTAGAGACAGGGGCATACAAAGCTCACGTCCCTGTCCTCTGAATTCTCCCAGCCAGTCTGTCACGGCCCCCCTTTACAGATGAGCAGAGTGGGCCTCAGAGGGATTAAGGGGCCGACAAAAGTCAGTGCTCCGTGAGGAAGGGAGTGGCAGGTGTGATAGGCAGTGTTGGGGGAAGAAAGGCAGGCAGAGGCCCGGCCACTCGACAGCTGGGGGCCTCAGAACAGCAGGCAGAGTCACCCTCAGCCACCTCGCAGGGGCTGGGGAGACATACCAGTGCCAGGGACCCGCTGGGTGCTCGCTCAACCCCGCAGGGTCTGACCCTGGCCCGTCGGCACCAGGCTCCTAGCCCAGGGCCCCGGCCCTTCTGGCCAGATCTCCAGGACCGTGGGTGGGCTCAGGCCACGGCCCAGGACACGCAGAGTAGCAACTGCAGACCCAGGGAGGGTTCCAGCATCCACCTGGGTCAGCCCAGCAAGCCGTGAAACAGTTAAGACCTCCCAGCCCTGAAGAATTGGCTCATTATCATTTCTAATATGATCGATACTCACCAGGCGTCTGACAAAGCAGCACTCAGCCCTCATCCCACCCTCCATCACATGAAAGACCTCCGAGCTTCTGCTGGCCCCGATCAGGCCAACACCCCCTCCGCAGGCCTCACCTCCACCCTGCTCCGCGTCAAATCGAGGGGAAAGATGCGAATTGATCGCCCATCATTGATCAGCTCTTCCCCCTCCGTCCCACTGACACTCTGTCGCCCCTCCCCCGCCACAGCCGGGCTAATGGGGTCCCTGCCGCTCGTGAAGGTGGGGGCCTCTTGAAAGGCCCTGATTGCTCTGAGGCTCTGAGCACCGAGGGGCTGCCAACACAACATACGCTGCCCGCCCGCCAGCTTTGTCTGCAATAATAAAACAGGATTTCTCTTCCATTCCAGCCCTGAGTCCAATTTATCAAGCCCAGCGCTGATAATCTGCTTCCCAGTGCCGGCCGGGCTTGGGGGATAAACAGAGGCAAGTGAATACAGAATTACCATGATCAGATCTCTCTGGGCCAGGAACAAAAAACGCATTAGGCTCCTCGGAATAAGCGTCTCCATCAGCGCAGACACACAGGGGCAGGAAAGGGAGGGCGGGTCCGCGAGATCGGACCACGGTCCTCTCATAGGAAGAGGCAGAGAAGGCGCAGCAGGAGTCCCAGGCTCCCTCGGGTCATCCGCCGCCCGCGCCTCAGCGTTCCAACGGGGCACCAACCTCAGGGGGCTGGGCACCCTCGGGGAGCGAGCTGGGCGAAGAGCTGTGCCCAAGCCTGGGACCCGATAACTGCTCCAGTGGCGGCCAGTGTGCCCGTCTATGACACAGCAGTGGTCCCCGAGAAGCCGTCACACGTCCCAGCATGGTGCACACGTCACATTCACACACAGCACACTCACACACAGGACACTCACACACACCTCGTATTCACACACACCACATTCACACACACCACAATCACACACACACACCACATTCACACACACCACAATCACACACACCACAATCACACACACCACATTCACACACACACTGCATTCACACACACACCACATTCACACACACATCGTATTCACATACACCACAATCACACAGACACCACAATCACACACACCGCATTCACACGGGGCACTCGCAGCCTGCCAGCCGGTGTGTGCCCCACAGCAAGGTCAGTGTGCAGCTCAATTTGCTCGTCCGAGTCCCCTGCACCTGGAGAGGCGCCCTGCAAGCCCGGGGCAGGGGTCCCGAGTCGGGGGGGAAGGCGGCAGAGCTGCAGGACTCCAGGCCAACCGATGCCCACCTGTGTCAGGAGTCACCGGGGCCTCGACAGAACATCTCAACAAACACTCCCAGACAGGCGAGCTGGAAGCCGATCAGACTCAGCAAACAGCGCACAGCCAAGGCCGCGACTGCATCGCCGCAAAGCGAATAAATCACGGCCCCCGCCGGAACCACAGCGGCCCAGTAATTTATGCCGCCCGCCCTGCAGAACTCGGTTAGCTGCCCGCTAGGTAATGCTCGGGATTAGCAGGTTGCTTTGGCAGGAAAAACGGGTGAGCGCGCGAGGGAGCCGCAGCACGCCAGGGTTGGGGGGCCGGGGGACAGGGCCCCCCTCACAGAAGGGACAGGGTAGACAGCCCCGCTCAGCACGCGGCAGGGAGGCCTGTGGCCAGGCCTCACTGACGCCCTGCAGGCAGCCCCCGCGGCCCCCAGTGTCCCCGACAGCCACGGGCGTGGACTAACCGAGGAAGCGCGGTTCCGCACGTTTCTGTCTGAAGGGAGATGCCGCCCCGCAGGCCAGGCCGGCAGGAGCCGCTGCCACGCCCACTGGGCGGGAGGCCGGGCAGGGAGCAGGGAGCGTGGGCAGCCGGCCCGGGCAGCCCCGGCCCCTCCTCGCGCCGCCACAGTCAGCGGGGCCTGCGGGCGCAGGGCGGCAGGGGGTGGGCCCTTGGGAGGGCACCCAGCCCCTCGCCCGAGCACCCCTGCCTGCCCGGGCCCCCCAGCGCCCCTCACAGCCACTCCGCGTGTGGCTGCATGTTGAGGAAGGGGCCCCTGGCTGTCCCTCCGCGGCCGGGGGCCCTGCCACTCTCAGCATCGGTGCGGGCCCCACCCCACCTCCCGCCCTCTCTGTGGGTCTCAGCTCACAGTCAAACTCCTGCGACAAGAACTCAGCCACTGGCCAGCAGCCAGGATCAGGGCCCCTGCCAGGGACATCTGAGGCCAGCCTGTGGTCAGAGCTCAGACTCAGGGGCCAGGCAAGGTTCAGCTGAGTTCATCTACTCATCTGTAAAGGGACCGACAGCAGCGCCTGCCCAGAGGGTGGGGGTCAGCGCCACACCCACACACAGACGTGCCAATCGCAGTCACCAGCGGCTGCCAGACTGCAAGCTTGGCGCCGCCAGCAGCCTGGGAGGGCAGAGTCGGGCTCTGGGAGCACTGGGAGATTCCTGTGGCCACTGGCCTGGGTGGGGAAGGGACTCTAGGTCACGACTCAGGGGCACGACGGCTGGACCCGAGGCCAGGCATGCCGGTGCCCCTCCCGCTGGAGTGCGCCGGGGCCACGAGCCTCCGCCCCTCTGCGTCCGTCACCCTCCACCCACCCCCTTCGGTGCCACGAGAAGGACCTAACCCTGTCACCCCATTCAAGCCCTTCTGTGACTCCATCATCTCCAGCCTGAAGTCCAAGGCCACTCAGCCCAGCACCCAGCTTCTTTCCCAGGCTCTCCATGATGCACCCCATCGCTGTGGCTCAGTCTCCCTGGACAATTTGCTCTTCCCAATCAGTTCCAAATCTCCGTGACACTCCCTTGGGTTTCCTCAGCTTCCAGCTGTGCCTAGTGAACTCCTATTGATACTGCACGACCCTATCCAGATGTCCCCTCCTCTATGAAGCTGTCCGTTATTCCTACAGGTAAATCTAAGTCACACCCTCCTCTGAGCTTAGTGAGAGAGGAGACCGGTGTCACTCTTAACCCAATACTCCTTTCTAGGAACTACTCCCAGTTCTCCACGCCCACAGTTGTTACGAGAGCTGCTGTGTCAGGATGGTGTGGCCCTACCACCCCAGCCCCAGCTGATTAACCCTGAGAGAGTCCCCTGATTCAAGCTGGGACAAGCAAAGCACTTCACTGGGATTACTGGAGCCAGGAGAGAAAAGTTGTCTCTCTTTCACACCGAAGGTGGAAGGTGTAACGTTCAGAACCCTCCAGCCACATGTCTGCCACAACCTGCAGCAAATCAGGAAGAGACCCGAGGCCCAGCCTGGGAGGTGAGGGGCCAGGCGCTTCCTGCAGACTCTGGGCGCGGGTCCCAGTGGCCACAGAAGCCCCGCCCCTCCTGCCTGTCCCATTCCAGGGGCTCCAGCCGCCCTTGGATTTCATAGCCCAGGTCTGGTCCAAGGACTTCAGCCCCACCCACTGAGTGCTCCTGTCCCTGCCAACCGGAGTTCTCATCCCTGGGACCTAGGAGGCCCCTCCCCCGCTGACAGCCCCTCAAGAAGCCTCAGTGCAGACCCTTCACTCACAGAGGCTCTTGCAAGGCCCTGGAACTCACGTGATAGCTTTATTTTTGTTTATCCCTTAAACACTCCACCCCTGCCGCCAAATCGCATAAACTGCAGGCCCCACGGGGTACACCCCCAGCCCCAGAAGGCTGTGAGTTCCCAGGGACTCAGGCCTGTGTCTCATGCACCTCTCTTGGCCTGGTGCCCAGCACACAGGAGACACACGTCCCCACAGGACCATAACTAGCTTCTTGCTTCCTGGCCTGGCCCCCTTAATAACCCAGGCATGTGAACAAGCGGAGACAGAGAGCAGAGGCACCTGCAGGCCCGCTCTACAGCCAAGTCACAGCAGACGCGGGTCCTTACAAGGAGCCGGGGACCCGCTCACCAGCCAGCCCTTTCCTCATGGCAGGGTCGTGCCCGCGCCAGGCCCTCCAGGGGGCCATCTCATCAGATCACTGACCCCAGCAGCCAGGGCGGCCTGCCTGGGTCTGGCCTAAGGAACCCAAGCTAACAGCCCCTTCCCTGGCTCCTGAAGGAGCCGGGGACCCCCATCCCCTATCCCCGCGTCTCTGAACAAAAACATCATGCCCACCAGGGTTCCTGCCACTAAATCAAACACTAATACGCTCCCCCTAATTTCTCTAAGACAATATTAGCCACACAAAATGCAACGTAAATGTTAATAAGACACGGCTGTCTGGAAGCCGAGGGCCAGGCGGCCGGGGAAATGGTAATTTATCGCGTGTTTGCCGAGGCAGGCCAGGCGCACACACCAGGGACAAGTTGTTTCTTCAACTTAACGGGCTTCCTCTTAAAGGCACAGTGGCCTCTCCCTGGAAAAGCAGGCTCCTGGCGGGTGATGGGATCTGGGTGCCAGGCAGTCCTCTGCAGCTGGAGAGACGCATTCACGTGGAGGCTCAGCAGGCGGGTGAAACCTCAGCAGCAGGGCTGAGAGCAAACGTGGCTCGGGGAGTTTCCTTGTGGGCGCCCAGTTAATTATTGTGGGCACTCAGCCCATCCTTGTGGGCGGCCACCTTGTTATTTCAGCTAATAGCTCAGGATCCTAGAGGCAGACGAACCCCCTGTGTCACCCACGACAAGAGCAGCCACGAAGTGTGCAGGGCTTCACTGTGATCATGCCGCTCACCACCAATGCCTGGTGTCATGGGCCTTAGTAACCCAATCTGCAGATGAGAAAACTGAGGCTCCAGGGAGCATAAGCCACTCCCCAGGATGCAGGTCAAAGGTAGGATCTGAAGCAAGCCTGCCTGCCAGCCATATCGCCCATGGAGCCCAGGGCCCAGGAGGAAACACGGCTAGGGCAGGCAGCCAGACCCCCACCCTTAGTCCTGCTTGGTCTGGGAAGGTTGGGAGCCTCTCCCAAGGTCACGCAGCAAGGTCAAGCCACTCAAGCCCAGTGTCCTCTCCTCAACCCTAGGCAGGGGTGGAGATAGGGGGTTGAGGAAGGGTGAGTTCAGGCCGGCATCCGCTTTGCCATCTGCAGGGGCCCCCCACTTCCTGGAGCCCCCCTCCATTGTACGTCAACAGCTCTGTGGGGCCCAGCCCACCTCTGGTGTCCCCCCCGCCATGGTGCCCCTTGGCAGAGGGCTGCCCGGGACTCCTGGGCCCAGGGAGCCCACCTGGACCTGCTCCTTTCACCTGCCTGGCTCAAATCCTCAGCATCTCCAGGTGAAACCCGCATCCGGCAGGCCAGGGCCGAGTCATCCAAAGACCAGGGTGCCCACAAAAGAGGTGCCGCTGCCACCCACAGCTCTGGCTCCCCCAGCCATGGGGACCTCAGTGTCCTCTTTGGCCCAGGAGTCCACACACCACTGGTCAGAGCCACCTGTCCCCTGCCAGGGAAGCAGGGCTGGAGCCCCAGCCAGACCGTCTGAGGCCGTGGACTGAGCCTGTCCGGACTAAGTGGACTAAGCAGAGACTAAGCTCCTTCCCAGACCCTGGAGAACCCAGGCCAGATCTGGGGACCCCTGACTCGAGGCCGGCTGTCACAGCGTGGCCGGGTGGGTCTGAGACAGGGCAGTGCTCACCCACGAGATGGGGCTAAGAAGCCCACCTTGCCAGCCAGGCGGGCTCAGTTGAGGGAGCATGTGCCAGGCAAGTGGCCATGTCTGTGGCCAGAGCCAGGGCCAGCCTGACTGTCTTCAGAGCCCCTCCTGAGCATCTCGCCCCCTGGGGTCACCTCGGGCCACATGCTCTGGTAACCAGCAAGGTCACTTCGTCCAAAGTGACATCCAGCCTCTGGACCACAGCCCTCAGCCCAGATCTCCCTTCACCAAGCTCCTGGACCAAATCAGATCTAACTCCCACCAAGCTGCCTGCTGGGGTGAAGGAACAGCCAGGGAAGCCGAGGATCCATAAATCTTTTTGGAGGGATTCCCCAGATACCAGACGCCAGAGTCTCCTGGAAGATAAGAGTTCACAGAAAGAGGCTGAGACCCAAAGACAGGGGGCTCGTCCACCAGACAACACACACACACGTACACACATGTAGACACACATATATGCACACACACACAAACACATGCACACACATACGTGCAAAAACATAACAGAAACACATATACACGTGTGTACACATATGCTACACGCATGCACACACATACATACAAAAATACAAACCCATATACACACAGGTATAGCCAGACACACACGGACACACACACGCACACACACGCAAACACGTGCACATGTCTATTTGTATTCAGATGCACAGACATGTGCGTGCACACGTGCAAAAACACAACACATGCAACACGCATACACATGAGTGCACACACATGCATACGTGTGCACACATGTACGCATGCACACGCATGCACACGCATGCACACACACATGCACACAGAACCGTGCAGACACACATGCTTGCGCATGGAAGCACAGGCACGTGCACACATAGAACACACGTGCATGCACACGTGAGTGAGAGAAGTCGCTCAGTCATGTCCAACTCATATAAATACACACGCACATATAAACACGTGTGTGTTCATACATACAAACACACATACACACAGATAAACACATACACACACGTGCACACACATGCACACACAAAGTTGTCACCGCGGGGAGTTGGGGGTTTGTGTCTTGCTCTGACTACAGAGCGGCTATAAAGTGGCTCTTGGGGAGTCCTTCACTCATCAGAGGAGGAAGGGCCCGCGGGGTGGGGGCAGTGGCCGCCCGGGAAGTAAGGTGAGGTGCCAGGGCGGGGCTGCGGCCCAGAGCACAGGCAGCCCCCTCCAGTCAACGGAAATCCAGCTGGTTTAATGAAAACGTTAACCTCGATTTCACCCGACATCCCCCCTGTACCGCCGAGGCCTGAGGACAGGGAGCACTGCCCCCGCGGCCAGAGGACGCCCACAGCCCCTAGCTCACACAGGCACATCTGCGGCCGGCGGGGGGCGCCCCTGGAAGCCACCACAGGCCCTGCCTGTGCCCCCCGCCCCAGTCCCCCAAGCTCCCTAGCTTTCCAGGGGGGCTGCACCCCAGCTTAGCCCAGAGGCTGCCCAAAGTGGGGTGGGCTGGGCAGAGGCTGGGGGCAGGTCTGTAACCCGCTCGCTGAGGACAGCGGGAAGGGCTTTTTCCAATTACCTCAAACACGGGAGTCTGGTTTCCGTGTCAGAGAACACACATTTCATCATTTTTATCTCCTCCATCAGGACTCAGAGCCAGGGCTTCGCGGGCCTGGAGGCGGCTCTGTGTTCAGTAATCAGAGCCAGGCCCCCAGCCACCCGGCTGGCCCGACCAGGCGGGCCTGCAGAGCGCCTTGGCCCCGTCTGCAGGTGGGAGCACTGAGGCACGGAGCACTGTGTAGCCTGGCCTCTGCCACGTGGGCCCCGAGGAGAGCCCAGGACCCCGCTGTATCAGCCCTCGACTGGAACTGGCTTCAAAGGGCGGCGAACTCCCGGGCCGACAATCTCCCAGGCCGACGAACTCCCAGGCCGACATCCTGTCCTTGCCAGTCCCTCTGGAGGACCGCCCACAGAGAGGCCTCACCCTGTCCTCCCTGGGGAGGAGCCTGTGGCCCAGAGAGGGATGCGGAGCCCCAGCGGGCTCCCCCACCGCGTGGCCCAGGCCCCTGCCACAGAGGGTCCCACGCAGAGGCTCCCGCTGGCCTGAGCCGATGAGTGTGAAGTGGACTTCGTGTCACCAGCCCGGAGGCAGCGCCCGAGAAGGCCCGGAGGCTCAGGGCCACCGCCTGTGAGGGGACTCTCCCTCCCGAGGAATGGACCAGGCCTGTCCAGTCCACCTGGCCCCAAAGCCAAACACCACACGGGGCTGCGGCCACCGCCCCCTCCCGCTGCCCCCCCGGGGGCCGTAAACCCACAGCTAGGACCCTCCCTGAGCCGGGGCTTCCGTGTACTGGAGAAGCAGCAGCCGTCCACGCACACGGGTCTCCACGTCCCCGCCCGCCCGGGGGCTGAGTTATTTACAGCCGTGGAAACCAGGCCCAGGGACAGGTGTCAGCTACAGATTGCCCGCCCCTGGCCACTCGCCTTGTCACCCCCATTTATCCAGGCCTACAGGCCTGTCTTTGGCTCCTGTCCCCAGGCTGCCTTCTTTACCGACAGCCCAGGGTCTCCAGCCCCCGCCTCCAACTCGGGGATGTGGGCTGGGCCGGCCTCTCTCGCAGAGGCTGCAGTTCTGGGGGCATGGAGGGGCAGCGCCGTGATGCCCTTGCTGAGGGTGGTGCAGACAGTCGCCCAGTGGGTGACACCTGCAGGGGAACAGGTGAGCGGGGGCTGCTGGGCAGCTGCTGAGCCACGTGAAGTGGTCCTCCCTGCTGACTCTCTCCAAGAGACGCGCCCCATCCCTGCCCCGCCCCCACAGAGCCCCACACCAAGAGGAGGCCCTGCCCCGGCTTCCATCTGGAGCCCACCCAGACATCAGCAGGCCCCTAACCGTGAGGCCACCAGGCGCTTTGTTAAAATTCATCACCATGCTCCAGGCCCCCCACCACCCCCCGGCCACCACGGCGAAGAGATGACCTGTGAGCTCGGACACCTGCCAAGACCTCTGGCGCTGTCACGTTAGAAAGGGACGCGGGAGGCTCTGCCACCGACAGCGTCCCGCGGCCTGTCATTAAATATTGATGAAAGGAGAGAGGGGACAGCTATGCAAATCAGGCATTGATCTTCCCAGGCAGGACTGAGATAATGAGGGGACCGAGGCGGGCCGGGGTGCTGGGAGGAGACCCCCAGTGCCAGCCTGCCATGGACGGGGTCTTGGGCCCAGCAGGCCCAGGGGTCCCGGCACCAAAGGAAGGGATGGGGTGGGGAGGGACACAGACAGACCCCACCGTCCAGCCTCTGCTCCCGAGCTCAGAGACGCCGCTGCTTCCCCAAGCCAGCCCCCCAGGAGGGGCCTCAGCCCCACGGGTGAGAGGCCATCTCCCATCCTTGGATCTGCATTCCAGCTTTGCTGCCTAACGGTTTTTTTGATTTTTTTTTTAAATAGGAGCATCTGACTTTAAGACAATCCATATAGTAAACGTCTAAAAATAAGTGGCGACATGTATATTCTTGCAAATCTCCTTTGCAAAACACCTCAAAGAACTGAATTACATATCTACTTTAAAACCAGTGACGCTTATGTTTTCAAGAAGGATCAAAGTGTCTTCCTTCTGATTGACGAGGCGGCCCCAGCAGCATTCCCCTCTTCTTCCCCAGCGAAGGCTAGAACCTCCGAGCTGGGAAGGTGGGGACAGGTGGGGCTGGCACCCAATCGGGGAGGCGGCTGAGAGCCGCCCCTCCCCCGATTTCTGGAGCGAGGAGATTCTCCAGGAACTCCATTTGGCACGCGGCCTCGAGGCCACAAGGGGCACCCTGGTTTCCTTTGATTCACAGGTAGCCCCACACCTGGGCCAGCTGGCCCTTCCCCAGTTCTTCGATAGGCTAAGACAGGGCCAGTCTGCAAGCCCACGTCTGCTGGACCCCAGCCCCTCCCCGACGCCCCCACCCCACGAGGACCCGCAACCAGGCGCTGTGCCTTCTGGGTCCACCCCTCATTCCTGGGAGATTCTGATGCAAAACAGTTCTTTCCTAAGTGGTCTTTTTAAGAAGCGGCTGCTCAGCTAGCCGGAACCCTCTGTTTCCCAGAAACAGGGCTCCTGGTGGGAGTCTCCTGGCCCAGCACTGTCCGCTCAGCATCCCCTCCCGGGCTGTGGTGGCCGTGCTGGGCCTGGGAGGTGAGTCAGGGCAGGCCGCCATCGCGGGTCTTCAGCCAGCTCTTCCCAGCACCTCCCCTGCTACAGCCAGAGCCCCCACCCCCGGCGTTGCCTCTTAGTAGTTTTTGATCCACTGACTCACCTGCTCCTACAGGGATGAGGGTCCAGGCCAGCAGACCCCTCCACCCACCGGGCCCCCACCCTCTTCACATCTGGCCTGGCCTCTGCTCCCCCTCCTCCCTGCCCCCCACCACCGCTCAGGGTCAAAGTCGCCAGCTGCAGCCTCAGTCCCCACCGTGAGCGCGTGACCACTCCCGTGGGTCTCCTCCACCCGCCACAGCATCCTCCCCATCCCCAGCTCCAGGACTTTCTCCCACCTGCCTGGAAGCAAGAGAGGAAAAGCTTTCCTGCCCTGCCAAAACCGACGAGGGAGGGGGTTTAGTTGCTGGGAGGACTGAATTGCTAGGGTCTCCCTGGCCCCTCCGTTCCCGACAGAAGGGACAGCTGGAGCTATCAGTGACCCCCCCACCCCTGGCCCCACAGCCTGACGCTTCGCACAATTGAAAATCAAAATCCAATTGTCGGTCCTGCCGCTCACAGCGGGGGCTCGGGGCCTCCATGCCTGCGGATAGGAAGGGGTCACTCTGCAGACAGCCCTTTTCCCCAGTGGCCAGATGCGACAAGTGCCCTGGAGGGGGGCCCACACTCCTCCTCTCCACCCTCCCAGGCTGCTGCAGGCAGGGCTGTCCCCGGCTGACGGCAGCCCTCTCCCAAGTCATTACTGACCCAGCAGGTCCTAAAACCCAGTCTCAGGCCCTTCAGGCCCTTCTGCTGCCCAGCAGGCTCTGTTGCTGCGTGGGTTTGGCGGGGAGAAGGCTTTTAGGAAAGGGACTAGGATCCCTCAGGCCCCCACGAGCCCCGCCCCATACCTCACCCCTCTCCTCCACCTGCAGGAGGGGTCAGCTGCCCACTGGCCTTGCCAGCCACTACGTCCAGCTCATTCCAAGGTGTTAAGAGGCAGCTCATTCTAAGGTGTTAAGAGGCAGCGCTAACAGGACTGGGTGTGAAGGGCTGAAAAGCAAGGACGTTAACCCTCTCCACCCCTCCGGTGCCAGACACCAGCCCCCACAGCCGTTGTCCCGTTCACAGCAAAGCTCACTGTTAGGAATAATTAACACAAAATAAATTGACCGCAGCCAAAACTCTCCTGGAAAATGCTATGCTTGGACAAAGCTTGGCAGAAGTGCTGTCGACCCCCTGGGACTCCAGGTTGGAGCAGCCAGGCAGGGAAGGCGTGACCTCAGATCCGACGTGCGATGAAGGACGTGCCCAGAAAACCACCAAGGACAGAGGCTTCGGGGAATGGAGACGTTTACCAGGAAAACCAGAACCGTGAATCAACGCTCCTGCAGGGAACATCAATCAGGTAATTCGGTTGTCTCTGAGGTTGAATGTAGCCCCAAAGACGGGCGATCCCAACCTCCAAACTGAGATGTGACCTAATTTGGTAAGAGTCTTTGCCAATGTGGTTACGTCAAGGATCTTGAGATGGGGAGGCGGCCCTGGATTTTCTGGCAGGGGGGCCGGGGGGATCCCTAAATGCAGCACGTGTGTTTTGTCTGAGGGACGAGGCGGGAGATTTGCTCACACCCAGAGGAGGCCCCATGAAAGTAGCAGCAGAGACTGGAAGGAGCTCGGTCCAGCCAACACCTTGGTTTCAGCCTGGCCTGGCTCTGTGCTCAGGCTGGGCTGAGCTCTCACCTGAAAGCCCCTGGGAAGGCCCTCAGCCAGGCCCTTTCTTCCGGTCTGGGCAGAATTCAGTTCCTGGAGGCCTAGGACACAGAAGACCCTGCTCCTGCACTGGCTATTGGCCAGAGGCTGGGAGGGGCGCTCAGCAAGCAGAGGTCACTTGTCCCGTGGTCCTGACCACCTTGAGTGGCAGGGATGTGTGGACTTCTGCTTCCTGCCCCTGACCCATCTCTGCCACCCACCAGGGAGAACACTCTGCCTTTAAAGGCCACGTGACTCGGTAGATGCCCTCCCCACCGCACCCCCCACCCCAGAGAATGTCCCTGTGTTGAGGCCAGCGGATTCACAAGCCCCCAGGGCCACGTCACAGAGGGTGGGGCCACGGGGCTGTCCTGGAAACCCTGCGCTGTTGAAAACATGCGTAGAAATAAGGCCGAATAACTCAGGGTCAGATGTCGTCAGGCTAGAACCACGGGACCTCGGGACCCGTCCCAGCCTGCCTGGCGCACAGCCAGGCCGCCCGCCCGGGGCTGCGCCTCTGGCCCCCGCCCTGCCTCCCACTGTCCCCAGCCAGCCCCACTTGGGTCCACCCCAGGCCCGAGCTGACCGTCCGGTCCTTGGAGGGGCTGGGGTCCCGAGGGCCTGGCTTTGTCTCAGCCTTGTTGTGCAGGCCGCAGGCCTCAGGGCCTGTGCAGGCTGGTGGAGCATCCGCCCCATCCCATCCGGGGCTTGTGCTCAGGACACTACGGGGTGTGAGGGGGGACCCTGCACACGCCAGTCAATCCCTGGGTGTAGACGCTCATCCCAGCCACGAGCCCTCGAGCCCTTGGCCCTCAGAGCTCCTGCGACCCTCCCCCTCAGGGCTTCTCCAGCCCCACCCCCCTGTGTTGACTTGCTCCCCCCATATCTTGTCCCCTCTTATCTGCTGGTGACCCCAGAACCCTTCAAATGCACCACTCACCCTGAGTCTCCAGGCAGGCTTCTGGGGAAACTTCAACCCAGCGCTGAGAGCTTGGGTTCTGAGGGCGTGGCCCCCTTTGCTGATGGCACAGACCCGAAATCCCCCACCGGGACAGCCAAGCTGGTCGCTTGCAGGAGCAGTGACTGACCCCACCTGGGGGCCCGGCCTCTTACCCACCCGTCCCATGTTCTCGCCAAGGCCGCTCCTCCCTGGGCCCTGGCCCCGCCCGGAGAGTCAGGGGCTGACTCACGAGTGCGGCCCCCATAGAAGCGGCTCGTGGACGGCTCGGGCCCTGCTGCCCAGCAGGTGCGAGGCCCCGGCTGACCGGAGCATGGGCCGGGGGCTCAGGGCGTCCCCGCAACCCCGACCCCGCTCAACCTGGCGCCCCTGCGCCCTCCAGACAGATGGGCTGGGCTGATCTGCGAGGCGGGAGCGCGGGATTTATGTACTGAAGAGTCTGCTTCTGAAGCTGACGGCCGTTGAGGAGCAATCTCGCCCCAATAAATTCTGCCTTCAGCACCGGGCCCTCCTCTCTGCTGAGCTGTCACATCCTGAGCAACTCCCGGGAATCAGAAGTCCATCACGTGAGTGGGAGGCAGGCTCCTGCCTGGGGCGGTGGGCTTGGTGGGGGGTGGGGGTGGCACACAGGTGCCCCTGGCTCAGACGGGACCAGGGCCATGCAGTCAGCTCCTCGGGTGACGTCCGAGAGGCCCCAGGTCTCTTCACGTGGAGGAAGGAAAACTGTCTGAGTCCACAGACCCCTAACCCCTCCAGGCCGCACCCAGCTCCCCAGACCTGCACCTGCCAGCGTGGGGCTGGCCGCCGCCTTGGACACCCGGCTCTGACCCGTAGCCCAGACCTGCCCCTGCAGGGACTCCCCAGCCCTTTGGCGCTTGCAGGCCCCAGTGTGCCCTGCCCGGCTCCCCCCTCCTGCCCCGAATGGCTGGCCCTCTTGACCCCTCCTCAGCCCGTCCCCCATCACCCGCCACCTGCCCACTCACCCCTCCAATCCCGGGATTTCAGACTCCTCACCCTTCGAGACCAGGGCCCCCTCCACTGTTCCTCAAGCTCCAAATGCCGCTGCCCCGCCCTCCAGGCCAGGCTGGGCCCACCCCGAGTATCCTGAGGTCCTGCTGGATCCCAGGGCAAACTGATAGAGCGGAGAGGCCCTGACTTGGATCACGCACGTGGCAACTTACTCCTTGGTCTGACGTTTAGCTTGGCACCGCTGTAATTAACATGCATTTGGGAAGCGTTTACTTGTATCAGTTAGGCCTTGTTAGGTTTCTATGGAGACTAATCAGCTGTAACAGGAGGATCGGGGTCCCTGTCCTCCTTGGTGGCCGTGGACGGACAGGAGCTTGCAGACAGAGCTGGCTGCCACCAGCCGCTCCATTCCAGCCACCGACAGTCCAGCTAACAGACTCTCCACCCAGCTGGGCACAATGCCTGACACCTCTCCTGGGGCTGTCAAACCCCCTCGAGGGCATCAGGGGCCCCCCTGCCCCCCAGAGGGGATGGGACCAGGCTGGAAAGGGGCCAGGCCTCAGAGCCCCCTGCTCCAGCCTGGCAGGATGCCCCAGGCTCCCCCAGAATAGTTCTGCTGTGTACAGCCTCCCACCCTGCTCCCCGCAGAGAGGCGGGGTCACCACACGCTGGCCAGCCGCCGCATCAGACAGGCAGGCAGACGGAGGGGGAACGGCTGCAGAGGCAGGCTCTCCAGAGGAGCAAAGGGGAGCCTTTGGCGTCAGTGTCCTGGGGGTTCGGCACCCCTGCGGTGCCCTGTCAGGGACCTCACAAGAGCAGCCCCTGCCACACGGCCATGTGACCCCCACACACACTTTATAAGGGGCTCAGAGGCCACACAGGGAGGCGGGGACACAAGCAGAGAGGCCACTGGCGCCCAGAGGGGCCGACTCGGGGTGGTCACCCTTTTTGCCAATGAGGGAACTGGGGCAGAGCCCGGAGGAGGGAGGGCCTGTGTGGGATCCTGGCCGGTGAGTCTCTGAGCCCCCGTGTATCCAGGCCCAAGGGTCTGCTGGTCGGGGGAGGCAGGAGGGAAGACGGAGCCCTCTGGCCCACCGGTCTGAGGGCGAGAGCGGGTGCTGCCCAGGAGCCCCCAGAGCACGCCTGCGACACAGCTGCCCAGGCCCTGCCTCTCTCCTCCAGGCTGACCCCCGTCCAAGGGCCCCCCAGGGAGACGCCCACGGGGGGAAGCCCAGGAAGCACCCTCACCCTGCCCCAGGGTCGGCCCGGCTGCCTCCCCCTGGGGGCGGGTGGGGCCAAGCTCTCAGCGCCCCCCAGCACCCCCCAACAAGGAGGAGCAAAGCCCGCCCATCTCCGCATCGCCTGCACCTGCTGGTCTGGGGGGCTCGGCTGGCTGGGCGGACGCTATCCGTGGCCCTCATCACCGACGGCCCTCGTCCGCCAGACCGTCCCCTCCACGGGGCCAGGACGGGCCTGCCCGGTCAAGGCCTCTTCACCAGGGCCCAGAAGCGTGTCTGCACTGGCCTGCTGAAGGTTCACACTTGCATGGAAGGGGAAACTGAGGCCAGGAGCGAGGAGCCAGGCTTCAAGGCCACGGGCAGAGGGTCAGCGAGCCGGATGGAGGCCGTGGGGAGCATGCTGTGATGAGACAGCCCTGGGCGGCTGACACGGCCCTGCCTGCAGTCACCCCGTCCAGTCCCAGGACTGTTCCAGCCCAGCTGGGTGTCTGTCCTGACAACACCGCCCACGCCAGGCTCTGCCGCCTGAGAAGTGACCTGGAGGCCACAGCAATGGGGGCCTTGCTGTCATTTTGATCCAGGGCCCAGAGCTCGGGCTGTCCCACACCTGTCCCCAGCTCCCCGCAGGCCCACACTCTGAGACGGGCAAGGCCATCATCCACGCCAGGTGGGACCCCAGGACCCAGCTCTGCGGGCCCGGAGCAGAGAAATGGCCTGGCTGCGGCCTGCATGACCAGACCTGCCCACAGGCTGACCCGCCTCCCCAGTCCCTGCAGCCCCACCCCCTGACCCCTGACGCTCAGGAGCCCGGGGTGCAGCGGTGGGGGTGAGGGCATCTCTCCCTGCCCTGGCCCCTGGCCTAGCAGCAGCACCCCACCAGCCGGCCCTAAACATTCATATGCACCTCCCTCCTCCTCGCAGTGTGGACAGGGCATCCGTCTCCACCTGCCTCAGGCCCCAGCCCTGCTGGACAGCCGTGAGAGGGTCCACCCGCTGTCCTGAGGATGGGCAAGTGGCAGGACAAGACACAGAGAGGATCACTGGGGAGGGACTGGGTTCCGTGGGGCCCACACAGCCTGTCAGGCCCTGCCCGGAGACACCCCCCGGGAGAGGTGGTCCCCATGCCCGGGGGCTAGCCTTCCCCTATGAAGGGGACATCACCCCTGGGGACCCCTCGCTGCCCCACAGTGCCCTGGCCCGGCTCTCTGCCCCACACTCAGCCCAGGCACCACTGCCCTCCCAGGGGAGACCACCTCCCGGGCCCCACGATGCGCTGGGGTCTTCTCCGGTGTCCCCTCCAGACTGCAGCACTCTGGACCACAACAGCCTAACCGTGTGACCCCGCAGGCTAGGCCTGAGCTGAGCGGGATTGTGTTGGAAGGGATAAAGGTGGGAAGATGGATGGGAGTAGGGAGTAGGTGCTTGAGGCTCAGTGAGTGGGTCACCAGACACATGGAAGGAGGGTGAGCTGTGGACGGATGGATGAGGGAAGGAAGGATGGATGGAAAGAAGGAAGGTAGGACCCCCAGCAGGAGGGAAGAAGGGAGGACAGACTGGCCTCGACAGGCAGCCCGCCCCCACGCCCCGCCAGCCTCCTCGCTGTTCCGGCCCCCTGAGATGAGCGGCACAGCGACCCCACAGTGCCCTTCCATACTGAATGTCCCCTGAGGCCAGCTTCGTGTTCCTTCCCTTCTGTCCGCAGCCCCCTGGGCTGGGCCGAAGGGGACCAGGGGGCCGCCACCCACACTGGGTAGTGGGAATCCAGAGGACCCCAGACCGCTGCGCTTTCTGTAGCCGCCGCTTCCTCGAATGCCCGTAAACAGGAGCGCTCAGTTGGTGGGCCAGCAGGCACGGGGGCCGGTGGGTCGGGGCTGGAGGTGGGAGGGGCTGGGCAAGGGACAGAGAGCCCAAGGGCTCCCCCAGGGGGCAGTGGGACAGCCCAGGGTGGGGTGCAGGTCCGCCGCAGGCGCCTCCCCAGGCTCTCCCAGCTCAGGGGGGCCTCTCCAGAGCTCTTCCTGACCCCCGCTCTCTCCTCCCGCCAGCATCACCTGAGCCTGCGTCGTGTGCCCCTGGAGCCTTCCTGGCCTCACAGCCCCCAGGGTCCAGCCATGAGATGCACCGCAGGGCGCCTGTCAGCAGGGGGACAGTGTGGAATGTCCTGGAGGGGAGGGGACCCTGGGCACCGCTTGACTGTTGTCTGCCTGTGTGTGCTCACTCGGCACACACACACACAAGCACGTTCCATTAAGAGATTAGCCAGACCCGATGCCCCCTAGAAGCCCCAGGCTGGTTGGACCAACACAATAGCAGCAGAGCACCGAGCAACCTGCCTCCGTGGGGAGGGGGGAGGGGGCCCACCCAGCACCCCCAGGCCGGCGCCAGGCCCTGGAGGAGGCAAAGGAGACCCCTGACAGTTAGCACCGGGGGCCAGAGACAGCGGGGGCTTCCCGTAAATCCCACACCTGCCCGGCTGCTGCGGCCACCGCGCCCGCTCCCCACCTGCCCGGGCCAGCTGTGCCCCGACCCAGCACGGCGGCGGGTATGCGGGCATGCAGGGCAGGCGGGGCAGGCAGGTGTCTCTCCTCGGGGGTCCCGGGGAGGCTGCGTCCTCCCAGCCCTTCTGCCCAGAGCTCCCAGAGAGCAAGCTAGATGCCCCCGCGACGGCCGGAGAGCGGGGCTGAGTGGGACTCCGCAGCAGGGGCCAGGCTAGAGATTGAGCCTGGTTGGGGCTCCTCCTGGGAGACACCGAGCCGGCACCTCCGGGTGGAAGGGGGCGGCGGGCGCCGGGGAGAGCCGCGCACGCTGCAGCTGGGCCATGGGGGCCTCTGTCCAGTGAGACCACCACCCACCCAGTGAGCGGCCCCAGGCCCCTTCCCTCACAGCACCCCAGCCCCCCACCTCTCTCAACATCCAGGTCCAGGGAGCTCACGGTGCCCAGCTGCCCAGGAAAAGGGGCTCAGCCTCCTGTTTCTCTGAAGGCACCCCACCCCAGAAACACCATGTGTTTGGGTTGCAAGGGCAGGGCGCAGGGCCCTACGGCCAGAGCGGGCCTTCCTCCACGCCTGCCCGGCTGCCCTGGTCCCTGACTTCCCACCCTTGGTGACCATCTACACAGCGAGAGGGTGGGGGTTAGTGAGCCCAGACCTGCCCCTGAGGTCTGCCGGGGAGGGGGCCTAGCAGGGCTCAAAGAGCCCCTCCTGCCTTTAGCATCTGTAGCCACAGCCTCGGCCGGCCCCACTGGGCCACTCATATCCCCAGACTCCGTCGGAGAAAGCCCGGGCCTGGCACATCAGGCTGTGGTCCTTCGGGCCCCCAGCTCAGCAGAGGCGCCAACCCAGGGAAGGGCGGCTTCAGGCCAGGCTGCCTGGCTGCTGGGGATCCCCATCCCCAGGACAGACCACCAGGACAGGCCCTGGCCCTGGACCCCACACCAGGACAGACCACCAGCTCAGGCCCCAGGCCTGGGCCTCCACCAGGACAGACCACCAGCTCAGGCCCCGGCCCTGGACCCCCACACCAGGACAGACCACCAGCTCAGGCCCCAGGCCTGGGCCCCCATCAGGACAGACCACCAGGACAGGCCCCGGCCCTGGACCCCACACCAGGACAGACCACCAGCTCAGGCCCCGGGCCTGGACCCTCACCAGGACAGACCACCAGGACAGGCCTCAGGCCTGGACCTCCACCCCTAGACAGACCACCAGCTCAGGCCCGGGCCTTGGACCCCACACCAGGACAGACCACCAGCTCAGGCCCAGGCCCTGGACCCCACACCAGGACAGACCACCAGCTCAGGCCCAGGCCCTGGACCCCACACCAGGACAGACCACCAGCTCAGGCCCAGGCCCTGGACCCCACACCAGGACAGACCACCAGCTCAGGCCCAGGCCCTGGACCCCACACCAGGACAGACCACCAGCTCAGGCCCAGGCCCTGGACCCCACACCAGGACAGACCACCAGCTCAGGCCCCAGGCCTGGGCCCACACCAGGACAGACCACCAGCTCAGGCCCCGGCCTGGCCAGGATGCCTCTGCGCTCTGGTGGCTCCGCAGTGGGGCTCAGGCTGACTGCAGCCGGGGTTGCGGGCAAGGAGTCTGGGGGGCTCCTCCAAGGGCAGAGGGCCAGGACTGCACTGCACCCGCCACTGCCTTCCCGAGGGGGCTGTAATTGGAGTCTCAGGAGCAGACGGGCCCCACTGCCGGGACAAAGGGCCCACCGGCTGATCCCCCAGCAAAGACCAGGCTGAGCTGGGCCCCTAATCCTCGTCCTGTCCCTGGAGGGTGCCCAGGTGCCCGGGCCCGGCCAGGCCCCTACTAAGAGGCTCTAATTGGAGACCCAGCATGGGCCGGCCCCTGGGGGAACTCACCCAGAGCAGGTGGAGGGTGAGGGCCAGGGCCTCCAGTCCCCCACTGTGAAGCTGGAGCGTCTGTCATGGGCCCAGGGCTGGGGGTGAGGGTTGTGTATCCAGTCCCTGGCAGCCTCATCCATGTCCCGGAATTGGGGAGCAATTAGCACCCCATGGGGCCTCTTGACAAAGGGGGATGGGGACAGATTCATGCTCTGCCTGGTTCCCTAGGGCAGATGGGGCCTCTGGCGGCTCAGCAGGTGTCCTGGGCACCGGGCATCCACACCCTCCCCGTCCGTGGGGAGACCCAGGCCCCTGGGCACCAGGCGTCCACACCCTCCCCGTCCGTGGGGAGACCCAGGCCCCTGGGCACCGGGGGTCCACCCTGTCCCCGTCCGTGGGGAGACCGAGGCCCCTTCCTGAGCTGCAGTGTGTCTGACCCCGACACTGGAATGTGGGTTCAGCACAAGACCCCACTAGAATCCTGGTGCCAGACTCCACCTGGGAAGCCAGGAGAAGAAGGGGCGCCAGAAGAGCGCCCCGGCCCCTGCTCTGCCCCCAGGCTCCCCACAGCCTGTCCCTCAGCCTCATCCTCTGTCCAGGGGCCCTGCCATGCCTCCTGGCCACCTCCACCCCACACTGTGACCCCCAAGCCCTTCCTCCTGGAGGCTGAAGTTCACATTTTCAAAGGTGATCTGAGCCACCCCCAAATCTCTATCCCCACCGGGGTCCTGCTGAGGCCTCCCGCCTGGATGCACTGCTGCCCCGCTGGAGGGTGCGGCCGCCTCCCCAGTCCTGGGGACACACACCGCACCTCCTCCTCACAGCGCCACGCTACAGTCCCCAGCAGGACCACCCTCCCAGGTCAACAGAGAGCCTAACTTTTCACAGGCACACAGGCGCGTGCACACACACACACAGCCACACTCCCAGATGGAGTGCCCTGCCCACCGGCGTGCCCTAGAGACAGAGGCTGCACGGGTGCTCAGGGCCAGCCCTGACCCCATCCCTCAGTGTGACCTGCGTGAGTCCCCTCCCTCGAGCGTCTCCGCGCAGGGTGGAGGCTGACGGCTGGACACCCGCGGGTGCCCACCACCTCGGCCAACAGTTCATGGGCCGTATCACCGGCGCTGCTTTGAATAAGGGAGTTACCCCAGAGGTCCCTGGAAGCCTGGTGCAGACAGGGGTCAGGGGGGAGGGGGCGGGAAGAGCGTGAGGCCCCTGCCTCTGTTCCCCAGTCATCGTGCCCACCGCTAACCCCAGACAGAGGCGGCACACTCCCGGCCACACGCGTAACCATCCTGCATCAGTGCTGACGCCGACTTGACAGGTTAGACCTCTCAGTGTGATCTGTCTCCAACAGTCAGCACAAGGGGGAAGCCCCACCTGGTTTTGAGTATTTAAACCTCCACATAAAAAACGTAGACCCCAGGAGTGCAAGCGCGTTAAGGAACCTAATATTATCTTTAAGGGAGCGGGCAGCCCCCGCCCCCCCTCCCCAATGCAAATGTCCCGTTTTTATCTGTGGCTGACAGGCATGTCGCAAATAGGATTAGAAAGCCATTTTGTGAAATGGAAACGAACAGGATTTAATGGAAAAACCAAAAGATGGTCCAAGACCCATTTTTCCTTAATGGTCTTTCTGGCCAGGAGGCTCCCCTAAATCACCTGCCAGGCTGACCCCCAGGACACCTGCCCCCCCCCCCCACCCCAGGAGACCAAAAGGCAGGCAGAGCTATGGGACCCTGTAAGAAGGGGCATGGTGAGAGGAAAACCACCACAGGACAGATCCGCCAGCAAAATTCACTTAACGGCTTTGCTGGGGCTTGATTACCGTGAACAACTTAATCCTCGCCCTGGAAGTCCACCCTGGGCTCCTCTGGGGACCATCCTCCAAGCCCCAGGCCCAGGAATGACGCAGCTGGGCATGCTGATCTGCAGGCCAACCACACATCCGCAGGGGCTTCTGACACGGGGGCCACCTGGCCCGCCCAGCCCTTGGCCTGTTGCCATGGCACCCCACGGCCGATCACAGTTGACCGACGGTGCTCAGCCCGCTCGCCCCTCACCCCCTTCCTCCTGAAGGAGACAGGGAGTTCCAGACTTTCTGTGCAGCTGCACAGGGAGCCAGGGCCCCCGCCCACCCTCAGCCCAACCCCAGACCCCGCCCACAGGCCTGCTGCCCCTGGCCATCTGCCTCCGCAGGGACGGAGGTTAGAGCCCAAGGCGGGCTGGGGTGTGTCGCGTGCTTCAGGGGCTACTTGCCGGATCCGGCCAAACCAAGCGCCGTAGGCTGGAACGTGTGCCCAGAGCTGCGTGCTGAAGTTGTGACACTCACAGCCCGGAAGGGCTCAGGCTGAGACGCAAACGTCTGTTGTTTCAGCCCCCGGCCGCGTCCTCTGTTCTATGCAGCAGTCAAGCAAACTCCAGGCAGGGGAAGGGAGAGGAGGGATAATGGGAAACGGGGCCGGGCGGCCACGGCACTAGGGAGCCACGGATGGTGTGTGAGCAGGGCAGGGCCGCAATCAGAGCCGTGCAGACGAAACAGCCGTCTGTCTGCCCCTATCATACCCACAGCCCGTGGGCATCCGGGTCTGCCCAGATACGTGGCCCAAGGCCATCGTCTGGGAGCAAGTGGCCACCCCGCAGAACGCCCCCCTCCTGCCCACAGCCAGAGGGGCAGGACCAGGTGAGCCCCACTCTGGGCTGCCTCGGGGGGTGGGGTCAGGAAGCTTCTAAGCCCAAGGGGCCTTTTTACACCTGAAATAAAGCCCTCCTCAAAGTACTCGTCTCCCCCCAACAGATACTCAGAGGGAGGCAGGGGGTGGGCAAGTTGGGGCTTGCCCCCCACCCCAGGCCACCTTCTCTCTCAGGGAGACAGGACGTTTTCACCCATAGGATGAGGCGGGCCCTGCTGAACCCCAACCCGGAGTACTGAGGTTCCCCAAATGATTGAGTTAACAAGGAAGGGTCCAAGAGGCAGAGCACACCCCGCCCTGGCTCCTGCCGGCAACCTTGCCCAGACGCTCCCCAAGCACAAATGTTCCGTTGGATGCCCAGGCTCCACTGAAGGCCTCTAAGTCTCTTGGTTCGAAATTAGGACTGTTTGTGACTGTGCCCACTGCTCAGCTTAAACCCAGCCACTCTTGCGTCCCGTGCTTGCAGCGACCTTGAACGTCCTAGGAGCTCAGATACCCCTCCCCCCACCCCCACTCGGCTGACGAGCAGAGGCGCCGGCCACCGCAAGCTCCCGTCAGCTGTCCCCAACATGTCACCAAGCCCATCACCACTCGGGTGAAGCTGTGGGTCTGAGGGCCGACCTGGGAGCTGAGTTGGTCAGGCTGCCTATGCCCAGGCCTGCCCAGGATAAGTGAGATGTTACTGGGCATGAGAAAAGAAATCCTCTTTTTAAAATCAAATATTTAGATATAATCCCTTAAATTTCTTTTCATTTGTTTCATCTGTTTCAAAACAGCTCAAGCTGGGGCTTCCCTGGTGGTGCAGTGGTTGAGAATCCACCTTTCAATGCGGGGAAACAGGTTCGATTCCTGGTTGGACAAGTATTGATAAGGTCCCACATGCTGCGGGGTAACTCCACGGTTGACCCGGGGTCTGTCCCGGGGTGACTCCACAGCACCACTACAGAGCCCACAAGTGACGACTAAGATGCCACGGGCTGCGGCCAAGACCTGATGCAGCCGAAAACAAATAGACTTATTAAAAAAAAAACAACAACAACAGCTCAAGGTCATGGTAGGAAATCCAAACACACAGAAGAGGCAGCCGTGCAGTCCCAGGAGAAAACTGACATCCCAGGATGCTTACCCAGCATCTCCCCTCCCCCGTGGTCTTTGCACCCCCGGGAACCAGAGTTTGGGGCAGACAGAGACCCTCTCCTGGCGTCTTGCTCCTGGCCCCTTCCATCACTGTTCTGCATGTGAACAGCCCCGAGACCGCACCTCAAACAAAGGCAGGAAGAGGGGCTCCCCGGCAGCTCCGCGGTAAAGAATCTGCCTGCCAACGCAGGTTCGAGGTCTGGGAGGATCCCACGTGCAAGAGCAATTAGGCCCGTGAGCTACAGCTATTGAAGAGCCTGCAAGGGAAGCCACCGTGAGAGGAGCACACACGCCGCAACCAGAAAAAAGCTCACACAGCAACGAAGACCCGGCACAGCCAGAAATAAAGATAAATGAGATTCCAAAAACCAGAGCACAGAGGCAGGACTAGAGCTCCCTGCATCCGCCGTCCAGGCAGAGGCCGGCCCGGGTCTGTCCCGGGTAACTCCACACGTGACCCCAAGTCTGTCCCGGGTAACTCCACGGGTCACCCCGGGTCTGTCCCGGGTAACTCCACGGGTTAGCCACGGGTGACCCCGGGTCTGTCCCAGGTAACTCTACACGTGACCCCGGGTCTGTCCCGGGTAACTCCACGGGTTAGCCACGGGTGACCCCAGGTCTGTCCCGGGTAACTCCACAGGTCACCCCGGGTCTGTCCCTGGTAACTCTACATGTGACCCCAGGTCTGTCCCGGGTAACTCCACGGGTCACCCCGGGTCTGTCCCTGGTAACTCCACAGGCACCCGCAAAGGTGAGGCCGCAAGCAGGCAGTACCCCCTGCCCTGGGTGTGGGCGCTGAAGCCAGAGGTCCCAGAGACTGCCCACCTGGCAGGGAGGCTGGTGATACAAAGGACGGCAGCAGGGGGCGCCTCAGCGCTCCCACCGTGCTGGGCCGCCAGGCCGGGCCACACACATGGCCCGCACACCCCCAAAGCCCCCTGCACCCCTCCCCTCGGGTCGGCGTGACTGGTGGCTGGCATGTCCCAGCTCAGAGCTGAGTCCATCGAGGAATGAAGGCCGGCTGAGCCATCAGGGGTGCAGAGAACCAGGAGCCCCCAGCCCACCCCCACCCCCGGGCTCCACTCCAGCCCCCACCCCGCTGATCTGGAGAAGTGTGGCTCCAGAGGCCCGGTGTTTACGTAATTAGCGTTTCGCACACATTTCTCAGCCCGAGAGGCTTATGGTGTGCCACCTGCTGCCTACCGCACCCCGGGAAGCCCGCCCACTCCCCAGCCCCTCGGCAGCCGGAGCCCCCGCCCTGGCCCACCCTGCACCGGGGCGCTTCCCTCTCTCACCAGCAGCTTCCAAGGCTGGAAGGCCCCAGGCGCTAAGCTCCACCGTGAGTTCAGAGTCCAGGGTTCTCCGTGCCCGTGAGCTCGAGGTGGGCCCCAGGCAAAATCCAGAGACTGGAAAACCTGGGCCCCCCCCCCTCGGGAGCCTCCCTGTCCAAGCCAGCTTCTCTCACCCCGTCACTCGATCGGTCCCTCAGCCCGCAGCAGCAACAGGGCCCCCCAAGGGTGCGCCTCGTTTCTGAGGGCTCTGGGGTGAGCCCCAGCCTCCCCTCGGCCCCTGCCCCCCAGGGCCTACTCGTCAGGCCATCCCTGCCAGGGCCACGCTGGGGCCAGCAGGTGTGAGGGGGCCTGCCTGTGTGCAGAGGCGCAGAGGGGAGCCCCCCAGGAAAGATGGCAGCGAAAGAGCCCTGCCAACTGCAGCTCATTATCCCTGTGATTAGTGCTAACAGCTTTCCTGGGCAGCCTCTGCAGGGCCGGTTCCAGGAGCAATTAACTGTAATTATCCTCAATCCCCCAATTCCTCTCCCCCAGCCCCTCCCCAGCCCGCAGAGGAGACACGTCAGCGGTGCGTGAGGCCCCCCAGGTTGCAGCCCATGTTCTGCAGGGGCCCTCAGACCCCACTCAGCCATGGGTGGGAAAAGGGGGAGGGAAGAGGGTTCCAGAAAGGCTAGGCTGGCTCCCCCTGGCCAGCCCCACCCGCCACCCCCCTAAGGGTGCCAGCCCCCCAACGCCGCCCCTGCTCCTTGCCCACCAGCCCTTCCTGTGTCTCAGCGCCCTTCCACACCATCGCAGGCCTCAGATGAAGGGAGGGAGGAGGAGGCCTGGCCCCATCTCAGGAACCAGAGTCTGAGGTTGGGGGACAACTCCGGGGGGGGGGTGGAGCCGGGCACTGGACAGGGTGGCCTCACACCTGACCGGGGCTGACCGAGAGGTGGGTCTCTGCCTCCCGCCACCCTGGCACAGCCCTGGCCATGATGGTGGAGGGCCTCAGGAGGGCAGAGGGCATCACAAAGGGAGGCCCCTAGTGACCCCAGCTTCCCACCCTGGACAGTGGGTAAACAGTGACCCTCCACTGGCCCCGGGGCCCAGGCCAAGGGCAGGGCAGGCTGAGGGCTGCTATGGGACATGCTGCAACAGAGGGGTGTCCAGGGGACACGTGCAAGGGGCAGCTGGACACCTGGTCTGGAACTCAATCAGCAGGGCCGCTGGCAGTGCGGGTGTGGACACACGGCCCAGGTGAGGCTGCTGCGCCCCGAGGACCTGGACGCAGGGTGTGGGGGTCTGCGCGGCGGGGGGCAGGGCTGGGGGGGGCGGAGGGCAGCAGGGACAGCGAGGGGACAGTCTGGGGCCAGGGAAGGGGACAGTCTTGTTGTCCGGGGCCGAGGTGTGAGGAAGGGACAGTCGGGTTGGGGCGGGAGGGATAGTCCAGGGCTGGGTGTTAGGGGCCATGGATGCCGCTTCTCAGGAAGCCTGGGGCCCGTCTGCATGTCCTCCGCCGGGCAGAGCATCCATGGCTTGGACAGACCCCACCACACATGCTGCTTCCCTTCAGATGGCGGGGCAGAGGGCCGGGACACAGGAGATGCTGGGGGTGGGACACAGCCGATGGACAGGGGCAGCCAGGCCCCTAGGGACAAGCTGGGGCCTCCCTTCCATCTCCTCTGCTTCTGCGGCTGAGGAGGCTAGAGGCTGGAAGAAGCCAGGTGGACCCAGACACCTAGGGCGGTCACAAGGAGGCTGGCAAGAGCTGAGTGGTGTCCCCCCCAAGTTCGCTGAGTGTCCTAACTGAGCCCCAGCTCCTCAGAACAAGACTGCAAGAGGAGGCGGGCCTTGGAAAGGGGTGATTTGGCGGAAACAAGGTCCTGTGGGCCAGCCCCAAAACAACATTACTGGTTATAAGGGGCAAGGCTGACGCACAGGGGGATACCAGGGGCTTGGGGCACAGAGGAGAGGCCTTGTGAGGACACGGGGTGGGGAGACGGCCGTCTGCAGGCTGCAAGAGAGGCCTGGGAAAACCAGGCCTGCCGGCACCCTGACCTCAGACTTCCGGCCTGCAGGACTGCGGGAGAATGACCGTCTGACATCTGAGCTGCCTAGGCTGGGTGCGTGGCTCCCTGGGGGGTGGGGGGGACACGGGGAAGGTGGACACAGATGTTTCACACCGAGAAACAAGGCTGAAGCCAAGTCCCGGCAGAGGACAGCCAGGTGACGGTGCTCAGCCCCTCTCTGGGTTCTCCTCCGGGACCCCAGCCCCAGCCCCTGAATGCCCCGTCCCTTCCCTCACCTCCTGAAACCCACCCAGGTCCAGCCCTCCTCCGCGGAGCCTCCTGGGGCCCTCACTCTCGCCACTCTGGGTCCTGTCCACCCCACAGCCCCAGGCCCCTTGGGGAGCAGGGAGCCACCCCCAGACGCCTCCTACCCCAACCCCGCTCAGATGGGCCTCCAAGAGCTGGGGGACCTAATGCCCTCCCTTCCCTGGCCCACCCCAAAGCAGCCTTTTGCCAAACACAGTCAATAAATTATTCAGTTTGCAAAATGCCATTATGTGTGAGTTTACTTAATTGAATAGAATAATTTATGGTAAAACCCGGGGAAAGGAAGATCGATGAGGCACGGTACAGAAGAATGATTGAGTTTCAGGGAAGGCAATTTGATTTTTATCCCTCATTATAATAATGTTAAGGGGAAAACATCAACTTGGGTCAGAATCAATATTTGCCGAGTGGCCGGACCATGAATTTTAACTGGAGGTGGCGAGGAGGTGGGCAGGCGCGTCAATAATTAACGCCTGGTCCGCCGCCACAAATAACGGTGGGGTTCAGGCGCCGACACCTGCCGCCCGCGGACGCGCGGGTGATCATAAAAGATAATTTAGGAACAAGTCTGTCCACGATACGTGTGTAACACCCCCGACATGATTCAGGACGCAGCTCCTCGCCGGCTTCACAGCAAATCACCCGAACAGACAGATGGCACCAAGTTTCGCCTCCTCCTCCTCGGCGCCCCGCCTCGGTCATCACAGGGCCGGCAGCCAGGGCCCGGCCACGATCGCACGAACGCCCTGCAGCCCTGGTGTCCAGGATGGGCACATCTCCCGCCAGGAACCTCGGCGCCCTCCCCGGGAGAGTAGAAACGGGGGTCCTTGGGGGGTCGGCACAAATCCTGGCGCTGCTTCTCCCCGACTGGAAAGAGGCTCCTGATCGGACGTCTCCAGTGCAGACAACCTGCCCCATCCAAGTCCACAAGGCCTGCATGCACACACCTGCCGCCCACAGCCCCTGCAGGCAACTTTGGGCTTCAGGCCCTCGGGTCCAGGGAGCAGCAGAGGGTTCTGAACCCCCAGGAGTGGCTCCCTGAGCCACGCAGCCCCCAGGTTTCCTGAATCCTGGCTCTGGAGCCCCCTGAAACCCCAGGGGCCCTTCTGGGCCCCCCCACTCCCATACACACCCATGCAGTCAGTTCCAAGAAGCTCTAAGTGCCCTGAGCTCCTCGGTCACTGTCCCTAGTTTATAGATGAGAAAATGGAACCTCGTGAGTTCACGAGACTTGCCTGAGGCCACACGCCCGGGTGGCACAGCCCCACCTCTGCAGACTGTCTGGACACTTCTAGAGGCAGGGCTGGACAGCAGGGTCAGGGTGAGACAGACCCAGCAGCAGGTCCTGGAGGCCAGGCAGGGAGCCCAGGGCACAGGCACCGCCTTGGGCCCCTGCGGGGACCAGGGACATTGGCTCTGAATGGGAAGTGGCATCCGGCTATTTGCCTTTATGGGCAGAGGGTGGCACCAAGGCCTGGGCCCACCGTGTGACCTTAATCACAGCCCTCCCCTCTCTGGCCCGACTTCCGCTTTCTCAGGGGCCTCTCTGACCCTCTGTGTCCCCTGGGCTGGGTGGCAGGGAAGTGGGAAGCGGGCCATGACATACCCTCACAGGAACCCACGGAGTCAGTGCCTAGGGGACCCTTGCCCACCCACCTCCCCACAGAGGACCCTCCCCTGCCGGTGGTTGGCCAGAGCTCAGCCCCAGCTCCCTCAGGACCCACGTCGCCTGAACACCTTCAGAACTGCACAGACCCCACAGACACACCTCCCACAGGGGCTTCAGCAGGCTGAGGGGTCTCCAAGGACGGGGTGGTATCCAGCTCCTGCCTGTGCCCTCCTACCAGCGCTGAGGCCAGCACCAAGGAGCCCTAAATGCTGTTGGATAAGTGAATGGGGGGGGGGGCTTGGGAGGGCAGATGGGTGGACAGGTGGACAGAAGAAGGAATGGATGGATGGATGGATAATGGATAGATGGATGGGTGACGGGCGGGTGGGTGGATGATGGGTGGGTGGATGGATGATGGATGATGGACGGGTGGATGATGGGTGGATGGATGGATGACAGACGGGTGGGTGGATGATGGGTGGATGGATGGGTGATGGGCGGGTGGGTGGATGATGGGTGGATGGATGGGTGACGGGCGGGTGGGTGGATGATGGGTGGGTGGATGGATGATGGATGATGGACGGGTGGATGATGGGTGGATGGATGGATGATGGACGGGTGGGTGGATGGGTGATGGGCGGGTGGGTGGATGGATAATGGGTGGATGGGTGACGGACGGGTGGGTGGATGATGGGTGGATGGATGGGTGATGGGCGGGTGGGTGGATGATGGGTATGGATGGATGGGTATGGATACATGGATGATAGACGGATAAGTGGACTGTGGATGGATGGAAGGGTGATGGGTGGGCAAATGGGTGGCTGAATAGATAGGTGAGGATATGGCAAAGAGTAGGGAGCTGGACACACGGCTGGGTGCCAGGGAACTGGAGGACAAGGAACAGAGAGGTCAGAGTGTCCGTGAGTGCTGGACAGAACGAGAGGAAGAGAGGGTCGCTGGGTAGACGGGTAGGTGGGCACACGGGGAGCATGGTCCGTGGAGTCCTGGTGCTCAGTAGATGTTTATCAAATGAGCAAAAGTGGGCAGCAACTCCACCCCTCTCACCACACTGGAACGACAGAAGAGCCCATCGAAGGCTCTGGCCTTCGATCTTCCCCCAGTGGTGGAGGGCGAAGTTGGAGCAGACCTCAGGGCCAGCTCCCCAGGCTCCGCCACATCAGTGGATGGCTTGGCCCCCGGCCCAGCCCTGCCTCTCAGTCTACTGCCGCCCCTCCTGCGGCTCGGGTCTCAGCTGGTGCCGTGAGCTCCTGGGGGCCGCTGGAGGCAGAGACCCTGCACCCTCTGCTCACCCCCTGGGGACCCTGCTGCAGGCAAGAAGGCCGGGTAGACCCCTGGAGCCATCAGACGGCTGCCCCTTGGAGGGCACGGCTACACCCCTGACTGACAGGCACCCTGATGTCTCATCACAGCCTCGAGGCTCAGTCAGACGTCCCGCTCCTCACAGTGAGCCTGGCGGGGCGCCTGTCAGCGCGGGGGCAGGCCGAGGCGGCCGAGGGCGGGCAGGGCAGGCCACCCGTCTGGGGGCTGGGCTGATGTCTGTCACCACAAAGGCTGGGAGATTGAGACAGCCGGAAATGGTCTGCAGGGAAATTGGATGGCGCTTTGGGCATGAGCCACTTCGGTTTCAAAAAGGGAATGCAAGACAGTAGACCAGAAGCCCAGTGCCGTGAGCCTCTGCGGCCCCTGCCACCCGCCCACCCCTCCCCACCCGACCCCACCAAAGCCAGCCCCCCACCATGTCTGGGCCCCTCCCCTTAGCAAGGCCTGTCTCTGGTTTATCCCCACCAGCCTCCCCACGAGCCACGCTGGGAGCCTCCAAATACCTTCCAGGTGACTCGGTAAAGAACCCACCTGTAGTGCAGGAGACGTGGATTCCGTCACTAGCTTGGGACGATCCCCTGGAGAAGGGAATGGCAACCCACTCCAGTATTCTCACCTGGAGACTCCCATGGACAGAGGAGCCCGGTGGGCCCAGAGGGTAGCAAAGAGTTGGACACGACTGAGTGACAAGCACCCTGGGAAGCAGCTCCTCCCACCCGCCCTCACCTGTGCTGACAAATAGCCAACAACTGGCTCGCCAAGAAAACAGCTCGCCCAACACAGGCACACAGCTTCTCACCAATCTTACCTCTGTAAAGGACGGGTGTGTGCAATTTAAAGACAACAGGAAAGGACACCCCACCCTGCCCTCTGATTCCCACCGGGCCTCTGGACGACTCCCCACTCCTCGAGTTTCCAGGGCCAGCCCCGTGGCTGCCACAGTTCCACCAACAAGGCCACACCCCACACCAGACTCTCGCGACTCGAGAGACTCCCCTGACTCTCCCTCCTGCTTCTGGACCCAGCCACGGTCCCACAGTCTCTTGCCCTCCTGCAGGGGGCAGCCACTCAGCCCAAGCCTCTTTCCGCACCAGCACTAAGGCCTGCAGTTACCAGCTTTCCACACCGTGGCAGGGATTGGGACGTGACTCCGTTCCACATTATTCAATGACAAGTATGCTTCACAGATGGCTCACAAAAGCCCTGAAAATGTCGCAGCTCTCACTGGCCAAGAGGACCCAGCCCTCAGCTCGGCCTCTACCTCCACACCTGCCTGGCGTGAGCAAACCAATGAGTGAGCAAGTGAACGGGTGAGAATGAATGAGTGAGTGAATGAATGAGTGAGTGAATGAATGAGTGAATCAATGAATGAGTGAATGAATGAGTGAGTGAATGAATGAATGAGTGAATGAATGAGTGGATGAGTGAATGAATGAATGAATGAATGAGTGAATGAATGAATGAGTGGGTGAATGAGTGAGGAAATGAATGAATGAATGAGTGGGTGAATGAATGAATGAGTGGGTGAGTGGATGAATTAATGAAATGACGGATTTTGGTCTCGGCCCAAAGCTTCCTTCTGGAGCCTCCTGTGGGTTCCCCGGAATGTCTAAAACATTCCAGACTAAGTGAGAGCCGCTCATTCATGTCCGACCCTTTGTGCCCGCCAGGCTCCTGTATCCATGGAATTCTCCCGGCAAGAATACTGGAATGGGTAGCCGTTCCCTTCTCCAGGGGACCTGCCCGACCCAGGAATCAAACCCAGATCTCCTGCATCGCAGGCAAATTCTTTACCAGCTGAGCCACCAGGGAAACCGTATTCAGACTAAACACGTTCCCAAAACAGCCCGCTTGGCCGGGGCCGCCCACTTGGCCCGTCTCCTACCCCAGAATGGCTGAGGGCAAGGCCGTGCCCAGCGGCCCTGCATGCAGCAGGCTGGCTCCATGCTGGGTCCGTCCCATCCCTGTCCTCCGGTGGAGGGTCTCGGAGAGAGCTGGAGCCATGGGCAGGGGCGCTGCGAGGCCTGAATGAGGTCTCAGGGGCTCAGCAGACTGCACACTGCTGTCCTCCCAAGGCCCCTTCTCCGCCTGGCCACCCCCGATGGGCCCCCCTCCTCCTGCAGCCAAGCCAGGAGTGGGACAGAGCTTCCCGCCTCAGCAGGGACATCCCTGCTGTCAGGACCCTCACCCCGGCCGGTCTATCCTCTGCCTCCCCTAACTACCTCTGCCTCAGGCGGAAGGACTCCCTGCCCCTGAGTGCCCCACCTACGCTCTCTGCTTCTCTCCTAGCCTAGGTCACCTGGCAGATGGCAGGTCACCGGCTGGGCCGTACCTCCTGCTTCTGGACCCACAGGCGCTCAGCCTGGGCAGCAGTGAGACAGGCGGCAGGCACCTCTCCCCGTAACACAGCCTCACTCCCGCGTTGATCAGGCAAGTGGGGCAGAGGTGGGGTCTCTGTGGACGGTTCTCCCCGACTTGCCCCAGCCTTAGCCAGACCTTGACCACTCCCTGCACAGGGCGTGGCATCCCCCTTGTCCAGAGGCCCCCCAGGGGGCTGAGCTGATAACAGAGCAAGTGTCTGTTTCCTTGAAAGAGCAGGAGGCCCTCGGGGGCGTCCCCGAGGAAGTCATCAGACGGACCACGAAATCCACTCCAGGCCCGCCCGGCCGGTGCACCAGGAGCAGCCGACCAGCACACGCAGCCATGACCGAAAGGAGGCCGACAAGAGCCAGCCAGACTTCACGGGAAACATGTGTTCTCTCTCTGTAAGTGAGATGCTGAGCTGGGAGTCCAGGGACACCAGGGTCTCTCCACCCCACCCGCCGCCGTGTCTGGGGGCCAGGGGCAGGGCGGGTGTGGCTGTGGGCGGGGGCGGGGGCGGGGGCCTCAGGGGCAGAGGGAGCCCAGGCCACCCCAGATTCTGGGGGGAGGATGGAGTTGACACAGTGGTGGGGGCAGGGTAAGGGGTGGGGGCAGGCTGAGGGAAGAGGAAGCCCTGGATTTGATCCTGCAGGTCTGGGGCATCTGAGGGGCACGGGGCGGGGGTGGGAGAGTGTCAGAATCACAGATCGGGGGACGTGAAGTCACCAGGTGGGACAAGGTGGTCCAGGGGGAGGGGGAGAGGTAGGAGGGTCACTGCAAGGACTGGGAAGGACACCCACAGGGCCGGGAATCAGGAGCATCCAGGGGGAGGGGCCCAGACCTCAGGGGCAGGGGCCCCCTGTGGCACCTTCATCTGCAGCCTGTGACCTCGGTGGGGGGCAGGCCTGAAAGAGGCCCCCCACCTCAGTCTCACCCCCGCCACGAGCCCCTCTCCCCCGACCACCCCGCCCACCTGCCTTGCAATGGGCGCCGCCTCCTCGAGGACGACCAAGGTCGCCCTGGGCCCCGCTCCTGGGCCGTGGGCTCATTTGCAGGCCTAACCGCCTTGCTCCCTATTCACACCCCGTACACTGGCGCCCACAGCATAGATGCCGCCTGGGTGAGCCCACAAGCAAGGGCCTCCTCCTCACCTGATATACACGCAGGAGCCAGCCCCCACCCAGGGGCAGGCAGGAAGTTGTGGAGAGAGGACCCAGGCCATGCTGGGGCCTGGGGGCTTCCCGGAGCGGGGGGCCTGGAAGAAGCCAGGGTAGGGCTCTCTCCCCACCGTGCTTCCCCGCCTCCCACTGCTCACAGCGAGACCACCCCCTCCCCCATCACAGCCCTCATCCCAAGCCTCCTGCAGTATCGGCTGGGGCTCAAGTCCCCCAGCAAGCTTAGCTCCAGAGGCCGAGCTGCCCCGGGAATCACGGAACCGACGTGAACCCGGCCCCTGGGCCAGCCCCCCGGGACTGCCAGGTCTCAGGGGAGCAGGGGCAGGGCCCTGGCCAAACGGAGGAGACCCTCTGCTCCCCCACAGCGGCCTGAGGCTCCACCTGACACACGCCAGGGGCAGATACAGCCCAGCGTGCGGGCCCCAATCCAGGGGCCTCCCCACCCCACTGTCTCAGGGTCCCCGGGTCCTTGATGGGGAAACCAAGGCCTCAAGGGCTGAGGCCACAGACCAGAGCCCGCGCTGACTGAAGGGTCAGTGTCCTCATTTCTTCACAGAGGATGGTGACGAACAGAGAGGTCAGGGCACTTTCCTAGGCCACACAGCTGTGTTTGATGACGCGTCTGGAGCGCACCCTCTAGACGTCACAGCGTCTGCTGGGTCAGCTTCTAGGCCTGGCTCAGGGGCAGAGGACGGGGCAGGAGAGGAGGGACCGGGGTTCAGGCAGAAAACGGGCGGGGCCTCCCTCCCCCAGGACCAGGAGTGGAGAATTCCAAGGTGGCCGCAGCTGAGCATTACCACAGCGGGCCGAGCTGCCCCAGTCCTGACTCCGCCCCTCCCACCAGCTCCCCGGTTATAGCCTAGAAGTTTCCCTGCCCCTCCCCTGAGCCCCACGCCTGCTGCCTTCTTGCAGGCCCACTGTCACCGCCTTTCGGGGGCTCTGGGCCAGGCTGCCCAGGACTCTAGACTGGGAGGCCGGGGCCCTGGAGGCCACCGCCCTTGCACAGCCACCTGGGTGCCAGCCCACAGTCAGTGGTGGCCAATAGAAGCTTCTAAGAGAAAATCCTTGTTCTAAACTCAAGGTACAGGAAGACCAAAGAGCCCGAGGTCCTGAGCTACACCCTCGGACCCCAGACCCTGAGACACCTAGAGCCTCAGTGCCCCCTACCCCAGACCCCTACAACCCCAGACCCCCCTTCGCCCAGGCCCTCAGGCCCCAGACCCTGAGCTGCACGCCTCCAGACCATCACAGGCACAGGCTCCCAAGCCCAGAGGTAGAAGTTCTCATCCCTATAGGTCAGAGCTCGGGCCCCGCTGGGGAGCAGCTGGGATAGAGTCGGCGGTTTGAGCAGAGCTCAGGGTGGAGGCCTGGAGTAGATGAAAAGCTTCTAGAAGTTTCCATCACCCACCTAAAGGGATGACCCCCTCTCCTACACCTCCCTCCCTGCGAGGCAGGCTGTCCTAACCCCAGCACTGTGTCGGGGGACACAGGGGCCTGCCAGTCAGGGGTTCGAGACCCTCCCCTGCTGCCTGAGGGCCCGTTCCTGGAGGAGTTCTGCTGAGAAGGAGGCAGGGAGGCCAGACAGCAGGGCAAGAGGAGGCTGGCTCCGTGGGAGGCCAGGAGGGAAGCGGCCTGAGCCAGAGCCGTCCCCATCCCCCTCCCACGCCCCCTTCCTCCCCGGCCCCATTCCTGGGGCCCAGGGACAGACAGGGGGCCTCCCGGGGAGCAGGCACCCTATGCTCTAAGTGCCAGGACCCACCCTCACTCACGGCACCTGCAGAGGGCCAGCCAGGGGCTGGGCAGGTGGCCACCCCTCAGGAGGGTTCTAAACTGGCCGGCGACAGAGGAGAGGGGGGCAAGCGGCAGCGGGCGAGGGCTGGGGGCCAGGCAGGACGGACAAGGGAGGGGACAGAGATCCGGGGGCCTGGGAGCCAGTCCTGACGCCTCTAACTGCCTGGGCAACCCCGGCCCCCTACACCCCCACCCCTGGCTGCAGTTGCCCTCCCCTTGCTGAAGGAGGTGTCCAGACTCTGCCGTTCTGAGGTGACCCCCCACCCCCCCAGCCCCCACCAGACCCCAGGAAAGCAGCAGGAACTAGAGAAACCTGGGGAGGGTGGGTATCAGGGAGTCCTCCCTGGAGGCAGGCCCCTCTCTGCCCATGGAGCCACAGGAGCTCCAGAGACAAACGCTCCTGGAGAAACAAGCCTGGACAGAGGATGGAGGGATACTCATGCTTTAAAAGGAGCGTGCCTTCCAGACAGTACCGACTCAGCCAGAGGCTGGAGGGCCGTCTCCTACAGCCTCCCTGACCCCTGCTCCTCCCAGCCCCCGGGGCTCCAGGGAGGAAGGGTGCCAGGACTTGCCTGGCGATCCACTGGTCCCCCGGGAGAGGCGGGGCTGGGGGCTAGTGGGAAGGAAGGTTCCCCTGAAGAGCTTCCTCGCCTCGGCTTTGGCTGCCAGGAGCCTGGACCCCCGCCCACCCCCCTGCAGTGTGGAACCCCACCCCGGCCCCCTTCTCCCCCAGCAGCTCAGGGGCCTTCCTGCTACCTGCTTGCCCCAGACCCTGGATGGGCCCATCATCTCTACGGCCCCAGGCATCCAGCCATGCCAAGTTTGGGACCCTCAGCCCACCCACCCTCTGCCCCAGGGTCACACGCTCACTGATGGGAGGTCACCGTGGAGCCCCTGAGCCACCGGCCAGCTGTCCCACCAGGACCAGGGCAGGAGGGGAAAGAGGCCGGGGCTCCTGGTGGGGATTCCAAGAGCCCTGAGCACAGAGCTCAGGGGCGGAAACTCCACTCGTGCGCGTGTGTGCCCGCCACACCAAGTAATGCATCTGTCCTTCTGGGGGAGGCGTGCTTCCCAGCAGCTATTCCCTTTCCAGCTTATTAACAAATCGCATGGCCTGACACGCGTTTCCCCTGGGACTCAATCTCCCCATCAGATCAGCATAATGTGAACTAAGTAAACACCGGGATGCTCAGGCCACGCTCGGCCGGGCGGCCACCTCCCCGCCCAGCCTCCCCCCACCCCAGGACCCTCCTGCAGGACTGGCTGAGCCCCGGCCCTCCTCCCAGGGCTCACAGCCTTCCTGATTCCCAGCCCACACTGCCTGTCGAGGCCCATGGGGGCGGCCTGGGACCCCTGGAACTGTCCCCCGAACACCCCAGTTGCCCTCACACATCCACCAGCCCTGGTAACCTGCGGCCGCCCATCCCCCTGCATGAAGCTAACTGAGGGTCTTCAGAGCAGGCCCTTGGAGTCACTGTGGCATCTGGGGGGAGGCAGTAAAGTGCGTGCGGAAGGGCCCAGCCTCGGCTCTCGCAGGGGTCCTCAGGCTGGAGCATGAGGCCGGCCTTGCCCTCCCGGGCCTGGCAGGGGCACCAGCCCAGCGCCGCGGCCACTGCCTCCGGACCCCTGATTCCCTTCCGGATGGTGGAGGAGCGGGGGTGGGAGGAGCCCCAAGGCCATGGGAGCTTGCAGTGCTCCCGAGGACCTGGGGCTCGGAGGAAGCGCTCCTGGGCACTCAGGTCTCAGCCGGCTGCCCTGCTGCCCCGAAGCCCCGGGTCTAGGGACCAGGAGGCATGATTTCAGCGTCTCCCTCAGGCTGGGGTCTCCAGGGCCAAAGGGCCTGAGGACAGGAGCCCCCAGCTGACGCTCACGAGGCCCAGAGGGAACCTCAGCACCCCCCACCCACCCAGCCCATGACACAGCCCAGAACAGTCCAGACCCCAGGCCTCCCACTGCCCGGTGCCCCCCTCCAAGGGGACCTGCTCAGGGTTCAGATGTTTGCAAGACACATGAACATTTAGACACACGCTCCTGAAAGGGACAGTCCTGCCTGGCTTCCAGAGAGCCCAGAAGGCCCAGAAGGCCCCAGAGACTTCAACCCAGAAGGCCCCAGAAGGCCCCAGAAGGCCCCAGAAGCCCCAGAAGGCCCCAGAAGGCCCCAGAGACTTCAACCCAGAAGCAGGTGTGGGGAGGCCCGTGGCTGCCTGAGCTCCAACCCAAAGCCCTGGCAGGGCCCAGAGGTGTTGGCTGGGAAGGTCAGACCCTGGGGGGCTGAGTGCTCCCTGGGGTCCCTCGCTGCCATCCTGAGGACCAGCCTGTGTATCCTCTTTACTTCCCCAGTGAGCAGACTGAGGCTCAGAGAGGTGAAGTTGCCTCCAACAGCGTCACACGGCAGGAAGGACAGGAACCAGGCCAGCCTGGCTCTGTCCTGCTCCGGAGTCGGGGGCAGCACTGTGCTCCCTGGCGTGGGAGCGATGCCCGCCAGCGCACGCACAGACCAGCCTTCTGTGATGGGCTCGGAAGGTGAGCATGTTGTCTGAGCCTAGCTCCCTCCCAAGCAAAGTCTCAGGCTCAGCCAGAAAGAGACCCTGGCAGACCATCTCTCGCACAGGCAAGCGCGGGGTCCCCAGCCCCCCATCTGCAGGATCCCAGATATGGGCCACACTGAAGGCAGAGAGTGGTCTCACAGTCAGGAGTGGCCAGCAGGCCTGAGGATAGAGTGGGCGCTGGGCAGGGACCTTCCCTGCAGCCGGTCCAGGCAGATGGCCGGCCAGGTCCCCCGCAGGGCTGAGGTTGTATAGGGTGGATGCTAGAGGCTTGGTGGGAGCCCCAGGTGGGGCAGGTGTTATGGAGGCTCAGAGGATTCCAAACGTGTCCTGCTGGAATGTCACTGATGGGCGGTGACCACAAGGGCCAGTAAGTGACGTCACAGTTGGAAACTAGGCTGTCCTGGGGACAGTCCGCCGAGCAGGTCCCCGTCCCAGGCCTGGCACTCCTCGCCCGCTTGTCAGAAACGCGAGACCCACCTCCCCGCCTCTAGTCCCGCCCACAGGCGCCAGGCCCCGCCCACAGGCGCCAGGCCCCGCCCCGCCCCCATGACTACCCTGCCTCTGCGCATCCATGTGGGGCTGGCTCCCGGAGCTCAGCGCCTCGTTAGAACTGTGTCCACTTCTGGGCAAATCAAATCACCCAAAGGTGAGCCTCCAGAGACTGGAGCGGGCCCTTTGCTCTGGGAAGGAGGCAGAAGGTTCTCGGGGTCGGGGGGAGCGACACCCCAGCCCTACCTGGCGGGGGGCGGGGGGCATGCCCAACTTTCTAGGAGGCTGCACTCCCCGGGTGGCACGGTAGGGGGCAGGACCGTGAGTCCAGGACCCTCCCGGGCGCCGGTGCTTGCTGACACACGTGAAGAACTGGACATGTGGAGCCCCCGTGGCCACATCGCCGTTTTGGAGATGGTGAGACCCCAGGGGCAGAGCTGGGGTTCACACCCAGGCGCTGTGCCAGAGCACACCCGTGGCGTCGGCGCCCCTGGGAAGCACTGCTCAGGACACCCTCCTCAGGCCCCCAGGCTCCAGGCCACCCCCCGCCCCCACAGACCTCTGCTGCCGCCGCCCCCAGGAAGCCCGGTTCCCTGCTACCGGATCTGGGTCTTCAAACTGCTCCCCTGGGTTCAGCCCCAGACACACGGCTGGACACACGGAGCTGGACACAGGGCTCGGGAAGTCCCCGCCAAAGACTGTGTCCCATGAGAATTCCTTCCTGAAGCCAAATTTCAAGATCCCTGGAGCAAGCACCAGCCTCTTCTCACCCTCAGTCTGGGGCCCAGACGGCAACTGATCCGGGCTCGGCTCAGAGGACACAGTGGGGACGGTGAGCGGACTGGCGGGGCTGGCTCAGGCTGTAGATCACCCCCGTCCTGTCCCGAGTTCTCAGCTGAGGCTCATCCCGCCTCGTAAAGATGCCAGCGAGCCCCGGGCCAGCACAGGCAGGCCCACAAATCAGCAGCAGGCGCTGGATTTAGAGCATCACCCCTCTGCCAGGCGGATCAGCCTCGGCGGACGGCCACCGAGGCTGCAAGAAATACGGCTGCACATCTCGGCTGCTGGAGAAACGGGAGAGATTTATTCCAAACCAAGGAGCTGTGTGCACTGTCGGGACGGCTCAGACACAGCCCACAGCGGCTCCTCCTTCCATGGGAGGGGAAACCGAGGCAGAGGAGGGGGACCCACGTGCCGCGGGGGTCCAGTCCTGGGGTTGCTCAGGTGACTGGCAGCCCCCACATCGGGAGTTTTCTCTCAGTGGAGCACCTGGGCCGTCTTCTGAGGACAGCTGAACCAATTACTCACTTGGGCCATGCTTTCCCGGCTGAGAAAAGCGAGGGTCAGTAGAGATGGGGGAGGCTGCCCTCCTCTGGGTTGGGGGTGGGGGCAAATGGCTGCCCCTGGAGGTGACTGGGCAGGAACGGGGTGGGGACGTGCAGACCAGGTGGCTGATGGCTGCCCGGGGGAGGGCGGCTGACCTCACATTCCCCAGGTGACGACAGCATGCAGGCGGGTATAGGGTGACCTCACCCGGAGCCGCCCTGTGAGTTCTCAGGGACGTCACTGCCCCTTCACCAGCCCCAGGGCCAGGCCGGGCAGCCAGGTCACAGCAGCAATTAGACAGGCATCATCATGGACGTTGAGGATCCAGCCCCAAGCCCTCCAGCCGGCAGACAGCCTCCTGGGCACCCCTCCCCAGCAGGCAGCCACTGAGTTTCCGGTGAGACCCAGAACCTGGCATGGGCTGCAGCCACATAGGGGACGGACCCAGCCTCAGACAGACCCCCAGGGACCCCATCACTCCCAGGTCTCCGTGGCTGCACAGGGGGTGGGGGTGGGGGATGGCTGCCTCCCCGGCACAGCCCCTGACCCTGGAAGCTCCCCCCAACTGAGGGCCTATGTCAACTGCTTCCCCCACCTGGACACTCAGAGATCGCAGCCCCCCTTCCCCAGTGCCCCGGACCGGGCAGGCAGACAGATTGTTAAGTGTGGCCACCAACAGAGTCAGCAGAAAGCCCAGGCTGGGTGGAGGGGGGGCCCTGATTTGCCCCTAGATGGCTGGTGGGCCCCCCAGTCCAGACCGGACCAGCCGGGGGCGAGGCACAGGGGCCTCCAGGCAACCGTCGAGGACCTTAAACATGACTCCGGCCAAACGCAAGGGCTCCCAGGGGCCAGAGATGGAGGATTTTAGTCACAAAATTCAGTAGTATTGGGGTGCAGCCCAGCATATAAAACAAATATCCTCAAGTTCACTCCTATAGATGGGCGTGATGGTGTAAACCAGCGGGGGAGAGAGCCCGCCCCCTCATGCAGGACAGTAATTTATGGAGGCGCTCTCATCCTTCCACCCTGTATCCTGGGCAGGACCCTGGACCAGAAAAAGGACTTGTGGGGAAACCTGAACCAAGTATGGACTCCGGTCACCAGCGATTATAAGCCAGCACTCTAGCATGCGATGTCGACGCGAGAGGAGAAGTGTCGGGCATACGGGAAGTCTCTGCTCTAGCTTTCAAATTTTGCTGTAAACCAAAGATTACATTTTCGAAGATGATTCTGAAACAAATACAGAACTGAGGGAGGCTAAGATTGGGAGCAGCTGGGTGCTCGGCACATGATAAAGTTCTGTGCTTGCGTCTGTGGGGGTGTTCCTGGTGGTACAGAGATGGGGACAGGGAGGGTGTCCAGGGCCGGCTGCCAGGCCCCCTTTGTCTGGAAGGCTGAGCAGAGCGCTGACGGTGTTCGATCCCTGAGTCAGGACGATCCCCTGGAGGAGGGCATGGGAGCCCACTCCAGCATTCTTGCCTGGACAATCCCATGGACAGAGGGGCCTGGCGGGCTACGGTCCACGAGGTCACAGAGTCGGACACGACTGAGTGACTGAGCAGGCACACTCCTGCCCGCCCCAGGGGGAGAGGAGCGCAGAGGCGGTGGCCCTCAGGCAGGGCGGTGAGCCTGGAGGGAGGCGCCCCTGGGGCCCCACCTCACCCGGCAGGCCCTCCCCTGAGACCTCCCGAAGTCCCCGGAGCCCACCTGCCCCTGGGCCAGGCCGCGCTGGACTCTGGGAATGGGGAGACGCAATGCCCCTGGGCCTGATGGGGAAATAATAGTCCCTGGGCCTCAGGGTCCTGAAACACAAGGCCTCCTGGGCACCCCCCTCCCCCGCCCAGGGGCTCGGTGGGGAGGGCCTCTCTCAGCTCCCGGCTGACCCTCCCCCAGCCGGCACTCCGCAGCCCCACAGGAAGCCGGGCTTCTTGGCCAGCCCAGGGAGCTCCTTCCCAGCCCCCTCCCAGCTCCCCAGGTTTCCTGTGTGGAAACGGGTCTGGATCCCGCCTTGGTAAATACAATGTCGGGAGGGAGAGATTACCCTTTGAGCTTCCTGTTGGCCGGGAGCGGACTCCAGCCCTGGGAGCTTCCGGACACGCCCCCCCCAGCCGAGACAAGCCCTCCCCCACCCAGGGCTGCTGGACCCCCTGGGACCACACGGCCAGGGACCCCGTATGAGTGCCGTGCACCCCGAGGCTGGCCTGCACCCCTGGGTGGCCCTGCGCAGCGGGAGGCCAGCCAGGCGTCAGCGCTCGGGGGGGACCAGGGGAGGACTGACACCCAGGAACGCACAAATTGCACAGAGGCCCCCGCCCTCCCGCCCCAGACCTCAGGAGAGCACAAGGTGGGGAGCAGGCCGGTGGGCACTGGGCGGAGACCTCCTGCCGCCTATCTGGGGCCCCAGGTCCCCCAGACCACCGCCCTCAAGCCCAGCGGGAGCCACACGGAGGCTGCTGCTGTGACTTCACCCCCGTTTTCCGGGGGAGACAGGGGCCAGGAGGGGACAAGGCCTCACAGCTGGCCTCCCTGGGGCCGAAGCCCAGGAGACAGACGGCCCCACTGGCAGAGGAGGCCCCTGCAATCTGGGCTCCAGGAGGCCATCTGCAGGCACCCCACCTCTCACCCTGCCCCACCACCATCCCCGCCACTGGCCCCCCACCCCAGGGCCCCTGTGGGTGAGCACCAGGGAAGGGATGGGGCTCAGAGGCTCCCTCTCAAAGCTCCAGACTCTTCTCCCAACCCTTGACCCTGATCGGGGTTGCTGGGCCCCCTGGTCCAGACGAAGCCTAGGAAAGAGGCAGGATGCTCCTGGGGGCTCAAGCCTGAGTGCTCATTTCCTGCCCCCACCCACCTACCCTCCCTAGCTCCGGCCTGTTCCCAGCCACGCACTGGGCCCAGTGAGCCCCGTGCCCCCACCACCCAGCCCAGCGCGACCCCTGCCCAGCTCCTCCTCCCCTTGCGGGTAGGGCGGGTAGAACAGGCCCGGACTGGCGGGGTGAGTCAGGCAGGCACCTCACCCAGGGGAGCCAGCTGGTGGGGCGCCAGGCCGGCCTCAGAGGCCATGAGACGCCTCCCTTGGGGGCCTGGCTCCCAGGCCTGGCTGATCCCTGCCTCCACTGGGAATGGCCCTCTTCCCAGCCCTGCCTCCCTTCCCAGGAGAGGGGACACCTGGGCAACCCCGCCCGCCCTGGGTCTCGGCTTCCCTGGGTGTTGAACGAACAGGGTGCCCACAGCCTTCTGGGGGTGGCTGGGTCCAGGCGGCTCCGCCTGCCCATCCATAAAATGGGCGTCTTGTCCTCAGCTGCTCCCTGCCTGTAATGACAGGGCTGACGGCTTTGATGGCCAGATGAAAGGCTGCCCAGGCCCCCGGGCTGGCCCCAGGATGGGGGGCCCCCCTCCCCGGGAAAGGCAGGCACCGCCTCCCGAGCCTACCCCGGACTGTGGGAAGTGGGCTCCCCCAGCCCTGAAGGTCACCTGCCCCAGCCTCAGCCGGCTCCACAGAGGACCCCGCCCAGGACGGGTGCTGGGGTAAGGGCTGGGCGGGTCTTGGTGGAAAGCAGGCTCTGGGTCCCTCAGTGACTGAGGGCAGGGTAGGGGGGAGAAGGGGTTTGTGCACAAGGAAGGGCCCTACCCAGCAAGGCCCCCACATCACCCTGAGTTCCCCCATGACCCCCAAATTCAGTGATGGAGAAGCAGCTTGGGAGGTGCCTGCCTGGGTCCCTCTGGGAACCAGACCTGACCCCAGAACAGACAACTGCAGGGTCTGGAAGAGGGTGGGCATCCAGAGTCCCCCAACCTCCCGGCTAACGTGTGACCCCGATCCCAGGGGTCCCATTGCCATCGACAGCAGAGGGGGGAGGCAGCCTGGGGCAGGGGCTTGGTACGGGCACCCCTGCAGTGGACGGGGGGCCACAGGAAGGATGTGGCCCGCTTAAGGATGGGGAGGGGCCTGCAGACTCTGGAGAGCTCGGGGCCGCTGGACCCTCCTCAGGGAGAGGCCGTGATCACGGGGCTCACGCATCTGTTCAGCTTGTGCCCCGAGGCCCACGGGGCCCAGCCCTGCGCCCGATGAGGGGAGCAACAGTGAGTCACCAACCACGCCCCCGGGGGGCCCCCACGACACCAGGAGACAGGTGGAGAGTGCACACAGGATGCCCCAAGTGGGGGCTGCACCCCGGGACAGAGAGGCCACCAAGCAGTGGGCCCCACCCTGGCTGGCTGGGGGGGGCTCCCAGGCATAGCGTCTGTGAGAGGCCTGGCGGGCTGGGAGGGACCTCCAGGTGCCCGGTGGGTGCGTGGGGTGGGGACACCAAGACGGGACGAGCGCGGCCACCAGAGAGCACCCAGGGCCGTGGGGAGGGGAGGCCTGAGCACAGGAGAGAGACGCGGAGAGGGGAGGGTGACGGTGCTGGGTGAGGGGCTCCTGCCGGCTCAGGGGGCCCTGGACCCTGACCCCGTGGAGTGTCCGGGCGTCTGTATTTTGGAAAGGCAGGCAGGGTGCGGAGGCGGGGGGCCAAGGAAGGAGCTTGGGTGTCCCAGAGAGGCTCCTCCTTGCCACTGCCAGGGTTCCCAGCTAACACAGCCTCTGGGAAGAGGCCAGGGACCCACAAAAAGTGCTGTTTCCCATCAGCCCGGGGGCTGGGCTGGGCGACTGCAGACAAAGGGGCTGGGCGCAGGCGCAGAGCGAAGGTAGGGGCTGGAGCACCCCGGCTTGCAGCAGGGCCTCCTCCCCATCAGTGCCCTCTTGCCGACGGCTGGCCCCTGCTGTGGGGTTTGTGGGTGGGAGGTGCCCCCGGCAGCCTCCTTGCCCCGCCTCGCCCCAAACCCTCAGAGGACAGCCCGCCAGGTGGACTCAGGAGCCTCATGAACAAGGGACACATCTTTTATTCACAAATAAAAACCGTAGCAAGCTGTTATCTACATGTTTGTACAAAGGTTCGGATGACCCTAGAAAATCCACAACGGTCGGAAAAAAAGAACCCGTCGTGACGGGAACGTTCCGCTCCTGTTAGCAGGCTCATCCCGGTTTGCATTTGGCCTCCCAAGGACCCGCGCCCTGCCTGGGGGCCTCCCCACCGGAAAGAGCCCGGCCGCAGGGACACCTTCCATAGAAAAGCATAAAAACATAGATCATCTGTCTTCAAGTTCCCACTGCAAATACCGCATCTGTAGGCAAAATGATACAAAAATACGAACCTGACAGCACCTTTACAAAACCCTCACCCCCAACGTGTGTGTGTGTGTGTGTGTGTGTGTGTGTGTGTCTGTCTTGTTTTTTTGCTTGTGGTTTTGGTAAGAATTCCTGCCGTGGAAGAAGGCGCCAGGTGCCTTCGGTTCAGCCCTTGGGTGCTGCCCTCCTGGTGATGTCAGGACAGAGCAGGTCCCGGGGAGGGAGAGTCAGCCACCCACCGCCCAGAAGACCCACCCGCTCCAGGCTCGATCCGAGATCAGCAGAGAGAACACACAGGGGGTCTGCAGACCCCTACGGCCGGCTCTGTCGAGAGGAAACGGCTATGAAGTAACCCTGAACCTAAAGCAGACAGCCTGGTGAGCCCAGGGCCGCTCTGCAGCACGGACTCGCTTAGCTGTACACAAGGCGCAATCTGATCGGCCCCCGGACGGCCACAGGCACCGCCCAGGGGCCGCTGTGTGCCGGTGGCCCGAGTCCTTAGCACCAAACGCAGAAAGGAGAGAAACCCAGTCCAAGGTTAAAGGCACTTGCATCACAGTCCTCCGGAGTCCTGCACACTCGCTCCTCCGCCCGCGGGCTCGGCCAGCCCCTCCCGTCCCTCACGCTCCCACACCTCCAAGACCCCCGCCCCGCCCCGTCCCGCAAGGGACCCTGCACATCCTCATCCCTCCGACCCCCAGCACATCCTCGCTCCATCCCGCGTTCCATCTTCAAGCCCCCAGCGCCATGTCCCCTCCCCTGGGGGCCCTTGGCCCAGCCTCAGACGTCCACCTCCTGGGGCCCTGGGGCGGCGGCGGGGGCGGCCGCGCTGATGTCGAAGCAGGTGACCATCATGACGTGGGCCTTGCACAGGTTCACGCACTGCTCCAGGGCGGCGGTGGCACGCTCCAGGGCCGCCAGGTACTCGGCCGACTCGGGCTCCAGCCCCGGGTCCACCTCAACTGCGGGGGTCGGGGGGCGCGGAGAGCCGTTCAGGCCGGGGTCCCCAGGGCCGCGGCGTCGCCCCTCCCCCTCCCGACCTCCAGGTCTCCCCCCCGCCCTGGGGCGGGGGTGACGTGGCTGGACCGGGGTGCTGGGCGGGGCTGGGAGACTCACACTGCTCCAGCCAGCGGCCGGGCTCCAGCATCAGCCGGCCCTGGGTCTCGGCCAGCTCCCCGCGCAGCAGCTCCCGCCTCGCCCGCACCTCCTGTAGCCGCTGCAGCCTGCGCTCGGCCAGCCGCAGCCGGGCACTGACGCACACCGGGCCCTGAGCACGGGGGTGGGGGCGGTGGGGCGCTCAGGCACGGATGGCAGCCTGCTCCCCAGGGGTCTGGCACCCCAGCCTTGACCCAAGCCCCACTCCACCCTCCAGGCCTGGACAGGCGCACGGTGGGGCCTCCGAGGTGGGCAGGGGTCAGGCCCTGCCCCTTCCTCACCGCCCCGCTCCCCAGCCCCGTGGGGCTCAGACCACGGGCCCCCAAGGCCACCTGTGCCCACCTGGGACCCAGGCCCAGGGTGAGCGCCGTGGCTGTGGGAAGGCCCCCCACCCAGCGCAATTCCAGGGCACAAGGAGGTGGCCACAGGACCCCCTCCCCTGCCAGGAGCTCAGGACCAGTGGGGCCGTCCTACCTTCTCCAAGTTCTGGGAGGGCTGTGAACGAGAGGGGAAGGTGAGGTCAGCGGGCTGCCGGCCACACCAAGAAGCCCCCCTGCCCTCCCAGCCACACCCCCGCTGCCCCCACCTCCGCCGGGCCCTCCCTGGGGGGCAGACGGCGCCGCTGCAGCCGCTCCACGTCGTCAATCTCATACACCTTGATCTCGAAGGGCTCCTTCAGCGCGCCGGCCAGGGGCGGGGGCAGGTCCACCCACTGCCCCGGGAGGCTGGGCTTGCGGCCCAGGGCGGCGTTGTCGGGCAGGGGGGCCGGGATCAGCCGTCGCCGCTGCAGACCTAGAACAGACAGCCGGGCGCTGGGCATGCAGAGGCCAGACCCCCAGACCCCCAGCCTGGCCACGGCTCTGATGAGCAGAGCCCACAGGGGCACAATCCTGAAACGCTCAGCCTAGTGCTGCCCAGAAACCCTGACCAGCCCTGCCCCACGGAACAGACAGGACTCCAGCTGCCCCAGCACCTCCCGCCTCCCCGCGTGGCACAGCCTCAAGGCCACAACCCTTGACCTCTGTCGGTCACCCTTGAACACCCCTAAAGGGCCGCACGGCTTCCTAACTCATAGGCGTCTCTATTCCCACTGCCCCGGACAGACCCCGAAGCCAGGCCCACCACGTCCTCTGGGACGCCCCTCTCTACCTCCCCACCAGCCTCCAGCTTTCCCACGACCTCCGTTCAGATCATGCATGCCTCACTCACAATGCCCTGGAAAGCGTCCACCAGTGCCCAGATCCCCCAGCCACACTCGGCCTGTGAAACAGCCCACCCTAGCCAGTCCACAGAGATGGGGGTCCAAGGGACGGACACAGGGAGCTCCCAGGCGGCCAGCAGGCTTGGTAGCCCCCCGTCCTCCCCCAGCCCCGCACGCCTCGTCAGGGTGACCTCGGGGGGCCCACCCTCGCCAGTTCGCTCCGACAGGACGGGGACCAGCCTGGGGGCAGTGCAGGGGGGCAGAGAACACACATGGGGTGCGTTTACAAACCGCAGAGGGTGGGGCATGCCTATCCCCTCGGCCTACGTCTGAACCTGTCGAGGGTGCGGTGACCCATGGACGGAAGGGCAGATGAAACCCAGGAGGGTCTGGGAACGCAGGAACCAAAATACCAGACCCTCATCGCCCTTCCCTCCCCAACGGTGTCACTGTTAATGGAGCAGTATAGCCTGTCTCCCCTCCTGGCCCGTAGGGAGAAGGTACCTGCCCTACTCACACCTCATCCAATCAGCAAACGACCCGCAAGACCCCTATCCCACTCCCTGGATCCTGGGTATAAGAGCGGAGTAAGGACCCCTGTTCAGTGTCGGTTCGCCCTTGACCTGGCCTGCTGTTCTAACAGCGTCTCCCACTCTAATAAACTTAATTCTTCTTTCATTCCGTCTCACGTCTGGAAACTCTTTCCCAACCCACGCCCAGGCCACGAAAAGGGGCTGCCTGCACCTGGGATCCACCAAGGGGGTGCCCGGCAGTCCAGGGTGGCCCGCGGCCGAGCCGGACACCCACCTGTGGCCCTCCTCTTGGGGGACTTGAGGCTGCGGGAGCGGGCGCCCGGGGAGGCGGCCCCGCTGTCGCTCATGGAGTCGGGGGCCGAGGAGGTGCTGCCCGTGGCCTCGCTGTCCCGCAGGACGCTCTCGTAGCCGCTGCTGCCGCCGCTGTGGTAGAAGAGCGCGGTGCGGCCCATGGCGGGCGGCAGCTCCCCGCTCAGCACGCTGCTGTTGTCGCTGCCGTGGCCGCTGCTGTAGCGCTGCGGCCGCCGGGGCGCCGTCACCTTGCTGTACGGCGAGGGCAGCGCCGGGCTGGCAGGCGGCCGCTCCTCCGAAACGTTCACGCCGCTGTCGTTGCCGCTGTCCGAGTCGGCCGAGCCCCAGGAGGGGCCGCCCCGGCCGCGGGCGCCCCCGGCCGCCAGCTCATGCACGCGGCTGTGGGTGGCCCGGAACGCCTGCTTGGTGCCCATGATGGTGCCCCGGCTGGCCTTTGCCCCAACACCCGGCGCCGCCCGCGGGGCTGCCTTGGGGCCCGTCACGGGGCCGCAAGGGGCCCTCCCCACCGTGGGGGCCAGCGGCTTCGCCGAAGAGCCCAGAGCACGGGGCCCGCCAGCCGCTACACTGCGGCCCTTGCTCCCGCTGCTGGGGAGCTTGGGGGCCCCCACGCCCTTGGCGGGGCTGCTCCTACAGGCAGGTGCGGGCCCGGGCGTGGGACTGGTGGGCGGCACACCCAGCCGGGGCACAGCGCGGGCCAGCCGGCCGGGGGCTTCCCTGGCCTTACTGCTGCCGTGGGCCAGGCCCTCGCAGCGCTCCAGAGATCCGTGGGTGGCAGGTCGGCACCCTGTCTCCGCCTTGCCAGTCCGGGCCTTCAGGCTGGACGTGACCCTGGGGATGGGGTGGTCAGCCCGGCCACCAGGCCTGGCCTCCCCGTCCCCTCGAAGGAAGGCAGCAGCCCCGGGCCGAGCCGGGCTCCCAGCCTGCGGAGAGGACAGCCCAGGGCCAGGCTTGTGCTCCAGGCTAGACTTGCGCACGGGGGGCGCTGGGGGGGCCACACCTCCAGGCCTCGCACAGAAGCCCCCCTTGGGAGCTGCGCTCTTCTTGCTGATGGGGGTGGCCTTGGGGCTGCCCAGGCAGGCTGCTGCCTCCCCTGGGGCATCCCCAAAGGACGCAGAGGGCGTGCTCACCCCCAGCGTGGTTGCCCCCCTCCGCAGGGGTGGGATCGGGGTCACGACTTCCGGCCTGTGGGCCACCCGGCCCACCTCACAGCCATCCACCACCCTGCGGGCACAAGCCAGTGTTGGGGCTGGGCTGGGGGCCCTGCCACCTGAAGCCAGGGGTGGCGGGCCACAGTCGTCAGCCCGGAGCAGCCAAGGGTCCTCAAAGAGACCTCCCGGGCCAGGTGGGCCCGCAGCCAGGCGGGGGCCGCCCACACGACCAGCCGCGGAGGTAGTCCTGGGTGTGCGCGGCAGGCTGGAGTGGAGGGTCTGTGCAGGGGCCGGCCCCCGGGGAGACACGGCAGACTGCTCCCGGGCAGGTCGGCCGGGGGCTGCCACAGCCTCCTCCGCGGGACAAGGACCCCGGGCAGGCCCAAGACTGTCCAGTCTGCCACCCTCTGAGCGCTGAAGGCTGCTGTCCTCCAGGGACCCGCCATCCGGGACGGAGGAGCCCAGCAAGGGGAGCCCTGCCGGCACCTCAGAGCCGACAGGGTCCGGGGGACCCGCTGATGCGGGGCCAAGGCTGTCTGCGGTGCACACGCTGACCTCGCTGCGCCAGGAGCTGCCGGACGAGCTCCGGCTGCCATCTGCCCAGGCCGCCCCGTCCAGGGCCCCGCCAGGGGGTGGTGAGGTGTACGCATCGAACTCGTCATTGATGCTGCTGATGATGCTCACCGGCCTCGAACCCGAGGCCAGGGCCTGCAGGGAGCAGTCACTGCCGAAGCTGGCCAAGCTGGAGGGGCGCCCGGGGCCAGCGAGGCCCCCCAGGGACAGCTCCTCCACCAGCGTGAACACCAGCTCGTCCTCCCCATTCAGCTCCACCGGCTGCTGCAGGGTTACCGTGGTAGTCAGCAGGCCCCGCTCCAGCCGGTGGCCGCGTGCAGGCGGGCAGGGGTGCTCAGCCTGCCTGCTCCTGCCCACGGGGGGCGTCCGTATAGCACCTGCACTGTCGCCCCCGCCAGGCTCCTCAGAGGCCCCGCCAGCTTCCGGTTGCCAAGGCAGGGGTGGGGCCGGGCTGGGCAGCGGCCTCCCGCCTCCGCCCACCGTGGTGTTATCTGGCAGCGTGGGCAGCTCAGGCCTGGTGCTGCCCGCCTCTCTCTGGTCAGCACTGGCCTTGGGGGGCTCCGGGGCACCCTGCTGGGTGTTTGGACCGGGGCTGCCGCGAGGAGTGCTGGCGGCCAGCGGAGCGCCCACAGGCGTCCTGGGGGCCACGGCCTCGAGTGGCGAGGACTTCCTGCCCGTTCGGGCTGGGCCGGCCTGGGCCCCAGGGGGGCCCTCAGTGCCAGGAATGCAGCCCAGCCGCTCCTGCAGCTCAGCGAAGGTGCTGCAGCGGAAGTGGTCGGCCTCCCGCGGGCCCGGGGTGGGGCGGGGTCGGCTCAGCGCGGGGATGATGGGCACGAAGTCAGGTGGGCCCTCGCTGTCCGTGAGCTCGCGGTCTGATAGCGCCGTCCCGCCAGGCCCCACGTAGATGACTGTGTCGCAGGACTGCTCGCTGCTTGAGGAGTAGTCGGGGTCGCCAGGCGAGCTGGCGGCCAGGCGGTCGGAGTCCGAGGCTGCGCCACGTGGGTGGAAGGGGCGCAGGTGCGGGGGGCGGCGGGCACAGCCTTCCTCACAGGAGCTGTCCCCACCGGAGGAGCTGGACGCATACTGGGGACAGAGCAGGGCCCCCCTGAGCGGCGTCCCGCCTGGCCCTCTCCCTGGCACCCCCAGCCGCACACGCCACACTCAAGGGATAGAAGTGACCGCGCAGCCACCAGACTCATCCCTGCCCCGAGCAAGGTCTCAGGTCCCCAACACAACCGGACCTTCTCAGCAACATCCCAGAAAGCGGCAAGCCGAGTTGCAGGGAGGCGAGGATACGCCCTCAGCACACAGAACGTCAGCTGCAAACCCAGGATTCAGACCCAGGGCCCCGGGCCCCAGGGCACCCCAACTCCATTTTCCGGACCCAGTGAGGGCCCCAGGGCGTGCCCTGCAGGACCAGGCCTGGGAGGGTACAGGCCACAGGGGCCCAGTAGGTTGCCCTGGCCACACGCCTCCCCGGGGCTGGGTGGACAGAGACCAGGCCACCACAGCCCCCACCGTGAGCCGCTCCGGTTCTCCTGGGGGCGACCATGGGCGTGGACCCGGCCTCCTCCTGGGCAGGAGGGGCGCCAGCACCACCGCCATGCAGGAAGGGGCCCAGGAGGCGAAACCAACCTTGACCTTCTTCCTGCGCAGGCGGTGAACACGGGCAGCCAGCTGCATGGTGCTGAGCGTCTCGGCGTGGCGGGCCGGCGCGTCGGACACGTGGGCGATCATGGTGGTGCGGCAGCTGGCGGTGGCCAGGGTCTCCCGCAGCAGTGCAGTGAGCCTGTGCTCCCTGGGGGCCCGGGAGGCGGGGCTCAGAGGCTGAGGGCCTGGGAGGGGTGCTGGGGAACTACTGGGCTTGGGGGCTGCTATGGGGCTGGAGAGAGGAAGGAGGGCCTCTAGCTGGACATGGGCCGTGCCTGGGGCCCCTGGGTCAGGTCTGACACCCACCTCTGTCCCCCGGGCCCTGGGCACCAGGACTCCCTGCCAGCCCTTGGGTAGCAAAGCCGGTCACACAATGAGGAAGAAAGGACAGAGGGGTCAGGGACCAGTTCCCCAGGCCCACCCAGGAGCCCGCACTTACCTGTAGGGCACGTGCTTGGCTCCACTGACCACTGCCAAGATGACGCTGCCCAAGGCCGACAAGGACAGGGATGGGGGGCCCCCGGGGGCCTCTTCACAGCTGCCCAGGTCAATGAGGTGCAGGCGGCTGCGGCCTCCGGACACTGAAACCACAGGGCAGGAGGTGAAGGCTCAGCCTCACGGCCCCCAGACCCAGGACGCCCAAGGCTGCCCGGGCCGGAGGGCGCCCGACGCCGCGACTCAGGCACGCGGCCACCTACTTCCGCCTCTGCCGCACTTCTCCACGCGGTACTGGTACACGTGCAGCGTAAAGAGCACGTGGGAGCCTCCCCGGGAGTCCTCGCGGGCGGCCAGTGCAGCGTCCAGGTAGAGGGCTGCCTTCTCAGCCGTGGGCGCCCGCAGCTCACTCTGGTTCTGGAGCTGAGGACGGACGGATGGATGGACAGGGGGGTAGGCACCAGAGTGACTCGGGGCCGAGCTGTCCCCACAGCGCCAAAGTAACCAGCCCGCGGCCCCGCCCCCTCAACCCGCGGCCCCGCCCCCTCAACCCGCGGCCCCGCCCCCTCAACCCGCGGCCCCGCCTCCGCCCCAGCCCGCGGCCCCGACCCCCGGCGCGGTCAGGGTACCTGCGCCCCGCACGCCAGGTCCTCCCGCAGGTACACGCCCGGGGACTGCGTGTCCTGCAGGCTGCCGGAGGCCACCTCGGCCAGCAGGTCCCGCAGGCTCTGGCCCCGGCTGCACACCTCCACGGCTGACACGCGGACGGAGAAGCGGGCGCCCGTCCTCTCCCTGCGCTCGTCCATGAGCCTGAAGAGCCAAGAGATGGCGCAGGGCACAACGCCCAGGCTCTGCGGCGAGCTGTCCCTCCCGATCATGGTGTAGGACTTGCCTGCGGGCCGGCGGATGGGCCCTCAGAGCCAGCAGGGCGGGCAGCCGCGTCCCCAGCCCAGCCCAGCAGCCCTCTCTCACCCACTCCATGGGCGCCTGACGTCCAGGCCTGTCGCCTGGGCTTCCGCTCCCACTGCCCACAGGAGTCAGGCCCAGCCCCGGCACCCTGCCCCAGAAACGGCCTCCAGAGACTGCAGAGCGGGTGGTCAGGGGTACTTACCGAGGCTTGCGTGGCCAAAGGAGAAAATGCAGCCGTCAGCCCCTCCCACCACCGACTGGAGCACGTCAGCCACAGTCCCCGAGCAGACCTCGGCCTGCAGGAGGGGCACAGTCAGGCCGCCACCCCGCCTCCTGCCTCTTCTGTGCATCACACACGGACAGTGAGTCCATGAGGTGGCCGGGAGGACACCAGGACCAAGGACACAGAGGTCTCCACGTGGACACACAACACACACGGACCGGACACAGACACACATACACTCGCAGCAGGAGCCGGCAGACACAGCTGACAGGCACGGTGCACACACACAGAAGCCACAGTGCCACTGCGGCCACAAGGCACACACCACACCACACGCGTGATCACAGTGGGCACACACATCACACCACGCGTGGTCTCAGAGAGCACACACCACACCACACGCGTGATCACAGTGGGCACACACCACACTACACATGTGATCACAGTGGGCACACACACCACACCACACGCGTGATCACAGTGGGCACACACATCACACCACGCGTGATCTCAGAGAGCACATACCACACCACACGCGTGATCACAGTGGGCACACACATCACACCACGCGTGGTCTCAGAGAGCACACACCACACCACACGCGTGATCACAGTGGGCACACACCACACTACACATGTGATCACAGTGGGCACACACATCACACCACACGCGTGATCACAGTGGGCACACACCACACTGCACACGTGACCACAGCAGGCACATACCACAGCACACATGTGATCACAGCGGGCACACATCATACCACACGCGTGATCACGGCAGGCACAGGACACACAGAGGAGCATCCCGGGGAAAACAAGCTCTGCGTGGAAAGCTTCGGAGGGCGGACTCTGGGAACTGGGCCTGAGAAGCAGCCCAGGAGCTGGTGGACACGGGAGGGAGGGGAGGCCAGCAGGGAAGGGGAGACACAGCCAGCCTGCCCAGCCGCACCCAGCCCCCACGCCCGGGCCTCCTCTCATCATCTCCTGCCTGCCCTGCACGAGAAGGGGTGCAGGCCTGACCATCTCCTATTGTCCTGGGCTGCCAACCCACCCCGCCCAAGGCTGCCCCACCGCCTCACCTGCTCCGAGTCCTGGGGGAAGACCGCGTCAAAGGCGAACATCTTGGGGACGGCAGCCGTGGGGGCACGTCTGGGACCCGTGCTGCCCGGGGGCCCGGCGGCCGGGTCGTAGAGGGTCACCTGCTTCTTGCGAGTGTCCACCTTGAGGAAGGACGTGGACTCGGCCGAGCGCTGGGCCCCCTGCACAGGCCAGATCCGCAGCATGACCTTCACCTGGGGAGGCAGGCGGAGCGGGCCTCTGAGCAGTGCTAATTACAGGGCAGGGGCAGCCTTGAGCGAGTCGGGACAGCGGGCCCGGCCGGCATGGGGTCCCCACCGGAGGAATGCGGCATCCGCGCCCCAGCCTCAGGCAGGAGCACGTCCCACATGAGGTCAGCAAGGCAGGGAGGTGGTGAGGCCTGGCGGGAGGAGCACGCCAGCACGGATCAGGGAGCCCGCGAAGGGGGCCACAGGGCGGAGAGAGGAAGCAGACCCCAGCTGCCCCTGGGGCAGAGAGAGAAGACGAGGACGGGACCCTGAGGACACCCCCTCGGCTCGGGGGTCCCCACACCCCCTCGCTGGCCCCGATGCAGAGCCGGGTCCAGGGGAGCAAGCCCCGGGACCCGGGCCTTCGAGAGCAGAGCCACCTGCGCGGGCTCCCCCCCAGCTCTGCCAGCTCCCGGGCCTTGCCAGCCATTGTAGTGACCCCTCTCCCCCAGGCCCTCGCAGGCTTGAGAAGGGAGGAAACCCACTCAGAGAGGTCAACTGTCCCACCTGCCTCACATAGCCTGTGAGCGGGTCCCCTGAAACCCCGAACCGCAAATCTGAGGGTGGAGTGAGAAGGGGAGAGGGGGGAGTAGAAGCAAGACCTGGGCCCTCCTGCAGGGGCCCCACCAGAGCCTCAGGGGTGCTCCCGAGCGCGTGTCCTTCCCCAAGCCCCTGCCCCCGCACCATGGGTGGACAGAGGCTGCCCCTGAGCAAGGCCCTCCCCACACTCCCCGACTCGCGGCCTCGGCAGGCTCTGCACACAGCAAGGCGCAGCCCCAAGGAGACATGGCAGTGCACCAAGGCGGGGCAGACAGGGCGCGGGGCAGAGGGAGGGCGTGGGCCCCGCCCCATCCCCAGTCTCTGTCCAGCCTCACCTCCTCCAGGGAGCCCTTCCGGCCAGCTCCCAGCCCCAGGCCAGAGGCCTTCAGGGCCCTGAGCACATCCTCCCCGGCCTGGGGAATGAAGGAGGGACAAACCATGAAGCGGGACCGGCCGACGCCCGCGCTGCCCTTGGGAGAAACAGGCTCCAGTACTTCCGACCCCAGAGCCGCCGGAGGCCAGACTCACACCCAGGACCAGGCAGGACCCAGAGGCAAGCCCGTCGGCACAGGGACCGGGAGGAAGAGGGCAGGTTGATCCAGGAGGAGACAGGGATTCTGAGGTCAGGGGTCAGGGGAGATGGTGGGGAGACTGAGGCTGGGGTGACAGGGTGGGACAGTGGACAGAGTGAAACAGGCTCAGCTGAGCTCAGGGGCCAGCAGGCCACCCGGCAGCCTCTGCCACTGTGTGTCCCCCAAACCCTAAACAGATGCAGAGCTCGCCCGTGCTGCTCATCTGCCTTCACGCCCAGCTTCCAGAGCTGGACCCCAAGCCCCAAGGCCCCCAAGCGAACAGAAGCCTGGGGGCGGGGGGGGGGGGCCAGAAACTTAAGATGCAAGAGCCCAGAGTAAGCTGCACTGCAGACACCCCAAAACCTGCACGGAGAACACAGACCTCAGGCTGAGAGGGGCCCAGAGCTGCCGGGCGAGCCACCCCGGGTGAGCCCCCCACCCCCAGGAGAAAGCACTACATCCCGGCTTCCGCAGGGGGACACAGGCCTCCACTGAAACCTCTGATTTCCCCACCACAGTGTAAATCAAATTACCAGACTCATCTCAGAGCCAGTATTTTTCACGGATTTAATTGTAAGTGACAGATACATAACGCCGGCAAAATTGGTTTACCGTGGGTAGTTCGTGCGAGGCGCCACCGACACCCCTTCGGCACGTGGCAAATTGACATGCAAACCGCTCTGCTAAGGAGAGGCGGTCCTGGGGGAGACGCGGGCAGAAACACTCCTCTACTGAGCGCCTCCAACCCGGGCTCCATTAGGCGAGAATCGATTCTTTTATTCCCTGACGACACGAACAAAACTATTTCATTTCCAAACGCCGCTGCCAAGCAGACGAAAATGTGCACTTCCCAGTAATTTTTGGCAATTTTTTTTCAGTGTGAACTCCAGGCCACTTCAGGAGCCAAATGGGTTCTGCAGATTGGAGCGCGTTCCCGGCGGGGAAAAGCCTGACTGGGCTGCCCCGCTGGGGTTCCCACCCCCGTGCCAGCCCCAAGGCCAGGTCCTGGTCTGTGAGGGCCTTTCATTACCAGGGGAAATGACAGGGTCTCCCCGCCAGACAAGCACATCTCCCCCTAAACGTTCAGCTATTGCAAAGCACCCGCTGAGTAGCTGCCAGGTAGGGAACAAATACATTTTGCATAAAAACGGGCTTCCACTCCTAAGAGGGGGCCCTGGGCGGGCGTGGGGGGAGGGACCGTCTTCTGTAATTCCGCACGATGATGAATTATCTTAAGTGGCACATTAATGTCAAGAATCGAGCGTAATCTAACTTCTTTTCTCTGACAATATTAAATGCTTTTCAGGAGGCATTTCTGACTATGTGATACTCGTGCAAATAACATCATCCAGGGAGGCAGGGAGGGGGGCCTGGTGGGGGAGGGGAGTGGGGAGAGGGCTAGGACAGTGGCCACGGGCTTCCTGCCTCCGGGGGTGGGGGTCTGCCAGTGTGGGGGGTCCCTGCCCTGGAATACTTGGGGGGGCTGGTGCCCCCAGGGGAGTGGGAGGTCTGTGCATCCCAAGTAACACAGGGCAGCAGCGAGAAAGCCAGGTCTGTGCCTCCAGCCGCCCAGCCCCACCAGGATGGGCCCAGGGCCCAGGATCCAGTGACAGGCCCAGGTCAGAGCCAGGCCCAGAGTGTTCACAGCCCCTCGCCCACGGCCAGTCCCCTCTCCAGACCCAGAGCAGAAGCCCCCTGGGGTGCGACGTAGGCAGCAGGATGGACTGAGCCCAGGGGTGTGCGTCCAGGGGCTGTGGGCCTCTGGGGACTGCAGAGGCTGGGCCCAGGGCCTGGGTGGGAGGCTCAGAGGGGGCCGAAGGGGCCCATCCTCAGGGTCAGGGTCCCACCCTCCCCCCGCGGCCCTCCGCGGCTCGGGCTCCCCACCTGCAACGGCACAGAGCCCCCTGCACTGAGGATGGAGCCCTCACACAGCCTGAGCCAGGCCTGGGGGCAGTCATGAGCAGCCCAGGCAAGGCCCGGACGGAAACCGTCTCAGCAGAAGGGACAGGAGCTGAGAGCTGACCAGCTGTGACGGGCAGGGGCCTTCACGCTGCGGGCCTGGCTCCCGAACCCGGGAGTGTTCCCACTCAGCTGAGCACCCTGCAAACCACCCACAGTTGTCGTGTCAGGATACGGTGGGACTTTGCCCGGACTCTGGCGAGCCGAGGGGCCCCAGCTGTGCCCCCGCCCTGCCGGAGAGACAAGGCGCGGGGATTCCTGGAGTCGGACCCCACCCCTCAGTCCCAGGAAGCCCTGGTCACCCCACCCAACTCTGAGAGTGGCCGGTGCTCCGGGGACCCCCCACCCATTTCCCATATCCCCCCCATCCCCAGTCCCCCAGGCTCCCCACCACCGTCTGGAGTGTCCAGGCAGCCCCGGCTTCAGTCAGCCATCTGGACACAGAGCCCCCTGGTCCAGCCCCAGAGAAGGCAGCAGGGTCCCTCACCGCCTGCTCCCCCCACCCAGCTCATGCCCAGACACCCAAGCCTCATCCCACCCCTGGGTCACCGCCGACTCGGGGTAGGGCCTACCTTTCCAACACTGCTGGGGTTGTCCTTGGCCTTGGAGGTGGCCCTGAGCAGGCAAGGGGGTGCAGGGGGCGGCCACAATTGCAGGACCCCGCTGAAGTCCGTGGGGTAGGTGGAGGCCCGGCGCGGGGCGGGGGGCGGTGGCGGTGGGGGTTTCTTGCGCTTGGAGGCCAGGCTGAGCTTCTGGGCGGCCCTAGGGGGAACAAGGGGGCAGGGCGCTCAGCGCTGCCCTGACGCCTGCCCCGCCCTGCGAGCAGCTGCTCGGCCTGCACTTCATTTCCCACCAGCCACGCAGAGGCCCCCGGGGCTGCGGGCAGCCACGTGCAGCCCCTGGCAGCTCGGCCCATTCAGGCCGGGTGACCTGGCCCGGGCAGACACCGGACCCTGCACCCTGCACCAAGCGCATCCTTTTTTTTCCATCATCCTCCCCCAACACAGCCACTGGGCTCCATCACTCACAGGCCGTGTGACCGCACCTGGTACCTCAGTCTCCCCATCTCTAACATGGGAGGGCATGACCCCCACACAGGGGCCCTCATGAGCGGCCCTGATGATCTAATGCGTTCAAGGTGACACCAGGCAACAGAGGAAGCGTGCACCCCCGGCCTCCATCAGCCACCCGCCTCCCCAGCACTGCCCCTGCCTCCATCAGCCACCCCCACCTGCCTCCCCAGCACCCCCCACCTCCCACCGAAAGGGACGGGAGGCCAGGGCGCGTCCAGGCTCAGGGCTGAAGAACTCGCCCAGCCCGGCTCCCCGGCCTGCTCCTTCCACACACACCCTCCTCGTCCCACAGCCCCAGCCCCAGTGCCCCCGCCATCAGCCTCCAAAGGTCCCGACAGGAGGCCCCACACCGCGGGCAGCAGGCCCCTCAGTCAGCCTCCCAGTCGGTGGAGCTACTAGCGTTTTGCTTAATTCCTCTCATCTTTAATAGGAGTTGTCTTTTAAGAGACCCCAGGGACGGCTTTCCTCCTAGTGCTGTGTCATCCAGGAAAATAAAAGTAATCTACGGTGCGTGGCGGCTCCTTAATAGCGTGGTGGGGTGGCCGGTGCGCTCGGGGCAGGGAGGGCCCAGGGCGTGTGAGCGGGCCAGCATCCTCAGCCAGGGAGGGCCGAGGCTTCTCCAGGCACGAGCAGACGTAGCCCCGGTTTCCACTAGAGCCCGTGTGTCCTAAACCTGAAGCCTCCTCGACAGCGGAGTCCCGCATCCCCCTCCCACCGCCCCCGCCCCACACACGCATCACACCCAGGACAGGATGGAGGCTGAGTGTCCACAGGCTCAGGGCGTCCGCAGGCTCAAGGCGAGAAGCCAGAGGACTCAGAAGGCAGGACGGGGCTGCACGGAACTGCAGCACAACCGTCCGGGGAGGCGGCTGGACTGAGCCGGGTGGGGGCCGGAGGCACCGGGCAGGGAGCCCGTCCCGCTCAGCCCTCGGGGCTCCTCCCGCCCCACCCCCTCCCCAGCCCAGCCTGCTGCCCTGGACCCCGCCACCCTGAGTGAGGCCACAGCTCCCCACCCACTGCCCCGACGGGAAGATGCGACCCCCTGACCCAGAGGCGTGCAGTGCAGCGGGCATCCCTGCCCCAGGCCCTGCCCGGGCACAATCAGGGCAGGTGGGCTGGCCCCCAGCCTGCCTGGACAGGACACGGGGACACAGATGATCACCCGTGGGGTCGGCTCGCCTCTGCGTGGGCACCGGGGCCCCACGGCCTGGACGTCAGGGAAGGGCATCACGAGGACTGCCCAGAACCAGCCTGCCCGGGGGGCTCCGGGTCTGGTCATCTATCAGGGTGGCCAGATAGATCAGCAGATGGCCACGGCCAAGGCGAGTCCCCTGCCCCGCCACAGCTAGCTCTCTGCTCCTCCAAGAACAAGCTGGGCCCCCTCCTCCAAGGCCAGAGGGACATCCAGAACCCGCACCCCAGAGGTTCGAGGGCTCGTGGAGACCAGGAGGACGGGTGAGGTGCTGGGGGAGGCCGGACGCCATCTGGCAGTGGAGCTCATGAGCAGCGGGCAGGGCTCGGCCTGCCGGGGCACCTGCCTGACCCTCTCGGGAGCCCAGGTTCCGGCACGGGCCTCACTCAGCCCTGCCCCGACACCTCCACGGCTCCGGCAGTGCCCCGGGAGGTGTCCTTCCCCACTGGACACGCCCAGGTCTCACCACTGGACAGACACTGGGCCCTCAGCCGTCTATGGCCCCACCAGTCCCAGGAGGCTGGAACGTCCCTGGCCAGCGTCTCTGCCTTGTGGTCCGACCGAACTCAGGTGCCCCCTCCTCCCTGCCTGCCCTGGGTCAGCCCCCGCAGGGCAGGGAGCCAAGAGGCTGCGCCCCAGCCTGCCGGCCCTCCAGGTCTCCGCTCCTACAGGCTCAGCTCACCGGGGGTGACTCAGAGCGCCCCAGGACAGCACGCTCCCCTTTGATGAAATCTAGGGCCCTTCACACCCGGGACAAGCCTGTCAGCCACTGGGGACTGTGTCTCAGCTCACGAGACCCAGGGTGGGTGGGGGGGCATCTCTGCAGGGGCCAGCCTGCTAGGGATACAGACCTGGTTTCTGGGCAGGGGGGATGGGGGAGGATAATGCCACACTCAGGACCACAAACACCCACTGCCCTGCTGGGGAGCGGTGGGCAAGGGGGGCTCAAGGCGGGACCCACGGTGGCCGTGTGGGTACCTCCCCGAGGTCCAGTTGTGAAGGGAAGACTTCCTGCACCCACAGTTCTCATCCTCAGAGGACACCTCCCCCAGGAAGCCTGCCTTGATGCCCCCACACTTGGCTTCCCCGAACCCTGTGCCTCCTGCTACACGCTCTGCCCTGAGCTTACATGGCTGTGCCCCACCCCGAGGTGGCTCTGCAGGGCAGGTGTTGGCCCAGGCCTAGGACCCAGGGGAAGCTGAGGATGGAGCCATGAGGGCAGGGGTGAGAGAACGGGTGAGGGAGGGAGGGGGGAGGGGTGAGGGAGGGAGGGGGGGGGGGGAGGGGGAGGGAGGGTCCCACCCCTCCAAGCATCGCCCTGAGCCCCCAGCCCTCTCACTGAATCCCAGAGCCCTTTCCAAGGCTCGCAGGCCCTGCTCGCTGATTCTTGTGAACAGAAAGGAAAATATTTGCCTTTTTACAAAGAAAAATTGCCTCTTCCAAACAAGAAGGTAATTTCACAGGCAGTTGGCCTTGACAGTGAGGCCTTTACTCACCCCGAGGAGACACAGGGCCCGTTTGGATGTGAGTGGGGCTCAGTTACCAGCTTCCGACCTGGGCCGCCAGGAGGCGGGAGGACCGGGCCGCGCCCCGCACGCCTGGCCCGCTTCCACCCCCGGGAGCGGCCCATCCAGGTCCGCCAGTGCAGGGCGGCTAAGGGAGCGCTGGAGCCCCCGAGGCCGAGGCCCATGGCCCCAGCAGCCCTGACCCTTGCCCCGCCTGCCTGACTCTCCTGTCACCCGGGGCCTTCACCCCAAGGCTCCCAGGCTCCTCGCCAGCCCTGCGGGCGAGGGACACCTCTCCTCGGAGCCCTGCTGGCCGGGGGCCTCTCGGCAGCACCCATCCCACCCCGGGCCCCTGCCGGCTACCAACCTGACGTCCTGTGGCCTGGCCGTCCGGGCAGACATGGGGGAGGGGCGCCCCTAAGGCTGCAGTGGAGGGGGTGGGGGGTGCCTGGGAGTGCCGCTTGGAGGGAGCCCACCACTGCCCCGGCTGAGGGGGCTCAGAGCCGTCCTTCCCGTGCCGTTGAGCTTCAGGGGTCCAGGGGGTGACCCCACTGTATCCCACCTCTAGCTTCAGGGGTCTGGGAGGAGACCCCCCCGGTATCCCACCCCAGAAAGGCCCAGAGGAGGGTGTGGGGGAGGGGAGACTGCAGAGACAGGAAGGACATTACACAGCATTGTGGGGGCTCTAAAGGGGAGTCAAGGTCACCAGAGCCCCAGGGAAATGTAATCACAGAGGCGGCCTGTGCGGGGCCCTGGGGGTGCTGGCATGCGGGGCCCTGGGGGTGCTGGCATGCGGGGCCCTGGGGGTGCTGGCATGCGGGGCCCTGGGGGTGCTGGCATGCGGGGCCCTGGGGGTGCTGGCATGCGGGGCCCTGGGGGTGCTGGCATGCGGGGCCCTGGGGGTGCTGGCATGCGGAGCCCTCGGTCGCCACTGCAGCTGCGGTGCCCAAGTCATGACCAAGCTGCCCACCCGGGCCCAGCGGGGCGTGCAGGGTGCCAGGCCTCATCCGTGCCCCGTGTCCCACAGGCCTCGTCCCCAAGCCGCCCCCAGAATCACCCTCCACCGTGGCTCACCCACGGCGGGTAAGCGGCTCTCGGGAAGACCCAGGAAAGCCCGAGGCTAGTGTGCCGGCCCCCAGGAGGTGCTCAGGGACCCCTGACCCCTGAGCCCACCGTATTCTGCCTCCACTGGGCAGACACCAGGCTCCTACTCAACCCTCCAACCCCGCCTCTGTGCCCTCAGTGCGTGGGCGACACTGCATGGCTCCTTCAGAGACTGCACACTGCCACCCTGCCCCCGACCAACCGGAAACTTCCAAGGGGCAGGGTACGGGTTGGGGGTCAGCTTTGTCCCCCAGGGGCCCAGTGATGGGTCACAGAAGGTGCCTTCGGTTCGTTCCTGAGGCACCCCCTACCCGGGGGTCCAGGAGCTCCTCACCTCCGGGGGACTCCGGACAAGCACCTCCCCGACACAGAACAAAGAGGGGCACGTAAAACTGAGACCACCCCTCTCAGGCCAACGATGAAGCACCCACAGCCCCAACGGGCAGAGGGCCTCGGGACCAAATCAGGTGTGAGCCCGGGGCAGTGTTCCCAGCTGCAACACCCACCCCCAGACTGGGCCCACAACCCTCAGGAAGCTGCTGTGAGCAAGGGTGTCCCACAGGCTGGCAGTAAGGACAGCCGGCAGTGCCCCCAGCCCCAGCCCCCACGTTTGTTTCTATGGTAACTTCCCAAGGTCAGCGGAGGCAGCCTCGCTCGCTGGAGACAAAAGGAGTGCCCCATTCCACAGGCCCTGGGTCGCTAAGGAGCCAGGGCAGCTTTGGACTCCCAGGACTGGCCTTCCTCCCCAGGGGCCCTCAGGCTGGCAATCCTCCAGCAAGCGTGGCCTGGCAGGGCATGACCGCTGCCCCAAAGGCCGGGGCAGAGACTGCAGAGACCACCAGGGCCGGGACCCCCAGGCATCCAGATCGGCCTTCTGTCCCCTCCACGGGGCTCCTGGGCCCACGAGGCAGGCCCTACCTACCCCACAGCAGAAGGCCCAGCCCGGCGCCTGGTACCCACCTGGGGCTGTGGACCTGCACGTATGCCCACCGGCCCAGCGCCCTCACTGCGCCCCCCACTTCTCAGTCAGCCCCACAGCCCCAGGCCACGCTGATAAGACACCGGCTCCTATGATACAGGGACGAGCTTATCACACCCGCGGGGCTGCTGATGGGACAGTGACCTGCGGGGCCAGCCATCATGACTCACAGCCACCATCATGCCCTGGGACCCCCAACCGCAGGGGGCGCTTGGCACCCAAGGGCACCACCAGCGAGGCGATGTGCCGAGGGCCCCCAGGTGACAGGACTCCCCCCCAGGACACCCTCTCCAGCTCACCCCAACCTCCCCAGTGGCCCAGGGGTGCTCCCTCGGGCCAGTTCCGCCCTGTGTCCCCAGCTGCAGGGCCAGCTGCCCCGAGGCCTGCCTGCCCCTGCCTCCCGTCCATGCCACCCACCCCCTGCCGCCGGCACCGGCCCAGGACCGCCCGGGGACATCCACCGGCCGCGGCTGAGATCCTCCCGCCGTCAGCGCACGATGCCTCCCAGGAAGCGCCACCTGACGAACAAGGAAACCAAGGCACAGAGCACCAGAGGCCAGAGGCGACCTGCCCGAGACCAGCCTCCTGGGAGGGGTGGAGACTGCGTGGAGCCCTGCCCTTGGCTGCACCCCACACCGGGTGAGAGGCCTCTGGACGTGCAGTTGGCGCAGTGCCCCCCTGGAGGACGTACCTGAGGAAGAAGGAGGCTGCAGCTGATGGGCCCGTGGAGCCCCCCGGGGGGGCGCCCGGGGCAGGCGTGACCAGGCCCCACGTCTTCGACGCGCCATCAGAGCCCGCGGGAGGGGGCCCGTCCCGGACCGTGTCCGCCACCGCCACGGCGGCCACCGCTGCTTCAGCCTGGAGGGAAGGAGGAGCCGGCGTGAGGCTCGGGCACCCGCCCCGTGACAGGGAGCCAGGGGGCAGACCCCTGGCCCCCGGAGACCAGCATGCTCCCTGGACCCCACGTACACAGGACCGCTCGGGGCCCGGTGGAGGAGAGGTGGGCACAGGTGACCCCCACCCAGCCTGACTCCCCCCCAACTTCAAGCTCCAGAATCACAGGGGCCACGCGGTCAGGTAGATGGACAGGGACCCGCCGTCACCCCCGGGTCGGCCAGCTGGGGGCACCCAGAGGCACGCTTAGAGAAGAAAGCACAATAAATATTTGTCAGGGGCACTAATTGCCCCGTGTATGATAATGTATGATCTTCCCATCATCTGAAATACTACTCTGGCATTTCCAACTAATTAGCTAAAATAAATTCCAGAAAGGGAGACAGCCTCATAACACAGCACAAATGTAATTAACCGCTCCCCAGGACGGCGCTGGCCAACTGGAGACCCGGCCACCACATATTACATTTATGCACACGTGTCGGGCGCTGGACCCCCCGGCAGGACCTGGCCTCAGAGGGTGGTTGGACAGAGCCCCCTGGCAGGGGAGGGAAGCGGCCTGCCTCAGCCCGGCCACTCCAGCCCCAGCCCCTTCCCAAGGGCCCCAGCCTCCAGGGCACCCCAGGCACCAAGGCCGGGTCCCTGGGGCTCCTGGCTACACTTGGCCCGGAGTGCGATCACAACCGTCGTCCGAGGCGTCCTCTCTGCTCGGCCTGGCAGAGGCCGGGGTCTATCTGGTGACCCTGCGGGTGAGGCGCCCAGGTAGCAGCCACACTCTAGAGGGCCCAGCGTCCTCGGGGTCTCCCAAGTGACACGGCCACAGGTCAACGTGACATTTCAGCAGACTAAGCCTCCACAGGCCTCAGGAGGAACGGCCCAGCAGGAAGTCCAGCCGCCTCTCCGCAGGACACCCCTCACCACGGTGGAGGGTCTCACCACCACCCCCAGCCCACGGTCAGCACCAGCTCCCAACACATCCCCTGGGACACAGCAAAACCACTTCTGCAAAGGAAGTTCCAAGGGAGCCCCAGAGCTTGGGCTGGAAGGAAGCCCAGCACCCGACCCTCACCCCCACAGCACCAGCAGCTTCCCCAAGGCTGCAAGGACAGGTCCCAACCTGGAACGGCCCAGGCCCCGTGCTGGGGCACCGTGCCCTGCGTCTGCCTACAGGGCAGGAACTCCTATGCATCCCTCAGAACCCAACACAGCCAGCCCTCTCCTTCTCTAGGACACTCCCTGTGCTTGCCCTGGCCTCCCGCAGCCCTGAGACCTCCCCTGCTTCTCCCGGTCTACCCAGGGCTGCCCGCTCACAGAGAAATTGGGCCATGCTCAGCTACTCAGTACTGCACTCCCCTAGCACACCCCCAGCTTCCAAAAGCACCTGGTCCACGCCAGGAACCCAGAGGAGGCCTCTGCCTGCCTGGTCCCCTCCACGTCCCCGGTATCCTGCCCGGCACACAGGAGCTGTTCAATACTCCTGCCCTCCAGAAGCCCACAGCCTGGCATGAGGCACGCAGGGCCCACAGCCAGGAGGTGAGCCCTGTGCCCCAGGGGAGGAGGCTGCAGGCACAGAGGGGTACCTGCTCCTGGGGAACATTCCCAAGGAGGGGTCAGCCAGGCCCAAACCTGGGCCACTGGGTACTGTTTCTCCTCCTCCAAGCGATGCTGGGGCTCAAGGCAAATGAGTGACACGGGGCACCCGAGGCCTGGGCACAGCCCAGCGCCCTGCAGCCCCCCAGGGCCCCATGCAGCACGTCCTGCCTCAAATGCCAGTCTCCTTCAGGGGGGCTCTCTCTCTCGCTCTCTCCCTCGACCCCCAGGGCCCCATGCAGCACGTCCTGCCTCAAATGCCAGCCCCTTCTGCCACCTGACAGACGCGTTCCGCATGAGAGCCCTAAACTCTTCTGTCAAGCAGAGGGGCGGAGGACCGGACTAATGTTAAAAGCTGCGGCATCGCCAGGGCCTGGGCCGAGTCTGGCTGGGGGCCCCCTGCGAGCAGCACAGAGTGGGGGCTCCCGAGGCTCAGCCCCCACAGCACCCTGCTACCCGCTCCATCCAGCAGCCCAGGCCCACCCAGCCACGCTGCCCCGCACGGCCACCTGGACAGCAGCCACAGCCCCTAAGGGCCCCTCCACTCACCCCCGTGGGGCCCGAGCCAGCCCACCTCCCACGCCTGCATCGGTGCCTCCAGCCAGAACGTCGGGCCCCACGGGCAATGGTGCAGGCCACGCGGCATGCCTGCAGCCGGCTGGGCCCCACACTGACCTGTCGGGGGTCCCTCACGCGCCGCGGCTCCGCCGGCCGGTGAGCTGCCGACACCCGGCTCCGGCCACCGGGAGGCCGCTGCCAGTTCCTGCCGGAAGCAGAGCCCGGACGCGCCAAAAGAAGCCGGGAGGGCAGGGGAGGGCGGCGGGGAGGGCGGAGGGGAAGACCAACACACACACACGGGGACAGGAGACAGGGGGCCGGGGCGGGCGGGCGGCCGAACAGAAAGCGTGATGGAGGCGCCAGGGCAGCAACGAAAGAAAAGCGTGAAGAGAGGAGAGCGTGAGGGGGGCCCGCCGTCTCTGCGGGGTGCCCGCCACTGGGCACCGGGGTTCCACCAAGCACCGTTTGGGAAACACCAAGTTAACCCACTCCTCAGGAGCCCTCTGGGCCTGAACTCCACATCGGCGAGATCGGGGCCCAGGAAAGGCAGCGCTCCCCAGGGCCCTCAGGGGCTTTTTCGTGCCGAAAGGTGGGGAGAGCAGAGGAAGGGGCGGCCACGGGGCACAGAGCTGCACCTGGCCCTGCAGGGTGCAGGGGGCCTGCGCTGGGCACCGGGGCCCCCCTCAGAGCCCTGCCTGGTCTCCCCGGGGCCCCAGACTCAGACTGTCCCTCCCCCACATCACAGAAGCAGCCTTACATGGAAGTGCGGGGTTGTCTAGCCCAAACACTACTCCTCAGGTGGGTAAACTGAGGCTCAGGGGGCACCGGTGACATTGGCCAGGTCAAAGCTCCCCCCACCCCACACCGTCCCCACCACATTCCCAAGGACAGGTGGGTACCCCTCAGGGACCCGGCCAGGGCTCACGGGAAGTGGGGGCAGCAAGCCAGCTGGCACAGGGGCGGCAGGAGCCAGGTCCCCAAGCCAGGGCCAGCCTACCTCCACGGACAGAAGGAAATCCTCGCTCCACCAGCAATGACCTCACCTCCCACTCAGAGCAGCACCTCCTCCAGGAAGCCCTCCATCCTCCCTGTAGCGCCTGTACTGCTCCAGGCCCCGTGGCTGACTGCGAACCCTCTGCTCCAAGTCCTCTTCCCCGGGACCTGGGGTGGGGCCTGGCCCATGTCTACAGGACTACGGAGGGTTCACGAAGACTCCCTGGCAGGGAACGGAGGTGGCAGCACCTTTCACCGTGTTACTCAGCCGCACCCTCAGTGGCCCCAGGCTATGCTACCTCTAGCCGACTTGCGGGGTCAGGAGGCCAAAGCCACAATCTCCAGGCATCTGGCTGCAAAGGGACCGCAGGTGTCCTGTGAACACCTGACGGGACCCTGTGCTCCTCGGGGAGACCCCACGGTTCACAGCTGTGTCCCCATGCAGCCGGCCGGGGCAGAGCACCTGGGGGGGCGGGGTGGTCCATGAGCACCTCCAACCCCCAGGACGGCAAAGCTGCTGGAAGGTGACTGCCCGACTGTCCCCTACGGCAGCCCCTGCCACCAGGAATCATCACAGGACACTTTCCAGGAGGTGGATGACCTGGACCGGGCCGAGTTCTGCACTGCAGACGGGAGTGTGGGCTGCAGTCGCGATCACAGCGTGGCTGGCCAACACCAGGCCCTCTAGACGGCCACGTGCACAGAAGAACCCCCGGCAGTCCACAGGGCAGGCACCCAGAACACGCCAGACCCTCACTGCCCACCTGGCCAGCCCAGACCCACATCCTCCTGGAGACAGTCACGCCCGGGGTTGGGGTTGGGGGTTTGCGGCTGATGGGCCATGGCCGGGATTCACAGCACGTCCCTCCAGAAGTGTTTAATTCTACAGCCTAACACGCAGTGTTTTAACACTCCAGGGCCACCTCTAATGATCAATGCCCCGGTTCAGGGGAAATTACCTCATCTGAGTCCTAAAGTTCTATTTATGGTTCTAATAATCTCTCTATTGATCGCCAGGACTGTTGTCTAATTATAAATCCATTCCCACCCACCCTGAACGAATCAATGCACACACAAAGCCAAGAGCGAGCCTTAAACACTCACGTTTTACGACGCGCAGGCCGCCAGGAGGGCTGCCCAGCAAGAGCCCAGCGACCATCCCCCGCCCCTGGCACCAGGCACAGGGAGGCAAACAGACCGCCAACGGGGCTGTGCCAACCCGCCTTCTCCCACCACCAGCTCACACCTGCCTCTGCCTCCTGGGGGTCTCTCTCTACCTGCAAGACTGCGCTCAGCTCCCTCCCAAGATAAGGAGCCCCCTGGCTGCTCTCTCACACCTCTGGCGGGGCCCACCATCTCTGACACTTACCCCACGCCCAGCTCAATACCACCTCCTCCAGGAAGCCGCCCAGCTCTCTGGAGCTCTCGCGGCACATCCCTCCCGGGCAGCCCTGCTCTCGGCCTGGAGACACCACAGGGTGCACAGCAGAGGCTGCCTCCCTCTCCCTGGTCTCGCCCCAGGCCTCAGCGAATGGAGGAGTCAGACGCAGGGAGGCCACACCCCGTGTGCACCATTGCACCAGCCAAAGGCTAGTTCAGAACCAGAAGCTCCTCCTGGAAGCTCCCTGTGCCCCCAGCTACCAAGGGCCAGGGAGGGCCCCAGGACAGGGCAGCCTCGGACAGACTGGCCCCAGCAGCGAGTGCCCAGGGGCCTGCTCCCAGCTCGGGCAGGATCTTGTCAAAGGCCACAGTGAAGGCAGCAACGTCCAGTCAGCACAGCTCAGCGCCTTCAGAGGGGCCAGCCAGCCCAGAGGTGGGGCCAGCCGGGGTCTGCCCTGCAGCAGGCGCTGTGTGGGACTTGGTCCCAAGAGCTGGGGGCCTTTTCCAGGGCCTCCACCCCCCACAGCCCCTCGGGGGACACAGGGACCCCAGGAAGTGTCTATTTCAGAGACACCCACTGGCAAGACGGTGCAGCCCATTCGGGCAACTGGGAAGTTTCCCCGGCCACTTCCGATCTGACCTCCTATCTCCACAGGGTGGGGCAGAGACACAGCTGCAAACACCCGTGTGGGCCTGGCCTGACCACCCTCAGCGCTGTCTCCTGATGAGGCCTGCAGGCCTCCACATGGACCCTGCCCTCCGCTGGGAGGGCTCGTCCTACTTTGTCCGCTTTACAAGGGTCTATTGGGCCCTGGGTCTCAACCCCCAGCTGAGTAGCTGGCGCAGCTGAGGCACCTTCACCCCATCATGAAGCAGGGAGCCCTCTGGGGAAAGACCCTCCCAGCCCTCAGCTGGCCCCGTGTACCACCAAATCCAAACCAACCCCCCAGCATCCCAGGAAACCCCTGTCCTACAACCCATCCTCTCCTGCCCACCCCCCCGTCCTGGTACCCCCCCTCCTAGAGGGGAAACTGGGGGTCACGGAGACACTGGGGAAAGGCTCCCCCCAGCACAGCCCTGTGACCCATGGGGGTGAGGACCCAGCTCCACCCTCCAGAGTTGGGGTCTCCTCGGACTTTGGGGGCCCCCCTGAGCACACGCGGTCCCCCTGGTGCCCAGAGCTGGTTCCACGAGGCCATTCCACGGCTGTGGGTGACAATCAGGCGGCCCCAGGAGGGGGGCCCTGGAGAGTGAGGGGCAGGGGCGCATCCCAGAGTCAGGGGACACCAGGAAGAGAGAGGCCAGGCCCCAGGTCGGCCCCCCTGACACTCCTGGTCCTGGCCTCTGTCCACGGGGCAGGTGTGTCCCCAGGGAGGCCTGTGCTCCAAGCAGCAGAGGCCTGGATGGGGCAGGACCAGCGGAGATGTGGGATGGCAGCCTGACCTCCTCCCAGGAGCCTGCAGGCCCTTCCGCCAAGCCCAGCGCCACAGGGGGGTCTCAGAGTGACCGGACCACCTCAGCCGTGCGCTGTGCGGGGCAGGAGCGAGGCCCCAGGGGATGGGAGAGAGCCCTGCCCGCGTGAGCTTGCCTGCACACCTGACGAGCGCCGTGGGAAGGTCTGGGGCCTCCCCCAACACGCACAGCCCCCCTGCCCCCGCAGAAACCACACTGGGGGGCCCCACTCGCACCTGGGCACTCAGCCCGGCGGAGTCCAGCCCTGCCCGGTGTCCCGGGAGCCCCCAGCCCACTGGACGCAGGGCACTCACCAGGCACGTTGGCGGCAGGAAGCTGTTGACCCTGGAGACGCTCCACACACCCTCCAGGCACTGCTGGGCCTGGATGGTGACTGTGCTCAGGGCCCCACCCAGGCCGGCGGGCGCCACCGACACCTGGACACTGGGCCCGGACGGCCAGGCCGGCCCCTTCCTCCTGTCGGGCCCCGCCCGGCCCGACTGCCTCCCCGCGGGGCCCGCCGGCGCCGGTCCATCCCTCAGGCTGGGGGCAGTGTTGGGGCCGGGGGGCGCGAGGCTGGGGCCTCCGTTGGGGGCATCGGGGTCCTCGCGGCTGGCGGGCGCCTGGAGCAGCTGCAGGGCCTCCCGCGTGAGTTGGGTCAGGTGCGTGGCACAGACATCACAGCGGCGCTCAGCCTCCGGGCGACACGCAGGCAGCTTATCCAGAAGCAGAGCCGAGAGGCAGGGGTCCTGGGGGAACAAGAGACGGAGGCGGTCAGGGTCCGGGCGCCAGGACCCACCGCCCAGTGCCCACGCCCACAGCAGCCACCGCACCATCCGCAACTGACTGATAAGCCTCGCTTGAGCAGTACTGTCCCCCAAACCCACCAGAAAGCAATCATCGGGGCTTGAGACGCCCTCAGTGCCCGTGACAGCTGCCCACCTCCTCCCCGGTCACGACCGTCCCGCTCTCGGCTAACGAGGCATCCACCGGATCCCGGACGACCCACTTCCAACAGCCAAGGCTGCGTGCCTAAGCAGCAGCCACAGCGGGCTCGGGGCGGCCGGTGCCAGGCCCCCAGCTGGAAGCAAATCTACTCTGAAGCCCGTGGGCATGGGCTGTGGGCCGGGCGCCACTCCCTGCCCTTGCGCCTTCTCTGGCCCTGGTCTGCAGGACCAAGTGGGCAATTCCAGGCCCATAGGAGGACCGAGGCTGGGCGCGGCTGGCAGGAGGCCGACGAGACGGCCACCACGCTCCACCACAGGTGTGGACTTGGGCCCTGCAGCCCGCCCCCTGCCCTGCACTGAAGGGAACGCCTGGGTCTTCCCGTAACTGCAAGCCTGTATCAGGAGCCCAAGAACAGGAGCCGAGGAGCCCAGTGGAGGCCCTCACCAAGCCTGCAGGGTCAGGGAGGGATGCCTGCAGGAGGCGACATCTCTGGAAGAAAAAAGACGAGGAGGAGGGCGCCAGTTCTCAGGGGCCTCACTGGAGGGAAGCTAGTAAGAGCCCCACTCCTGGGGCCCAGGCCCAGCGCCTCAAGAGCCCAGCGGGCTCTGCCCCGGCCCCTCCCCGGGGCAGTCCCATAGGGCTCAGCGTCTGCACCAGGGCCAGCCCTTCGGCGTTCGTGCCCTTCCCCAGGGACAAGCCCCAACCACGTGCGGGGTCGGGACACTCCCCCCGCGACCACCCGGGATGTTCCCACCACCAGCTGACACTGCAAACCCACATGTGGGCCGGGGTCTCCACTCTGGCAGCTGGTGGGCTCAGCCCTCCCTGTCATCCCCAGTCTGCAGAACGGGGGGCCTCCCCTCCCTGATCACAGCTCCCCCCAGAGGTTGTGGCTGCAGTCCAGCTGCCCGGTTGGCCACAAAAGGGACTATGACCTCCTCAAACCCTCAGATGCAAAGGCCGACGGCACCGTGCAAATGGGGGTGTCTCAGTCACCCCAGCCGGGACGCCCCCGAGCCTGACCTGCGGCGGGCCAGGCCAGTGTCCACAGAGCCCCAGGAGGGCTTCACGGAGGTGACGGCTGAGGTCGGGTGGCCTCGCCTCGAGGGGACAGCCTCCGGTCCAGCATTAGCTGGCGATCGCCCTCCTCTGTGGCCCCAGGACAGGCAGACTCAGGAACAGCTCCGGCTCGGCCCACATCCCTGTGATAGGGTGAGGACGGGAACAAGTCGAATCAGGGGACGTTTTCAGTTTCCCAGTTTCAACAGCTTCCTGTTCACGCTCGACAGCAGGTTCCTCGGTGTGCAGCGGCACCGGGTCTTAAAAGACAATCCAAGACCGAAACCCACGTGAATTAGAAACCAGCGCTGTCAGGAAAGCTGCGCAGATAGACTTCCTCAATGCAGAGTGGCCACAAGTTTGTACAGAAACGCTGTATCCGCGAAGCTCGATGCAACAAGGTGAGCCTGTGCCAGCCACAGTCCCTGCAGGCTAGGCCGCAGAGCTGTCGGGACCAGGTCGCAGGAGGGCTGACCTGGCCAGGCCGGCCTCGCCAGCTGCCTGATCCACGGGCTGCTCCGGAAGGCCTGGCTTTGCTCTGGCCAGGCTGGCAGGCCCCAGAGCCTCTGAAGTGCCTGGCAGGCCTGGTCCCAATTAGCAGCCACCCCCGCCCCCCAGCTCCCCCGTGGGGCCCCGCAAACGCTTCGGGGACTTCGCTCAGGTTGTCCACAGGCCACAGATGGAAGCCAGACGCCCCATCCCCAAGCCACACGGGGCTCAGACAGGCCCCGGCTGTCACTGTCCCCCAACCACCCCCCTGCCCGATTTTTCCAGACCCGACTCTGATGACTCTGGTTTTTCCACTCAGCGGGAGGCTGCTAATGGTGGGCTGGTGAGGGGAAGGGAGGGCCGCCTGCTACAGCCATTAACCCGACTTGAAAGGCGCCCCGCCCGCCCCAGGCCCAGCTGCCCATTGTTCAGGGCCTCCGCCTGCCGTGGGGAGCCCGGCCCCCAGGGAGCACACCCTGGTGCCTCCGCCACAGTAGGCTGGCTCGGCAAGCCAACCGCAGGGGCTTCCGTGCTCATGGAACCCCCCCAGACCACAGATGGTCTCCCCGGAGTGCCCAGGAGGGCCAGCCGCAACTTACTCAGGCCCCATCCCCTGGCCAAAGCCCCCGTGAGGGGCCAAGCCCCTCTTCCAGCCCTGGCAGCCAAGCCCGCTCCCCTAGGGGACCCTCACCACCGTCACTGCATAGGGCCCCCTGAGCCCCCCAGTCCTTGGGGGCTCCCAGCGTAGGGCAGGCTCACCGCTCCGAGCCCTGTAACACGCACGACACCAGCAAGGAGGAGAGGCGCGTCTGGGGTGACCACACAGACAGCAGGGAGCCCTGAGCCCTTCACCGAGGCCAGGCAGCGTGGGCGGGGCCAGCACGGGGGCCAGAGGGCGGCTCAGGCGGAAGCTGGGCTGCTGAGCATCCCGGGACAGTCACTGCCCGCTGCTCGCTCGGACCCACAGCCCACCCCTGGAGACCACGCCTGCGGACCAGCGAGCCTCGGGTGGGATCGACCCAGAGCAGGCCCCCTGCCCCCAGAACCCTGGCCTGGGTCTCGGGGACTCCGTGAGGAGGCTTCTCCTGGGGACTGGCACTGGCCACTCCCAAGATGGGCCTCCTGGACACAGGAAGGCAAGGTGCTGACCCTGGGCAGCCCCCAGGGAGATAAAAGCCCTCGTCCTCAGCCACACCCCTGTCCCAGCAGAGCCCAGCACAGTGGGGAGCTGGGGGTGGACGGGAGGGGTGGCCCACCCTCCCGGGGGCCTGGTCTCCTCCCCCAGCCCTGGTGCAGCTCCAGGCAGCACCCTGGCCCAGGCCCCGGAGGAGTCACAGCCTCAGGTTGCAGAATTTTAACCCCCACCCATGATAGGCCCAGCCAAGGCACCCACCCCTTCCCTCAGGAGCCCCGCACCTTCAGAAAGACAGTAATTGCCCGCCACAAAATATTACTGTTAATTTCCTCCTTATGGTCTAATTAAACAGATATTTACTTGCATGTGGAAAATGTTTTTCTTCATTTGATTCAGTTTAGTGTAGTGTAACCCACCCTTGCACACTGCCTAGCTTTCGGGGAGTTCCCCCCACTTAAAACTGACGCCTCTCCATTCTTCATCTTGTTTCCAGGGTCTCCAAGCTGCTTTGAGTAATCCTTCCATTTTCTCCCGGGGGTGGTCACGCTGCCCCATCACAACTGCCAGGATGGGCTGCCCCCGCCCAGGCCGGCCAGGCCCACCCAGACGATGGATGGGAGTGACCAGCAACTGCCCCCCGCACCCATGAGCACCCCACGGGAGGGGGTAGGGGGTCAGGTCAGAAAAGCCCCCAGGCTCAGGGCTGTGAGACCACCCTGTTGAGCCCCCATCATGCTGGGTTTTAAAGGGGGCCCGGCCCCCACTGGCAGGGCAGCCAGGAGGCCCAGGGCCCAGAGGCCAGGTCTGGATGAACGCCTGAGGCTGCCACTCAGTCAGGCTCCGCGAGCGGGCACCAGGCACAGCCCATCGGCCACAGGCCCTCCTGCCCAACCCCCTTCCCTCCTCAAACAAAGCAGCTGGGCCGTGACCCTGTGCGGCCCCCGTTTCCCGAGTTGACAACAGGTCCAGGAAGGGATCCCGGGCCTCCGGGTGCTGCTCTCAAGGACGTGCCCAGGCCCCGTGCAGCCGGGCAGGCTGGGGCCACCAGTCGGGGGCTCAGCTTTCCAGCCACCTGCCTCAGCCATCCCGGGTCCTCCCACCACGGGGCGCCTCACCAGAGGCCCGCCCCCAGCCCCAGGCCCTGGCGCCTGCTGAGGCCCAGGGGAGACCTGAGCCTCCCTTTGCCACCCCGACCTGCAAACCTGCAGTTCTGAGGCCCCGAGTTGGCCCTGGAGGGGGGCCGAGGGGGGCACAGCCTGGCCCACCCAGCGCTGCCCGGCACCCATCCCCAAGGCCCTGTGCCAGGAGCCGGCCAGCTGGGCACACTAGCTCGGGGTACACACTGGCTCATTGAGACCTCCTCTCCTCAATGGCCTCCCTGTCCTCCACCCAGCGGGTGCCCCGGGGGGCAAGAGGCCAGACGGGCAGGAGGGTCTGGACAGGCAAGGGTGACGGAGAAGCAGCTCTGTCAGGACCCTGGCTGTTGGGGGCGGGGCGCGGTGGGCAGTGTGCCTGGAGCACAGCTGGACACGGCCTTCAGTCCAACCACCCACCCCGGGCTCGGGCACTGCACTGGACATCAGTCTCCTCATCCGGACCACCAGGCGATAGAGCGCCTCCGTGGGCTGCCCAGACCCACCCAGGGTGGGGTGTGCCGCCCCCCACAAGCCCAGCACCACCCGGGCCTCCCAACACCACTCGGGGGGTCTGAGAGCCACAGCTGGGCACCCGACCCTTCCCACCAGCAACCCCGCAGGGAGGACAGGTGCCCGGCAGGACGACTGGCATCACCTCAACGCCCAGCAGCCCAGGCCTCCCACAGGCCACCTGCCCTGGCTGGAGAGTGCCCTCGGAGCTCCAGGATGACTAGCCTCCCAGGCACCACCACCTGGGAAACACCCTACCCGAGACTGCTTTACAGACGGAGGCTTAGAGACCCTGAGACCCTGAGGCCAGGCCACACGCTTGGGGAGCAGACCTGGGGCCTAGAAGGTGGGCCACACGGGAAGGGACGGAGCCCAGGACAGGACCCCCAGGGAGGAGACCGGGGGGTCTGTGTCTGGGTCAAGGGCAGCCACCAAGCGGGTCGAGCTGAGAGGGCTTCCAGACAGTCCCTTGGGTTTCAAAAAGGCCAGGCGTGTGGGGCTGGCAGGAGGGTTCCAGGAGGCGAAGTCGGCGGCGGCGGCCTTGCACCAAGGCCTAGCGGGGTGAACGGGGCCAGGACGCCTAGGACGGGACCGTTAGGAAGGAGCAGGCCCGGGGCAGGCCCAGGGCCCGGCAGGCTCCACCCAGAGACAGAGCGCCAGCCCGCACCCATCACATAGGGTCAGAGGGGAGCGGGCACCGCGGGGCCGGGACAGCCCTGGAGGCGGGCACCATGGGGCCAGGACAGCCCCTTCCCAAGGCGGGCGTGGCGGGTGCTGGGCAGTGGGCACTGTGCTGTGGAGGACTCTAAGTCCGCCATCCCTGGGCCAGTCCAGCCCCGACGGCTGAAGCCAGGGAAGCTGCCCGGGACGGGACCAGACCAGACAAGGCCACGGAGGCCCCAGAGGGCCAGGAACCCCGCAGTCCATGCGGGTCCCTCGGCCACAAGACATGGCGCCAGAAACGAAATCGCCTCCTCACCCAGAGGGGCCAAGGACGCTGTCCCCTGACGGGGAGGGCCTGCCCGGGAGCGGCCACGCCACAGACCAGGAGAGTGTCTCGCCAGCCCCGTGTCCACCCAGCGGGAAGGGGAACCATGGAGGTCAAGGCTCCGGGGTGGACGCCGGGGGGCAGCTCCCGGAAGCCAGGCCTCCCAGCCTGGCTGCTTCCAGAAGCCTGACAGGAGTCCACCTGGCCCTGAGCACTACCACCCAGGATCCCCGGCCCCAGGGAGCAGAGGCGTGGACGCCTGGTGGGCATCCGCCAGCCCACTCCCGCCTGAGGGACAACAGGCCTGCTTCCCTCCTGTTTATTTATCACACCCTGCGTCTCCTTCCACACAAACTGCGGTGGCTTCCAGGAACTAGTCGGCATGAATTTTAGGCAAAACCACGTGGCTAACGACCATTCATGTTAGAACAAGCGGGAGCGACCAGTTCTGACAAGTAAGAAAGGGCCCGTGTGACGGTCAGGAGCTGAAGAGTACGTTTGCTGTGAGCTTCCTGGCAGGCAGAGGAAAAAGAAAACCAGAATTTGCTCACCATTTACGACAAGAACCAGCTCTTTTGACTTCCAGATTCAAGATTCCTTCAGGACACCTGACGGGGCCTTGCAGAGGCCCCAATGACAGTATTAGTCCCCAAGCCGTGCCCCAATCTTTGTGACCCCATGGACTGTAGCCTGCCTGGGCCCTCTGTCCACGGAATTCTGCAGGCAAGAATACACTCACCCCCTGACCCCATCTCAGACCAACACAAGCCCCCAGCAAGGCTCTGAGCAGCTGAGAGGCCGGGCTGACCCCTGGCTCCCCAGCTCAGGAGAGGGGCAGTGAGTCACCACCACGCACTCCCTTGCTGGGCCCCACCACTGACCACAGCTGGACTCCCCTCAGGAAGCTCCCTCCTACAAGACGCACAGCCCCCTCATCACCCCGGCCCCGAAGCCCCATCCCCGCTTCAGAAGGCAGGCGCTCATGACCCAAAGCTCAGTCCCGCCCCCTACAGCCTGATCTCACCCCCAAACCCCAGACCAGCAAGGACACAGGACGGACACACAGAGCCCGTCATTCCACCGCAGGGCCCAAGGAAGCCCCCAGAGACAGCAGGAGACAGCAGCCAGACCGCCATTCATCCAGGGAGCAGGGGCTGCACAGGCTGAGGCCCCAGAGCGGCCAGGAGCCTCCAGGCCCCACGGCCTGTGCCCTCCCCAGCTGAGTCACCAGGCTCATGCCAGCTGGGAGGGTGCCCGGCAGCCAGCCCCAGGGAGCACCGCCCCACTGCTCTGGGGCCTGCCAACCCCAGGCTCAGCTGGGGAACGCTGCTGACACCAGGCGCCCCGCCCCGGGGAGCCCCCAGGAGCTGGTGGGGCTCCGGCCAGGCTTCAGACAGTGCTGGGGCTGGATCCAGGGACCCGACTGCAGGCAGCAGGCACTCCGCGCCAGCTCGGCCTAGCCCTGGCCCGCCACGGAGCCCACCACTGCACACCAGCGTGGCCACAGCTGGGGGCCGTGGGCACAGGGCACACAGAGGCCCGCCACCCCCGAGCCAGCGGGGAACGCTGTCCAGGGTGGACGGGTGTTCCGGGACAGAGACGGAAGGGTCTCCCGGCCTCCAATTTTTTTGGCCTCCAATCTTAGAAACCTGGCCACATCACCCCGGGCCGTGCACGGGACAAGCCACAGCCTCCTGGGCAGCCTTCAGACTCGACGTCCAGCTCGGGGAAAACACGAAGCAGGGCTGGGCCCGCAGGGCTGGGCGGTGGCTCTGGAATTCGCATGGCCGGGGAGGACAAGAGCCCCCCTGCCCGGGTGAGCGAGAGAGTCACGAGCATGAAAGGAGGGTTGAGCCCTTTCCCCCATCGGGGCGATAGTCGATTCAGTGCCAACATTGACACAGGGAGGTCACAGTTCCCGAGTCGCCCCCTCGACGTGGTGCATCTGGGTGGCGGCTGGAGCGGACCCCCAAGAAGGAGCCCTGCCCCCTGGCAGCCAGGGCCCGCTGTCCTCCCTGGGGCACTCGTCGGGGCGGGGCTGGGCCCAAGGTCCAGCTCAGCAGCCCTCCAGACGAACCCAGCCCGCGTGGGACGGACAGTCGGGGCCCTCCATCATTCAGCAAACGTCTCTGGGGGACCCGGCCCCGTGCCTGCCCGGACACAGCGCCCAGCCTGGCAGAGGGACACTGGCCACAGGGACCACACAGCGGCCACGCGGAGGAAAGGGGGGCGGTGGGGAGCAGGGACGATGAGAGTGGTCTGCGGGAACCCGGGGACCAATTTGCCAGGGAGCACGGGGCCTCGGTTCTGACCCTGGACAGACTGGCCAGTGCTAAGCTGGAGGGCACTCGGCTGTGGCTGAGGAGGAAGGCCCGGCCTCGGGCCCTGGTCGCAGGGCAAGGGGCACTGGGAGCCCTCAGCAGGGGCTACTCAGAGGCAGGGGAAGGGGAGGTGCGGGCACTGGGGAGGAGCGGCCCGGGGAGACCACGGGACAGTCCAAACCACAGGCTCCGGGCCCTGCAGGGCCCCAGGGGTCACTCAGAAACGAGGTGCAGGACCTGTGAGAGGAGAGGCGCCTCTGTAGGGGCCCAGGGGCCCCAGCCTGGCCCCTTCCGGCCAGGCCCGCCTCCCGTCTGGGTTCAGAGTGGGCAGAGTGTGTTCCCTCCCCCGTGTCCTCAGGGGCAGCGGGGCTCAGAGGGGGCAGGGGACACATCCTATCCGCCCTGGGGAGGAGGTCCCTGGACGGCAACCTCAGTTACCCTCACTGCCCAGATGGAGAAACTGAGGCACGCACAGGAGAAGGGGGCACAGGCAGCCAGGGAGACGCGGGTTCTCCACCCAGGTCACCCAACGGCTGGGCAGGCCTCAACCGCCACCCACCTCCAGTGGGCACCAAAGACCCGGACACAGAATGAGCCTGAGCCCACGTCCCAGGAAGCACCCAGGCCCAAGGCGTGCAGGCACACGTATGCCAGATGCGGCCCCACACACCCAGGAAAGGGGAGTAAAGGCGGTGCTGGGTGCTGCTGCTCAGTCCTATCCAACTCTTTGTGACCCCATGCACTGCAGCACGCCAGGCCTCCCTGTCCCTCACCATCTCCCGGAGCTTGCTCAAACTCATGTGCTTTGAGTCGGTGATGTCATCCAACCATCTCATCCTCTGCCACCGCCTTCTCCTCCCTCCTATCTTTCCCAGCATCAGGGTCTTTCCCAATGAGTCAGGTCTTTGCACCAGGTGGCCTAAGTATTGGTCCCAGTACAGAGAGGGAAATCGAGGCCACAAGCTCTCAGTGAACCTGCCCAAGGTCCCACAGCAGGGAGCCGTCCGTCTGCTGGCAGGAGGGTGTTCTAGAAGCCAGCAAGGGGTCAAGCCCTGGCTGGGATTCCGAGGGCAGAGGATGGGGTGGCTGTGGGCTGATGGAAAGATCAGCCTCTGTCCACACCTGAGACCCAGCAGGGACCCCTGAGGAGAGGGCCTCTGGGCCAGGTGGGGGTCCCAGCTGCACCCTCACTCACCCCCTGCCCCGGGAGCCCAGCAAGCCACCTCCTGCCCTGGGCATCCCCAGATACCCCAAGTGTGAGACTGGGTGAGAGGACAGCCAACAAAGCTCTCTGTGACCTGCTGAGCGCCGTCCTCACAAAGCTCATCTCCTTAGGACCAGAAGCAAGAAAGGGCCCCCCAGGAAAATTCTAGGAACCACCTCTGCATTCCAGCGCCTCAGCTTCTGAGCAGAGCCCAGTGCCCTTGGACCTTGGGGCCAGACTCCTGGGAGGACCCGCAGGTGCTCAGCCAGAGCCGGTCACCCAACCCTCCAGCGGCCCGGCCATTACCCAGGGATGCCTCGCCATCCCTCCCATGCCGAAAGTGGACGCAGCCATCTGGGCAACACCTGCTCCACTGCCCCAAGGAAAGCTCTGGGGGGCCAGGAGAGGCCTGCTCTCCCAGGACAAAGACACCCGCCGAGACCCGACCACCCGTCCCAGCGCCCGGGAGGCTCCCCTGGAGAGCCTGCAGCCCCCTTGGGCCCACCTGCAAACCCTCCAGAGAAAGAGTGAACAACAGGGCCTTCCCTCCCTCCGGCACAGCACCCCCAGAAAGGCCGCTGGAGGCTACCCCCATCTGACAAAGGAGGAAACAGTGGGGGAGCGGGCCACAGAGAGAAAGCGCACTTAGGACCTCGGTCTGCTGGGTGCCAGGGACAGCTGGGGAAGTGGGTGAGCCCTCAGCTGGCACTGAGGGGTACCTGTCACCAAACTCAAACTTGGAGAGGCCACGGGAGGTGGAAGTAAGCACTCTGGGTGTTCGGGGCCTTTCCTGATGAGCTTGTCTGCAGGAAGAGACCGCTGAGACCTCCCAGGTGAGGGACCCTGAGTCCACCAGCGACTGGTGTGACCTGGAACTCTCGCCACCAGGATCAGCTGCCCACCTGCGACCCGCCAGCCGCACGTCCAGCACCGCCAGACACAGCCCGGCTCCGTCAATAAAGCCCCTCCTCTCTATGGCCTCGTCTGCCCCTAATGGGGGAGCAAGATGGCCCTGTGGCTCTGACAGGCCCCCAGCGTTTGTTCGCAAACATGCTCTCCTGGAGCCTGAAGGTGGCGCGTTTTTAAGCAAACTCAGGCCATCCGGGGAGGTTCCAGCCCCAACCCAGGCCAGGCCACAGGCCCCTCCCCTAACCGCCGAGAAAGGGTGCCCCGGGCACACACCAGACTCCGGTTCCCCTCCTGCCCCCTGCCCACGCCCACACTACAGGGAACACCGCTGGACTCCAGGAGGCCAGGGTCTTGCCCAAGACCGTGGGCCCTCCTTGGAGAACTATATTTAGATTCAATGGGGATTATTCGGTCTTACTTCCCAGGACAGCTTTCAGAAAGGCTGCAGGTCCGGCGGGAAGGGCTTCCTCTGGAGACCCCACCCCCCCCACCTTCCCGGGCTGTGCAGACTTCCAGGGTGCATTGTTCCTGGAACAATGGCCCCCGCTCCTTCCAAGACCAGGGCGAGCCCATTGGCTGCAGACCTCAGCAGGGCCCAGGCCCCTGGCAAACACCTTGGCAGCTGGACCGGAGCCTGGGGGAGCACACGGATGACCATGTCTCCAGTGGCAGTGCCCCAGAGTGTGCCCCTCACACGACTCACCCACGAAGCAGGAGGGGCCAGCAAGTGAACGCCTCACAGCGGGGGCCCACCCCTGGCCCTCCAAGCCCTCCTGCCCCAGGTGTGCAGTTTCCAGACACTTGGCTGGGGACCCAGGTGCCCCAAGGGCAACAACGCACGGGGTGACCTCTTCTGCAGGCAGGGCAGGAGCTGTCCCGCCCAGGGTGGAGGCCTTGCCACCTCCCTCCCTCCCCTCCCCCTCCCACACACAGACTGGATTCCAGCTGCCGCCTGTCTGCAGCGGGAACCCGGCCCAAGCCCCCTCCGATCAGACCGTGGGACCCTCTGAGGATGAAGCCCCCCAGGGATGTTAGAGAGGGAAACCGAGGAGGCAGGAGACGGGCCAAAAATCCACGGTGGAGCTTTGTGCCTGCCTCCAGCACCCGAGTCTCCCAAGTTCCAGCATGGGCCCTGCCCTGGGGACCGGCCCGAAGAAGAGTCACTTACCCGGAGAGGTGTCCCAGGCCCGCTGACCAGCTTCCAGGCCTGTCGCTTGAGCTCGGAGAGCTTCGTGTGGCAGTGACGGCACCATCCGCCTCCACCGGCCGAGTGGCCTTGCTCTGCGCCCGGCCCGGCGCCCTCGGGCGCAGGGCGGCTGCCACATGGGTCCTGCTCCGGCCCGGCGGTCAGCCTCTTGCGGGGGGACACTTCCAGCAGCTGCAGCGGCTCCCGGGCCGGGCCGCCCTCGGCCACCTGCGGGGGGGAAGGGGACAGTGAGCCTGAGCCGCTGGGCGGGGCCACCCCCAAGGACCCAGGCCCGGTGACTAGACCTCAGTGCGCCCCAGCCCGAGAGTGACGCGCTCGACAAAAGTTAGGAGCGCTGGGCGCCGACCTGCAGCCCACCGCGTTCTTCCATCCCAGGAGGTCCTGATGGGGCTTCCCCGACCCCAGCAGGAGGCCCGGCGCCATCCGCGCGGTGCTCCAGGCCCCGCCCCCAGGGGACGCCGCGCGACCCCCGCCCGCCCGCCCGCCAGCATCCTCGGGGTCCCGGGATCGGTCCCGCACCGCCTGGCGGCCCGCAGTCGCCCGCCTTCCTCTCGGGCCCTCAGCGCGTACCGCGGGTTGCGCCGCGCACAGGGGGCCGCCGCGGCTGCCCATGGCCCGGACGCAGGAAGGGCTGGGCGGGCGCTTCGGGGCCACCCGGGCTCTCCAGGGGCGCCGCGGCTACGTGATCCGACCCAGGGACGCCCCCATGGCCCGTCCGGTCGCTCCGAAGTTCGCGGCGCGGGCGAGTGGATAACAGAGCTCCGCGGCGGCGGCGGCGGCGGGCGCGCACGGAGGCGAGGGCGGGGCCGGGGCGGGGCCGGGGACTCCGGGGCGGGCCGGGGCGGGGCTCCGGGAGCGCGCCCCCCCATCCGCCCCCGCCGCGCGGGCCTTCGCTCCGCAGCGCGTGGGGGAAGGGGTTCCGCATTACAGCGCGGCCCCACCCGCTCCGAGGCCCCCCAGCCTGTTAGGCGAGTCTCAGTCCCAGGGAGGGGCGCTGGGGGCCCGCGGTGAGATACCCCGTACACGCGCGCGCGCGCGCCTGGCGGCTCGGCTCCCGGGACACTGGGGTCTCCTGGGAGGCACCAACCCACTCGTCACTTTACAAGCTGGGAAACTGAGACCGCCGTGGGGAAGGTCTTGCCCAAGGTCACACATCGAAGTGGAAGGGGATGAGCCCCGGCTCCCGGACTCCCGATCGCTTTCCCCCGAAATCCAGGGCACTCCGCGTGCCGCTGAGACCACCGTCTGTCTGTCGCGCGTGGGTGAGGGTCGCCGCGGTCTGCGCCCCGGAACGTGCGCCGCTCACGCCGCTGCATCTGCTGTGTCTAGGCGTGTCGGCAGACAGCACACGGGGCTTCGCAGCCGCGCGCGTGCAAGAAGGCGAGTGTGCGCGCCGTGCGCCGGGGAAGCGGGAGGAGGTGGCCCCGGGGGTGCGCGCGGGACCTGTTGTCAGCCGGCCTGGCAGATGGGAACTTAGCTGCGGAATTAATTGCCTGTTTGTCTCCGGCTGGGAGGTCGCCCCCCCAACCACCGCCCCCCGCCCCGATCCGGCGACCAGTTGCTCCGGCTCCGGCTCGGGCCTCGGGGTCGCCGCTCTCCGAGACGGCGGGCTGCGCGGCGTCCGGGCTCTGGATCCGCCCGAGGCCCGGGGTCCGGGTCGGCGGGCGCGGCCGCCCGGCTGCTCGTGACGCGGGCGCCCCCTGCTGGTCGCCGCGTCCCCGCCGCCGCCGGGCTCCGGAGAGACCGCGCGCCACGCGTCCCAGGCGGAGAGGCGCGCCTAGGAAAACCGTGGTCCTGGTGGAGACCCCAGCCGCTGCGCGCTCCCCGGCACGCAGGGAGACCCTCACACAGATTCCGCCCGCTCCTCGCCTCTCCTGAGCCTCTCAAAGCGACTCCTCCTTTATGTTCTGCCCCCACCCTCCCTGTCTCTTGAACGGGCCTCACTCCCCAAAAATAGAGAGGAGCGCGGTGATCATGCCCCTCCCTCCTCTCCGAGTCTTTAATGGCCTGCAACGCGGCGGGGGGGGAGGGGCGCACAAAGTGGACAGAGGCTACCCACTCTCACTCCACGGTCCCACGCCGTCCAGCCCGTTTCCACCCGGCCCAGCGGCCGAAGATCCCCTCTTTCCCACCTCCTCTGAGCCTCGTAAAGGACAAGGGGCGTCAGCACCCCGGCCGCATCCCCCGCCCCGCAACTGCTCCGGGACACGGACACACACACACACACACACACACACACGCAGGCCCGGGAAGCGCGGCTGTCCGTAGCACACCCACGGCCACACTCCCCACCTGCACCCCCAGAAACACGTTGGCGCAGGAGCCCCGGTCCTGTGTCTGGGACCGGCCACGCCCGCAACTTTGTCCGCACGGTTGCGACGCTTCCAGAAGCACACGCTCGCACCCTGCACGCGGGTTCCCAGGAGTGATCAGACTCAGCCGCGCGGAACCTGGACCACTTCGGGACTCAGGATCAGCCACGAGACCCCCCGCCCTCTGCCTCGCCCTCCCCAGCAAGGCGCGCGGTGGGACGCCGACGGTCCCGCTGAGAGGAGACAGGTCAGCACTAACGCGGGAAAGTGCGGCCCGGCCTGCTGGACGCTGCTCGGGACCTGCCGCCTCTTTCCCTCACCGCGAGCCGCGGGAGCCCCGCCGCAAAGTCGCGGGACGGCGCCGCTGCCGCCAGCGGGGGTCCGCCGCCTGGCCCTCACCTTGGTTCGGCGCCGCAGGAGGTGGCTGGTGAACCCCAGGATAATCTCCGAGTCCAGGCAGAGGGCCCCCATCTCCAGCAGGCTGGGCACCTTGCGGGGCGCGCCACGGGGCGGCTCGGGCGGCCCCGGCAGCGCCATGGAGGAGCCGAGCGCGGGGAGCGCAGCGCGGGGAGCTGGCCCGAGCTCCTCCCGCCGCTGCAACCGCCGCCTCCTCCCCGCCCGCGCGCTCACTGGCCGCGCTCCCGCCGCCGCCGCGCTCCGCACGGGACCGCCCGCCGGGTCCCCAGTCCTCGGAGGCCCGCGCCCGCCGCCCCTGCGCTTGCTCCGTGCCGCGCGCCCCCGCGCTCCGGCCCCTCCCGCCCGCGCCGACAGCGCCCCCTTCGCCCGCGCGACGAGCTAGACTCCCAGACACGCAGACTCGAGGAGCCGGGCGGGGGGCGAAAACCCTGCAGGCCATGGGGCGGAGGAGGGGGCCAGGACCTGGCCTGGGTCTGCACCCCTCTGCTTCGCGCGCCTCCTAGCCGCTGCTCTGACTGCGAAGCACAACGACCCGGAGGCAGCGCCAAGCGGGATTTCGCCAAACCGACCTCCAGTCTTCCCAGGGGACCCTGGCCACATGTAGGGAGCCCAGTGACCTTGCGATCCCCCCTCTGCACGCAGCTACCCTATCCGGGGTCCCTCCTCGGAAGCCCTCCATCCCACACCGCAGCCTGAGCCTACGGACTCCTAAGGCCCGCCCCGCCAGGACCCCAGAGTGCCCCCACTCCAAGGACCCCGATTCCGCACCCATCTGCAGCCTTCTCTGCCCTTGACCTGGCCCCCTCCGGCCGATCCTGGGACTCATCACTGGCTGGAGGATCCCTGCTCTTCGCCGGGCGCGACCAAGGGTCAGAGTCAGTAGCAGGACCCTCGGGGAGCAGGGGGTGGATTCCACCGGGATACAACTTGGGTCGAATCCCGCGCTCCTACTATGCGCAGCCCCCAGCCTCGCAGGCTGGCGGGGCAGCCCCTAGGGGCTCAGACGGGGCGGCGGGACGCCTGCCTGGGGAGGATGGCGCCCCAGGACAGGGTAGACTAAATATGTTAGGCCCACGGGGAGGTCTTTGGGAGTCAAAGCAGGGGAGGGGGTATTCGGGACCCCGCCAGGGGGAGATGAACCTGAACAGGACCTGGAAGGTAAGCAGGCGCAGAGGGACGACCGAAGCGCCGAGGGCCTGGAGGTCTCAGCGCCGGGACCTTCCAGAGGCGCAGGCGCGCTGTCGGCCTGAAGTGACGCCGGGCCAGCCTCGCAGCCACCTCTGCGCCCTGGGAAGGACCATGAATCTCTCGCCCCCAACTCTTCATCTGCCGGGAGACCCTCCTGCTTCCCGGAGTTCCACCACTGACATTCCTAGTGGTAGACGGAAGGCTTTATCTCCACCTGACTACACGGATGGGCTCGCCATAAACGCCTTATCTGCCGGGCACAGGACTGCGGGACCACTGCTCTGCCCCACCGGGGCCTCGGGTCAGGCGAGACACCCCAGGGAGAGCTGCCCGCCCCCCTGTCCTTGAGGCCAGCCCTGGCCTGGGGCAGAAATCGGGACAAGCCCTAAAGGGGGCCAGAGTCCCCCCTCAGCCCCCTCCTCTCTGCTCCAGAAGGCCACCCCAGGGACCTCCCAGCCTCCTCCCTCCCGCTCGGACAGGCTCTGCAGAGGACTGTCCAGCCTCCCCTGTCCTCCCAGCACCCTGAGCCTGAGGGGGCTTCCTCCAGTGAGCCCTGCTCTTCTGAGAGGCGGCCACCACCACCTCGGTGGATTGATTAAAGCCATCATGGGGATTTTTTTAACATTTAATTTACCAAGCACACCGCGGCCAGTCAGAGCTGTCCCCAGGGAAATCTAGGCCAAGGGAGCAAAAGAGAAAAACCCCTGCAACTGAGCAGAGCTCTGACAGGATTAATTGCGGGACTCAGCTTCCAATCAGACCCCACGTGGCAATATTTCAGGAAGGCGGGAGGACACCAGGCTGCAGCGGTCAGATTCCTGAACTGGATATGGGGAACTCAAGCTCACCACACCACTGCCACCATGATCTGCTGGGGACACTGGAAACCACCCACCCACACACACACACACACACACACACACACACAGAGCCGCATGACACCCAAGTTCCTGCCAGGGGTTTCCAGCCCACCCCCAGCCAGCCTTTCAAAGAGGGGCCAAGCCCTTCCAGCCAGCAGTCTGATCTTCAGAAGATGAACACCTGCAGCCGTTTCTCCGTGATGGTGGGAAACTGGACGAGTCGGGGAGTGGGCAACAAACCCTAACAGTTGGTCCTTGGTGAGAGTAGACACAGGTCAAAGGCCGGGGCTCCTGGAAAGATGCCCAGTGTGCGCTGCATGGCCAAGTGTGTGCTTCTGGAGAGCGTTTATGCCCATCAAAGCCTGGGCCTTTCCTGGGGGAGATGCTGCAGGCAGGCAGGAGTTGCTGCTTCAGTGCAGAGGAGAGGGTGGGCCAGGGAGAGACCGTGTGGTCTTAACTCTCATCCAGTTTTTAGCCATGAGTTTCAGTATTTAATCAAGAGGTCAGGAAGGGCTGGAGTGCCTACGCTGCCAGACACAAAATTCTCTGAGGTCTGAGACCTAGAACCACACTCAGCATGGAGCAGCCCCTCCTGCCCCTTCCACGGGCAGCGTGGGGGAGGAAAAGGGGGCCTGCAACCTTCCCAGCCTCCCCACGTCTGGTCAGCTCCCCCGGCTCCCCGTCAGCCCCCATCCAGAAGGCTGGGTTCATGCCTGGAGCAGGAATTTTGCCTCCAGAGGGCAGCCCATGATGACAGCCTCACTGTGTCCATGAGAGAAGCCCACCTCAGCTCAGGGCCTGGGCCCCTGGCCAGGCTTTGTCCCTCCTCCTCCTACTCAGCTCCCAGGCTGGGGTGGGGCAGGCTTCGGGCTGGGAGCAGGTCAGCCTTTTTGCCAGTTCTCCTGGGGAGGCTGAGTGTGTGACGGGGTTTGGGGAGGGGGGGGGAGGCACTCATCTTATTCTCACAACAACCCTAGAAGCGGGTGCTGTTTCAGCCCCTGCCACACAGGATAGAAAGCAGGCAGAGCACGAAGTCGCCAGAATGCCTCCCAGTTAGTCTGGATCGAGGATGTGTGCAGGGAACCCCTCCTCCCGGGGCCTCAGTAGCGCCTCTGTGCGGGGCAGGATGGGACCTTGGCCTGGGGGCTCCCCTCCTGTGGTCAGAAGAGGAGGTAAGGATAGTCAGCTCCCCTGCCCCAGCCACACCCCACCAGAGTGGAAGGCAGGCTAAGGTAGTCAAATCGTAGGAGAGTGAGAACAGCAGGGTGGGGCTGGCCCCCGAAGAACAAGGACCTCACAGGGGCCAGCCACTGCCCCCTGCCCACCCTCCGCCCTACACCCCCGCCCAGCATCCCAGGCCAGGAGGAGCCCCAGGCCCAGAGCGAAGGATCCCCCTCCTGCACAGTGGTTTCAGCACCTCGGCCAGCGCCAGCAGAGCGGCTCCAGCTGGCCCAGAACCGCCCCTCCACTCTCTCTACAAGTCGGGTGGGGTGGGCTCAGGGAAGGCCAGCGGACAAGGCTGGAGCGGGGGGGGGGGGGGGGGGGCGGGGGGCGGGTCTTGGGTGTTGGGTTTGTTGGGTTTCCATCACCACCTGCTCATTCATTCACTCAGTTCAATCACCCTGGAGCCGTCCTTGACTCCTGCTGGCTCTCACCACCCTTGGGTCCTATCCATCAGCATTTCCTCTTCCTGCTCCCTTGACAGAATGTCCAGAGGCAGACTGGTCTCCCAGCCTGCGCTGCCCAGGCCCCGTCTCAGCCACTCTCACGCTTACTGCAGAGGCCTCTCTCTGGATGGCTCTCTGCCATCCCCTTGGATCTGGTCTCAACTCAGCAGCCAGGCAAGGCTCTCAGCAGGGGAGTGAGCTCACACTGCTTCTGCTCACAGTCCCTGGAGCCCCCGCTTCCCACAGACTCCTCGCTGTCGCTGGGCACACCCCTTCTGGGGCTCACTCTGCTGTTCCCGCTACAGGGGACGCTGGTCCCCAGACATCCACTCTGCTCTCTTCTCTTTTCTGGAAGGTTGTCTTCACAGCAAAGCCCTCCTTACCCACCTTACCTAAATCCCCAACCCCTCCCAACTTCCCCCAGCACTCCAGTGCTCTAGGCTTCCTCCTCAGCACCTACCGTGCTTACTGTGGATGTCTCCTATTTGTCTTGTTTATGGTCTATAATCCCCATCAGATTCATTGGAAGGACTGACACTGGAGCGCCAACTCTTGGGCCACCTGATGCAAAGAGCCAACTCATTGGAAAAGACCCTGATGCTGGGAAAGAGGAGGGCAGGGGGAGAAGGGGACGGCAGAGGATGAGATGGTTGGATGGTACCACCAACTCAGTGGACATGAGTTTGAGCAAGCTCCAGGAGATAGGGAAGGACAGGGAAGCCTGGCGTGCCACAGTTCATGGGGTCACAAAGAGTCAGACATGACTGAGCCACTGAACAACAATCCTTATTAGAATATCCGCTGTTCCTCCCACACCTGGCACAGAACGGGTACACACTGATAGCTGCTGAAGAAACAAAGGCCTGAGCGATTCCCGGGCATGCTTTTTGTTGCCAACTCCGGGTGATTTCCTAATGCAGAGGGTCCCTGCCCTCCACCCCAACCTAGCTGCAGCCCCTGCCAGCCCCCTGCCTGCATGCCTGCTCTGGCCTCCTCACTGGCTCCTCCCCACCTCCCACGCCATCCAGAACAAGGCCACAGGGCCAGACACTGACCCTGGGATGACTTGACCAGACCCACCCAGCCCAGCCCTGAGTTGACCAGCCTGAGGACACTTCCTGGTGCAGATGGAAGCCTTTCTGATCTGTCTGCACCTCCCCAGCTCCTGAGAGGGGATGTGCGTGACACTGAGTGGTCCCTAAGCCCTATAACCAGTGGCCTCACTGTGACAGGTACACTCTGGCCCACCATCCCAGCCAGCCAGGGCTCCCAGCCCTGCCAGAAATCCTGAGAGACCTTCCATGGTGCCCCCCTTAAAGTGGCAGCCCCTCAGCCAGTCAACCCACAAGGTGCCCAGCCAGGATCTCCTCCTCCTTTTCGGAGCTCAGCTCCTTTGCTTCTTTTGTCCTCTTTGCCTGGATTTCCCCTTCACAGCTGGCCAACTCCAGCTTCGGATCACAATCAGGTGCCACCTCTTCCAGGAAGGCTTCCAGCCCAGGCAGAACCAGTCCTGGCACTCCTGCCACATGGGGCACAGATATCACCGACTCCCCGGTATCAGAGAATGTTTAAGGGAGACGGGAAATTAGCCCGAAAGGTCACCAGGTAGCAGGAGCAGAGCCCCGCCTCCCGGGCTGCCTGGGTTGGTGGGGCCAGACAGGAGAAAGCAGGACTCTGGGAAACCAATCCCCTGCAAACACACGGCCACGGACGCAACAGGGACACTGCCACTCATGGCCAGCAGAGGGCGCCCCTTGGCCGCAGTCTCTGATGAAAAAGACTTCAATTAAGAAACTTGTTTCCCTCTTACACAGAGGGGAAAGCTGAGGCCCCACGAGGGGCTGCAGCATCCCAGAGTGAGAGGTGAGAGGTGAGAGGTGAGAGGTGCCAGTCCTGAGGCCTCCCCTCCGTGTGCCTTCTGGTGTCCCCTGCCCACCTGCCCACTAAGCCCTGCTAATCCCTCGGGCCTCCCCCAACCCCCAACTCTCTCGTCCCCCTCCCCCAGGTCTTGCTCCCTCTCCTGCTAACTCTCAGAGACCTGGGCTCAGCCTCTAGCTCCAGGGCAGGCAGTGACCGAGGCAGAGGGACCCGGGGGTCAGGGGTGAAAGCTGGGAAGCTCTGGGAACCCCCTAGGGCAGGCACATCACCGCTGCGCCAACGTGCCAGAAAAGGCCTTGCTGCTTCCTGAGGACCCCATCTGGGTGACTGTCCCACACAGAGCCCTGGGACACCGCCCGGGCAGAGTCCAGCTCTGCCCTGGACCTGCAGAAACCAGGGCTGGACACACAGGTGGGGGCCTTGTAAGCACAGGCGCTGTGTGTGTGTGTGTGTGTGTGTGTGTGAGAACAGTGTGGTGCATCACATACACTGAGAATGAGCACATCACAAGCTGGTTGCTGAATGAATAAAGACAGGGACACTGAAGGAGCCATACCCCCCAGACCCTGGGGTCCAGGCAGCACCACTGACCACGTTAAGTGCCTGCCTCAGGAACCCCATCCCCACAGCCCACGTGGGTATGGCATGCGGGTTCCTCAAAGAAAGCAGAAAAGACGCTGAGCTCCATGAACTAAAGTACAGAGGAAATTCAGATAACATAAAATGAAGCACTTGGAAAATAAAAATATGAGACAAATAAAATTCAAAAGAAAGACTGAAAGAAAAAGTCAAGGAAATAGCCCAGAAAGTAGAGGGAAAAGAAACAGAAAAATAAGAGGGTGGGGGGAAATTTCAGGGAAAAGAAATAGAAAAATAAAAGTGGGGAAAAGAAAAAAATTTCAGGGAAAAGAAATAGAAAAATAAGAGTGGGGAAAAGAAAAAAATTTCAGGGTTGAGGTGAGAAGTTCAATGTCTGAATGATAGTAACTGCAGGGAAAAAAGAACGGGGAAAGTATGGGTAAGGAAATAATGAGAAACAAAAGCAGAACTAAGGACTGAGGATTCGATGGCTTCCACAACAGAAAGAAAGATCAACATCTTTGTGAAATTTCAAAACAACACGAGGAAAACCCACAAGACACTAAAAGCTTGTGGGAGGGACCCACATGGCAAACGAGCTGCAGGTTGGCCTCCAACTTCTCAGCAGCAGCAGTGGAAAGGAAGCGAGATCGGAGCAAAGTGTCCGAAATACTGAGGAGAGAGAACTCCGGCCTCGGATTTCTATACCCAGCCAAACTATCGACTGAGTGCAAAAGTAGAATAAAGACCCCAAAAAAATAGAGTAAAAACAAAAAAACTTGATTTTCCCCTTTCTCCAAGTTCCCGGAAGATGGGCTCCCCCACAAATCAGGAACTAAACTAAGGATAAAGGGAACATGGGATCAGGGACATGGGGCCCCAACCCAGGAAAGAGGTAAAAGGCATTTCCAGGATGGTGAACAGACGTTCACAGGTGTAAGGTGAGTCACGAGGATCCAGACTGAAGCAGGCGTTCAGGGCGATCTACAAGAACGCCTTAAAGAAAAGGGAGGGAGGGAGGGAGACAAGTTATGTAATGTATTTGGACACATTTAGGAAAGATTTAAACTTTCATCACAGAGGATGGAGTTAGTCACTATTACATAGAAAACTATGCAAATTTTAAAAATGAGGAAATAATAATAAAATGAGGCAATTATTTTTTAATTAAAAGCTGTAGCGGAAAGGAATGGTGACATTGTATGCTAGCTTGGGGACTTCCCAGGTGGTTCAGTGGTAAAGAACCCACCTGCCAAGTAGAAGACAAGGGTTTGATCCCTGGGTTAGGACGATCCCCTGGAGAAGGAAGTGGTAACCCACCGCCATATTCTTGCTGGGAAATCCCACAGGCAGAGGAGCCTAGCACGGTACACACCATGGGGTCACAGCGAGTCAGACACGAATGAGTGGGCCAGGCAACAACATGCTAACTTGGGGAGAGGATACGTAGGGCAGGAGGCTCCTGTTTTTTCCTAACAAGCTTTATATTGATAATTGTTATTTGACTTTTTAAATTATATAAACGCTCGAGGTTCATTTTTAATTTAGAAAGGTGAATGAAAACACCCTTCTGAACAACTCTAGAGAAAACCCCGATGGAAACTACGCCAAAAGCAATGGAGGGCTTTCTATCACCACCCGTGGGCTGAGGCCAAAGGGACGGCAAAGAAACGTGAATCCTCATCTGAATGTGTCCAAAACAAGGAAGGGGCTTGCCTGGTGGTCCCGCGGTTAAGGCTCCATGTTCTCAATGCAGGCGGCACGGGTTTGATCCCTGGTCGGGTAACTTAGATTCTGCCTGCTGCGCTGCATGGCCAAATAAACAAAGGAAAGCTTTCGCAAAATGGCCCAAGTGTCACCTTGCCCGTGGCGTGTCACTTGGGCCTGTATGCTGGGGTGTCCTCCCCAGGCACTCTTCAGGCATGGTGGAGATTTAGCCCAGAGCTAAAGAAAGGCTGAATCTTGGAGGGAGGAAGACCAAGTGCCTGGGGGGTCCTCTCTCCCAGGACTGGGCTGGCTCTGCTCCTTAGACAACCCCACCCCCAAGAAGCTACTCCTGGGGGCGGCCGTCTCACACTTCTGCTGAGGTCAGGCCCTCGGGGAAGTTGTGTGTGTGTGTGTGTGTGTGATGACCTACACAAGCACTTAGGTTGTCTGTGATGGAGTCCTCCAGGCTCCAGCCTGAGCCGGCAAAATCCAGCCTCGGGGGTGGTCAGCAGGAGGAGCCCAGAAGAGATGGAGCTCCAGGTGAGGGCAGGCTGGAGACCGCTGGGGTGTGTCTGAAATAACCTGTCATCCCTCAGGGACAGCCAGAAGCATTTCCGGGAAAGGACCGTGGCAGAGTGTCAGCAGCTGCAGGGGGAGATTTGAGCTGGTGTTCTTGGGGTAACCGGAGGAGGGGGTGATTTTGAGTCAAGATAAAGCATCAGGGACCAGATTCACACCTCCACAAAAAACATCCTAAATGGGAGAAAATAAAGAAACAACAGTTCAGGGGACATCTAGTCTCAGGCCCACCAGGGCAGGGATCCCTGGGCCTGCGCTGGCCCCGCCCACTGCCCAGCGAGGGCTGCCTGGCATCCGCACAGGAAGAAGGCACAGGAGGAGCTCCCGGGCATCGCTGGAAAGAGGGGTCCTGTCAGAAGCCTGGGGAAGTCAAGGCTACAGGGCGGAGTCTCGAAGAGGAGAGCTGCCAGACCTCCACGGCCCTGGCGGGCAACGGAGACCCCTGAGCCTCTAGCCAAGAGCCCGTCATTGTGCGCAAGAAAGGACGCCCCAAAGCCTGGGATGCAGCCACCGGAAAGGAGGGGGAGGAAAGGCACCCTCGCTCCTAACCATAGTGGGGGCTGAAACAGACATGTGCGGATCTTGTCCGCAGCAGCACCGCTCACAGCGGCCAGGAGGAACGGATCAGCAGGCTGTGGTCCAGTCACACAGTGGAACCTTGTGTGTGTGTGCGTGTGTGTGTGTGCGCACACACAGGCACGTGCGCCCAGTTGCTCAGTCATGTTGGGCTCTTTGCAACCCTTGGACTGTCGCCCGCCAGTCCATGGAATTTTCCAGGCGAGAATATTGGAGTGGGTTGCCACACCCTCCTCCAGGAGGTCTTCCAGACCCAGGGGTCGAACCCATGTCTCTTGTGTCTTCTGCACTGGCAGGCGGATTCTCTACCACTTCGCCACATGGGGAGCCCCAGAGGAACATTGTTCAGCCTTAAAAAAATGAAGGACATTCTGGCACCTGCTACAATACGGATGAACCTCAAGGACTTCTGTTCAGTGAAATAAGCCAGTCACAGAAGACGGAAATACCGCGCAGCTCTGGTAGTCTGGGGCCACTGTCTTAGTTCTTACAGACAGAAAGAAGAATGGTGGGGCTGCGGGCTGGGAGAATGGGAGAGAGGACACTGTTGTTTGACGGAGACAGAGTTTCAGCTTTCCAAGATGAGAAGTTCTGGAGATGGATGACAGTAATGGTTCCACAGTCGCGTGAGTGTGCTTAATCCCACAGAACTGTATGTTTAAAAAATGGTTAAAAGAGTAAACTTTACTTATTGTATATTTTCCCATATTTTTTTTAAAAAGTCTTTAAAATACGCTGGGAATGGTGTGTGTTCCCACCAAGCAGAAGGAACGGCCTCAGTCATTTGCCAGACGTGCAGCTTGGACTCACAAGGGGGCTGCTTCACTGCCGGGAGACAGAGTAAATGCTTAACGGACCCTGCCTACAAAGCTAAAAGCAACACGTGGAAGAATCAAAACTCTCTGCTGGTAGCTCAACTGCGTCCCAAAACAAGGCTCACAATGTTCGCAAGTTACAAATCTACCCAGCACCCAACCATGAAAGCCACAATGTTTGGCAGCCAATCAAAAATGACCAGGCACGAAAAGAAATGGAAAACTGTAAAATGGGGAGAAAAATCAGTCAGTAGGAACAGGCCCAGAGAACCCTCCTGCACGATGGAATGTGAACGGATGCAGCCGCTGTGGAGTTTCTTTAAAAAGCTAAAGCTAAAGCTATTGGATTGGCCAAAAAGCTCATTTGGGTTTTCCTGTAACATCTTACAAACGAACTTTTGGCCAATCCAATATCATATGATCCCGCAATCCCACGCCTGGGCATATATCCAGAAAAGGTGGAAACTCTAATTTGAAAAGATATACCCACCCCAATGTTCACAGAAGCCTATTCACAGTAGCCAAGACATGGAGGCAATGTGCCTATCGACAAATGACTGGATTAAGAAAGTGCGTCTGTGTGTGTGTGCGTGCGTGTGTGTGCGTGTGTGTGCGTGCGCGTGTGTGTGTGTGCGTGTGTGTGTGTTCGTGTGTGTGTGTGATACATAATATATATAAAGGGACACACAAAGGGGCGTATAAAGAGTGACGTTTGCAGCAACAGAGACGGGCCTAGAGATTATCACACCAAGTGAAGTAAGTCAGACAAAGATAAATGTTACCTATCACGTAAATGTGGTATCCAAAATCTTAAATCTGAAAAAAAATAATACTAATTAACTTATTTAGAAAGCAGAAACAGACTCAGAGACATAGAAAACAAACTCATGGTCATCAAAGGAGAAAGTGGGGGTAAGCTGGAAGTGTGGGATTGACAGATACATCCTGTATAGAACAGATAAACAACAAGGATTTGCTGTATGATGCAGGGCACTATGTTTAATATCTCTTGTAATGACCTACGCATAGTGCAAAAGAATCTGGAGAAGAGCATGCACACACATATAAACTGAATCACGCCACTGCACACGGGAAACCAGCACCGTACTGCACGGCGACCACACTCCAATAAGGACCCTCCAGCGCTGCAGGCAGATTCTTCACCATCTGAGCAACCAGGAAAGCCCGATAAATGCCACACAAACACAGAAAGACAGACTCAGAGACGAGGCAGACGGCCAAATCAGCTGACAGGAACTTCAAAGCTAGTTTTGTAACTTTATTTCAATATGTTCAAGAAGATCTAGGAATGCTTGAATGCATCAAGCAGCAATATGGACACTATTAAACAGACCCTGTCAAACTTCACGGATGGAAAATCTAACGTCCAGGGTGACAAACATTGAAAAGCAGAGACATTACTTTGCCGACAAAGGTCCGTCCTATCAAAGCTATGGCTTTTCCAGCGGTCGTGTACGGATGTGAGGTTGGACTATAAAGAAAGCTGAGGCCTGAAGAATTGATGCTTTTGAACTGTGGTGCTGGAGAAGACTCTTGAGAGTCTCTTGGACTGCAAGGGATATCAAACCAGTCCATCAAAGGAAATCAGTCCTGAATATTCATTGGAAGGACTGATGCTGAAGCTGAAACTCCAATACTTTGGCCACCTGATGCCAAGACCTGGCTCATTGGAAAAGACCCTGATGTTGGGAAAGACTGAAGGCAGGAGGAGAAGGGGATGACAGAGGATGAGATGGCTGGATGGCATCACCAACTCAATGGACATGAGTCTGAGCAAGCTCCGGGAGACGGTGATGGACAGGGAGGCCTGGCATGCTGCAGTCCATGGGGTCGCAGAGTCGGACACGACTGAGCGACTGAACTAACTAACTGACTAAGATGCCAATCACACTGATGAAATTACTGGCTAATTGGACGCTGCAGAAGAAACAGCTATTTAGCTAGAAGTAGAAACTATCCAAAATGAGACAGAGAAAATGAGCCTGAACAATGAACAGAGCTTCAGGTGGCTTTGGATCATCCTAAACGTGGCCTAATAGATGCCACCTTAAGAGGCTAGAAAAGCAGAGCAAACAAAGCCTAGAGCAAACAGAAGATGGGACAAAACGGCTTCTTGATTTGATCAGTAAAAACAGCAAACCTCTAGCAGACTGAGAGGACACAAACCGTCAATATTAAGCAGTGAGGGGGGCGCCTCCCTGCTGTTCTGGTGGTTAAGACTCTGAACTTCCCCTGCAGAGGGCTGGGGTTCCATCCCTGGTCAGAGAACTAAGATCTCACATGCCACGAGGCATGGCCCAAAAATAAACTTTCTAAAAAAATTGAAAAGAAGGGAAGATGGAACTTTGCTACAGATTTCTACAGATGCCAAAAGAATGATAATGAAGCGTCACACCTAACTTTACACCAAAAAATCTGACAACTTAAACCAGCAGATTTCTTGAAAGATACAAACTGATAAAACTCACTCCAGAAGAAACAGATAACCTGAATAGTCTTACGTCTGTTAAAGATACTGCATTTGCATTTGAAAACCTTCAAAGAAAGAAAACGTCAGAGCAGGGCAGGGGTGAGGGAGGGGGTTTAGGGCTGTTGGGGAAGGGAGGAAGGAATTGCCAGGGGCCAGGCTAACCCCGTTGGGTGGTGGGTCTGCTCCTTATCTTGATGAGGGTGAGGGTTTCACAGATGTAGGCATTTGCCAGAAGTCATCAGATCGTGCACTTTAAACACCTGTTGCACTTTTTACTATACCTTAAGTATACCTCTAAAAACTGGAAAAGTGAAGGAGAGGGTGATTCCCAACTGGAGGGCTCGAAGAAAGCTTACTTGGACATGTGCCCCATCCGTGGCCCCTGCAGCCGCTACGGACTCCAGCAGGTGCTCTGACAGCCTGTCACAGCGGCCCCCGAGTCCTCCCAGAGTGGACATTCACCAAGTTACCGAGCGTGTGAAGAGTGTCCCTCCCCCTCTATGAAGGTTCTCAACCTCAGAGGCACTTGGAGTTAGACTCTTGCAGTCTGGTGGGGGCCCCTCAGCAGGTTGCCAGTGCAGTAGGGATGCTGCGGACAGAGGCGCTGATGGGCTGTGCCTGTTCTGGGCTCTTGCTGCCCTGGGGATTAGAGGCTCTGGACATCACCAAAAGCCACAGGTCACGGGGTCTGTCTCCGCTCACTTCTTTTCTCTTGCTGAGATCTACCACTTACCCCAGTGATCCTCAGCCTTGGGCCGGGATCAGGATCAGCCAGGGGCTTGGCCAGGGTGACACGAGGTGCCCACCCCACCCCTCTGAGCCTGGTTTGGGGGTCTTCGCCAGCCCTCCTGGCAACAGCCACACGGCAACCTGGAGAACCACTCACTCAGAAGACCAGTTTAGCTACTTTAATAGAGACCAAAAGAACTGCAGCTTTAAAAAGACAAAAGGTTAATTTTTCTGTGGGAAAGAAAAGTTGATACATGGTCCAAGGACCCAGGGTGGAGGGTCCCCTGTGCCGGTCCAGGGTAGGGTGATTAGGTCCCAGTTTGCCCAGGACAAATAGGGTTCCCAGAACATGAGATTTCTAGTGTTAAAACTGGACAGTCTCAGGCAAACCTTGACAGGTTGGCCAGCCTCGTCCAGGATGCTCTGCTCTGGCTCAGGGTGGTCCTGCCTGCAAGGCCCAGGTGGGCTCAGCACCATGGAGGGCTGGTTCCACTGCAAGTGGGAAATAGTAGGGGCAGGCCAGAGCGCCCCACTAGCAGCTCAGGGGGCCACGTGTGCAGCCAGGGGTTTCCACTGCTAAAGAGAATGGGTCCTGGGGACCCTGAGCACCGCCAGCCAGAGACAGCAGCCAGAGAGGAGAGGCCTGACCCAGGAGTCGGGTGGGGAACCTGTCTGTCAGCAAGGACAGGCTTGTCATGGAGGAGGAGCTGCCTGTCCTCAGGAAGCCCAGGGGCTGAGGGGGCCTGTGATGAGACCCACCCCACTGCCACCTGCATCCTCCCCAGCGCCACCCCCCAACCAGTCCTGGGATGAGGCCAGCATCAGCGCTCGGGGCACGGCCCCTCCAGCGAGCCCCTGCGAGGTGGGCACCAGCACTCCCCTCTGCAAGAGGAAGGAATGGGCTCCCGAGGGGAGGAGGGCGTGCCAGGGTCCCTGGCTCATGGGCAGCAGGGCTGAGACTTGCTGTCCAGCTACAGGCTGCACATGGCCGACTCTCAGTCTGGGCTGGGATGCAGGGGACAGCAGAGGAGGGGCCTCCATCACTTTAGCCCCTAAGCCCCCCGAGCTTGCCCCTCCCCGGAACAGGAGCCCGGGCAGGCTGGGCATGGCAGCCTCCGGCCAGGAGGCCAGGATGGGGTAAGCTGGAAGCACCCGAAACTGGGGCCCCAAGACCAAGTCCTCTCCCCAGCCTGCTCCTGAGGCGGCAGAAGGTGGAGCAGGGGGGCAGGGGAAGGTTTCAGGAGGTGGCCCTTCTCCCCGCCCCTGCAAGAGAGGGGCTGGATGAGAGACCACAGTCTCTGAGGCAAGGGGAGGCTGGCAGCCAGGCCCAGGGGGACTGTCCCCCTTCCTCCTCCTCGGGTTGGAAGGATGAGTGAGCAGCGCGGGAGAGAGGACGGCCAGACACCGGGAAGCTTTAGGACAAAAGTTTATTGTCATCAATCTGCGATGCATACATGTTCACATTGTACAGAATGATGCCAAGCCACAGACTGGGGAAGCCTGGGGACCCCTCACCTGAGCCCCACGGAGGGGGCCTGTCCCTGGGCTGCTGGGGGGTGGCGTGGACCGCCCAGGAGCATGGTGGAAGGAAACCACCCCAGAGCAGCGCTGGCGGCCCAAACCCTCTGGGCCCCTCGGAGCCAGGGGCACCCGGCCCGGCCCTGCGGCGGCTGCAACGGGGGGTCTGCTGGGCAAAAGGGGGTGCCCTCTGGCAGGTGGACAAGCCTCCAGGGAAAACGGCCCCCTCCCCAAGGGCTCCGAGGGGTCCACCGCCCGGGCTGGGGCCGCATCCTTCGCAGTCCACTCTCTCCCTCCAAACCGCCTCTCTGGTCGACCACCCCCCAGCCACCACCAGACTCATGAGCCGTGACTGGCCCGCAAGCTACCTGGCAGCTCGATGCGCCGCTGGCCTCAAACCCAGGCCTGTGGGACCCAGCAGCCAGGCCGCCCTGCGGCGTTTCCCCTCCAAGGGGGCCGGGCGGCAAGAACCTTTCCTCCCCAGAAGGTGTGGCCAGACCCGAGCCAGGCAGGCTCCGGAGCAGGTCAGTCATCCTGGGGAGGAGCGGCGTCGCCCTTGGTGCGAGGTGGGAACGGACGGCACTTCCCTGAGCCCCTCCCGGCGCCCCCGCCCCCGGGGATCACAGGCGGCGCTCCCGGGCCCCACTGCAGAGCGGGGCCTGAGGCCTCGGGGGCGGGGGTGGGCGGTGAGGCTCTTGCCCGGGCGGGCCGGCCCACCGAGTCCGCGGGCCTGACCTCTACCTGGAGCGCGGGCTCCCAGCTTCCCCCCAACCCCAGCGCGTCCGAGTTCTTCGGCGGGGTCCTTCATTCATTCCCCACGCTCTCATCGGCCCCTGCGCTCGCCCCCCACGGCCCCCCGAGACGCGCAGGCTCCAGCTCTCCCCTTGCGAGCCCACGACCCTCTGTCCCCAGCCCGAGGGCGCCGCATCGCCAGCTCCCGGGAGGCCCGAGGCGAGGAGCGCGCCCCCCTCCCGCAGGGCCACCGCCAGGGCCGGGCTGGGACGCCGGCGGAGTTTCGAGAGGGTGGGAGCCCCCGGGGCACTGGCGGGCGGAGGTGGCGTCTCTGCGCCGGCAACGCGCCAGGAGCGTGGGCCTGGCGCCCTGCACCCGAGCCCATCCCGGCCGTCCCCTGCGCTCGGCGCCGCGGCGCCCGGCCGCCTCCTGCGGCTGTCGGCCCGGGGCCCGGCCTCGGGGTGTGCGGGGCGCGGCGCGCAGGGAACGGCCGGCCCGAGGTGCGCGGCGCCGGGCCCGCGGGCTCCTCCTCGGCGGTCCCGGCGCGGCCCTGCCCAAGCCGGCGCTCCCGGGCCGCGCGTGGGGCGCCCCGTCGTTGTCGCCGGCGCCAGGCCCGCCGGGTCTAGTGGTCCTAAACATTTCACAATTGCGCTACAGAACTGTTGAACTGTTAAGAACCACTGGACCCAGCGCGCGATCCTCGTCCGCCGCGCTCTGTGGAGAGGAGCCCCGCCGCCCTGGAGCTCGGCCCCGAGCCACGACCTGCCGGGCGGGCGCGGCCGCCGGACCCAGCCCCCCGCCCGCCCGCGGCCGCCGAGCCCCGCGAGCCCAGCCGTCCCGGCGGCGCGCCCCCTCCACGAAGCCCGGCGGTGCGTCCGTGTGGCGGCGGCCAGCGCCGCGGCGCCTTTTAAGCGGGGCAGCCGCCCTCCCCCGCCGCCGGAATGCGTTCGCGCCGCGCCGGCCCGACCGGTTTTTCCGGGCGGGGCGGCTCCTGGGCCCGCAGGTCGCGCGGCTGGTCGTCTGCGGCGCGGGTCCCTGCTCGGCGCGCCCGCGCGGGGGTGGCCCTGACTCACCGGCCTCCCGGCCCCGCCCGGCGCCCCCGCCTCCCGGCCTGGCGCCCCCGGCGCTCCTGGGGCCCGCTCTCCGCCCGGGCCGGTGGGGCGCGGCGGTGGCCCACAGCGGCACCGTCCTGCCAGGGCCGCGGGGCGCCCGGCTCACGGCGGGGAGGGTGGAGAGACCCTGGCCCGAGCGGGCCCCCAGGTGAGGACCGGAGCCCCAGAAGTCCGGCCGGTTCGGCTCACGGGCGGCGGGAGGGCCGGGCTGGACACGCCCATCAGTGTCCCTCTCACTTCAAAGGGAGCGTCGTGGGAGGGGGAGGAGGGGAACGAAAGGAAAGTGGAACCAGAGGGCGGCGAGGACGCGCAGGCAGGTTTCTGGTTCTCAGACCCGTGGGTCTCCTCCCAGAGGGCAGGGAGGGCAGCCTGGAGCCCCGCCCTCCTCCGAGCTCACGTGGGGGGGGGCCTCATCCTGACGCCACACACCCCACCCTGTGCGGGGGATGGGGGTGCACAGTCCTCCCTCTGCTCTGCTCCCCCCCCACAAGAGCCTGGGCCCCTCCCGGCACACCGCCCCCTCCCCCCATCGCCCCCCTCCCCGCTCCGCCCCGGCCTGGCCACTTGAGTCCCCTGGGGAGGTTGGGGGGCCCACCAGCCGGCCTCCAGAGACTTCTTTACAGCAGAGCTGTCTAACGCTAACCCTAATTGGGGGCTAGTGGGGGAGCTCAAGCTTTAGGAAGGAGAAAATCGAGAGGTGACCCCTGAAGTTCTCAGGGTGGGTGGGAGGCAGGCGGTGGTCATCCTCTTTGGGCTGAGTCCAGGGCAGCCCCCATGACCACGCTACCAGCTGGACACTGTCCTCTGGGCTCGGGAGCCCGGGCTAGCCCCAGGCCAGGACACAGACACCAAGCTAGGCCTGGCCCTCTAGGCGTTCTCACAGGCTGTGTGTGTGTCTTCCTACCCCCTGCCCTGTGAAGGGAGCAGCAGAGGTTTCACCGTTCCCATTCGCAGTTGGGGAAACTGAGGCTCAGAGAGAGGCCGTGACTTCTCAGAGGCCAAACAGCAGAGCTGGAACTCCACATCTGGCGTCTCTGCTGAGTCCACAGGCCTGAGTGTCATTACTGGGGTGGGGTGTGCGGAACCTGGGGGCAGGGGGCACAGACGTGCGTGTGACCCAGACTAGGAGCTTGGGACCAGCCCGGTCCAGGGCGGACCCCTCTGTCCACCTGCCTCAGCGCCAGAGGGGGCCGGTACGAGTGCGGAGGAAGCGGTGACAAGCGGCAGCCTGAGGCCCCCATGTGCAGCAGGAGGTGTTGAGGTGTGAGCCGCAAAGGGGAGGGGGCACTTCCCTGCCTGCTGAGCCTGATTTTAGGATGGCAGACGCCGGGTATATGTGGATAATGGCCTAAATGAGAGCGAGATGTTGGCCAGCGATAACGCTGAGATCACGGTGGCTGGGGAAGCGCTGTCAGGAGCTGGAGCCCCACCCAGTGAAATCACCGACGTGAGCCATGCGGCTCTCAGACCGAGGGGCTCCAGGAGCCTCCCACGGGTACCCCGCCCTCCCGCACCTCCCACCACCCACAAGAGGTGCCAGGCAAGCTCACAGCCCAGCTCTGCCACGTGCTAGCCTGGGATCCTGAGCACAGGCCTGGGCCTTGCTTTCTTGCTGTAAATCGGGAAGGTGGGCCGGTACCCCCAGGCAGGTGACCCTCAGGGCAACCCCCTCGTCCCACAGGACTGGGAGTGCAGATGGCAGCGGGCGGCTTCCAGCAGGCAGAAGCCTCTCCCCGACCCTCAGTGACCCACCTGGCGAGAGGCCCGCACAGCGGCTCCCCCTGGGACCCCAGGCTCTGGGGGCAGTTCTAGGGGGCAGGGCGGCTCCTGCTCGGGGATGGAGGAACCATGCAGGTCCAACCACAGCTCTCACAGCCCAGCTCCGCAGGGCCTGGGAGAAGCAAAGGCTCTGAGCCATCCTCGTCCCCTCGGAAGCGGTCAAAGCTGCGGCTGCTTCAAACAAGCGGCTGAGTGCCGAGCGCCACCAGCCCTGGGACGTGGAAGGGGGCCTCCAGCAGTCCAAGCTTTTGTGCAGTGGTCCTGCCGCCCACCCCCCAGCCTTCTGAGGGTCCCAGCCGACAGGGCACTGCAGGGCCCCCAAGCCCTCCAAAGCCCCGCCCTGGCCTTCGTCAGGGTGTGGGGCAGAGGCTCCTCGGGCCCCACCACACTCCTCGTGTGGTGTCACGTCGTTGTGCAAGGCTCAGGCACACCCGTGTCTGGGCGAGATCTGGAATGGTGCCAGCCGCGGTGCCAGCCTGGGCCTGGGAACCAGGCTGAGAAGCCTGGGGGTGCGGGTGGAGCCGCCCCCGGCCCAGCCCTGATGGGAGAAGGCTGCGTGGTGGGTGCCAAGGGAGAGAGCGCCCTTTGGGGTCACACTTTTACCCCAAATCTACAGAGCACGTGCCCACGGCTGGGCCCAGCAGCTTCCTGAGCCCCTAGCCCAGGGCCCACACAGACCATGTGGGTGCTTAGAGCGGGCCAGGGAGGCCTCCACGGTTCCTCAGGCTCAGCAGGAGGGACTTGGGGGCTAGAGTGGGGAAGTGAGGCCTCAGGCCAGCCCAGGATCGAGGGTGCGTCCTTGTCCCACCAGACAGAGGGCCAGAGGAGGCCTGAGGTCCAGACACCTGACTTCGGCCCCGGCCAGGCCTCAGAGAGCCGCACTCCACCACGGCCTGCCCCGCCTGGCCCACAGGCTGTCATGGCGAGGACCAGCCCAGGCTGCCCTCTCTGCCTCCCTGGGGTGGGCCTGGAGTGAGCGCGGCCATGGGGCCCACGGGCGGCAGAAGCCCCGTGAGAGCCAGGCGGGAGGGCCCGGGAGGACCAGAGAGAGAGCCTCCGCGAGGAGCGCCTGGCAGAGCGATGCGGGTGGGCTGTGCCCGCAGGGGTAACCCCACGCTTCCAGATGAGGACTGGGAGGGGAGGGCCCGGGGCACAGGCTGTGTGGGGCAGAGGGCCCGGTCTGCCCACCCCCAGCGGGGCGCATACTCGCTCACCCTGCCACCTCCTCAGGCAGGATCGGCAGTGCCTCCCTCGCCCCCAGGGTGCTGAAAACACTGCCCTTTGACGCAGAGCCGGAGGCCTGACACCCCACACACCTCCCCTCCGTCCCAGGACCAGACAGACCCACTGGAGCCAGGCTGGGGGTGGAGAACGGTCCTCAGAGGGACTTTATGGCCACTCTCCCCAACGACGTCCTTCAGGCTGCGTCCTGGACACAGAATGGGAAGCGGCTTCCGCAGCAGGGTTGGGGGCGGGGGACAGAGGCCGGGAGTGCACAGCACGGTCAGGGCCGGCGGCGGGGGGGGGGGGTGGGGGCCTGGGCAGCACCGTCTCTCCAGCAGGTCTCAACAGGAAGGAACAGCTCACGCCGCAGCAGGAGAGCTTCAGGTTAGACAGCAGGCAGCACTTCCTGGAAAAGGGAGGTCTCTGGAGAAGGAGTGGAGGCCCAGGTACTGCATGGGGGCAGGGCAGACGGACAAGCCCAGGCACCTGTCAGTGGGGCCCAGCCTTTCATGAGGGAGGGACCCAAGGACCTGAGCAAAGCCAACCAGAGGGAGAGACTTCCAGAAGGCCAGCTGACAGGGTGGGGGTGGGGAGCCAGCTGGGAGCCCAGTCCACCCGGCCCAGTGGGTGCTGGGGTCCGGGCAGGTGCAGGTTGAGCGGGGCGGGCCCAGCAGGGCCCCTCCAGGCTCGGGAGCTTCCTGGTCTTGGCCAGGCCTCCGGGGCTGCCGCCGGCTGCCCTGTGGGGTGGCCTGGCCGGACGGAGTGTAGGTCTGAGCTCGGCCATCCCTCTCCGTCCAGAAACTGCAGCTCCCCTCACAGGATGAGCCCCGCCCACAGGAGGGGCTTTGACCTGCCCTGCCCGCAGGACACCGTCCCCACCAGCGCCTGACCACAGCGGGTAGGGGACTTACTGGGCCCAGGGCCTGGTCACCAGCCCCACCCCGAAGGTTCTGTAGGAGGGCCACCACTTCCAGGTTCCCAGCTGCGTCTGCCTGTGGGGGGTGTTGAGGGCGCTGCCTCAGGCCATCAGACCAGCAGGCTGGCCCTGAACCCCACCCCCCCACCAGGGTGTGCTCCCACCCATGCATCGAGGACCCCGTGTCTCCTCCATGCCCCCCTTGTTCCCACAGCTCTGGACCGTGGTGCGGGGGGGACCTGGGACAGGAGAAGGGATAGCCCCCTCCCCAACCCACGGTTCCCACATATGGAGTGCCTCCACAAGGAGGGCAGGGGTTGGGCATTTGGGAAGAGGGGAGCCAGTGGCAGTCAGGGAGGGCTTCCTGGAGGAGGTGGTCCCAGAGAGGGCACCAGGGGCACTCACGACGTGCAGCGCGCTGTGCCCATCATACCCGGGCTGCCTCAGATCGGCCCCCGCCTGCCCCCATGCCCGCAGGCCCTCGCAGTCCGCCCTGGATGCCAGCCTGGGAGGGGGAGGGGAAGAGGGGGAGCTGTCGGGGACTCCTGGGTGCCCGGCCAACTGCCCACAGGCTCTCTTGCAAAGCCAGCCCTGAACAGCTGACCCAGCAGCAACCAGGGTCCCCGGGTCCGGCCAGCAGCCTGGCCTCTGGTGTCTGTCACCCGTGGGGGTGGCTGTGACTCAGGTCAAGGACACACACACACACACACACACACACACACACACACGTGCACGTGCACACCCCCCACCGGCTGAGCACCGCCTGCCAGTTTCATCTTTCACAAGATAGCTCTCCCCGGGCGGGGCCCACAGGGGTGGGAGGACAGTCAGAGGCAGCCCAGTAGTGGAAAGAGGGACACGCAGGGGCCCGGGTGGGGGGCTCTGGACCAGCGGGCTGGCCAGGAGTGGGTCTGGGCCAGCCCACTCTGGAGAGGTGGGGGCACCGAGGGGCGGCCCTCTCTCTTCCCCCTGCTCTCAGAGGCGCCCCCCGAGCCTGGGACCAGGAGCCACGGGCAGGGTCCATACCAGGGGTGCCAGCTGGCTGCGGGGAGGGCAGGGCCGACCCCCAGGACTTCCTCTGAGTCAGGACCCCGCAGCAGCAGCCCCCACAGGGCACGGGGTCATCTCTAAGGTGAATCACGCTGACGTACCGCCAGCAGCCCTCGGACCTGGCCCCAGGCCTCTCGCGCTGGTTCCCACACACACTCGCTTCTCGGGGAGCTTGTCAAGGGCCCCCTCAGGCCAACCAAGCAGCTCAGGTTGGATGACCTGCTCCCGTGGGACCTGTCACTGCCCTGAGGAGCCGTCGAGGCCCACCCAGGGTGCAGCCCTGAGCCGGGTCACCCCAGGAGTCCTCCGGAGCCAAGCCCTTCCTGCCTGGGTCCCGTCACCATGGGTCACACTCCCCCCCAAGCCCTGTCACCGTTGAAAAGTCAGCAGGATATGTCCATCGGGGACACTGAACTCCAGGGGGGAGGGGCTGAGACTGGGGACCCGTGGGGTCTGTGAGCCCCACTCTGTACAGGATGGGGATCCCCCAGGCTGGGTGAGACCTCGCTAGAGCCAAGGCAGGGGGCGGGGGAGAGGCTGGCCGGCAGGGACCCGGGGGCTGGAGCTTCAGGCCCTCGTCGTGGTGAGCAGACAGCCACCCCCCGCCACCGCCTACTCAGCCTGAGATGCAACCCCGGGCACCCACCCTGGGGGCTCTGACTTCAGTGCCGCTCCCAGCCGCCCAGCCTGGCTTCTGCCAGTGCCCCGGCCTTGCCTGCCTTCACCTCCCCTTCCCCACGACCCTCCTCGCTTCCAACCTAAAGGCCTTGGGCCTGGCCTGCCACGCCCCAGGCTGGACACGAGAGGAGCTGGGGGGCACCAGGGAAGCCACCCCACAGGGAGGGCTTGGGGGATAGAAGACCCTGGGCTGCCGCCTGCCCACCCCCCACCCCCAAGGGCTCCAAGGGCCCAGCTAGTGCAGACGAAGGGCAGGGCGGGCTCTCCCCGTGTGAAGCTCCCCCCACAGCCCACCATCCCTCCCTAGCGCTTGGTTTCCCCCTCGGAGCCCCAGGCCCCCCCATGTCCCAGGAAGCACAGGCGCGCCTGCAAGCCTCACCGGCACAGCTCCGTCCCTGAGTCCTCCAGCTCCTGGGCAGACAGGCAGGCCCCAGCTGCCCGCAGCAGCCCAATGACACCCCGATGCCTGCCGTGAGAAATGGGGTGACCACCTGCCAGAGGCAGCATCCGCCAGATGCCAGCAGGCCAGGACCAGGAACCCACCCATGCCAGACACGCCCAGACCCACGCTGGGGCTCAGCCCGGGCCAAGCAGCTCAAGGCCCAGGCCCACCCGAGGGCACAGCTGTGGGCACCAGGAAGGCCCAGCCTGGGGGACTGCCCTTGTGGAGCTCACACACACTCAGGCAAAGACTGAGTCCATTGGGCCCGCGCTCTGCCCTTGAGGGTGGGGTGGCGAGGAGATACCAACAGAGGACGCGGGGACAGGCTGGCCCGCAGCAGGGCCCAGATGACCGCAGGCGTCCAGGGGCACCTGGACTGGGCCCCGCATGCAGAGTGAGCCTCCATGGGCTCACGGGGTGGGGGTGAGGCTCTGCGAGGCGGGGGAAGAGAGCGGGGCGGGGGGAAGACCATCAGCTGCAGTCACCCCACTCCTGGGGAGCCTGGGGAGGAGGGAGAGTCCCACAGGCTTGGCCCCCGCCGCCGCTGCCAGCCCAGAGCCTTCCAGGGTGGGGCCGCCCCCCTCGGGGTACAGCAGGGCCCTCTGAGGGGTGAGACCGGTTTGGGAGGTGGGGGAGGTGTTGCGACAGCGGCCGGGGCGAGGGGGTGGGGCCGGGATGGGGTGAGCTCACGGTGCTACCCACCCACGCCCCAGGACGAGCAGCCTGGAGTCTGCAGCCAAATCAGCCTGGCCTGGGTGCCGCGGGCACACCCCAAAGGCACCCCACCCCTCTGCCCACTGCCAGGCCTGTTCTGAAAACCTTTGATGCCCCCAGGAAGGAGGGGGTGCTACGAGGCGCCCCAGCCCAGGGCCAACCTGAAGAGGTTGGTGGCTTGGACTCTCCGTGAGACTCAGAAAATCCCCAGCAACGAGCCAGGTTCCCACAGGCTGAGAGCCCCTGGGGAGGGGTGCCGGGCCTGCTGCAGACACCACACGGAGCTCAGCTCTCAGAAGGGGGAGACGAAGCAGGACAGGCATGAAGGACAGGGAAGGTGGGCGTGCAGTCCACGGGGTCACCAAGAGTTGGACACAACTGAGCGACTCACCAACAGCAAAGACACTGGGAAGGAAAGTTCCCAGACACACACTCACACAGGCGTCCAGCAGCATGTGCGCGCGCGCACATGCGTGCGTGACCCGGCTCTGGGCGGCTGGACAGGGGGAGGGGAGGGCATGGCAGCGCCACCCGGCTCGCCGGTCTTCCCAGCAAGTCCCCAGCCTCCGAGGGACCTAAGCCCCTAGAGGGAGGGGCCAGGTGGCCTCCAGGCCCCCCACGTGCCGGCCGCTGCAAGTCCCCACGGACCAGCAGAGCAGGCGAGGCTGACCCTCGGAGAGAGGCCAGGCGGGCCTGGGTGGAGGCAAGGGGACCCCCACCCAGCAGAGGACACGGGGTGCGTGTTCACCCGCCAGATGCCCACACCTCTCCCCTCATGCTGGCCCGCTGCCTGCCCCAGGGGCCGGGCTCAGCGCTTGAGGCCCTGGCTCCTGGGGGTGACCCCCAGCTCTTGTTGATCCCCACACAGCCAGCCCTGCCACGGGCCACCCCGCAGCACAGGTGACCTCTCCGGGTGGCCCCAGCCTCTGGCCTTGGCTGTAGAGGGGCCAGTGCCCTCCGACCCTCAGAAGGAACTGGGCATCAGGTGTCCAAACCCACTGCCCAGGGCGCCAGGTCCTCAGTAAGGACTCGGCTTTGCAAGTCTCTACCTGTGGAGCGGAGGTGGGAACCTCCCCAGAAACACTCAGGTTGGGGACCTGCCTTAAAAAGCCAGGGTTTGTCAGACAGGGCCAGCTTGGGGGACCAGCCCCGAGTATCAGGCTTGCTGACTCCACTCCCTAGGGCGCCTGCGCCCACCCTGCCCACCTGGCACTATGCAAGCTGCCTGCAACCTGCTCCACCCCAGTGCTGGGCGGGGGCTTCCCCCTCCGCCCTCGCCCCAGCCCCTCAGGCAGAGGGTGCGGGGAACACATGAGGCCTCTTATGCTTTTCTTGTCAGAAATTCCCTGCCAGGGTCTTGCTGGACCTGGCGTGCTCAGCTCGGAGGTCACCTCCAGGAAGCTCTCCCTAACCACCCTGCCCCGAGCAGTCCTCCCAGTCTGGGCCCTGCCCACGACCGGCAGGGTCACTGCTGGTACCAAGGGCCCAGGCCGGAGGGGGCAAGGCTCCAGGAAGCAGGTGTCTTCAGTGCCCCCTGGCTCTGCCCGGGGAAGGCATGTGACCACAGGCACACCGAAGGCCCCCCGGGAGGCAGCTCCGTCCAGGCCTGGCCCCGGGAAGTGCCCGTGCCTGCACCCCCACCACAGTGCCCGCCGCCGAATACCTGCCCCCCACGGCCAGCAGCAGGGGGCTGAGGCCGCCCTTGTCCCGGGCGTTCACGTCCAGCCCTCTCTGTAGCAGCATGGTGACAGCCCCAGCCTGGCCAGCCCGGGCGGCTGCGTGCAGTGGGGTTTGGCCACTGAAGTCCTCCAGGCTCCGGTCACTGCCCTGGGGGGACATAGGGGCCCATCACCCACCGAAGCCGGCAGAGTCACGAGGCCCCATCGACTGCAGTAAGGGAGCAGTCCCCGGAAAAGGAGATCCAGCCCACCCCCGGGCCCTGTGTGGCCAGGCTGGTCCCCAAGGGTGGACGAGAGACTCACCAGCTCTACCAGCACCTGCAGGGCCTCCAGGTCACCCGTGTAGGCCGCGGCACAGGCCAGGCTGGGCACCAGGGCGTCCCACATCTCATCAGCCTCCTGCAGAGGTGGCAGCAACACCCTGGACCCCTGCCCCCTCCCCGAGGCCTCTACCGCACACACGTGGCTGCTGCCCATTCCCCCACCGCTCTCCTGGACAGGCCTGTCCCCACGCTCACTCCACAGGGGGGACACTGAGGCACATGGTGGGCCCCAGGGGCAGCAACCAGACGGGGTGCCCCCGTACCGGGTCTGGACACTTTGCCCAGAAGCAGGGCGGTGAGAGGGGTCACCAAGAGGTCCCAGTCACTGCTGGGAGCCTGGTTCAGCTTGAATCCCACAACCCAGGCCCAAAGGCCAGCCCTCAGCCCCTTCCCGGGCCTAGGCACCCTGGCCAAGAAGGGAAGGAGCCCCGGTCTGGCCCCTCCTCCAGGGAGTATTTGGAGCAGACTGCCCTCTTGCCCCAGCTGACCCTGCCGGTCCTGGGCTGCCCCACCAGGCGAGGGCCATGGTCTGCACGCTGCGTACACACTGCAAGAACCCCTCTGGACCGCCCAGCCCCTTCCAGCCCCCTCTGGATGCCCGCCCGCGAGTCCCTGCCAGCCCTCTCGGCTGCCGCCCTGAGCCCTGCCTGCACCCGCCTCCCCCCCCCGCCGGCCCAGAAGCAGGCTATGCCTGGGAGTGTTCCGCTCCCATCCCCCTGGGCCCCTACCCACGCTGCACCTGTCTCAGACTGAGGAGCTGGGCAATCCCGCGCCCCAGCACACTGCCCTGCAGAGAGGGCCGGGGCTCGTCCGCAGCAGGTGGTGTCATCTCCCCACGCAGGTCCCTGGCCAGCAGCTGGGGTGCACGGGGCGGGGGAGAGGAGGTACACACAGAGAGAGACGGGCAGCTCACCAGGGCCTGGACCCAGCAGTCCAGACCCACCAGGCAGGCCAGGCACCCCCAACCCCCAGGAGAGGGTGAAATGCCTCCATCAGGCTCCATCCTGAGGCCCAGAGCCTGACCCAGCCAGGTCCCCACAGCAGCTCAGCCCACCCTCCAGCCTCCAGCTCAGGGTCTCCCTGGGCCCTGGTGGCCTCTGCCCAGCGCAAGGGGCCAGCCGGGGAAGCACCGGGGTGATGATACCCTGAGAGCAGGGCGGACCTGGGGCTCCCTGAGAAAGTGTGGGGCTCCCTAAGAGAGTGTGGGGTTGTGGGGCGGTGTGGGGTTTGGGGGAGGTGACGGGTCGTGGGGGCCACTTCTAGCCTCCCCGCAAAGCCCAGGCACACGCCTCCCCGGGCTGGGCCCACCCACCGCACTCGAGCCGAGGGGCGTGGCGGCACACGAACCTCCTTCCTGCCGTCCAGGCTCAGCCCCGGCAGGCCCAGCACGTAGGACAGCTTGGCCAGCGCTGCCTCGGACGTCATGTCGAAGCCCGGCACGGTGCCGGCACCACTCAAGGCCTGGGGGGCGCAGGTGGACCGTGAAGGAGGCTGGCGACCAGGGCTCGCCCCTGCCCCCGCCCCAGGCGCCCCCCCACCGCGCCCACCACGCCGGCTCCGTAATCGGAGGTGACGGCACCCTGGAGGCAGTGGGTGCAGTTGACGATGACCAGGCCACGCTCAGCCGCCGCCCGCAGCTCCTGAAGCAGGTCGGGCTTGGTGGGCCCGTTCCCGGAGCCGAAGGTCTCCATGACCACACCCTTCATGGGGGGCTGCAGGAAGGCCCGGACCTGTGGGGGTGGGAGGCGGGGACTCGCTTCCACCAAACACAGGGACCAACAGGCTGGCCCCGGGGCAGCGGGGACTGTCCACCTTGCTCCCCTCCACATCCTCCCTGAGTGACCCCCGTCCCCTTCTGAGCGTTAGGGCCATGAACACTGTGGAGACAGGTCAGAGGTCACAGGGAGCCAGCCGGACATGAGAAAGGGCTGTCGGGGCCTCACTGAGGGCAGGGGCCCCACCCCAGCTGGGCTGCCCACCACCCTCCTGGCCCCTCCATCCAGCCCGAAGCTCTGACACATGACAGGTGATGCTCCCAGCAAGCCAGCGGGAGGAGATGGGCCCTGCAGCTGGACACACTGAGCTCAGGGCACCGCTGAGGCTGAGCTGTTGGCCTGTGCTAAGGGTCCACCCCCCTGGCTGTGTCCCCATCAGAACCTTCAGTTCAGCCCAGTGGCTCAACTGTGTCCAATTCTTTGTGACCTCAGGGACTGCAGCACGCCAGGCCCCCCTGTCCTTCATCAACTCCCGGAGCTTGTTCAAACTCATGTCCACTGAGTCAGCGATGCCATTCAGCTATCTCATCCTCTATCGTCCCCTTCTCCTCCCGCCTTCAGTCTTTCCCAGCATCAGGGCCTTTTCCAAGGAGTCAGTTCTTTGCATCAAGTGGCCAAGATATTGGAGTTTCAGCTTCAGCATCAGTCCTTCCAATGAATATTCAGGACTGATTTCCTTGAAGATGTACTGGTTGGATCTCCTTGCTGTCCAAGAGACTCTGAAGAGTCTTCCCAGAGCCTTCAGCCCTCAGAACCGCCATCAGCTCTCTCCATCTCTCCAGGCAGAAGCCAAAGGTGAAAGCTCACCTGTTCCTGGCAGCTACCCAGGAACCAGCAGCCTGGAGTCTGGGACCCATTGCTGGATGACGCCGGACGATGCAGGTCCTGCCCTGATGGCCCAATAGCCCCCATGGAGTGAAGCCCTGGGGTGTCACCAGGGAGGTGGGGGTCCTACCAGGGAGGCGGGGATCCCAGGGTAGAGGCGCAACAGGCCCACGTTCCGCTCCATGCTGCTGTGCACCACCAGCCGGCCCTGCCCGCGGACTCTGCACACCAGCTCCCGGTTGACTGTGGGGACAGATGGACCAAGAGCAGACTTCAGGCCGTCTGGGGCCACGGCCGGGCCCCGCCTCCCCCTGGAACCTCTGAAGCCCCCTCCCCTACCCTCCCTCAGCTCACTCAGGCAATGGGTGCGACCCAGCCCGAGCCAGCCAAGTGGTGGGATGGGATCCAGGGGGCAGGAGGACCCTGCAGGGGAGGCGGGGTGTAGCTCGGAGGTAGGGCCTCCCAGGCAAGGGCACGGCTGCTCTAACGGTGAGAGGACAGGGCGAGGGGCCCCAGGAGCAGTCTGGGCAGCAGCCAGACTCACAGGCCCCTGGCGGGGCGCCCGCCGGGCCCCAAGCCCAGCAGGTCCATGAATGAGCGAGTGAATGAGTCTTCAGGATCCCGCCCCTCTGGGAAAACCTCCATCTCATTCACCCCAAAGTCTTACGGGTAACGTGAGCCCGGCCCGCTCCCCACACCCAGGGCAGGTTTCTGGCTCCTGAGCCCCAAGGAGAGTGGAGCGCCAGCACCTGGGGGGTCAGTGCCCGCCGCTAGAGAACCCCCAGGCCTTCAGGCTGTCCGTGGGCCTAGAGGCCACGGCTCTGCAGGGACTGCACGCCAGACTCCCAGCCCTCCTGCTGCACCCACGGGCGGGTGACAGAGGCGGGGGTCTGGGCGGCAGGCCTGGCCTTTGACCCTCAGGAGCATGGCATTGAGCCTGAGTCCCATCCTCTTGGCCCCTCAAGCGGGCAGAGGGTGGGTGCCAAGACCCCTCAGGAGGCTGTTGAGGAAGCAGGTGCCAAGGAGACCCCTTCATCCAGCCCAGGTAAACCAGGCCCAGAGGGGGGAAGGGGCTTGAGAGGCTGCCCAGAGTTAGGTGCAGAACTCAGAGGGGAATGGGGGCTCCTCCAACAGCCTGTCCTGTGGCGGGTGTGAGCCTGCCTGCCTCCTGCTTGTTTCCACCAGAGGAATGCTCAGTCAGTTCAGTCGCTCAGTTGTGTCTGACTCTTTGCGACCCCAGAGACCGCAGCACTCCAGGCCTCCCTGTCCATCACCAACTACTCCCGGAGCTTGCTCAAACTCATGTCCATTGAGTCAGTGATGCCAACCAAACATCTCATCCTCTGTCGTCCCCTTCTCCCGCCTTCAGTCTTTCCCAGCATCAGGGTCTTTTCCAATGAGTCAGCTCTTCGCATCAGGTAGCCAAAGTATTGGAGCTTCAGCTTCACTATCAGTGCTTCCAATGAATACTCAGGACTGATTTCCTTTAGGACTAACTGGTTGGATCTCCTTGAAGTCCAAGGGACCCTCAAGAGTCTTCTCCCAACATCACAGCTCGAAAGCATCAATTCTTCAGTGCTCAGCTTTCTTTATGGTCCAACTCTCCAATCCATAGATGACTACTGGAAAAACCATAGCTTTGACTAGATGGACCTTTGTTGGCAAAGTAATATCTCTGCTTTTTAATATGCTGTCTAGGTAGGTCATAACTTTCCTTCTAAGGAGCAAGCATCTTTTAATTTCATGGCTGCAGTCACCATCCGCAGTGATCTTGGAGCCCCCCAAATAAAGTTTGACACTGTTTCCATTGTTTCTCCATCTATTTGCCATGCAGGGATGGGACTGGATGCCATGATCCTTGCTTTTGAATGTTGAGTTTTAAGCCAGCTTTTTCACTCTCCTCTTTCACTTTCTTCAAGAGGCTCTTTAGTTCCTCTTCAATCTCTGCCATAAGGGTAGAGTCATCTGCATATTTGAGGTTACTGATATTTCTCCTGGCAATCTTGATTTCAGCTTATGCTTCAATCAGCCTGGCGTTTCGCATGATGTACTCTGCATAGAAGTTAAATAAGCAGGGTGACAATATGCAGCCTTGACGGACTCCTTTTCCTATTTGGAACCAGTCTGTTGTTCCACGTCCAGTTCTAACTGTTGCTTCCTGACCTGCATACAGATTTCTCAAGAGGCAGGTCAGGTGGTCTGGTAATATATCTCTTTCAGAATTTTCCAGTTTCTTGTGGTCCACACAGCTAAAGGCTTTGGCATAGTCAATAAAGCAGAAATAGATGTTTTTCTGGAACTCTCTTGCTTTTCCATGATCCAGCGGATGTTGGCAATTGGATCTCTGGTTCCTCTGCCTTTTCTAAAACCAGCTTGAACATCAGGAATTTCACGGTTCACGTATTGCTGAAGCCTGGCCTGGAGAATTTTGAGCATCACTTTACTAGCGTGTGAGATGAGTGCAATTGTGTGGTAGTTTGAGCATTCTTTGGCATTGCCTTTCTTTGGGATTGGAAGGAAAACTGACCTTTTCCAGTCCTGTGGCCACTGCTGAATTTTCCAAAATTGCTGGCATATTGAGTGCAGACTTTCACAGCACCATCTTTCAGGATTTGAAACAGCTCAACTGGAATTCCATCACCTCCACTAGCTTTGTTGATAGTGATGCTACCTAAGGCACTTGACTTCACATTCCAGGATGTCTGGCTCTAGTGATTATCTGGGTCATGAAGGTCTTTTTGTAGAGTTCTTCTGTGTATTCTTGCCACCTCTTAATATCTTCTGCTTCTGTTAGGGCCATACCATTTCTGTCCTTTATTGTGCCCATCTTTGCAAATGAAAAGTAACTGTCATGTGATAATAAACCAAGGAACATTCCAGAGACACGCTGCCCTTTCACAGAGAGCTGGGAGGAGGGGGCAGCTGGGGGTGGGAGAGGAGGGAGCTGAGTGTTGCGGGGAGCTGGGGGTGGGCTCAGAAGGAGTGTGGCTGCAGCAGCAGCAAGGAGCGGTGTCCTTTATTTTAGGGCCAGGCAGCCAGGAGTTCTGGCTGCAGAGGAGGGTTTGCGGAGACAAAGAGGGCCCACACCCACCACGTGACTAGCCCATCCCCTGAGAGCCCACGGGACCCCGAGTCCGTCCACTTGGGCCTGCTGGGCACGTGCAGAGGGGCCGAGGGGGAGGGAGGCTGTGTGAGGCCCACCGAGGCCAGGTGGGCTCCCGCTCAGTCCTGACCGTGGCCTCAGGCTGACGCGGCCAAGCCCGGTGCACTGGGGGATGGTGGTTCCGAGTCCCCTGCAGCCACTAGGGGCCCACTGGCCAGAGCCTGGAGGCCTGACTCCCCCTCCCCAGGGCCCGGGTTTCTTCCCGAGGAGGACCTGGGGCTCCTGGAGACCCAGGTGACCACATGTGCCGTGGCCACTTGGCAGGGGTGTCGGGACCCACGTGGGGGGCAGCACCCTGTGTTCCCCTCCCGGCACAGCTCAGCCCCTCCCGAGCCCCGGCCTCACAGAGGGCCAGGAAATGCAGCAGGAAGCAGTGAGGGGCTCTGCCAGGCATGCCCCGGGCAAAGCCTGGCGTTTCTCAGCTCCTATACCGGGACTTGCCTGGGGCCCTTGCTCCCACATGGGCACCCTCGCCCCGGGCTGGAGGACACGCTGCTCCCGGGTTCACAGGCGTGGGGTGTCCACGTCTCGCCCCTCAGGGCCAGCATCAGCCATGCACCCGCCCAGCCACTGCACCAGCACGCCCTGTGCTTCGAGGCCAGCATGGGCTTGGTGTGGCCCCAGCCGCGGCCTGGGAGCCAGGGTGGACTCCTCTGCACCCTTTAGCGGGCCGTGTCCTGGAAGCTCCCCTCTGAGCCTCAGACCAGGAGGGGCCAGCCCCAGCCTCAGCCTCAGCCCCACGGGGCAGGCAGGCCTGCACAGCAGCCGCCCCACCTTCGTGCCCATTCTTCTTTCCTCAGCTGGTTGGCACCAAGGCAGGAAGGTCTGTGCGCCACCACTCAGCACAGCCGGGAGGCGGATCCATCCACCAGCACCAGCCCATGTGCCACCTCCTCCAGGAAGCCTTCCTGACTCTCACCCTCAGCAAGCACGTGCCCTCTGCCTGACCCCCAGACCCCAGCCATGCTACACACATCTCAGACACACGGACGTGTTCTGGGCCTCCCCAACCTCCAGGGCATGTGGACAAGCAGGGTGGGTGGGCAGGGGGAGGGAAGTGCAGGCTAAGGCCCCGGAATGGACTCAGGACTCGGGCCGCGACACCACCCTGCATGTCCCTTCCCTCTCGGTGTGCAGTTCTGACACAGTGTCAAGCGTCCCCCGCCCCTGCCCACTGTGGCCCACAGCCACCTGGCAGAGATCCTCTCCTCCCCAGGGCAAGCGAGGGGGCCTCAGGGGGAGATCTCAGGACCCACCCGCAGCTGGAGGCATCAGACAGCTCCAGGAGGGGGGCTGGGGCAAAGGGTCCCCTGAAAGTCCCCAGGATGCGGTCACCCCACTGGAGCCATGTCCCCACGAGGCCACTGAGGGTCTCCTGGGCCTGGGGCCCCGTGGCTGGGGCGGGGCGCCCGCGAGGCTGGCCCCCACATGGCCTGGCTCTGAGCCGGGGTGACCTGGGGGCGTCCGCACTCTGAGCGGCCTCCCCCCCCCTCCCGCCCCCCGGGGTCTCCGCAGAGCTGAGGGCCGCGCTCCCCCGCCCAGGGCCGCCCACAGGCCCCGCAGCAGCCGCGCCCCCGCTGCAGGCCCTGCGCGCTTACTCGAGACGTCAGCGCCCACGGCGGCCAGAGGCGGCAGGTTGGGGGAGCAGAAGGCTGCGAACCTGCGCGCGTCCACCTTGGTCACCCGGTTGCCCCGAAACAGCTGATTCTGGAAGAACAGGCAGACCTGCGGGGCGGGAGGGGGCCGCGGCTCAGCGCCGGGGAGCCCGGACGGCCCCCGGCCTCCCCTCACCCACCAGGCACCCCCACCCCACTCCGGAGCCGTTCCCGGGGCGGGGGCGCTGAATGGCGCTCGCGAAGCTCCTCTCCACGGCGGGCCCGCCCCGCAGGCCTCCTCCCCTCCCGAGATGTGCCGACACGCGACAGGGCAAGGTGCAGAGGAGCAGAGGGGGTCCCGAAACCACGCCCCGAAGGGCCTGCTTCTATGAAACTCAGGCGCGTTCACGTGTGTGTGATGGAGATGGACATACACGCCGCGTCCTCGGCTGGGGCAAGTCAGACGTGTGTACATCACACACGCAGAGCCCGGGAAAGCCTCCCGCGCCGCCAGCCGCAGGTGTCTGGGGTGGGGCGCGGGCACAGCCTCCCGCTGCATGCTGCTTTCCCACTTTCTCACGTTCAAGGGGAAAGACGGAGCTTTAGCCCTGCCGGCCCCCTCACCTGCGTCCCCCAGGGCAGGCGCCCGCCCGCACCACGCGCTGCACCCCAGACCCCGCCCCGCCCGCAGGGGGAGGCGGTACCTCGGGGATCACGTACTGGCCGGCCAGCAGCAGGGCGCCCAGCAGGTTCTCCCGGCCGTCATTCCACAGGGCGTGGATGGGCACCTGGGGAGAAGCCGGGGCAGGCGCGGGCCGCTGGGCGCTGCCGCTACGGGGCAGCACCTGCTGACCGCGCTCCTCCCACGGGCCTGGCCCCCTGTGCCCCCCTAGACCCCACTGCCCCCTGCCGGGTGCTAGCCAGTCCTCACGCTTCAGGGAGCACAATGCCCTGGGACCCGTCGCTGCCCAGCCCAGCTCCCTGGCCCCCAGGGCACCAAGGCCCAGCTCTCACACTGCCCAAGCCAGTGCCTGGGCCAGGCAGGCAGAGGGGAGCCGGAGGCTGACCGCAGGTGCAGGCGAGGGCAAGCAGCTTCAGGTGGGGCCTCCGAGCACCAGGTCACAGACCTTCCCCGTATCTGCTGTGGGGCCGATGCCCCAGGGGTGACTGATCTGTACCCAGCTCCCCACTCCTACCCAGGAAGGCGGAAAAGGGCTGGACTGCCATGGCGTGGGCAGAGGGGTCGGCTGGGGAGGGGTCCCCCTGGGCCTCCAATGGAACCGCCCTGGGCTGAGCCGCTGTCCTCGGTGCTCAGAAGGCCCGTGGACGTGGGCCGGCTGCCCGGCCTCTGCGCCTCATCTGCCCTGGTTATAGCAGGAGTGTCCCATCGGGGCCAACGCGGGGGGAGGAAGGGACAAAGCAGGGCCGCAGGCTGGCAGCGGGCAGGATCCGGGCGCTGATCGGGCACTGGCCAAGCGGAACCACCAGGACCCGCAGGACCAGGCATGGAGCCGGGGACTCGCCTGCCCTCGCAGCGGCCCTGTGGCCTGGGAAAAGGCCCTGATCCATGCAGCCTCTGCCCAGCGGGCGCCCGGGGAGGTACCTGGGCCCCGGTGAGGATGACGGTTTTCTGCAGGTTCTCCAGCACAAAGGAGAGCACGGAGGCGGCGAAGGCCATGGTGTCGGTGCCGTGGATGACCACAAAGCCGTCGTACCGCGCGTAGTGGCTCTGCAGGGGCGGCGGCCAGCTCAGGCGGCCCAGCTCCTGGGAGCAAGGGCTGGTGCCCCCACACACGGCTGGCAGAACTCAGGGACACGCGGGCGGGCCCTGGTCACTGCCAGCCGGGGAGGCCCGCAGGGAACGGAGCCCCTGCCCCTGTGCTCTGCTCTCTTCCAGAACAGCCTCCTCCCCTGAACCCCCAGGGGTCTCCCAGTGACACCCCTTGGCCCCGAGAGATCTTGGCAGGGGTCTCCAGGCACTTTGATCCCGAGGTGGGCAGATTCCTCCCGCAATGCCCAACCTGGGCTCCTGAGCACACTGTCAGCTGGACGACAGCACCAGGCCCAGCTCAGTGCTCTGGAGGGCCCCTTACTGAATGACCACTGCCCCTGAGGGCAGCAGGGGCTGCAGGGCGAGGAAGCCTACCCGCCTCTCATCCAGGGGGAAGGCCAGGCATGCACACCAGCAACAGGCACGAGGCATAGCCCGCGCTGGAAGACGAGATGTCAGAGGTGGGCAGGATGCGGACGGCAGGCACGGGGACGGCCCCTCCAGGGAGTCAGAAGGCCCCCTGGCACGCAGGCCAGCTCTGCAGGGACAGCCCCCAGCCACCGCCTCCGTGGGAGCAGCCAAGGCCTCAGGGGGCAGTTGGCCTGGGCTGTGGTTGTGGGGAACCATAGGGCCCAGGACCTCTTGGTCTCTCATCAAGAGACCAAGCCAGGCGCGGCTGGGAGCTGCGTGGGAGCAGACACGTGGTGGACTGGGCCGCCCTCTGCCGGCCACACCTGGAAATTGCACATGGCTGGATAGCAGGACGAAGAATCGATGCTTTTGAACTGTGGTTGGAGAAGACTCTTGAGAGTCCCTTGGACTGCAAGGAGATCCAACCAGTCCCTCCTAAAGGAAATCAGTCCTGAACATTCACTGGAGGGACTGATGCTGAAGCTGAAGCTCTAACACTTTGCCCACCTGATGCGAAGAACTGACTCATTGGAAAAGACCCTGATGCTGGGAAAGATTGAAGGCGGGAGGAGAAGGGGATGACAGAGGATGAGATTGGCTGGATGGCATCACCGACTCAATGGACATGGGTTTGAGTAAACTCCAGGAGTTGGTGAAGGACAGGGAGGCCTGGCATGCTGCGGTTCATGGGGTCACAAAGAGTCGGACACGACTGAGCGACTGAACTGAACTGAACTGAACTGAACAGCAGTCCTAGGTGCTCAGAAAAGCCGTCAGGCCCCAACTGTGGGTGCCGCTGGCTGGAGACCAGGGAGACTGCCCCGGACACAGCTGCAGACAGCCAGAGGCAGGGCCAGCCCCTGGCTGCCAAGAAGGGTGCCTCAGGGACAAGCTTCTCTCTGGGCAGTGGGGTTTCCTTAAGAGGGGAAGGTGAGAAACGAGCCGGGAGGGCTGCCACCCCGGGAGGCAGTAGCTGGGGCCAGTGCTGGTGGGGTGGGGGGATGGAGAGGAGAGCTGATGAGGACGGGGCTCTCTGGCTGCAGGTAAGACATCCGCTCGGGGCTCTAAACCACGAGCCCTAAACCCACTAGGACTGCACTCCAGGGTGGGCTTGGGGCAGACAGAGCGGGGTGGGCCAGGCATGGAGTTGTCAGTCTGCAGAAGTGTCTCGCGTTTCCGCCCAGGACACGGACTGGGACAAGCTAAGTTTTCAAAGCAAGACAGCCACCTGTGCCATTTCCTCACTGGACAGGTGGGTGTGGGCCTCGCTGCGCCCCCTCCAGGGTGCAGGAGAGAGGGTCGCGGGAGCCGTGCTGCTGAGGTGGGCGCCCCCCACACCGCTCCCCCTGCCCTCCCCGTACTCCCTGGGCACCTCGATGATCTGGGCAATCTGCACCCACTCGGTGATGGTCATGTCACTGGAGTCAAAGAGGGGCTGGCACTCCAGCACTGTGTAGAAAACCCTCTGGTCGGGGCTGGCCGGCCTGCAGGAGGGCGGATGGCAGGCTCGCACTCAGCACCCCCTCCGTCAGCGGCCCCGTCCCCTCCACCTAGTCGGGCACCCTCGGGCCCTGCACCTCCACAGCACCCCCTTCCGCCTGAGGCTGCAGGAACAAGGACCGTGGTCCCCCGGAAGGGCTGCTCCATGGCAGGAAGTGAACCAGGACGCCCCCAGGAGCAGGGCCACTGGCAGGAGGGGTCGACGGCCAGCAGGGATGAGCACTGGGCAGCCTGGGCCCCGACCTGGGAAGCAGGACCTTTCTGGGGGCAGCGTGGGGGGGGACCCCGGGGCCAGCCCCTGCCTCCCCTGAGGGACTTTAAAGGGGACTATGGTCAGTTCTAAAGCCACCAAAGTGGGGCTGGCGCCCTCCAGCAACTCACTGCAGACACCCCGAGAAGCCACAGCCCGATAAGCCAGCCTGGCAGGTGCCAGGCTCAGGGTGGCCCCCACCCCATGACAGCTGGCTGTCGTCTGTGCCCAGGACCCAGGGGAGCGCCCACTCACGGCAGCACCAGGGTGTCCTCAGGGAGGCCGAGGGCCCGAGCGTGCTCCTCGTCGTGGAACATGGGCAGCATCCTCAGAACTGCGGCCAGGCCCTTCCCGGGGACGAGCACTGTGGGTGGGGCGGGCTGGGGGCTCAGGGGCTGGCAGCCAACACCAGGGCCCCCTCACCCCTGCTCCTTGCTGGGGGCTGGGCCCCGAGCAGGACGGGGGCTGGGCGCTGCGGGTGAGCTCCAGCCCTTGAGGGAGTCAGGCTGGGTGCTCAGGCCTGCAGCAGTCCCAGGGCCCTGGCAAGTGTGGACCACTGCCCGGAGCCTGGGCCACCCCTCTCCCCCAGACAGCCCAGGGGTCCGCCAGGGGCTCCGGCCACGTCCTGGCTAACACCTCCACCTCCAGACGAGCCCACGGCCCCAGCGAGGCTCACAACACACACACACAGCACCCCTCTCCCCAGCTTCCCAGAACATCCGCACTATTCTGATCAGGACACACTGTTGCCTCTGCCTGACGCCCTCCACTCTGTACCCCTTCTAACCCAGCAGATGCTCCCCCTCCAGGCACAGGGCACCACCTCCAGGAAGCCCTCCTTGATGTCCAGGTCCTGGTACCCTTGCCACACACATCCAAGTTACCCCTTCTCCTTCCCTGGCCAGAAGCACGCATCTAAGGAGGCACCAGGCAGAAACGGCACATGTCCTAAGAAAAGCCTAAGAAGCCCCAGTGTCTCCTGGAAACAACTTCCTCAGCAGAGGCTCCCAGAAGAATCTCTGCATCCAGGCCCTGGCCTCTTGTCCCATCCTGCTCCCTGTGAGCTCGGTGACCTGGGGCAGGTGGGCTGACTCCTCCTCACTGAGGTTCTGCTGGGCATCGCCCACGAGCCTGGCCGTGCCGGACACCCGGACGCAGCAGCAAGGACAACACGCACCCCACCTCCCCCCATTCCAGAAGAGCTTCTTTGGCTGAAACACATAAGACCTCCAGGACCAGGGGCAATGGGCACCTGGGCGGAGATCTTGCTCCCAGTCTTTGCCCTCTGCCAGGTGTATCAGCCTCCTGCTGCTGTGTAACAAGCTGCCCCAAGCTCAGCAGCTTAGACAGCAGCCTTCATTATCTCAGCCTAGAGGTGGGGCATGAGGTGAATTCGGGTGACGGGGGTACTTCCTGGAGGTGCTAGAGCAGGTCTGGTCCAGGCTCACCCAGCGGCTGGCAGAACTCAGGTTCATGCCAATAACAACCAGGAGTCTTCCCAGCCCACACCCCCGGCTGGGGGGCCCTGCAATGGCCGGTGGGTCCTGACACTGAATCTCTCTGACCTCGCCTGTGCCTCTTCCCCTCTGCGGGGCCCACCAGCTGCCCCGCCCGCGCCCCCCCCCTCACCCCCCCCCCGCCCACCCCAGCCCTTCTTAGGCATGTGTCTCGTCCTCAGGCTGGCGGCCAGGACCTCTCCCCAGACGTGAATTCGGCCATGCACTCCTTTCCTCGGGGTCGTGGGCCCAGCATCAGACCCTCCTCCCCACCCCCGCCCCCAGCTCACCGATGCCCCTGTCCCCACCCTGCAGCTCGGAGCAGGGCTCAGCTTCCCTGTGCCTCCCCCTCCGAGGAACAAATCGTCACAAACCCAGGGAACCAAAGCAGCAATGTTTGCGGGCCAGAAGCCGAAGACTCTGGGCGGCAGGCTGGGCTTCCTGCCCCAGCACCCCCTCCACACGTCCACCTGCTAAACCCCAGGCCCAGCTCCCGCCAGCCCCGCAGGAAGTACAGCCTCAGAGGTCAGGCTGCCGTCTCCCCAGCCAGAGAAGGATACCTCGGGGAAGGGGCACCTTGAATAGCCACCCCCTCTTCTACCCAGGAAGCTCCCGTGGGTGCTCCATATGCTTTGTTGCAGAAGCAACATGGCTCAGGGAACATCAGTGCGAGACCGCCAGCCGGCCACCCTTCCCAAGATGCTGGAGGATGGTCGGGACACGTGGCTGCTGCACAAAGCTCTGGACTCTAGCCCTGCTGCAGGGGGGAGGCCCCGACTTCAGACCTGGGCGTTGAGGGAGGCCCAGGGCCGCCCACCCACCTGCAGGGACCAGACAGCCCGCAGATGGCCCCACCTGAGCCCCAGGACCAAGAGGCAATGTCTCTATGGGCATGCATTCAGGAGATGATGCTGGCTCCTGGCCTCCACCAGTGTCCTTGTGAGAAGGCTCAACGCCCAGAGGGGAGGGCGGAGGAAGGACAGAGCAGAGCCGGAGGGGTGGGGGAGGTCTCCAGAGGGCCCTCCTGCTGCCCAAGGCCCTGGTTTGGGGTCCCAGGTCAGGGCAGGCGCAGGAGGCTCCCACACCACTGTCTGCGCCAGCTCCCCTGCAGTGGGTGGCCTTGGGGGAAGGCTGTAGAAATCAGGATCCACAGACAGGGCGGGTGGTGCGCACGGTCACTGCCACAGGACCAGGCCACTGCTGGTGGACTCAAGGGGGTGGGCTCGGGAGGCCCTGACTTCCGGGAACATCCCTCCCCAGGGCCAGGCCACTGCTGGTGGACTCAGGTGGGGCGCAGGGGGGCCCTGACTTCCGGGAACATCCCACCCCAGGGCCAGCAGGGTAGCCCAAGAGGAGGCCACACTGCTTCCATTCTATTCTCCCGGGGCAAAACTCTGCCGACGCATCATACAAAGCAGCCAAAAATGTGGGGAAAACGGTGGTGAGAGTGTCAGGAAATCAACAAATAAAAAATATTGTTGCGGATTTTGTAATACTATTGGCTTTTAAGAACGGGAAGTTTGTTATTTCCTTCATCAATCTAAGTAAACACTTGTTACCAAAAAAAAAAAAAAAAAAAGGCGGGGAGGGGTTTGGGAAACTTCCCTGGCTGTCCAAAGGTTAAGACGTCCCCTGCAGGGGCGCAGGTTCGGTTCCTGGTCAGGGCACTAAGACACCGCCTGCCACACCGAGCAGCAAAAACAAAGCAACTAATAAGCAAACACCTGCTTTTACATCTAATTCTGATTTTGTAAACCAGATTCTTTTTCTTAACGAGGCCCCCAAGCTTCAGGCCCTCCGCAAGCGGCCGCGGCCGCACAGGGCCTTGTCTCCCGCTGTGCAAGCGGGGAACTGGTCACGGGCAGCGGCCCCACAGACACGTTCTCCCGTAACGGCCAGTCTGCCCCCAGGACAGGGAGTGCGTGCAGCCTGTTCAGTGAAGGGCGTCCAGGCCAAGGGCAGGAGAAGCCATGGGCATCGCCTCTCAGGACGAGGCTGGGCTGCCAGGCCCTCCTGTGGCCTCCTGGGAGGTCCTGGCCCCTGCGGACCCCGAGGCTCCGCCCGCCGGGAGCCGGGCCCACAGGGGGCACACGGGGCATCGGGGTCTCCGGCTGGGGTGCTGCTGACCCTGGGCTTGCTGTCATCGACTGATTTCATGTTCCCGATGTCCCTTGACCAGTGACATCATCTCTGATCTCAGAGAGGGGACGGGCAAGGGCCGTCCCCAGCCGCCGCGGCCTTGCCCTCCCCTCAGCATCCTGACCTTTGGCAGGGCTCGCGTGCCTGACAGGCCACTGTTGACCAGCAGGCGCAGAAATGCTCCCAACAGTGAGAATCCAAACAGCCACGGGAGCTGGCGGCCCCTCACCGCCCATACCCGCAGAGCCAGCCCGGTTAATTATTGACCCCATGACCGGAATCCCCAGACAGACAGGGCCTGAAGCGGCTCGGCGGCCCAGCCTCCATCGGGGCTTGGAGCAGGGTCCCCACGCCCCAGGCCTGCGTCCTCCACACCCCTCCTTTGCCCTTCTTCCCCCGCCCACTCCTTCCTGGCCTGGGAGCGCTGCCCTGAGGGATCTTGGGAGACCGGCCTGCCTGGAGGTCACTGCCCACCACACTCCATCTTTCTAGAGCCCCTTCCAGACAAAGGGATTTGCAAGCTCTTTGGCAAATGCAGGGCCTGTGGGAGTCAGCCGGGGGCGTCCGGGTGGCGGGGGCAGTGATGGGGGGCACACAGCGCAGTACAGATGGGGTCACGGTCAGAGTCCCCCTAGTCCCTTCAGCCCGGACCCTCGATACCCATGAGCTGAGCTCAATGGGATCACAGGCATCACAGCTGGCCAAGTGCCAAGCCTGGGGGGCTGGGCAGTGACCTGGGTGGGTCAGGGCCATCTGAGGACACCGGCAGAGCCTGCCTGCTCCCCTCTCTCTGCCCCAGTCCTGCAGTCCAGGAGGAGTGACCCCCCCAGGGTACAGAAGGATGTGGAAAATCCCCCTGGACAGGGCTCTCTGGGAGTCTGAGCCCCGGGGCCCAGCATAGACGGTGCCTGGAACCATCTGTGAACTGGCGGGGCCGGGGGAGGCAGGCATTAACAGGGACAGAGGACGGGAGGCAGTCACTGGTGACAAAGGGCTCGTGGCATCTGAGTAGCTGCTTCAGGGGAACCGCGTGGTGGGGGGTGGGCGTGGAGGATGCTCTGTTGGCCCTGGGGGTTGTTGGGGGGCACAGCTGGTTCTGAGGGAGGTGGAGGGCCCTGGGAAGCTGGGAGAGCTCCCAGTAGGAGGACACCCCAGGGCAGGGTGGGGCGGCCCCAGGAGTGAGGCCCGCGGGGGACCTGGGGGCGCAGGGAGCAGCCGAGGGCTGGGGAGCGGGCCGGGGGGACACAGGCGGAGGAGGGCCAGCACCCCTGCTCCAGAGTGCAGGGCAAGGCTCCAGACAGGCTGAGGGGCTGTCTGGGCCCCTCCTGGAGGGCGAGCACCCCCACACCCAGGACCCGGGGCCCACGTGGAGGCCACACTGCAACACTCCAGGGGTGCGTGCGGTGCCCTGCCCACCCCTGCACGCTCCCCGGACCAGGCTCCTGCTTGAGGCGCTCTGCCCTGCCTGGGGACACCCCTGCCCCAGGCGCTGCGGCCCAGCGCCCCCCCACACCAGGCCCTCCCCCGCCCAGCAGTCACCCCTCCCTGACCCAAATCCCGTCAGAGCCCCAGGGCAGAGAGCGAATGCCGGGTCTCCTGGTGCCAGTGAGCACTGCCCAGAGCCGGCGGGCCGGCCAGGGACAGCGGGGAGTGGCCGGGGTCGCCCCGCAGCTCCTGGTGTCCGGAGCGTGAGGCCCGGACAGCCCTTGAGCACCTGCCCACCAGCCCGTCTGTGCAGGGACGGGGGTCCGACGGGAGCCACGTCCCCGGGCTCGGGCAGAGAGGAGCCGGCGGCAGCGCCGGGGGGCCGGGAAGGGGGGGCCGGGGCGCCCACCGGAGCAGGGGTCAGGACGGGTCAAAGGCCGGCCGGCGGGAGCACGACCCCCACGCCGCCCCCCACCCCGAGCCGGGCGCCCGCCCCACTCACCGCCGCCCTCGCTCCGCATGCCGATGGTGCCGCCGGTGTAGACGGCCAGGAGCCGCCGCTCCGGCCCCGCCGCGCGCGCCATGCCCGCCGCCCAGGGCTCCGAGGGGACGGGCGGGCCGGCGGGGCGGGGCCGGCGGGGCGGGCACTCGCGCAGGGTCGGGCTGTACCCGCCCCCGCCGGGGAGTGTCGGGGCAAGGGGGACGTACTAGGGACAGGTCCCAGCGGCCCCAGTGGCCCGGGGCGTTTTGAGTCGCTGTGACTTGTGGCACAAAGGCCGTGGACGGTGGCACCCAAGGACCCCCAAGCAGAGAGCGGGTGGCCCTCCCCACAGGCCCTGGCGCTCCCCCTGACCCAGCACTGTAGACCATGCTGTTGGGGTCTTCTGCCCTGGAAGGCGGGGCAGGCAGAGACCCCAGCCGGTCCACTCACACTGTCCAGAGGCCCCAGGGGACCCCTTCCAGGCCTAGATAGAGCCCGTCCTTCGCAGTCCCGGCTTCCCAGGGGCGCTAGTGGTAAAGAACCTGCCTGCCAAGGCTGGAATCTCCAGAGACACAGGTTTCATCCCTGGGTTGGGAAGATCCCCTGGAGAAGGAAATGGCAACCTGCTCCAGTATTCTTGCCTAGGAAATCCTGCGGACAGAGGGACACGACAGAGCGTGAACACACACACACACGCACACACACGCCTTTCACTCCAGGAGATGGAGGAGGAGGATGGGGAGTACCAGGAAGAACCAAGTGAAGTCAGTCTGGGGGCAGCACACCAAGGCCCGGTAGGGGAACCACACAGGGGCGGGGAACCACAACGTGGTCTGGTGGAAAACTGATTCCTCTCCAGAGAGAGCCCTCTGGACTTGATTCTGATTCCTGGAAGTGATGAAATAAATTTCTATTTTATGGCCAGAGTGAGAAAAAAAAGGGGGGCCTTAAGTGATCAAAGTCTTCTTGGGAGAGACTTGCTTTTCTCCTCTTCTGTCTTTCAGATGTAAATGTTCTACTTGGTCCTTTCTAGGCACTATCTAGTCCCTCTTTTAAAAATGCAAATTCCACCATTCCCTTCTCCAGGGGATCTTCTGATCCAGGGATTGAACTCTGGTCTCCTGGATTGCAGGCAGATTCTGAGTCACCAGGGAAGCCCAACTCCTATCCTAAGACAAAACAAAAGGTTGGGGAATTTAGAACTCGACTTGTCAGCATTAGTTGCTCAGGCCTGATTCTTTGCAACCCATAGGACTAGAGACCTCCAGGCTCCTCTGTCCGTGGAATTCTCCAGGCAAGAACCCACTGGAGTGGGTTGCCATTCCCTTCTCCAGGGGATCTTCCCAACCCAGGGACTGAGCCCCGTCTCCTGCGTTAGAGGCAGATTCTTTACCATCTGAACCACTGCTACTGCTAAGTCGCTTCAGTTGTGTCCGACTCTGTGCGGCCGCATAGACGGCAGCCCACCAGGCTCCGCCATCCCTGGGGTTCTCCGGGCAAGAACACTGGAGTGGGCTGCCATTCCTTCTCCAATGCATGAAAGTGAAAGTGAAGTCGCTCAGTGGTGTCTGACTCTTCGCGACCCCATGGACTGCAGCCCACCAGGCTCCTCCACCCATGGGATTTTCCAGGCGAGAGGACTGGAGTGGGTGCCATCGCCTTCTCCATCTATGCATACACCACCCTTATGGCAAAAATTGAAGGGGAACTAAAGAGCCTCTTGATGAGGGTAAAACAGGAGGGTGAAAAAGCCGTCTTAAAACTCAACATTAAGAAAACATGGCATCCTATCCTAGGACACCACTTCATGGCAAATAGAAGGGGAAAAAGTGGAAGCAGTGACAGATTTTATTTTCTTGAACTCCAAAATGAACTTCCAATAGAACAGCAAACTCATTGGAAAAGACCCTGATGCTGAGAAAGACTGAGGGCAAGAGGAGAAGGGGGCAACAGAGGATGAGATGGTTGGATGGCATCACTGATGCAATGGACATGAGTTTGAACCAACTCCGGGAGATGCTGAAGGACAGGGAATCCTAGACTGCTGCAGCCCATGAGATCGCAGAGAGTCGGACACGATTGACCAACTGAACAAAAACAACAAGACCACCGCACACAGTGGCTGTAGCCAGGAAATTAAAAGATGCCCGCCCCTTGGAAGAAAGGCTATGACAAACCCAGACAGCATACTAAAAAGCAGCGCCATCACTTTGCTGACAAAGGTCCCTACAGTCAGTCAAAACTATGGTTTTTCTGGTAGTCATGTATGGATGTGAGTTGGACCATAAAGAAGGCCAAGTGCTGAAGAATTGATGTTTTCAAGTTGTGGTGCTGGAGAAGACTCTTCAGAGTCCCTTGGACAGCAAGAAGATCAAACCAGTCTATCCTAAAGGCAATCAACTCTGAATATTCATTGGAAGGACTGATGCTGAAGCTGAAACTCCAATACTTTGGCCACCCGATGCAAAGAACGACTCATTGGAAAAGACCCTGATGCTGGGAGGGACTGGGGGCAGGAGGAAAAGGGGACGACAGAGGATGAGGTGGCTGGATGGCATCACCGGCTCTATGAACATGAGGTGAGCAAACCCATGCAGACAGTGAAGGCCAGGGCAGCCTGGAAGGCCAGAGTCCAGAGGGTTGCGAGGAGTCTAACAGGACACAGCATTTAACAGCGACAACAAAGGGGTATGTGATAAGGATCAGGGCAGTAACAGTCTTGCATTCTTCCTTCCGCAAAGTTTCAGAAGGGTGGGGTTGCTGACAAGGTGTGCGCAGGGTCTCAGCTGGTGAGTCTCCTAGTCTGAATGAGCCTCTCTGGCCCTTTAATCTTGCCTCAGGTGGCTCCTTCCCTGATTAGCAACTATTAGAACCTGCTGTTTGGAACAAAGGGAAGGTCAAGGAGGCTGGAGTCTTGCCTACAAGAAATGGGGGAGAAAAAGGCCTCTGTGCCTGGGAGCCCCACAGGGCCCTGCTGGGCATCAAGACTTCTGCCATAGCAGGAATACCTACTCAACCATAAAGACCAGTGTCCTCCCAGCATCAACAAGTTCAGTTCAATCGTTCAGTCATGTCCGACTCTTTGCGACCCCATGGACTGCAGCACGCCAGGCCTTCCTGTCCATCACCAACTCCCGGAGTCCACCCAAACTCTTGTCCATTGAGTCGGTGATGCCATCCAACCATCTCATCCTGGGTTGTCCCCTTCTCCTGCCCTCAACCTTTCCCAGCATCAGGGTCTTCTCAAATGAGTCAGCTCTTCGTGTCAGGTGGCCAAAGTATTGGGGTTTCAGCTTCAACATCAGTCCTTCCAATGAACACCCAGGACTGAGCTCCTTTAGGATGGACTGGTTGGATCTCCTTGCAGTCCAAGCGACTCTCAAGAGTCTTCTCCAACACCACAGTTCAAAAGCATCAATTCTTCAGTGCTCAGCTTTCTTTATAGTCCAACTCTCACATCCATACATGACCACTGGAAAGACCATGGCCTTGACTAGAAGGACCTTTTTTGGTGAAGAGCCTAAGCTACTCCATTTTGTAAAGGTTCCGGGCAAACAGATTTAGACTTTGGATATTACCTAACCTTGCCCCACTGTTCACGAGCCAATCGGCCCTTAGGTTAAACCTCCTAACTTTACGTTCAGGAACTTGTGATTTACCTTAAAAGTAAAAACCAATCAAGAATCCACACACAAACCCTATAGAAGAAAGTAACCGATCAGTTACCCTTCAGCCTGAACACCCCCTAAAGTAACCAATCAGTTGTCCTTAAGCCTGAACACCCACTTTTTACCCTTTTACCTGAATATTCCCTATAAAAGCAGTGTAACCCAAAACTCGGGGCTCCCTCCCTATAGCCGCTGCGTTGGTGTTGGTGGGAGCCCCAGCTCGAGCTTGGTTATAAAAACTCTCTTGCTTTTGTATCAGATATTGGCTCCCTGGTGGTCATTGGGAGATTTCGCGACTTGGGCATAACGTTAGCAAAGTAATGTCTCTGCTTTTTAATATGCTGTCTAGGTTGGTCATAACTTTCCTTCCAAGGAGTTAGCGTTTTTTAATTTCATGGCTGCAATCACCATCTGCAGTGATTTTGGAGTCCCCCTCCCTCCAGAAAAGTCAGCCACTGTTTCCCCACTTATTTGCCATGAAGTGATGGGACCAGATGCCATGATCTTCGTTTTCCGAATGTTGAGCTTTAAGCCAACTTTTTCACTCTCCTCTTTCACTTTCATCAAGAGGCTTTTTAGTTCCTCTTCACTTTCTGCCATAAGGGTGGTGTCATCTGCATATCTGAGGTTATTGATATTTCTCCCGGCAATCTTGATTCCAGCTTGTGCTTCTTCCAGCCCAGCATTTCTCATGATGTACTCTGCATATAAGTTAAATAAGCAGGGTGACAATATACAGCCTTGACGTACTCCTTTTCCTATTTCGAACCAGTCGGTTGTTCCATGTCCAGTTCTAACTGTTGCTTCCTGACCTGCATATAGGTTTCTCAAGAGGCAGGTCAGGTGGCCTGGTATTCCCATCTCTTTCAGAATTTTCCACAGTTTATTGTGATCCACACAGTCAAAGGCTTTGGCATAGTCAATAAAGCAGAAATAGATGTTTTTCTGGAACTCTCTTGCTTTTTCCATGATCCAGTGGATGTTGGCAATTGGATCTCTGGTTCCTCTGCCTTTTCTAAAACCAGCTTGAACATCTGGAAATTCACGGTTCACGTATTGCTGAAGCCTGGCTTGGAGAATTTTGAGCATTACTTTACTAGCATGTGAGATGAGTGCAACTGTGCGGTAGTTTGAGCATTCTCTGGCATTGCCTTTCTTTGGGATTGGAATGAAAATTGACCTTTTCCAGTCCTGTGGCCACTGCTGAGTTTTCCAAATTTGCTGGCATGTTGAGTGCAGCACTTTCACAGCATCATCTTTCAGGAGTTGAAATAGCTCAACTGGAACTCCATCACCTCCACTAGCTTTGTTCATAGTGATGCTTTCTAAGGCCCACTTGACTTCATATTCCAGGATGTCTGGCTCTAGGTGAGTGATCACACCATCATGATTATCTGGGTCATGAAGATCTTTTTTGTACAGTTCTTCTATGTATTCTTGCCATGTCTTCTTAATATCTTCTGCTTCTGTTAGGTCCAGACCATTTCTGTCCTTTATCGAGCCCATCTTTGCATGAAATGTTCCCTTGGTATCTCTAGTTTTCTGGAAGAAGTCTCTAGTCTTTCCCATTCTGTTGTTTTCCTTTATTTCTTTACATTGATCACTGAGGAAGGCTTTCTTACTTCTCCTTGCTATTCTTTGGAACTCTGTATTCAAACGGGTATATCTTCCCTTTTCTCCTTTGCTTTTCGCCTCTCTTCTTTTCACAGCTATTTGTAAGTCCTCCTCAGACAGCCATTTTGCCTTTGTGCATTTCTTTTCCATGGGGATGGTCTTGATCCCTGTCTCCTGTACAATGTCACGAACCTCTGTCCATAGTTCATCAGGCACTCTATCTATCAGATCTAGTCCCTTAAATCTATTTCTCACTTCCACTGTATAATCTTAAGGGATTTGATTTAGGTCATACCTGAATGGTCTAGTGGTTTTCCCTACTTTCTTCAGTTTAAGTCTGAATTTTGCAACAAGGAGTCCATGATCTGAGCCATAGTCAGTTCCCAGTCTTGTTTTTGTTGACTGTATAGAGCTTCTCCATCTTCAGCTGCAAAGAATATAATCAGTCTGGTTTCTGTATTGACCATCTGGTGATGTCCATGTGTAGTCTCTCTTGTGTTGTTGGAAGAGGGTGTTTGCTATGACCAGTGCGTTCTCTTGGCAAAACTCTATTAGCCCTTGCCCTGCTTCATTCTGTACTCCAAGGCCAAATTTGCCTGTTACCCCAGGGGTTTCTCGACTTCTACTTTTGCATTCCAGTCCCCTATATTGAAAAGGACATCTTCTTGGGGTGTTAGTTCTAAAAGGTCTTGTAGGTCTTCATAGAGCCGTTCAACTTCAGCTTCTTCTGTGTTACTGGCCGGGGCGTAGACTTGGATTACCGTGATATGGCATCAAGACAGCTTCTTAAATGACAACATTCCTTCTTGATCTTGTAAGGGGGGCTCACGCCACCCATCAGGATGATGCCCAGATTGGATAATGTAAACTGTTTCAATAATACGTCACTTGATGTACAGCCTTCTGGTGAAGGACCGGGAAGCCTGGAGTGTTGCAGTCTGTGAAGGACAGGGAAGCCTGGCGTGCCTGGTGTCCATGGGATGGATCGCAAAGACTCAGACAACAACGCCTGAGCGACTGAACAACAACTTCTGTCCCAAACAGTTTCTGTAACATGCCTTGGCTTCTAACCGGGAGGAACAGTTCTGAGAGCTGTCTGAAATGCTCTTCCTGAGTTATAATCCTTAAATTTGGCTTGAAGAAAAGTTTCCATTTTTTTCTTAGATCAACTGATCATTTTTTAACTGACAGTCATTATCAAATATCGGCTGTATCCCCCGTACTGTCGTGCTGGCTGGGTCTTGTACTGTTGCGCATGCTCGTGGCTGCCGCTGGAACCCGGACTGTGGGGTCTGTGCGCGTGCGTGCTGTCGGTGGGCGGTACTGGAAGAGAGCTGTATTTAAGTGCCTTCCAGGGAATCGAGCCGCTCTGTAAGTGCTCAGAAATATAAAACAAGCTCAAATGAATGGCAGGATCACACGTGGTGCTGTTCGGCCACTGAGCTGTGTCCGACTCTCTGCGACCCCATGGAGTGCTGCACACCAGGCTTCCCTGTCCCTCACCATCTCCGGAGTTTGCTCAGACTCATGGGCACTGAGCCGGTGATGCCATCCAACCGTCGCAGTTATCCAGGATTAATTTTTAATGAATGAAACCAAGTTTAAGCTTGTTGGTATAATTAATACAGGCATATCTTTAGGGTCATCAGCATTGAGTATAATGCTTTTATTATACCTAAAAATCAATTAAGATTTTATTCCTGTTGCAAAATTTGACAGCAAGAAAAATAACATAACAGGGACCATCAAAAATAGTTCCTCCAGACTGTTGGTAACTGGAAACTGCTAAATTAAGATAAATGGTGGGAATTCATTGAATATAATTTCTAAACAAGATACTGGAACATTCATTGCTAAGTAAGTCTAAGTTTACCTACTCTTATCTTCTGACTACAGAAAAGCTGAAGATATTTTTGTTCATTGGACTGGTCATGTGTCCTATTGAGGAAAGAAAGTAGGTTCTAGATGACGTTCTTAAATTTGCCCATCAGGGGACTTTCCTGGTGGTCCAGTGGCTAAGACTCCACACGCCCAATGCAGGGGGCCCAGGTTTGATCCCTGATCAAGGAATTAGATCCTTCATGCCACGACCAAGAGCCCCGTGCTGCGAGTAAAGATCCCACGAGCTGCAGCTGAGATCCAGTGCAGCCAAGTAAGTAAATAAGAATACATGAAGCATCCACAGTAATCTATCTTTGGATGAAGACTAGAAGCCCTATGACCTGCAATCAGGAGGTGATGCTTACTGGAAAAGGCATCAGATAAGGGCACCAGGCTGGAAGGAATCTATCAGTCTTCTTCTCTTGAATGAACTGCAACTCCTATTTCTGACACCCCACTTCAACTAACCAGGACCAGCGCCACCAGACCAGGACGAGAAGACAGCAACATCTGAAGTAGAGAGCTGACCCAAGACGCTCAACCAGGCTTGTGTACCGGTTATTTTGATTATTGTTCACTCTTTTGCTTAGGAACCAAATGTATTTCTCCCTCGGGTTCAGGGTCACCGATGGGTAGTTTTGGAATCAGTCCCTGCCAATCTGTCTTTCACGTGAGCACACTGGGCTTAATCAGTTTCCCACGGGATGACCATTTGGTGGCAGTTTTTGTTCCTTCACTTGGAATTTTGCTCAGTCGCTCAGTCGTGTCTGACTCTTTGCGACTCCATGAACTGCAGCACGCCAGGCTTCCTTGTCCTTCACTATCTCCTGGAGCTTGCTCAGACTCATGTCCATTGAGTCGGTGATGCCATCCAACCATCTCATCCTCTGTCTGCCCCGTCTCCTCCCACCTTCAGTCTTTCCCAGCATCATGGTCTTTTCCAATGAGTCAGCTTTCCATATCAGGTGGCCAAAGTACTGGAGCTTCAGATTCAACATCAGTCCTTCCACTGAATATTCAAGGTCGATTAACCAGGGGGGCTGTAACAAAATTTACTCAGCAAGCTTTGAATGACAGTAATCACACCATTAGCTTGTCTGGTTCAGAAGTCTTCATGATGAGAAAATCCATTGTATAGAAGCAAGTGGCCCTAAATGCGCTCTAACAGCTTCCCACGGGCGTACTGGTATTATGATATGATGTCATGATACTGAATGTTGGGTTTTTATACCTGATTCCTCTTCTAACAGAATTCATCTTATGATACATGTAAGAATCAAACCTCGGCTCTGAATGGCCCTCTCCGCGGCGTAGGGGAGATGTGAGGGGCGGTGGTGCACTTCAGGAGGGTGTCTGTGCACGTGTATCTCTTTTTTCCCTTCTGTGTGAATATATTTTCTCTTCTTAAAGCAGGGGTTTCCCTGGTGGCTCGCTGATCAAGAATCCACCAGTCGAGGCAGGAAGCGTGGGTTTGATCCTGATTTGGGAGGATCCTACCTGCCACAGAGCAACTAGGTGCAAGCACTGGGACTACTGGGCCTGTGCTCTGGAGACCGGGAGCGCCAGCTGCCAGAGCCCACGTGCCCAGACCAGCGCTCTGCGAGAAGAGCCGCCACTGCGACGATGCCTGTGCTCTGAAACCAGCCCGAGCAGCAGTGAAGACCACGCACAGCCCCAGGTGAACAAATCACATTAAAAAACACACAGACTGCATTAGGACCCATCCTCAGCTCAGTCCAGTCGCTCCGGCATGTCTGACTCTGTGCGACCCCAGGGACTGCAGCACGCCAGGCCTCCCTGTCCGTCACCAACTCCCGGAGCTTGCTCAAACCCATGTCCACTGAGTCGGTGATGCCATCCAGCCATCTCATCCTCTGTCGTCCCCTTCTCCCCCCACCTTCAGTCTTTCCCAGCATCAGGGTCTTCTCCAGTGAGTCAGTTCTTCACATCAGGGGGCCAAAGTGCTGGAGTTTCAGCTTCAGCCACAGTCCTTCCGGTGAACATTCAGGACTGGTTTCCTTTAGGGTCTTTCCTTTTTTTCTGGCTGCATGGCCTGTCCATCCCACCAGACACCTATCCCTTCACCCTACCCAGCCTTGCCACACGCTTATCTGTCTGTCTTGCCCCACGGTGACTCATCAGATGCCCACACGGCTCCCCCTAGACACACCCCACAACACAAGAACCCCGCTCACCCTTCACTCACAGGAGCTCACCCCTTACATGCCCGCCCACTCGCCCAGCATGCCAGCTCGGGGAGGGTGCGGTGGGACCTGAAAGCCCTGCGTGCCCCCCCAGGGCCTCCACCACCCGGTTGACCTGCTCCCGCCCCCTCCGCGCTCGGGTACATCTTCCAGAGCATTCTCCCAGCGCAGTCCAGGCGTAGAACCTCTCCTGGACCCCGGGAATGCAAGCTTCCCAGATGCCTGGCTCAGAAATCCCAGGAAGGGGCCCTGACAGTGCGCACACCGACTGTAGGGGGCGTTGGGAATGCCGCACAAGTCTGTGGACCACCGGCCCAAACCAGGGGTCAGCAAACCAGGACGCAGCTGTTCCCCTAAATGAACGTGACCGGGCCATCTCACCTGCACACTGATGTCCGCTGAGGGGTGGGGAGAGGCTGGGAGAGAGCCGTGGCCCCTGGGCAGCTGGCCTTCCGGGGGCAGATGGCACCCACCCCTCAGCCCACCCCGGGGCAGGCGTCTGGTCCCGGCTCAGCCTCGCCTCTCTGAATGCCGGCTCTGCACCCCAGCGCGTCCCTGCTCCCTGCTGAGCCCAGTGACTAGGGGAGCAGGTGCTGGCCACCAGGGACTCGCCCAGCAGGGAGGCTGCAGGCTCCAGGGCAGGGCCAGTAGGGCACACTGGGCACCAGATGCTGGCTTTACCTCGCCAGGGCGCTCTGAGCTGTGGCCAGCCCAGCCCCTGTCCATGGACAAAGGGCAGCCTGGAGGGCTCAGGACTGCACAGAAAGGACCCAGGGCCCGGGCATGAGGCCAGCCTCTCTGAGTCCTGAGAGGGGGGCGTGTCCACCCTCAGGGCAGGCCTCAGGAGGATGTGGGGTGTGGGGCGCTCCGTCAGCCTTGCAGGGACAGGGGACTCCTCCCCTCGAGTGAGCACTCAGAGGCCCAAGTTGGACCGGTTTCCTGCTGCTGCGTCGCAGGGGATGGGGAGGCCTGCGGCGTGGGGGTGGGGGCCAGCCGGCCAGGGGGCAGTCAGAACACACGCTCGTGTGCCCATCAAGGTGCTGGCTTTGTTCGGGCAGCTCGAGGTGCTCCCAGTCAATGAGAATGTAACTTCTGAGATGGCGGGGCGCCGTGAGCATCACCGTGGGGACAGTGATACAGCTTGAAGGTCGAGAGAGGGTCCCCAGGACGTGACAGGGTGCTCACGCTGTCGGAACCTCAGTTCAGACTGACGTCAACGCTGGGGCTCATGGGCCTTCCATCTGTGAAAAACGCACGCCTGCAAAGGGCAGCGAGGCAGGGTGCCCTTCCGGCCCCGCATGGGGCAGCCGTGAGCCGAGCGGCTGAGACGAGGACTCCCCTGGCCCCTTGGCTCCAGGTCAGTGAGGTTCCCCCGTTGTTTCCTCACCCCTTCCGTACTGACCTGCACATCCCAGAAGTACAGAGTTTCCCAGAGTTCTGTGGGCCACGTCAGCAAATTCAGTGACCCCGAGGAGGGGGTCGTGGACCCTCTGACCTACAGATGGTCAGAGGCCCAGGTGACAACCTGGCCTTGCAACTGGGGTCTGAGGTGCAGGTGGCTGGAAGGATCCCCCCAGGTACCTGCTGGGGCTGGGGCCCAGGATCACTTTTGAGGGAGAGGGGGAGCTTGAACTGGGTCAGGGACCCAAGAGAGGGCAGAGAAAGAGCAGATGGCTCTCACACACGACTATGCCACCTGTGTGACCAGGGGCTCCAGACAGAGCAGGACGCCGTCCCCCCCGCCCCAGGGGTCAGGCCCCTGCAGGTGCCTCCACACCTGGAAGAGACATGGGATAGAGCCTGGCCCTCAGAGGCCACCAGGCAGCTGGCTGGGGGCTGGGAGGCAGCAGGGGGGGCAGTCCTCTGGGGACGCCACCCTACAGGGAGGTGGCCTAACCCTGTGAGACTGCGGCCGCCAGGACTCCAGGGCCTCGGGGCAGCGGGCACCGCTGTCCAGAGTCAGAGGGAGGTGCCCTTAAGCCTGTGTGGACTGGTCAACTGCACGCACACTGCCTCTGGAGGGAAGCCCGATCTTGGGGTGGGGGTGGTGGGTGGGCAGGGAGGGCAGTGCTTTTTCAGCAAAAGAAAACAATACCCAAGGAGGACTGAGGGCCGAGGCCCTGCCGGTTGGAGGGGACGTGTGTCCTCTGGAGAGGAAGCCAGGGCAGCCTCATGGCGTCCTCAGCACTGCCCAGCAGGACAGTGGACCCTGTGGCTTGCTGTATCGGACGCTCACCAGGGCAAACATCCCCCGCGCCGGAAGACATCCCCCCTCCCCAATCTCACCACGCTTCGGAAGTCACCCTTATGTGGGTCATTCGAACACTCCACCTGTAACCTTTCCAGAAGGAAACACAGACGGGGTTTCTTTGTGACTTGGGGTTAGACAAAGGTTTCTTAGGAAACTCAAAGGAACTAACCATAACATAAAAATCTTAAATTATAAAATAAACATCAAAATCCCAAACTGCTGTTCATCTCAAGACACTGTTTAAAAAAAATGAATTAGATCACATACAAAGAATAACTTAAAATGGGTTCATAGGACCTAAAATTACAGAATTCCTAGAAGAACGTCCCTGGTGGTTCAGTGGCTAAAACTCTTGTGTTCCCAGTTCAAGGGGCTCAGGTCTGGCCCTTGGTCAGGGAACTAGACCCCACTTGCAGCACCTAAGAGTTCAGGGGCCACAACGAGCATGAGCCCGCCTGGAGCAAGGAAGGCCGGTGACCGCGGGGGCTGCAGCTGAGACCTGGCACAGCCGAGCGAACAAATACACATACTTTTAAAAGCTCTCCTAGAAGAGAACATGAGGGGAAGCTTCATGACGCTGGACTTGCCGATGGTTTCTTGGACATAACACCAAAGTACAGGTAACCAAGGAAAAAGCAGAGAAATAGGACAACATCAAAGGTAACTTCTAAAAAAAATAATAATACAATAAAAAAAATAAAGCTAACTTCTGCGCATCACAGGAAACTGTCGACAGCGGAAAAGCACCCTACGAAAACAAAGAGAATACCTGCGAATTGTGTATCTGATAAGGGGTAATAGTCACACTATGTAGAAGACTCCTACAACGCAACAAAAATCAAGTAACTCGATTACAAAACACACAAAGGACTTGGATAGACATTCTTCCAGGTTATACACAAGTGACCTGAAACGATGCTCAACCTCACTAACCATGAGAGAAACGTAAATAAAACCACAATGAAATATCCCACCACACCTTTGTGGGGAAAAAAAAAGACATCCTAGCGGTCCAGCGATTAAGAATCTGTCTTCCAGCACAGGGGACCCAGGTTCGATCCCTGATCGGGGAACTAAGATCCCACATGCTGTAGGGCAGCTCACCCCACAGGCCGCAACAACCTAGCCCAGGCTTGCTCTGGAGCCCAAGGGCCACAACCAGAGAGAAACCCACACCCCACAGCAAAAGACTGGACACAGCCAAATTAAAAATAAAAACAGAAAACAACAAACATTGGTGAGACAGTAAAGAAGCTGGACGCTTTGTGCGCGGCTGGTAGGATTTTAAGATGGGGCAGCCACTACAGAAACCAGAGTGGAGGGCCCTCAAAAAATTAAAACTTGAGCTGAAGCCATTTGGTGGGGTTTTGTGGGGCCCCTGGGTCAGGAAGATCCCCTGGGGGAGGGCATGGCCGCCCACTCCAGCCTTCTTGCCTGGAGAATTCCAGGGATAGAGGAGCCTGGAGGGCTGCAGTCCACGGGGTCGAGAAGAGTCGGACACAACTGAGCGACTGAGTGCGCGCGTGAGGAAGGCTCCAATCCTCTATGTCTCAGCGTATAAAAAATTCATCAAGAGGCAAAGCGGTAGACAAGAAGTGATTTGTCAGAACAGGATGCTTGTGAGGCTGACAAGCAGGCAGGCAAGAGGATGCTGTGCTCGGAGAACCTAGCAGGTACAGGTTTATAATCAGAGGAAATGTGGGGAGGGAGAAAAGACTGCTTTCTTCCTCATCACTGAGGGACGCCACGCTTCCATCACCAGCCCCTCCTCCAGCTGGGCAGAGGCGCTTTCTTGTCCCTACACGGTCAAGTTAAGGCGACCAAGTATTGTTTTCACATATGCAGAGAGCGCGTCCTACCTCACTCGGCTCACGGGCAGGATGTGCGTCTCACACCACCATTGTGTTATTGTCTGGGGGCATGTCCCGTTCTTCTGGGGAATGGTTTTGTTGCTAAGCCAGCCTGCTGATTTTGTGGCTAAGCACACCTGCCTTCTTGAGTAATCATTGACTCACAGGGTCCCCCGTAGTTTTCCTGGTTTCAATCTCCTAGTGGGATTAACTATTTAATCACCTCCATCGTCCCTTTACTCTGTCCGTATCAGAACTACCCTATGATCCATCAGTCCCACTTCTGGGCATTCGTCCAGAAGAATTTATAGCGGTGTCCTAAGGACGTCCTTGCACACCCATGCCCAGAGCAGCACTAGTCACAAGAGCCAAGAGGTGACAGATGAGTGGATAAGCTTAATGACCATCCACACAATGGATGGGCTATTATCCAGCCTTAAGAAAGTAAGTTCTGACACAGGCTGCAACACAGATAACCCTTGAGAAGGTTATGCCTAACGGAACAGGCCAGGCGCAAACAGACAGACCCTGCATAGCCTACTCATGAAGATGTTTAAAGAGGCCAAGCTTAGGGACTGAAGGCGGCATGGCAGGTGGCAGGGGCAGGTGGCAGGGGCTGGGGGCAGGAGGAAGGCGGAGGGGCTGTTGCGTCAGATTTGCAAGGTGAAAAAATTCTAAAGATCTGCTTCACAACCAGGTCAGTAAAATTCACATTTTAAATGGTTAAGACGGCGATGTGTTTGTGTTTTTACCACAATCCAATGAATAGGCAGGGTTACACTGAGATAAAATTTTCATGAAACGTATACGTGGCAAAGCACTTATGCCCTAAACAAAGAACTGCTACGACTCAGTGAGAGAAATACAGACAGCCCCCGAGACGGGGCCTAAGACTTCAGCAAACACTTCACAAAAGAAGATACGGGTAAAGTGTAATACAAAGAATGACTAATACAGGCAGGTTAACTACTGAGTGGGGGTAAACAGAATCCTAAAGCTACGGGAAACGGACCTCACCAGCAGTTCCGTGGCTGAGACTCAGCGCTCCCAGGGCAGGCCCCGGGCTTGATCTCTGCTCAGGGAGCCTGATCCCACAGGCCGCAACTGCGTCTACAAGCCACGACCATCTCTTGCTCCCTGTAAAAAAGGCCCCTCGTTTAGTAAGCCAAATAAGTGAGCAAATTCCTTTTAAAGACTATAGGAAGAGAAGGTCAAAGCAGCCAGCACTTTGAAAGACTCGGCCGTTCCTTATAAGGTTCAAGCACTATCTGCTCAGTAATCCCACCACTTCATCTCAGTTCAGTTCAGTCACTCAGTCGTGTCCGACTCTTTGCAACCCCATGGACTGCAGCACACCAGGACTCCCTGTCCATCACCAAATCCCCGAGTTTACCCAACCTCATGTCCATGGAGTCGGTGATGCCATCCAACCATCTCATCCTCTGTCGTCCCCTTCTCCTCCTGCCTTCAATCAAAGAATGCTCAAACCCCACCTCTGCTAGGTGTTTATCCTGTTTATCTAAGGGACAAGAAATCACGTATCTATAAAGACTTGTTCACAGCAGCTTTCTTCGGCCCAAAGTGAAAGCAATCCACATCAGTAGGAAAACGGATAAATAAATTGGTCGTTTTTATACAATGGGTAATAAGAGAACAAATCATTCATTTATACAACATCATGAATGAACCTCAAAAAATGTTATGCAAAAAGTAGCCTGTCCAGAGGAGTACATGCTGTAGGATTCCACTTATATGACCTTCTACAACTGTCAGAAACAAATCTACAGTGCAAAAAACTAACATGCAGCGGAAGAGATCGGAAGGGTGCTTGCTCTGTGGGGAGCCTTCGGTGCTGATGGGAACAGCCCGCTCTCCCGGGCAGGGCGTGGCTGCGTGTGTCCATCAGCCCTGTCAGGACTGAAATTCACACCCATGTCTTCCCTGTGTGTGAGTGCGAGCGCTCGAGGTATCCCTCAGTCGTGTCTGACTCTCTGCAACCCCATGGATTGTGGCCCTCCAGCCTCCTCTGTCCATGGGATTCTCCAGGCAAGAATACTGGAGTGGGCAGCCATCCCCTTCTCCAGGGGATCTCCCCGATCCGGGAATGAAACCCAGGTCTCCTGCATCGCAGGCAGAGTCTTTATCATCTGAGCCTCCGGGGAAGCCCATGTGTAAACTAACCTCAAATATTCTTTCAAAAAAGAAAAAAAACAATCACCTCTGATTTAGAGCTCTATATGAAAAAAGGAGGGGACATTTTATCATTTTAAGTGTTTTATTTAGGTGTGCTGGGCCTCAGTCGAGTAGCATGTGGCATCTAGTTCCCTGACCGGGGATTGAACCCAGGTCACCTGTGTTGGGCGCTCAGTCTTAGCCCCTGGACCACCAGGGAAGTTCTCGAGGAAACCTTTTTAAAAGACCTGGTAACATCTTTTCACTTTATCCTCTTCCCAAATGAGGTTATTTTGTAATAACTCTAAACAACCAATAATATACAAATAATAAACTTATATAACTCTCCAAATTGTTTATAAAAATGCTTTCACAAACTTGGAAGAAGTTCTGCTTCCTTGTCATAACTGCTCATCAATATTTCCAATTTTTCTTTTCATTTATGAGGTGCTCCCTCCCATTACCAGGTTGCAAGCCAAAATTTAGAAGAGCCTTGTCTACAGACCATGAAATTAAAAGACGCTTCCTCCTTGGAAGGAAAGTCATGACCAACCTAGATAGCATATTCAAAACCAGAGACATTACTTTGCCGACTAAGGTCCGTCTAGTCAAGGCGATGGTTTTTCCAGTGGTCACGTATGGATGTGAGAGTTGGACCATAAAGGCTGAGCATCGAAGAATTGATGCTTTTGAACTGTGGTGTTGGAGAAGACTCTTGAGAGTCCCTTGGACTGCAAGGAGATACAACCAGTCCATCCTAAAGGAGATCAGTCCTGGGTGTTCATTGGAAGGACTGATTCTGAAGCTGAAGCTCCAGTACTTTGGCCACCTCATGCGAAGAGTTGCCTCATTGGAAAAGACCCTGATGCTGGGAGGGATTGCGGGCAGGAGGAGAAGGGGACGACAGAGGATGGGATGGCTGGATGGCATCACCAACTCCATGGACATGAGTTTGAGTGAACTCCAGGAGTTGGTGATGGACAGGGAAGCCTGGCATGCTGTGATTCATGGGGTTGCAAAGAGTCAGACACGTCTGAGCGACTGAACTGAGCTGCCTACAGACCGACAGCCGCTGAAACAAAACCTGGAGTTCTGAGAGAGAGTCGCTAGATGGCAGTGCTGCTGCCCTGACGGCTCTCAAATTAGGAGGAAAAAAACACGTCCCCCTCCCTTGAATAGGTTTGTTGAAACCCAAGTATAAGTAGCGCATTATGAAATGCAATTTAAGCAAGAAAACATTATGTAAGAGATAATGCGCCTCTCTCTAATTACAGGTCTTCAAAAGCGCAGCCTAATTTAAGATTCCTCTAAAATCTTTGCCTGTCGTCTTTCAACATTATACTACTTCTCTGAGGTTATAATGCCACATTTTTCTCTCTTGCTTAAAAAAAAAAAAATCTTTTCAAGTTAATGTTCTAAGGCCATTGTTCCAATTCAAAAGCAAATCCAGGGATTAATCCAGAACATGCCAGAAAACAGAGCAGTATTTTCTGCAGCACTTCCGCGCGTGGTGTTTGGTCACTCACACAGCCGCTCCGCTCTGGTTTCCAGGGAGTCCCAACTTGCAGTCGGGGACCGGGTCAGATCCCTGCTTGTGTTCCTTAACATTCGGGAAACCTCATGGTGCAGAGAGAAGACGCTCAGGGGACGTTTAGTCACTTGAATTCTGTGACTTGGATACTGTCTGTGCTTCTAAAAGGAAGCCTGGGCTTTTCAGAGTGGGAAGCAGTGGTCAACTGTTACTTTGAATTCAGACAAGTCAGAATGTATAGCCTGGAAGCAAAGCTCCACGGCCACACTGAATCTAGACCATATCAATTTGCCTTGGTCTCTTCTTGTGATTTTTAATACTTCTACCAGATCAGTTCAGTCACTCAGTCGTGTCCGACTCTGCAACCCCATAGACTGCAGCACGTCAGGCCTCCCTGTCCATCATCAACTCCTGGAGCTTGCTCAAACTCACGTCCATCAAGTCAGTGATGCCATCCAACCATCTCATCCTCTGTCATCCCCTTCTCCTCCCGCCTTCAATCTTTCCCAGCATCAGGGTCTTTTCCAACGAGTCAGCTCTTCGTATCAGGTGGCCAAAGTATTGGAGTTTCAGCTTCAGCATCAGTCCTTCCAGTGAATATTCAGGACTGTTTTCCTTTAGAATGGATTGGTTGGATCTCTTTGCAATCCAAGGGAGTCTCAAGAGTCTTCTCCAACACCATAGTTCAAAAGCATCAATCCTTCAGTGCTCAGCTTTCTTTATAGTCCAACTCTCACATCCATACATGACCACTAGAAAAACCATGACTTTGACTAGATGGACCTTTGTTGACAAAGTAACGTCTCTGCTTTTTAAAATGCTGTCTAGGTTTGTCATAGCTTTTCTTCCAAGGAGCAAGCATCTTTTAATTTCATGGCTGCAGTCACCATCTGCAGTGACTTTAGAACCCAAAAGATACAGTCTCTGTTTCCGTTGTTTCCCCATCTATTTGCCATGAAGTGTTGGGACTGGATGCCATGATCTGAGTTTTCTGAATGACAAGACCCCTTCTCCCCCTCAATCAGTCTCTCCCATCAGGAAGCTCCCATCAGCCTCTTATCCTTCTCCATCAGAGGGCAGACAGACTGAAAACCACAATCACAGAAAACCAACCAGGCTGATCACATGGACCAGCCTTGTCTAACTCAACGAAACTATGAGCCATGCCGTGTGGGGCCACCCAAGACAGACGGGTCATGGGGTAGAGTTCTGACAGAATGTGGTCCACTGGAGAACAGAATGGCAAGCCACTCCAGTATTCTTGCCTTGAGAACCCCACGAAGATAGGACACTGCAAGATGAACTCCCCAGGTCAGCAGGTGCCCAACATGCTACTGGAGATCAGTGGAGAAATAACTCCAGAAATAATGAAGGGACGGAGCCAAAGCAAAAACAACACCCAGTTGTGGATGTGACTGTTGATGGAAGTAAAGTCTGATGCTGTAAAGGGCAATGTTGCATAGGAACCTGGAATGTCAGGTCCATGAATCAAGGTAAGTCGGAAGTGGTCAAACAGGAGATGGCAAGAGTGAATGTTGACATTTTAGGAATCAGTGAACTAAAATGGACTGGAATGGGTGATTTTAACTCAGATGACCATTATATCTACTACTGTGGACAAGAATCCTTTAGAAGAAATGGAGTAACCATCATAGTCAACAAGAGAGTCCAAAATACAGTATTTGGATGCAGTCTCAAAAATGACAGAATGATCTCTGTTCATTTCCAAGGCAAATCAATCAATATCATGGTAATTGCTGCCCCAACCAGTAACGCTAAAGAATGAACAGTTCTATGAAGACCTACAAGACCTTCTAGAACTAGACCCAAAAAAGATGTCCTTTTCATCATAGGGGACTGGAATGCAAAAGTAGGAAAGCAAAAGATACCTGGAGTAAGGCAAATTTGGCCTTGGAGTACAGAATGAAGCAGGGCAAAGGCTAATGGAGATTTGCCAAGAGAACGCACTGGTCATAGCAAACATCCTCTTCCAACAACACAAGAGAAGACTCTATACATCACCAGAAGGTCAATACTGAAATCAGACTGATTATATTCTTTGCAGCTGAAAATGGAGCAGCTCTATACAGTTGGCAAAAACAAGACTGGCAGCTGACTGTGGCTCAGATCATGAACTCCTTATTGCAAAACTCAAGACTTAAACTGAAGAAAGTAGGGAAAACCACTAGACCATTCAGGCATGACCTAAATCAAATCCCTTATGATTATACAGTGGAAGTGAGAAATAGATTTAAGGGACTAGATCTGATAGATAGAGTGCCTGATGAACTATGGATGGAGGTTCATGACATTGTACAGGAGACAGGGATCAAGACCATCCCCATGGAAAAGAAATGCACAAAGGCAAAATGGCTGTCTGAGGAGGCCTTACAAATAGCTGTGAAAAGAAGTGAAAAGCAAAGGAGAAAAGGAAAAATATAAGCATCTGAATGCAGAGTTGCAAAGAATAGCAAGGAGAGATAAGAAAGCCTTCCTAAGTAAACAATGCAAAGAAATAGAGGAAAACAACAGAATGGGAAAGACTAGAGATCTCTTCAAAAAATTAGAGATACCAAGGGAACATTTCATGCAAAGATGGGCTCGATAAAGGACAGAAATGGTATGGACCTAACAGAAGCAGAAGATATTAAGAAGACGTAGCAAGAATACACAGAAGAACTGTACAAAAAAAGATCTTCACAACCCAGATAATCACAATGGTGTGATCACTCATCTAGAGCCAGACATCCTGGAATGTGAAGTCAAGTGGGCCTTAGAAAGCATCACTATGAACAAAGCTAGTGGAGGTGATGGAATTCCAGCTGAGCTATTTCGAATCCTGAAAGATGATGCTGTGAAAGTGCTGCACTCAATATGCCACCAAATTTGGAAAACTCAGCAGTGGCCACAGGACTGGAAAAGGTCAGTTTTCATTCCAATCCCAAAGAAAGGCAATGCCAAAGAATGCTCAAACTACCCCACAATTGCACTCATCTCACATGCTAGTAAAGTAATGCTCAAAATTCTCCAAGCCAGGCTTCAGCGATACGTGAACTGCGAACTTCCAAATGGTTCAAGCTTGTTTTAGAAAAGGCAGAGGAACCAGAGATCAAATTGCCAACATCCGCTGGATCATTGAAAAGCAAGAGAGTTCCAGAAAAACATCTATTTCTGCTTTATTGACTACACCAAAGCCTTTGACTGTGTGGATCACAATAAACTGTGGAAAATTCTGAGAGAGATGGGAATACCAGACCACCTGACCTGCCTCTTGAGAAATCTGTATGCAGGTGAGGAAGCAACAGTTAGAACTGGACATGGAACAACAGACTGGTTCCAAAGAGGAAAAGGAGTATGTCAAGGCTGTATATTGTCACCCTGCTTATTTAACTTCTATGCAGAGTACATCATGAGAAATGCTGGGCTGGAAGAAGCACAAGCTGGAATCAAGACTGCCGGGAGAAATATCAATAACCTCAGACATGCAGATGACACCACCCTTATGGAAGAAAGTGAAGAACTAAAAAGCCTCTTGATGAAAGTGAAAGAGGAGAGTGAAAAAGATGGCTTAAAGCTCAACATTCAGTAAACAAAGATCATGGCATCCGGTCCCATCACTTCATGGCAAACAGATGGGGAAACAATGGAAACAGTGGCTGACTTTATTTTTGGGGGCTCCAAAATCACTGCAGATGGTGATTGTAGCCATGAAATTAAAAGACACTGCTTGGAAGGAAAATTATGACCAACCTAGATAGCATATGAAAAGGCAGAGACATTACTTTGCTAACAAAGGTCCGTCTAGTCAAGGCTATGGTTTTTCCAGTGGTCATGTATGGATGTGAGAGTTGGACTATAAAGAAAGCTGAGCACTGAAGAATTGATGCTTTTGAACTGTGGTGTTGGAGAAGACTCTTGAGAGTCCCTTGGACTGCAAGGAGATCCAACTAGTCCATCCTAAAGGAAAACAGTCCTGGATATTCATTGGAAGGACTGATGCTGAAGCTGAAACTCCAGTACTTTGGCCAGCTGATGCAAAGAGCCAACTCATGGAAAAGACCCTGATGCTGGGAAAGATGGAAGGCAAAAGGAGAAGAAGGTGGCAGAGGATGAGATGGTTGGATGGCATCACCGACTCAATGGACATGAATTTGATCAAACTCTAGAGATAGTGGAGGACAGAGGACCTTGGTGTGTTTCAGTCTGTGGAGTCACCAACAGTTAGACGCGACATAGCAACTGGCCAACAGCAACAACCCCCAAAGTGTGACTCTTAAAATTCTTGCATTGGAAAAAAGTATTCCTTTGTGGTCACAGACAGGATCTGTTTTTGCAAACATTTCACAAACCTAAGGGAAAGGACACTTTAAGTGTGAGGGATCCTAGATTCTACATAGATATAGTATCAGCTTTCCTGACACTATTATTTAATTCCTGTGTCCTATCTGGTGAATTAGAACGCTGAAGAGTGAACACAGGAGTGCCAAGGTCGCCCACCACTGTTGTCTTTGCATGAAATTCTCCCAGTATTTATTATTGCTTCAGTGTGTTGCTTGGAGCCCACATCTTCCTAGCACAGCATCGATTCTGCCTTCACATTACATCACACCTGACCTTAAACATCGCCTGGTCTGAGGTCAGCTGCAGATTCCGCTCTTTGCTCTCCTTTCTCTGTTACCCGGGCCCTCACCTTCAGGTCCACCTCTCATCACTCCGTGTTCTTGTAGACAGCGTGCAGCTGGGTTTAGCGTATTCCTCAGCCCTACTTAGCTGCCTGTCCTTTGGTGGGAAAGCTCAGTCCGCATGGTGACATACTTGGTTCCACTCCCTTTAGCTTCACGTTCGTCCCTCATCACGCATGGACCGCTTCTGCCCACCCGACCCCCAGGTCCTGGTCTGCTCAGAGGGTAGCACCTGCACCCCCCGACCGCCCCCCCCAGCTTGTCTGAAGTCCTCAGTCAGGGATCCCTCCCTTCCACGGTCCCTGCGACCATGGGCATCCCTTGAAGACTTGTGTCCGAGTACTTCCCACACCGCGAGGTTTCCTCCCCTGGGTCCCTGACACAGCAACCATGCCCCAGGAGACGGGTGGAACGCTGGCTCTGATGGTCGGATCCCTGCTTCTAAACGGAATAACGCTGTACACAGAGCGGGCCGAAGGGGAGACAGCACAGAAGACACAGAGACGGGGCCAGGAAGTCACTGGGTCAGAGATGCTGGCGGCCACTGAGATGGTGACACACGACAGAATCAGAGATGTGTTTTGGAAATCAAATTCTAACTGAAAAAAATAAAATAGTTCAGCCACCACCTGTAAACTGCTCCATCCCAGGCTCTTCCGTCCACCCAAAACCTCTCCTGACGTCCAGACACCTCATGGCTTTTTTCTTTTTAGGTTTCATTTCCTTATTTTGGGTTGTGCTGGGTCTTCATGACTGTGCGTGCGCTCTCTCTGGTTGTCGCGAGCAGGTCTCCTCTCTATTGCGGAGCACGAGCTCGAGCGTGTGTGGGCTTCAGGAGCTGCGGCGCGAAGGCTTGGTTGCCTCATGGCATGCGGGATCTTCCCAGCCCAGGCATCGAACCTGTGACCCCTTCATTAGCAGACTCTTAGCCAATGGGCTACCAGGGGAGCCCCTCACAGCTTCTTACACGCCTTTGTTCAACGACCCACGGATGCTTTAAGTGCAAATCCAGATTCTCCCCCACTGCACCAAATCTGTTATTTTCCTGGCAAAGGGCGTCACCATGGACCCAGCTCTGTAACCTGACCCTGACGGTCACTGCAGGACACTCCTCATCACTCACACGTCAAGCCTACCTCCCCCAGGTTGGGAAAATCCATTCTCTGTCTCCCCAGCTCCACTGTCGGCCTCCCACCTGGACGGCCTCCTCCGCGGGCCCGAGCAGCCGTTCTCATCCTCAGTCACTTCATCTCCTGCTCCTACCCACCCCCATCTACTCATCACCCTGCAGCTAGGAGAGGCTGGCGAGCTCAAAGGGCTTACCAGCCCGGGGCGGCAGGCAGCGTCTCCAGTATAACACCCCACGCTCCACTGTCTGCCGGCATTATCTCAGACAGACCCCGACCAAAACCAGCCTACCCCGCAAGCAGAGCCCGTGAGACTCCTGGACGGTGTCACGGAGCCCAGAGGCAGGACCGAGGCCAGAACCAAGCACTCAGATGTCCACCAAGCCCCCAGCCCCCTCCCAGCCCTGCTTCTCTGGACACGGTGACTTCAGCCACCACTCCAGCCTCCCGGGCTCTGCGTGGCCTGACACCGTGGTCTCCAGTGTAGAACCCCACAGGACCCCGGGGTCCGGTGACGGCAGGGCCCCACCTCTGGACCAGAGGGGCCGCCCTCACGGCTGGCCTGGGAGGAGCAGCGATGCTCGGAAGCGGGTGTTTTGGTATCGAGGGCTCTCTGAACAGGGTCGGTCGGGGCGGGGGAGGCGGAGCGGCAGGGCAGACAGGCTGTGAACCGCTCTCTGCCAGTCAGAGCCCCCCGAGCGTCCTCTGCCTGCTCTCCCTGGCCTGAGCCCTCCTGAGCCATCTGCCTCCCACCGTGCAGGCATCGTGACCGTCTTCACGCAGGGCCTCAAAACGGCTGCCGCTGCCCCCCGAGTCCACTGTCCTCTGCCGCCCACGTCCCCCACACCAGGGCCCCGGCGGCCCCACGAGAGGGCGGAGCACGCTCCTTCTGAGCTGGGTCTCCGCGCTGTCGCAGGAGATCCGGGCAGAAAGCCCCCTGACCGCACTCCCCAGCGCCTGGGCCTGCCACCAGGAGGCTGTCAACGGTTGAGAAGTTTGCCGTTTTCTGAGGGGGTTTCCCTTCACAGCAATTTCTTTCTGTGCTTCTAAGAGCTGCAGCGGTTCACTGCTCCGTTTTATATTTAACCAATCGCTCTTACATGTGAGCACAGCACTTGGACATCTCCATGGCAACACGCCCTGGGACAGAGGTGGCCTTACGGCAGCCTCAAGACCCCGCACGGGTCCGGCCAGCGGGTCTCCCTGCCACGGAGCCTGGACGGGAGAGGAGGCCGGCCGGTGTGCACCTGTGACTTCCACCTCCCCGACCTCAACGGGCCTCCTGGTCCTCTACACCCAAGAGCCGCCCCTTAGCCTCCAGCCTCCTGACCGCCCTCCCCTACTGTGATGCTGCTGCTGCTGCTAAGTTGCTTCAGTCGTGTCCAACTCTGTGCAACCCCACAGACAGCAGCCCACCCGGCTCCCCTGTCCCTGGGATTCTCCAGGCAAGAACACTGGAGTGGGTTGCCATTTCCTTCTCCAATGCATGAAAGTGAAAAGTGAAAGTCAAGTCACTCAGTCGTGTCTGACTCTTTGCGACCCCATGGACTACAGCCCGCCAGGCTCCTCCGCCCATGGGACTTTCCAGGCAGGAGGACTGGAGTGGGGTGCCATCGCCTTCTCCACCTACTGTGATGGGTTCTATTCAAATCGCATTTGAATACCAAGTAGGTGCCAGGTCTTTAGAAATTAATAAAATACAGATTCTACTCTTAAGAGACCTGTAATACAGAGTGAAAAGCCCTCTCTTAGCATTCACTACAGGGCTAGGTCATTCGACCCTAAACCCCCAAAAGGCAATCCAAAAATGCTTGTGGAGTAAGTGAACTATTTAATTCTGGGAGCAAAACCAGATGCCCGGAGGGACAGGGCAACAGGGCACTTCCTTCTGTCCAGAGACCTGTGGACGGCATCGCAGCACAAGGGATGCCTGGGGGGCGTTTACCAAGGGGCAGCAGTCTGTCCAAGCGGAGGGAACGGCGTGTGCAGAGAATGTCCAGGGAGATGAAATGTCCAGGACACGATGAGAAATAGCCCCACAGGACAGGGACCCAGGCCACAAGGCTGCAGGGTGACATCACAGCCAAAGGTGTGTCCAGGCTGGACCGGAGGCGGCTGAGCAGCCGTGACGCGGCCACAGGGTGGAAACGTCCCCAAGACGCCCCCCGCCACCGTCCTGACAGCATGTGAATCTAAATACATTTGCATTATGTCAACAGTGGAATTTTTCACTGAAAAAGCATTTTCGGGAATGAATTTCACTAAACCTATGTAACTCCGTGCTGAGTTTTCTAAACAAAGTTTTGTTTTCATTTCCGCTTTTCCCCCTCTTCAAGGGGGTGAATTCTCTTGCAGAGAGTGTTTGGGGAGGTGTGTCTGTCCACAGCTTTATCAGAGCTTCCGTCACTGGGGGGTTTCCTCTGGAGCCATTTTTCCCACATTAAATTTTGTGCTCGTTGCTCAATCATGCCTGACTCTTTGGGACCCTATAGACGGTAGCCCACCAGGCTCCTCAGTCCATGGGATTTCCCAGACAAGAAGACTGGAGTGGGTTGCCATTCCTACTCCAGGGGATCTCAGCAACCCAGGGATCGATCCGTCTGAGTCACCAGGGAAGCCCAAAAGTGTATAGAGATGACTCCGTTCTCATGCCCTTTAATATTTCATTATTACGATCATTACTACTACTGGGCCGCTCTGGGTCTTCGCTGAGGTGCGGGGGCTCCTTGCTGGAGCACAGTCTCTTGTTGCCCCGCTCAGACTTGGCTGTCATCCCGTGACCTGTGGGACCTGAGTTCCCTGACCAGGGATCGAACTAATAACCTCTGCACCGGAAGACAGATTCTTAAGCACTGGACCACCAGGGAGGTCCCTATCCACTTTTAGATAGTAATAACTGCCATTCTCGAGAGTTTTTCTTTGACTAATAGTGCTATTTAGAAACGTGTTGTTTAATCTCCAAATATTGTGGGATTTTCTAAACTACCTTTCTGTTAGTGACTTCTAGTTCACGGTTCTGACAGCATACGTATATGGGTTCTATTAAATGGATTAAAGGGTGTTTTATGTCTCATAGTCTGCACAGCTATTGCAGTAAGCCAAGAGTAAAGCTTGCTGCTGCTGCTGCTGCTGCTAGGTTGCTTCAGTCGTGACCGACTCTGTGCGACTCCAGAGATGGCAGCCCACCAGGCTGCCCCGTCCCTGGGAGTCTCCAGGCAAGAACACTGGAGAGGGTTGCCATTTCCTTCTCCAGAGCAAAGCTTGGGAAGAAACAAATAAAACTCCATTTGTTCACAGACGACATGATTATCAATGAAGAAAATCCCAAAGGATCAATTAAAACACTGAAACTAGTGATTACAGCGAGGCTGCAGGATTCAAGATCAACATATAGAAGTCAGCTGCTTTTGGGGCTCTCCCAGCCCCATGACTAAGCCTTTGCCTTCCCACGAAGGGGGTGCAGGTTCGGTCCCCAGTTGGGGAACTAATATCGCATATGCCTTGGGGCCAAAAAACAAAGCATGAAACAGAAAAAACAGTGTTCTAACAAACTCGATGAAGACTTTTAAAAAATGGGTCAGATTAAAAAAAACAACTTTAAAAAGTCCAGTGGTTTCCAATATTCCAACACTGAACAATAGGAATTGGATATTTAAAACACAGTATCTTTTACATTAGCACCAAAGAAAAGCAGAAAAAGTATTTGGTAACAAACCGAACAAAACACGTACATGACCCATACACAGAAAAGTACAAAACTCTTACGTAAGAAACCGGAGAAGATCTAAATGGATGGAGAGATATTCCCTGTTCATGGATTTGTTGTTCAGTTGCTCAGTCGTGTCTGACTCTTTGTGACCCCATGGACTGCAGCACGCCAGGCCTCCCTGTCCTTCACCATCTCCTGGAGCTTGCTCAAACTCATGTCCATTGAATACATGATGCCATCCAACCATCTCGTCCTCTGTCCTCCCCTTCTCCTCCTGCCTTAAACCTTTCCCAGCATCAGGGTCTTTTCTAATAAGTTAGCTCTTTGCATTAGGTGGCCAAAGTAGTGGAGCTTCAGCTTCAGCATCAATCCTTCCAATGAATATTCAGGACTGATTTCCTTTAGGATGAACTGGCTGGCTCTCCTTGCAGTCCAAGGGACTCTCAAGTTTTCTCCAATACCACAGTTCAAAAGCATCAATTCTTCGACGCTCAGCCTTCCTTATGGTCCAACTCTCACAACCATACACGACTACTGGGAAAACCACAGCCTTGACTAGATGGACCTTTGTCAGCAAAGTGATGTCTCTAACCTTGTTCGTGGATGGGAAGACTTAATATTGTTAAGACGTCAGCTATCTCCAACACGATCTACAGATTCAACACAATCCCAACCAAAATCCCAGCAAGTCATTATATGGAAAACTGACTTTAAAGTTCGTATTATTCTGTATGATACAGGTGTATGAGGATATTCACTGCAATGCTGAATATTAGTGAGACTACTATTTTAGTGTCTGGTGTGAAAAGGTAGTCAATTATGAAAAAATCCATAAAATTCTATACCACAAAGTAGTTAAGAAGAATGAGGTAACTCTTTCTGTAGTGATCTAGGAATACAATCCACAATAAAAATTCAGTGAATAAATTAAGGCATAGATCAGAGTGTACAGCACACAGCCAGGTGTGAGAACAAACCGACCCGGGGCCTGCATGCACGGAGAGACAGCCTCTGGAAGGGGGCAGACGGTGTGTCTGGATTAGCTTTCTGTGGCTGCTACAAGTTACCGCAAACAGGGGGGTTCAGGGGCGGGGCTGGGGGGAGCTTGACACGGCAGAAACAGACGGTCTCCGGTTCTGGAGGCCGGGAGTCTGGGATCAAGGGGCCGGCAGGGCTTCACTCCTCCTAAAGCTCCCGGGGAGGGTCCCCCGCCGCCTCCAGTCTCTGGGGGCTCTGGGTGTGCCTTGTCTGCAGTCTGCCTCTCCATCTTCACGGCCTCTTTCTTCTGTGTCCTCTGTGCATCTCTTAAAAGGATGCTGGTTACTGGCTCCAGAGCCTACCCTAAATCCAGGCCAGTCTTCTCATCTCGAGATCTTTAATCAGACCTGCAAAGACTCTCTCCAGATAGTCACCTGACAGAGGCCCCAGGGGTTAAGACGTGGACACAGAGTCTGCAGCCACCATCCACCCCACACGATGGTGTCCCGAGAACGCTCCTCCTCTGATTTTTCGAATCCAATCGCCTTCCCTGTGACCGCTGCGCTCTGGCACACATGCCCCACTGGCCACCTGCTCTCAGCACCAGTGTTCCCCTGGGTGAGAGTCCTTACCCGCAGCGGCCTGCCCCATGCCCCGTGCAGCAGCCAGGGTGGTCGTTCTCAGCAAGCTCAGGTGTGACACCACTGCCCAAGCCCCCCTGAGAGCCCCCACCGCACTCAGAATGAAAGGCAAACTTGCCCTGTGGCCTCAGCTCCTGTCTAAGCATCTTTGCCCCGCCTCCTGGCTTGCTCTCCAAATACTCCAAGCGTTTGATCCCTTCTCATCTCCTCTGCCCAGAATTCCTCCTCCCCACGTGCCCTCAGGTCAGATCTCTATCCGCTCCCCGCTCACCAGGAAGCTTTCCCTGACACTCATTTCGCTGCACCTGCCCTCCATCGCCAGGTCAGAAAACCAAAACCCACGGTCTGACCCTGGTTCATATAAATAAAGCTTTGCTGGAACTCAGCCTTGCTGATTCATCGAAGCATCACCTGTGATTACTTCTAGGCGATGGCTGCAGAGCTGACGGGCAGCACAGACACCTCACGGCCCCAGCGCCCAGGACTCTGACCACCGGGCCAGCCCCTTCCCAGGAGAGCGGCCTGCTGCGGCCCCCTCCGCTCCCGTCACCCACTCTCTGGGCGCTCACTGCTGCCGGCCTGGCTGTCCTTCCTGTCTCTACTCCCCAGGGTCAGCTTCATGAGGTCGTCAGAGTCCCTGAGCAACAGCACGGGCCTGACAAACCCCCACGGGAGGACTGTGCAGACAGAGACCACGCTGCCTCTGGGGACAGCTCGGTGCTGGTGGGGAGAAGGCAGACTCTTCCTACCTACCCTCTAATACCCCTTCATCCCACACCACGGACATACGTGACTAAGAACATAAAGAACTGTTCATGGATACGTCAGCAGAGAATTATGCGCGTGAAGAGCATGGCAATTACCCTCTAAATCACAGTTAGATGGAAAGACACGCTATCTATCACACTCCCTGTTTTCTTGTTCTTTCCAGAAAACACCATGTACAAAGTCAATGTGATGAGGACCAATGACTGCTTTAACCAGCAACACAGACGCCCAGGTTGGGGCAGGAAAACGAGGTGCAGAAGGGTGGAAAGAGCCCCACCTCCACCTGTTAGCACAGCAAGCAGTTAGCCACTGAGGAGGAATGATGAAAAGCATAACTTACTCAATAAAATACTTACTAAGATGGAGGCAATTCCGGAAAAAAAAAAAAAAAAAGGTAAGAGTTAGAATTGTCTCGAGGGCCATTACCACAAAAATCTAAAAACTGGATTTTTTATTAATTTATTTGCTGCACTGGGTCTCGGTTGTGGATTGCAGGATCTTAGTTCCCTGCCCGGGGATCAAAGGCAGGCCCCTGCACTGAGGGCACAGTCTTCACTGGACCGCAGGGAAGTCTCCCCCACTTTTGTTTTTAACAGAAGCCTTTTGGTACTACTACATTTTTCAACCACTCACGGAACGGCTGCTCAAATGCTAACAAGCAGGAAGCACGCCAGCAGCCCAGGCCAGCTAGGCTGTCCTGCACGCCTGCTCCGGTCACTCCCACCCAGCGGCAGGCAGACAGCAGGCAGCACTTCTGCTCCTCGCGGAGGCGAGACCTGACCCTTACAGCTGAGGAAGCGCTCTCCCCAGAAACCTGCAGGAGGTGCTTTTGCTCAGAGCTGAGCAAGACTGCACCGCCAGGGACACGGGACTGACGTGCTCAGGCGGTCGAGACACAGCCACGCGGCCCGGCACACGCGCATCTGCAGGCTTCCCGGCTGCTGGCCCGGCTGACCCGCGGAGGCCCAGGGCAGTGCCAGCCAGGCCCCAGTTTACAGAAGCCCTCCCCGCGCCGAGCTCCTGGTCACGAGCCCACCGTCGGACCAAACCCGAGAGCTTCTCATGTTTTCTCACCGGCCGCAAGCAGTCTCCCTGGAAACCCCGCTCAGGAGGACTGTCTCTCCTACCCGGCCCCTGGCTGGTCCAGATCTTCCCTCCAGCGGGTCACACCCGTGCGAGAACTCACTCAGATCCTGCTGGCTGCTGCGCTTACAGTGGCTCTGCTTTGCTGCTGAAACCCTGTCTTGTAAAAGTTATGGCAAACAGATGGGGAAACAATGGAAACAGGGACAGACTTTATTTCTGGGGCTCTAAAATCACTGCAGATGGTGACTGTAGCCATGAAATTAAAAGACACTTGCTCCTTGGAAGGAAAGCTATGACCAACCTAGACAGCATATTAAAGAGTAGAGACATTGTCAACAAAGGTACCTCTAGTCAAAGCTGTGGTTTTTCCAGTAGTCATGTATGGATGTGAGACATGGACTGTGAACAAAGCTGAGCTCCGGGAGTTGGTGATGGACAGGGAGGCCTGGAGCGCTGCAGTCCACAGGGTCGCGAAGAGTCAGACACGACTGAGCGACTGAACACTCCTTTATCAGCTTTAGAAATCTGGATTATTTTTTTTAAGAACAAAATATATTTTAATCTCCTCTGACTAAAAACTGCCAGAAACAAACTCGGTCTAATACTTTTATTAGATACACTAGTGACTGGGTGATCTCTCTCATTTCCAAAACGTGGACTAAGAATTGCAACTTAAGGAAAAACCTGATATACACAAAACGGAAGTATTTTTTCCAAAAGTAGATATTTCCCCTCGAGGAAAAAACTTAGTAAAGATCACATGGTTTTGGAAAAGAACACCCAGCTTTCCTCTTGTGATCAGCTGGGAGCACTGGTCTCCCTGGGCCCAGGCATTTAAACCACGGCAACAAGGCAGAACGCACGCTGGACCCAGAACCTCACACCGAACACTACCTACGGATATTCACTTTAATAACAGAGCAAAAGAGAACCTTTTTCCAGATGAAGTCTTCCTTCAGAACAATTTTTCCCAAAATGTTTAATACAGTGATTTTCTGTTTCTAGAGAAGACCAGCCTTTTCCCAGTTCTGGGAACAGAAACACCTCCCTCCAGCCCCCACTGAGGAGGCGAGCGCCCGGCCGGAGCGGCCCGCAGCGCAGCGCGCGGCTCGCAGGGGCGGGCGCCGGCCCTCTAGGAGCTGAGCACGATCAGCCTGTGGAGCTGGTACAGGAAGGTGTTCTTGCCCCTGCTGCTCTCCCGGTCCGCCTGCTCCATCACCAGCTTCGGATCGACCTGTCGGGGCAAAAGGGCCAGTCAGGCTCCGACACGGCGCTTTTCTAGACATAAAGTAAAACAAAGTCACACACACACACAGACTTCTTGTGTGTGTGTGTGTACAGAGAGGGCAGGAAGCACTCCTCCTATGTCCCAAGAATATTTACAGAATGCTTCTCTACTCTCACAGCACCAAATACCAGACATCTGCTATGCCATCTGTCAATTCGTCTTAACAATACAGTAACCTTTACTCAGAAATCTCCCATGCGTTCTTTTACGTAAATATGAACAGTAACTTCACAGAGGCATTAGAGCCTGTGTAAGTTTTCTGAAACCCATCAACCCCAGAATGGAACTCGGCTTCCTAAGTCTTGCTATTAGCTTCACACCCCCCATGGAGGCTGCGGGAGAGGCGGCCAGCACACGCTCCGTGTCCCTCCCCAAGGGCAGACCTCGTGCGTGTGGCGGAGCAGCTCCAGTGATTGGTGCCCAGCGCATTAACAGGGGACCCCGTCACGGAGCACGTGGGCAGCAGGGGCGCTGCAGCAGAAGTGACTGTCAGACGCGGAGCAGAAAACACCATCTCCAGGGTCAGCGTCTCGCTTCCCCTGCCACAGGGGTAAGGACACTGTGCCCCAGCTGGCTTATTTATAAAGACAGCCTTGGCTCTAGGACTGCTGCTGTTCAACCGCTAAGTCGTGTCCGACTCTTTGCGACCCCATGGACTGCAGCATGCAGGCTCCTCTGTCCTCCACCATCTCCCGGAGTTGGCTCAAAGTCACACCCGTTAAGTCAGCGACGCCATCCAACCATCTCCTCCTCTGCTGTCCCCTTCTCCCCCTGCCCTCCATCTTTCCCAGCATCAGGGTCTTTTCCAATGAGCCAGTTCTTCAAATCAGGTGGCCAAAGTCTCAGAGAGAGGTTCAGCATCAGTACTTCCAATAAACATTCAGGGTTGACTTCCTTCAAACCAGGATGGACTGGTTTGACCTCCTTGCAGTCCAACTACCTTCTCCAGCACAATTCAAAAGCAGCAATTCTTCAGCACTCAGACTTAAGTCTCACATCCATACATGACTTCTGGAAAAACCATAGCTTTGACTAGATGGACCTTTGCTGTCAAAGTGTTATCTCTGCTTTTTAATAAGCTGTCTAGGTTTGTCATAGCTTTTCTTCCAAGGAGCAAGTGTCTTTTAATTTCATGGGTACAGTCACCATCTGCAGTGATTTGGGAGCCCAGGAAAATAAAGTCTCTCCCTGTTTTCATTTTTCCTCCATCTATTGGCCATGAAGTGTTGGGACCAGATACCACGATCTTAGTTTTCTGAATGTTGAGTTTTAAATCAGACTTTTCACCCTCCTCTTTCACTTTCATCAAAAGGATCTTTAGTTCTTCTTTGCTTTCTGCCATAAGGGTAGTGTCACTTGCATTTCTGAAGTTGTTATTTCTCTCGGCAATCTTGATTCCAGCTTGTGCTTTACCCATCCTAGCATTTCACATGATGGACTCTGCATATAAGTTAAATAAGCAAGGTGACAGTATACAGCCTTGACGTACTCCCTACCCAATCTGGAACAAGTCCGTTGTTCATGTCCACTTCTAACTGTTGCTTCTTGACCTGCACACAGGTTTCTCAGGAGACAGATAAAGTGGTATGGTATTCCCATCTCTTTAAGAATTTTCCATAGTTTGTTGTGATCCACACAGTCAAAGGGCTTCCCTTGTGGCTCAGCTAGTAAAGAATGCACCTACAATGTGGGAGACCTGGGTTCGATTCCTGGGTCGGGAAGATCCCCTGGAGAAGGAAATGGCAACCCACTCCAGTATTCTGGCCTAGAGAATCCCATGGACGGAGGAGCCTGGTAGGCTACAGTCCACGGGTCGCAAAGAGTCGGACACGACTGAGCGACTTCACCTTCACCTTCACATAGTCAAAGGCTTTAGTGTAGTCAATGAAGCAGCAGATGTTTTCTGGAATTCCCTTGCTTTTTCTACGATCCAACAGATGTTGGCAATTTAATCTCTGGTTCCTCTGCCTTTTCTAAATCTAGCTTGTGAATCTGGAAGTTCTCGGTTCACATACTGTTGAAGCCTGGTTTGGAGAATTTTGAACATTACTTTGCTAGCATGTGAGATGAGTGCAATTGTGCGGGAGTTCGAACATTCTTTGGCATTGCCTTTCTTTGGGACTGGAATGAAAATTGACCTTTTCCAGTCCTGTGGCCACTGCTGAGTTTTCCTAATTTGCTGGCATGTTGAGTGCAGCACTTTCACAGCATCATCTTTCAGGATTTGAAATAATTCAGCTGGAATTCCATCACTTCCACTAGCTTTGTTCATAGTGATGCTTCCTAAGGCCCACATTCCAGGATGTCTGGCTCTAGGTGAGTGATCACACCATCCTGGTTATCTGGGTCACTGAGATCTTTCTTGTACAGCTCTTCTGTGTCTTCCTGCCACCTCTTCTTAACGTCTTCTGCTTCTGTTAGGTCCGTACCACTTCTGTCCATTTATGTGCCCATCTTTGCATGAAGTGTTCCCTTCATATCTCTGATTTTCCTGACGAGATCTCTAGTCCTGCCCACTCTATGTTTTCCTCTATTTCTTTGCACTGTTCGCTTAAGAAGGCCTTCTTAGGTCTCCCTGCTATTCTCTGGAACCCTGCAGTCCGTTGGGTATATCTTCCCCTTTCTCCTTTGCCTTTGCCTTTGATGTCTCTTCTTTTCTCCTGGCTCTGGGATTAGAGCTTAAGATTCCTCCCTGGGCTCCTTTCCTGCAAGCACATTCTACTGTCTTCTCTAAATCTCATGGGTAGGAAATGTCACGGTGCCCAGCGTGGGCCCTGCCACACTTCACAAGCGCTGTGGGCCGATCCGTGTCATCCAGACCCCCAGTGTGACAGTATTAGGAGGCGGGCCTTTGGGCAGTAGTCGGGTTAGACGGAGGTGAGGAGGAGGCTCTCACAATGGATTAGTGCCCTTACAGGAAGAGACCCAGAGAGCGTGCCACCCACTCTCTGTCACGCAAGGGCACCGTGAGAAGGTGGATGTCTCCAAGCAGGAGGAGAGCCCTTGGCAGAGCCCCACAGTGCTGGCGCCCGCAGCACCCACATCCAGCCCCTCCCACTGCCACAAAGCAAGCTGCTGCTGCTTTTGCCACCCAGTGGATGGCACATCGTCATGACAACCAAAGAAAACGAAAACAAGCGTGCACCAAGTGCTCGGCCAGATGCCCCCGCCTGTGCCCGGAGCCTGTGCCCTGAGCACCTGCCCAGACGTCCACGCCTGTGCCCTGAGCCTGTGCCGAGCGCCCGCCCAGACGCCCACGCCTGTGCCCGGAGCACCCGCCCAGATGCCCACGCCTGTGCCCGGAGCGCCCGCCCAGACGCCCACGCCTGTGCCCGGAGCGCCCGCCCAGACGTCCACGCCTGTGCCCTGAGCCTGTACCCTGAGCACCCGCCCAGACGCCCACGCCTGTGCCCTGAGCGCCCGCCCAGACGCCCACGCCTGTGCCCTGAGCCTGTGCCCTGAGCGCCCGCCCAGACGCCCACGCCTGTGCCCTGAGCGCCCGCCCAGATGCCCACGCCTGTGCCCTGAGCGCCCGCCCAGACGTCCACGCCTGTGCCCTGAGCCTGTGCCGAGCGCTCGCCCAGACACCCTCGCCTGTGCCCGGAACGCTCGCCCAGACGCCCACGCCTGTGCCCTGAGCCTGTGCCCTGAGCCTGTGCCCTGAGCCCCCGCCCAGACATCCACGCCTGTGCCCTGAGCCTGTGCCCTGAGCCCCCGCCCAGACATCCACGCCTGTGCCCTGAGCCTGTGCCCTGAGCCCCCGCCCAGACATCCACGCCTGTGCCCTGAGCCTGTGCCCTGAGCCCCCGCCCAGACATCCACGCCTGTGCCCTGAGCCTGTGCCCTGAGCGCCCGCCCAGACGCCCACGCCTGTGCCCGGAGCCTGTGCCCGGAGCGCCCGCCCAGACGCCCACGCCTGTGCCCTGAGCCTGTGCCCTGAGCGCCCGCCCAGACACCCACGCCTGTGCCCTGAGTGCTCGCCCAGCCATCCGCACCTGTTGTATCTGGAAGTAAAGGATGATTAGCCTGGCATCTAACTTTTCACATACAGTATACTATCCAGAGGGCTTCCGGGGGCTCAGGGGTGAAGAATCCACCCGCCAATGCAGGAGACTCGCGTTCAATCCCTGGGTCAGGAAGACCCCTGGGAGAGAAACGGCAACCCACCCCAGTATTGTTTTTTGGAAAATTCCCTGGCCAGAGGAGCCTGGAGGGCTACAGCTCATGGGGTAGCAGAGAGTCGGACACGACGGAGCAACCGAGCAGCGCACCATCCGGAAGCAGCAGGCTGCCCACGGCCGCGCCACACGCCGCACCGGCTGACGGCGCCGCACCGGCTGACCGGCTGACGGCGCCGCCCGCTCTGCCGTCCGTCCCCCTCTGCTCTCGCACATCCTCCACCCGGAGCCCCTCCAGAGGGCCCTCCCTGTCCGTCCTGGGGGCAGGCGGCCCACATCCCCTCAGGTTTCTCGCTTACCTGATTCCACTCGTACGGCTTCTCATGCCACTTAGGAACAACCTTCTCTCTTGGTTTCAATTGACAGAACAAACTAAAATTTTAAAAAAGAGAGTTTAAGTCATCTTAATTATATGTTAGTAACTGAAAACACTAGTATGATAGTTAAAGAGATTTAAACTCTATGTACTTTTGCTCAGAATTATAACTCCAGTAAGTTTTTTAAAGGTCAAAATTTATGTAATTGTGATCAGAGAATATTTTAATCCACTATACATTCAAAAGAGCTTCCCTGATAATTCAGTTGGTAAAGAATCTGCCTGCAATGCAGGAGACCGGGGTTCAATTCCTGGGTCAGGAAGATCCACTGGCAAAGGGCTAGGCTACCCACTCCCGTATTCTTGGGCTTCCCTTGTGGCTCAGCTGGTAAAGAATCTGCTCACAATGCGGGAGACCTGGGTTCGCTCCCTGGGTTGGGAAGATCCCCTGGAGAAGGGAAAGGCTACCCACACCAGTATTCTGGCCTGGAGAATTTCATGGACTATATAGTCCATGGGATCACAAACTGTCACAACTGAGTGACTGAGTTTCACTTTCATACATTCAAAAGCAGGAAAAGAATGGAGAGGCGCGGCCTCTAAGGTGACCGCTGCGCTCCGTGTGCCCCTGGTAACCAGTGGAGGCAGCTCCATTACCGAGCATCTCGGCGTCACTGAGGCAAGTTCTGGGAAACGTAGCAGGAACTGTTACACCATTTACTCTCAAGCAGCTGTGACAAGCTAGAAATGTCAAAAGGCTGAGAGAGAGAATTCTAGCAATAAGAGAATAAAGAAGTTTGCAAATCTTCTTGCACCTCCTTCCTCCCCAACAACTATAAAACTAGACACGATTGTCCAAGGAACACATCTGAAGGCTCTGGATGTTAACCAAAAGCAAACAAGTTCAGAAGCATTCATTCAAGAGAAACTGCTGAACTCTAGGCAGCAAGAGTAGTCTGCGGAGTTCAAGCCTGGGGCTGCTCCCCGCCACACTCACACCCATCCTAGCAGCTCGACCTGGCACTCCAGAGCTTCAGGGGAGCTGGCTGTGCCCCAGCAGCTCGGCCTGGCACTCCAGAGCCCCAGGAGAACGGGCTGTGAGCACAGATGCTCATGGTGCTCATGGCCAGACTGAGCTCACTTGGTCTGCAGCAGAAGGTGAAGCCTCACGCCTGGCAGCACAGTCAGACGAGCGCAGGAGGAAACGAAGAGAGAAAGCCCCCAGCTCTGCGAGCCTTTGGCCTTGGTCCTGCTTGGGGCCAGTGCAGACCAGCAGACTCCCCAGAAATGCCCGAGGGAGACCTTGCGGCCAAGAGCGGCAGAGGCCAGTGGGGCTCCCAGATGACCCCAGGGTGATGGAGAAGCTACACACACAGGTGCAGAGAGCCCTATGAAGGCCCCCAGCCTGCCACCACAGGGCCCTGGCAAAAAATACAAGCCAGAAAAGAGCTTAACACTGCCTGAATTCTAGAGGTACTGCCAACTCACACATAGACCCACCAGCACAGGGCGGAAACCTTAATGATTCAGGGGTCCAAGCACAACTTCTGATTTATCAATGGGCGAGCACTAAGCAATGCAGACACAAGGACAACCCCTAACAAGCCAGGTTGAAAAATAAAAGAATTTTTAAAAAAGCAAACAGGTATTAGTGGCCTTACAACATGGTAGGGAAACCCATTCTGAAAAATTCTGCAGGGAAGAATCAAAACCCTACATTAATATACTGCATTACCTAAAATACTCAATCTTTAGCAAAATATATGAGAAACAGGGATGTGTGACCCATACTCAGGAATAAAAAGGAGAGCAGGCAACAGACGCGGACTGAGTGGGCTCGGATATGGGTTTAGCAGGTAAGACTTCAAAGAGGTCACTGCAAGCGGATACAAAGAATTAAAGCAAACCATGTTTAAAGAAATAGAGGAAAATATGATGATAATAACTCAAAGGTAATCTCACTGAAAGTTTAAAACTATACACAAGAACCAAAGAGAAACTTTAGAATTGAAAGGTACAATAACTAAAATGAAGACGTCCTTATAGGAATCTGTAGGTGTGAGATGGACGAACAGAGTCAGTGAACTTAAGGACAGAGCAATGGACGTTACCTAACTGAACGACAGGCAGGAGGAGGAGGAGGAAAAAGTGCTCAGAGCCTCCGAGACGAGCGGGACAACATCAGTTGTACACAAACACCATACAACGGGAGTCCGGAAGGAGGAGACAGCAGGAGTGGGGCACAAAGAAGGTTTGCAAAGAAGCAGACAGGCCCTTTCAATTAAAAGGACAGGAAAAGATATGTCATGGAAACAGCAACCAAACAGTAACCAAACCCAGCAGAACAGCTATATCAGACAAAACAGACTTTTAAACAAGAAATATTATCAGAGTAGAGATTTCATAATGATCAAAGGGCTAATACCTCAGGAAGATACAACAATTATAGATGTAAACATGTCTAATAGAGCCCCAAAAGACATAAAAGGGAAACTGACAAGAGTTGAGAAGAGAAATACTTCTATTTCGATAATTAGAAATTTTAATATCCCAGTTTCGGTTTTCATAGGACTAGACAGAAAATCAGCAAGCATAGTGAATCCCGGACCACCATCCACCACAGACCCACCCAGCATCTATAGAGCACCCCACCCAACAACACATATATTCTTCTCTCGTGAGCAAGGAACACTTTCCAGGAAAGTCTGTGTGCCAGGCCATAAAGCAAGTCTCAATACATTTTAAAAGAAAATTATGAAAGACTGAAGTCATTCATTTCAGTATAATGCCTACAACGGAAATACATTATATATTAACAACACAAAATATTTGGAAAATCTCAAAAAAAATATTTGACAATTAAACAATATGCTCCTAAATAATGCATCAAAGAAGAAGTCACAAGGGAAACTAGAGACCACTTTTAAAAGAGTTCCAATCAGAACACCACTGATCAAACAGTATGGGATGCAGCAAGAACAGTAACGGAGGGGACCTTACAGGTTTAAATGTCTGCAACAGAAAAGGAGTCCTCAAAGTAATGATCAAAGCTCCTAAGTTGCGAAATTAGAAAAGGAGCAAGTTAGGCCCAAAGCAACCAGAAGTAAGGGAATAATTACGATGACAGTAAACATCAGCAAAACAGAAAAGATGAACACTAGGGGGGAAAATCAACAAAACCAAACGCTAGTTCTTTGAAGAGATCAATAGAATTGATACACTTTGGCTAAGCTAACCAAGAAAAAAGAGAGGCAATACACAAAAATCCAAAGCAAGAAAGGGGGACGTGACTGCCGACTGTAGAGAGAAAAGGGCTCCTGGAGAAGATTCTGAACAACTGTATGCCAACTAGTTCATTTACACGAACTGAGCAAAATTCTTAGAAAGACACGAATTATTAAAACTGACTTGAAATAGAAAATCTGAATTGACCTAAAACACAAGAAATTGAAGTAGTAATTTCAAATCTTCGCACAAAGAGACGTCCAAGTTCAGATGATTTCATTTAAAGAGATAATTCGATCCTATACAAACTCTTTCTGAAAACAGCGGCAGGAAACACTTCCTAAACTCTTTCTGTGAAGCCAGTGCCACTCTGATACCAAATCTGACAAAGAAATCACAGGAAACTTCAGACCAGTGAGTGAGCCTCATAAACACAGAGGGAAAACCCTAACAACAGAAATAGCAAACGAGTTTATCAAAAGAATTACACACTAAGTAGAATTCATCCGAAGAATGCAAAGCTAGTTATAACATCCAAAAAGCAATTAATATAATACACTACATAAATTTTAAAAAACACAACTTTCTCACAGACACAAAAAAGACGTGGGTAAAATGTCACATCCTTCCCCAATAAAAGCTGCCAGCACACAAGGGACAGAAAGGAATTCCTTGAACCTGATGGAGAGCGGCTACAGACCGCCTACAGTTACCACACTCAGCGAGCGGCAAGGCTTCTCGCTGAAACTGGGACCGAGGCAGGGACAAGCGCTCTCATCACCTTTGTTTAACAACATATTGAGGGTTCTAACCAGCAGAATAAAACGGGGGAAAAATTACGAGCATACAGACTGGAAAGAGGAAGTAAAACTGTCTTTACTCACAGACAGAATCCCGTGTGTAGGAGATCCTAAAGAATCTACAAGAACTGCCAGCACTGACCATTTACTAAGGTCACGGGATAAAAGACCAGGATATAAAAATCAATCGTTCACTTGTAGCAATTAACAAGGCAAAAACAAAGAAAATTATTTAAACTCACAATAGCATCAACAAGACAAAAATATTTAGAAATAATTTAACAAAAGTGCAAGCACTGCACACTGAAAACCATAGAAAGTGTTAAGGGAAACTGAAGGATATCTAACAGGTGCTCCATCCTGGGGGGCCCAACAAGCCAATGCTGCTCAGACAGCAATTCTCCTCAAACTGATCTGCAGATTCAACACAATCCCCATCGCGACTCCTACTAGGTCACTGCAGACATCGGCAAGCTGAACCTGACCTGCATGTGGAAAGGAAGAGGACCGAGAAAAGCAGAAGCAACGCTGGAAAAGAAGAACGGAACACAAGGACTAACACTGCTCAGTTTCAAGAATCACTATTAAAACACACACCAGCCAACAGAACAGGAGGGAGTTCACAAATAAGCCTTCGCACTCGTGGCCAAGTTATTTTTGACAGGTGCCACTGTAATTCAAGGAGGGAAAAGAAAGCTCTCCAGCAAATTATGTTATAACATATAACAAGTGGATGTTCATATGTGAAGAAACAAACTTCTAAGACACTTACATGTCATCCACCATATCATCTCAAAATGGATCAGAGACCTAAACGCAAGGAGGAGGTGCAGTGGTAAAGACTCGCCTGCTGACGCAGGAGACACACGGGGCTCAGGCGCAATCCCTGGGTCAGGAAGATGCCCTGGAGAAGGAGATGGCAACCCACTCCCGTTTCCTTGCCTGGAAACTCCCACGGACAGAGGAGCCCGTCCACGAGGTCACAAAGAGTCGGACACCACTGAGCAACTGAGCACAAGTATGAGAGAGGGGAACAGAGGAGAAAACTCGTGTGACGTTGGACAGAACACCAAAGGCACGCGCCACACCAGAGACGAAGCGACAGCACCAACATCCAGTCTGCGCGCTCTTCAGAACGTGAAAACAGAAGTGAAAATGAAAAGGCAAACTACACGACGGGGCAAGCATCTGCAAATCTCAGACTCATGAGAGACTTTCGCAAGCATTCAGAACGTCAACAACTCAGTAATCAGACGACAATCAACCCAATCAAAAAACAGGTGAAAGATCTGAAATATCAGTAACCTCAGCTGTGCAGATGATAACCACCCTTATGGCAGAAAGCAAAGAGGAACTAAAGAGCCTCCTGACGAAGGTGAAAACGACGACTGAAAAAGCTGGCTCAAAACTCAACATTCAAAAAACGAAGAGCATGGCGTCGGGTCCCATCACTTCATGGCAAATAGATGGGAAACAATGGAAACTGTGACAGACTGTATTTTCTTGGCTCCAAAATCACTGCAGATGGGGACTGCAGCCACGAAATTAAAAGATGTTTGCTCCTTGGAAGAAAAGCTACGACCAACTTAGCATATTAAAAAGCAGAGACGCTGCCGACAAAGGTCCATCTTGTCAGGGCTATGGTCTTCCAGTGGTCATGAATGGATGTGAGTTGGACCATAAAGAAAGCTGAGTGCCAAAGAATTGATGTTTTTGAATTGTGGCGTTGGAGGAGACTCCTAAGAATCCCTTGGACTGCAAGGAGATCCAACCAGTCTATCCTAAAGGGGATCAGCCCTGAATGTTCACTGGAAGGACTGATGGGGAAGCTGAAGCTCCGTACTTTGGCCACCTGATGCAAAGAACCGACTCACCGGAAAAGACCCTGATGCTGGGCAAGACTGAAGGTAGGAGAAGGGGACAACAGAGGATGAGAATGTTGGATGGCATCACCCACTCGATGGACGTGAGTTTGAGCACGCTCTGGGAGTCGGTGATGGACAGGGAGGCCTCGTGTGCTGCAGTCCCTGGGGTCGCAGAGAGTTAGACACGACTGAGAGACTGAACTGCACTGTAAGGCCGCCAGATTAACTGCAATAGAAAACTCACAACCGAGCCCAGGCAAGGCTGCGGAGAAAAGGAAGCGGTCACACCTTGCTGGCGGGAACGCGATATGGGAGCCACCTTGAAAACCAGTCTGTCCATCTCTTAAAAAACTAACAAATTTACCATACAACCCACCACTTCCACTCCTAGATATCTACCCAAGAGAGAAGATACATATCCATTCAAAGACTGCGTGCCTTTCCAGAGGTGCATTACTCAAAACAGCCCAACACTGCAAACAGCCCAAGCGTCTCAACGCCTGGTGAATGGGCGGACGCAGCATGGCACACACACACACACGGGGGAGCGTCAGTCGTTAAAAAGAGCACACACATTGAACACGGGTGAACCGCAAACACACTCGGCTAAACAGATGAAGCCAGAGCTTTAAGATCATTCGGTCAGTTATAAAAAATTTTCAGAGAAGACAAATCTATGGAGACCATAAGAGGCCAGAGGTTGCCTGGAGTTTGGGTGGGGACAGGAGATGCTGACAAATGAACAGAACTGGTGCTTCTAAAAACAGCTTTTTGAGGTCATTACATACCATAAACTAATTATTTCTAAGTATGCAATTTAATTATTTTAGTAGATTTACAGTGTTGTGTGACTATCCCCACAACTCTGTTCTAAGGTTATTTGTAAGTAAGCTTGGGGATGACAGAAACATTGTAATAAGTTGTGTGGCGCTTAGCACAACTCCACACACTTACTAACAACCACTGACCTGCAGCCAACCTCCCTCTCCCCATGCGGAGCCCAGCAAGGCAGGACGGCCGCCCGCCCTGGGGGTGGGGGGTGCCCTCAGGACACGCAGGGCAGAGCAGGGTCCCTCCAGATGAGCCGCGGCCTTGCTGCTGCCAGCACAGCTGCACCGGGACAGGGGCCTCTGACACCATGGAGACTCGCCGCTCCTCCCATGTGGATCTTGCTGGGGGTCTCCCAGTTTTATGAGCACCTCCAGTGTTTTACAGCACAGCGTCGCTCGGGTGCTGGCCACGTGGCGCATCCGCCGGGGCACACACACTGAGAAGGGCTCTGTGCTGCGTGTGTGTGACCTTCGACGTAAAGCACAGCTCAGCCTCTGCTGCGGTCGCAAAGGCAGCGCTGTGCCTGTCACCCTGCAGCCCGCTGTCCTCAGCTGGCTCCCAGCGGCCCAGGCCACCATCCCAGGCCTGGCAGGGGGTGCAGCCAGCCTGGGAGAGAGGCTGAGAGCAGCTCGCAGGGCCCCACGTGCTGTGGGCCTCCGTGGGCTCCTCCCCACCGTGTCCTCCGCACCCTCCAGGCTGGCCTGACCTCACAGGCTGCCCCAGTGAGGGCCCCGGTCACAAGGCTTCTGGCTGGCCTCGGTCAATGGGGAGTCCAGCAAGCGGCAAGCTAGAGCCAGCTGGGAAACTCATGAGAGGGGCCCAACTCCTATGAGGTGGTCCTCGAGCCTGGGGCCCCTCATCTCTCTGCCCTCAAGGTGCCTACCGTGGACTCCATGGACTCCCTCTGCCCTGCCGGTGCCGTTTGGAGGGCTTTCTTTATCATACTGTTTTCACACCACCCTGCTTCCTGCCCGGCTCCCAGCGGACACAGCCCGCTGCTCCCAGGAAGCCGAGGCCTCTGTCCCGGCACCTCGGAGACATGTCCCCACTTCAGAGCCTTAACCCAGCACAATGCATTGTGTCACAGACAATGCAAGACACTCACAGTCCAGACGGCTAAGAAAGAAGCCCGCGTGGCCACACAGCTCACCCTAAAAGTTTCTGGCGACTGTTATCCTGTAACTGGGCGATCCTCTCCGGCCCAAGACACTTCGATCCATTCGGCCCATCGCACACAAGCTTGTTGACAGCAGCTCTGAGAATATTAATCTGTGAACAGATGGCAATGTACATGCTCACTTGGTTCTACTATGACTGAATCTCAACCCACATTTAAATAGTTCATAAACATTCGACTTAATATCTTCACAATTATCGTCAGCATGGTTTCTGGAACAAATTATCACAGCAAAAATGACACCAGCAAAGTGAAAGTGCAGTCTCTCAGTCGTGTCAGACTCCTGACAACCCCAAGGACCGAAGCCCTGGACCAGGCTCCTCTGTCCATGGGATTTCCAGGCAAGAACACTGGAGTGGGTTGCTGTTTCCTTCAGGGGATTTTCCCAACCCAGGGACTGAACCTGGGTCTCCGGCACTGCAGGAAGATTCTTGCTGTCTGAGCCACCAGCTATCATAATTTAAGAAACAACAACAAAGGAGAAAAAAAAACCCCCCAGTAAGGAGGGTTCAGACTTTTCAGTGTAAGCACACTCTCTAAACTTCTGTTCTGGAATGCAATGGTTTAGCCACCGGGCTACACTGGTCAAAGCCTACTTGTATCTTATACACAGGAAGCCTCTGTATCTGTGGATTCAACAAATCTTGGATCAAAAACATTCAGGAAAAAAAAAGAAAAAACCTCCATGAAGTTCCAAAAAGCAGCCCTTGAATTTGCTGCACACTGGCAACTATTTCCAGGGCGCTGACACTGGTGGGTGTTACAGGCAACCTAGAGACAACTTGAAGCGCTGGGCTGCTGAGGGCTCCTTAGGCTGTTTGCGGGTCCACTCACTCACGGCGGCGCTGGGCCTCCACTGCTGCCGCGGGCTCTCTCTGGCCGTGCCGCGGGGCGCCTCTTCGTTGGGATGCCCAGACTTCCCGCCGAGCTTCTCTCGCTGTGGTGCACAGGCCCCAGCAGCTGCGGCACGCGGGCTCAGGGGCTCCGAGGCGGGCGGGATCTTCCCAGGTCAGGGACTGAACCCGAGTCCCCTGCCCTGGCAGAGTGATTCTTACCCACTGCGCCACCAGTAAGTCCCTTTGTTTTCTGAGTAAAAATAAAAGACACCTTTTTCATTTTCACCAAGGACTTTGTTCAATGTATTCACTGTTTTGTTCTACTACCTTCTGTGATTTTTCAGGCAACTGCATACCTCCGTCTTTCCAAAAACTTATCTTTTTGAGAAAAGAACTGTCCCAGGCGTCTTTTACAGTCGTAGAGGGAACTGAAATTTTTCCCACTAAGAGAATTCTGTAAAGACCAAAGGAGACAGACATCCAACGGTGCACTGTCTGCCGGATACGGCGGATGGACTGGAACTTCCCAGCCAAGCTGCAAGAGCTTCTGCCCGGCCACCAAGGAAGCATACTGTCTGTGTTATCCTGATGGAAGATTAAAGGTTTTCTGTTGACTAATTCCGGATGCTCTCGTCAAGTGTCGCCTTCCACTGGTCTAACTGGAACCAGTACTTGCTGGAATTAATCGTTTGGTTTTCCAGAGGGAGCTCATGATAGAGGACGCCCTTCCAATCCCACCATAAACACAACGTCGCCTTCTTTGGATGAAGACCGGCCTTTGGTGTGGTTGGTGACAGTTCATTTCACTTGCCCCATAATCCTTTCTGTTCCACATTAATGCACAGGATTCACTTTTCAGAGCCCACCACAATGTGTTTTAAAGACAGAATGGTTTTGTTATATCTACGTAAAGAATCACATGCAGGAATGCAATCAAGAAGGTCTTCTTCAGCTACATGGAACCCAAATATCGTAGTCATTAACATAACCAGGCTGGGGCAAGTGACTTTCAAAGCTCGATTTGGATATTTTGAGTATGTCGGCTCTCTCCTGCATCGTATTACGTTGATTTTTCTCCATTAAGGTCTCAGTTTGGTCACTGTCAACTTCAACGGATCTACCTGACCACGGAGCATCACCCAGAGACAAATCTCCAGCACTGAACTTCGCAGACCACTTTTGCCACGCTCGCTCGGCCACAGCACCTCCTCCACGTGCTGCACAAGCTGTGTCTGCATTTCAGTGGCATTTACCTTTCTCTAAATAAAGCGTAACGCACCAAAAACGTTGCTTTCTTTTCCATCTTCAGTATTAAAACGGCTACACAAAAATTCACCAACTTTGGTAAGCTTTTTTTAAAGATGAATGCTGATACTGACAGCTGTCACAACACAATCCAGCAAAACTGTCCCGGATAAAGTTAAAGACAGAGAACTGCTACTGGGGCCACCCTACAGAAAACCCTGAATGCGCTGCGCCCCTCACCATTCCCGCACCACGCCCCCACGGCCCAGCAGTCACAGCCAAGGATCGACCTGGGCACCACGCTCGTAACCAGACACCAGGCTCTGACCAGCTTTTCCACTGGCGTCCTCTTCCCATTCCTGGACCCAATCCATGGCACCTGCAGTCACATCTCCCCAGCCTCCTCTTGCTCCTGGGCAGATCCTCAGGCTTTTCCTGTCTTTTGAGACCTTGACAGTTCTGAGGAGTCAGGTATCTTCGGAGACGCCCCCTAGTTTGGGCTTACGTGATGTTTCTCGCATGACTAGGTTGGGTGGTGAATTTGGGGGAGAAGCCCACAGACACGAGGGCCCTTCTCACTCCATCACATCAGGATGTGTGTGCCATCACCACGACGGGTCACTGGTGATGCTGGCCTTGGCCACTGAGCCCAGGCAGTGTCTGCCAGGCTTAGTGAAAGCCGTTCACTAAGTCTAGTCTGCTCCTAAAGCAGGGGGAGGGGGAAGGGGAAGTTCCAGCTTCACCTCTAGAGTGCTGCTGGGAATTCCCCAGGACAGAAGATTGCTCTCTTCTCCTCATTTGTTTATTCAATCACCGGTTTATATCCCCGTTCACTCTTGGGTTATCATCCAACACAACACCATTTATCCTGTGGCTCTAACTGCTCCGGCCCTGGCACAGGTGTGCCCTTGTTTCCTGAGGCCATCTTCACTCCCCGGCACTATGAGGAGCCCCGGACTCACGTACTTCCTCTGCCCATTTCTCCAGGGAGCCCCAGATCTTCTTATCGGAAAATCCTACCAGAAACTACCATCAGGGCCCTGGGTTTGTTCGTGGCTGACTACTGGCTGCCTTTGTTTCTGGCTCTCAGAGCGCTGGGGAATCCAGGCACGTGTTTGAGATCACGTACTGTGGCTCAGCTGGTAAAGAATCTGCCTGCAATCTCTGGGTTGGGAAGGTCCCCTGGAGAAGGGAAAGGCTACCCACTCCAGTACTCTGGCCTGGAGAATTCCATGGACTGTATAGTCCATGGGGTTGCAAAGAGCTGGACACGGCTGAGCGACTTTCACTTTCCATGAACATGTGACTCGCCTGCGTGCAGTCAGACACGAAGACCCCGAGCCCTGCCTCTCGGCCACCCTGCTTCACAGCGTGTGCCCGCCCTTCCTCTCCTGCCTGCCCCAGGCCCTGTCCCACAGTAAGAAACTGGCGCCCACATCCCTCACTCACCCGTTCAACTCCAGCAACATGCTGAGCCATTTCAGAGCTTGCACTCCTTGAGAATAACTTTACCAAGGAGAACAGTGTTTATGCGCCTTTTCTTTTCATCTATAGCCTTACTGTTACCAGTTAAGCACTGTTTTCCAAAATTCCTTTTCCCTCACCTGCTTCAATGCAATTATCCCCCAAACCCTACTTGGTGTGTGTACGGGCACATGTGCTCACTTGCTCAGTCATGTCTAACTCTTTGCGACCCCATGAACTGTGGCCCACCAGGCTCCTCTGCCCATGGGATTCTCCAGGCAAGAATACTGGAGTGGGTTGCCATGCCCTCCTCCAGGGAACCTTCCCGACCCTGGGATGGGGCCCACAACACTTATGTCTCCTGCACCGGCAGGCGGGTTCTTTACCACTCAGCCACCTTTCTGATCCTCATGGAGCTCAATACAGGTCTGTGAAAAGGTTCTCATCACAGAGAGACCGTATAAGCCTGTGTTAACAGCACCACGTCAGACACAGCGTGTTGAATGGCTGTACAAGCAAAACAGGAGAAGGAGCTCCCACGCCATGATACCCGCAGCCTTACCTCCACAATATCCTCCACGCTGAACTGCACGTCAAACGCAAGCTCCATGTCATGTTCCGGTAGGACGGGGGCGCCTGTGGTCGGATTGCACCCCAAGCCACACAGGACGCCCGTATAGCATTTGCCATCTTGATCGACTCTACACGAAAAGGTTTGAGAGAAGTTACTTGTTAAGCTACTCGGTTCTTTGTTTTCAATAGGTAACTTGAGCTCATTTTACATACATGTGCACATATATAGAATATTCATTTATTGAAGTACAGTTGGTTCATAATGTCATGTTAGCTTTAGGGGTATGGCACAGTGATTCAGGTACACACACAGCTTTAGGGGTATGGCACAGTGACTCAGGCACACACACACACACATACACCTGAATATATGGATATACAGGATATCCACATTCCTCTTCAGGCTCTCTTCCCTTACAGAGGTTACTGAAGCACTCTACTGAGCTGAGTCCCCTGTGCTGTCTACTTCCCTGCTGCTCATCTGTTTATATCTAGGAGGGCAATACATTATTCCCACCCCCACCCCCCAATTTACTGCTCTCCCTCCCTTCCCCTTGACCATGTTCATTTTCTGAATCTGTGAGTCTGTTTCTGTTTTGTGAATAAGCGGCATATTTCCCCATCTATTTGCGTCCTCTGATTTCTTTCATCAGTGTTTTATAGCTTTCTATACATAGGTCTCTTGTTTCTTTAGGTAGATTTATTCCTAAGTATTTTATTCTTTTCCTCGCAATGGTGAATGGAACTGTTTCCTTAATTTCTCTGTTTTCTCACTGTTAGTGCATAGGAATGCAAGGGATTTCTGTGTGTTAGTTTTATATCCAGCAACTTTACTATATTCATTAGCTCTAGTGATTTCCTGGTGGTGTCTTTAGGCTTCTCTATGTAGAGGATCATGTCATCTGCAAACAGTGGGAGTTTTACTTCTTGTCCAATATGGCTTCCTTTTCTTTTTCTTCTCTGATTGCTGTGGCTAAAACTTCCAAAACCATGTTAACAGTAGCAGTGAGAGTGGGCACCCTTGTCTTGTTCCTGACTTTAGGGCAGATGTTTTCACCACTGAGGATAATGTTTGCTGTGGGTTTATCATACATGGCTTTTATTATGTTGAAGTATGTTCCTTCTATGCCTGCTTTCCGGAGAGTTATCATAAACGGATGTTGAATTTTGTCAAAGGCTTTCTCTGCATCTATTGAGATAATCATATGGTTTTTATCTTTCAATTTGTTAATGTGGTGTATCACACTGATTGATTTGCGGATACCGGAGAACCCTTGCATCCCTGTTGTGAAGCCCACTTGGTCCTGGTGTATAATCTTTTTCATGTGTTGTTGGGTTCTGCTTGCTAGAATTTTGTCAATGATTTATGCATCTATGTTCATCAGTGATACTGGCCCGTATACTTTTCTTTTTTCATGGCCTCTGTCTGATTTTGGTATTAGGGTGATGGTGGCCTCAGAAAATGAGTTTGGCAGTTTACCTTGCTCTGCAACTGTCTGAAAGAGTTTTGACAGGTGTTAGGATAGTTAGGATAAATGTTAGCTCTTCTCTAAATTTTTGGTAGAATTCAGCTGTGAAGCCATCTAGTCCTGGGCTTTTGTCTGTCGGAAGATTTTTTAGTACAGTTTCCGTTTCCGTGCTTGTGATGGGTCTGCTAAGATTTTCTGCTTCTTCCTGGTTCAGTTTTGGAAGGCTATACTTTTCTAAGAATTGGTCCATTTCTTCCAGGTTGTCCCTTTCATTGGCATATAGTTGCTGATAGTAGTCTCTTATGATCCTTTGTATTTCCGTGTTGTCCGTTGTGATTTTTCCATTTTCATTTCTAATTTTGCTGATTTCATTCTTCTCCCTCTCCTTCTTGATGAGTCTGGCTGATGGTTTGTCTATTTATCTTCTCAAAGAACCAGCTTTTACTTTTGTTGATTTTTGCTACAGTCTCCTTTGTTTCTTTTTCACTTATTTCTGCCCTAATTTTTATGCTTTCTTTCCTTCTACTAACCCTGGGGTTCTTCCTCTTTTTCTAGTTGCTTTAGCTGTTAAGTTAGGTTACTTGATTTTTTTTCTTGTTTTTTGAGGTAAGCTTGTATTGCTATGAACCTTCCCCTTAGCACGGCTGTCACTGAATCCCATAGGTTTGGGGTTGCTGTGTTTCCATTTTCATTCATTTCTATGCATATTTTGATTTTTTATTTCTTCTGCGATTTGTTGGTTATTCAGAAGCATGTTATTTAGCCTCCGTACGTTCAGATTTTTAATAGTTTTTTTCCTGTAGTTGACATCTAATCTTACCACATTGTGATCAGAAAAGATGCTTGGAATGATTTCAATTTTTTTGAGTTTATCAAGGCTAGATTTATGGCCCAGGATGTGATCTATCCTGGACAATGTTCCATGTGCACTTGAGGAAGAAGGTGAACTCCACTGTTTGGTGGTGAAATCTCCTGTAGACATCAATTAGGTCTAACTGGTACACTGCATCATTTAGAGTTCGCGTTCCTTGCCAATTCTCTGTTTGGCGGATCTGTCCACGGTGTGGGGGCATTAGGCCTCCCACTACTGTTGAGTCACTGTTGGGCCCCCTCATGCTTGTTGGCATCTGCCTCGCTCACTGCGGCGCCGCCATCCGGGTGCCTATGTAGGTGTGCCTGTCACGTCTTCTTGGATGGATCGCTCGATCATCATGTAGTGTCCTGTCTCTTTTCATGGCCTTTATTTCAAGTCTATTTTATCTGACATGAGTATTGCTATTCCTGCTTTCTTTTGATCTCCACTTGTATGAAATATCTTTTCTCCAGCCCTTCACTTTCAGTCTGTATGTGTCCTTGGTCTGACATGGGTCTCTCGTAGACAGCATACGTAGGAGTCTTGTATCCATTCAGCCAGTCTTTGTCTTTTAGTTCGGGCATTCAACCCATTTACATTTAAGGTAATTAGTGTTAAGTATGATCCACTGCCATTTACCTTGTCATTTGGGGTTCAAGTTTATAAACGTTTCCTGTGTTTCCCGTCTAGAGAAGATCCTTCAGCATTTGTTGGAGAGCTGGTTTGGTGGTGCTGGAGTCTCTCAGCTTTTGCTTCTCTGTAGAGCTTCTGATTTCTCCTTCGTGTCTGAATGAGCTCCTTGCTGGGCACAGTCATCTGGGCTGCAGGTTTTCCTCTTTCATCACTCTAAGCATATCCTGCCATTCCCTTCTGGCCGGAAGAGTTTCTATCGAAAGATCAGCTGTTGTCCTTACGGATACGTATGGATCCGCTTGTGTGTCATCTGTTGCTTTTTCCTTGCTGCTTTTAATATTCCCTCTTTGTACTTGATCTTTGTTAATTTGTTTAATACGTGTCTTGGGGTGTTTCGCCTCAGTTCAGTTCAATTGCTCAGTCATGTCTGATTCCGTGACCCCATGAATCACAGCACACCAGGCCTCCCTGTCCATCACGAACCCCTGGAGTTCACTCAGACTCACGCCCATCGAGTTGGTGATACCATTCAGCCATCCTCTGTCATCCCCTTCTCCTCCTGCCCCCAATCCCTCCCAGCATCAGGGTCTTTTCCAGTGAGTCAGCTCTTCGCATGAGGTGGCTAAAGTACTGGAGTTTCAGCTTTAGCATCATTCCCTCCAAAGAACACCCAGGGTTGATCTCCTTCAGAATGGACTGGTTGGGTCTCCTTGCAGTCCAAGGGACTCTCAAGAGTCTTCTTCAACACCACAGTTCAAAAGCATCAATTCTTCGCCGCTCAGCCTTCTTCAAAGTCCAACTCTCACATCCATACAAGACTACGGGAAAAACCATAGCCTTGACTAGACGGACCTTAGTCGGCAAAGTAATGTCTCTGCTTTTCAATATGCTATCTACGTTGGTCATAACTTTTCTTCCCAGGAGTAAGCGTCTTTTAATTTCATGGCTGCAGTCACCATCTGCAGTGATTTTGGAGCCCAGAAAAATAAAGTCTGACACTGTTTCCACTGTTTCCCCATCTATTTCCCATGAAGTGATGGGACCGGATGCCATGATCTTCGTTTTCTGAATGCTGAGCTTTAAGCCAACTTTTTCACTCTCCTCTTTCACTTTCATCAAGAGGCTTTTTAGTTCCTCTTCACTTTCTGCCATAAGGGTGGTGTCATCTGCATATCTGAGGTTATTGATATTTCTCCCGGCAATCTTGATTCCAGCTTGTGCTTCTTCCAGTCCAGCGTTTCTCATGATGTACTCTGCATAGAAGTTAAATAAGTAGGGTGACAATATACAGCCTTGACACACTCCTTTTCCTATTCTGAACCAGGCTGTTGTTCCATGTCCAGTTCTAACTGTTGCTTCCTGACCTGCATATAGGTTTCTCAGGAGGCAAGTCAGGTGGTCTGGTATTCCCATCTCTTTCAGAATTTTCCACAGTTTATTGTCATCCACACAGTCAAAGGCTTTGGCATAGTCAATAAAGCAGAAATGGATGTTTTCTGGAACTCTCTTGCTTTTCCATGATCCAGCGGATGTTGGCAATTTGATCTCTGGTTCCCCTGCCTTTTCTAAAACCAGCTTGAACATCTGGAAGTTCATGGTTCACGTATTGCTGAAGCCTGGCTTGGAGAATTTTGAGCATTACTTTACTAGCATGTGAGATGAGTGCAATTGTGCAGTAGCCTGAGCATTCTTTGGCATTGCCTTTCTTTGGGATTGGAATGAAAACTGACCTTTTCCAGTCCTGTGGCCACTGCTGAGTTTTCCAAATTTGCTGGCATATTGAGTGCAGCACTTTCACAGCATCATCTTTCAGGATTTGAAATAGCTCAACTGGAATTCCATCACCTCCGCTAGCTTTGTTCATAGTGATGCTTCCTAAGGCCCACTTGACTTCACCTTCCAGGATGTCTGGCTCTAGGTGAGTGAGCACACCATCGTGATTATCTGGGTTATGAAGATCTTTTTTGTACAGTTCTTCTGTGTATTCTTGCCACTGCTTCTTAATGTCTTCTGCTTTTGTTAGGTCCATACCATTTCTGTCCTTTATTGAGCCCATCTTTGTATGAAATGTTCCCCTGGTATCTCTAATTTTCTTGAAGAGATCTCTAGTCTTCCCCCTTCTGCTGTTTTCCTCTATTTCTTTGCACTGATTGCCGACGAAGGCTTTCTTATCTCTCCTTTCTATTCTTTGGAACTCTGAATTCAGATGGGTATATCTTTCCTTTCCTCCTTTGCTTTTTGCTTCTTTTCACAGCTATTTGTAATACCTCCTCAGACAGCCATTTTGCTTTCTTGCATTTCTTTTCCATGGGGATGGTCTTGATCCCTGTCCCCTGTACAATGTCACGAACCTCATTCCATAGTTCATCAGGCACTCTATCTATCAGATCTAGGCCCTTAAATTTATTTCTCACTTCCACTGTATAATCATAAGGGATTTTATTTAGGTCATACCTGAATGGTCTAGCAGTTTTCCCTACTTTCTTCAATTTGAGTCTGAATTTGGGAATAAGGAGTTCATGATCTGAGCCACAGTCAGCTCCTGGTCTTGTTTTTGTTGACTGTATAGAGCTTCTCCATCTTTGGCTGCAAAGAATATAATCAATCTGATTTCAGTGTTGACCATCTGGTGATGGTTTATCCTCAGGTTTATCCTAGTTGGGACTCTCTGGGTTTCTTGGACTTGGGTGGCTATTTCCTTCCCCACTTTAGGGAAGTTTTCAACTATTATCTCCTCAAGTATTTTCTCATGCCCTTTCTTTTTGTCTTCTTCTTCTGGGACTCCTATGATTCCAATGTTGGGGCGTTTAATGTTGTCCCAGAGGTCTGTGAGGTTGTCCTCATGTATCTTTTTTCCTCTCTGCCTTATTTACTTCCACCATTCTGTCTTCCAGCTCACTCTCCCTCTCTCCTGCCTCAGTTGCTCTGTCGGTTCCCTGCAGGGTGCTCTTGGTCTTGGTTACCGCATTGCCATCACTGACTTCTCTTCTTCCAAGTCCTGGTGAAACATCTCTCGCATCTCCTCAGCCCTTGCTGCTAGTCTACTTATCTGCATCTCCATTTTGTTTTCAAGATTTTAGATCATTGTTACTATCATTATTCTGAATTCTTTTTCAGGTAGGCTCCCTATCTCCTCTTTGGTTTGGTTTGGTGGCGTTTGCTGCTGGTGCTAAGTTGCTCCAGTCGTGTCCGACTCCGTGCGACCCCATAGACGGCAGCCCGCCAGGCTCCCCCGTCCCTGGGATTCTCCAGGCAAGAACAGTGGAGTGGGCTGCCATTTCCTTCTCCAATGCAGGAAAGTGAAAAGTGAAAGTGAAGTCATTCAGTCGTGTCTGACTCTTAGCGACCCCATGGACTGCAGCCCACCAGGCTCCTCTGTCCATGGGATTTTCCAGGCAAGAGTACTGGAGTGGGTTCCACTGCCTTCTCCGTTGGTGGCCTTTACCTGCTGAATATTTCTCTGCCTTTTCATTTTATTTAAATTGCTGTGTTTGGGGTGGCCTTTCTGCAGGCTGGAAGTTTGTGGTTCCTCTTTATTGTGGAGCTTGCTCCCTGTGGATGGAGTTGGACTAGGGGCTTGTGACGGTTTCCTGATTAGGGGAGCTTGTATCTATGTTCTGGTGGATGGAGCTGGATCTCCTCTCTCTGGAGTGCAATGAAGTATCCAGTAGTGAGCGTTGGGGTGTCTATGGGTTTGGCATGACTTTGGGCAGCCTGTCTTTCAATGCTAGGGCTGTGTTCCGGCATTGCTGGAGAATTAGTGTGGTATGTCTTGCTCTGGAACTTGTTAGCTCTTGGGTGGAGCTTGGTTTCAGTGCAAGTATGGAGGCTTTTGGATGAGCTCGTCTATTAATGTTCCCTGGAATCAGGAGTTCTCTGGTGTTCTCAAGTTTTGGATTTAAGCCTTCTGCCTCTGGCTTTCAGTCTTATTCTTACAGTAGCCTCAAGACTTCTCCACCCATACAGCATCGATGATAAAACACCCAGGTTAATGGTGAAAAAATTTTCCACAGTGACAGACACCCAGAGAGGTTCACAGTTACGTGGAGAAGAGGGAGGAGGGACATAGAGGTGACCAGGGAGGAGAAGACAGAGGGTCCAAAGTGCAAAGACCAGTCCAGCCAGTAATCAGCTCCCTAGGTGCTCTCCACAGCGTGGAACACCCAGAGAGGTTCACAGAGATACGCAGAGAAGAGGTGGTGGAGGGGGAAACAGAGGTGACCTGGGGGAGGAAAGGGAGAGTCAGAAGGGGAGAGAGCAGTCAAGCCATTAATCACACCCGAGTGAAAATGGATATTAAAGATTTTACTCTTAAAGGTACAAAGTGTGTTAGTCGCTCAGTCGTGTCTGACTCTTTGCAATCCCATCAACCATACAGTCCATGGAATTTTCTAGGCCAGAATACTGGAGTGGGTAGCTTTTCCTTTCTCCAGAGGATCTTCCTAACCAAGGGGTTGAACCCAGGTCTCCCGCATTGCAGGCGGATTCTTTACCAGCTGAGCCACAAGGAAGCCCAAAAATACTGGAGTGGGTAGCCTATCCCTTCTCCAGGGGATCTTCCCAACCCAGGAATTGAACTAGAGTCATCTCCTGCATTGCAAGTGGATTCTTTACCAACTGAGCTATCACAAAATTGATAACAAATATCAAAAAGCAAAGATTAAAAATCTAGAGTAGAGGTTAGACTCTCAAAAATACAATATTAAAAATACAGAAGAAAACCACAAAAATTATAAAATATATATATGAAATTTGCTTTTAAAATTGGGTCTTTTTTTGCAAGGTAATAGTAGGTTATAAAAATGAAAACTAAAGGAGTAATAAAGAACTTAATCTTTTTTTAATTTAAAAATGGTAATAGTAAAAATATTTTTAGGAATTTCCCTGGGGCTGTTGTGCCAGCCCAGTATTTTGGATGATGTACTCTGCAGAGAAGTTGAATAACCAGGGTGACAATATACAGCAATGATGTTCTCCTTTCCCAGTTGGGAACCAGTCCATTGTTCCCTGTCCAGTTCTAACTGTTGCTTCTTGACCTGCGTACAGATTCTCAGGAGGCAGGTAAAGCAGTCTGGTTTTCCCATCTCTTTAAGAATTTTCCACAAAGATCTTATTGACTCAGGGATTGAACCCTGGTCTCCTACATTGGAGGCAGATTCTTTACCATCTGAGCCACATGGAAGCCCATGTAAGTCTGTAAGCCCTGCTTGAATGTTAAAGGAAGTGACCAATAAAATCCTAAATTCTGCCAACCCCTAAGGCAGCAACTAATTTCATTTTTGCATTTTCTCGTCCTGTTTTTATATTAAAAACAATAGAGTATACATAGTTATAAAAAGAGTGAAGTATTGTTACTAATCCATTATTTAGGTTTCTGATTCTCACTGCACTAGACAAGAAAATGTGAAGAATATTTTATCACATACAGTCTTCCCCCTACTTTTGGAATTCCCTCCCCAGTGAAGTCTTATAAGTGATATTTCTGGAGAAAGGGTTATAAACTCATGTGTGACCTGTGAAAGAAGTCTAGCACCCAGTAAAAGCTTCAAGATGTCTGTCCCACCTTCCTACCGCAAAACAATCACACACACCAAGAATGCAGAACACTAGATCCCCTTTGCACAAAGCCTGCTGCTTCCCGCCGCCACCACCAGCTCCTGCCACCTCCATCTCCGAGAGCTTTCCTAAATCCACTCATCCTCTGCATCCCAACAGCCACTGGCCCCGTCCAAAGCACTGCCATCGCCCACCGGGCAGTCAGCCGATTCACCCCACATCTACTGCTGCTTCCTCTCGTCTGGCTTTGCTGGCTTTTCACAACACGTCCGCTCATCTTGCATCGTGGCTCAAGGGCTCCCAGCGGGGTCCATGGCATCCTGACGACCACCTCTGCGGGGCTCCGTCGCATAGCACACTCCCAGCCAGGCCCCTGCTTCTCTGGCTTCCCGGCAGGAGGGGCTCAGGCCCCTCCTGAACCCTGTTGCCACACACATACACAGCCAGGCCCCTCGACCCCAAGCTCCCTCGCATGTTACAGGCATTAGTTTAAAACACCACTGTCTCAGCCCATGACAGGCTCAACAGATTATCAAATGAATGAACATTTTGAAATACTGATACTATCAAATGAATAAAATATTTTTTGACATTTCATTTTTAGTTGGGGAATAACTGCTTTATAATACCGTGTTGCGTGCTGCCACATACCGACATGAATCAGTCATAGGTATACACACATCCCTCCGTCTTAAACCTCCCACCCGTCCCACCCTCTCCACGTTGTCACAGAGCGCCAGGTTTGACTCCATGCATCATACAGCGAACGCCCACCGGCTCTCTGTTCTACGTGTGGTGGCATGCGCGCTCCCAGGCTGCTCTCCCCGCCCTCTCCTTCCCTGCCACCCTGCACCCACAAGGCTGTTCTGTCTGCGCCTCCACCGCTGCCCTGCAAGCAGGTGGGCCACTGCTATGTTTCCAGATTCCATGTGCATGCACGCGTGCTAAGTCACTTCAGTTGCGTCCAACTCTGTGCGACCCTCTGGACTGCAGCAGCCCGCCAGGCTCTTCTGCCCAGGAGATTCTCCAGCAAGAATCCTGGACTGGTCTGCCACTTCCTCCTCCAAGGGACCTTCCCACTCCAGGGACTGGACCAGCGTCTCTTCCGTCTGCCTGCATTGGCAGGCGGGTTCTTCACCACTGGCGCCACCTGGGAAGCCCATATGTATGTGAGGATAAACTTAGTTTTTCTCTTTCTCACTTACTCCACTATGCGTAACAGGTCCTAGATTCATCCACTTCATTAGAACTGACTCAAATGCATTCCTCCCTATGGTTGAGTTATATACAAGTACCACAGTCTCTTTATCCATTCATTTGTTGGTGGACATCAAGGCTGCTTCCATGTCCTAGCTACTGGAAATGGTGCTGCAGTGAACACTGGGGTACGTGTGTCTTTTTCAATTACGGTTTCCTCAGGGTATATGCCCAGTAGAGGAATCGCTGGGTTATGTGGTAGTTTTATTCTTAGTTTATTAAGGAAGCTCTATGCTGTTCTCCATGGTGGCTGTATCAATTTACATTCCCACCAACAATGCAAGAGGGTTCCCTTTTAACACACCCTCTCCAACATTTATTGTTTGTAGATTTTTTTATGATAGCCACTCTGACTCGTGTGAGGTGATATTTCATGGCAGTTTTGATTTGCATTTCTCTAATAATAAGCAACGTTGAGCATCTTTTCCTGTGTTTATGAGCCACCTGTATGTCGTTTTTGGAGAGATGTCTGTTTAGATCTTCTCACTTTTTACAAATATTGATATTAAATACCTTTAAAAATATTTTGGTAATTTTATTTGACTCAATCAATGCAGACCTTTTCCCATCATCTAGATCAGTAAAACTCTGAGGAAAGTACTCTAGGTAAGCAGCTTTCTTCTTGGTCCTGAACATATACACACACACACACATTTTCCCCCTCACTTTAATGAAAATGAAAGAGAATCACATTCTAAGTGAACTCAGAGAGACTCAGACTCACTTACACGTCAGATACTGAGTATGTGCTTTACACAACAGTCACCAAAATGTTTCCTTAAATGGCAAGCTCACCCACATTTGTTTTTAATGAATGTAATTAATTATTTCAATTTATACAAAACCTTTCCAAAACAGAATAACCAGGGCTCAGCAGAGTGAAGGACGACAGCTTCATCACGGCTGTCAATGAGGCATCGCGTCACCTCCACGTTACTGCAGCCGCGATGAGACTTAAACTGACCGCTCACCTGTGAGAGCACCCGCTCTGCAACAGGGACGGCCCTACACGCTCAGCCTTGAACTAACCCCCACTGGGGCAGCGATTCCATGCTCATCGACTCTAAAGCTTGAATTAATAAAGGAAATCAAAGCACTGGGTTTAATTCTCTTCTGCTGCTGCTGCTGCTAAGTCGCTTCAATCGTGTCCGACTCTGTGCGACCCCATAGACGGCAGCCCGCCAGGCTCCCCCATCCCTGGGATTCTCCAGGCAAGAATACCGGAGTGGGTTGCCATTTCCTTCTCCAATGCAGGCAAGTGAAAAGTGAAAGGGAAGTCGCTCAGTCGTGTCCGACTCTTAGCAACCCCATGGACTGTAGCCTACCAGGCTCCTCCGTCCATGGGACTTTCCAGGCAAGAGTACTGGAGTGGGGTGCCATAGCCTTCTCCGAATTCTGTTCTAGGGATCCTAAACACCCTATGTGCACCTAAGAAACAGTGATTAAGACCATAAAAATACTTTTACTTCCTTTATGAAGCATGTTTTATATTCAAACTGAAAACTGCAAAAATCATGACAGGAACAAAAGAAAGTGCACTCCTCACAGCAGGCAGCAAGGGCGCACTATGGAGTCCCCAGCCTGAACCACACACAGGAGGAGCTTCAGTGTAGATAAGCGCACCACAGCCGTCTTTGCAAGGGCCAACTTCTCTAAACAAGGAGCTTTAAACTTACGTTGCAATATGTTAAAATTATGTTGAAACAGAGACCCTGGAACTTTTATTGCAAGCTAATATCCTAGAACTCCCCATATGAACCAAATAAGGAAATCAGTTCATTTCAGTTGCTCAGCCATGTCCAACTCTTTGAGACCTCCATGGACTGCAGCACGCCAGGCCTCCCTGTCCATCACCAACTCCTGGAGTTTACTGAAACTCATGTCCATTGAGTCAGTGATGCCATCCAACCATCTCATCCTCTGTCGTCCTCTTCTCCTGCCTTCAATCTTTCCCAGCATCAGGGTCTTTTCAAATGAGTCACTTTCACATCAGGGGGCCAAAGTATTGGAGTTTCAGCTTCAGCATCAGTCCTTCCAATGAATATTCAGGACTGATTTCCTTTAGGATGGACTGGTTGGATCTCCTTGCAGTCCAAGGGACTCTCAAGAGTCTTCTCCAACAGCACAGTTCAAAAGCATCAATTCTTCAGGGCTCAGCTTTCTCTTTATAATCCAATTCTCACATCCATACATGACTACTGGAAAAGTCATAGCTTTGACTAGATGGACCTTTGTTGGGAAAGTAATGTCTCTGCTTTTTAATATGCTGTCTAGGTTGGTCATAACTTTTCTTCCAAGGGAAAAGCGTCTTTGAATTTCATGCTGCAGTCACCATCTGCAGTGATTTTGGAGCCCAGGAAAATACCCCACTGTTACCCCAACTATTTGCTATGAAGTGATGGGACCGGATGCCACAATCTTAGTTTTCTGAATGATGAGTTTTAAGCCAACTTTTTCACTCTCCTCTATCACTGTCTTCAAGAGGCTCTTCAGTTCTTCACTTTCTGCCATAAGGGTGGTGCCATCTGCATATCTGAGGTTACTGATATTTCTACAGGCAATCTTGATTCTAGACTGTGCTTCCTCCAACCCAGAGTTCTCATGATGTACTCTGCATAGAAGTTAAATAAGCAGGGTGACAATATACAGCCTTGACGTACTCCTTTCCCAATTTGTACCCTGTCTGTTGTTCCATGTCCAGTTCTAACTGTTGCTTCCTGACCTGCATACAGATTTCTCAAGAGGCAGGTCAAGTGGTCTGGTATTCTCATCTCTTTAAGAATTTTCCAGAGCTTGTTGAATAAGGAAATATATTTCCTCAAAAGGCAAATGTTCAATCAATCTGAAGCCTCCATAAAAAAGAAAAACACGCTGTTAAGTTCTCTGTAATGCGTACTGTATTAACCTTCAAAGTGTTAAGAGCCTAACAGCATCTCCAAATGCTGCTCAGGCTGTCCTCTGAGGCTCTGCCACCTCCCCGCTCTGCCGCCAGACGCGAACAGCCAGGCCCTGAGTCACGGTGGGGGCTGCAGCATCTGCGAGTCTCCTCCACCGTCCTGTGAGCCCAGGAGGGCCGCTCTGACAGCTGGGGAAGCCCAGACTTCAGGGAGCGCCAGGCACGGCCAGAGAGCAAGCCCAGGTCCCTTTCTTGATGTATGTTCTCAGCACCCCACCCGCTTCCAGTACTTGACAGGTCCCTGCTCCGGCCTCCTGTTTCCTAAGGCTTTTTTAAAATATAGGAATGGAGCAAGGTTTTTTAAAATTACAAAAACAGCCCATGAATACACTGGTCAACAACTGAGACAGTCTGTGAGCACACAGGGTGGAGATGTGAGCCGCTCTCCGCTCCCGCGCTGGCCATCCAGGGCAAGCGGCAAGGCTCGGGGAGTCTGGAGCGCTGGAGGTGATGGGGAGAGCTCTTACACGGGAGGACAGGCCACAGTGCGGCAAGACGGCGCGTGCCAGAGCGCCTCCTGCTCAGGCTCTGAGTGCCTCCAAATACCTCACTGTCCAGAATTCTTAAAGAGGTATTCATCTTGGGTAAAAAAAAAAAAAAAATACACTGCATTACTCAAGTCCTCAAGAGTTTATATTGAAAAAAGAGCTCAGGCAGGAGCCTGGACAGATGTGGTGATGCATCCACCGAGTCAGAGCCCCCAGCCCTGCCCTACGTGGAGCTTTCTGACTGTGGCATCGCACCTGGCGTGTTGATTTCACATCTGTCTCCCCTACAAAGACCCCAGAGATGCCTTTATTCTAAAGATGTTTATCACACCATTACTACAAAACTAGAGAGAAACCAAATTCCAACATACAAAGGCATATTAAATTCCTTCAGGGTCAGAGCAGGTCAGAAACAAACCCAAATCCAAACAAGACAGGGAAAAGCTGGTAAAAGCCCCCATGTGTCCACTCAGCAGTGTCTGGTGCAATGCTCACAATGAATCTTTACAGAGACGCCGCCGCACTACGGAAACGCTTACGTGCACGGAGACCTTGAAGCAAAACGGAGCGTGTGCATAGCCCTGCGAGCCAACTCGACTCCAGTTTCTCTGAGTGAGTATATTCGTCCAGGTGACCACCGAGTAAATACACTGATAATGCTCGTTTTCCTCCCATACAGTATTTTTCTTTTTAAGTAGCATATGTTTTTATAGTAGGGAGAAAAGACATATATAATTATTATCATTATTTTTTAAAAGCCCTGTATACCTGAGACGTGACAGCAGATTCTAAGCAGCCCTCACAGGAGGAGGGCTGAGTCACGGCACAGGGCTACCTCCCCTGCACTCAGTGAGGCTGGTCAATGGACCTGTGTGTGGTCCAAGGAGAGGCGGACGGGGCACGAGCCACGGGCAGGAGCCCTCCTCCAGCACGTAGGCCTGCCTCAGTGTCTGGGGAGGCCGTCCGTCTCACCCACCAGAACGTGGGCTCCCAAAGGCCCAGCAGCATTCCTTCCTTGGGTTCCCCCCACCCCGCAACCCGACGAAGCCCCACAAGGCTGCCTCCTCGGCCATGCCCTCCTATTCCAACGCAAGCCCCCTGCTATTCCAACGCATGCCGTGCAAAGGGCGGGGTCTTGGGGCTGCCTGCTGTCTGGCTCGTCCTCACGCCACTCCAGGGGCTCCAGCTGCCTTCTCTGCTCACAGCCCGCAACGAGCGGGACCCACCAGCATCCACTGACGCCACTGCCAGGGAGCCTGGCATCGCCCCCGGGCCGCTGGCTACGGACACGCACCACCTTGAGCCTCTGCTCTCCCTCCCGAGTGCTTTCGCGGCACTGTCACCGGGGCGCCCGTAGGAGGCTGTGTGTCCGCTCAGTGTCTTTCTGAACAGGATCCAAGCGCAGCCCCACAAACCACCGTAAACACGGAAGCCAGGGGTCTTGCTGGCAGGCAGACCCCAGGGCGCGTTTCGATCAGAGCTCTGTCCCAAGAGAACACCCGCTTCTCCTGCTGGTTCAGGTCTCACCGCAGCCTGGGGTCCAGGCTGCAAGCACTCCCTACCTGAGCTCCATGACGGGGGCGAACAGCATGCTGAGGAGTGCAGGGAGGCCTGGGATGTGCGGCATCAGGGAGGTCTCCCGCAGCAGCATGGTGGACCCTGCGGACAGGCCCGGCGGGGGGCAGGCAGTCACCGCGGGCGCCACGCCTCCGCTGCCCGCGGCCACGCCCGCCCCATGCTCAGGCCTCCCGCCCTGCGTGCAGCTGTCCCACAGACGCCAGGCAGGGCAGAGCTCCCCGGTGCGGGTCCCCAGGCCCCCCAAGGGAAACCCACCGCCTAAGGCCCTGGCTTTGACCCTGTCCTGTTTGGTTACTCCTCCTCTCCTTCCTCCTCAGGCCAAGACCTGGGATTCACCCTCCTGTCCGGCCAAGATAACGGAAAGCATGGACGGCCAAGAAGTCCATCCCTGCGCCCCCGCGCAGGGAACAGGAAGGCTGGGACACTCCAGCTCACAAGCTCACACCCGCCGATGCACTCAGAAGAGAGTCCAAGAGCTGGGCCGCAGGCGTGAGGCTGCTCCCGACCTCAGGACAGACATCCTGCCCTGGAGTCTGGCAGGGAGCAGGGAGGGTGGCGTGGCCCCCCACTCACCGGTGGTGTTCACAGAGAGTGACGCGGCGACCAGCAGCCGCTGGTGTGCGTCCTCGGGGCTGTCGCTGATGATGACCGAGTTGATGCTTTCCTTCTCAATCCAGACGCACCTGAAAGGAGAGCTGCCAGGAGAGGCGGCCCCTCCACGAGGCAGCGCCTGACGCCAGACCAGGAGGAGCCACTTCAGAGACAGGCCGACTCGCAAACACAGCGCCCGACCGACTGCTGGGAGGCCGCGGCCCATCTCCATGGAGTCTCCTCGCCCTGCTGTCCCAGCCACGCCCGGACCCACGTGCTGCCCTGGCACAAACCTCCACCTCCAGCCAGACAGCCGCCCGCGCTGCCCACCTGCAGCGGCTGCTGCCTGCCTCCCGGCAGGCTGTCCCTGGACACCCGCCTGCGGGAAGCCCAGCCCGGCCCACCTGCCCCCTGCTCACAGCAGCCCAACATGGCCCCCTCCACGCCTGCTCCTCCCGAACCTTTGACTCTAATCACGGGCCAGGCTGTCGAGTCCACACTGAAAGCTCTCATGAGCTTTCTGCTCCTCCTGCGGTGGACACAGTCCACAGTGACCCGCCTGGAGCGCGGAGGGAACAGCCTCCGGAGTCTCTCCTCCGTGTGGGCCCGCACCCTCTCAAGTGCTCACTGGGCACCTGCAGACCCTGGGACTCTTGCTGCAAACCGGGGGCTGAGCTCTGCGTTTCTAACAGGCTCTTGAGGACACATCTGCTGCTAGTTCTGGAGGGGACTCTGGCAAACCAGGGTTTTCCCCTGCAGCACAAGCGACTGTTTAAGATGCACAAAATGAGGCTTCTCATGCTTCTCAGGAGGAACAGACTCGTGAGGCTTGGCGCCCCGCACCTCCCAGCAGTCCTCTGCTCTCACTCCCCGTCCTCAGGGGAGCACTCGCTCCAGATCCGGCCTGCACCCTCTGCTGCCAGGACCCTCCCACAGCCTTCGCCCTGCCAGCATGATGCTCCTGGTCTTCACTCCTCCGCACACTCCAGGTCTCAGACTTCTGAAACCCGATGGCCTTCCGAGTGTGGTCAGGGCGCTCTGAGACACCTCCAAGATGTTCCATGAGCCCATCAAGAGCCACACCAGCCCACCGTGAAGTCAGAGGTTTCCTCTGTCCTGCCGCTGTGCCCGCTGGATCCATAACGTGGGAGGCACACCACCTGTGAGGTGGTCACTAGTGCCCTCCCTAAACTCCTCCAGGACACAGCAGGCACGACAGACCTGCTGGACGAATGACGACGACGCTGAGAACAGAAATGACGAGGGCCCTGACGAAGCCCAGGCCTCAGCAGAACGGCTTTCACCTAAGAGAATGTGAGAACCTCAGGTCTGCAGCGAGCGCAGGCCAGAGGCCTTAGCAAAGGCAGCACGTTCCGAGAGGCTAGACATAGAAAAGCTTAGTTTCTGGTAAGCCCTGTGAACAGAGGAGCAGAGAAAGACGCTTCGTGGGAATCTTAATCATACCTGAACTTGGATATTCTGGTCAGACTATGACACTTCAGCTCGTAAGGGTTAAAAGGCCCGTGAAGTACTGCCTGTACACACAAAACATATTAGATGTTACCGGTAAGTAAAATGCCACTTCACTTTCATTTTAAAAATCCAAAAGTCAGCTCTCAGTTTAAAAGAAAGGAAAAAAGCTACATCTTAGTCATAAGGTCTTGAAGATCTAATGGGGGAAAAATGCCTTAAAAGAGGTATTCTCCTGGGATGCACCTGTTTCCATCAATGGTTTGCTAACCTTCATATTCTGCATATAAAATACATCTATACACACACACACATACAAGATTAAAAGGAAACACAGGCAGACACTTCTGTGAAAGGACCCTCTTCACTGCAACAGCAGGCCTGAGATCACACAGCCAACAGCCAGGGCGACAAGAGCAGAGCCCCTGACTGGGCCGAGGGGACATGTCCCAGCCAGCCCGCCCGCCAGACGCCTCCCTGGGACGAAGCTGAGCCCTGATGCTGGTTCTCCGGAGCCCACAGCTGTGCTCCCCTCCATCTGACGAGCAAGCACTGGTCACTGTGACTGGAAACGCAGCCTGCCACCCAACTGCCCAGCTTTGTTACAAAGCTCCCGTCTATCCTGCCTCCTCAGAACTGTCAGAGAGGCTGCCTCCCAGGCTTGAGTCCTCAGAAAGTCCGCCAAATATAATAAACATAATCCTCAGCTTTTAGGCTGTGTAATTTTTTTCACATGGCATTGCCTCTGGAAAGGTTGGCTTAAAAAAGAACCACTCAAAAAAAAAAAAAAAAAGAACTAGTCAAAAGCCCGTCTCTACAGTAAACTCTAGGTTTTTCTCACATTAATACAGGCTCCACAGTGAGAGAAGCAACAGCACTAAAAACCAAGCACAAAAAGCCGCCATGACTTCCAGCTGCAACTCAGCTTATAGCTGCAGAGTGACTCAGAGTTCCTAACTGCACTTTGGAATAACTCCTGTAAGTTACCTTGCAGTTCGGGTTACCCAGCTTATTGGAAGAAAAGCTCTCTAACAAAATCCGGATCAGGCGCTTTTCGTCATCTTTCACAGGAGACGCTGTGGACACGTCTGTCAGGCCTTCTACTGATTTGGAAAAGAGACCCTTGAGAACTTCGTGGCTTTGCTAAACAAAATAAGAAAAATCCATTTTGCTGAAAGGAAAACCAGTATTGAAAACATCTTATTCCAAATTAGTCAAAGCATCTCACAGGCACGACCTTGTCATCAGGGTGGATAATTAAGAGACCACTAAGACACCCTGATGGTGTCAGATCATTGAGACGCCAAAAGGCAATTTATCGATTCAAACAAAAGAAGACAGAGCTCACTGAAGGCTCAGCTCATTAGCCTTTACTAACTTTCTGCCAAAGTGAAAGTCACTCAGTCGTGTCTGACTCTGCAACCCTGGACATATACAGTCCATGGAATTCTCCAGGCCAGAAGACTGGAGTGGGTAGCCTTTCCCTTCTCCAGGGAATCTTCCCAACCCAGGGATCAAACCCAGGACACCAGCGTTGCAGGAGGATTCTTCACCAGCTGAGCCACCAGGGAAGCTTTCAGCCATCAGAGAACCGAAGAGTGACTCAGCGTTTTTGTGCAAAATGTCAGCTGCATCCTGGGACTGTGACCAGGACCCCCAGTGCGTTTTCTCAAGTGGAAGCACAAACCCAGCTGGCTCTATGGTGACGTTTTCCTGCTGGTTTGCCCCCTGCCCAACCCAGTACCTCATCCCCACCAGAAATTATAGAAGGAACCACCTTCAACATGAGCCTCAAAGTGGCATCTCAAACTTTCAGATCAAGAAAGGCAGCTTCAGAAATGGTTTTGAAATAAACAGATGAAAAACATTTTGAAATGTTTCAAATGCTTGAAACAAATATTTTATAAAGGAATTATAAAATTCATTAGCGAGATAAATCTTGGAATCCATTTTTTTAAAACTCCCCAAAGAGAGAACATTTTAACATCTAAGTTTCGTTCCAAGAAGAAAAAGAAAAAAAAAAAAAAAAAAAACACAGCTTCATAACCGGAAACCAACAGGAACAGTACCTGGCCACCAAATCACCTGGCCACCAAGATTTGGTCTCAAAGAAACTAGAAGACATTTAGGAAGGAACCACAGGTCTCAACACACTGATCGCTGTCCAGCTCTGCAGCGCTTGGGATCCTGAGAGCGGGAGAGGCCCCCTCTGCCTCACTCCCCACCCCGCCCACGGGCGCGCACACGCACACACGCACTCCATCCACGGGCAGCACGCACCTTGGACTCATAGGGCTCCTCGGCCGGCTCGGCGTAGCCCTGGCTGATGAGGATGCTCCGTACGCTGACCGTGTCCTGCAGCCCTGAGGGGAGGTAGGCGTCCACGTGCAGGACGCTGTGCACCATGGAAAAGACCCTCACCAGGAGGGTGCGGCCGCTGACCAGAGCGGAGAAGCGCCGGCCGGCCGCGGCGCTCCAGCGCTCGCCGCACACCAGGCACCTCGCCGACGGCCGCATCTTGCAGATCTTGAACTCCAGGGCCTGCAGGACGGACGGCAGGGCCTGACCCTCAGCCCAGACGCCACCCAAAGCAGGCCTGGGCGGGGTCTGCACCAGGGACCGTCCCGGGTCCTACTGGAAGCATGTCAGGGTGACCGAGGATGTCACAGGTAAAATCACACGGTTTCGTCAGTCAATGACAAAAAAGCTTAGAATGACTTTTACAAAGCACAGGTGGAAAAGCATTATAAACTTCACTAAGTTTGAAACCCTCCATGTACTTTTAACTTGCTCCAGAAGTACTATCAGCAAAAACATCTACAGCAATATATCTTGGGGAAGAAGCAGAAACCAGACTAGGGGAGTATAACATACTGAGTGCCTTCCTACTCTGGGTCTTGGCCCAACTGCACGCTGAGAGGCGAGCCCTGACCTCCAAGACCCCTCCAGCTTCACACGCTCAGGCCACAGGAGTGTGTCCCCCTCACCTGAAAGGGCAGCTCAAGGAACCGGCAGGGCATCTCCCTGAGGACGCCCAGCGCCACGCGCGCTCTGTTCCCGTAGTCCACAAAGAACACCTAGAGGAGGCGGGTGTGTGTCAGCGCAGGCCCGGCCAGGAGCCCAGACGCGGCCGCCCCAGCCCAGCCCGCTTCTCGGGACTCCCAGGACGGGGCGAGGCCTCAGGCCACTGAGGGAAGGCGCTTTCCGTCTGCACCACTTCTCTGATTGTAACTATTTTATATTTAGTTTCCACGTGAAAAGACAAAGGCTTTCTGTCAACTGTGTGACTCTGCCTCATTTCCGTCTGCGAGACTTATTACAGAGAAACATACCTCGGCAGAATTTCCAGAAACATAGAGGACCTGAGCTCTGAAGTAGCTTTCTTTATCACTGTCGGCAAAGGGAGCCAGGCAGACTTGGTCGGGGTGGGGGTGGACAGGCAGGGGCACCAGCGTGAGGCGGTTTATCTCGGCAGTCAGACTCTTCAGGAACTCCCAGCTCTTCTCATCGGTCCTATACCCCCAGAAGTGTCCCACTTCAACCACCTAGAGCGGAGGAGGAGACGGGCCCTGCAGAGGATCTCCATCTAGAGGGACAGGCGCGCCTGCTGCAGGCCTGACGTGCCCCCCCTCCCCGACCGCAGGTCACAAGCTATACCCCCTGGTCCCTAAGGTTCTCTAGGCTCTGAGTCGGTGCTCGTGAGAAAACGGGGGTCCCGGTCAAGCGAGGTGAGTGACTGTGACGCACGCCAGCACTGCAGGCTCTGGGGCCACGTGAGGTCAGGGCTATTCCATCTAACCAGCCCCCAGGACCCGCCGAGCCCCCAGAGCCCCCACGGGTTCTCTGGGCAAACCCCGGCCCCCAGCGTGGCGTGGGGCAGAGTGCGGACGGCCTCGCCTGCTGCTGCCCCCACACGGCCCAGGCTGCGCTGCTGCAGCCCTCCAGGCGGCAGGAGGCCAGGCTGCTATGGGGAGTCTCCCAGGGAAGGGGACCACGCATTTGCCAGGAAGCCTGCGGCATTTTAACTGAAATTTTATTTTGAAGAAGTAAAAACTACACTCCAGTGAATAATGCTGCCGATGCTGGCTTTGCTGATACAACTGAATTACAGAGGTAAACAGCACCACGCCAGTAACATTCCACCTGCACCTTACTGCTAAAACTGGTGCTTTTCAGCATTTCAAATGTACTGACATTTTAAAAATCAAACTTTGATTCTAGGATGAATATTTGTTTCTTTTTCTGTTACAGCCACGTTTCAATTCACCAAGTGAGAGTAAGTCAAGCTCACCTAGACCGACTCCAGGCGGCCTTTAACAATGCCCTTAGATGATGCTAGTGTGAGCTGTGAGGGCCCCTCACAGGGAGGTTTCTCCACAGTGAGACACAGGACCACACAGTCCATGGCTGGTCAAATCTGAGGATGAGAGGAGCCACGGACAGGGGGCCAACCTAAGTTATCCGAGGACTGACCCCTTGCTGCTCACAGGCCCAGTGTGGGTGACCAGGGTACACAGGCTGCCTGTGGCCACATCTCCACGTCCACTGCCCCGTGTGTTCAACGAGACGATTCTAGACAAAGACGACAGAAGAGCTCTAAGGCTGGGTCGCACCGCTCTCACCTCTGTGACTTCGACTTCGAGGAGGAGGTCTGTGATGGTCTGCGACTTGTCCAGCGTGCTAAAGGAGACGTGAGTGGGATCGACTGTCTGCTTCCGGAAGTCCACGCTCACCCTGTTAAACAGCACTCATCTTAAAAGGCAGCAGAGGTGTTACAAAGAACACGTGTATGCTTACATACGTGAAGTTATTATTTGGACCAGTCCACAGTTACTACAAGAACAGAAGATTTTAATGAAATACAGCTGGTGGTGACGAATCGCATCTCATCTCACACAAGAGACTCTGCCGGTGTCCTACGCTGCCCTGGGGCAGGGGGTGCACCCCGCAGGCACACACCACCCTCTACAAACGTATGCTAACGCTCAAGACCGCCATGGAATTCTGCTTCCAAGGATAGAAATTCTAAATCTGGGAACTGCAAGGTCTCCTGACTTGTGGGTTCGGAGGTGAGTGACCCTGACCTTTAGAAAACCACAAGAATCCACAGCTGTGTCGTGTCACTAGAAAGTCCACGCCTAGGTCATGAGGTCATGTCATTAGAAAACACATACATGGTTTCTTAAACACCCAGTTATCATTCACCCCTTAAAGCAGTAACACAGCAAATGCTAAAATGTGAGGAGATAAAACTCAAGTTTGGGAAAAGGCTTCCTTTCCTTCCTAGTAATTTTATTCTTCCGTAAAGAGGAAGGATGAGAGACCCTGAGCCGCCTCTGCCCCACCCGCAGACCCGTCTGTTAAGTAAGGTGCCTAGGCAGCCCGGCCGCGGGACAGGTGTGCTGCACACGGCCCCAGACTCAGCGCACCCAGCTGCCACCCTCAGAGCCAGGTCATCCCACACCAGCCACACTCTGGGCCACACCTCCCCTCCTCCCACTCCTCGGCTTCCGGTCGGTGCCTCGGGGGCTTACAAGATGACACAGGGCTGCAGCTCTGCGGGCTCACCCTAAAGCAGTCCCCATCAGCAGAGCCGCCAACTGCGGAGCAGCGCCCCGGGCCACGCAGAGCCCCTGCGCTGCCCACCAGGAGCTCCCAAGGGCACTGCCATTCGGTGCCGGGTCAGCCCCGCTGAGGGCAAGGAAGAGCCTCTTACACTTGAGAAAAGGAGTGACGGGAAGGAGCAAGACAGGGCTGGCACCAGGCTCGGTCCCCGGACTCGACTGAAAATGACACAGTGGTTCCGCCTACTCCCCCGGCAGCCTTGACGACAGGCGCCACAGCTGCCGCACAGAGGCAAGCGCTGAGGCTCGAGAGGTCGAGTGGTGTGTTCAGGCGCACGCAGCAGCCCCAGGCCAGTGCTGAGTGGGCACCTGAGCACAGCTAAGCAGTTGTTCTAAAGCGGTATTTGAGGGTGTGTAGGCAGCAGGACAGAGTCGTGCCCACTGGCCTCCTGAGCCTACCTCGTGTTCCGGAGCTTGGACACAGCCCCTCCTTGTACCTTGGCTTCAATCTCCTCTGCAGAGTGAACACTGAGTTCGAGGGATACTTTGAGCTGAGACATCTTGATGGCCATGTACACGGCAGGGAGCGTTTTAAACCTCTCTGTTGGATTGCGTGAAAACTCCACAAAGGCTCTGCTCCACAAATACAGATAAAAAGAAAGCTTATGAGGCGTCTGAAACAGAGGTAAGTGTATATTAATTTTTCTCAAGTTCAGATAAAAGATTTTCAGCTACACCTCTCCTCAGAACTACCTAGTAACTAACTTCTCATCACAGGATCAATCAAGAAGATGTATTCAAGAGGAAACTACTCACTTAAGAGCAATAAAAATTACAATGCTGCTGCTCTGCTCAGTTACTTCAGTTGTGTCCAACTCTATGCGATCCCATAGACGGCAGCCCACCAGGCTCCCCTGTCCCTGGGATTCTCCAGGCAAGAACACTGGAGTGGGTTGCCAGTTCCTTCTCCAATGCATGAAAGTGAAAAGTGAAAGTGAAGTCGCTCAGTCGCGTCCGACTCTTAGCGACCCCACAGACTGCAGCCTCCCAGGCTCCTCCGTCCATGGGATTTTCCAGGCAGGAGTACTGGAGTGGGGTGCCATTGATGACATACCATTAAATTAAAAGCCAGTATCATCCTCACGTATCATGCAGTATAATGTGAAATAAAAACCGACTTCATGTGGAATGTCCAGCTAAGAAATCTTAATTGTCATCATTGGAACAAAGTGATAGGTCTGTGTTTTTTCTATTTTATTGTAGAATAAAATGCAAAGAGAAAACCACACAGCTGAGCAGCTCAGTCATCTCTCTGGTGCCCCTCAAACACCCGGTTTATCACAGTGACGCTGAGGCATGGCCTCCACCCGCCCCGCTCTGCAGGTAAGAATCAAACGCGCAGTGTGGGTGCCCGCCAGGCACGCCCTGGTATAAACGGGAAAACCCTCTCGTTCACACTTGTTGGTGAATGTCAGAACCGCCCAGGTCAAACACCACACTCAGACACAGACTCGTGACCCTCCAGCTGCTGTCCTGGCGAGCGCAAGCCTGGGGGAGCCGGAGCCCTGGGGTGCTAAGAGCAGCCTACTCAGTCCTTCCACCCCAGCCTCCTCCCCACTGCCCTGTCCCACCTCAGCTCCATTTCCGGCCCCTCTGCTGACCCTCACCTGCCCGGGGCTCCCTTCACACATGTCCATTCCACTCCCACCAGCTGTCTCTAGAAGGCGCCAGGTCTCTTCTTACAGACCACTTCTTTCAAAGACTCTAGACCACCATGATTCTCCCCTTCCCTGAGCGTTCCCAACGCAAGAGGTGGAGCAAGCCGAGCCCGCGACATCCCTCCCCTGCCTCCCTGCCTCCTCCCGCTCCCTCCCCTCGTTGGCTCCCGCTCCCTGTCCCCCAGGTTCTAAATGAAGCAGACAAAGTCTCCTGGGGGCATCTCTGGCGGCCGGCCCACACGTGAAATCTCAGCCAGATACACTCCAGTGCAGAGCACCCCCCGAGCACCAGCCCACACCCCTCACGCTACTGAACACCTTGGGCATCAGACCCGGGACCACACAGCTCGGCTCCTTTAGGAGGAACTCGGCTGAGAGCAGACACACAGCTACATGAACCACAGCTGCGCTTCGAGAGCTGTCCACAGTGGCCCTCTGATGACCCCTTCTCCCACACACCCAGTTTCAAGAACCAGCCCCTGTTAAAATGAACACCTCACGGCTCTTTCGCAACTGCAGTGGATTACAAACGTACACTACTTACTTTGCACCATCAAACACGATGGACTTGACTTGGCCACACTGTCTGAAGAGAGACTGCAGTTGTTGGTGGTAGAGAAATCCGTAGGGAGGGATATGCTTCAGCTGCAAAACACGGCAGGCATTAGCAGGGGCAGACCCAGAGCCCCCGAGAGTCACCGCGTTCCCAGAGCAGGGCGCGCCGTCTCTAACCAGAGAGGTGGGCCCCGCAGCAGGACACTGAGGGATTAACGACTGCTGTGGGGAGTAATAACTCCGCTCTAATAATACACACTAAACAGAGGCTAGTTCTTCCACATGTTCAGTCGCTCAGTCGTGCCCGACTCTCTGTGACCCCTCAGACTACAGCACACCAGGCTTTCCTGGTCCTTCACACCTCCTCCCGGAGCTCGCTCAAACTCATGTCCGTCAAGCAGGTGATGCCATCCAACCTTCTCGTCCTCTGTTGTCCCCTTCTCCTCCTGACTTCAATCTCTGCCAGCATCAGGCTCTTTTCTAAGGAGTCAGTTCTTTGCATCAGGAGGCCAAAGTATTGGAGCTTCAGTTTCATCATCAATCCCTCTAATGAATATTCAGGGTTGATTTCCTTTACGATTGACTGGTTGGATCTCCTTGCAGTCCAAGGGACTCTCAAGAGTCTTCTCCAACACCACAGTTCAAAAGCATCAATACTCTGATGCTCAGCCTTCATTATGGTCCAACTCTCACATCCATACACGACTACTGTGAAAAACCAAAGCTTTGACTAGACAGACCTTTGTGGGTAAAGTAACGTCTCTGCTTTTTAATATGCTGTCTAGGTTGGTCACAGCTTTTCTTCCAAGGAGCAAGCGTGTTTTAATTTCATGGCTGCAGTCACCACCTGCAGTGATTTTGGAGTCCCCCAAAATGAAGTCGGACACTGTTTCCACTGTTTCCCCATCTATTTGCCATGAACTTCAGTTTCTGAATGCTGGGTTTTAAGCCAGCTTTTTCACTCTCCTCTTTCACTTTCATCAAGAGGCTCGTTACTTCCTCTTCAATCTCTGCCATAAGGGTGGTGTCATCTGCATATATGAGATTATTGATATTTCTCCTGGCAATCTTGATTCCAGCTTGTGCTTCTTCCATCCCAGCGTTTCTCATGTACTCTGCATATAAGCTAAATAAGCAGGGTGACAATATACAGCCTTGATGTACTCCTTTCCCAATTGGGAACCAGTCAACAGACTGGTTCCATGCCCAGTTCTAACAGTTGCTTCTTGACTTGCATACAGACTTCTCGAGAGGCAGGTAAGGTGGTCTGGTATTCTCATTAAGAATTTTCAAGTTTGTTGTGATCCACACAGTCAAAGGCTTTAGCGTAGTCAATGAAGCAGATGTTTTTTTCTGGAATTCTCTTGCTCTTGCTTTTTCTGTGATCCAATGGATGCTGGCAATTTTGATCTCTGGTTCCTCTGCCTTTTCTAAATCCAGCTTGTACATCTGGAAGTTCTCGGTTCACATACTGTTGAAGCCTAGCTTGGAGAATTTTGAGCATTATCTTGCTAGCATGTGAAACGAGTGCAATTGTGCAGCAGTTTAAACATTCTTTGGCATTGCCCTTAATTTGGGATTGGAATGAAAACTGATTCTCTCCCATTAAAATAGTCCAGAAGTCCAATATACAAGTTAAGACTTTATTTCACCTTAAAACAACAGAGTAGCCTATATATCTTTGTCAAACATGGCATGTCTACAAAGGCAGTGGTGGGAATGCAGACACCCCTGGGAGGCAGGAGCGGGTCCTCACCCCGCAGGCAGCACCCAATCAGGAGGCGCTCGACAACCCCTCCTTTTCCTCTCCCCCCTCCGCCCCTCCCCACACCCACCCTGCCCTCTCCGCAGGGCCCTCTGGGTTCTGAGCTCTGGCTGTGCACGAAACCCGGAGCCCCTGCCCCACGCCCAGCACAGCTCCACAAGAGGCAGCAGGCAGTGAACAGCGAGGGCTGAGGGCTTGGGTCTGAGTTCAAGTCCTGCCTTGTTCAGTCTCTTTAGGCGAGTCACAGAGCCGCCCTCGGACCCCCAGCCACACCACGAATTAAGGGCGATGATCAATCTCTCACTCAAAGGGTGAAATGCAATGAAAAATGAGTAAAAAGCAGCTAGCAAAGGCGCTCTCAGAGGACAAGCAATACATCCATACTAGCACGAACTCAGCTGTTACAAAGCACACGGGAGGGAATTTTGGCCCGCAGAGTGCATGGCGAACAGGCTGCCTGGTGGCTGCAGGAGGCAAGCACAGTTCCACATCCAAAGAAGTGCGCCCTGGGGTCCTCCCCCAGTGCACAGGGGAGGAGAGGCCGCCGCCGAGCGTGCTTGGCCCACCACGGCCATCAGGAAGAGCAGAGGCCCAGCCAGGCTTCCCCACCATGAGGCAGAGCTGACGAGCACCTCTGCAGGACAAAGTGCGGTGCTCCTCTGAGACAGCTCCCCCCCGCCACCCCCACAGTGTAAACTCCGCTTCTTCACTACCGGAGCAACAGCGCCCCAGCAGGGGGAGGAGAAGCCACGGTGCTGTGGGCTCACCACCCGCCGGGAGCCCTGCCGGGTCTCCAAGCCCCCTTAGTAGATGCAGGCTGATGACACAGCAAAAGCCCACGAAAGCCTGACTCTCACATGCTTTATTTCAGCTGCCGACCCTGAAGTCACCCTGGGCTCAGGTTTGATTAAACACAGAGTCCACCTACGTTGATCCGGTGGTGAGTGCTGTGACTGACCATGAGATTCGCCCAAAGCTCATGTTATTCAAACACTAATTTTCAGGCCGCACTTCTAGTTCAGCTTCTGTGGCACGGGGCCTCAAGTCTGAATTTCAAAACAAACAAACACTCTCTAGGCGACTCTGTTACGTGTGAACGGGGATCAGAGTTTAAACCGCAGTACAAAGTTGCGTACCAAATAACCCTTTACACTTTGCGTAAAATGAAGTTATTAACCGCCTGCTCTTAAATTTATGGAGAAGTATCTTAAATCCTTCAAAACGAGATGGGGCAGGCAAGGTTGGCCTTGAACACTTCACTCCACCAGGCTTCCTTCCTTCAGGCCAGGTCTGCGAGACAGGAACCAGCGGAGGCGAGGGAAAAGGCCAGACAAGCCCTGAACTTCACTTTAGGGGAAGAAAGTCCGCTAAGCATTTACACAAACAGAGACAAAGGGGACATAAGATGCTCCGTAGCAGCCGCACTGCAGTGACGCCTGTCTGAAAACCGAGCGCCCAGTCTCCGCCCAGGGAAGGTCACCATCTCTCCACCTACCACGACGGTCGTCTTTGGGTCTTTGCCTGCCAGCTCCCTCATGGCTATCTCTTCGTCAGGCTGCCCGAAAGTAAAGTAATTTGGATAAAAAGCACCTGCCAACACAACCTGGAAGACAGACGTATTTTCATGAAGTAACAGCATGATTTTATCACGGTGTCTCATTAATATACTAATCTCATCCCGCAATGACACCCATAATATAAAAGGTGAGTTAGTATTTTCTAAAACCTGGACCTTTAATCAATCAGCAGAAAGTCACGATTCTGGTTACTTCCCTGTAACAGAAACACATTCTACAAGATCATTCCTCCAAGGAGCCTGACTATTTCTCAGAATGAGGTTTAGGGACTTCCCCAGCAGTCCAGTAGTTAAGACTCCACTCTCCCAATCCAGGGGACACAGGTTCGATCCCTGGTTGGGTAACTAAGATCCCACAAGCCACACCGTGCAGCTAGGAAAAAAGAATGAGGTTTAGAAAACAGTGATGAGTTGAACAAGGACACAAATGATTGCACACACAGGGCCCTGGGGGCTAGCCAGCATTTTCTACCTTCTCCTCACCGTACTGCCTTCCATGGGTCAGGCCTTCTCCAAAATGTTCAGGTAAAGTGACAGTTGGGGCACACAGACTCAGAGCAGCAGGCCTGCCCTCAACGTTCACCTCTAAAAAGCACTCTGCAAAGAGCCGCTTCTTCAGTCGAAAACATGCCATTTGAAACCAACATCCAAGGAAGACTGTCCCAACCTTAATTTGACATTGGTTTCCCAGATGCCTCCAGGTTACAGGATCCCAAATCTGTATGCGTCAGCCAACACACGGGCGCAGGACAAGACCTCCTCCTCGGAGCCCTGAGTTAGAAGCACTGGCTGCCTTTCCAGGATACACTTCCCTCTACACATGCCTAGAAGGCTCCATCCAACAAGGGAATCTGATCGTGGCCTCCAAAGTTAAAATAACTTTTTGATGCAGGATAAAAGCAACGTAATATTAACAGCAATTTTACTTTCTTAAAAGCCAAAATAAAAGGATCTCTCTAGAAGCAGTAAAGATAGCAGTCTTCAGAAACATTCCTTCAGAGATCAGAACTGGGTTTGGATCATCAACTTCTGTTCTCCAACACAGTGTTAACACTGGGCATCTAGGATCTCCTGTGAGATACAATTTGTATCAGAAAAGGGGAGCAAGCGCTTTCACAGCCGTGAGACCAAAGGTGCAGAAGAAACCAGGAAAAGACATCCGGGCACTCCCAGGTACCTGCAGGATGAATCTCTGCTTGTACGTGTACTCCTGGTCCATGACAGGCCGCCGGGAATCAACATACATGTTGAACTGTGAGATCCTAGTCTTCAGTTCTTCGTATAACTCAGCCACCTAAGAAAAACACGTTGACAGATGGTGTCTCCAGGTGACGTCTCCAGGTGGCCACGCTATTCAGGGTAGTGGCAGCACTTGGAAAGCAGCCCACACTGGGGAATGCTGCTACGCCTATGGGTGAGACACTGCAGCCACTGAGAGCCACAGTAACGAAGACGGATTAACAAAGGATGGGAAAGACACAGAGCGCAGTGTCACGAACAACAGGACACAACCCCAGCTTATAAACACACACAGGAAACCGCTGCAGACACACACACAGGCACCAACGGTGTCAGAGGAGCCGGACACCATGACCACAGCCCTCGCTTCAAGTCCTTGGCACACTTCCACAATCTCTCGCTGTAAGCATGTACTGCTGCTTCGTGATTAAACACCGGCGGCTACACAGTCACCCTGAACAAAGCAAACCTCTCCAGTTTAAACAGAATCGTCTGACGTAAAGTGATTCCATCACACTTCAAATGTAGACACACAAGAATACACAAATCCAAACACCTACGAATGCACCATAAATCAACTTTCCACAAAATTCTCTCAGTAAGTGACAATAAGGAAAAAACTATACAAGCTACAGTTGCAAAGGTAACTGGAAAAAGACCACAAAAAGGAACGGTAAGGACAGAAACGCTTAGGAACCCTGCCCTATGAGGAGAGGAGGAGAGCCTGGGGACACAGGAAGGGCCCAGCCCGGCCACTTCCACACTCACTACTGAAATCACCCAGAAGGCTGCAGGAAATACAGCTTGTCTAATTAAAACCAATTTAAAATTATGCAAGTCACCTTTTCTGACCAAAATGCAATAAAAATCAAAATATTAACAATAAAGCAAGATACCTAAAGATATTTCTTTCTACCTAGAAACTCAAAGACTCTTCTAAAGACCCTGAGTCAAGGAGAAAGCCAACAGTGAAATGAGCCTCAGATAGGGATAGCAGTGAGCTCCCTACAGCTGGGAGCGAGTGCGCATCCCTACATGGGATGTCAAAGACCAACGGACCCAAACCGCTCACAGGAAAACTCGCAGCTTCAACTGCTTTTAACTAGAAAGACTGAAAGTGCATCCCACTCCAATATTCTTGCCTGGGAAATCCCACGGACAGAGGAGCCTGGCAGGCTACAGTCCACGGGATCTCAAAAGAGTCAGACCTGATGTAGAAAGACTGAAAGTGATAATAAGTTAAATTCTCACCTCCGTAACACTAAAAAAGTAAACCAGAGAAAAACTACATTAATGGAACAAAAGCCAAAGTCAATCCATTGAAATCTTTTACCTTTCCTCTCTCCCAAAACACCTGCACAGCAAAACTGTCAAATCGAACCAAGAGTAAGTTCTCTGAAAATACAAGAAAGCAGACACAGCATCTTGCAAACTGGTGCAGTAGAGGACCTAAGTCAGCAGGCCCAGCTGTCCACGTCCTGGCCATTCCAAAGGAAGGTTTGGCTCCCGGCAGGTCACCTCTGGGTCCCTGGCATATCCTGCCTCTAAGAGCGTCTTTGTTCAGCTGAGGCCTTTGCTCAGCATGAACGCAACAAGCAGTTCATGGAGCAACGTGACATCGTGGGGGTGGGGGGCAAGGGGCCTGGGCCACATGGTATCAATGTGACCTTCAGAGGTGCTGCAAACTAAGTCAGTAAGGTCAACCAGGTGAGCACCCCTGACCACGTAACCAACCCTCAACACAAGCTCGCACGCCAAGGCCCAGAGAGCCTCCCCGGCCTGCAGAGTCTCCTGCAGGCTGTTGGCACCCACGCTGCCCAGCAGGCCCTGCCACAAGAGGCCAACTGTGGGCCGACACCTGGTCTCTCCTGGTCCCTCCACACCCGCCTTGCACCTTTGCTGGTCTTCATCTGTGTTCATTCACTGTAACAAACTGTAACTGTGACCGTAACACATCAGTTCTACTAACGCTGGACACAGGATGTACTTCCTGGAAGGCTCACTGCTACCCATGGGGTCGCGAAGAGGCCCACACGACTGAGCAACTAAGCACAGCACAGTACAGCACCCTGTGTAGTGCTGGTACTTGATAAACGCCACCTTTACTTTCATTCAAAGAATATACAACTTACCTCTCTAATTCTCTTGATCTGAATGTAATTTAACCGTCCCCAGTCAAGTTCATCCTTTAAATACACAAAAGCATAATATTCACTATTAATGTAACAAACTAGAACTGATACACCTACTATAACACACACGTCTCACGAGGAAGAGTGTACACCGGCAGGAGAAGCGCTGGCCGGCTCTCTTTCCGGTCAGTCACACAGGCGCGTCCGCCTCCTTGCAGCCCCACGGACTGCAGCACCCCCGGCCTCCCTGTCCAGCACCAACCCCTGGACTGTGCGTAAACCCATGTCCATCAAGTCGGTGATGCCATCCAACCATCTCATCCTCTGTCATCCCCTCCTCCTCCTGCCTTCAATCTTTCCCAGCATCAGGGTCTTTTTCAATGAGTCAGCTGTTTGCATCAGGTGGCAAAAGTACTGGAGTTTCATCTTTAGCATCAGTCCTTCCAATGAATATTCAGAACTGATTTCCTTTAGGATGGACTGGTTGGATCGCCATGCTGTCCAAGGGACTCTCAAGAGTCTTCTCCAACACCACAGTTCAAAAGCATCAATTCTTTAGTGCTCAGCTTTTTCTGTGGTCCAACTCTCACATCCATATATGACCACTGGAAAAATCACAGCTTTGATGATACAGACCTTTCTTGGTAATGTCTCTGCTTTCTAATACGCTGTCTAGGTTGGTCATAGCTTTTCTTCCAAGGAGTAAGCATCTTTTAATTTCATGGCTGCAGTCACCACCTGCAATGATTTTGGAGCCCAAAAAAATAAAGTCTGTCACTGTTTCCATTGTTTCCCTATCTGTTTGCCATGAAGTGATGAGACCAGATGCCCTGATTTTCATTTTTTGAATGCTGAGCTTTAAGCCAGCTATTTCACTCTCCTCTTTCACCTTCATCAAAAGGCTCTTTAGTTCTTCTTCACTTTCTGCTATAAGGGTGGTGTCATCTGCATATCTGAGGTGACTGGTATTTCTCCTGGCAATCTTGATTCCAGCTTGTGATTCATCCAGCCTGGCATTTCGCATGATGTACTCTGCATAGAAGTTAAATAAGCAGGGTGACGATATACACCCTTGACGTACTCTTTTCCCGATTTGGAACCAGTCCAGGGTTCCATGTCCAGTTCTAACTGTTGCTTCTTGATCTGCATACAGATTTCTCAGGAGATAAGTAAGGTGGTCTGGTATTCTCATCTCTAAGAATTTTCAAGTTTGTTGTGATCCACTCTGTCAAAGGCTTTAGTGTAGTCAATGAAACAGATGATTTTCTGAAATGCTCTTGCTTTTTCTACGATCCAGCAGATGTTGGCAATTTGATTTCTGGTTCCTCTGCCTTGTCTAAATATAGGTTGTGCATCTGGAAGTTCTCAGTTCGTGTACTGTTGAAGCCTAGCTTGGAGAATTTTGAGCATTACTTTGCTAGCATGTGAGATGAGTGCAACTGTGCGATAGTTTTAGCATTCTTTGGCATTGCCTTTCTTTGGGATTGGAATGAAAACTGACCTTTTCTAGTCCTGTGTCCACCACCAAGTTTCCCAAACTTGCTGGCATATTGAGTGCAGCACTTTCACAGCATCATCTTTTAGGATTTGAAACAGCTCAGCTGGAATTCCATGACCTCCACTAGCTTTGTTCGTAGTGATGCTTCCTAAGGCCCACTTGACATCGCATTGCAGGATGCCTGGCTCTAGGTGAGTGGTCACAGCATCGTGGTTATCTGGATCATTAACATCTTTTTTGTACACTTCTTCTGTGTATTCTTGCCATCTCTTCTCAATCTCTTGCTTCTGTTAGGTCCATACTGTTTCTGGCCTTTACTGTGCCCACCTTTGCATGAAAAGTTCCCTTGGTGTCTCTAATTTTCTTGAAGAGATCTCTAGTCTTTCCCATTCTATTGTTTTCCTCTATTTCTTTGCACTGATCACTTAGGAGAGCTTTCTTATCTCTCCTTGCTGTTCTTCGCAACTCTGCATTCAGATGGATTTATCTTTCCTTTTGTCCTTTGCCTTTCACTTCTCCTCGTCCCTCAGCCACTTCTAAGGCATCCTCAGACAACCATTTTGCCTTTTTGCATTTATTCTTCTTGGGCTGACTGTCTACCCAATGGCTTTCATGAGTAACTCAGGCAGTTGCTCTAAGGATGCATCTGGGCAAAGCAAATTTACACACACATACCTATTAGCAACCTTTCAAACACACTCAGTTTAAAAGGAGAACAAAACCTGACTGCACCCACCCCAGAAAACAAAGGCTTTGAGGCTGGTTTTTCCAAGCCCACTATGGAACACACGGCTGAAGCAGCAGACGGAAAGCCTCGAGCCCCTCCACTCTAAGCAGCAGCCCAGGCGTGGCCCCCAGGCCTGTGGTCCCGGCAGGTGCCAGGGCTCCTGACATGGAAGGGTCCCCATTCTTGGAGGCGGGCGGCAGGCAGCATGGCTACACACAGTCCGCGCCACCTCTAGGAGCTGGCCGCTCCAACAAGCCGGGCACTGCTGGTTCACACGTGGCAGTGAGGCTGAGCGAGGGGGACCCAGGAAGCTCCCGGGGCGCCAGCAGTCACAGCCGAGAAACTCAGGGAACAGCCACTGACCTTCGGGTGCCGCAGCTCCCCTCTCTGCCTGCAGGTCTGCCACGCCTACAAAGAAACCATCAGGTTCAAAATTCTTTCCCGACCATAGACAATTTACAGATTTGTTCTTTCTTTTTGAAAATTATCAAAGTATGATAACACATTTATAGGAGACTGGGAAAACAGAGAGCAAAATTAACATATAGCTCCACTATATACTAAAATTATTCTTTTAAGTGGGTGAATTAGGATTTTTAGGTGGGAGGTTTTTTTTCAGTAAACTTCATAGACTCAGACTCCCATCCTGACATACTTCTCCCAAAAGTTTGTTTAGTCTCAGGGGTCAGTCACACTAAAAACACTTGTGACGGAGACAGGCCCAGGGCGTGAAGTGTCCTGACACCTGCAGTCGCTGCTTTCGGAGCTGGACTTACTCTAAAGGCTTCAACAAGTGCGATACAGTCGCTCCTGCTACTGCCAGCGAAATTCACTTTGTTCCTATAAACAGAAACAAAAGGTGTCACTTGCTCCCATTAAAGCACAGTGGCTTAAAAGTATGAGAGTTAAATACCTGTATCCATCAAGATGCTGCCTAAAAGGCATCGCAAAAAAATTCTTCAAGGAAAGAGATGCCGCTATCAAGAGAATAAACAAAGACAACGTGAGATTCTCAGAAGGGCCTCTCCTTACACCCTCCGTCACCACCTGGCCACTGCACACTCACCGATGATAAGACATTCGTCCAGACACCCGAACACGTGTCCGAGGACTATGAGTTTGCCAAGCTGCTGACTGACAGGAAGCTGGGCTAGAACCCTTCCTAGGAAGGTCAGCTCACCATCGTGGGGGTTGTCGTCTTCTCTCTGCCCGCTCACCGCAAGCGCGCCTACCTTCAGGAAACAAAGCAGGGCCGTCAACACGCGTGGCTTTGCTCACGCCCTTCTTCCCTCAGGCCCAGAGTTTAAGACAGTGACCAACTATGGATGAGCAAGGTTCCCAACAGCCTCTGAGTCAGCTTACCAAAGACTGAGACTAAAGGTTTTTTTTGAAACCGTGAACGCCATTTCATTATTTCCACGCAACTCACAGGCTAACGAATGTGGCAGGCCCAATCCCAAATATCCAGCTGCCGCATCATTCACAGCCAGATGGAGCAGACCCCGCGCAGAGAAAGATGTCCTCAGCTGGATGGAGCGTGTTTTACGGACACCCAAGCAAGTACGAGAGGCACCCCAAGGCCAAGGGCTGGAGGCAGACACACATAGCCGGCAGATAGGGGTGCCCAGTTGGGCTGCCCGCGGCAGGGGCAGAGCCAGAGCTCACAGCAAGAGCAGAGCCTCCAGCGCCAGGAAGGAGAAGGCTGGTGGGGGGTACTCGAGGGCGGGGAAGAAGGCTCCTGTGGCTCGAGCCGGGGAACAGGCACACCCTGCGCCCAGCGGCCCTACCAGGGCTTCTCAGCAAACAGCAAGCCCGGCGGGGGGTGCGTGACGGGTGGTGAGAGAGCCGGAGCTTCTAACAAAGCTGGTCTGAACTATATAAATCTGGAATCAACTGTTAGTCATGAATGCCTAGCCAAGCAAACACTGACTATTTACAACCATCAAAATACCTTAAAGATAATCCACATTACGGAACCTATAAAATTCGCCCAAAAAATCTTAGCTCTTCCCAGCACGAGCAAGTGTGAGAGGGTCCTACCTCCTTGAGCAGAAGGATGGTGCGTTCAATGTCACTCAGACTAGGTGGAGAAAGGGCCGTGGCCAGCAGGGCCCTGGGCTCACCCATGTCAAGCAACTTCACCTTCAATATTGTGCTTCCTAATGGACAACGCTGAAAAGAACAGAACTTGAGTTTAGAAACAGAAAAATCAGTAAATCCACTCAGAGGAAGCAGTGCACGAGAGGAGGTAAAGAGAATTAAGAAAGGAAAACAGCAAGAGGCAGAGGGCTGGGAGGAGGAGAGAGAGACCGGGGATGGAGAGACGTGGGAGAGGAGGAGCGGGGGACAGACGGGAGGACGGGCGACGGAGGGGTCAGAGCGCGAGGAGGGGAGGGCAGGAGCAGCGAAGCGGCAGCGGCGACGGCACAGACGGAAGGCGCGCACGGGGCGGCTGGGCACAGCACTCCTCAGGCCAGCCCCTGGCACGGCGCGACCCCCTCAGGGGCCTGGGGCCCAAGCGATGAAGGCAATACTGGCATTAAATGACCCTGGTCACAAGTGACGTTTCCGGAGTCAAAATTATATGACATTCAAAATACACTCCTTAGACTGTTGGGTAAAACTGTCCATAAAAACCAACTATGAAGATGACCAAAGTTCGTTACCAACATCTCAGGGATGACGTGGTTGGGGATGGAGTTGTCCCAGAAATCCTTGTGCACGAGTCTGTAACAGTATCCTTTAGACACCCGTCCAGCGCGGCCTTCAAAGGGGGAACATTCGAAAGCTGGCATTAGTTACTTTAACATAAGCATAAAGACATGTTTCAGAATAACCATTAAATACTAAGGAAAACTCTGTTATCCTCTACCAAACCAGGTCAGTAAAAACTTCAGAACAGGGCAGTGTTAGAAGCAACTTTACACACAGAAATTAAGTGCTGACTTGTACTCAGTACAGCATCAAATGCACATTTCCAAAGACTGCCACATTGGCCCCAGAATGCGGCGGCAATCAGAACACGATGAACACCACAGCTCTCCTGCAAGCACATAGTTCACACTGATAATCAAGCCGGCAGAGAAGCCTCGCCACGCCCAGTGGATGGGCTGGCTGTGCCCTGTCCCCACAGCCGTGCGGAAGCGTCCGCCCTTCACGACGACTTCACATGACTTGAGTGTGCAGAGCTCAGAAGCAGGCCTGGCCCGTGGAGACTGGCCGATCAACGGCTCTTCTCTTGCGATGGGATCGCTTGCGCAATGAAAACTGCTTTATCCAAAAACAGGATAAAATCTCAGAGCGCGGAAGGCGGGGAGGGGGCTTCTTCATGAATACTCGCTTTTAAAAAGTGGGGCAGCAAGGGAGGTGCCTGTGGAGCCTGGACCCCTGCCCTTTATGCTCCCCCCACCCTGGGAATCCGCCCCCCTTGCCACCAGGAGACTGAGTGGAGAGTCCAGGCGTCTGCTCCCACCCCCATCCCACCCCTGTATCTTCAGGCAGGACTGCACGTGGAAAACCCCAAGGTAATGACGAAACCAAATGCACGACTCCTAGAACCAACAAGCGAAATCAGCAAGTCATAGGACTCAACAGCAGCACAGAAAGCCAGCCACGTCTATACACCAGAAACGAACACGTGGAAACCGGACTGAACAACGCCGTCACAATCACTGCAGTCCCGCCAGTTAAACTGAATACTTAAGACACAGAGCTAGCAAAACGGCTCCCGGGCGGCTCTGAAGGTAAAAAACCTGCCTGCAATGCAAGAGGCCCGGGAGCAATCCCTGGGTCGGGAAGATCCCTGGGGAAGGAAATGGCAACCCACTCCAGTATTCTTGCCTAGAGAATTCCATGGACAGACAAGCCTGGCAGGCTGCACGAGATCACAAAGAGCTGACGTGACTGAGTGATAACACTTCCTAGGGAAACATCCAGCATCTGTGTGCTGAAAATGACGCAATGCGGCTGAAGACGTCACAGGCAACCTGAATGAAGGGGGACACACAGCGTTCAGGCACAGGCAGACGCAGATCCCCACACACTCACGCTCAGGCTTAGCACAGGTCCCAACAGCGCCACGGGCAGCTCCTGCGTATGCGCACATCACTCTCAAGTCTGCACAGATAAGGCAAAGCGTAACACAACAGCTCGAACAGCCTGGAGAAGGGAGAATGGAGGGGCAGGAGCCCATCTGCTCCACGTTAAGTCTCACTATGCAGTGACCGAGACAGTGTGTTCTTGGTGGAGGAAAAAGAGACACGAGAGCATAATGAAGACGCAAAAACAGCCCCAGACAAGTGCAGCCCGCGGTGCTCACAGAGGTGCGCACGCCCTTCACCACGAGGACGACGGTGGCACTGGGACACTCTGCATCCAGACAAACCGTGCATCGTCGATGAACACTGACTAAACGGATCACAGACACACAGACAAAAACCCACCTGTGAAACTTCTACAAGAAAACAAGCAGAAACACCTTTGCAATCTAGGCTAGGTGAATTGTTCTTATATGACATCTTAAGCATGATCCATAAAAAAAAAAAACTGATATCAATAAACCAAACCACACCAAAATGCAACTTCTTCTCTATGAAATACCCTGTTAAGAGCAAAAGACAAAATACACACTGGGGGAAATACAGGAAGCCCTCTACAGACGACCCTTCAAGCTGCAAACTTTCAAAGGTGAGAATGTGAGTGCCAGCGTTCGCACCCTGGCCCTGTGCAAGGTGGCCACACGCTCCCGGTGGGCATGCCAATGTGCTCAGCTGTTCAGTGGAGGGGAGGCTCGGGCATGTCAACAGAGTCAGACGGTGTGAGAGGCTGTTGCTTATACATAAAACTGGTTCCAATAAAGGTGATCTCTGATTAAGACCAAACATACAAACAGCAAAAACCTTAAAAGGACACCCAGTGTGTCACCAGGCCCCGGGGCTGTGCTGGAACGCAAGCGCCTTACCTTTCCTCTGCTCACAGCTGGTCTTAGAGGCCCAGCTCAACCGCAGACTCTGGTAATTCGTGTCTTCATCACAAACCAGAGTTCTGGTCAAACAGAAATCTATAACTGTCGTAAGAAAGGGAATGTGAATACCAGGCTAGCAAGAAGCAACCGTAACGATTGGTGCAGAGTAGTAAGTCAGCTTACAGAGCACACAGCCTTAGATCTGGCGCACACAGTAGCCTCTGGAGAAGACCGGCCACTCCCGACTGCCCAGGGCAGGGCGGCGGTGCGCACACAGCAGCCTCTGGAAAAGACCAGCCACTCCCCACTGCCCAGGGCAGGGCCGCGGTGGCCACGCGCTCCTCCTACGGACCAGGCGTCCGGACAGAAGGAAGACTGCCGCTCCGAGCCCCTGCAGCACAGGGAGCCGGTGCGGGCTGCGCCCCAGCCTCCCAGGACTCGAGGCCGCGCAGCACAGCTAAAGCGGGGACAGTCAGGTCTCAGCCGTGTGTGTGTGTGTACAGTCAGGTCTCAGCCGTGTGTGTGTGTGTGTACAGTCAGGTCTCAGCCGTGTGTGTGTGTGTGTGTGTGTACAATCAGGTCTCAGCCGTGTGTGTGTGTGTGTGTGTGTACAGTCAGGTCTCAGCCGTGTGTGTGTGTGTGTACAGTCAGGTCTCAGCCGTGTGTGTGTGTGTACAGTCAGGTCTCAGCCATGTGTGTGTGTGTGTGTGTGTGTGTGTGTGTACAGTCAGGTCTCAGCCGTGTGTGTGTGTGTGTGTGTGTGTGTGCGTGTAGGGGGAGCACGGCTGCTCCATGTCAGTGTCAGGGTCCTCCCCTCTAACACCCGGGACAGGGCCCGTGCTGCTCTCCCCATGCCCCAGGCCCAGCACAGAGCAGGCAGGCTCCGCGTGGGAAGGGGGTCTGTCCCCGCCGCATGTGCGCACCCCTCCTCAGTGGCCCCCGCCTCAGGGAGAGCCTCCTGTGCGTCCATGACACCACGCGCCCCCAGCCCATCCCGATGGCTCCACCGGGCTCCGGACACTCCTCCCACCATACACGCGGGGACCTCCACTCGCAGACACGAGGTGGGCAGCATCCAGGACCCCTGTCCTGTGCCTGTCCTCCACCCACCTCGCCTTCCGCGCCCCCCCTGACACCCCCTCAGGCTCAATCTCCAGCCTCTTCTCTGGAACTGGAGCTCCCCCCACCACTGTCTTGCAACCCTCCCCAGCAGCTCTTAATCCCTACACAGACCCACGGTCTGTCCATCTGAGGAGCAGCTCCCTCCCGGCCCTCATCTAACGACCTGCCCTCCCTCCTGACCAAGCCCAGGCCCCCAGCCCCTCTGCCCGCTCCTCACCCCCCGGACACCTGCAGCCCACCGGGCGGCAGGCGGTTACTCATCTCACCACCCGTCAGGGCCCGCCCGCCCCCGCGTCGGCTCTGTCTCCCAGTCCCGCGACGGCCCGCTGGCCTGGCCCCACGCCGGCGCCCTGCGGCTCCTCCACACTCGGGCCCCCCAAGTCAAGCCCCCCTCAGCTGTCGCCTCCACACAGAGGGGACCCCCATGGCCCCAACCAAAAGGTCATTCCTCCCAACTAACGGTAACCCCTTTCTCTGAATGATTTTCCTACGTAACATCCACCTTGACCTGGAACCACACACACTTTTTTACCTACTGTCTCTCACCAGACAACATGTCTTGCCCATCCTGCAGGCCTCCCACCGAGAACACTCTCCGACACGTGTTAGGCTCCCAAACTTTTTCTTGGCTGTGACGTCCCGCGTGCAGGATCTGGTTCCCTGACCAGGGACACACCTCACGCCCCCCGCACTGGGAGCAATCTGAACCACTGGACCGCCAGGGAAGTCCCTCTGGCTCACAAACATGAACCCAAAGCCTCACAGAGTCATCAAGGACAAACACGTGGGCGCCCAGCCTCAGTGCCCTCACCCCTGCACTGACTCGGGGTCCTTCTCAACCACCCTCAGCAACAGGGAGGACTCAGGGTCCTCCCTCCAGTCACGATGTCCGGCAGGGCAGCCCCAACGCTCTACTGCCCACAGACCCTGGCACGCCCCGGATCACTTCCTGTGTTAGTAACTGTGCCCAGAGGCTGCCCGCGTGAAAGGACGCACATGCTCGGAGGACAGCACGGAGCTTGCACCTCCAGAACAGGGAAGAGACAGTGACAGGGAGGGGCCTCCCGAGGGACACACAGGCCACAACTGCCCCGGCCACGCGGGGGGAGACGGGGGTCTCACCGTACTTGACGTCTGGAACTGTGACAGAGCTCTCTGCGATGTTGGTGGACAGAATGATCTGCAAGCAAACAGAAGGGAGCAATCGGACGCGCTCACACATACGGGAGGCAGCAGGCACAGCGACAGCAAAGCAGCTCCAAGTCACTGAAAGGCAAAGCACTGGACTCACGTTTTAAAACCAGCCATTTTCCTACTTTACACAAACGTCCACAGCTGGTCAAGGGTCTCGGGGGTGAGGCGAGAGGAGCCAGTGCGGGGGCTCTGCTCCACACCAGTGTGGGACCCTGGGCCACTCACCTCAGTCTCCTCATCTGCAAAATGGAGACTGCAGCAAAACCCACCCTATTATTTGAGCTAATAAATTTAGAATGCTCAGAACTGCTCCTGGCCTGAACCGAGCGCTCAGTAAACAGCAGCTCGCCCTGCAGCACTGGCGTGTGGGTACTGAACACCCCCAGTGTCGGCCTGGCAGCACCACCGAAATTCAAGGACAGACAAATGCTATCATAATCAACCTTCCTAACAGCTCTGCAAGGTGATTTTATTGCCTCTCCTTTCAAACAGTAAAATTGAGCCTTGGAGGAGGTGCTCAAAGCACACACCTATAAGGGACAGAGCCTCGAGTCATCGTCCGAGTCCACACGCGTGCTCTCAACCCTCCCCTCCATGTGAAGCTGCAGCTTTTCCTGGTGGACTCGCTCTCGGGGGTCCAGCGGAGCCCTCAATGCACAGAAAGCCAGGCTCTGCACACAGCAGGCAAGAAACCGGGGCAAAACCAGCTCCCCCGACCCCGGATTCGGCAGCTGCAGGGGACCTCGGAATTACCCAGGGGCGCAGAGCGTGACAGACTAGAGGCAGAGGCCCTGGAGGGCCACAGCGCCTAAGAGCCCTGAGCTGCCGGCAAGGCCTAGGCTGCCCCAGAGACGCACAACCTTCTCCTGGTATCAAAGGGGCTGGGCTGCACGCTCGGGGCCCCTGATGATCTGAAGCCACACTGGAAGGGCTGTGATAGGATAATCCCATCACTCACCCATAAAGGATTAAAGAAATGCTCTTAAGCAGGACCAAGAGTGTGGGCTCTGACGCAACCTCCAGGGCAGTGCCAGGGACAAGAGGCCCCGAGCCCAAGAAGCAGCGCCCTGAGGCTGGGGAAATAGCAGACCTTAGCAAATGGACTTGCAAAACAAAGGCAAAGTGAACCTGTACACCCGGCTCATCAGCACACACGCCTGTGGGCGACTGGCCGCCAGCTCCAGAGCCCGCCACCCGCGGGGCCTCCCGCTCTCATCAGCAGGGTGGACAACTAACCACCAGCTCCAGAGCCCGCCACCCGCGGCCCCCCCCCCCCCCCCCGGCTCTCATCAGCAGGGCCTCCAAGGGGAAGGCACTCAGAGTGCAGAACGGGTGCCCCGGCTGTCCCACCTTTCTGTACCCGGGCACGGGACTTAAAAACACGTTGTTCTGTTCCTCCAAAGTCACACTTGAATGGAGTGGATAGACCTGCAACCTAAAAAAGAAGTGAAAGAAAGAAAACGTCCACAAATGGAAAATATAAACGAAAATGAGTAACTACTCGCTAAGATAATCAAAATGATTTAGGGCAGAAACAACACAATGCTGTACAAGTAAAACTACGCAGGCTACCATTTTAAACGCACCTTTTATGCACCATGTTTATGAGAAGTTCGTGCATGTAGTTTATTTCACCCAGACCTAGGGAAGAAAGACAGCAGGGGAGGAAAAAAGAGATTTGTATTCATTTCTAGAAAACAACCTTTAAGACGACGTCTTTTTTAAAGACGGTACTGCCGATTCATCTCAGTGGACTTCCTTACCCTCCTCACCCAAACACGTCAGCATCACCAGTGACAAGTGGGGAACATTGTTTTCGTTGTTGTTCAGTCACGAAGTCGAGTCCAACTCTTTGCAGCCCCATGAGCTGCAGCACACCAGGCTCCCCTGTCCTTCACCATCTCCTGGAGCTTGCTCAACCTCATGTCCATTGAGCTGGTGATGCCAGCCAACCGTCTCATCCTCTGCTGCCCTCTTCTCCTCCTGCCCTCAATCTTTCTCAGCATCAGGGTCTTTTCCAATGACTTGGTATGGATTAGTTTTGTATTTGGTACTGATTAGTTTTGTATCCAGAATGAGTCGGCTCTACCAGTAACTCAAAAATATGACAAGAACCGTATTCTTCCAACGTTTTCCTCTCCGCAGCAGGGGCTGCCTGTGCGTGCTGGCCCTATGGGTAATTTTACATTTCCTGGGCCCCCCACTAGTTTTCCAAACGCCTCACATTAATTATGCGAAACTCTTACAATCGGAAACTGATAATTACAGAGTATCGGTCACAAAGATGTACTGCCTGTTTACTAGGTCCACAAATGCTCGCTGATATACATGAAGTTTGCATGTGATTTTGCCACATTCTGAATTGTCAATATTTGAACCTCTATGGGTTGACCTGTGGGCCCCCCAAAAGATGCGGAAGCCCCAACTCCAGTCCCTCAGAACGTGACTTTATTTGCAAGTAAAGCATCACTGCAGATCTAATTAGTCAAGAGGAGGTCACACTGGACAAGACCGGGCCTTTGTTTCAATAGGACTGCTGTCCTTGTGAGAAGACACACACACAGAAAACACCGTGTAACCATCGAGGCAGGAGGACAAGCCTCGAGCCGCGGGGGCGAAGACTGCCTGCGGGAGGAGCCCGGCCAGAGCCCCAGGGAGCAGGGCCCGGAGACTCTTTCATTTTCACTTCCGGTCTCCACAGCAGCCAGGGAATTAATGTCTGCCGGGCTTTGTTACAGCACCCCTAAGAACCCTAACACAGAACCATTCCCAAAGATCAGTCACTGAAGTGAGCACACTATCGAACCTCAACTCACATAAGCGTGTAACAGAAAGACAACAGACCAAACTGTAAGGTGTCACTGGCAGACGCCTTGTGCCGGTGACGTTTAGCGGCGAGAAAGCCCGCGCCTCGCGCCAGGCGTTCCCAGGCGTGCACTGCCCTGCCCCACTCGGAAATCGCTGACAAGTACCTACACGGGCACAGGCAGCTGCACAGAGCCGCCAGCGGACGGCGGTCCTCTGGATACGAAACTGATCAGATCAAATACAAAACTAATCCACACCAACTCAAGCAGCACACGGGCAGAGCTTTCAGCTCACATGCTGCGTTCAAAGTAAAAGAAGCTCCCTTTATTCATGATGCTTGTTCTCCACCAAAACTAGCACAAATACCCACGTGTTCTATACATTACTTTCCACGACAAAAAATACATGAACTGTCATAGTTTCATCAAGCTATATCACTTGATTAAAAAATCATTAAAAAAACATCATTTTGAAAAAGTACAATTTAACATGAATTAATATTGTCAAATTAATAAAAGATGCTTGCTCCTTGGAAGAAAGGCTAAGAAAAACCTAGACAGCATATTAAAAAGCAAAGACGTTACTTCACTGACAAAGGTCCATCTAGTCAAAGCTATGGTTTTTCTAGAAGTCATGTATGGATGTGAGAGTTGGACCATAAAGAAAGCTGAGCACTGAAGGACTGATGCTTTTGAACTGTGGAGAAGTTGAAAACTGCTGGAGAAGACTCTTGACAGTCCCTTGGACACCAAGGAGATCAAATCAGTCAACCCTAAAGGTTATCAACCCTGAATATTCATTGGAAGGATTGATGCTGAAGCTGAAGCTCCAATACTTTGGCCACCTGATGCCAAAGAGCTGATTCACTGGAAAAGACCCTGATGCTGGGAAAGATTGAAGGCAGCAGAAGGGAACGACAGAGGATGAGACGGTTGGATGGCATCCCCGACTCAATGGACATGAGTTTGAGCAAGCTCCAGGAGACGGTGTGAAGGACAGGCAAGTCTGGTGTGCTGTAGTCCATGGGGTTGCAAAGAGTCAGACGCAACCGAGGGACTGAACTGAACTGCATAATGTCAAGTATCTTAAGCAGATTATTTTGTCAAATACTGAAGACAAAAGAACTCGAGGACTACCTTGATTATTTTCATGGTATTACAATAATGGTATTATTATTAAATAAATTTTAAATGCAGATGGATGACAGTTCAGTCGCTCAGTCGTGTCCGATTCTCCATGACCCCATGAACCACAGCACGCCAGGCCTCCTTGTCCATCACCAACTCCCGGAGTTCACTCAGACTCACGTCCATCGAGTCAGTGATGCCATCCAGCCATCTCATCCTTGGTCGTCCCCTTCTTCTCCTGCCCCCAATCCCTCCCAGCAGAGTCTTTTCCGATGACAATTACATCAAAAATAGCAAACTTAACATAGCCGATTTTTTCCCGAAGGGGGTCAGACTGCCCTCAAACATAACATTAAACTCTTCATTATCAACGTTTTTAGCAACATAAAGCTTATAGTAAGAGGTCAAACTAAGAACGCCATCCATTCCCATTCCCAGAGTCCAAAAATAAACCCACTCTACAAATAACCACATTTCACCATATGTGCTAGACACAAACCAGCCTCCATCCCGAGCACAATGCCGCAGCGTGGAAGGACAGCACTCACCCGGCAGAAACACCAGTACACTGCTCCGCTCCGACACAAACGGGGTGCCCGGCCGGGTCTTGGCCCTGTTAACAGGTAAGGTGCACAAACATTAGTCAAGGTGAAGTAGCCGTGCTTTTTTAGAGTCCTGGTAGTACAGGCTTCTAACCGTCAGAGGCTCTTACCTCCAAGTCACCCACTGCAACATTCTGTCCTTTACATAAAACAACACAGGGGCCCCAGGACGGGAGACACAGCCCAAAGCCCCACAGGAAACCAAGAGGCCTCCAGCCTCCTGACTACTTTGTCCCATTAAAACTCATCATCAGCAAAAGTCTTTGATGTTTAGTTACTGTAATCTAGACCCTCAAAATACGAAAGATTTAGAATAACTATTACAAACAAAACTTAAACTCACAAGGAACAGAAACGATTATCAGAAAAGCACCTTCACAGACCGAGGCCTCAAACCATCCCCTCGAATCCTGCTTCCATCGGCCCGTCTACTCCACGGGAGCTCAGACGCCTGAGTCCTCCACAACCCCGCGGCCCGCCCAGGTGCCAGGCTTCCGCCATGCGGGCCCGCACAGCACTGAGACAGTCCGCTGCCTGCCCTACTGACATCCCAGCTGGAGAGACCGACAAGAACAAGGAAGTGGGAACCTTCAGCTCAGCAATGAGAGCGTGATGGGAACAGGCAGGGCCACAGAGCTGCAGCCACTGGGCTACCCCCTCACCCCGCCTCTTTCTCTGTGGTTACTATTCCCAGGAATGGTGGGGACTATTGTTTCTTGGCTTTTGCAAGAATTAAGAAAAAAAAAAGATTAGAGTGGAAATTAATGAAATAGAGAAAGAAAAGCAACAGAAAATCACAAACCTAGCTCTTTGGAAAGACAAGCTGACAAATCTACCTACTTTGACCAAAGAAAAACAGAGTCCAGTGACTCCAGTCAGCAATAGAGGGGCTTCCTGGTGGCACGGTGGGTAAGAACCCATCTGCCAGTGCAGGGGACGCAGGTTCGCCCTCTGGTCTTGGAGGGGTCCACACGCCACAGGGTAGCTGAGCCCAGGTGCCACGACGACTGAGCCCCGTGCGGCCACCACTGAAGCCCGTGCGCCTGGAGCCTGCGCCCCAGAGCAAGAGCAGCCACACTCGCAGGGGAGCCCCGCCCTCCCCAGCTAGAGGCGGCCCCAGCACAGCCACGGAGAGCCCGCGGCCAAACGGCCAGTCAGACCGCTTTCTGTCAAACAATAAACACCACAAGGTCCTGCTATTAAAAAAAGAGATGGAAGAGAAGACATCACTGCTGACTTTACAGAAAGGAAAAGGACTGTAATGGAGTGCCATAAACAACCGAAAGCCAACACATTAGAAACAGACATTGAGTGGGCACAGTCCTAAAAGACACAAACCACTGGAGCTGATTGAAGGAAAACAGAATCTGAACAGATGACTCCACGGGAGGGAAAGCTGCTGGGCAGCACCACGAAGACTCCCCGAGTCCACAGAGCCTCACACAGGTTCATGGAAAGGCAGCCTCTCCACGGCAACCGCACCACCGGGTCTCAGAGACCAGGAATGCAACTGAAGGGTACCCAGGCAAAGATACATTTACCTACAAGAACAGCCGACTCAAAAGGTTCTCACCATAATAAGAGAAGCCAGATTATGGGAAAACATCATAAAATATTTGAGAGAACAATAAAAATGGGTGCCTTTGGTATATGTAAATTACATATCAATGAAGTTATTTAAACTAAAAAATTAGAAAAAGTACAAGTAAGGAGAGAAATAGCAACCAAATTTTACACTTAACAAAACTGTGTTTCTCAAATGAGAGTGAGACATTTTTAGCCACAAAAAAACTGAGAAGATTTACCAGCCGACTCAGACTTCTGAAGGACATGCTTTGGGAGAATGGAAACAATCTAAGAAAGTCTGAGATGAAAGGATGATGCGTAAAATGACACATATTTGAGTGAATGTAAACACACTGATCATATAAAAATAACAAAAAGCTGTGGGAGCTTAAAAACAGTTAAAACAGTCCTCATTTGCACATAAGCTGTAGTTTCCAGCTTGGGTGTCAAGCACTGTTCAAGGCCCAACCCACACAGGTCCTGGCACATCCCTGGCCCTGCCGCTGGATCAGCGGAGGAGTCAGGGTCCAGAGAGACGCACGTGCAGAGTCAGCAGGAAACCTGTTCTAAAGGCTCGGAACGCAGCTGCCTCCCTCCACGGCATCCTTCGGCAAAGAAGGCAGGACAACACCCTGATACTTACTGCACATTCACATCACACAACCAACAACTGAAAGAAGAGAAGTCCCGTGTCTGGGCGTGCCTAGAGGCGACAGAGAACAGCCTTCCCAGAAGTCGAGGGCTGGTTACCACGAGAAGGCAGAATCTATATTCTGCTTGCTGTTCCAGTATGTAAACGGTAAAAGTTTTTAACGCAGTGTAATATCGTGAAAGACTCTAACCACAGCTGTAACCTAAAACTGCCCTTAAGGGAAAATACCTTCTAGGTTTCAAAGAGCCAGTCAACGAACACGCATCTCGATGACAATGAAGTGAAGTGAGCTCGTGTCGACTCTTTGCAACCCCATGGACTGCAGGCCACCAGGCTCTTCCGTCCGTGGGATTCTCCAGGCAAGGATACTGGAGTGGGTTGCCATCTCCTTCTCCAGGGGAACTTCCCGACCCAGGGATTGAACCCAGGTCTCCCGCATTGCGGGCAGGCGCTTTACCCTCTGAGCCACAAAGGTAACGCCCTGGATGACAATGAGCAACTGCTTAGAATCAGGAATAGAGCTTTAGGATAAATGGAATCAAAGGCAGAGAAAGCATTCAACAGTCTCCCACAGCGGCCCCCGGCAAGTTCCACCTGGGGCCGTGCGGGGCGTGACTTCTGCGTGTCTCTCTTCAGGCTGCGGTTTCCAGCTTAAACCCTGTCAGCCCTAAAACTGCACTTAGTATGGCTTTAGCTACTTTAAAATAGAAATTTCCAGTAAAACATTTGTTAGAGACTAACTTTAATTTTAAAATACCTAGAGTGACCACTGAATAGATATCTATAGTGAATATTATAAAAACACTAAAATGCTTCAAAATGAACAAAGACTTCCCAATCCCATTGAAGTTCACTGCCCACTGGAGGATCTCTTACCCACTCTCCTTCATGTCCAAGTCATCAAACATCTGAATCAGGGAGATGGCCACCTCATAGACAGCCCTGGTTATCACTGGCTCCTCCAGGAGCTGAGGAGAAAGCTAGAAAGAGGAAGAAGGGAAGCTGGAACAGAGGCTCACCAAGGGAACTCGTAACAAGTACCCCAAGTGAGCATGGTATCGCTGGCAGCCAGGATCCGGGCGCCTGCTGAACAGTAAGCCCCCGACACACAGCCCCCACCAGCGCCGCCCTGACCCGTCGCTGGGGCAGCGGGGCAGTCAGGGTGCACGCAGGCGGGGGTCAAACGTCAGGCAGGACATCTGTTTTGCAGACATGGAAAAGGTGCTCCAAATGCCTGTGTAGCCAGGAGGAGCTTCCCCTCCTGTCAACCCTGCCCTCGAGACCCGAGGACTGAGCCCCCCGGGAAGACCACCAGAGAGCCAGGGAAGGGCAGCAGCCCGTCTGCACGCGCGACAGCAGCCACTGTACCACAGCCGCCAAGGCTCTGCGGGGCGACCAGCCTGCTTTCAGCCGGGTCAGCACCAGCCAGGGAGCCCAGGCACCGTAACACTGCCCTTCGGGTGGCCCCTCCGGAACACTGAGGTTCAGCCACCCCCACCACCCCCTGGTAAGGTCAGGACCTCCAGTCCGAGCTGGCAGCATTCACATGGCAGAGGCCGTCTCTGGGAGTGCACGTCCCCAGAATACCCACCATGACATCATATCACAGTCTTCATAAGATCTATTTTATAGCCATACTGCAGTTCCTCACCAAGAATAGGAAGGCTTTTTTAATAATTTTACTTATCAAGTACTGTATAAAAGAAACAGCATTTGTTAGTGTGCAGAACACATCAGAAAAAGACCAGGAGAAGTTAGCTACAAATGCAACCTTTCTTCCAATTTTTACAGTAAATTAACTCAGTTACTACTTAAATAATCTGTTTCATTATTACAGTTCTACTAATGTAAGCATGACAAATTATCCTCTGTTTAATCAATTAACTCTGAATAAACATTCTTGATGTTTAACCTTTACCTTAAGCGATCTTCTACTTTACGCAGCCACCAGAACTTACCACACTACAGCCATACAAAGAAGGTGCAGAGAAAACGCACTCTTCAAACCTCCAACAGTAACATCCACATCGGACTAGAGCTGCTTCCCTACAAACAAGCTGCGGGAGAAGCACAGTGCTGGCTCACAAGGTCTCCCGGAGCTCTAGAATCCAAGCCCGCAGAGCCCCCGGTGAGCACCTGCTGAGACAGCAAACAGAGCCCTGCCTTCTCCAAGCCCATGCGACGCAGGGGACAGGACGTCCAAGGCCACAGCCCTGGCCCCGCTGCTGAACCGCGGTCCCCATGTGCACAAAGGAGACCCGGAGAAGACACGGGCGCCAGGCCTCCCGCTGCTGGCGAGCCTGCGGCGGGCAGGCAGGCAGGCAGGGCGCCCCACAGAGGGCGGGTCCCCCCCGCACCAGACCCCGCACCAGAGTCGACACTGCGGGAAGCGGCGGGCAGGAGCACGGCGGGAAGCGCGGATGCCCACACAGGCACGGCTGGGGCAACTCCATCTGCCCCCCACCACCGTCTTCCTGGACCACGACCCTCAGCAGAGTGGGGCAGAAGCGCCCGAGTCTCTGCTCCCAGCTGAAGCTCAGGACCCCGAGTGTCTGCCTCCATCTGAGACAGCCTCGCCCAGGCTGAGGCAGCTCCTCAAGGAGAGCAGGGCTCCTGTGAGCGAGAGACTGAGCAGGTAGGGGAATATGGATGGACGGGGGAGCAGAATATGGACAGGGGAGGGTCCAATATTATCCTGTCTCATGCCATGCTGCCAAAACGACAGAAACAACAGAACCATCTCTGTCCATTTCCAAGGCAAACCATTCAGTATCACAGTGAACCAAATCTATGCCCCAACCAGTAATGGTGAAGAAGCTGAACGATTCCATGAGGGGCTACAAGACCGTCTAGAACTAACACCAAAAAAAAAGAGTGTCCTTTTCATCATAGGGGACTGGAATGGAAAAGAAGGAACTCAAGAGATACCCAGAGTGACAGGCAAGTTTGAGCTTGGAGTACAAAATGAAGCAGGGCAAAGGCGAACAGAGTTTTGCCAAGAGAACACACTGGTCATAGCAAACACCATCTTCCAACAACACAAGAGATGACTCTATACATGGACATGAACAGATGGTCAATATGGAAGTCACACTGATTATATTCTTTGAGCCAAAGATGGAGACGCTCTATACAGTCAGCAAAAACAAGACTGTAACTTGACTGTGGCTCAGACCAGTTCAGTTCAGTTGCTCAGTCGTGTCTGACTCTTTGCGATCCCATGAACCGCAGCACACCAGGCCTCCCTGTCCATCACCAACTCCCGGAGTCCACCCAAACCCATGTCCATCGAGTTGGTGATGCCATCCAACCATCTCATCCTCTGTCATCCCCTTCTCCTCCTGCCCTCAATCTTTCCCAGTATCAGGGTCTTTCCAAATGAGTCAGCTCTTCACATCAGGTGGCCAAAGTATTAGAGTTTTAGCTTCAACATCAGTCCTTCCAATGAACACCCAGGACTGATCTCCTTGCAGTCCAAGGGACTCTCAAGAGTCCTCTCCAACACCACAGTTCAAAAGCATCAATTCTTCGGCACTCAGCTTTCTTCACAGTCCAACTCTCACATCCATATATGACCACTGGAAAAACCACAGCCTTGACTACACAGACCTTTGTTGGCAAAGTAATGTCTCTGCTTTTTCATATGCTGTCTAGGTTGGTCATAACTTTCCTTCCAAGGAGTAAGCGTCTTTGAATTTCACGGCTGCAGTCACCATCTGCAGTGATTTTGGAGCCCAGAAAAATAAAGTCAGCCATTGCTTCCACTGTTCCCCCATCTATTTGCCATGAAGTGACGGGACCACATGCCATGATCTTCGTTTTCTGAATGCTGAGCTTTAAGCCAACCTTTTCACTCTCCTCTTGCACTTTCATCAAGAGGCTCTTAGTTCCTCTTCACTTTCTGCCATAAGGGTGGCATCATCTGCATAGGCCATGGACTCCTTATTGCCAAATTCAGACTTAAACTGAAGAAAGCAGGGAAAACTACTAGACCACTCAGGTATGACCTAAATCAAATCCCTTACGACTATACAGTGGACATGATAAATAGATTCAAGGTATCAGATCTGATAGACAGACTGCCTGAAGAATTATGGGAAAAGGTTCGCCAATATTGTACAGGAAGCGTTGATCAAAACCATCCTTAAGAAAAAGAAACGCTAAAAGGCAAAATGGTCGTCTGAGGAGGGCTTACAAACAACTGAGAAAAGAAAAGAAGCCAAAGGCAAAGGAGAAAAGGAAAGATGTGCCATCTGAGCGCAGAGCTCCAGAGAACAGCCAGGAGAGGTAAGAAGGCCTTCCTCAGCAATCAGTGCAGAGAAATGCAGGAAAACAATAAAATGGGAAAGACTAGAGATCTCTTCAAGAAAATCAGAGACATCAAGGGAACATTTCATGCAAAGATGGGCACAGTAAAGGACAGAAATGGTATGGACCTAACAGAAGCAGAAGATATTAAAGAGGAGGTGGCAAGAATACACGGAAGAACTGTACAAAAATGATCTTCACGACCCAGATAACCACCATAGTGTGATCACTCACCTAGAGCCAGACATCCAGGAGTGTGAAGGCAAGTGGGCCTTAGGAAGCATCACTACAAACAAAGCTAGTGGAGGTGATGGAATTCCAGCTGAGCTATTTCAAATCCTGAAAGATGATGCTGTCAAAGTGCTGCACTCAATATGCCAGCAAATTTGGAAAACTCAGCCGTGGCCACACGACTGGAAAAGGTCAGTTTTCATTCCAATCCCAAAGAAAGGCAATGCCAAAGAATGCTCAAACTACCACACAATTGCACTCATCTCACATGCTAGTAAAGTAATGCTCAAAATTCTCCAAGCCAGGCTTCAGCAATACATGAACCGTGAACTTCCTGATGTTCAAGCTGGTTTTAGAAAAGGCAGAGGAACCAGAGATCAAATTGCCAACATCCATTATATCACAGAAAAAAACAGGAGAATTCCAGGAAAATATCTACTTCTGCTTCATCGACTACACTAAAGCCTTTGACTGTGTGGATCACAACAAACTGTGGAAAATTCTGAAAGAGATGGGAACATGACACCACCTGACCTGCCTCCTGAGAAACCTGTGTGCAGGTCAAGAAGCAACAGTCAGAACTAAACACGGAACAACGGATGGGTACCAGATTGGGAAGGGAGCACGTCAAGGCTGTATACTGTCACCCTGCTTATCTAATCTATATGCAGACAACATCATGGCAAACGCTGGGCTGGAAGGAGCACAAGCTGGAATCCAGATTGCCGGGAGAAATGTCAATAACCTCAGTTATGCAGATGACACCACCCTTATGGCAGAGAGTGAAGAACTAAAAAGCCTCTTGTCGAAGGTGAAAGAGGAGAGTCAAAAAGCTGGCTTAAAATTCAACATTCCAAAAATGAAGATCATGGCATCTGGTCCCATCACTTCACGGCAAACAGATGTGGAAATACTGACAGTCTTTATTTTCCTGGGCTCCAATATCACTGCAGATGGTGACTGCAGCCATGAAATTAAAAGACGCTTGATCCTCAGAAGAAAAGCTCTGACCAACCTAGACAGCGTATTAAAAAGCAGAGACATTACTTTGCCGACAAAGGTCTGTATAGTCAAAGCTGTGGTTTTTCCAGGAGTCATGTGTGGACTTGAGAGTTTGGCCATAAAGAAAACTGAACGCCGAAGAATTGATGCTTTTGAGCTGTGGTGTCGGAGAAGACTCCTGAGAGTCTCTTGGACTGCAAGGAGATCCAACCAGTCCATCCTAAAGGAAATCAATCCTGAATATTCACTGGAAGAACTGATGCTGAAGCTCCAGTACTTTGGCCACCTGATACAAGAGCTGATGCATTGGAAAAGACCCTGACGCTGGGAGGGACTGGGGGCAGGAGGAGAAGGGGAATGGTTGGATGGCATCACCGACTCCATGGCCATGAGTGTGAGGAAGCCCGGGAGAAGGCGAAGCAGGTGACGCCTGGCGTGCCACAGTCCACGAGGCTGCAAAGAGTCGGACACGACTGAGCGACAGAAGAAGAAACACCCTCCTCCCAAATCCCCTCAACGGACTACGCTGTGTTCCCGGGCGGTGGGCGTCCTCCAGGAGGAACCCACGGGCAGGCCCGGGGAGCGGGACCCACCCTGCTTCTGGCCCAGCTGCAGGCCATGCTGGCCACAGCTGAGGGCACGGCTGCATTCGAGAACTTCCTGGGGAGTGGCTGTAAGTGCTCTTGGCAAGTAAAACAAGCTGAAAATCAAGCACGATAAAGACTCTTCAAAGGACCCTGGAGGGAACTGCAGCGTTCGTAACAGAGCGACCGGGAGGGCGCCACGGGCCACGGGAAGGGCACATTTCCAGACACGTGGTGCCAACAGCACCAAGAATCAGAGGGCGGCAGGCGATGCAGGCCCAGGTGCCCCGGACCTCGCTAGGCAGTCACTAGAGATGCTGGCGAATCGGGCATGGTGCCAAGTAAGCAATGCGAGTTGGGTCTGGCTAAAGCTGTGAGCAGCAGGGCACTGAATCAGGGGTTTCTAAGGTGAGAGACTCGGGGCTCTTTAAATGTGGACAAGACGCTAGGAAAGGTGTGGGAAGCAGGGCTGTGGATACCCTGAGGCCTCGAGGAGGTGGGAAGGGACGGGACTCACACGTGGTGAAGCTGCCATCAGGGAGGGTCTCAGCTAGATCGCACAGCGAGGGACCACGACAGCACCGGGCATCTCGATGAGAAGACGGGGTTAACGCAGGCCCTCTGACTCCAAGGGTTAGAAGAGGAGCGACATGAAGCACGTAAAAATTAATCCCGAGTTCCGCCTTGCGTGTCCGTTCACTGAAACAGTGACTGACAGCGGCGAGCAGAGGGAGACACAGCCGGGCCCGGCGCCCTCCCACCAGGAGCGCCACCCACCAGCCCACCGGAGCTCACACCCGCGCCCAGCCTGACCCTCCGCAGCACGACCAGGCGCGATCGACGGGAGCCAGCGAGACTGTGGTCAGCTGAAGAGACGGTAACGCACGTCTACTCGTACTCCAGAACGGGTCAGACAAGGCACAGTGTTCTAAAGTTATAAACATGGGCGTTTTCCCTCCATCCTGAACGCGGGCTGCTTTAAAAGACTCGTTTCCAACCACGGACCAGTAAGGAGGGGGGAGAATGTCCCCCGACTCTGTTCTACCTTGGGGTGGGTGGCGACACACAGTAGGCAAACCTAATGTGCATGTACACACACACACACACACACACACACACACACACGCACACACATGCACACGCACACACACGCACACACGCACACCCACACGCACACCCACACACACACACCCGGAAAAGTAAAAGCACAAAGGAAAGGAGGGGAGCGGAACCTTACGGGGAGCAGCCCGGTAAGCCTCCTCGGCCAGGAGGTCCGGGCCCCATCACCAGGGATGAGCCGCGCCTGCCACCGCGAGACAGAGCCGCTCTTCTCCCTGCGGCCCTCTGCCCCGAGGCCCACAGTGAAGCCCAGTCTGACGGGAAAATCACCTGAAAACCTCCAGCAGCGGGGCACGCTGTCAGATACCCGGCTGCTCCTCCCACAACCGTCAAGCTCATCAGAAACAAGAGAAGTCTGAGAAGCTGCCACAGCCCAGTGGAGCCTACGGAGACACGACAGCTACATCAACCCAGTGTGGGATCCTGGAGCAGAAAGAGAGCCTTGGGGAAACGAGTGAGCTCCAAACAAGCCAAGTTCGGCTCACAGTGATCCACCACATCAGTTGTTTGCTCTGACAGGTTCAGGGTTTTTTTTTCAAGTGCTACAAAGCAAATGTTATCTGTGCACTCTAGGTGATGGATACACAGGTGCTCACTACAAAATTCTTTCAACTTTTCTGTTTTGAGATACTGTTGTTTTAAAAGTTGGAAAAAAAAGTGCTACATTTTAATGTTCATCACTGGCCTCCCTTTGACATAATCAGATTTGACAAAATACATCTTCTAACAGTAGGTGAACCCTAGTCTGCCAACTCACTGTAGTAGAGACTGCTTACTTTCTAACATTACAGATGTTTTTAACAGAAGTCAAAACTCCTCTAGAGAGCGACTTGGCAGCATCCATCAAAATTCCAAACGCACACACATCCTTTGAGCCACTTCCAGGAACTTACACTGCAGGAGGGCTTGTCCCACACAGGGCTCCTCAGACGCAGTGTTTCACCCGCACCCCAGGGGTGTCTGGGTCCACAAAGAGGGTGGGGGGGGAGGAGCCCTGGTGGGCCCACCTTCGTCCAGTGGGTCAAGGCCAGCACACATCCTGCGATGCAGCGGACAGCCCTCACCACACAGAATTACCTGGCCCAAAACGTCACTTGTGCTGAGGCTAAGAAACCCTGGTCTACACTTTCAGACGTGCAAAGATGTTCCCTTTGGCACTGGTTTTAATAAGAAAAGATCAGAAGCACTGGGAATTACTTAAACGAAGATCATCTTTAATAAATGCACCTCAATGTTCACAGCAGCACAACTCACACCAGCCAAGACATGGAAGCGGCCCACGTGTCCACCCGCAGACAAAGAGCCCGGGGAGGTGCGGCGTGTACACGCGACAGGCTGCTGCTCGGGCCAGGGAGGAGGGAGACGGTGCTGTTCTCAGCTGCAGAGCTGAACCCAGAGATTATCACATTGAGAAGCCAATGGCACCCCACTCCAGTACTCTTGCCTGGAAAATCCCATGGACGGAGGAGCCTGGTAGGCTGCAGTCCATGGGGTCGTGAAGAATTGGACACGACTGAGCGACTTCACTTTGACTTTTCACATTCATGCATTGGAGAAGGAAATGGCAACCTACTCCAGTATTCTTGCCTAGAGAATCCCAGGGATGGGGGAGCCTGGTGGGCTGCCATCTATGGGGTCGCACAGAGTGGGACACGACTGAAGCAACTTAGCAGCAGCAGCAGCAAAGAAGGGAGTCACAGAGAAGAAGACACGTATCGTGATATCACTCGTAGGAACCTAAAGCATGGCATCAATGAGTTCAGTTCAGTCGCTCAGTCGTGTCCGACTCTTTGCGACCCCATGAATCGCAGCACACCAGGCCTCCCTGTCCATCACGAACCCCTGGAGTTCACTCAGACTCAAGTCCATCGAGTCGGTGATGCCATCCAGCCATTTCATCCTCGGTCGTCCCCTTCTCCTCCTGCCCCCAATCCCTCCCAGCATCAGAGTCTTTTCCAATGAGTCAACTCTTCTCATGAGGTGGCCAAAGTACTGGAGCTTCAGCTTTAGCATCAGTCCTTCCAAAGAAACCCCAGGGTTGATCTCCTTCAGAATGGACTGGTTGGATCTCCTCACAGTCCAAGGGACTTTCAAGAGTCTTCTCCAACACCACAGTTCAAACGCATCAATTCTTCAGTGCTCAGCCTTCTTCACAGTCCAACTCTCACATCCATACATGACCACAGGAAAAACCATAGCCTTGACTAGACGGACCTTAGTCGGCAAAGTAATGTCTCTCCTTTTGAATATACTATCTAGGTTGGTCATAACTTTTCTTCCCAGGAGTAACCGTCTTTTAATTTCATGGCTGCAGTCACCATCTGCAGTGATTTTGGAGCCCCAAAAAATAAAGTCTGACACTGTTTCCCCATCTATTTCCCATAAAGTGATGGGACCGGATGCCATGATCTTTGTTTTCTGAATGCTGAACTTTAAGCCAACTTTTTCGCTCTCCTCTTTCACTTTCATCAAGAGGCTTTTTAGCTCCTCTTCACTTTCTGCCATAAGGGTGGTATCATCTGCATATCTGAGGTTCTTGATATTTCTCCCGGCAATCTTGATTCCCTCTTGTGTTTCTTCCAGCCCAGCGTTTCTCATGATGTACTCTGCATATAAGGTAAATAAGCAGGGTGACAATATACAGCCTTGATGTACTCCTTTTCCTATTTCGAACCAGTCTGTTGTTCCACATCCAGTTCTAACTGTTACTTCCTGACCTGCATATAGGTTTCTCAAGAGGCAAGTCAGGTGGTCTGGTATTCCCATCTCTTTCAGAATTTTCCACAGTTTGTTGTGATCCACACAAAGGCTTTGGCATAGTCAATAAAGCAGAAATAGATGTTTTTCTGGAACTTTCTTGCTTTTTCCATGATCCAGCGGATGCTGGCAATTGGATCTCTGGTTCCTCTGCCTTTTCTAAAACCAGCTTGAACATCAGGAAGTTCACGGTTCACATATTGCTGAAGCCTGGCTTGGAGAATTTTGAGCATTACTTTACTAGCGTGTGAGATGAGTGCAATTGTGCGATAGTTTGAGCATTCTTTGGCATTGCCTTTCTTTGGGATTGGAATGAAAACTGACCTTTTCCAGTCCTGTGCCCACTGCTGAGTTTTCCAAATTTGCTGGCATATTGAGTGCAGCACTTTGACAGCATCATCTTTCAGGATTTGAAACAGCTCAACTGGGATTCCGTCACCTCCACTAGCTTTGTTTGTAGTGATGCTTTCTAAGGCCCACTTGACTTCATATTCCAGGATGTCTGGCTCTAGATTAGTGATTACATCATCATGATTATCTGGGTTGTGAAGATCTTTTTTGTACAGTTCTTCCGTGTATTCTTGCCACCTCTTCTTAATATCTTCTGCTTCTGTTCGGTCCAGACCATTTCTGTCCTTTATGGAGCCCATCTTTGCATGAAATGTTCCCTTGATATCTCTAATTTTCTTGAAGAGATCTCTAGTCTTTCCCGTTCTGTTGTTTTCCTCTATTTCTTTGCATTGATCGATGAAAAAGGCTTTCTTCTCTCTTCTTGCTATTCTCTGGAACTCTGTATTCAGACGCTGATATCTTTCCTTTCCTCCTTTGCTTTTCGCCTCTCTTCTTTCACAGCTGTCTGTAAGGCCGTATCAATGAAGGTATCTACAAACCAGAAACCAACTCGCAGGCACAGAAAACCAATGTATGGTTACCAAAGGGGAAGGTGAGCGGTGGGGCGGGGGGTCAGCAGACGCAGACCACCACACACAAAGTGAAGCGCGGAGTCCCAGGGCGGAGCACAGGGACCTGCACTCAACATCCCGCGATGAACCGCAATGGAAAAGGATGTGAAGAAGACACACACACACACACACACGGATGTGCTGTGTGCATTCACGTGCACACATCTTCGCACGTGTGGAAGTGTATGTTATAGGCCAGGGTTTCTTTACAATATTGTAAATCAACTATACTTCAGTGAATAAAAAAAATTATACTCACATAAAAGAATGTTATATAGCTCTGAAAAGGGAATGAAGGAATCATATAATGATATGTAAAAAATGTGCAAAGTTAAGTGAAAAACAGCAAGATGCACACAGAAAGAAATCATTCTATAAAAAAGAGAAACAGCACGTCCATATTTGCTTCTACAGGCATCAAAGTCTAGCGCAAGGACCCAAAGAAACTGCTGAGAATCGTGTCCTCTCGTTGGCAGGGGAGCTGGGCAGTCAGAAGACAGGAGCAGGAAGGAGCTACTTTACACCTGCAAGTACTGGCCGACCTTCCGACCCTGTGAATGGATAACCCACGTGAAAAGGAGCGTGGAACGCCTGCAGCTTCTCACAGGAACGGATCACCGTGCTCAGTCCCCACAGGGCTCTTCCTTTAGGTTTCAGCAACACAACTGACACTAGAAACTTTACCTAAAATAAAGTTACCACCCACCCCCAGCTGAATCTACAGTTTTGCAGTGAATCAAATGGCTACATTTTAGTCTTCAACGAAGTGTAAAACCAGTCTGAATAATTTTCACCAGGACATACAGTGTGAGGGTTTATTACACTCACAGTTTCTGACAACAAACCCAGCGGTTTCCTTCCTCTCAGTCTTCTCCAGGCCCGTTCCACACCGTCGCCCTGCTCCAATTTTAAGCTCCAACAGAGGTTTGCAATTGTAGCTAATGAATGCAGATGTGATCAAATACAAAAGTACATTCACTGTAAAACAAACAATGCATTCCAACATACCCTGCTGTGATGAACGTGCTCCAAATCGTTGAGATAATACTCCTCAATTGAAAAGGGCTTTCCTTCCACTTCAAAGACATAAGCTGGGTTCATCTTGTTCTGAACAGGAACAGCAAAGTAATCTGCAAACTCTCTGCAGTTGATGGTGGCTGACATGAGGACAACCTGGAGGAGAGATCGTCGAGGAAACGAAGTGGCGCCACCGGCGGTGGAGACCAAGAGGCTCGTTAGGAGGCCAGGCTTCTCCTCTTCCGGAATTGCCACAGCTTTAGCTGCACGCTGACTCGATCTCAGTGTAATACAAATTATTACAATCCAGGACTGCTCAGAGATGTCAACTTTACAATTTCTCTTCAGTTACTTTTTCAAGTGAGAAACTACCCTTCTCCAGTAAAGCTCAATTACAACCATTTACCTAAAAGGACACTTTGCATCAGAAAACTAGTTTAGGACAGAATAAGCTCTAGACGGTGTGTTCCAGAAAGTTGAGGGAGCAGAGCAGCAAAGGGGAAGAGGACAAAGGAGCCAGGAAACCTTGACCCTACGCGGAGAAATGGGAGGTGCCCAGTAACCAGTCCCAACCGAGTGGGATGGCAGAGGCTCGGGGACTCCCTGCAGGTTCCAGTTTTGCCAGAAAGCAAATCTGGGATGACATCCTGAAGAACTCAGCCATGAACGCCAGCAGCAGCAGCATCCGCAGCCCGCCAGCTGTGCCCTGGAGATGGCGGCAGCACTACGCGGGGTCTCCACTGTCCGCCAGGCTCCAAAGTGCTAAGCCGGAGGCAGACACAGCTGTCTGCTGACTACATTTCTGAAGTCTAAGTCTTTGCACAGAAGTAAAACCTTTACACAGACATTATTAATACATTTATTGGGCAGACAAAAAGTCTGTATTTGCCCTCTGATGTCAGATACCAAAGGTCAAAACCCCACTGACCCAGGTCACTCAGAAGCCAGGCTCTGTGAGGACCTGCGGGTGCTATGGGTGGCCCGCAGGGCACGGCCATCCCAGCAGAGGACCTCTAACGTGTCTGCCAGAGCTGCCAGGCGAGGGCGCTTCTGGGCTTCTGTCCGCCTGAGCGCGGATGTGCACTGCGCACAGCCGCAGCCAGCCCAGGCTGCCCCGCCTCCCCCGCCTCCCCGCCTCCCCGCCTCCCCGCCTCCCCCGCCTCCCCCGCCTCCCCGCCTCCCCGCCTCCCCCGCCTCCCCCGCCTCCCCCGCCTCCCCGCCTCCCCCGCCTCCCCCGCCTCCCCCGCCTCCCCGCCTCCCCCGCCTCCCCGCCTCCCCCGCCTCCCCCGCCTCCCCCGCCTCCCCGCCTCCCCCGCCTCCCCCGCCTCCCCCGCCTCCTCGCCCTGCACCCTCCCCGCGGCTCTTCGCTCGTCCGCAGACGCTCAGCAGCCTGCCCTGACACCTGCTTGTCTGGGGGCCCGGGGCTGAGTCTGGGCAGCCAGCGGCGACAGCACAAAGCCGGGGCCCTCTGGAGGGCTGGGTGCGGAGCAGAAGGGGGCCCGGAAGGCCCATCTGCCCAGGCTCCTGCTGCATCTTAAGGCCCCCACGGCAGCTCTCTTTTTAAAAAGGAGTAAGGGAGGAAGTTTCGAGAGTTTCAAAACACTTAACTACAAAGCCATACAGAACCTGACTTCTAGTTTCTTAGCCCAACTACGTACACCATTACAAGGTTCTATATTCAGGAGGCATTATGCTTTCTGTATTTTTTTAATAAATCATGAAAACACTGAAACTGACAAGGCATTTCCTACTACGCATATGATCAGCACCAAATTCCTGAGCATCATTTTCAAGAGTGTGGTAGCCTTTTTTAAATTTACCAACACTCTTAACTCCTAAAAAGCAAAAAAAAAAAAAAAAACCCACTGCAATCAAGTTATTACCTTACAGCAAAAATTAGTCTTAAAATGACAATCACGGGTTTCCGTGGTGGCTCAGTCATGAAGAAGCTGCCTGCTAATGCAGGCGACACGGGTCCAATCCCGGATCGAGGAAGATCCCACATGCCGTGGAGCCACCAAGCCTGTGGGCCCAACTACTGAGCCTGTGCTAAGCCCAGAACTGCAACCACCGAAGCCTGGGTACCCCAGAGCCCGCGCGCCCCAACAAGAGAGGCCATCACAGTGAGAGGCCCGCACGCCGCAACTGGAGAGCAGCCCCTTCTCGTGGCAACTAGACAAAGCCCACACGCCATGGAGACCCAGCGCAGCCAAAAGTAAATAGATAAATAATTTTTTTTTTTTTAAGTGACCGTCAAGAAAGGTCTGGTTCTGTTGATTCTCTCCATCATGTGATGGTCCTCTTAAGCAGTGAAAGTGAGAGTCTCTTTGCAACCCCATGGACTGTATGTACAGTCCATGGAATTCTCCAGGCCAGAATACTGGAGTGGGTAGCCTTTCCCTTCTCCAGGGGATCTTCCCAACCCAGGGATCGAACCCAGGTCTCCCGCATTCCAGGCGGATTCTTTACCAGCTGAGCCACCAGGGAAGCCCCAGAATACTGGAGTGGGTAGCCGACCCCTTCTCCAGGGGATCTTCCCGACCCAGGAATCGAGCCAGGGTCTCCCGCATTGCAGGCGGATTCTTTACCAGCTGAGCTATCAGGGAAGCCTGTCTTAAGCACTAGGTCAGCCCACTGCAAACCTTGGGTTCTACTTCCTCAGCGCCCACCAGGTGAGACTGTGGCCCTGCATGGAGCACGTGCAGACAAGACACTGTGTGGTCTAGTGGGCACCTGCTTTCCCGAGACAGCAAGTCCTCCCACAGCCCTTCCCAAGGTGAATGACCGCGCCAGTCGCCACCGCTCTGGGAGACTCCTGCAGAGCAGGGTTGGGCTGACCTGTGTCTAGCCTGCGTAATAATTACAAACCCTCCACTACTCTGGTCACGTTCACGTCCCCATCCTTCCTGTTCAGATAAAATGTAAACAATGTTGGCCATTCCCACAGACTTTCAGTTAGCTCCTATTGTAAGTCTCCTATAAAAGCAGGGCACGTAACCACTAACTTCAGTGCGATTCGGTGCTGCTTATAAAAGAGATGACAGAGTCACATTCCCTCAACCTCTGGTTTCTGTTCAGCCCAGCTGTGCTCTAATACCCAGCATTTCATTATTCTCCGTAGCCTGGAGAATATTTTACAATTTAATGCAAGATAATAACCAAAAACTCTTCCACTGTCTGATCCTAAGGGAAGGTCCTCCAAGCCAGCTTCTTGGCAAGGTCTGGAGGACGGTGGAGACAATGATTTGAAGAGTCACTGCTTCCAGCCGTTTCTACTAAACAAAACTACATCATAAACCTAACCCTGAATGTTTCAGTTACTCATGAAATCGACTTTACCTTCACAAAACGTGAATTTGTTCTTAAGAGTCTGCGGACAACTAGCAACAGGAAATCCATCTCTTCAGTTCGCTCATGCACCTACAAAATAAGAACGGAGGCCCCCACGGGGGAAGGCATGTCAGTGTGGAGTGACTGGGGGGAGGGCTCACCACCGTGCCCAGGGCTGGGGTCAAGGCTCCGCGATGGAGGCCGCCACTCAGCCCCCAAACCAGGACGCTCAGGAGAGGCATGTGGGTCACTGTCCCCCCTCCACCCCCGGGGTCCCAGTAGGACCCAACTGGCATCCGGGCAGGGGCACGTCTAGCATTCTCAGCCCCGACCGCTCAATGCCAACAGCACCCCCGGTCCCTGAGACAAGACAGAAAAGCACAGAGCAGCCTCCCGCGGCCACCCCCGGCCCACGGTCCCTGCCCTGGGCCCATCTGCACTGTGACCGCAGCAGGGGTGCGGGGCAGCAGTCCACCTGCCCAGCAGGGCAGGAATTGCCGGGAGGCCTGGGAAGAGCTGGCTTGGCAGGAGCAGGCAGGGCAGGGCTGGGGAGGAGCAGAGGGCAGCAGGGAGCCTTGCAGGAGCGTCTGGGACACAGGGCTGCGGGGCCCCAGGGGAAACTGCCCCAGGCAGCCCCGCTCAGACATCGGCCTTCCAGCAGGAAACCACCCCCCACCCCCCGGGGCCTGCCCACCCCAGCCCTGCCCACGCCCACCAACTAACGCCAAGGGCTGAGTCACTCAGCGTGGGGCATCTCACACTGACCCGGGCTGCCCCAGGCACAGGGCACAGGGGATTCCTCCCTGGGCCACGTCTCTGCTGACGCGGAGAGACGAGCTCCTGAGTCTCAAAGAGGGAGCCCCTTCTCCGCAGGGCGAGAGGCTGGCTCCACTGCTGTGTCTCTGGCCGGACATCTTAGAAACCTAACTCTCCTTCTCTTACCAAGCTCAGTGTAGAGAGCAGCGCCTCAACACCAACGTGCTGCCTTGGACTTGAGAAGCAGAAACAAAGGCTGTCCTCAGTGAAGAGCCCCAGGTGGGCCTCCTCGGCACCGAGGCCCCGGCCCCCACGCCATCCTGACGAGCCCCACAGCTCAGACTTCACACAGCTGCGTCTCCTGCTGCTGGAGGCTGGGCTGCCCCTCCTGCCTGAGGACCCACTCGGCCCTCCACCCCAAGGTCCTCTCCCCAATGCTGGCATTCCTCCGTCCACATAACCACACCTGAGCAGACATCTGTCCCCCCAGCAGAGAGGCTGACAGTGGAAACTACAGCTTCTCCAACTTTATGACCTCAGCACCTAATGAGGTAGGTACTCTGCCGATGTTTACTGAATGAATGATCCACCTGAAGTGAGCTATTCTCTTTCCAGAGCTAAGAAGTTAAGGACATGACCATTCCGTTCCCTGCTCATTTAACTTATATGCAGAGCATATCGTGAAATGCCGGGCTGGATGAAGCGCAAGCTTGCATCAAGACTGCCAGGAGAAACATCAGTAACTCCAGATATGCAAATGATACGACCTTACGACAGAAAGCAAGACTAAAGAGTCTCTTGATGACGGTGAAAGGGGGCAGTAAGAGAGCTCAACACTCAACATTCGGAAAATGAAGGTCATGACGTCCAGGCCCATCACATCATGGCAAACAGATCAGGAAAAACGGCAGCAGTGACAGGCCTTCTTTCCTTGGGCTCCAGAATCACTGCAGATGGTGACGGCAGCCATGAAATTAAAAGACGCTTGGTCCTTGAAAGAAAAGCTAGGACAAACCTAGACAGGATTAAAAAGCAGAGACATCACTTTGCCAACAAAGGCCCATCTAGTCAAAGCTATGGTTTTTCCAATAATCATGTAGAGATGTGAGAGTTGGACCATAAAGAAGGCTGAGCACCACATAATCGATGCCTTCTAACTACGGTGCTGGAGAAGACTCTTGGGAGTCTCTTGGACTGCAAGCAGATCAAACCAGTCAATCATAAAGGAAATCAACCCTGAATATTCACTGGAAGGACTGATGATGAAGCTCCAATACTTTGGCCACCTAATGCAAAGAGCCAACTCACTGGAAAAGATCCTGATGCTGGCAAAGACTGAAGGCAGAAGAAGGGGATAACAGAGGATGAGATGGTTGGATGGCATCATCGACTCAATGGCCATGAGTTTGAGCCAACTCTGGGAGATACTGAAGGACAGGGAAGCCTGCCGTGCTGCACTCTATGGAGCTGCAAAGAGTCGGACACACTGAACAACGGCATTCCATTTTCAACTGCCTGGCTGTCTTCAACTTTTGCTCTTATCTTTGTTTTGAAATTCAAATCATCCCACACAACAGGAACAATATTCTTTGTAAACGTAAAACTTCAGGCCTATCCAAACCTGTTCATTCTTTAAGCAAAGTTATCACAGTGCCAAGTGACAAGACGCTCCCGTGGGGGGCAAGTTCCCGCAGAGTGCAGCTGACGTGTTCAGCTACCACCACGCAGCTTCGGGAAAGAATGAGGCCAGGACCACAGCGCACACAGGCTTGTCCGCGTCACTCAGGTGTGCGTGTGCAGAAACACCTCCTTCCACAGTCAGAAAGATGCTGGATCTACAGAAACAACCAGAAGCTTGGGCAGCAGAAACTCGGGAGTAGGTTACCCAGGGTGAGCCTTGCCATGCTACCTGGAGGCCTGAGTGAAAGGCTCAGTGACTAACAGTGACTCCTGCGAACTTTATCATACTGACACCAGCTTTGGGCATACTGCCGAAGTTTGATTTCATCACCAGCTAAAGTTACTCAAAACTGCCAAAAGTCGTGAAGAAAACATGAACCACACTGCACGTCCCACTGTACTGCGAAGAGCAACAGAGCATGTTCCGCATTTCCTGTCCCGGACACCCAAGAGCGCCGCAGAACAGGTGCGCACACGACCTGGTAAACGCGCCCACTCCGCTTCACCTGCAGCACCGACGGAGGGAATTCTCACACAGAGGTGCGGGCAAGTCATTCTGCTTACACATGGCATGGCTTGGACTTCACACTAATTAGAGCAGCCTTGCTTTGTAGCCTGTCACACAGGCATTAAGTATCTTCTCTGTCCACTGAAGAAGAGGATGCATTCGAGTCAAAATGGAGTAACTGCGGTTCAGTCATCCAGGGTGGAGCAGGGTGGCCACTGCGGACATGAATCCAGACTGCCCCTGACGCCCCAAGGATCTGCATGTCCTCAACTGTCCCAGACTCCAGGCCTCCACCCGCATTCTCAGACGGTTTCTGCCAGCAGCAACCCCTGGCCTCAGGTCTCCCTAACTCTGCAGCCGTCTAACCCCAAGCAGCCCTCTAGCGGCCTTCCTTCTCCCCAGCTCCAATCCCAACTCTGGACAACAGCTGATGTTACGTTTCTGGTTTTGCCTTTCCAGGCCCCCACCTTGTAGCCCAGAACACAACTCAAGTGCCTCATGAATCTGGGTCTCCCAGGCAATTGGCGGCAGTTTGGCTCAAATGGCACCCTTCTCTATTCCTGTTACAGACTCATGATTCCTGCTGACAGCACATTTCGGTTCCATGCTGATCACACACGCACCAGGAGGGTGGGGAGACCTACCCAAGAGGGCCACGCAGGGGGCCTCACTCCAGCCTCCGTCAGACGCTCCAGCGCCACCTCACAGCCTCCCACAGATCCCACTTATCTGCTGTTTCCAAGGCCTCAAGAAACCAGTGAAGCTTCTCGAGGCATAACTACTGCTGAGGTTTAAAACTCCAGAGTCTAGGGGGAGTTACTTCCAGAACTCGTGGGACAACTGTTTGAACACAACATCACTTCACCTCAAAAAACCCTTGTTTAACATAGAATCGAAATCGGAATAGAATCCAATAGAACCCCCGGAGGTCCAGTGGACAGGACTCGACGCTCAGTGCGGAGAGCACAGGTTCAACCCCTGGCTGGGGAATTAAGATTCCACAAGCCCCACAGCACGGCTAAGAGAAGACAGAATGAAGTCAAATCAAATTAAAATCAATTAAAACATTCTATCCTTACGGAGGAACGTTGAGACAGCTAAGACCGGCGCAAAGAAAGGGTTCACAGTACATTATTGGTTTTTTTTTTTTTTAGAAAAGTGAATAGATTAATATCTATTCATTTTCTTAGAAGATGTTTTTATTGTTCTCGTTTTATTTTTCTTATTGTTCTTGTTTACTAGATGGAAAGTATCTGAAAGGTGCTGGAAACACCTACAGACAATTAAAGTTCTTTTAATTGTCCGATGTGGCTAATACTCCAAACCAGGGCCAGCAGGCGGTCGCTGTGAAAGGCCAGAGAGCAAGCGCGTCCAGCTTCACGGCACGTACGGCCCTGACCCAAGCGCCCATCTCTCGCGCAGTAGCCTCACAGCGCTCATAAACACAGCAAAGCTGTGTGCCAACGAAACCGCATTTACAGAAGGGGCCAAATTCGGCATGAGGGCTGCAGTCTGCCAACCCCCGGTCTCAACAAGGAATCTCTGCATTCTCCTCAACCTCCTCACCCGTGTTTTCCAAGTAAGAGCAAAGGATAAAAAGAGCAAATCAACTTTCATGAGTAGAACAAGCCGATACAGGCTCAAAGAACTTTCTGACACTTTACAAGTAACTTGGACTGTGTTCTCTCATCAAATCAAAACAGAGCGTTAAGAGCGGAGCACTCACTTCGTCAATGAAGATGTGTGTGAATTCCACCAAGCTCTTGGCACTGACTATCTTCTGGAGCAGGACCCCCGTTGTCATATAAATTAACTTGGTGTCTTCTGTCGCTATTTTCTCCAACCCTACCTAAAATTGGGGAAGGAAAAAGGAGAGAGTTTTCTATTTAAATGGTTTACATTTAACTGCAAAGAAAGCAATGTTAATTTCATAATGAAGGTAAGAGAGGGAACAAAAAATTATCATAAACCACAAAAACATAATAGGGTCTAAACTAGCAAATTCTCAAATTGATTCTTCTTCTTCTTTGGTGATGTGGGGAGAGACTGGTTTATCTAGCCACACTGCCTGCATCATTTTGACGCTGAGGTGACTACATATGAAGACCTCTTCAACACAAAGATATGATTAAAGATAAAATCATAAAAGCCATGAGCCTGAGAATTCTCACTTCTTTTACATTCAACTGAGAAAGAAATTAAGCTATTTTCAGGAACTTCTGATTTTCACTATTTTTTGAAATTATGCCGTAATTCTGCTCCATAAGCAACTGATTGCATTTTCTCTCCCAGCAGAAAATAAATCACATCCTATCATCGACTTATGTAAAAGACAAAACGAACAAGGGGAGAAGCTCACCTGGTAGCCCACCAACCCGCCCAAAACCCAGCCGCGCTCTCTGCTGATCCAGCGGGCGATGCTGCTGGCCCCGATCTTGCGCGGCTGCGTGACCACGATGTTGCAGTAGGCGGAGCGCTGCAGATGGTGGTCGAGGATGTACTGCGGGAGCTGCGTGCTCTTGCCACTGCCTGTGGCACCGTGGATGATCACTACGGAACTGCTTTCTATCAAAGAGACGACCTAGAATGGTGAAAGAGAGCTCCTTCAAACTCGCCACAGATTTAACAATGATGTAAAGTGTTACCTATGAACCAAAAGCTTCATCTCAGGAAGACTTTCAGGATTTCCTTTCTCTTCACCCTTACAAGTTAAACACTTAACCTAGCCACCTAAACATCACAAAAGGGACACAGGTTACTAGTGGTGACTGCACTGGAGACAATCTGACCACTGTGAGCAGTAACGAATGGCTACAGAAATCCAGGCCACGTTCACCGCCCCCTGGGTCTCAGCTTCTCCATCTGTAAAAATGAAAACACCAAACTGAACTTCTATAGCTCTTGTTAAGTCTAAATTTCTATTATTTTTAAATTGTGTGCTGAGCCTCCATCTAATTCTACTAAGAAACAGGAAAACACAGCTGTTGTTACACACAGCAAGTGTACACTCAATTCTCATTTGAAATTCTTCAGACACACTTTCAAACAAGCAGCTTCCACTGCTCCACAGACTGACGGCAAGGGCGGCGCTACAGCGCTGATCCGGCCACCCCCCCCACCTCCACCCAAAACACCGTTCAGCGTCACTCTAGTCATCAAAACGGTCAGGGAACACAAGCTGATTTTAATGCTGGCCTCTTAAAATTAATAAGCATGCCTACTCTACACAAGATGCACGATCCAATCTAAGACAAAGTGAAACCGAACGCAGAACATTCACAGTTTACTGTCTTCTGTGACCGTTTCTTCCATTAGCACAGGTAACTGCAACTTCAATGCATACACTTTTAACCAGGTTTATGCAGTGCTAGGTCACTTCAGTTGTGTCTGACTCTTTGCAACCCCATGGACTGTAGCCCGCCAGGCTCCTCTGTCCATGGGATTCTCCAGGCAAGAACACTGCAGTGGGTTGCCAGGCCCTCCTCCAGGGGGTCATCCAGGCCCAGAGATCACACAGGCGTTTCTTTCATCTCCTGCACTGGCAGGCAGATTCTTTAACACTAGCGCCACCTGGGAAGCCCAACCAGGTCTAGCAACACGTAACTAATTAGAGATGCAATCACCTTGCCGCTGTATTGCCTGACATTGCTCATAAAATGATATACCAAGGACTGATCGATGACCAGGCAACACGAACAGCCAGCGTATAAGGGATCCCACTGGGATGCTAGAGGTGGCTGCGGCCAGGGGCAGGCAGTATCCACTTCCTGAAAGGTCTGGGCAGCGGGACTTGAAGGCAGCAGCTCCCTGGGCCCGCAGGTGTCCACTCACATCTACTTCAGAGCAGGGGAGACAGGACGAAGGATTAAACAGGAAAAGGTGAGCTCGGGGGAAGCAGAACGAGTGACGCACGGCGGGAGAAAGGCCCTCTGCGTGGTCACTGCACAGAGCCACCTCCCGGCGCCCGCCCGGCCCCTCGTCACTTTCAGACTAGAAACCAAGGGCTGGATCACTGGCATGAAAAACAACCAAACTACATCATGAGAAAAATCACGTTACCTCTTCCTTACACCGGCTTATAGGCAAATCAGGATATTTGTAGGTTGTCTCTGGGATGCATATCACATTGCTTGATTTAGCTACAGGTGGCCTCGGACCTGGATTCAGACAAAACAGACAAATACAATGCTATTTCCTATGTGAAAAAAGGCAAGATAAACAATCCCATGCTTATCTAGTTTATATATGCAGCAAATACACAGCAGGCTGTACACACACACACACACACTCTCTCTCACACACACACACACTCACACTCACACACACACACACACTCACACACACACTCAGCGCTAACACCGTGAGCAGAGTCTTCAGCAAGCTCCCGGCGCGCCCACCCCCAGCAGTGCACAGGAGCTGAGCGCCACATCCCCGTCCATCACAGCCACCAGCGCTGCGGGCTCGGGCCACCTCTGAGACAAGAGACCTGCACAGCGCAAAGCCCATCACCCTCAAACAGCACAAAGATGACTGGCTGAAAGAACTGACTCTGACTTGAAAAGTCACATCAATTTGTTAAGGGTTCGCTCCTCGCTACTGGAACAAATCGGCAGTAGACCACCACACACCACCTTGGGAACAGAGATCCTGAGAGGGACCGTCCTTGCTCCGACAAAGACTGACCAGGGGAGCTCTGCCCAGTCCTACGAGTGAATAAAAGTGTTAGCTGCTCAGTCGTGTCTGACTCTTCGTGATCCCATGGACTGTAGCCTGCCAGGCTCCTCTGTCCTTGGGATTCTCCAGGCAAGAATATTGGAGTGGGTTGCCATGCCCTCCTCCAGGGGATCTTCTCCACCCAGGGATGGAACCGGGGTCTCCTGCATGGCAGGTGGATTCTTTACCCCTGAGGCACCACGGAAGCCTGGTGAATGTTCTCTTGTAAATATACACGCTCCTCTCCGGCAATGCCACAAATTCTTGACAAACTGACAATCATCAAAAGTCTCAGCACACAAACTTTTATTGGGAAATAATTTTACTTCCAAAGTAAACTCTGGAGCGTCCCTGTCTCTCCCAGCCTCAGCACGGGGCTGGCGCTCCTGGGTCCTTCTCCGGAGCTGCTCTTCCCGCTCCTCCCGGCCCTGTGCCGCTCCGCGCCGTCTCTCCCTCTGCCCCGCCGCCGCCGCCGCCCCCACCCGACACACACGTGTCCCTGCCTCTCTTCTGCTGTCCTACGTGTTCCCTACACATGCCCTCAGTTTCAGAGCTGGCCTAGCTACATAATTACAACATGGCTATTTTCCTGCAGCTGAACCAACAACTTGTTCGGAACCTGGAGAGGAGAGGAGCCAGCGCCGTTCTCCCTCCTTGGGGAAACAGAGCTCCTCCCTGGGCGCCGCGCACTGACTTCAGGAGGCTGTTCTCCAAGTCCCGCCCCCGACAGCCTTCCAACCGTGTAGCCACCTCACTGCTGTCTAGCCACCTCACTGCTGACCGCTGCTCTCGGAAGCCTGCGCTTCTGTCCGCCCTCATCTCTCTCCTCCCCTTCCCCGTCGGAGCTTTCACAAGTCACAGTCTGCCTCTGTCCCAAGCTCCCGCCGTTGCACTTCCTCCCAGTCTCACCCCTTCTAGAAGCCTTGGCTAAAAAGCCCTTAAATGAACCACGCTATCTTCAAAACACTGAGCATAACTCAGAGTGTGAACAGCTCCTAATTTACAAATGGTTCCAACATTGTATTAAATTGTTTGTAATTCTAAATGATGGCTGGGTACTCAGACCGCTCTACAAATGTAAGAACTGAGATAATGCAAGCCTAAATAGGGAAAAAATCTGGCCCTTCCCTCTCTTAGGGCCGGCAGGCTTATCCATCAAGAATCGGCCTTTCCAGCACAAACGGAAGGGCTGAGGCTCCAAAGCCGAGGGAGCCCCGAGAGACGGGGTATGGACGTGGTGACAGAGGGAGGGACACCGGGAGCACCCGGGCCTGCCGGGGCCACAAGGTGACACGGATTCTCCAGAGACCAAAGGCTGGCAGCCGCGCTTCCCGCTCAGAGACCTGCAGCCGTGGCTCCCGGAGCTGCTGAACGAGCCATCACGTTAACCACACTAACGTGACTCACACGCCTTGATGACATGCATCTTGAAGGCTGCTACTTGAAGACAGAAATGCTACAAGAAAAATTCCGAAAGGCCTAACTGTATTGTCTAAACCGCAGCCCTTCCTCTGCTTAACATGCAACACGGGCTGACGTTTTCAGGTCACTGGCTGGAGCCGACCCAGCACGAGTCGAGTCCAGCCTCCGCACCGCCAGAGGGAGGCCCGCGAACCAGAGAGAGGCCAGGCTGCGCACCTCGGGCGCCTGCGCATGCGCAGCCAGGCCAGCAGCGCGGCCCGGGCGGCCCCCGCGAGCAGCGCGGAGAAAGGCCGCGGCCGCCCAGGGCAGAGCAACGCGCTGCGCAGAGCCGAGCCGCCACTCAGAAGCGACACAGGCCACACCCCTCAAAATTCGCTGTGTTTGTTTCCCTGTTACCTCTTTATTCTAGGTTATTAGCATGAAAGTATTTCACTCGAACTGGAAAAATACAGGAAACCATGAAAATTGCTAGTTTCTCTTTACTAAGTCACCCCGTTATTTTGGCATCAACCAAATCTAAAATCTAACCCCAAAATTCAGCGGTTCAGGGCTCCAAATATTATACAGTGGACATGACGGATTTTAACTGAAGAACATAACACTGCTTATCAAAATATCTATTACTACACAGTACAGAAAAGGAGCTTAATTGCCACATTACTGACATAACCATAAAATTAAATCTTCAAAATAAATAATTACACATCACTTTCTCCAAGTAAGGGCTGGTATTCCAAATACAAAATTAAACTTAATTTGACTGTTTCCTTCTTCAGTTATTAGGAACTCCATTAAGGCCATTCTTTTAAACCCAGAAGAAAAGTTCCGAGAGGAATGGAAATCACCAACAGAAATATCGCCGAACAAAAGGGAGGCCGTGCTACGGCCTTTCATCACAACTACAGACACATCCCAGGACGAGCTCAAAACCGCTGTGTGAAAACAGCAGAAACCCGGCAGGGGCTCACAGTCTGGAACCAAGCTGGTCAGAAATGCTATTAAATCTCAACTTTGGGAAAATGATTTACCTTTAATTATGCAAAATAATTCTAATGTTCCTCATAGAAATTTACTGAATGTGTGTTCTTGGATTTCTACTTGGAAATAATTTTTAAGAAGAGTTATATAGATGAAATACCACCCGCATCACACCAAAAGCAGAGGTACTGTGTATCCAGACATGAGAAAATGCTCACTCTGAAACCTTGGTGCTGGACCAGAATTAGGGGCACTGACGTGACCTCACGATTTCAATGCAGACAGACAGAGCAGGGAGAGAAGCTGCTGTGCGCTCTGTGTGTGCTGTGCACACAGGCACGCACACACACACACACACACAAGAGAACCGCCTCCCTGCCCTCACGGGCACCGCCACGGAAGCCGGAGCATGAGCCCAGCCACTCGCCACGGCCCCTCTGCCCCCACGTCCCCGTCCCCACGCCCCGAGTCCTGCCCGGCTGGCCCCAGACCCGCTCCCCGCTCCCTGCCATCACCAGCCAGTGCTGCCTGGACTTCATGAGCCCACACCGGCCCCTCCGATCCAGTCCCTCCGGTATGAGCAGAGCGGTCTCCTCAAAACACTCCTCACTCGACACTCCTCCCCTCAGACTCACCAGGATGAACCTGAACCTCCAGCCCACCGCTGCCCTGAGCACTAGGACCAGAGCGCTCCGCCCTGGGCCGGCCCCGCCAGCAGCTGCGCCTGCATCTCCCCGTCGAGCGCGCTCAGCTTCCCCGCTCCCGCGACAAGGACCCTGAGCCTCATGCTCACACCGCACACCTTGTCTCTGCCACAGCTCTGAGCATCCGAGGCCCACAGCAGTCTGGCTGGCTCCTTCTGCAGGCTCTGGGGAGGACCGAGCCTACACCTCTTCAGCTTCAGGAGGGCCTGCGTCCCCTGGCTTCCTGACCCCTACTCGAATCACGCAGCCCGTGGCGCCTGTCATCACATCCACTACTGACTCTGGGAAGAGCCCTGTGCTTACCCCGGGCCCACCCGGCAGCACCCCCACCTCAAGCTCCGAAATGTCATCAGAGCTGCGAAGCTCCTTCTACTGCGGGCGCAGCACAGGCGCCACCGCCCTGAAGATGAAGGTGTGGGCCTCTCGGGAGGGCTGTGACTCGGTCCCCCACTGCCCCCGCTCAGGCCCCCCACACCCAGCAATGCCGGCCCTCTCCCAGGGCTGGGGGCTTCCCTGGGCCTCACCTGGGAAACAATCCACCTGCAATGCGGGAGGCCTGGGCTCAATCCCTGGGTCGGGAAGATCCCCTGGAGAAGGGAAAGGCTACCCACTCCAGTCTTTTGACCTGGAGAACTCCATGGACTGTACAGTCCACGGGGGCGCAAAGAGTCGGACACGACTGAGCGCCTTGCACTCTCCCAAGGCTGGAGCCTCAGACTCTCCCCCGTTACAGCCCTTGGCACACATTCCCCGCCCCCCGATCCCCACGCTGCCTAGGTGACTTCTAAAACTTCTACTTATCCTTCAGCTCCAGTCCCGATTACGACTCTCCTGAACCCCAGCTCAAGTCACAGTCCTTGTCCCAGGTCCGCAGAGAGCTCCGCCCCAGAGCATTCTCCTCTAAACGCCCCCTTCGTGTAACTGTGTGCTCCCACGACGGCCTCCCTGAGAGGAGAGGCCAGCCCCTTTCAGCTTCTGTTCCCACTGCTCCCCACGGTCCCTGGCTCACACCCTGATGAACACTGGCCTTGGAGTGAATCTTCCAAGTGCAGCCAAAGCTGTATGACTCCTTAGTGAAAATTCCAAATACAGGTGCCACGCACAGAGACTGCAAACAGCTTCAACTATGAACCCAAAGCAAAGGTTCCGAGAGCAGACACCGGGACTCGCAGGCATCCCTCTGCAGTCCAGTGGCTTCCACGCGGGGGCCAGCAGGGGCGCGCCGGGCGCTGCGTACGCAGGGGCAACGGGAAGGGCCCCGGCACCGAGTGCCGTCTTAAAACTAACACACCTCCCCATGAGACGGCAACGACGGCCGTCTGTCCACAGTAACACGCAGCTGTGGCAGGCTTCTAGCAACGTCTGCAGACTCCCTTACACAGGTCAAATCACCAGTCCTCACCTACGGCTGATTCATGCTGATGTCTGACAGAAAACAAAATTCTGTAAAGCAACTATCCTTCAATTAGAAAAATAAATAAATATTTTTAAAATCACCAGACTCCTGTTGATTCGAAAGGCGCCCCATCCATAAGCAGAGACGCAATGAATGTTCCTACAAGTACTGCGTTGTACTTTCCTTAGCGTAAGTAAACATCGGATCAAAGGACACACATGATCACTCTGAACAGTCACTTCTGGTGATAAGGTACTGCGCTGCTCAGACAAACACGCCCCCTGAGGACAACTAAAGATGCCAGATTAAATACACAAACATCATCTTTAAAAAGCCAAAAGTTTGGTGAGAGAGAGGAAAAACACCAGGGCAAAGTCTCTAACAAGGCTGGGACACAGAGAGGGAAACCAAGAACTCAAAGCTGCTTCTGCCTCAGGAGAAAGAACAACAAGGGGAAAGGAACCAGGAGACAGCAGAGTGTCCAAACATGAGAAATACAGGCTGAGTGAGGGTGGGGGTCTCCGGGATGACGGCTCGGAACGTTTCGGAATGGATGAAAGACATCAGTATTCTATACTGTCAGCAAGTCCAAGTGAAGACCATTAAAAGGATTAACGTATTTTTATATAGGGGCTGTATGTTGAAATTTTCAGAAAGGCTGAAAAGGAAAATATTACTCAAATCCCAGCTTCTATCTCTACATCAGAGCGTGAGCACACAGGGTAAAGGGGACAGAACTTGCTGACTGGCTGGTAGGAAGTTTGTGATGCGTAAGCTTTTGCAAACCAAAAAAATAAAAACTTACTTCTACCATATGAATCAGGCCTAATGCTAACAAGAAAACCCACACAGAAAAACGGTGCGCGCTCACAGGACTTCTATCTTTTATTTTACACATTTATGTATTATTTTAAATTTTGTTTTAATGCAGTTATTCTTAAAACTATAATAATTTTTTTCATTAACTTTAATGATACAGATGATTTTTAAAAATAAAACAGAAAACTCACATTTCTAGGCTAATGAACATCATTAAACTGCTACATGTGAGTAGATAAATTCGTTTCTCTTTTATGCACCTGAAATACTCTTCCACTTTCATTTTTGAAAACTACTTTTGCTGGGTTCAGTGTTCAAGCCTGTTACTATTTTACAGATTTCACTCCATTCTATTCTTGCCCGCGTTGTTTCAATGAGAAATCTGTGATCATGTTCGTTCCTCTGTGCGTAATATGACTTTTCTTCTTGGCTACTTCCAAGAATTCTCTCTTTACCTTCGCTTTTGAGTTATTTGGTTATGCCATGTGTTAGTTCAGTTTTGTTCCTGTTTCTTGCGCTTACGGTTCGTTGAGATTCATTGATTAGTATGTTTATAGTTTTCACCAAATTCGAAAAAAATCCAGCCACTATTTCTTCAAATAGTTTCTTTGTTCCTTCTTCCAATTTTGCCTCCCCTTTTGGGATAACAAGTAAACACATACTTGAGACTTAAAGCTTTTCCACAACTCATCGGTGCCCTTAACTATTCACTTTTCACTTTCATTCTGTCTTCTCTCTGCATTTCATTTTCAGTTCAGTTCAGTCGCTCAGTCGTGTCCGACTCTTTGCGACCCCATGAATCACAGCACGCCAGGCCTCCCTGTCCATCACCAACTCCCGGAGTTCACTCAGACTCACGTCCATCGAGTTGGTGATGCCATCCAGCCATCTCATCCTCGGTCATCCCCTTCTCCTCCTGCCCCCAATCCCTCCCAGCATCAAAGTTTTTTACAATGAGTCAAATCTTCGCATGAGGTGGCCAAAGTATTGAGTTTCAGCTTTAGCATCAGTCCTTCCAAAGAACACCCAGGACTGATCTCCTTTAGGATGGACTGGTTGGATCTCCTTGCAGTCCAAGGGACTCTCAAGAGTCTTCTCCAACACCATAGTTCAAAAGCATCAATTCTTCGGCGCTCAGCTTTCTTCACAGTCCAGCTTTTCTCACAGTCCAGCTCTCACACCCATACATGACCACTGGAAAAACCATAGCCTTGACTAGACGGACCTTTGTTGGCAAAGTAATGTCTCTCGCTTTTGAATATGCTATCTAGGTTGGTCATAACTTTCCTTCCAAGGAGTAAGCGTCTTAATTTCATGGCTGCAATCACCATCTGCAGTGATTTTGGAGCCCCAAAAAGTAGTCTGACACTGTTTCCACTGTTTCCCCATCTATTTCCCGTGAAGTGATGGGACCAGATGTCATGATCTTCATTTTCTGAATGTTGAGCTTTAAGCCTGGCTCCTCTGTCCATGGGATTTCCCAGACAAGAAGACTGGAGTGGGCTGCCATTTCCTTCTCCATATAATAACTTTAATAACAATTTTAAGTATTTCAAATTAACAGTAAGGTAAGGGACCATCAGTAGTCTTCCAAAAGCCACAGTATTCAGATACTATACTTAAAAGAGAAAAAAATGAGCAACTTACAACCCATCACACACTCACAATTTATAATCTATCATACACTCACTCCCCTAAAAATCCTGAATTAACAAACAACATGGATTCTTCATTGATCAAAATATTAATATATTTTTAAAGACTTTTAAGAATTTAATGTTGTGAACAACTCAAATATATTTTATGATATTTAAAGATACCTGTTTTATCTGACCCACTGATTAAGTGATCAAGGAAATACAGATAAAATTCTTGTGCTTCAAGTTGTCTGTATTTGTCAATGTACTCCGTTTCCGCGCTCTTTTCACCCAGGAGCCTGCAAAGAATATTAAAAGTTACTATACTGTTTACAAAAGGCCTATAAAAAGTCTACTGTTTATAAAAAGCCAAGAAATTTCCATATGCTAAGAGAATTCTTGAATAGCTAACTTTTACATTAAGCCCTACAAGAAAAATTGCAAATCATCCATAAACAAATGAAAATACAATCAAATTCTCAGTCACCAAAGAGATGCAAATTAAAGCAATGAGGTTTTTCATCCTTCAAATTGGCGAAAAGAACGAGTGGCCTCAGATTCTGAGGAGAGGGTGGGAACCGGACGCAGCCACTTACTCTGCAGGGCAATCTACCAGTGCCTGCTGCGCTCCCCCCGTGCCTTCCCCGAGAGCAGGGCTGAGAGCAGGGCTGCGCCTGCAGATGGGAGTCTGAGCCCAGATGCGCACGGAGGCTGCAGGGTCTCAGAACGAGCCTCCGCAACACGGCTCACTTTTCTATGAGGATTCTTTTGAACTAAAGGCAGTCAAGACGCTACAGGTTCAGAGAGAACAAAGGCAACACATTCTCTGACGTAAATCATAGCAATGTTTTCTTAGGTCAGTCTCCCAAGGCAACAGAAATAAAAGCAAAAATCAACAAATGGGACCTAATCAAACTTACAAGCTTTTGCAAAGGAGATGAAACCAAGAAAAGACAATTTACAGAATGGGAGAAAATATTTGCAAATAATTCAACCAACAAGGGCTTAATTGCCAAACTATACAAACAGTTCACACAGCTCAATTTAAAAGAAAAACAGTAAAAAAAAAAAAAAAAAAGGCAAAAGACCTGAATAAATATTTCTCCAAAGACAACATCCAGATGGCCAACAGGCACATGAAAGGGTGCTCAACACTGATAGCTGGGAGAGAAATGGAAGTCAAAACAGCAGTGAGCACCACCCCACACCAGTCGGAAGGGCCATCATCAAAAAGTCCACATGTAACAGGGAGAGCTCTGGCAGTCCAGCGGCTCAGAACCCGCCTTCCAGTGCAGGGGACACGGTTCAGTGCCACAGCTACTGAGCCTGCGGGCCACACCTAAGACCTGACACAGCCAAATCGTTTCCTCCTAAAGTCCACGCGCAACAAACACGGGAGAGGGTGTGGAAGAAGGGGACCCTCCTACCCCGTCGGTGGGAATGCAAAATGGTGCGGCCACTGCAGACAACAGTCTGAGGCTTCTCTAAAAACAGGAGTTACTGCACGATCCTGCAATCCCACTCCTGGGCACATACCCGGAAAAGAACTGTAATCTGAAAAAAGACACGCACCCCAGTGTTCAAAGCGGCAGTATTTGCAATAACCAAGACACGACTTTGCTGACAAAAGTCCAGCTAGTCAAAGCTACAGCTTTTCCAGTAGTCACATCTGGATGTGAGAGTTGGACCATAAAGTAGGCTGAGGGTCAAAGTACTGATGCTTTTGAACTCTGGTGTGGGAAAAGACTCTTGAGAGTCCCTTGGAGACTGCAAGGAGATCCAACCAGTCAATCGTAAAGGAAATCAGTCCTGATATTCACTGGAAGGACTGATGCTGAAGCTGAAACTCCAATACTTTGGCCACCTGATGCAAAGAGCCGACTCACGGGAGAAGATCCTGATGCCGGGAAATAATGAAGGCAAAAGGATACAGGGATGACGGAGCGAAGAGACGGTTAGCTGGCATCACCGACTCAACAGACACGAGCCTGAGCAAGTTGGTGATGAACAGGGAAGCCTGGCATGCTGCAGTCCCTGGGGTTGCAGAGAGTCGGGCACGACTGAGCGACTGAACGGAAGACATGAAAGCAACCCAAACGACCATCCGTAGAGGAACGGATAAAGAAAACGTGGCTGGGGGGGGGTAAATTACACAGGGGACACTCAGGCAAAGACCGGACAGAGACGAAGGCTGGGCAGCTCGGGAAAGCAGGAGCCCTGAGGCCAAAGCCCCAGGAAGGTGGGCAGGAGGCCCACGTGGCTCCGGCAGAGAAAGCCCGGTGGGGGTGGAGGGCTGGAGGTGCAGAAGGGCCAGGGATCCGGGCGGAGGGGAACCAGGGGACTGGCAGGGGCTAAGCCTAAAGATTTTGGCCTTTGCTCTGAGTGAGATGAGTCTGGCGCATAGACAGAGAAACAACAATACCTGACTCCTGTTCTAACAGGATGGCTCTGACCGGGTGAAGTGGGGCGGAATGATGGGTGCTCAGACACAGCAGAAAAGCAGGGAGACCACCTAATGACCATATGACCAAGGCCAGAGCTGACAGCGCTCCGACCAGAGGGGCAGCGGCAAAAGTGGAGCCCACAGGACATGCTGTCAGTGTTAGACCCGGCGTACGCAAAATGACCGGCTTCCCTGGCAGCTCAGGTGGGAAAGAATCCGCCTGCAATGCAGGAGACCTGGGCTGGGAAGACCCCTGGAGGAGGGCAGGGCAACCCACTCCAGTCTTCTTGCCTGGAGAATCCCATGGACAGAGGAGCCTGGTGGGCCACAGTCCATGGGGTCACAGAGTCAGACAGGACTGAGTGACGGAGGAATCAACAATGAGTTCAAGGCTCCAGCTCCCAGCTGGACGGGTAAGCATCCGCACCCGCACAGGAGGCAGCTGCGAGTTCCGGCAGAATGCCTCAGCAGCCGCTGCGGGACGCTGACCAGCAAGCGGAACCGGGCAGACTGGGGAGAGACGAGTGCCGAGCGCGCACCAGGCGCGTGCGTCGTGCTTAGCTCTGGCAGCCCCTGGCCTGAACTCCCCACGCTGCAAAACGCACGTGGGCCCTGGCACAGGGTGTGGGGGGACTGATTTCCTTTAGGATGGACTGGTTTGCAGTCCAAGGGACTCTCAGGTCTTCTCCAGGAACACAATTCGAAATCAATTCTTTAGCACTCAGCTTTCTTTATGGTCCAGCTCTCACATCCGCACATGACTACAGGAAAAACACCACTTTGACTACGTGGACCCTTGTCGGCAGCACAAACTCTCACGGCCCTTTTTCTTGGTCTATCCACTGCTCGGCCTAGAGGACAGAGGCTGCTGCAGGAAGTGCTTGGCAGAACAGGACAAGAAAGCCCCCGCTTCTGGCCAGAGGACTGGGAGAGGGAGGCCCTGGGCGGGACAGCGCCCCTGGGACACTGCAGACCCCCAGGAACCTCTAGGAACCGCTGTGCTCACCCGGGCTGGGCGCGGCACCAAGCCCAGACAGCCTGGCAAGGACTTGGAGAACTGAAGACAGATCCAGACAGCCCTGCCGAGGCTCGGAGGCCCCGATGGGCCTCGGATCGCTGCCCACAGGAGGCCGGGTGGAACCTGCAGCCCCACAGGGTGTGACGAGACCCAGGGCCCATGATACGATGATACTCCAAGCGCCCAGGGCACGCCCACAGGGACCGCGCTGGGAGCCGTCAGGAGCGCTCCTGGGCGAAGCGACGACCACTGACTTTGGATAATGGCTATCCAACCTGGGGACCCCCCACCTCACACCAACTGCAAATCAACTCCAAACCAACTCTACAGCCAGGAGGTACTTATTTTTTAAGCCTAAAACGCTGATCTTCCGCTATGTCATAACTATGGAGTAAAGAAGGCTTTAAACAAGAACAGAAAAAAGGGAAATATGAATGAACAAGTTATAAAGCCTGGGACGATGTCTACAGAGGCAAAGGGCACGGACAGAGGTCACGTGAGAGCGGTGACCCAGGCGCACTGCGAGTCCCCACCCGTCAGGAAGACCCGAGCACAGCCCAGCAGGGACGCGGCTTTTAACGTGGCCTGCCGTATGGAGGGAGTAATTAATACAGGGAAAAGAAATCCAACATCAGCTTCTCAAATGCTGACTGCATCTTTAATAGTCAAAAAAAAAAAAAAACCAATAATCCAGAACTTTGAGATCCGTAGCAAAGGAATTAAAAACCGGAAGACAGTAGTCTCTTTACAATGAAAAACCTTCCTTTAATTGCAATACAAAGCTGCTGAGAACTGTATGAGGCGGCCGGGTCGTAAATACATAAAATCTGCATATATACAATCTGGCTCCTTAGCCTGCCCTTCAGGATTCCAAAACTTTGTCTTTTTAGACTTAAATTTACTTCCTTATGCATCTTACACTTTTACACACATGCACACTAGGGATGACACGACCCTCTCTCACCGTCTTATAAAGCTTTCTACAGCTCAGCCAAGAGGCCTGAAAGCCATGGCAGGGACCAGAACGGAGCCACCTTCACACTCAAGTCTCACGTCTTCCACACAAACCAGCCTCACGGGGTTGCAGTCAATTAGAAAAACTCACTCATTCAACTCACTAAAATGTTTGATGAATAAAATCCAACATTATTCTGATTATACTCTGATGAACAGGCAGGATTAACGCAAAGGTACTTCCTTACCCAGATCTACAAATACTTCTGTTCTCTGTCTACATCACAGTAGGGGAACTGCTGTAATCAGAGAATGACATTTGGGCTCTATTTCAATCTAATAACCTCAGGAGCTAGGACAGAAAAAACAAAATTTATAATACTACCGGTGGCACACCCTAAGTATTAGAAAAACTGGCTTACCCGAGGAAGATCAAAGGAAAATGTACTGAGTGTGAGTCAGGGAGGTAGGAAACGTTCTGTGAAGGTCAGACTTGGGCAAGCCTCGATGGCCAGTTAGGTGCTAACAGGTCAAGGGGAGGCGGGAGACCGCCCCTCGAGAAGTTCTCTGTGTGGCTTGTTCAGTGACCCTTAGGTCTCTGCTCCGAGGACAGCCCGTCCCCAGGAAGGCCTTCCCCGACCCCTGCAGCCAACCAGGGAGGGCTCGAGTGTGCCAGGACCACCACACCGACCCCTCGGGGACTCGGGTTCGTCTGCCCACGGGGCCCACAGGTCAGGGCACGATCAGTCGGTCCACCGCTGCCCCCCACGCCCCCCCAGTCCCCGACATGCACCGGGGCTGGCACAGTCGGGCACAGTCAAGGGTACCTGCTGAGAGGAGAGCCGCAACCCCAGCGGGGGCAGAACGGACCTGGTCTCAAAGGACAGGAGTATAGCAGTGGGGAGAAACGCGACCAGAGCCAAGCAAACAGGCGTCAAGGGGAAAATGGTGTTTTTCCCTCAGACCGAAGAAAAAGTTAGTTGGTATTTAAACCAGGCCCTGAAAAAGAGAGTTACAGTATAGGTACACGGAAAAGAAAGACAAGCCCCGCAGCAGAGCCAGCGTGAGCGCAGCTGAAGGGTCAGAGCCGGGCACGCGCGGGACAGACACCGGTGTGCAAACAAGCAAGCCCAGGACAGAAACGCAGGTCATCTTCCACACCCAACACAGCTCTGACGCTGCAGAGGCAAACGTGAAGAACAAAAGCGCCGACGAGGAGGTTATTCAAAGGGAGAAGCCGCGTGGTTCACGGTGCCGTCAGGAGGAAATCCGAGAGGACAGTTCTGTCACGAGAAACTTTCCTCCCGTCCTTCACATAGCGCTATACACAATGCAATGTGAAAACCTGCTCGTTGCAGATAATGAATCCTGACATCTGGGTTTTCTAACATGTGAGCAACAGGAGCTGCAGGGTGACCACACGCATCCCTCTCTATCGTGTGTGCCATGCAGGTCTGATGTGGACGAGCGAGGTCTACTCGTCACAGTTCAGTTGAAGGAAAGAGCAACACAAGAAACACATAGAAAAGAGAAGCGCTGTGCAGTCATTTAACACAGACCTAGAGAGTCAAGAACCTGTTCACACCTGAGGGAAAGACACACAGGCGCTCGGACAGAAAATCCTCACGAGGACCTTACACGCCAGCTCACCCGAAGAGGACGTGCAGGTCTCACTTTCAGCTCCAGAAGAACACAGAAATCCTTTTCTATAATGAACTGTAAGATTTTATTTACAACTTCATATGTTCTTATGTCTCTATTTTTTTTTCTGACCTTAATCAACAGACTCACTTATCACCATGCTTCTAGAGATTACTAAGTATTAAGTTATCTGCTTCAGTGTATGTAATATTATATGTAATGCACTGCAACTTGTTTAAATATACGAATTTAAATACTATTTAGAAAGAAAACCGAACCTGTACAGAATGTAACATTTGCTAATATCTATCATTCTCTGCCTACTTTGCACAATTGTAACGCGTTTCCTCAGAGTGTAGATTGTGTGTATCTTGTGCAAAGAGTCAAGCCCGATCCCTTCCCCATGCTTTCATTAGCGGGGACAGTGACCTGGCTTCTAAATGGCCTGAAAGTTAAGCTGAAGAATAAAAGCAACATGGTTATTTTTAGAGCTCTCCAGGCATAAAAATGCAGCACTAAACTGTGGCCCGCAGCTCCGCACAGCAGAGCGTCACATCACGCGGCAGTCTTCACTTTGGCTGGGAGCGCATCTGCGGTGCTTCAGACGACCTTTCTTCATCTCTTCACCAGGGATATGTCTAAACGCATTTAGGACCAGAATCCGTAGCTGCCGGCATCTTTTTCAAAGAGACTGAGCTACATTCAAAAGGCAAAGCGTTATATAATTTGTAAAGATTAAATAGTAAGTTATTTTTGTCATTTCTTCTAGGCTACTTACAAGGTGAATTAAGGAGCATTCTCTCCAAATGAAGACATCACAGCCTCATTCCTGACACAGAAAGTTATTTATTTTGAAGACGGCTTCAGTGGGGAAAGGAGGCGGCTCATTCTCTCAACAGGGGCCCATCCAGGAGGAGGAGACGTGCCTGTGTGAAGCACAGCTCCATCACCAATTCAAGTGAACTCTTTAGCAACAGGCCACGTTGGACCCAGCAACTTCACAGGTAACCTTTAAACCTTTTCTGTATAAAACCTGAGTCAGAAGTATGTTTGCAGACAGCACTTTCCTATATGTTAATATTATAGAGCCCCCTAAGAACCTTTAAAAGCAAGTGTTGGTGTTATTTTCAGAAAGCGTTCAGTCTGTACATTATCTCTGGCTGTGTTTCATTCCTGCTTAGCGACATAAAAGTATTTCGAAAGCCTGGTGTTTGGCACTGACCTAGTTAGAAATAATCCGTTCTAATCTTATTCTGACCTGTATATCTAACCAGTGAAAAATCCATGCACTTTTCTGGCAAATTTACTGTAAAGAAACAAATATTTGCTGATCAGAGCCGTAACATTTTATGCAAGTAAACAAGTGAAAGCTTTTCCACAGGCTTAAAATGCCATTTTTTGGCTGGATGAAATGGCCAAAATATGATTCCTACAAATCCACACACTACCCTGACTCAGACGTAGTGACCAAGACTCTGCTCCGGGAATTAAAGTGGCATCTGAAGGAACGGGAGAGGCTGATACAAGAGATCGAAAACGAGCAGAAAGTGAAAAAAACAGGTGTGGATTACAACTGGCTGAGAAGCTGCCAGAATCCCCACACAGCCATTCCAGCTACGGAACAAAGACAACTCGAGGTTCTCTGCTCACAGGTTCAACCTTGTCAAACGGGAACTGTTCTCAGCAGGTAAAATACTATATTCTCTTCTCGTGATGTCTGCTGTCAACTCTTAAGCTCCTCTTATATTTAGAGTGGAAATCGTTATTTATCATATAAATCCTTTAACCATGTGTATCAAATACTCAGCAACCAAAATCCCTAAGAATGGGCTGGACAAGAAAAAAAAAAATCTGTTGATATCTCACTGGCTAGGAAATGTTTTAAAGTCACTTTCAAAATTTCTTCACTAGAAGCATAATTTTAAAGCAATGTGCAGTTTATGCTAAAGATGGATAACTACTATATGAGCACATCATTTAAGCTGAATTTTTGAGACAAAGGGCTATGACAAAAGAGATTTTCTGAACTGAATACTCATAAGTGCTTTGCCTCTAGATTTCGAGAAGTTCTGGCAGAAAACGATGTACTGCCATGGGAAATCGTCTACATCTTCAAGCAAGTTCTGAGAGACTTCCTGAGCAGCGCTGACGGGAGCAGTCAGCAGGAGGGCCTGGAAGGGTCCCCGAGCGCAGCCTGCGCTGTACGCTCCGTGACCCCTGGGGGCAGCTCCGTGGGTCCTGAGAAAGATGAAATCCCCACCATCTCAAGCTATGTAGACAGGAACACAAAAAACAGGTTCCCGACATTCTCACACCGAATATGGAACCTACCGTACTACTACCCATCAAGTTAAGTTACCTATACCCAGAGAGGAGTTTTTTGCTGACCATCTTAGCATCAGAACTCTTAACATTAAGAGAAAGTGATGTGACTTAATGCTCCTTTGTTGCAAGATCAGAAGCTAAAATTTCTGTGACGTAGTCGATATCTGAAATAGTGTTCCTTTTCTAGCCACTTTTAAAATGCAATGTTTTCACTGAACAGGATGCTTTTAACTAAAATATTTCCTAAATATTTTGAAAAACTGTTTGAAGTATTTTCTTATACCTCAAACACAACTCACAGGAACTAAGTTTTATTCTGAAATTTGAAATATGAAATTTATATGAAAGTATGAAGTTTAACATTTGACAAATTAACTTTGACATTAACTTTGACTTTTCTTGTAAAAGGAAGCTATGTATGAATAAAATAAATGACTGATGTGAATCTTATCTTTACGATATAAGACTGGATCAATCAAGCTCGGTGGGGGAGGCGGCAGGAAGGAGGAGCCGACGGGCGCTCTGCAAGCAAAGCAGCGCTGCAGCTCAACGCTCGGAGTCACCTTTAATCTCAGCCAACGTTGACAGACACGACTGGGCGACTTCCCTTTCACTTTTCACTTTCATGCACTGGAGAAGGAAAGGGCAACCCACTCCAGTGTTCTTGCCTGGAGAATCCCAGGGACAGGGGAGCCTGGTGGGCCGCCGTCTGTGGGGTCGCACAGAGTCGGACACGACTGGAGCGACGCAGCAGCAGCAGCAGCAGCAACATTAAGAGAAGCATAAAAAACACAGATCTGTATTGTGAATAAAAAGAAATGAACTGGTTTAACAACACTGGTAACTGCTACTCTCAAAGAAAAACAATCAATGCTGATCTATACTTTAAACCAATACTGTGTTAGTCGCTCAGTCGTGTCCGACTCTTTGCAACCCCACGGGCTGTAGCCCGCCAGGCTCCTCTGTCCGTGGAATTCTCCAGGCAAGAATACTGGAGTGGGCAGCCGTTCCCATATCCAGGCCATCCTGGTGTCAACATGACCAGGGTTTAATAAGACAAGGCAAATGGAAATTCACCCCAAGCAGATTTAAAATAAAGACACCTTTCACTCCTGATCCCTTTCTGTTCAGTTTTCAGAACATAACTATGGCTTCTTCCATCACTGTAAGAGTTCACAGAGTGAGAACTATTTGTAGGAAAGAGGAATGTTCCCCAAAGCGCACAGCTGCTCACTGAGCAGTGAATGTAGGAAGCAGAAAACAAGAGGTTCGATGCTGCATCAACGATGCAGACAGGACTTGCATCTAATTCCTATGGGAGTCTAGCTGGCTTACGACGTTGCGCTGGTTTCTGCTATACAGCAAACTGAATCAATTGCACATAAGCACAGATCCACTCTGTTTAGATTATTTTCCCATGAAGACCATTACAGAGTATTGAGTACATTTCCCTATGCTATATGGGAGGTCCTCACAGAATTTTTGTTTTAAATGGAATTTGGAGTTCGTCTATGAAACTCCGTACTAGAACTGGCAGCCTCACCGTATCAGAAAATACACACCATGAAGAGGTTTAAAGCATCTTCCTCCCACAAAGGCACCTCAAACAGTCACCGCACAAAAGAAATGACCAAGTCTACAGCACTTTCAAGAAAAGGCAATCCTCTCTGTCCAGAAGGGAAGAAAATACAATTTTAAATATGGTTCCTATCAAAAAGCTCACAGTGACTGAAGAGGCTGTAGATGGTAGGTCATCCCAGTAGCGCAGGAAGAAGACGGACCCACCCCACTGAGTCACCCACAAGGCGTGAGCCATCCGCACCCCAGACTGTCAGCGAGTGGGAAAACGCACTGACCTGGGCATTCTCAGTTTCCACCTCCCACTTTCGTCTTTGGCAGTAAGCTAATAACCATGGTTCCCGTGTCAGTATCAGTGTATATAACTTAAAACTAGAGTTGTTTCTTAAAAACCGACAAATCAAGCAGAAATTATAACACCAATAACTCCCTGAAATATTACCAGATCCACACATTTATACACTGGGCTACTTATAGAACTTAAAATCAGCAAAAGAATGAGGATTGAAAATATAAGTGGGGTACAAATGGGGGAGAGGAAAGCCTCAGGTATGGTTTACAAAGATGAAGTGTCGGCATGGCAGCCAAGTTTGAGCTTGGGAACAGTAAGGAATACACACACTAAGCCACTAACAGGGCTCTGGTAGCCTGACACACAGCGGCATTGCTCCCCAGCTCGGTCCACCCAAGAGCAGGCAGCCATGCCTCTCCACGCAGGCGCTGTGCTGAGCACCGCCTGTGTGTCTCTCTCAATCCTGGATTCGAAAGCAGGTGACGCTGTTCCCGTCCGACAGATGAGCAGACGGCCTCAGGCCTGCTCAACGGCTCCCCAACAGCGCAGAGACGCTGACTGGCAGAGCGGGGATGCACGTCAGCCTGGCAGGCCCCTCCAGCCCCAAATGCACACAGCCGGTTGCCTACCCGACACCTCCTCTTGGAGGCCCACAGGCAACTTAAAATCAACATGCTCTAAACCGAAATCACAGAGGTTCGCTAACAGGATAAATAAAATGCAAGAAAGGAACAGAGGAATCCAAACAGCACATTTACAGACTAAAAGCACCACTCAACCCTTCACCCAGTGCTTTCCAGTCACGTCTCAGGAAAGGACACCACTACCCGTCCATCCAATTTTATAAGCCAGACATCTCAGAATCATTCTGATCCCCTTGCTTTGGTGGAGGAGCCAAAAAACACATCACAAACAAGCCTGTGTGTGACAGTGTACACCGTGAAACACACTTACTCTGGAACTACTTCGTGGTACAGTTGCCAGGGTATTACACACACACACACCCCCGCCCCAACCTGAGGGAAATCAGCTCTGGTCAGAGGAGTAAAGACAGATTTCAGGCTTTATTCAAGATAGGAGCAAATGAGGAAGCAACCCTCATCATTTTTAGAATAAAAATAACTGGGACCCACAAAGACAATTCATCCCCTCAGACACCTGAGTTCCTGCTACATGCCAAGTACTGTGCTGGGGTGGAGACTCATTGAAAATCTCCACCCTCAAGAGTTATGTGGGGAAAACAACACAAAATAATTCCTTGAGAGCACTAAGAGACACACTCAGTACACTAAGCACGCGCGACGTGAAACAGGCTCTCCCACTTGCCTTTCCTCGGACCCTGCCCGTGCTTCTTGCCAGCCGCCTTTGCACACTTTATCTTACAACCTCTAAATGAGCGCGTGCTCCCGGCTTGGGGCTCCATCACCCAGAGCCTTAAACTCCCACTGGTCCAGCCCCACAGCGAGGCTTCTCTCCTCGACTCCAGACTACCTGCACTTCCCGTTATCTAATAGGGATTTCAAAGTGAGCATGTTCGCGGTCAAGCTCCTGGTACTCCCCCCACGCCCGTTCTTCCTGCAGGCCAGCCTTCCTCAGCGGATGGCAACAGCTTGCAAGGGCTCGGCCAGAAACCAGATGTCACCCGTGCCTGCTTCCCACTCCCGTTCTGTATCTGATCCGGCTAGAGCTCCAGCCTCTTAATAACACATCCTGAATCCCACCGTCGCTCACCACCTCCATTGCCACTGTCCTGGTCTATATGCCTGTCCTCCCTCCTGCTTGGATGATGTGTTACTGAGGACTCTTCAGAGAAACAGAGCCAACAGGATATGCGTTGATAAAGTTGATAGCCGACTGCCCTGTTTCTGCCCTGGGCCCCATTCAGTTCATTCAACTGGCAGCCACCCTGCTGGAGTGGGAACCACAAGGGGTGGCCACGCACAGAGCCTCCAGGTGCCCTCCAGTGACCCCGGACAGCTCGGTGGGGCAGCTTCTCACTGAGACCACAGACGGAACTTGTGACCTGGCGCCTGCTCCCACCGGACCCCCCTCCTCTCCATCAGCCAACCCCAGCTGCTCATGGAAGACACAGACACTCAAGTACTTTCCCAACGAATGGGGAAATTACCTAACAATTTACATTCGTTAAACAGAAGGTTTTTAAAAAACAGGGACTTTGTAGGTGAAGAGAAAACAGAACTCCTTGGACGGTAACACAAGCCAACACTAACATCTATGCAAGGCCTAGACACGGAAAGGCAGGGCCAAAAGGAAAAGGTCACATGCTGTGGAGTCAAACACACCCACTGTCCAGGCTATCAGATACCGCGCTGGGAGCAGCTTCTCAACACGGCTGAGGAAGCCAAGGGGCAGCTCTAAGACAGGACCAGCCTCGTCTGTCACAGGGACGGACTGCTTGTGCGGCCTGTCACGTGCAAAATGCCCAACACAGCAGGCACTCAATCGAGAGTACTGCACACCAGGAAGGAAGCGGGAAATTAAGAAACAGGAAACTGGATAAAGGCGCCAGACGACGGCAATCTGAAAGCTTCTGCAGCAGCGCCTCCGGGATCAAGAACACCTTAAGGTGCTGGAGAGTCAAGAGATGTAAGAGTGGGAGCTAAGCAAGATCGCAGTGAGCCACGAGTCTGGGAGCTTTGCAGACAGAGGCCAGGCCACACACAGACCAGCCCTGGGGGGGGGGTGGAGTGGCCAGCTCCCAGCCTCGGGCTGAGGGCCAGGCCCTGAGTTCCAAAGGGAAGCCCGCAGACAACCGTGGAGGGAAACGCTCAGATGCCTATCACAGTCACAAAGTATTTCCTTTTTCACATGCCAAGGTGAAGAAAGGGAATGTAAAAATAAAAGAAAACATCCCACAATCAGCACAAAGGAGCAAAAACACAATACCACGTGGAAAACAAGACAGGAGGAAATCCATATCACTGACACATCATCTGCCAACCATTCACCCACCCACCCGGCTTTGCCACCCCTCCCAGCTCGGGGCCATCTCTGACCACTCACCACAGGGCCTCAGGCATGGCTTCCTTCCAGAAGGAAACGCACACCGTGACCGTACTCACCACCCAGACATGCATCCATCTCACAGAGCAACTCTTATCTCAACTATTGTGATCCATACTGGAACCTTTTCTAAATGCTAGGGGTCACGCCTCCTGCGGCTCACTGAACTGACTTAGCACCACCCACAGACGAAACTCCAATGACGCATGTGCACTACTCTTCCCACCTGAGGGATGGATCCCCTCTAGTATGGTTTCACTGTGTGATATCCTGCACTGATAAAGCCTGTCTTCCTCTGCATCGAATGTTTTCTCCCAACATCGAAACTCTCCTGCACAGAGAAGACATCAGTCGGAAGCTTCTGAGCGGCCGCCGTACCAGGTGACAGCTTCTCATGTCTGAATCCCAGCTCCACCGCTGCCACAGTCAGCTCGAACTCAGCAGTCGAGAACAGCACACACGTGTTGCTTCACAGTTTCTGCGAGTCACGCGTCCAGGTGGCCCCAACCGGGCCCTCTGCTTTGTGTGGTTGTTCAGTCATCAGGTCGTGTCCGGCTCTTTGCAAGCCCATGACTGACGCACACCAGGCCTCCCTGTCCTTCACCACCTCCTGAAGCTTGCTCAAACTCATGTCCACTGGGCCAGTGATGCCATCCAACCATCTCATCCTCTGTCTCCCCCTTCTCCTCCTGTCCTCAAACTTTTCCAGCGTCAGGGTCTTTTCCAATGAGTTGGCTCTTCGCATCAGATGGCCAAAGTACTGGAGCTTCAGCTTCAGCAGCAGTCCTTCCAATGAATATTCAGGGTTGATTCCCTTTAGGATTGACTGGTCTGATCTCCTTGCTGTCCAAAGGACTCTCAAAAGTGTTCTCCAACACAATTCAAAGGTATCAAGTCTCTGGCGCTCCAGCTATGACAAACTTAAGATAGTGTACTGAAAAGCAGAGACATCACTTTGCCAACAAAGAGGTCCGTTTAGTCAAAACTACAGTTTTGCCAGTAGTCATGTGCAGATGTGAGAATATCATTGTCCTATGGTTTGCCTTGGAAATGAACTGAGATCATTCTGTCATTTTTAAGATTGCATCCAAGTACTGCATTTCAAACTCTTTTGTTGACTACGAGGGCTACTCCATTTCTTCTAAGGGATTCTTGCCCATAGTAGTAGATATTATGGTCATGTGAATTAAATTCACCCATTCCCATCCATTTTTAGTTCACTGATTCCTAAAATGTCAATGTTCACTGTTGCCATCTCCTGTTTGACCACTTCCAATTTACTCTGATTCACAGACCTAACATTCCGGGTTCCTATGCAGTACTGTTCTTCACAGCATCAGACTTTAGTTTCACCACCAGCCACAGCCACAGCGGGGCACAGTTTCCACTCTGGCTCAGCTTGTTCATTCTTTCTGGAGCTACGTCACTCTTGAGCATACTGAACACCTACTGACCTGGGGAGGGGGGCTCATCTTTCAGTGTCGTAATTTTTCGCCTTCTCACTGGTGGTAGGCAAACATCTGGAGAAGGCAATGACAGCCCACTCCAGCACTCTTGCCTGGAAAATCCCACGGACGGAGGAGCCTGGTGGGCTGCAGCCCATGGGGTCACACAGAGTCAGACACGACTGAGCGACTGAGCAGCAGCAGCAGGCAAACATCTACTGCATTTACCAAGTAATCTTACATGCCGATTGTAATAATCCTAAAAATGGGGCTTATATTTTATCTTTTTTCATTTTATTACTCTGAAAATTCATTTTTTATTGACTTTACAATAGTCTTAGCCCATGAAGAATTGAGAATTTTTAAAACTCTCAGACGGTAAAGCGTCTGCCTGCAATGCAGGAGACCCAGGTTCAATTCCTGGGTCAGGAAGGTCCCCTGGAGAAGGAAATGGCAATCCACTCCAGCACTCTTGCCTGGAAAATCCCATGGATGGAAGAGCCTGATAGGCCACAGTCCATGGGGTCACAAAGAGTCGGACACGACTGAGTGACCTGTTTCACTTCAGCAGTTAAAAGGACATTTAAATCCGTGCTTGTCATTTCTGACAAAGTCAATAATAATTTACTTCAACAACGAGTTATTTGAAAGCAATACCATTCTGTCCATTAAGTCTAGGAAGCACAGGGCGGAGCAGGGTGGCGGGTGGGCCGGGGGTGGGGGTAGGTGCTAAGGGATCATTTGCCAGAGCAATTCAGGGAAACAACCTGTGTGAAAATGAAGCAAAAGAGCAACTCCAAAGCTGTATCAGAGTTTCTTTGTCCCCTCCCTGCCCCCAAGAAACAAATTTACCAAAGATCCCAAGTCCCACTTGGCTTTACAAAGGCTTGAAGTGTGTCTACCAAGGTTGGAAACAGCCCATGAGACCTTGACTCAGGCTCGAGTCCATCCATTAGATCAAAGGGTAGGGGTGAGGGGCAGTGCACAAGAGTGACTTTCAGGAGTTACCAAGACAAAACCACCATCTCAACTGTAAAGGGGGCCGAACTTGAGGGGACGGGGCCAAGCAGTGATACACAGTCCCCAGGTGGGAAGAGGTACTTCCACTCTGACCTTCTTTAAAGAGTAAGCGGGTGTTTCTACTGACCAGATCTAGGTCTCCTCAAAACGCAGGCATCTTCTTGCTTTATTTCCACCAAGATCACGTGAACAGATTACCCGATCACGTGAACAGACTTCACTGCACTCCAGTGGAAGAGGAGTGGGAGGAGGAGCACCGGTGAAACCGCACAGAGGTCCAGCACTGGGTACTTAGCCAGGCGAGCGGCAACTTCTGAGCCCACAAAACCTGCCCAAGAATGTTTACAGCAGCATTATTCACGACTGCCAAAACTTGGGATCCACCAAGATCCTGTTCAGTGGTGATCCGATAGACCATGGTGCATCCAGACAATGGAATATTATTCAGCACTTAAAAAGAAATGAGTAAGCAAGCCCTGGAAAGACATGTAGGAACCTCAGGTGCATAATACTACGTGAAAGAAGCCAACCTGAAAAGGTCACATACAGAAGGATAACACATACTGTTTAGTTGCTCGGTCGTACCTGACTCTTTCGCGACCCCATGGACTGTAGCCCGCCAGACTCTGTCCATGGGATTTCCCAGGCAAGAATACTGGAGTGGGTTGCCAATTCCTTCTCCAGGGGAATCTTCCCCATCCAGGGATCAAACCTATGTCTCCTGCATTGGCAGGCAGATTCTTTACCACTGAGCCACCACAGGGAAGCAACTATAAGGCACTGTGAAAAGTGCAAAACTAGAGATAACAAAAAGATTAGCGGCTGCCTACCCACTGGGGCTGGGGAGTGGGGCCAAGAGGGATGAACAGGCAGAACACAGGATGTTTTCAGCAGGGGAACTACTCTTTTTGATACTAATGGTGGATACATATCGTCATGCTTTGTCCAAACCCACAGACTGTACACCACCAAGAATGAACCCTCTGTCTTATCTATGGATCTAGTTAATGATGATGTATCTATTGGTTTGCCAGCAAATAGATGAGGAAAACGGGGAAACTGTGAGATTTCATTTTCTTGGGCTCCAAAATAAATTCCAATTGTAACAAACACACAAATATACCACACTAGAGCAAATTACTAACACTGGAGGAAACTGCTGGAGCAGCAGGAGATGCCTGGGACTCTGCTTTCTGTTCAATTTTCCTGCAACCTTGAAGTGAAGTCGCTCAGTCGTGTCCGACTCTTTGCGACCCCATGGGCTATAGCCTACCAGGCTCCTCTGTCCATGGCATTTTCCAGGCAACAGTCCTGGAGTGGATTGCCATTTCCTTCTCCAGGGGATCTTCCCAACCCAGGGATTGAACCCAGGTCTCCCGCATTGTAGACAGATGCTTTACCATCTGAGCCACCAGGGAAATCCTAAACTGCTCTAAAAAATAATAGTAAAGCCTATCAATAAAAAGATTTTTCACTGACCCAAACTCTGGAGAGGATGCACTCCTGGTGGAGAAGGTTAACCTGGTCCAGGCCACAGACTAGGGCTTGTCTGATGCCCAGCTACCTCACCAGAGAGGCCAAGGCCAGGGACGCGGTCTCACGGGGTGGGGGCGGCCCAGGTCCTCGGAGCCCAGGCCCACAACTGCGCCCACCCGTCTCTCTCTTCCCCAGCCTCCTACCTCCAGGGTAGTGCCAGCATGGCCTGGGCCTGGGCTGGAGCCTGCTCCTGGTCTTGGTGCTGGCCCTCAGCCTGGGCCTGGGCCTCAGCCTGGGCCTGGGCCTGAGCCAGGACCGGAGCCTCAGCTGGAGCCTCAGCCCGGCCCTCAGCCTCAGGGTCAGAGCTGGGGGCCGCATCCCTGCGCGGTGCCTCGTCCCGGGCAGCCTCGGCTGGGAAGGCAGGTGGTGAGCCGAGGAGCTCCACGTTGGTCACCATCTTGCCGATGGTAAACCAATCATCGATTTGGTCGAGGGTGAGCTTGCGCAGCATGTTCGCAGCCCGGCCTGCGCGCCGCTCAACCGCCGGTCAGAGAAGCGTGAACTGGCGAGGCGGGAACACCTGGCTGCACCACCAAGAGACTGCGAGCCCGCGGCCCCGCCCCGCCCCGCCCCGCCCCGCTACAAGCCCTCCAATCAGAGCCCTCCACAAGGCGCATTGCCTCAACCTCAGGCCGCTGGCCCCACCCCCCTCAAGCCCTCCAATCACAGCCCTCCACGCGCCGGGCTGCTGGGAGCTTGTGGCGCCAACGGACCCCGTGGCACCGACGCGCTGTGCTAGGCGTGTTGGGAGCGCTGGTCTTCCGCCCGCACAGAGGCTGGGTGACTTGGGGCTCGGCCGTACATTACCAAAATTGGGGAAATGAGGCCTTCAGGGTCCCTCAGCCATGTGGAGGTGGGCCCAGCATCAGGGGACTGTAGATGTGCAAGACCAGCGCCCCCAGTGTCTCTCCAGCCTCCCCCTCGGGGCTGCTCCGTCTGAGGCCTGGCGATCTGGGCCGAGGGGGAACAGACGTTTATTGCGTACTTCCTGTGCGCCTGGCCCAGCGCAGGGTCGCGGTGATAGACCTCAGGTGAGGAAGATGAAAGGCGAACCAGAGCCTGCTAACCTCAGACACCTTGCACCTAATTTGGGGAATGGAGCGAGAAAGTTAGGGAAGGCTTCTTGGAGAAAATGACACCTAGGTGGACACTTGCGGGAGAACCGGTTACAAGCCGGGCGAAGGAGGACTTGGAGGGGAGGTAATCCGCTGATGAAGCCAGGGGCTCTGGTAGCTGAGAGGATCTGGACGGAATTTAGTGGGGCCAGAACTTGACTGGCCGCAACTTGAGTTCGTCTTCCTTCCTAAATCCATTTCTCGGGGGCAGTGTCCCCACAGCTGCACAGAAACAGGTGGTAAGAGGTTCACATTTGGAGATTATCCGCAAATGGATGGTGATTAAAGCCCTCAGAGCAGCTGAAAAGGTCCAGGCCAGAGCGAGTGGAGGTGGACAGAAGCTAGGAAACAGCCTGAAAGAAGAGGCAGAGAAGACAAAGATACTGACGTTACTGCCTGCCCAGCTTAGTATCATCAGCGCCCAGTGCAGTGTCTGGCACCATGTGGGCTCCTGGGAGCGGTGTGAAAGAGTGCGTGAGCAGCATGAAGAGCATGGTACTGATCAACAATGTGAGAGCCAATCAGGTCAGGACTGGGAAATACCCAATGAGTGGCAGGTAAGAGGTCAGCCTGAGAGCAGTGCAGGCAGAAGTCAGACTAGACACAGTTGAACTACTGGTTTCTTACAAAAAATGAACCCAGCGTGGCACTGACCTAGCAGTTCCAGGTCCTAACTTGGCCACACCACCACCGTGTTATGAGATCTGGGCCTTGGGTTTTTGGCCAGTCCAAGTACTGAACCGTCAGAAGTATGCCTCACACATACACATTTGTGGGCAAGGGAAAGACAAGAAAATGTGATCATAAAGTCATTGAGACTCTTTGTACGTCGTTCAGCATTGATTGAAAAACACTACAACTTCATCCGTTTAGTGAAGGCTAACACGTGTCCGAATTTTGCAAGATAGGCTGTTGTTCAGTTGCTCAGTCATGCGCAACTGTTTGTGACCCCATAGACTGCAGCACACCAGGCTTCCCTGTCCTTCACTGTCTCCCAGAGTTTGCTCAAACTCCTGTCCATTGAGTCGGTGATGCCGTCCAACCGTGTCGTCCTCTGTCCACTTCAGTAACTGCAAATCCTATTTGTGTTTCCTGGTATGTTATCAGTATATGACTAGTACAAGGAGAAAGAAGGCAATGGCAGCCCACTCCAGTGTTCTCGCCTGGAAAATCCCACGGATGGCGGAGCCTGGTGGGCTGCCGTCTATGGGGTCGCACAGAGTCGGACACAACTGAAGCGACTCAGCAGCAGCAGCAGTACAAGGAGATCAGCCCTGAAGATTCACTGAAAGGACTGATGTTGAAGCTGACACTCCAATACTTTGGCCACCTGATGCGAAGAACTAACTCATTTGAAAAGACCCTGGTGCTGGGAAAGATTGAAGGCAAGAGGAGAAGGGGACTATAGAGGATGAGATGGTTGGATGGCATCATTGACTCAATGGGCATGAGTTTGAGTAAACTCCAGGAGTTTACTGGAGACCAGAAGTCTCCAGGCTTCTCTGTCCATGGGATTTCTGAGGCAAGAAAACTGGAGCGTGTTGCCATTTCCTTCTCCAGGGGATCTTCCCGACCCAGGGATCAAAACTGTGTCTCCTGCATTGGCAGGTAGGTTCTTTAACACTGAGCCACCAGGGAAGTCCAAAAAGCGGATTAAGCACTACAGTATTTTACAACAGAAGGTAGCTGAAGATACTGCATGCTAACAGACAATATGATACATAAGCCCTGGGCGAGGAGTCAGCAGGGCATGTGGCCGAGGTCACCTGTTTAGACTGAGAGCCTTTCAATGGACTGCTGGATAAATTGGCTCTGCCGATTCAGCTGTGAGCCTTCGAGGATGACAGAACAAGTGATGACAGGTCTGGAGATGCCACGGGCCTGCCCCAGGGCCTGCTTTGAGCCCCTTCCTTTCACGAGTAGTTCTTGGCCCTCTTTAGTCACTTGGCCCAGCTCATCCAGCATTCCTGCCCAAAGTCCAGAGTTCACAAGAGGCAGCTTGATAGTTCTGCATAGGCACGTGGACACCTAGGTCAGGGCACCTGGGAAGGCCCCAGAGTGGGCGTTGGTGGAGGTTTCACAGATTTGCATTCCCAGAGCTGGTGGGGCTGCAGACCCAAAGGGGAAACAGAAGACGATTACAAATGATGTTGATGCCATGAGCAGGAGAAGCTTTGCCCAAAATACTTTCATATCTTCACTGACCCTCCTCAGGCACAAAATACAGCATTTTGTACTCTGAATAAATCTGCTGGGATGGCCCATTCTTTAAACATTGTTTTCTTTAAACATGGGCCATGTTTCTTGCAGGCCATGTTGGATAAGCAACTAAGGACATTGAAATTCTGTTGATCTCAAGTGGAGTTTTAAGTTGAAATGATTTGTCTTGAAATAACTCCTTGAGGTTTTTCCTAAGTGTTTTTTGTCCTCTGCAGTTTTCTACCTCTTTTTCTAAGAGTGTTTTTCAAACTTTGTTTCAGGATTCCTTTACATGCTTAAAAATTGTTGAAGACCCACCCTAGAGAGCTTTTGTTTATGTGGGTTCTATCTACTTTTTTAGGGGTTACGACTGAGGTTTATTTATTTTTACATTAATTTTATAATATTAAACTATTTTGTGTTAAAGCGAATAATTAAGAAAAGTCACTGTATTTGCCCCTCAATTTTTGTGTTCCAGAAGAGTGACGTGTCTGCGTTTCCACAGGCCTCTCAATGCCTGCCTTAATGGCTGATAGCTGGGTTCTCCTTCTGTTGTGACAGCACAAGTCATTCAGCCTCTGGAGAGCTCCACCACAGACCTGTGAGAGAATTCTAATGAAAAAGACAAATAACATCTTCCTGTTGTTATGAATAACAGTTTTGACCCCTAAGGAGTCTTGAAAACCCCCAGACCACGTTTTGAGCATCAATACTGTAAGGTGACAAGTTGTCTGAGTTTGATGCACAGCTTCTTCTAATTCTAAACTTTCTTCCCTTTGAAGTGGGGCCCAGTTCATTGCTGTTTCTCCTTCACACCCTTCCATCTGAACTCACTTTTCTTTTGCCTGAATAATGAACACCAATTTTTTTTTTTAATCTGCAGATCTACTACTGATTATTCCCTCAGTCTTAGTTGGTCCAAAATGTCATTTCGCTTTCTTTATTGAATGCATAGTTCCTCACGCATAGAATTCTAAATCGGTGGTTATATTACGGTAGACTTGCTGTTCCTCTTTTTGTCTGTGTTCCTCCAGAATGGTTTTTTCTAACCCAGCCTCCAATTCAGTGATTCTTCAACTAATATGTTGCTATAAATCTATCAAATTTCTTTTTGGCTCTTTTTCAGTCAGTTAAGTGGCTTTCTTTGTTTCTTTTTCTTATTTTTTTTTTACAATTTCCAGTTTTCTGCTTAATTTTTCAGCCTTGTGTTTCCTTGTGCATACAAAGCATGGGTCTTTTTAAAACCTGCGTTTATTAGGTCCAGTGTCTGGAGTCCCTGTAGAGGTCTTTATTTATATTGTCTATTGTGTAGAATTACTGTGCACGGAACTGATGCATAAAAACATGCAGAGCAAGAATGTTGATAACACAAAGAGAAACGGCAAGAAACCCAGAGGTGGGAGACTCGGCTTCTCGGCCATTAACACGGCAAGCAGAGGCTCCCGTTATCAGGTAGACCAACTCGTCCTCTTTGTCCAAGACCTTCCCTGTTGCAGCACAGGAAGTCCCACTCCCGGGCAAATCCGGACGGTCGGTCACCTTATTGTGACACAAAACCCCGCCACGTCCCCTCCCCCAGCGCTCGTGCTGAGGCCTCCACCCTGTCGAACCGCTGGGGGCGCTGTGGTGCGCAGGCGCGGCCAGGTAGGCGCGCTGGCCGGAGGACTGTCGCTCCTTCCGCCTTCCCGGCAGGCCCCGCGCGGCGCCTGCGCGCTGAGTGACCTTTCCGAGTCGGCGGTTCTGAGTTGGGGCTTCCTGAGCCTCTGGTCCTTGGCCGAGGTGAGTATGTGGCCGAGTTCGGCGCTCGGCGTGGGGCCACCGTGATGGTGAGGGCTGGACCGCGGGCGGCGGAGACCGGGGGCCCCGTAAGGCCCCCACGGCCGCGGGCAGGAGCTTCCCCGGCCCTTCCACAACCGCACCTGGACCCCCGCTGACCTTGGGGCCCAACCGCTGCCCACGCGAGTGTTCCCCCGCGGGCCCCCCGCTGTAAAGGGAGGTCGTCTCGGGGTTCGCTGTGCTTGGCGAGTAACGCCGAGGACGCGCTGCGCCTTTTCCTTCGGCCTTGAAAGTCAGCCACCTCCTCCGAGGTTACGGGGCTAGTAAGTGATGGAGTCAGGATCCAAGCCGAGCACTTCGGCGCCACGTCAGGTGGCCTCGCCTTTACCCCTCAGGTTTCCTCGCTCCTTACTGTTCTCGGAGCTACCCTGTACGTATGACAAGGCCATGGGAGGGGCGAGACGGGGACCAGAAGGGGATCCGAGGTGGTGACTACAGTTGCAGGGACATTCAACCTGTGAAGCCTGGTCCGGGCTCAACGGGTCAGACGTTTCTGGTCCTCAGTGTAGGCTCAGGTGACGTTTGCTTAACATAGCGCGCCAGAAACTGCAGACTGACACGGACACAGTGGACGCCCATCTGGCCTTTGACTAGGAGGGGCCTTTGAAGGAATGGGCGTTAATAAAACCCACCCAGAGCTGGGAAACGTGGCCGGACAGAGTGGACTCAGGCAAAAGTAGGAGGCCTCGGGGACACTCACTTGTCCGACCAAGCTTGGAACCCTTGAGCCAAAGGCAGGTGGGAGGCGGGCATTTGCAGCGTACCTGCCCTGTAGCGGCCTCGGGTCGTTTTAGGTGAGGAGAGAACGCCAGGGGCCTGGGCCTTGAGCAAAAGATCCAGATAACAGAAGGTTATTTTGGTCTGTTCTTAGGGCCTTTAACCTTCCTGGTTTGCTTTGCTCTTTTCCTTCTAGGTCTTCATCTGGCCTTGCTCCAAGCCCTCTAATGGGCCTGGGCCTTGCCCTCATCATAAGCTTAAGTCCTCTGTAGAATCCCAGGAGCTTAGTACTATTGCAACCAGCTAGCCTTTTGGAGAGATTCCTTCTGACCTTGTTGTGATCATTTTCTGAGTTTTTATTCCTCATCAGGCAGTAGGCCGGGCTTCCCTGGTGGGCTCAAACGGCAAAGAATGCGCCTGCAGTGCTGGAGACTGGGGTTCAATCCCTGGGTGGGGAAGATCCCCTGGAGGAGCCCCCCTGGAGGAGGGCATGGCAACCCACTCTAGTATTATTGCCTGGAGAAGCCCCATGGACAGAGGAGCCTGGCGGGCTACGGTCCATGGGGTCGAAAGAGTCAAACATGACTGAGCGAATGCACAGGCAGGCCAGGGTCCCTTATGTTTCCTCCTGAAATTCCATTGAGAGCCCAGGGGGGCAGGTAGAGCTGTCTGTGCTTCACAGAAAGGGAAACCTCTGAAGTGACATCTTTCAGACTGGCCCAAGGTAGAGGGCAAAGCAGGCAGAACTCATGTAGGAACCCAAGATTGACAGGCTTCCAACCCCACTGGTCTTCCTTCCCAGTCAGTGCTGGGCGCAGGGAGGAGAGGAGCACGCTCAGCGCCTCCGAGCTCTTCCCATCTGGGGCCCCAGAGGTTCCTCCGCGCCCTGTGGCGTCTTCTCAGGTGCCTCTCGAGGTGGCACCCTTGCCCTCCTGGAGCCGTGTGTTCTGACAGAGCATCCCAGTACTGCCTGGGGACAGGACGCGTGAGGGCACCGCTGTGTCAGCCCAGCCTGCGTCTGTGCTCTCCTGGGAAGAGCTGGGAGCCAGGCCTCAGAGCAGATCCTCAGTCATGAAGCGCAGATCCAGCTGGGTGAGCTCGGGCAGCTTCCTCCTGGGGGTGCAGGCGATAAGCGTGTAAAGTGCTTCGCGAGTGTGCTAGGTCTGTGTGACAGTCTCAGGATGAGAACCGCGCTCTGCTGCAGCCCCCAAGGCCCTCCGTGCCCTGGCCGTCCGCCGCCCCGAGTGCAGCTGCGATTCCATGTGTATGAATGCTCGCTGTAGCACAGCAGGTGCTGTGACAGCAGCGCCTCTGTCTTCACGACAGGTGGGGGTGGTGGTTTTATCCCTGCTTTAGAGATGAAGAAACCGGGACAGTTCAAGTTAGCTGGCAAGAGGGACGGTCCAGGTGCGAGCCCCGCAGCCGACATGGCCTTCCCGAGGGCCCTCCCACTCCGGGCACGTCCTGACCGCGGGGTCTTGGCCCGTGTGCTGCCTCTGCTGACGACACTGTTCCCCCAGGAGCTCCTGGCTCTTTAGGAGCCCGTGCTTCAGCTCTGGAAACAGTGCCTGCCACCTCTTACATGCACACTTCACATCTGCTGAGTGAATAATGGCCACACGATACAGATTTCATTCACGGAAAACCAGAGGAAACTGAAGTGAAATTTTGTGTAGCCAAGTAGAGATTCGGAAGGAACAGGGGTGACTCTCAGTCAGCCTGGGGCTGGGACCGGGCCTGCTCTCGAAACCAGAGCAGTGTTTCCTAGTAAGATGAGAAGTACTTTGATGTCGGTGTTCCTCACAATGATTTAAGTGGCAATAGTTTAATAGATCACCTTGGATGCTGCAAAGCTTATTAAAATGAAAATGGGGGCACCTGAGCAAAAGCATTGCTTTGAGAACTGCACATAAAGGTGAGCTCTGTCAGTTCAGAATGTGATGGCTTTTCCTAATCAAATCCAATAATTATTGTGTTGATTAAATAAGTTATTACTGCATCTCTCAGGAAGTGAGTGTTCTCTCATGCTCAAGACTGGGATACATGTAACACTCTGTAGGTCATAACGCTGAATTGCATAGTTGAATAGAACTGAAAGTTCTCTTTAAAAGAAAAGTGAGGTGACAGGCATGTTAATTAACTGGACGGGGGAAGTTCACCCGCAAGGTGCCCATCTGTCGGTCACCACTGTGGCGTGCACCATAAGTACCGCACAGTTTTGTAAGTCAGTTATGTCTCAGTACTGCTGAACTTAAAACATAAAAGGCCTGAGATTCACTGGATGAACGTGAGCCCGAGCCTGGGTGTTATTGTCACAGGGAAACCACCATGCTGTTTTTCAGCATCGAATGCCCACAACTCTTAACACGGTGATGTAAATGTACTAGTTTTAAAGTTTTAGAAGCGTGTGATTTGGGGCATAATTTGGGGACACGGGTGGAGGGTAGCCTTCAGAGGCGGGCTGTCAATGACAGTGCAGGCTGAGAGAGCTCTGGGCCTGGAGGAATGGGAAGTGACGGAGTGCCTGGATGGCCAGGGTTGGGGGTATTGCCGGTGTGTGGAGCTCGGAAAGCTGTTGAGATCAGAGCCCCAGTGTAGATGTTGGAATGGCTTTGGGGAGCAGGTCTGGCATAGAGGCTGCTGCCCATTGAATAGTTTGAGAAATAGGGTCAAACTTAATAAAGGGAAACTTCTTGGCAGTTAGGTTTATTAAAACAGCGGTCATGGTAATACTTAACCACTGTGCTCCTTTTCAGATGCTTCAGAGTCTTATTAAGAAAGTTTGGATCCCCATGAAACCCTACTATACCCAAGCTTACCAGGAGATTTGGGTAGGAACGGGGTTGATGGCCTACATCGTTTATAAAATCAGGAGTGCTGGTAAGTTTCTTTGTTTGATTCATTAGAGGTCAGGAAGAAAATTCCTTTCAAAAGGAATCACAGTTCATATTGTAAAGAAACTATGGCCCTTAACCAGCAGGGCACACCAGAAACCCTGGTGGTCCTTTATTGAAACATGGGGAGTATAAGAGCTGTGTCAGCAATAAGAGAGATTTGAATAAGACTTTGCTATCAGGGAATTGTGAATTTTCTTAGGTGTGGCCGTGTCCAGAGTGCAGAGGCGACGTCCTTAGTTTTGAGAGACGCAGGTTAAAATATTCAGGGGTGAAGTGACGTGGTAAACAGTATTCCACTGCACCTTTCCCACTGATCTGAATGAATATGTTCATAGTAAAACTTGAGGCAGAGCATCCACTTGGTTCTCAGTAGAGCAGAGATGAGGCCCAATTGTGTATGAATAAGAGAGAGTGAAGAAAGGAGAAAACTTTAAACTGCAGGGCTGGAGTTTGGGATGTGGTGGGGAGTGAAGGGTCCTGCAGATCATGAAGGGCTGTTTAACTGTTTAGAGATCATCTGTGGTAAAACTTTTACCACTTTTTGGCTTTGAAGCACTATAGGATTACTACTGTCTGAAAGCTTCACTTAACAGTTTTACCTAAGGTATGAACTTTTCAGCCAGATGATGATTTTGACAATAAATTGGCTAAAGGTATTTTTGGAAAGAATTGATATGACCAACTTTTCTTTCCATTTATTTTAGATAAAAGAAGTAAAGCCTTGAAAGGTAAGATTTCTGCTTAAAATGGGTGGGGAATGAAAAACACCATCATACCTTTTCAAGACAAGGTGCCTCCTTATTGGGAATTGAAGCCAAAAGCTGTTCCAGTGAGCGTTCAGGCCCAGAGGGGACATATCAGAACATAGAGTGCTGGTCTGCTGAAGCAGAGGAGCCTGCTGTTCTGCTTCCTATAGACTGAGCTTAAAAACCATTGCTCAGCCCGTGGGCTGAGTGTAGCTCCCAGGAGAGCAGTGAGTTGATCAGAGCTAGCTGGTGCCACCAGTGGGGACGCAGGAGTTACCTGGGCGGGCAGGCTGCCCTGGAAACGCACAGCGGCACTCTGGTGCTAGGTATTTCTTCACTTCACTTCCTCCCGACAGTGAGACTCTAGCCGTCTGAGTCCTAGACAGACGCAGGGCTGGCCCGTGAGCTTGGGAGGAGACATTTCCCTGCCCTCGCTCTTAGTGTCCAGGTGGGGTCCACAGGCCCTCCGTGTACATTGCCGTAGAAATAGCCCTCTCTCTGCCTCCGGGTATTGAAAGTCGTCCTTTGTGCCTCCGGCTTGTCAGTGCGGGCTTGCGTGATGACTGCAGTCCGCTCTTCCCCCCCCTAAACTGTCTCTGCATCGTGCTTCTCTTTGGAAAGCTTCCAGCGCCGCTCCGGCTCATGGTCATCATTAACCAGCTTTCCACGGACGGGACACCGGCCTGGCTCTGCTGTGGGAACGTGGGATCCCGTGTTGACGTGCTGCGGTGCCGCTGCCCTCGGGCCTGAATAAACATACCTGTGAGACTCACGCTGTCTGCACCCGTGTCCCTCCCTGCGCCCCTCGCCCGCCCTGTGCCCGTCCCACCCCGAGCAGGTCTGCGCGACAGGTGCAGCCATCCTCAGGGGCCCTGAGGGGCTGAGGAGTATGCATCCCAGTTAGCGCAGGAGTCGGGGGTCACATCTAGGCACTCACGCTCCCATGGTCTGTAAATGTTTGCTAAACAGATGATTCTGCCGCTTAGGACTGTGACCTCCCTAAGGCTCCCTTTTCTCATCTGGAAAATGAACAGGGAAGTTCTAACAGGGTTACTGTGGAGCTCAGGAAGAGGAGGTGTGGGAAAGCGTGTGTTATTCAAACTATAAAAGGCTTTAGAGGTAAGGCAGTGTTAAATCACATACTAGGTGGAATGAGAGACTCATTCCACCAGGAGAAGGTTTTGTCCAGAAGTCACTTATAAGGCAAGATACATAATAAAAAAAATCTCTTTTAGCTTGACTGATACAAATGAACGCTGCATGGTGTTTTTCTCCGTCTAAGACAGTTACCAATACCCCTAGAGTTGCATTCAAAAAGTAGGTCCTGCCGCAGTCGGCGCAGGGTAGCAGTGCGGTGGCCGTGTCTCCCTGTGGAGTAGACTGGGGCCCGGGGCTCGGGCTGGTCTCCGGGCGCCTTCCCTTCTCCGAAGGGCAGTGGCCGTCCCTGCTTGTCATTGGTTCTCCAGCACTGGTGTCAACTCAGGCCCATGGATGGTGCCTGAGAAACGGCTGCCGCTTCCAAATGGGGTCTCTGAGCCTTGGTTTCTGTTGTAAAACGGGGATAAAACCCACTTTTCAGCCTTGCTGGCTCTGACAGGGCACTGGCGTGAAAGTGTTGTACAGTCCCAGAGGGCCTTGGCGTTGAAGCTGGGTGCAGGGTTCCATTCTCTTGCCAGAATAGCATTTTCTCCGATAACTGCCTCCAGAGGATGAGTCAGCTCTGCAGTTCAGAAGGACCTCATTTTAAAATTTGCTCATCTGGGCCATCTGTTCCGAGATGGCATCCCCTGGAGGGCTGTCAGCAGGGATGAGCAGGCCCAGCATTTCCAGCTTCCTTCAATGTAAGAAGAAGCCTGAGAACTTGTGTTTCTCACAGGTTCCCAGGACCACACTTTGAGAACTGCGGATCATACAAAAAACGCACCCACCCAGAGCCCCTAAGGCCCAGTCCACCAGTGTTCACCCACGTTCCCACGGTGCTGCCCGTGAGCACAGTCAGTCCTGAGACCCGAGCAAGGTGGGGCTGTAGTCCCGTGTTACAGAGGAGCCTGAGGCTGAGAGATGGGCAGTGATGTGCCAGGGGTTGGGTAGCCAGGGCTGGGACCAGGACTTGGACTCCGAGAAGCCGAGCTCTGTCCGGAGAAGGAGAAGGTGAGGCCCGGGAACAGGCCCTGGCGTCCGCAGAGGTGTTGCTGTGGGGACCCTGGGGGCAGGCCCCCTCTGCCGCGAGCCGGTCCCCGTGGTGACAGTCATGGGGGAGCAGTCTGCAACAGATGCTCGCTGCTCACCTAGGGCCTGTGCAGAAAATGAGGCGAGGGGCTGCTGGGACCGTGGGAGCGGGCCCTGTGGCTCGTGAGTGCTGTGCAGAGGAGCGGCCCACCCCGGGGTACACCAGCCGGTCTCTGTTCTGTTTACTTCCTGAGTTCGTTACAGTGACCAGGAATTGAACCCTCAGCCCCTGCATCGGAAGGTGCAGTCTACCCGCTGGACCAGCAGGGAAGTGCCGCCGGCTGGTTTCCTGGCCCTGCCTCCTGAGTGGGGTAGGTGGCCGAGGGAAGCGCTTGTGTTGCCCTCTTGCTGTTTCGCCCATGGCAGCCTGTAGGGGGAGCTGGTGTTCGCTGCCAGCCCGGCATCGCCAGGCTTCCTGTGGGCGCTGAGCACGGAGCTGGGCCGGCCGGGGGCGGTGCTGGGGGCGGGGAGGGGCCCTCCACCGGGGAGGGGCGCGTTCAGAGCAGCCCTCAGGAGGTGCCGACCAGAGAGGCCTGGAGCCAGCTGGGAGCGAGAGCAGCCAGTTTCTTTTTCAGACGGTGCCACAAGGGGGCCCTTTACCCTGAAGTCTGCCTGCCGCCCGTCCTGGCCTAGTACTCTGCTCCTCACCCTGAACCGGTTGGGGGGGAGGGGGGATCCTGAGACAGGTGGGGGAGAACACAGCTCCAGCATCTAAAGGGCTACCTTTGAACAATGTGTTTCAGCCTCAAAGAAGCTTCTGGGAGGAGGCACATGTCTCCTGTCATTGTATATCGCAGGGGTACCTGCACCCCAGTCAAGCTGTAAAGCAGCTGTAAGGTGACTGATCCTAAATTCCAGATTATGTGAAGGGCGCTAACTCAACCTCTTTCCACCTGGTATCTCATGGAGGACCAGGTGTTAGCATCAGGCACTCAATGAAAGCAAAAGCTTGTACTTTGAGAAGATAAAATGGACAAACCGTTTAGGTGGACTGGTGAAGAGAAAAAAGAAATAGTGTCAAGAAAGAGGGAGATGCCGTTACTATAGATTCTAAGACCCTGAAGGGATGAGGACTTCCCTGGTGGCCCAGTGGATAGGAGCCACCCCTGGCCCAGGAAGGTCCTGTGCGCTGCTGGGCAATGGAGCCCTTGGGACGCCACAGCGGGGCCTGTGCCCTAGAGCCCGCGCCGCAACTGCTGAAGCCAGCACAGCGAACAGCCCAGCATCCCAACAAAAGCAGCCCCACTCGGCCACAACTCCAGGGACCCCACGCACAGCAACGAAGACCCAGCCTAGCCGATAAGCAAGCAAGGGAACATCACAAAAGACCAGAAGATTCTACAGGGTGCATGAAGTAGACAAGTTCCTTGTAAGATACAAACCACTAAAGCTCACTCCAGAAGAAATGGGAATATGAATAGCACTCTCTCTCTCTTTTTTTTTTTTTAGCACTCTCTCTCTTAAAGAAGTTTAATCTGTAGCTGAAAACTCTGGAAACTCCAGGCTCAGATGGCATCCCTGGTGAGTCACACCAAATTTTGAAGAATGATGTAATAACCAATTGTACACAAATTCTTGCTTAACAGAACAGGGGGAAGCACTCCCCGCTCATTCTGTGAGATCAGCACCAGCTGCTCTCAAGGGATGAGAAGCAGAGAGACGTTAAAAACTGCAGACCAGTGTTCCCGCTTGAATGTAGATGCCGAAGTCTTCCGACAAAATTGTAGCAAATTAAATCCCATCAAAAGTAAAAAGAATAATCATGACCAATGTTTGAAATTTTAAGAGGTTTAAGATTCAAAACTAAACAGGACATGTAGGAATTCCCAGGTAGCTCAGCTGGTAAAGAATCTACGTGCAATGCAGGAGACCCTGATTCGATTCCTAGGCTGGGAAGTTCCAAGAAACCCTGACTAGGATTAGGCTTAAGGTTATGCTAGCAGATCCCCCAAGAGAAGAATCTGGCAAACAGCAGAGAACCTACTGATTCTTAAGAACAAAGACAGCACGACCTTCAGCTGACTGCTAGCCTGGCTCCAACACTTTTCTCGAGGGAGTAGGAATCACTGGCATGCTCCTTAATAGGCACGCTGACCTATATATTTTAATACATGTTACAACGCCAAAACTAAAATAGTAGTAGTGAGGGAGTGGTGGAGTGGGAGGTTGAGGTCTGCAGATGTAATTAGACTGTATATGGAAATTAACATTGTAAATCATCTATACATCAATTGAATTAGTAGTTGTTTCTTAGGGCAGTATGCTGTTATGTGTAGGAGAAATAAGGTGTTCTTTGCTTAACTAAGGAAAAAACATAGCTCGTCGTATTACAATGACAAGGAAAAACAATATGATCATCTCAAGAGATGACAAGAGAATTAGGGTTAAGCGTCCATTCATGTGAAGTTTCTCATCTAAGCAAGGGTAGAGAGTGACATCCACCACGTAAGTGCGTGTGTGAGCACTTCCAGCGAAGGCCATCCTCAGTGGAGAGGCTGACTGCTTCCCCTTTATGACTCTGGGAAGATGGGGTTGTCCGCCCTCACCACTCCTGCGCAGTGTCGTGCTGAAAGTACAGGCCCTTCCAGCCGAGCAAGATAGAGACGTGAAAACGCATGGAGAGTGGGATACAGTAAAGCTGCGCACAGACAGCATGATGGCACGGAGAAGCCCTTCCGTCCTCTTCCGCAAAGCCGCCAGCCCTGTGAGACTGTTCAGCAAGTCTGCAGGACCAAATGTCAAAATACAAAAATCAGTTGTATCTCTCTGACAAACCTAGACAGCGTATTAAAAAGCAGAGACATCACCTTGCCAACAAAGGTCCATCTGGAGAAAGCTACGATTTTCCCAGCAGTCACGCACTGCTAGGCAGCTCCCTGAAGCCCCAGCCACCGCCCCACCCCTTTGAGTGACCCAGCAGGTCCGCGGGGCCCGGGGACCTGCATTTCCCTCAGGTTCCCAGGCGCTGCCACCACTGCGGGAGCCCCAGGACGCCATCCTGAGAGCTGCCGCTGTGGCCTAGCCACTGCAGAGCGGACTCGTTTGCCGTCACTCCTCAGCTGCTCGCCTTCGGGAGGACCTGCAGCCCCGTCCAGGGCCAGTGCACCGTCTCACCTGGACGGCGGGCTCCACGCTGCGGAGCTTGAGGGCGGGGGTCTGCAGAGGGAGGGCGGGGGTCTGCAGAGGGAGGGCGGGGCCTGCAGAGGGAGGGCGGGGCCTGCAGAGGGAGGGCGGGGGTCTGCAGAGGGAGGGCGGGGCCTGCAGAGGGAGGGCGGGGGTCTGCAGAGGGAGGGCGGGGGTCTGCAGAGGGAGGGCGGGGGCCTGCAGAGGGAGGGCGGGGGTCTGCAGAGGGAGGGCGGGGCCTGCAGAGGGAGGGCGGGGCGCACCTTCCTTCCTGAAGGTGGGTGGGGCCTCGAGGCAGTGCCCGGGGCTCAGGGCGCCGCTGGCCTGTGGCAAGGGGGTCTGTAGGGATGGAGGCCCAGTGACGGAGGACCCCACCTCCACGGCCAGTGGCACCTCGGCTCATGGGGTGGACTTCGGAGCCACTGCGGCTGTCCGAGGGGCGGCACAGGAGGCCTCAGTGCTGGTTTCACTGGAAATGTCACTGGGTTTAAGGCTGCTGGGTTTCTGCCCTTTTCAAAAGGCAGAGCGGCCGCACCTGACGGCAGCGTCTGCTCTGAGCCCGGCGTTGTCCACAGCAGGCAGACGCCAGCCGGAGGCCAGGCTGCTCCTCTGTGCCCCCGTGGTCCCTGAGGAAGCCCCTCTGCAGGCCTCCGCCAGGCCCCTGGACGCCTGAGGACGCTGGCAGGTCGTCACAACATCCCCGAGTCTTGGCCTGGGCTGTCAGATCCCTTGAAGGAAGGTATTGTGAAGGTCGGGGAAAGCGTGGTGGCCAGGCTGAGGTCCCTGTGTGCGGGGCCTTGTCCTTGGCACCCCTGTGATTCCTGTCACATTCTCCCGAAAGGTGTCAGGAGGCTCAGGCCGGCTTGTCAGAGGCCGACCCCAGGCAGGGACGCAGGTGCAGGTGGCTTCTTGGGGAGGTGTCCCAGGAGAGCCCGGGAGGTGGGAAGGAGCAGGCCTGGTACACAGTCTGGGGAGGAAGAAGCCAACCCGGGGCGCCGCAGCGGAGCGGCCACTCGGCGGGTCACACGCCCAGCGCTCCTGGCCCTCCTGGGACTGGCCCCCAGAAGCAGCGTTGTGGGGGCTGCCCTGAGGTGGACCGGCAAAGCCGGGAGGGCACTCAGGCCCGTGAGCGGACAGGGATCTGGGAACAGTAGCAACAGGCTCCACCTCATCTGGGTCCTCCCCAGACCCTTCCAGCTAGGAAGGAAAATGTCCTTGCAGTTATTTCAAGAAATCTTGTCATCTACCAACGAAGATGTGTAATGATTGAAAGAGTGTAGTGATAATAATAATGGAAAAGAATCTGAAAAAAATATGTCTGTGTATGTATAACTGAATCACTGTCTATATTCTTGAAAGCAACCCAACATTGTAACTTAATTATACTTCAATTTAAAAAAACAAAAGAGCTTAGTGACACCAGAAGGGCGTATGCAAAAGAGCTTAGTGAGGCCAATGAAGAAAAGAGAGAAGACCCAAGTAAACAAAATAAGAAATGAAAGAGGAGAAATCACAATTGATACCAAAGAAACACACACAAAAAATAATACTACGAACAATCGTATGCCAACACCAGTTCGACAACCTAGAAGAAACAGACAACGTTCTAGAAATGTGTGGTGGGTTTAGTTGCCAAGTCATGTCTGACTCTTACGACCCCATGGCTGCTCTGCCCATGGGATTCCCCAGGCAAGAATGCTGGAGTGGGTGGCCATCTCCTCCTCAAGAGCATCTTCCCATCTCAGGGATCGAACCCTCATCTCCTGCATTGCAGGCAGATTCGTTACCACTGAGCCACCAGGGAATCCTGTCAGAGTCCACCAAAACTGAATATAGAAGAAACAGACAACTTGAACAGGCCAATCACTAGAAGTGACATGGACTCCAAACAAACTCCCTACAAACGAAAGTCCAGGACCAGGTGGCTTCACAGGTGAATTTTACCAAACATACAAATAAGAACTCATCCTGATTCTTCCCAAACTCTTTCAGGAAATTAAAAAGGAGGAAACACTCCTAAAGACGTTCTGTGAAGCCACAATCACCCTGATAACAAAAGCAGGTAGAATTACAGGCCAAAATCTTTGATGAATACAGATGCAAAAGTTCTTGACAAAACGTTAGCAAACTGAATCCACCATATAAAAAAGATACACCACGACCAAGCTGAACGCATCCCAGGGTGACAAGGATAATTCACATACCCAAACCAATCAATGTGATACACCACCTCAGAAAAAAAGATAAAACTACATGATCGTTACTACAAACAAAGCCAGTGGAGGTGACGGAATTCCAGCAGAACCATTTCAAATCCTGTAAGATGATGCTGTTAGACTGCTGCACTCAATATGCCAGCAAATTTGGAAAACTCAACAGTGGCCACGGGACTGGAAAAGCTTCATTCCAATCCCAAAGAAGGGCAATGCCAAAGAATGTTCAAACTACCATACAATTCTGCTCATTTCACATGCTAGTAAGGTAATGCTCAAAATCCTTCAAGCTTGGCTTCAGTAGTACTTCCAAGAACTTCCAAGAACTTCCAGATAGAAAAGCTGGGTTTAGAAAAGGCAGAGGAACCAGAGATAAAATTGTCAGCATCCATCAGATTGTACAGAAAGCAAGGGAATTCCAGAAAAATATCAGCTTCATTGACTATACTTTTAAAGCCTTTGACTGTGTGGATCATAACAAACTGTGGAAAGTTCTTAAAGAGATGGGAATACCAGACCATCTTACCTGCCTCCTGAGAAACCTGTATGCTGATCAAGAAGCAGCAGTTCGAACTAGACATGGAACAAGAATCTGGTTCACAACTGGCAAAGGAGTATGTCAAGGGCTGTGTATTGTCACTGTTTATTTAACTTCTATGCAGAGTACATCATGCAAAATGCTGGTCTGGATGACTTACAAGCAGTAATCAAGATTGCTGGGAGAAACAGCAACAATCTCAGATATGCAGATGATACCACTTTTATGGCAGAAAATGAAGAGGAACTAAAAGCCTCTTGATGAGGGTGAAAGAGGAGAGGGAAAAAGCTGGCTTAAAACTTAACATTCACAAAATTAAGATCATGGCATCTGGTCCCATCACTTCATGGCAAATGGCTGGGGAAACAGTGAAAACAGTGACAGATTTTATTTTCTCGGGCTCCAAAGTCACCGTGGATGGTGACTGCAGCCATGAAATTAAAAGACGCTCGCTCCTTGGAAGGAGAGCTGCGACAAACATAGACAGTGCATGAAAAGCAGAGACGCCGCTGCTGACGGAGGCCCGTCTAGTCAAAGCTGTGGTTTTCCAGTGGGCATGCACAGATGTGAGAGCTGGACCATAATGGCTGAGCACCAGAGAACTGATGCTTTCCAGTTGTGGTGCTGGAGAAGACTCTTGAGAGTCCCTTGGACAGCAAGGAGAACAAGCCAGTCAATCGTAAAGGAAATCAACCCTGAATGTTCACTGGAAGGACTGATGCTGAAGCTGAAGCTCCAATACTTTGGCCACCTGATGCGAAGAGCTGACTCATTGGAAAAGACCCTGATGCTGGGAAAGACCGAAGGTAAGAGGAGAAGGGGATGACAGGATGAGATGGTTGGATGGCATCACTGAAACACTGGACATGAGTTTGAGCAAGCTCTGGAGTTGGTGATGGACAGGGAGGCCTGGTGTGCCGCAGTCCATGGGGTCACAGAGTCAGACACGACTTACCAACTGAACACCAGAGCAAGAAACAAGTGGAGATGAAGCATTTTAAAATGCCATTTATAACATTACTCTGGGGAAAGGCCATATGTGTGGGTGCATTTGATGAAAGATGTGCAAGACCCGGAAAGTGAGAGCTATGAAGCGTCACGGAGAGAAACCAAGACAAGTAGATGGGGAGACGTAGTCGCGGGTAGGGCTTCCCTGGCTTCCCAGGTTGCTTCAGACAGTAAAGAATCTTCCTGTATTTGGGAAGACCCGAGTTCAATCCCTGGGTTGGGAAGATCCCGTGGAGAAAGGAATGGCACCCCACTCCAGTATTCTTGCCTGGGGAATCCAATGGACAGAGAAGCCTGGTAGGCTACAGTCCATGAGGTCGCAAAGAGTCGGACACCACTGAAGCAACCAACATTTTCTCACACTCATAGATACGAAGACTCAGTCTTGTTAAGATGTCAAGCGGCTTCAAATTGACCTAAGACAATTCCAGTCAAATCCCCAGGAGGCTTTTATAGGAATTTCCAAGCAGATCCTAAAATGTATATATACATGATTGTTCATAACAATTGCCTTAATAATAACCAAAAACGGAGGAGGGGAGATCAAATGTCTATCAGCAAATGAGTGATAAGTTGGAATATCCATACAATGGACGATTCCTCAGCAATGAAATCTATTATCAATACACACAGCCTGGGTCAGTCTCTGGACCACTATGCCGAGTGACGAAAGAACTAGGAGAGAAGACATGCGGTGTGACTCCACTTAGGATCCGTTTCCAGAAAGCGTGTGCGAATGTGCAGCAACCTGCGGAGAGCAGTGGCTGCCTGCGGTGGGAGGGTGGGGCACAAAGGGCCGGCAGAGGCTGGAGTTGACGGAGGAGTTCATTTCCCTGATTACAGTGATGGTTTGACGAGTACATACATGTGTCAAAACTCGTAAATTGTACATTTTAAACATGAAGTTTATTGTGCGTCAATTATATCTCAATAAAGCTGTTACGGGCTTCCCAGGCGGCACGGTGGTAAAGATTCTGCCTGCCAGTGCAGGAGACACAGGAGACTTGGGTTCAATCCCTGCGGTGGGAAGAAGCCCTGGAGGAGGAAATGGTAGCCCACTCCAGTATTCTCGCCTGGAAAATTCCACGGACAGGGGAGCCTGGCGGCCTACAGTCCATGGGGCCGCAAAGAGTCCGACACAACTGAGCGCGCGTGCAAAGCTGTGAGAAGGATTTTAAAGTTTCTAGTCCGACCGCTTCAAAACATAAAGATGTGGTTCAGTGAATGAACCGAAGAGGCTGGCATACCAAGCCGCATGAGTTCAGCCTCCTCTCACCTTCACTTGGGCATGGCGTGTCTCAGCAGGTGGAGGTGACGCGGGTTTTTCAGATGCAAGAGTGATACTACAATGCGTGAGGGCCTGAGATTTGCATACCCATGCGCATTTAGAAGTGCACATTCATAAAGTAGATGAGAGGGCGATGTGCGCAGTCCTTACCCGGCGAGGCGAGCTAAGATGCGTGCGGACTTGCAGACGGCAAAAACTGGCGAAGCTGAGAAGTGAGCTGTCAGTAAACCTGAAACGTGTTAGCAGCTTTTCATGACTGAGACTTCTCTTCATTACAGTGGGTAGGTTTCACTACAGTCACAGGTTGAATTCAAAACAACTCACTTAGGGTTGATTTGGGAGCAAAATGTGCTCAGAATAAACACAACAAAGTCTATAGTCGTCACATACATAGGGGGTTCCTGTCACCACAGCGCTCGGGTCCGGTGGGGAAGCAGCCCTGGAAACTGCGCCCTCTGTTGGAGAGACAGTGGCAGTGCCCACGATCCCGTTCAAGACTGAGTGCTCCCAGGGGAAAAGCTCGAAGGCTACCCCAGGGTGTCCCAGCTGTGTGAGGCCTGGAGGCCCCTTCCTCCCGGAGTAGGAAGGCATCGCCAGGTGTCCTGCCTAAATGTCTTCTCCGAGAGGCTTTGGCCCTGCAGTCTTTTCTTTTTTTTTTTTTTAAGTTTTACTGAAGTGTAGCTGATTTACAGTGTTACTAATTTCTGCTCTACAGATGTATAGAACGGACTTTTAGACTCTGTGGGAGAGGGAGAGGGTGGGATGATTTGGGAGAATGGCATTGAAACATGTATACTATCAGGTAAGAAACGAATCGCCAGTCTATGTTCGATACAGGATACAGGATGCTTGGGGCTGGTGCACGGGGATGATCCAGAGAGATGATATGGGGTGGGAGGTGGGAGGGGGGTTCAGGATTGGGAACTCATGTACACCTGTGGCTGATTCATGTCAATGTATGGCAAAACCAATACAGTATTGTAAAGCAAAATAAAGTAAAAATTAAAATTTAAAAAAGTTCTCCTGAAGTCTAGCTGATGTACAGTGTCGCTAATTTCTGCTCGGCAGCGAAGCGCCTCTGTTGCGCACGCACTCTCTCATCTCCCCCCACTGTGGGTCATCACAGGATGCTGAGCGCTGCGCCCTGCGCTCTGCAGGAGGCCCCTGCTGTTCTACCCATTCTCTGTGTGATAGTTTCTCTGCTAATCCCGACCTCCCCATCCTTCCCCTCCCCCCCACCACAATCACAAGACTGTTCCCTGTGTCTGCGAGTCTGTCCCTGTTTCATAAATAAGCTCGTCTCTGTCAGGTTGTAAGCTCCACAGACAGGTGATGTCACATGGTGCTTGTCCTTCTCTCTGTGCCTTAGCTTAGTACGACAATCTCTAGGTCCATCCACGGGTGTTTTCTCTTTAATATTTATTTGGCTGCGCCAGGTCTTAGCTGTGGCTCATAGGACCTTTTCTTTGCGGCATGCGAACCCTTAGTTGCAGCGTGTGGGGTCTAGTTCCCTGACCGCGGGTTGAACCCGGGCCTCCTACACTAGGAGCACAGAGTTTCAGCCACTGGGCCACCGGGGAAGTCCCCGTAGGCTCTCTGACGATGGCCGTTCTGACTGATGTGAGGCTGGTACCGCACTGCAGCTTTTATTTGCACCTCTCTAGTAATCACCAGTGATGAGCACCTTTTCATTGCCTGTTGGCCATCTTGACGTCTTCTCTGGAGAAATGTCTGCTTCGGTCTTCTGTCCATCTCTCATTCTGTTGTTCGTTTTTGTTTCTTTGTTATTAAATTATAGGAGCTGTTTGTATATTTTGGAAATTAGGCCCTTGTCAGTTGCATTGTTGGCAAATATTTTCTCGCAGCCCTTAGATCCTTTGCTATGTAAAAGCTTATGTTTGATTAGGTCCCATTTATTTATTCTTGCTTTTATTTCTATTGCCTTGGGAGACTGACCTAAGAAAATATTGGTATGATTTTTGTCACAGAATGTTTTGCCTATGTTCTCTTCTTTATGGTGTCTTAGATTTAAGTCTTTACTATTTTATTTTTCTGTATGATGTGAGAGAATGTTCTAACTTTATACATGTATATGCAACTGTCCAACTTTCACAGCACCACTTGCTGAAGAGACTGTCTTTTCCCCGTTGTGTATTCTTGCCTCCTTTATCAAAGATTAACTGACCGTAGTGAGTGGGTTTACTTCTGAGCTGTCTATTCTGTTCCACTGATCTGTATGTCTGTTTTTGTACCAGTACCATGCTGTTTGGCCTTCCCAGGTGGCTGAGTGGTAAAGAATTTGCCTGCCAATGCAGGAGATATAGGTTCAGTCCCTGGGTCAGGAAGACCCCCTGGAGAAGGAAATGGCAGCTCCAGTATTCTTGCCTGGGAAATCCCATGGACGGAGGAGGCTGCAGCCCATGGGGCCACAGAAGAGTCAGGCGCAACAGCCGTGCGGTTTTGATCACTGTGGCGCTGTGGTCTTGCCTGCAGTCTGAGAGGGCCGCGCCTCCGGCTTTGCGCTTCCTCCTAGGGTGGCTTTGGCAGTTCTGGGCCTTCTGTGTTGTTTTTGTTGTTCAATCATTAAGTCATACTTGACTCTTTGCGACTCCACAGACTGCAGCATGCCAGGCTTCCCTGTCTTAGGAGATTCTGATCACAGTCAGAATTTTCAAGACCTTGGAAGAGCCCGCCTCTGAAGGAAGCCTGGAGCAGAGGCTGTGGCAGGGCCGTCAGCCACCTGCAGTTCTGCCCAGGCAGTGAGTCACAGCGGGCACACCAGGTTTTCCTAACACGGGGCCCCTTCACTCAGCACCCAGATGTCCCCAGGGAGCAGCTGCAGGTCCGAGCACTTGTCTCCCTTCCCTCCCCTGCCCCCCATTCCTGGCCAAGGCTGGGAGCCCCACCCACCAGTGCGGGGGCCACAGTCAGTCTTGTGGCCCTAGACTCCATTTCTGGTGGCTTTAGGCCCAGTGTCATCCCCCCTCCAGCCCCTAGTGTGTCCAGGCAGTAAGCTGGGCTGTCGTCTGCCCCCCAGCCCTGATTTGAGCATGAAGCTGGGCATCAGAGGTCCTGCCTAGTTCCATCCCCTCTGGGAGACCGACTATCTTCCAGTCCCCGATTTGTGGTCAAAAACGCCTCTAACAAAGATGGACCTAGTATCGCTACTGACCAGAGCCTCCCAAGGCCCCTCCCGCCCGCGAGGTCTCTGTGCTTGCTAGAACTCTCTCACAGGTGGGCCACACCCAACACCCAACACTGACCGCCAGGTACCAACATCCCAGCCTGTGAGCCAGGGAGAGCTGACCTGTGTTTCCCAGGAGGTGGGCACTAGACCCACACTGGACTGGCCCAGAACTGCCCTCCTGTGTGGGGCCAGCCCAGCTCCAGCCCTGCCCCTCCTGTAAACCCAGACAGGCCGGAAGGAGAGCAGGCCCGGCGCCCACAGATGTCTATCCCAAATGTTCTCGCTGGGCCTGTCCACTCATGTCGGCCCAGGAGGGACGGGGGCTCCTTGGAAACCCCAGGAAAGCACAGGGGCCCCTGGACCTCCTGGAACCAGAACTGGATCTGGGAGCTGGAAACTCTCTGCATCCCCCCAGGCCCCACAGCACGTCTTCCCCCTGGTGCCTGAGCCGCCCACTCCACTCCTCTCGGCCGAGATGCCATGAGGGGCCCATGTGACGCTTTTGCTGCATCGCCCTCCTCCTCGGGGCATCTCCCTCTCTTCCGGGTCCAAATACCTGCGGGGGACATCCAACTGGCCCAGCCCATCTTTCTGCACCAGGCCACCGGGCACGCGCATGACCTGCCTTCACGTCAGGTGTCAAGTGGAGACTGAAAGAGGCTTTCCTTCATGACAGCTCTGGCCACCATCTCTCACTCCATCACTGAGTAGGCTTTGAAAACTTTGACCTGCAAATCCCCCAGTGGATGTGTCCAGTATGTCAGCAAGGCCCCTGACCTGGAAGTGCAGGTTTGGGGGCGGCTGCTGTGGCTGTGGGCTGGGCCCTGGCACCAGGAGCCAGCCTAGATGTCTACAGTGCCCCCTTCTCCAGCCAGGAGCCCAGGTCAGCTCACATTCACTCCCAGTGGGAACTGAACGGACAGGTTTCTCACCTCCCAGGGGAAAAGTTTGCTAAGCCTCTGGTTTCACTGCCCAGATAGTGAGGACTCTGCTCACTTCTGCTCTTCTTCAGGGAAGGCTGAGGGTGGCCCACGCAGGACTAGGGTTCTGGGGGGAACTTGGGGCCCCAGGGACAGCCACAGCTAGCTTCTCTGACCACCACAGGGAGTGGTTAATAACCACCTGGGCTGGCGGAGGGCTACCTTCTTCCAGGAAATTAGTTCAGGAGAGCTTGGTGGCCTGGATCAAGTCTCCTGTTAAAGAGTAACTTACACCCCATATTACATTCAAGTCCCGGGAGTAAATATCCAGGGGAAGTATTTATTTTAACAGGGAACAAAGCATCCTTTGTGGGCCAGCTCCGCCAACGCCCGGACCTCCTTAGATAGGAACTGGCTGGCGCAGTCCCCTGGGAACATGCAGCCTTGTGGCTGACCAGCTAACCTTTCCGAGTGGGTTTACACACTGCCGTCTTTGCTCTCCCTGAGAAGTCAATAGGGCTGTCAGCAGCCCCTGCAGGCCCCTCAGGTCCAAGTTGAACAGGATCCCTGTCCATGTGTGGTCTCTCCCCTCATCTGGAGTGAAGGTATAATGCACCCTCTGAGTGGTCCGTCCAAACCCAGACACGCCATTTGGGCCTCACCTCTGGGGGCTCACGGCGTCACCTAGCCTCTCCTGGAGGCAGCACCATAGATCTGCCAGCGCTGAGCACCCTGCCCCCCACTGGCTGCATCTCTGTACCTCCCAGGAGGGAGTGCTGCTAAAATACACTTTTTCTGGGCCCCAGCCTGGATGACTCAATTAAATTCCTAGGGGTGACAGTCTGGGACTTGTATTTTGAAAAAAAAAACAAAAGAAAAAACAACTTTCTTTGCCTGATTCAAAACAATGTTAGGAGAATTGTGCAGAGTATAAATAAAACGATGGGCATGAATAGAGTTGATCATTGATATGGGGATATGAATGTTCACTATAAATCCCGTCTCCTGTAACAAGCCTGAGGGAAAATATTAACAATGCTTCACATGAGGAAAAACTTTTAAATGCAGAGATTCGCCTCTGCAGCCAGATTGAGAACCCCGAAAGTGAGCCCCGTGGGACTGAGAACCCCAAAAGTGAGCCCCATGGGCCTCGACGGGAATGAGCCGGCTTGCTCAAGATGCAGACAGACCCAGCATGCTAGCGCCTCCAGCACAGCGGCCTGCCGCCAGCCTGCTCCATTCCTTCTCAGCAGACTCCAGTCAGATTCGGGGAACAGCCCGTGAGGCAGAATCCGTCTCCGCTGTGGCTCAGGAGGCCTGCGGGGCCAGTCATACAGCAAGCAGAGCAGGAGGGACTGGGGCGCACCCAACCTGCAGGCCAAGCCAAGGTCCTGTGGGGTGGGACGCTCCTCCCCGGGACCCCTTCAGGAAGACCCGAGTGACAGCCTGCTGCCGGCGGTGCCCCTGGGCCGCTGGGCACAAGTGGCCTTGTGACCAGGGCGGTGGCCTCCCAGGAGATAGGCTCAAGGTGGGCAGGTGGGGAAACCCGGCCGAGGACGCTGCACGGCACCGGCACCGAGGACACAGCCCGGCCGCACCCACGCCGCCCCAGCCCCTGGGGCCCCGGCCTCTTTCAGCCAAACGCCTGGAAGTGGGGCAGCTGGGGCAGGCCCATCCCGGGAGCACAGGGCACGGTCCCTCAGCGGTCCCGGGACTTCCGGCGGCCGGCGGGCGGGCCCGCAGCGAGTCAGGAGGACACAGCGCCCGGGGGAGGCTGGAGGCCACTTCCCCGCGTCCTTCCGCCTTCAGGGGAAGCGCGCCCCAATTAGCACCTGGGCCTTCGCGGGAAGCGCTGCGGGCCACACCCGGGCCCACCCGGGGGCCTGGCCTTCCCCGGGCCGACAGAGGCCACCTAGCGCTGGCGGCACAGGGCGTGGGAGACCTGGAGGGCAGGGCCCGGGGCCAGGGCCCAGCCCTCGGCAGCAGGCCGCGGAGAGGAGGCCGCGGAGGAGGCCGCGGAGGGGAGGCCGCGGGGAGCGGGGCCGCGGGGAGCGGGGCCGCGGGGAGGCCGCGGGGAGAGCGGGCGGGGGCGGGGCCGCGGGGAGCGGGGCCGCGGGGAGCGGGGCCGCGGGCAGCGCGGGCGGGGGCGGGGCGAGGGGCTCCTTGGCTTCCGGGGCCGGAGGCCAACTTCCGGCGCCCCCTCTGGACTCGCGGCCGCCTTCCGGCGCTCCACCTGGCCTCGCCGAGAGCCGCGGGGGCCCGCGGACGTCCTGGGCCCTGGCCCCGGTGTCCCCCTCAGCTGCCGCCGCTTTCCTCGTGCTCCACACTCAGCAGTCCCGCCCGCCCGTCTCCCAGCCCCTGATCCTCACACAGCTGGACGTGACCCGGGGCAGGTCACACAGCCTGCACAGGAGGAAGCCTCAGCTTCCTCCTCCATAGACGGGGCGCTAACGCCTGTGGTGGCCATCGCTGCAGTCCGGGGCCCTCTGCAGCAGACACAGGTTGTAAAGAAGACCTCTGCACACGGACCAGCTCTCCAGGATTTAGTCTGCTCAAGGAAAAGCAGGCCGCAGGACGGCACACACAGAGCGACTTGGTTTGAGTTTCAGCACGCCACGGGCACAGCACTCAAATTGTGCATTTATATAAGCACGAGCTTGTATTAAGTTGACCAGAAAAGTTCGGTCGGGTTTTTCTGTAGCATCTTCTGGAAAAAAACAAAAGAACTTTTTGGCCACCTCAATATACAAGTAAGGGATGAGATGCGTGTGCCTGCTCAGTCTTGTCCAACTCTTTGCAACCCCATGGACTGTAGCCCGCCAGGCTCCTCTGTCCATGGTATGTTCCAGGCAAGAATTCTGGAGTGGGTTGCCATTTCCTCCTGCAGGGGATCTTCCCGGCCCAGTGATCAAACCCAAGTCTGCCGCGTGTCTTGCCCTGGTAAGTGGATTCTTTGCCACTGAGCCAGCTGGAAAGCCATGTCTGCCAAGGTGGATGCCAAAACTAACCAGCAAGTACACCAGGAGTCGGGGGCTTAATCAGGATGGACTTGGATTTTATTGGTAACACCTTGATTTTTATGAGACTGCTCAAGAATTACTGTGTGATCTCAAATAAAAATGTAAATTGCACCCTTCTTGCAAAGGCGTGGGGAGAATTACACCCTGAGAGCCTGGCACAGCCCTGCCCTCTTACCCTGTGCCTCCTCAGCACCTGAGCTCCAGGAACCAGCCCAGAGCCAGGCCGTTTATTCGTCAGCGAGCTGGTGCTACTGCTCCTCTGCTGGCCTCGGCCTGGACTCTGGGTCAGAGGCGGTTCCAAGGTGGGCCTGGCATGGCATGGAGTCTCCCGACCCCAGGGGACATGGCAGGCGCACCTGACGCCCAGCCTGGCTTCCACACGCGTCTCCTAAATGTTTGGAGGTGCCAAAAAACACCAGCAACAGTATTTTTCATGCCAAACACCCATGAATAAACATTCTCTTCCAAAGAGACAATGTGGGACTTCCCTGGCAGTCCAGTGGTTAAGACACCGAGCTTCCACTGCAGGAGGAATGGGGTCAATCGCTGGTCAGGGAACTAAGACCCTGAGTGCCTCTCAGCATGACCAAAAGGTACAGAAAAAGAAAATTCGTCAGACTAAGATTGATTAGCCAAACAGTAAAACACAACAAAACTAAAGTTTTTCTCTGGAAAAACCCAAAAGAGGTTTTTGGCCAACTCAGTGTATTAGTAAGGGATGGGATGTGTGTGTGCTCCGTCGTGTCCCAACACCCAGACCAGTGAAGTTACAGGAAACAGGCGGCTTGGAGAGCTTCGCCAAGCACCTGTGACACCCCTGCAAGGTGTTCTGAACTTGAGACTCTTCTTGTTGTCCGCTGTTTAGTTGCTAAGTTGTGTCTGACTCTTTTGCAATCCCAGGGACTGTAGCCCACCAGGCTCCTTTGTCCATGGGAATCCCCAGGCAAGAATACTGGAGTGGGCTGCCATTCAATCTACCCCACCCAGGGATCGAACCTTTGTCTCCTGATGGGCAGGCAGATCCTTTACCACCGAGCCACCGAAGATCCGGCTCTAGCGGGGCCCTCGGGCACCAGCGTTGACTGCAGCGCACCCAGGCGTTTTGCATTTGCCCTTCCCCACCCCACCACCGACCACCAGCCCCGCCTGGGCACCCACCCCTTCTGAAACCCTTTCCCACTCCCTCCTCTCAGCCCAAGCCAGGCCCAGGCACCTCTAAACCGAGTGCACCCACGATCCACCTGTCCCCAGGGCAGGGTTGACAAACACAGAAGACCTGCTCGGCAGGATCCAGGGGCGCAGCATCCAGACACAAGCCCAGCGTCCCAGGTTGCCCCAGGGGCTCGGGGAGGCTCCCCAGGTGTGGCCACCCTTGCCTGAAGGTTCACACCTAGGCCTGAAAAAATGTGTGTCAGATTCAGTGGAATGCAGTTCCCAGCAGGGCACCAGGGAAAACAAGTTCCAGAGCTGGCCTCCCAGGAAGTCACACCTGCTGCCGGGAAGTCACTGCTGGGCTCTGGGAGCTCCTGCTTCCTGAAGACAGACAGCAGCATCGTGTCCACAGGGTCAGGGCCTGGGGAGCCCAGTGTGGGTGGGAAGCTAGGGGAGCTTTGGACTTGCGGGCATTGTCCCCAAGCCTCGCCTCCGTGCCTGAAAGATGGGGCTGTGCTGTCCCCACCAGCAACTCTGACGAGACTGCCGGGGAATGAACGAGGCGTCCTGTGAGCCTCAGGAGGGGATGGTCTGGGGTGGGGGAATGGCTTCTCCCTAAAATCAGGGCCACAGAAAGTCAGCACAGAGCTCCTCCGCGTGACCCCTGCCTCCAGGGCTCCCTGGAGGAGCCTCACGCCCACAGCCTGGATAAGTTTTCAGGTGCCCGCACATGACAGAAGGAGGTCAGCCCACGCCCACCAGCTCTCAGTGACCTCCCCCAACCCCCAGGAAGCACCCAAGTGCCAGAGCAGCCCTGTCCCGTCCTCCCTCAGCCCCAGATCCGGCAGCAGGAAGAAGCTGGAGAAGCAAGATGGACAGTCACCCCATGGGCCCCAGTGGCCAGCATCTGCTGTGAGACTCCCTGCCTCACCTCCCCAGGGTTGTGAAGAAAATACCCTCGCTTTGGTCAGCTTTTGGTTGGGAGGGCCCCTGTGCAGACCCTGTCTGTCTGCCAGCAAGCAGCCTTCCCCAGCTGTGTCCCAGAGGACAGTGACTAAAGCCTTTTTGTCATCCTGCTGCTGATCCGATGAATTGCCATGGGCAGCGTCACCTCCCCATTCGTGAACTGTGAACCGAGCTAACGCCACCCACTCAGGGCTCACAGGTCTTCATCGTGAGTGTGTATCGCTTCCGTAATCAAAAATAACAACAGGGCACTTTAAAAACAATGAGGCAATAATCCCCCAGCCCAGCCAGCCTGGGCGGCCTCAGGGAGGCAGCGTGGGGTGGGGCTTCCTGAGCTCCGGGCCATTCAGGGTCCAGATGTCCCACCCCAGCTGCCTGACCCCCAGGAGGGGGCAGGACGGTTCAGCTCCCCAGCCCCGCCCTTTCATCATCCTCCATCAGGAGTGTTTCTGCCCCTTGGTCACCAGCTGAGGCAAGCTGGTGCCTCCTGCCAGGAAGGACAGACAGACCCCGCTCCCAGCGCTGCCCTCAGCGGCCCTCAAGGTCTGTGCACCGAGCCGGCTCCCGACTCCCCTCCCAGACCCACGTGTGCAGAAATAGGACAGCTTGCAGGGCTGGGACTAGGGTCAGGGGAGTGAGGCGCCCAGGGCACCCCTCGGAAGGGGTGCCCACTCTAAGGGCCCATGACACCGCCAGAGGATTTAGGTAAATTTACTTATTTTTTAAATTGAAGTAGAGTCGATTTACAATGTGGTGTTAGTTTCAGGTGTACAGCAAAGTGATTCAGTTATTCACACAGGTTCAGTTCAGTTCAGTTCAGTTCAGTTCAGTCGCTCAGTCGTGTCTGGCTCTTTGCGACCCCATGAATCGCAGCACACCAGGCCTCCCTGTCCATCACCAACTCCCGGAGTTCACTCAGACTCACGTCCATCAAGTCAGTGATTCCATCCAGCCATCTCATCCTCGGTCGTCCCTTCTCCTCCTGCCCTCAATCCCTCCCAGCATCAGAGTCTTTTCCAATGAGTCAGCTCTTCACATGAGGTGGCCAAAGTACTGGAGTTTCAGCTTTAGCATCATTCCTTCCAAAGAACACCCAGAGCTGATCTTCAGAATGGACTGGTTGGATCTCCTCGCAGTCCAAGGGACTCTCAAGAGTGTTCTCCAACACCACAGTTCAAAAGCATCAATTCTTCGGCGCTCAGCCTTCTTCACAGTCCCAACTCTCACATCCATACATGACCACTGGAAAAACCATAGCCTTCACTAAATGGACGTTAGTTGGCAAAGTAATGTCTCTGCTTTTCAATATGCTATCTAGGTTGGTCATAACTTTTCTTCCAAGGAGTAAGCGTCTTTTAATTTCATGGCTGCAATCACCATCTGCAGTGATTTTGGACCCCAAAAAATAAAGTCTGACACTGTTTCCACTGTTTCCCCAGCTATTTCCCATGAAGTGATGGGACCAGATGCCATGATCTTCATTTTCTGAATGTTGAGCTTTAAGCCAACTTTTTCACTCTCCTCTTTCACTCTCATTAAGAGGCTTTTTAGTTCCTCTTCACTTTCTGCCATAAAGGTGGTGTCATCTGCATATCTGAGGTTATTGATATTGCTCCCGGCAATCTTGATTCCAGCTTGTGTTTCTTCCAGTCCAGCGTTTCTCCTGATGTACTCTGAATATAAGTTAAATAAGCAGGGTGACAATATACAGCCTTGACAGACTCCTTTTCCTATTTGGAACCAGTCTGTTGTCCCATGTCCAGTTCTAACTGTTGCTTCCTGACCTGCATACAGGTTTCTCAAGAGGCAGGTCAGGTGGTCTGGTATTCCCATCTCTCTCAGAATTTTCCACAGTTTATTGTGATCCACACAATCAAAGGCTTTGGCATAGTCAATAAAGAAAGGAGAAAAGGAAAGATATAAGCATCTGAATGCAGAGTTCGAGAGAAGAGCAAGAAGAGATAAGAAAGCCTTCTTCAAAAAAAAAAGAAAGAAAGCCTTCCTCAACGATCAATGCAAAGAAATAGAGGAAAACAACAGAATGGGAAAGACTAGAGATCTGGTCAAGAAAATTAGAGATACCAAGGGAACATTTCATGCAAAGATGGGCTCGATAAAGGACAGAAATGGTCTGGACCTAACAGAAGCAGAAGATATTAAGAAGAGGTGGCAAGAACACACAGAAGAACTGTACAAAAAGGATCTTCAGTTCAGTTCAGTTCAGTTCAGTTGCTGTCGTGTCCAACTCTTTGCGACCCCATGAATCGCAGCACGCCAGGCCTCCCTGTCCATCACCATCTCCCGGAGTTCACTCAGACTCACATCCATCGAGCTCGTGATGCCATCCAGCCATCTCATACTCGGTCGTCCCATTCTTCTCCTGCCCTCAATCCCTCCCAGCATCAGTCTTTTCCAATGAGTCAGCTCTTTGCATGAGGTGGCCAAAGTACTGCAGTTTCACCTTTAGCATCATTCCTTCCAAAGAATCCCAGGGTTGATCTCCTTCAGAATGGACTGATTGGACCTTCTTGCAGTCCAAGGGACACTCAAGAGTCTTCTCCAACACCACAGTTCAAAAGCATCAATTCTTTGGCCCTCAGCCTTCTTCACAGTCCAACTCTCACATCCATACATGACCACTGGAAAAACCATAGCCTTGACTAGACGGACCTTAGTCTTCATGACCCAGATAATCATGATGGTGTGATCTCTAATCTGGAGCCAGACATCCTGGATGTGAAGTCAAGTGGGCCTTAAAAAGCATCACTATGAACAAAGCTAGTAGAGGTGATAGAATTCCAGTTGAGCTGTTCCAAATCCTGAAAGATGATGCTGTGAAAGTGCTGCACTCAATATGCCAGCAAATTTGAAAAACTCAGCAATGGCCACAGGACTGGAAAAGGTCAGTTTTCATTCCAATCCCAAAGAAAGGCAATGCCAAAGAATGCTCAAACTACTGCACATATATACATATATTCTTTTTCAGATTCTTTTCCTTTGTAGGTTATTACAAACTATTGAGTACAGTTCCCTTGGGTAAAATTTTTAAATGCCAAACGCGACTTACAAACACTCCGATGCAGTTTAAAGCTTACATTTCCCTGAGTGTCCCCCGTCACTGGCTCTGAACCCCCTGACTGGATCTCATTGGAGCGGGTGCTACAGGCTCATGGTCCAGTCCTCTGAAAGGGTGCTCCGGGCAGGTGGGGCCCCCAACTCCCATCCCGCTCCCCAGCTCCACGCAGCCTGGACGGGGCACTCAGCCCAGGCCTGTGCCCTCTCCGCCAGGGCCCAGCGAAGGCTGAGGGCACCGAGCAGGTGTAAGGGGACCAAGGGCCGGTGGGGCTCCGGCTGGGACCTCCTGCGGTTGAGGTCACTCCTGCTCTCGGCCTCTCAGAGAGACAGTCCCGGTAATCACCCACTTCCTCCTCGTGCTCTGTGACTCACCTGCTCTCAGGTCAGCATCACGCCTGACTCACCTTCAGCATCAGCTGAGCGAGGCCGGAAGATGCCGGCCGCTGTGGGGACCAGGGGCAGGAGGGGGACGTCGTGGGGAGGGAATGGCAGGGGCTCAGGGGCTTCTGTGCTGCGGCCTCAGGAGGAGCCCCGCTTCCCACAGGTGCAGCAGCCCTGTGTGCGCGCCGCACTGCGCAGTTCACACACGCCCTCTCCCATCTGTTAAGGAGGCAGAGGCCAAATGTCCCCTTGGCTGATGGGGAAACAGGTTGCAGAGGGGCCTTGATTTCCCAGAGAGCAACAAGTCAAGATAGCCAGCCAGCCAGCCTCGGGCAGTACCTTCCTGCTGCGTTATGCATTACCCGGAGCTGTCCATCCCGGGGCCTCAGCCCCAAGCCCAGGGCCGAGGGGGGCAGGGGGGATAGGCTGGGCTGGGGGCACAGCGCTTGCTGGTCTTTGGAAAGATCTTCAGAAGATCCGCCTGCCCCCACCCCCTCCCAGACCTCCCACTTAACCCACCTGGGAAAGGCTAGAGGTCAGAGGCAGCTCCAGAGAGGTCACCCCTCTGAGGGGGCGTTTGGGCAGAAGTGAGGGAGGCTCCACCTCTCTAACTGGATGGGGGCTTCCCAGATGGCACAGGGGTAAAGAGTCCATCCGCCTGCCAGTGCAGGAGATGCAAGAGACCCGGGTTTGACCCCTGGGTTGGGAAGATTCCCTGGAGTAGGAAATGGCAACCCACTCCAGTATTCTTGCCTGGAGAATTCCCTGGCAGGGGCTGCAATCCATAGGGTCCCAGGGTCCCAAAGAGTCCAACACGACTGAGCACACACACACACACACACACACACACCACCTCTCTAGCTGGATGGGGGCACACCCGCCGGATGCCGTGTGTGTGGCTCACCCAGCCTCCGCAAGCCCTGGGAGAAAGCTCCTTCCAGCAGGTGGAGGCTCCAGTTTACGGAAACCACACAGCAGCCTCAGCGCAGTGCCCGCCCGGAAGCCTCGTGGCCCCTGCCGTGTGCCTCCCGCTACAGAGGCCCCGGGGGTGCCCGTGCAGCTCAAGGGGAGGGGGGCCCAGTGGGCACCCTGCCCACACCAGGCATGCCTGGGCCCCGCCTACAGAAGGAGACGTGGGGCCGGCCACCTCCAGGCCTGTCCTGACTGGCTGGAGCTTCTATTTTTACATCCACACTTCCCACTTCTTTTCTTGTCCTCAGGAAAAGCTGACAGAGAAGGGGGGCCTGGGGTCGCTCCCTGGGGCGGGAGGCAGCCAGGCAGTGTCCCTGTCCTGGCGCTGTTCTCGGGACAGAGCCATCCCCAGAGGGACTCTGCCCTGCAGGGCGGCCTGGGGGCACCCCTCCTGGCCAGGGCCTCGCAGGCTGGGCGACTCTCGGATGCTGCAGGAACTGGCCTTGCGCCCAGAGGCGGGGCACTCAGAGGGGTCTGGCGCAGCCGCTGCCCACTTGTCTGGGGGGCCCGGCCTACGCCCTCCTCTCACCCCCAGACTCATCCTTCCAGCCCCATCCGGCCATGCCCCTGACCTCAGAGCAGACGCCGGAAGAACCGGGGAGGAAGGAACGCGTGGGCAGGACAGGCTGGACAGGACGCTGCTTACCTTTCTTACGAAAAACAACAAACTGCGCGCGGGCTCTCCGAACCTGGCTCAGGACCCACAGCGGGGCCCCGGCAAGGCGGCTCCCTCTCCAGGCCCCCGTGTCCTCACCTGTGAAGTGGGACCCACGACTGCAGGGCTGACGAGTGGCCCACGGCCGTGGCGGGAGGGCTGTATGAGTCCTTGCGCCGCCAGCACTCAGACGCCAGTTCTGGGCAACTCAGGCCGCAAGGAGCCGGACCGGAGAGGTGAGGCGCCTCCCGGGTCCACGCGGAGCGTGACCCTCCGCTGACCTCAGGGGCCTCCATGGAGCACAGCTGGCTCGGTGCCCCCGGAGATGCGTTTATTTCTTCCCAAACCAGAAGGAAAAAATAAATAAACTTTTAGGTGGAAGAAAATGTTTCCATGTCTGATATGAACATACTCATCTTTATCCCAACACAGCTATAAAAGGTCCTTTTCCATATTCGTTCATGGAGGAGGCCGGGGCCCCGCCTCCAGATGTGGCTCGCTGGGCGCATCCCCATCACGTTTCCAGGGAGGAGATGCGGACCCGCAGCTTGAGTCAGGACCAACGACCGAGGCCAGCGGGCAGGGCGACCAGGTCCAGACTCGGCCACGGGGCAGCCGGTGTCGAGGCCCTTCCTGGAGAAGCCGGCCGCCCGGATGCCCCCGCGGGGAGGAGCGGCCTCGGTGCAGTCCAGGGGCCGCCGCTACCCTCCGCGGGTTCAGGACCGCGCACCCTCCTCTGAGCGGCCTCCCGCGCTCAGAGACGGGCCTTCGCCAGGGGGCGCTGTCAGCTCCTGAGCGCCGGGGCCGCGGGGCCGCGGGGCCGCGGGAGGGGCTGGAGGCTGCTGCACCCACCAGCTTTGGGTCTCCTGCCTCGGAGCAGCCCCGCGGAGACCACCGTGGCCGGGACCCCTTTCAAGGTCAGCATTGCCAGCCCTGACCTTGGCTGGGGGAAGCCTCAGGGTTACTCCCGAGCCTCTGGAGTTTGCTGGAAGGACCACCACGGTGAGGGCCCCCGATTGCTGGGGTGAGGAGGGACTCTGGGCCAAAGGAATCTGGGACACGGCACAGGACGGGCCATCCTTACTGGCCGCGTGGCCTTCTTTGGGCCCCTCTGGCCCTGTTGGTGAAAACAGACTGGGATTTAAAGCCAACCTGGCCTCGGGGCAGCACTGGGACTCAGCTCCTTCCTCTCTCAGCCTCATTTTCCTCTTTTGTAGAGAAACTGACTGCAGGGAGTAGGCCTCTCCGCATTGCAGGGGCAGGAGGGCCAGGGGGGGCCAGGCGAGCTCCAGGGACAGGACAGATGCTCAGGAATGTTTTCCAGCCCTCATTGTGCGCACTGCCAGCGCCTTTGGGGGCAACATGGAAATTCTCAATGGAAATGTTAGCTCAGGCCCCCAGCCAGCTGGTCTGCACCGCCCAGAGGCAGCAGAGGGCAGGGAACACCCAGGAGGAAAGCCTTGGACTGGCCTCCAGCTGGCCTGGCCCTTCTCTGCCCTCCTTCGTTCCCCAGCTCCCTGCCTCCCCAGCCAGCGTCTGGGCACACAGACCTCCTGGGCCTTCCTAGTTTCCAGGCGTCCCGGGCCCTCTGCCAAGGTGCCCCCGTCCTCGTGGTCAGTCTGGCTCATCCAGAGAAGACGCAGGATGAGAAGATGACAAGCCCCCCCTCTCCACCCAGGGAGCCCCTCACCCCTCTGCACCCAGACATCGTCCTGAGCACTGACCTCAGGCCAGGCGCCTGGATTATGTCGCTTCCGTCCTCCCTGAGCACCCTCGCCCCCATTTTACAGGTGAAGAGACTGAGGCTCCAGGGATTGAGGCACTCATGGGTCTGCTTCGTTGCCTCTGCAGATGCCTCATCCTGTCTGAGCAGCTCCTGCAGAGCCTGCGTCGCGCTGGCCTTTTAAAGGCTCCGGGGCTGGGGGCGGGGGAGGGCGGCGGTTCATCCCAGCCATCGAGGGGGCATCAGGGAAGCAGGGAAGGGCTGACGGCTCCCCTGCCTGGCCTCCCGCTCATAGGCTGCCTCCCCGCCCATCCCACTTGGCGCTGAACTGGGGTGGGCCCCGCCGGGTCTGTTGCCTCCTGGCCTGGTGGGGAGCACACAACGCTGGTCCCACAGGTCCTCCCAGGCCCGCACGTGGTGTCAGCAGGGTCCGAGGGCCCCCACCCAGGCCTGCGGCTTCCCCGACCCCCTCTGGCCCCGGGGCCCACGCGCTGCTGTGGGGCCTGCACACAGCAGCCCTTGGAGCCAGGCTGGGGCAGTGCGGGGAGCAGGAGGCAGCGCCCCAACATCGGGAAACATCGGCTCCTTGGCCATGCGGCGCCAGACCACAGGCCATAACAGCCTGTTGGTTTGGGGAGACGCAGGTCCCTGACCCTGCGTGGGGGGACCGGCAGAAGGGCACGTGGGGCCGCTTTCTCTGGACACCTGGCCCTGGGCGAGGACGCCCCTCCCCGGGCAGGTCCGCGCTCATGGACTTGCCTCCAAATGCGTCCAGCTTGTCGATTACGCTCAGTGCCTTCATCCCTCGGGGATGTATCTGTGGGTGAAACTGCTGAATAACCAACCAGCGTCCTGCAAACCCTGCTGACACCAGAGTCCGCCTGTCCCGCTCTGACCTATCCCTGCAGCCACTTCTTGGTGAGTCAAGTTCTTTAAGATTTTCAATCTGTTCCTAAAGCAACAGAGATGAGTGAACAACTCAAATGCAAGAAGCAGGACAGCCGGCCAGGCAGCCGCTGCTCTGGTCCAGGGGCCCTGGCGCAGCAGGGGTACCAAAGAGAGAGTGGGCGTGGAGGGGTCTTGGGTGGGAGGTCTGCTCCCAGTGAGGTGCCCGCTGGCCTCTCTGTGAGCACCCCCACTCTGGGGCAGGGGGTTCTGGCTCCCCTGGCAGAACCAAGCACAGGGCCCAGGTCCTGCAGCAAGACAGAGGCGGGGTGCAGGGCCCTGGGGGTCCTGCCCGAGCTCTTAATTTCCTGGATTTCTGGGAGGCTCCTGGGGGCAGTAGACACACCCCCCCACCCCCACCCCCGGGCATGCCCAGTGGTCTGCAGCCCCAGGCGGCCTTTCCAGCACCACGTGCAGAGCCAGCTGGAGCCTCTGCAAGTGTCCGGCCACTGGAACTGGGTTTGGGGGAGGCCCCGAAGCCTCACCAGACAGCAGGGAGACAACGCCCACCGACCAGGGTCACAAAGCGGAGCCCCAGGGGAGGCCTGAGGCTGCCTGGGGAAACAGGCTGTGGCCGCGGCCGCACCCAGGCTCCAGCCCAACTCTCGGTGGCCCCGGTCCCCATGGCACCCCTGGGGCTGAGACCTGCCGACACGCTGGCCGAGGGTTGGAGGTTGTCCCCAGCCAAGTGCGGACCACGTGGTCACCCCTGAGCAAGCCCACCTGGTCCCCCAGACGGGCACCGTGGCAGAGGGCGGGGGACCGCCAGCTCCCTGGGGACCTGCAGAGCAGGGGCAGGCGGGGGTTCTGAGGGTTCAGTCTTGGGTTTCTGGGCAGCCCTGGGGGCGGCTCCAGGGGCAGAGGTGCAGGAGGGGGCGTGTCCAGTGGTTCTGGGGGTGGGGCAAATCCTGGGCAGGGAGGTGGTTCTTGGGGCAGAAGGTAAGGGGTCCCCTTGTGATGTCGACCGTCGGGCAGTCAGCATTTCCGGTGATGATGGGGGCTTAGCTGGGAGGGAGTGGAGAGTGGACCCCAGCGGGGAGGTGGAGGGCCCCTCGGAAACAGGGACAGCACTACCTCCTCCCAAGCGGGCTCCTCTTGGCCAGCCGCGCCCTCCAGTCCCAGCTCCCTAAATGCCAGAGCAGCGGAAACACGTGGGGGCTGCACCGGGAGGCATCTGGGCTCCCACGGCTGTTCTCAGCGTGGTGGGGCGGGGAATGGGGCCTGGGTGGGAGTCAGAGGTCAGGGGTCAGGGGAGGAGGAGGGGGACAAGGCAGGGCTTCGGCACCAGCGTCCGGAGGAGCCCTGAGTGGGCACCTTGAGCTGGAGTCTGCTCACTCCCACACCCTGCAGGGTCCACAAATCCCAGGAGGGGTGAGAGGCGGGTGCTGCTGCCTGGGCCCCCGCCTGGGTTGGGGGGATGGGGGAGCCGTTAATCCCCATGGGTTTTCACTCTGGGAACCGACAGCAGAGGGGTTGAAGCTGCAGGCGCCGACTTTCCCTGCTTCTGGGAGGCCTGCCCAGAGTCGGGGCACTGAGGGGGATGCCACCACACAGCCACAGGACCAGGCCATGTTCTGGGACTTCCCTGCTGGTCCGGTGGTGAGAAGACTCTGCTGCCGATGCAGGGGACACGGGTTCGATCCCTTGTCCAGGAAGAGCCCACCTACCGCAGAGCAACAAAGCCCGTGCTCCCCAAGAAAGGCCCCGGCAATGGGGAGCCCACGTGCAGCAACTAGGGAGAGCCCGCGAGCAGCAGTGAGGACTCGGTGCAGCCAAAGCCAGCCAATTAAAAATTTAAAACATACAAACCAAGGAAACATTGCTTTTAAAAAATAAAAGAAATAGAAACCATTTCCCAGCCCCCAAACGGTGGGTCCCTCAGTCCTTCCCACAAAGGCCCAGATGCCAAGAGGCCACTGTGGCTAAGGGACCTCTCTTTAGGCCAGCTTTATCAGCTAATGGCAGCTAAGAGTGATTTTACACAAAATAAAGTGTCGGAGGTAATTGCTCCTGGGCACAGCTCCCAAATTCCAGTCTGAAACCAAAGGCCAAATGTACCCGTTAATGATTAAGCCTCTGGAGTGGGCGCCGAGGCGCAGAGCAGCAGGGAGAGGCTCTGTTGGGGGGGAGGGGTTACGGGAGGGAGAGGGGCCAGCCCCGTGGGGGAGGGGCAGCACTTCTCCACCGAGGGAAAGCTGAATATTGTCTAATCCAGCCCCCGGGGCAGCAAACAGGCCTCCCATTGTCTGTCCGGAAGCAGGTCACAGTCATGGCCCAGGCTGCACCCACCTGAGGTCAGGATGAAGGCCAAGGGAGGTTGGAGCATCCTGGTACCCGGTGGGGAGGACGGGGGTGAGATGGTGGGGTGGAAGGTGGGGGGTCTTGTGTCCACTGCCTTCCTCTGCACCGAGGGACATTCTTGGGGGTGTGGCTTGCGTCCTTCAAAGGGTTTAAACCACAGAAAATGAATAGGCCTACGTGAGCTCTGGCATAAGGAAACTCAGACTCGGAGACAGAAAGCAAATGTGGGCTGCTCTCCCAAGCGGTAAAGAGTTTCGGACTGGCACTCCGAGAGGCCCGGGCTCCGATCTCAGCTCTGCCACAGTCCAGCAGTCAGGTGAGGTCTCTAAGCCTCGGTTTCCTCCTCCATAAATGGGGACATGGTGCCTGACCTCAGGTCATCCTGAGGCTTGACAGGAGGATGCCTGTGAAGCGCACAGCGCCGCCCCCTGGCACGGGGTGAGTGTTCAATGCGCAGCGGCTGTTTTTAAATCACAGCTACGATCACAGCAGGATTTCGCCTCTTTGCAAGATCCTCTCCCTACCCCGGCCTCCCACCATCTGTCAGCGTGAGTCCATAGACGGATACTGGACAGCGTTCAGGTTCAGTGTTTGGGGCTGACTGAGGCGGTTTGGGGGAGTGGATGAGAGGGCATTAGTGACCCTGCCTCCCGGAGGTGGGCTCATAAGTGACTGTAAACAAGTATCTATCTATTATACACACATGCACCTTATATATGTAATACGCACACACACACACACACACACATTCTGTGTCACACTCTTTCCCGCCGTGGTTATCACAGGATACTGAGTACAGCGCCCCGTGCTCTACAGGAGGGCCTTGTCTATCCATCCTACACAGAACAGTTTGCATCTAATCCTTCCTCAGTGCCCTCGCCCTGGACAAGCACAAGTGTGTTCTCTGTGTCTGCGAGTCTCTCCCTGTTGCATAGATGGGATCGTCTGTGTCCTACTTGGATCCCACGTGTAAGTGCTCTCGGACGACATCTGCCTTCCCTGCTTCACTTAGCATGCTAGTCTCCAGGTGCGTCCATCATTCCGCTCTTTTCTTTTCTGTGACTGAGAGTATTCCGTTGTATGTGTGTACCACGTCTCCCTCATCCAATGAATACATATTTTTACATATTTTACATATAACAGCTTTATTGATATGTAACTCATCTAGCATAAGGCACGCCCTTTTAAAACACACGATTCCACTAGCGGTCCGTTTCTCCCATTTCTCCCTCCCCTCCAGGCCTGGCATCCACTGCTCTGCCTTCTTTCTCAATGGATTTGCCTGTTCTGGACATTCCACATAAATGGAATCATACAATACACGTTTTTGTGTGCGTCTGGCTTCTTTCACCAAGCACACGGCATTCAATGGGCAGAACCTGTCTCAGTACTACCTTCCTTCCTGTGATCGAGTAACACTCCCTCTGGGCTTCCCAGGTGGCTCGGTGGTAAAGAATCTGCCTGCCAGCGCAGGAGATGCCGGTCCAGTCCCAACTCAAGAAGGAAATGGCCACAGACTCTAGTATTCTTGCCTGGGAAATCCCATGGACAGAGGAGGCTGGCAAGCCACAGTCCATGGGGTCATAAAAGTGTTGGACATGACTTGGCGACTAAACACCAGCAACAACATTCCCTCTGTGAACAAACTGCGTTTGTCTCACCGTTCATCAGCTGCTGGATATCCGAGTTCTTTCCCCCTCTTTTTACAACTGTGAGTCATCCTGCTATGAACATTAGTGCACAAGTTTTTATGTGGACACGTGTTTTCATTTCCCTTAGGTGTATACATAGCAGTGGAATTGCCAGGCTATATGGTAGAAAGAAGGCTTCCCACGTGGCGCTAATGGAAAAGAACCTGTCTGCCAGCGCAGGAGACATAAGAGATCGCTGGGTGGGGAAGATGCCCCTGGAGGAGAAAATGGCACCCCGCTTCAGTGTTCCTACCTGGGGAATCCCCATGGACAGAGGAGCCTGGAGGGCTACAGCACATGGGGCCGCAAAGAGTCAGACACGACTGAAGCGACTTAGCGCGCATGCACATGGCAGAAAGAATGTTATTTAAAGCTCAACATTCAGAAAACGAAGATCATGGCATCTGGTCCCATCACTTCATGGCAAATAGATGGGGAACAGTGGAAACAATGTCAGACTTTATTTTTGGGGGGCTCCAAAATCACTGCAGATGGTGACTGCAGCCATGAAATTAAAAGACGCTTACTCCTTGGAAGGAAAGTTATTACCAACCTAGATAGCATATTGAAAAGCAGAGACATTACTTTGCCAACAAAGGTCCATCTAGTTAAGGCTATGGTTTTCCAGTGGTCATGTATGGATGTGAGAGTTGGACTGTGAAGAAAGCTGAGCACCGAAGAATTGATGCTTTTGAACTGTGGTGTTGGAGAAGACTCTTGAGAGTCCCTTGGACTGCAAGGAGATCCAACCAGTCCATTCTAAAGGAGATTGGTCCAGGGTGTTCTTTGGAAGGAATGATGCTAAAGGTGAAACTCCAGTACTTTGGCCACCTCATGCGAAGAGTTGACTCACTGGAAAAGACGCTAATGCTGGGAGGGATTGGGGACAGGAGGAGAAGGGGACAACAGAGGATGAGATGGCTGGATGGCATCACTGACCCGATGGACATGGGTTTGGGTGGACTCCGGGATTAGTGATGGACAGGGAGGCCTGGTGTGCTGCGATTCATGGGGTCTCCAAGAGTCGGACACGACTGAGCGACTGAACTGAACTGCTGAACTGAACTGAACTGAGGAAGGGATAGTTAAGGAGTTTGGGATGGACAAGTACACACTGCTACACTTAAAATGGATAACTGCCATGGGATTCTCCAGGCAAGAATACTAGAGTGGATTGCCATTTCCTTCTCCAGGGGATCTTCCTGACCCAGGGATTGAACCCAAGTCTCCCGCTTTACAGGCAGCCTCTTTACCAGTTGAGCCACCAAGGAAGAGTGGATAACCAACAGCGGATAACCATGTGCTATTGTCTAGCGCATGGGGCTCTGCTAAATGTTACGTGGCAGCCCAGACATGAGAGGGTTCGAGGGGAGAACAGACACACGTGTGTGTAGGCGGAGTCCCTTCCCTGTCACCTGAAACTGTCACAGCGTTGTCAGCCAGCTACACCCCAATACAACATGAAAGGTTCAAAGGGAAAAAAGATACAGTCGCCCTAAAAGCAGTAGAAGAATAAAAGTAACTCTGAGAGTCTCGTAAAGCAGACTCTTGAACAGCGCGGGTGTGAACTTTGTGAGTTCACTGATCCCCAGGTGGTGGTTTCTCCTTCACTCAGTGCCTGCCCTGTGCGCGGTGTGCTAAGCCCCTTCAGCCCTGTCTGCCTCTTACGGACTGTAGGGTAAAATCAGGTTCTTTTCCATTAGTGCCCCCTGGGAAGGCTTCTTTCTACCATATAGCCTGGCAATTCCCCTGCTACGTATATACCTGAGAGAAATGAAAACATGTGTCCACATAAAGACCTGTACACCAACGTTCATAGCAGGATGACTCACAATTGTAAAAAAAGGGGGAAACAACTCGGATATCCAGCAGCTGATGAATGAATGGTGAGACAAACGCAGCTTGTTCACAGAGGGAATGTTGTTGCTGTGGTTTAGTCGCTAAGTCGTGTCCGATTCTTTCATGACCCCATGGCCTGTAGCCCGCCAGGCTCCTCTGTCCACGGGATTCTCCAGGCAAGAACACTGGCGTGCGTGCCTGTGCCCTCCTCCAGGGGATCTTCCCGACCCAGGGAGCGAACCCGCGTCTCTTGCATCTCCTGCAATGGCAGGCAGGTTCTTTTACAACAAACGCCACCTGGGAAGTTCAGTTCAGTCACTCAGTCGTGTCCGATTCTTTGCGACCCCATGAATCGCAGCACGCCAGGCCTCCCTGTCCATCGCCAACTCCCGGAGTTCACTCAGACTCACGTCCATTGAGTCCGTGATGCCATCCAGCCATCTCATCCTCGGTCGTCCCCTTCTCCTCCTGCCCCCAATCCCTCCCAGCATCAGTCTTTTCCAATGAGTCAACTCTGCGCATGAGGTGGCCAAAGTACTGGAGCTGTACCGTAGCACCACCCGATCTGAGGTTGGTTGACTCCTCCGATGTGGAACCTCAGATAGGAGGGCCACCTATAAAGTTATATTTAGAGTTTTGACTGCAAGGGGCTCATTCCCCGGTTTCATTGTTCAGGGATCAGCTGTAACGTAGTTGAATTTCTCCTTTCCTATTGAGGAGACCATAGTATCTGAAATTTGGAAAGGCAGAGACAGAGCGTGTAGGACTGCAGGGGCCACGCTAAGCCCAGGGAGAGAGGAGCAGCCCCGGGGGGGGCAGCCAAGTTGGGGAGGTGAGTGGGGACCACGCGGATTTGCACCATAGGCACCTCTGTGTCATTCTTCTGGGACTGAGGGTATTGTTTGCAACAGAAAGATGCTTTGTTAATTAGAACATGTTTGGAGTCACAGACAAATTTTGGAACTGAAAATGTAAGTTAGCAGGAAAACTGGTTCCGTTTACCATTTGTCAGGAACACAGCCGGAGAGGAGGCGGGCTCCAGCGTTCGGCTTTGCCTCAAGACACCATCTGCCTCCCTCCCACTTCCCCACCAGGCCTGGGACCACGGCTAGAGCCACAGGCTCAGGAGAGGGGTGTGTGTGTGTGTGTGTGTGTGTGTGTGTCTGTGTCTGTGTCTGTGTGTGTGTGTGTGTGTGTGTGTGTGTGTGTGTGTGTGTGTTTGCCTTTTCCCAGGGGAGAGCCCTGCAAACCCTCCAAGGCTGCTCTCCTGCTCCCTTGAGGCTTGTCTGCTGCAGGCTGAACTTCACCCACCTCCCAGCTGTTTAATGAACAGCCTCTATGGTTCCTTCCTGGCCAGGCACCCTGGGGCACTCAGGGTGTGCAGGGAGGCAGGGATGGTCTGCTGGCCTCTCGTAAGGAACATGATATCTGCCCATTCTCCAGCCAGCTACTCACCCATCCATCCACCCACCTGCGAAACCCTCTCACCCACCTGTTCATCCATCTATCTATCCATCTCCCTGTCCACCCACCCCCATACCCATCCATGTATCCGTCCTTCCATGCATCCCCCATGACTTGCTGAAGTCTCCTCAGAGCCAGCCCCCCAGGCTCCGTCCTCAGAGTCCAGTGAGAGGACCAGACACAGCTGTAAGCCAGCAGTAACCGCCTGGGCTGAGGAGCCGGGGCAGAGGTCAGCCCTGGGAGCGTCAGTGGAGCTTCTGCTTGAGGGACCCAGAGAGGGAGACGCTGAAATCAACAGCCTTGGAGTCAAAGCAGCAGAGAGCTGGCGAAAGGGGGTTGCTCTGCAGGGAGACCAAACCAGACCACCCAGGGGTCAGCTCAGGATGGGAGCAAGGTGCTCCCAGCTGTAATAGCTCCCTTGGGGGCGCTCTGTTTTCAGGGGACCCCTCCAGCTCCAGGACAGCACAGCAGTGAAGCCCCGGGGCTTTGGAGCCCCTCCAACCAGGACTTCGCGATTGCAGGGGCTGGGGGTGCGTGTGGTGCACCCCTTTCTCCCGGAGACCCGGACCTGTGGACATGCAGGATGTCTGCTGAGGACCCTCCCAGGGCGGGAGCCGGGGACAGGCGGGGGACAAAGCTTTCCTTATCATCCACGTTGTCACTGTCCACAAGTCTAGGACACGGGATTGGAGAGGGGGTGGCTGTTGGTGGCGGGGGTGGGGTGGAGTGGGGAGAGCAGCGCAGCAGAACCTGGTCCCAGGATGTGTCCCCAGCAGTAAAGCTCTCGGGAATACCCTACAGCGGTGGGCATCACCAGTGGGCACGCCGTCTCACACCCAGCCACACTCACAGATACCCTCTCTCACACTCGCAAAGGCCCAGCTTCTCCGTACTGTCTTGGTAGCCCATCCACTCTGGACAAAGCCCAGGGCCACCGCCTCCTGCCTGGGGCAGCATTTGCTCCCTCTTAAGGGCAGTCCAGACGCTGGAGGCAAAGGTGGGGGAGCTGAACGCCACGAGCAGAAAGTCAGACTTTATCCTCCGGGCAGGCAGGGGTCAGGGGCCTGGTGAAACGCGGGTGTCAGGCTGCTGTGTGAGCCCTCGGGAGGGGTGGGGCTGGGGACAGGATGCACTGTGAGTGGCCCTGCTGTCTGTCAAGGGGACGGAGAGGCCTTGGCTCAGGAACTAGTGGACTGCGGCCACGGGGCTGGGGGCTGGAGAAAGCCAAAAGGCCTCTGACACTCTCCCCAGAATGCCTGGGAATGGCACATACCTCCAGGAATCTCTGCGGCCCCTGCCCTCTTCCCTGGAGACCCAGCCTTCCAGAAGCCCTCTGCGGAGTGTGGCTTGCTCCACCACCACCCCAGCCACGGAGGCTGCCAGGGACACTCGGACACCCAAGTTGCTGTCAGGGCAGGTGCAGGACACCACCGCAGAGTCTCCAGGATGCTCACTGGCCTGGAACTGATCTGTGACTGCAGCTTCTGGAGGCTTCCAGAGCCCAGATCCCCACCTGAGACCAAACCAAAGACCTGGCTCTGGTCCCTCACTTGGCCTGCAGCCTCCCGACACTGACCCACTGCTCTGTGTCCTCGGGCCTCCCCTGACCCCCTGGGGCCTTGGCTTTCGCATCTGTAAGATGAGAAGGGGCCCGAGATGCCTCGCTCACCCTCACTCCCACCCCCCACACTTCTGGGCGCCAGTTCCTTGCAGGGTGAGGGCGTCAGGGAGGGACAGACAGGTCCTAGGAGGGTGACACTCGTGACGATGGAGAAGAAGGAGGGTGAGGCGTCCAGGGTAGGACGTCCGAGTGCTCCCGAAGGCTGGGGTGAGGCAGGGCCCACCCTTCCCTCCCCACCCAGCACCCAGCACCCAGCACCCAGCACCCAGCACCCAGCTCTTGCCCACAGGCCTGGTTGATGAACAGATAAGCTGTCTTAGTAGCAGCTACCAGCCACCACCAGTAGGCGCGAAGCCTATTGAGTTACAGAGGCCTGACTCACCGCAACGGGGCCTACCTTTCAGCAGTGCACACCTGGGCCTTAAGGTAAGTCCAGGTCACTTCTAATTGAGAAACGAGGCGGCAGCGGTTTCGCGGGGTGCGTGTCGGTGAGTGGCCGTGTAGGGCGGCCCTGAGCCTCGACGGGGTAGGAGTACAGTGCCGCGGGCCTGAGTGGACGGGGGGCTGAGAACCCCTCCTGGCAGGCCTGGGCAGCCAGCCCGGCCCACACCCTTCCCTCTGGCCTGCCCTGAGTTTCGGGACAGGAAGCGGCCCTCGACTGAGGCGCACACCCGCCCTGCCCAGCAGGCTGTGTCTGGTGCTGTGAGGACGTCCTGAGGTCAAGCCTGCCATCGCTTAGGCGGATGCCCCGGGTAGACCAGATGAGGAGGGGGTGGGCTGGGGGCAGCTCTGCCGAGTAGGGAAAATGGGAGCAGGGGGACGCTGGGGCCCCAAGACAGAGGGAGCAGAGGCATGGGGTGGGGCGGGGGAGGCAGGGGAGGGAGAGGCCGAGGGCAGGCTGGAGGGGCCGGGCCGCACCCTAGAGGCTCGAGAGTGGGGGCCCCGGGGATTGAGAGCCAGGCCCCCTCGGCACACGCCCTGCCCAGCACCACTCCCCCCCCCCCGCCCGCCCCGCCAAGTCAGCGGCAGGTGACCTCTGTGTGAGCCCTGAGGGGCACCGGGGAGGCCTGGGAGCATCACTCCCTTCCAGACCACACACCACTGCCATTTGCCTGCCAGGCCAGCCCCCAGGGCAGTACACTGGGCCCGTCTGGGATCCAGCCTGGTCAGTGGGCTCTGGCCAGGAGGCTGTATAGGTGGCGAGGGGACCAGGGGCCCCAGCGGGCTGGTGGAGGAGATGAAAGTCCCTCTGTGATGAGAAGTCTGGGTCCAGTTGTCAGCAGATGGGTCCTTTTCTGCCCGCAGGCCCAGGTCCAACTCCACCCTCCAGCTCCACCCCACCGGGCACTGCCTGGCACCTGTGTTCAGCTGGGCCCCGGGCAGAAGCCTTTGCTGCTGGAACCACAGGCACCGCTGCGCACAGGTGTGGGCAGTGGGCTCTAGGCCCCCTCCCGCGGGTGCGAGCGCGGGTGGCAGGTTACCTGTCCTCTCTGGCCTCAGTCTACTCATCCATCAACTGGGTGCGTGGCAGCAGCACTCGCTTCCCAGGGGCGGGAAGAGGTGAGGGTAAAAGATGCTGTGTGTGAAAGCGCCCTCGGAGCTAACAAGAGGCAGACTCAGACAGTGAGCACACTGCGAAACCCTGTCAGAGTTACCCAACGAGTCCGAGGTGCTGGGAGGCTTCCCACAGGCAGCTCCTGGAGCACCGGCCTCCGCAGAGGCCCCACAGCGTGGAGCGCCCCCATGCTCCCTGCGCCTCCAGAACAGGCCCTGGCTCCTCCTCTCCTCCGGGTGGTGGGTCCTGGCCCCTTCTCTGCGCTGACCTGGGCCTCTGGGACCCAATGGCTGGAGCTGCTCTCTGCCAGGTCTGGCTTGTCACCCTCAGGGGACGAGGTCACTTGCACAGCCCCTAACCTGGGGCCTGTGCCACTTGCGGGGGGGCGGGGGCGGGCATGAACCCCTCTGCACCTCCCACCCAGCTTGGAAGCACCCCAGGCTGCTTCCTCTGAGGATGAGGGAAGTGGACATCCCTGAAAGCCCCGGGGAAGAGCAGCAGGTTCCGGTGCCAGGCTCCAACCGCTTGGCCTGTAGCTCAGTTGCCCCAGAGTCTAATCCCAGTGACAACACAGGCTCTGCCAGGGCGGGCGCTCCCCACCCCACTTGTCTAATCTGGACAAGTGCTGGGCTAGGGGCAAGGGAGCAGTTAGAGCCGGGGACTCTGCGGGCTGGCGGCTCAGGTTCAAGTCCCGCCCAGACACTCACAGCTGTGCGGCCTCAGGCACGTTGCTCAACCTCTCCCACCCGAACAGTGGGAGCGCCGATGGTATCTTTGTCTGAGAGTCATAGTTTTACCAAGCTGGCAAGTGCCTACAAAGGAGCCTGGCCCTGAGGGCTGAAAAATCTGAATTTCAGAGGAGGGGCAGCACTGAGAAAGGCCAGGGCTAGTCAGACCGGCAGAGTGGGCAGCGGGTCCCGGGTGCCACCCTCCAGAAGCCCGGAGCACTGAGGGGCTGGCTGCAAGCCCGCAAGGGCAGCAACAGGCCAGGACCCGGGCCAAGAGTGCAGCCCCGGCTCTGAACGCAGAGAGCAGCGGGGCGAGCCAGCAGGCCCAGGAGGCTGCAGAGGCATGCCCGTGGGGAGAGAGCCCGCGCAGCCACTCGCGCACTCGCTCCCTCTGCTGTGTGCTCAGTCGATGCACTGAGCACCTCTTACATGCTGGGCGGCGTTCTAGGTGCGGGGGAGTCCCCCCACTCCGCCCCACCAAGCATCTCTTCCAGAGATGGGTACAGTGCCAGCTGGAGTGCAGGGAAAGGGCGTGCCGGGCATGGGGGAGGGGTCTGCGGGCCTCCCTGATGACGGTGAGCAAGAAAAACACATCCAGGGCCCGCTTCGTGGACCAGCACGGGGTCCCGCCCCCCAGGCGTACGCTCTGCCCACTGTCCTGAGAGTCTTGATCACTCTACCCTTGAATGTGTGTTACAAGTGAAGTCTGATGCCCCGGAGTTGGAGCCGGGCTCAGTCTTCCTGCCCACTGTTTCTCTGCCTCTCAGTTGCCCTCTCCTCTGCTGGCTGGCGCCCCAGACCCCATCAGAGTTACATACACACACACACACACAAGCCCAGCCACGGCTAACACCTGCCCCAGTGGGAACTGGAGTTCAGGGAGCCTCAGGGACAGTCACGCATGCCCCAGGGTGTCTCAGGGTAGGGCATGGAGGTGGCGGTCCCTACCCCGCGCTGGCAGCTGCGAGGCATGTTCTGTAGGAGGTTTGGCAGGGTCAAGGTACCGAATAGTTCCTGAACAGAGGTGGTAACCCCTGGGGGGTTGCCACGGGAAGGGGAGACTGTTTTCCTAGCAGAGGGGACTCAGCAGCCGGTGATGTGAGTGTACACCTGGGGTCCCACGGGTTCTCGTGAGGGTCTGCAAGTTCGGCAAGCAGCCCTTACACGGAGCACAACATTAACTGACAGATTAAAAAGATCAGGACAGATCGAGAGAGAGACTGTCTCTTGGAAGAAAGGAAAACGTTTTCTGCCTTGGGCCACTTAATAATACTTGTTTTTCTTTTTTTTTGCTTTTTAAATGAGGAGTCCCACTGGTCCCTACAAATGACACAGCCAGCTCTGGTCCTGTGGAATCTGGGAGGACTTCCCAGAAGAGGAAAGAGCACGTGCAAAGGCCCTGGGATGGGGTGGTTGGCATAACTGAGCAAGGCGGCCGTGTGGCTGGATTAGACAAGGGGAGAGCTGCTGGGCATGAGGTGACAAAGGGGTTGGAAGGTGGCATTTGTGCCCACCCTGTCGGCTCTGGAGGGACTTTGGCTGGGTGACGTGGAGAGCCAGTGAGAGTTTAGAGGAGTGAAATGATCTGGTTCATTTTAAAAGGATCGTGTTGGGTGGTAGGTTGAGAATGGGTTCTAGGGTGGAGGGTGGGTAGTTCAGTGGGCAGCACAGGCAGAGAAACAGGGGATAATTTTGAAGGCCAGTGTAGTGACGCAAGGGAAGGGTGAGGCCTTCCTGGCCAGGGGGTTGCATGGAGGGGGTGAGACCTGGCCAGATTCTGAAGATGCTTTCACGGTAGAGCTGAGTGTTCTGGTAGACTGGATGTAGGGTATGCGTCAAAAAGGACCCAAGGACCACTTGGCAGTTTTGTCCTGAGATATTAGAAAGATGGGGGTGCCCTCAGCCAACCTGAGGAAGGCTATGAGGCAAGTGAGGTGCGAAATGTACCCGTTTCTGATTGCTGCTATAACAAATGACTGCAAACTCGGTGGTTTAAAACGACACTGGTTTTTTTTTCTCTCTCATATTTCTGGAGGCCAGAAGTTTGACACCAGCTTCACTAGCCTAAACCTAAGGTGCCAGCAGGGCTGGCTTCTTCCGAGAAGCTGTGTCCTTCCTTTCCCGGCTTCTGGAGGCCCCTCCCTCACTTCACTCCACCCACGTGCTCCTGCAGTCCCGTCTCCCACTTCCTCCTCTGACCTTCTCCCCTCCCTTTCACAAGGACGCGTGTGATGGCGTTTAGGACTCACCTCATCTCCCCGTCTCCAGAGCCTGAACTGAATCCCACCTGCAAGTCCATTTTCCCATAAAAGGTAATATCCACTGGTTTCTGGGATAAGGATGTGTTTATCCTTGGGGAGCCATTATTCGCCATAGCACAGGCAGTTAGAAACTAGACGTTCAGCCTTGGATATATTAAGCCAAGATGCTTATTAGATATGCAACGAGAGATGCTGAGAAGTCGGTTCTATAAAAGAATATGGAGTTTAGGGGAGAGGTCCCGGCTGGAGACGCAAATTTGGGAGTCATGAGTGTGTAAACAGCATTTAAAGCCGTGAAACTGATTAAGATCGTCTCAGGATCATCATTTCCTTGAGCTGAAGAAATTTCCCAAAAGACAGAGGTAGAAATGAGGAGAGAAAATTTAAGGAGAAAATTAAAAGACCAAACCAGTGAGTCCCACATCCAAAATGTCAGGAATTCCTAACACACACAAAGAGAGAAAGAGAAAACAAAATAAAATTATCAAAGACATGTTTAAGAAAACCTCCCAGAAGGGACTTCCCTGCTGAGCCAGTGGTTAAGACTCCACTTCCACTGCAGAGGACACAGGTTCAACCTGGTCAGGGAGCTAAGATCCCGCATGCCATGTGGCATGGCCAAAAGAGTAAAACAAAACAGAGACGAAAGCTATTTAAAGGACTTCCCGGGTGGTACAGTGGCTAAGAATCCGCCTGCCAATGCAGGGGACACAGGTTTGATCCCCGGTCCGGGAAGATCCCACAAGCCGCACGGCAACTACGCCCGTGCGCCAGAACTACCGAGCCCGCACGCTTGAGCCTGCAAGCTGCAGCCACTGCAGCCGGTGCGTCCAGGGCCGGTGCTCCGCAACAGGGGAGCCCCTGCCGGGAGAGGCCTGGGCACCGCAACGCAAGCCCCAATCACTGCAGCTAGAGAGGGCCTGCACGCAGCAACGACCCAGAACAACCCAGAATAAACATTTTTAAAAATAAAAACTGTCTTAAGAAGTTGAGTTTATTGAGGTAAAATCTGTACACAATTAAATCTTTTAAAGTGTACAATTCAATGAGTTGTTAAACATGTAGATAATCATGTAACCTCCTCCAACATCAAGATATAGAACGTTTCTGTTATCCCCAAAAGCTGCCTCAGACCCCACCGCAGTCATTTCCCCTTCATGCTTCAGGAACTACTGATCCGATGTCCTTATTTCAGTGCCTGTGACTTTCAGAATGTCACAGACTCATCCAACTTGTGGTCTTTTGTGTCTGAATCCATGCACTGCAGTTCAGTGCAGTCGCTCAGTCATGTCCAACTCTTTGCGACCCCATGAATCGCAGCACGCAGGCCTCCCTGTCCATCACCATCTCCCAGAGTTCACTCAGACTCACGTCCATCGAGTCTGTGATGCCATCCAGCCATCTCATCCTGGGTGGTCCCCTTCTCCTCCTGCCCCCAATCCCCTCCAGCATCAGAGTCTTTTTCAATGAGTCAACTCTTCACATGAGGCGTCCAAAGTACTGGAGCTTCAGCTTTAGCATCATTCCCTCCAAAGAATCTCAGGGTTGATCTCCTTCAGAATGGACTGGTTGGATCTCCCTGCAGTCCAAGGGACCCTGAAGAGTCTTCTCCAAGGCCACAGTTCAAACGCATCAATTCTTCGGCGCTCAGCCTTCTTCACAGTCCAACTCTCACATCCATACATGACCACAGGAAAAACCATAGGCTTGACTAGATGGACCTTTGTTGGCAAAGTAATGTCTCTGCTTTTGAATATACTATCTAGGTTGGTCATAACTTTTCTTCCAAGGAGTAAGCGTCTTTTAATTTCATAGCTGCAGTCATCATCTGCAGTGATTTTGGAGCCCCCAAAAATGAAGTCTGACACTGTTTCCACTGTTTCCCCATCTATTTCCCATGAAGTGATGGGACCAGATGCCATGATCTTCGTTTTCTGATTGTTGAGCTTTAAGCCAACTTTTTCATTCTCCTCTTTCACTTTCATCAAGAGGCTTTTTAGCTCCTCTTCACTTTCTGCCATAAGGGTGGTGTCATCTGCATATCTGAGGTTCTTGATATTTCTCCCGGCAATCTTGATTCCAGCTTGTGTTTCTTCCAGCCCAGCGTTTCTCATGATGTACTCTGCATAGAAGTTAAATAAGCAGGGTGACAATATACAGCCTTGACGTACTCCTTTTCCTATTTGGAACCAGTCTGTTGTTCCACGTCGAGTTCTAACTGTTACTTCCTGACCTGCATACAGATTTCTCAAGAGGCAGGTCAGGTGGTCTAGTATTCCCATCTCTTTCAGAATTTTCCACAGTTTATTGTGATCCACACAGTCAAAGGCATTGGCATAGTCAATAAAGCAGAAATAGATGTTTTTCTGGAACTCTCTTGCTTTTTCGGTGATCCAGTGGATGTTGGCAATTTGATCTCTGGTTCCTCTGAATTTTCTAAAACCAGCTTGAACATCAGGGAGTTCACGGTTCACGTATTGCTGAAGCCTGGCTTGGAGAATTTTGAGCATTACTTTACTGGCATGTGAGATGAGTGCAATTGTGGGGTAGTTTGAGCATTCTTTGGCATTGCCTTTCTTTAGAATTGGAATGAAAACTGACCTTTTCCAGTCCTGTGGCCACTGATGAGTTTTCCAAACTTGCTGGCATATTGAGTGCAGCACTTTCACAGCATCATCTTTCAGGATTTGAAACAGCTCAACTGGAATTCCATCACCTCCACTAGCTTTGTTCGTAGTGATGCTTTCTAAGGCCCACTTGACTTCACATTCCAAGATGTCTGGCTCTAGATTAGTGATCACATCATCATGATTATCTGGGTTGTGAAGATCTTTTTTTGTACAGTTCTTCCATGTATTCTTGCCACCTCTTCTTAATATCTTCTGCTTCTGTTAGGTCCATACCATTTCTGTCCTTTATCAAGCCCATCTTTGCATGAAATGTTTCCTTGATATCTCTAATTTTCTTGAAGAGATCTCTAGTCTTTCCCATTCTGTTGTTTTCCTCTATTTCTTTGCATTGATCGCTGAAGAAGGCTTTCTTATCTCTTCTTGCTATTATTTGGAGCTCTGCATTCAGATGCTTATATCTTTCCTTTTCTCCTTTGCTTTTCGCCTCTCTTCTTTTCAGAGCTATTTGTAAGGCCTCCCCAGACAGCCATTTTGCTTTTTTGCATTTCTTTTCCATGGGGATGGTCTAAGCGCAGGCGGCGGCTGCGAGCCGGCTCACTAAGCACGGCGGAGAGGAGCTACCCTACGTCCGAGGTCAGGGGCAGCGGCCTAGAGTGCCAGGCTGCAACAGCACAGGAATGGCTGAGAGGAGCTACCCCGTGTCTGAGGTCAGTGGAGGCAGCTGGGAGGAGCTACCACGCTTCCGAGGCCAGGGGTGGTGACCCTGAGGAGCCACATACGCCAGAGGCCAGGGCCAGCGGCCGGGAGGAGCAACCCAAGGAGCGGCGGCTGCGCAGGCACAGGAGGGCCTAGAGGAGCCATCCCACGTTGAAGGTCAGGAATGGCGGTGGTAAGGAGATACCCCTTGTCCAAGGTAAGGAGCAGCGGCTGTGCTTTGCTGGAGCAGCCGTGAAGAGATACACCACGCCCAAGGGAAGAGAAACCCAAGTAAGATGGTAGGTGTTGCAAGAGGGCATCAGAGGGCAGACACACTGAAACCATACTCACAGAAAACTAGTCAATCTAATCACACTAGGACCACAGCCTTGTCTAACTCAGTGAAACCAAGCCATGCCTGCGGGGCAACCCAGGGCGGCGGGTCATGGTGGAGAGGTCTGACAGAATGTGGTCCGCTGGAGAAGGGAATGGCAAGCCACTTCAGTATTCTTACCTTGGGAACCCCATGAACAGTAGGAAAAGGCAAAATGATAGGATACTGAAAGAGGAACTCCCCAGGTCAGTAGGTGCCCAATATGCTACTGGAGATCAGTAGAGAAATAACTCCAGAAAGAATGAAGGGATGGAGCCAAAGCAAAAACAATACCCAGCTGTGGATGTGACTGGTGATAGAAGCAAGGTCCGATGCTGTAAAGAGCAATATTGCATAGGAACCTGGAATGTTAGGTCCATGAGTCAAGGCAAATTGGAAGTGGTCAAACAAGAGATGGCAAGGGACATTCTAGGGATCAGCGAACTAAAATGGACTGGAATGGGTGAATTTAACTCAGATGACCATTACATCTACTACTGCGGGCAGGAATCCCTCAGAAGAAATGGAGTAGCCATCATGGTCAACAAAAGAATCCGAAATGCAGTACTTGGATGCAATCTCAAAAACGACAGAATGATCTCTGTTTGTCTCCAAGGCAAACCATTCAATATCACAGTTATCCAAGTCTATGCCCCAACCAGTAACGCTGAAGAAACTGATGTTGAACGGTTTTATGAAGACCTACAAGATCTTTTAGAACTAACACCAAAAAAAGATGTCCTTTTCATTATAGGGGACTGGCACGCAAAAGTAGGAAGTCAAGAAACACCTGGAGTAACAGGCAAATTTGGCCTTGGAATGCGGAATGAAGCAGGGCAAAGACTAATAGAGTTTTGCCAAGAAAATGCACTGGTCATAGCAAACACCGTCTTCCAACAACACAAAAGAAGACTCTACACATGGACATCACCAGATGGTCAACACTGAAATCAGATTGATTATATTCTTTGCAGCCAAAGATGGAGAAGCTCTATACAGTCAACAAAAACAAGACCGGGAGCTGACTGTGGCTCAGATCATGAACTCCTTATTGCCAAATTCAGACTTAAACTGAAGAAAGCAGGGAAAACCGCTAGACCATTCAGATATGACCTAAATCAAATCCCTTATGATTATACAGTGGAAGTGAGAAATAGATTTAAGGGCCTAGATCTGGTAGACAGGGTGCCTGATGACCCGTGGGCGGAGGCTCGTGACGGTGTGTGTCTGAACCACTTTTCTGCACACCTGAAACTAAGACAACATTGTGAATCAGCTCTGCCTCAGCGCTTTAACTAGCGACCTTCATTTTCCCTGCGCTGGGTCTCCGTTGCTGCGTCGGGGCTGCTCCAGTCCCAGTGAGCAGGGACTGCCCCTGTTACCCAGCGCCCTAGGGCTCTAGCGCCCACAGTGGGCTCAGCAGTTGTGATGCATGGGCTTAGTTGCTCCATGGATGTAGGGTCTTCCCTGACCAGGGATCAAACCCATGTCCCCGACGTTAGCAGTCAGCTTCTTATCCACCATACCAACAGGCAAGTCCAGTTCAGTCAGTTCAGTTCAGTCGCTCGGTCGTGTCCGACTCTTTGCAACCCCATGAATCGCAGCACGCCAGGCCTCCCTGTCCATCACCAACTCCCGGAGTTCACTCAAACTCACATCCATCGAGTCAGTGATGCCATCCAGCCATCTCATCCTGGGTGGTCCCCTTCTCCTCCTGCCCCCAATCCCTCCCAGCATCACCGTCTTTTCCAATGAGTCAACTCTTTGCATGAGGTGGCCAAAGTACTGGAGTTTCAGCTTCAGCATCATTCCTTCCAATGAACACCGAGGACTGATCTCCTTCAGAATGGACTGGTTGGATCTCCTTGCAGTCCCATGGACTCTCAAGAGTCTTCTCCAGCACCACAGTTCAAAAGCATCAATTCTTTGGCGCTCAGCTTTCTTCACAGTCCAACTCTCACATCCATACATGACCACTGGAAAAACCATAGCTTTGACTAGACGGACCTTTGCTCAATTTAAGAAAATAAAATACAGAGGGTGAGATGCAGGGAAAGAGCAACATGGAAACTTACATTACCATATGTAAAGTGGATAGCCAATGGGAATTTGCTGTATGGCTCAGGAAACTCAAACAGGGGCTCTGAATCCACCTAGAGAGGAGGGAAGGGCGGGAGATGGCAGGGAGGTTCAAACGGGCGGGGATATATGTACACCTACAGCTCATTCATGTTGAGGGTTGACAGAAAACAACAGAATTCTGTAAAGCAATCATCCTTCGATAAAAAATGAATAACTGTTTTTTACAAAAGAAAGAAAATAAAAGACACAACTTTTCCCGAGGGGGTGAACCCTTTTGCCTTCCCAGCAGCCCTGTGTGCGAGTCCCATGTGCCGCACTTCCTTGCCAACAGTTGACACTGTCTTTCATTCATTTCAGTCTTTATAGCTGGTGTGTGATGATAGCTCATGATGAGGACCAAGGATGATCTTTTCATGTGCTTATGTCATCTCTATCTCTGCTGAAGTGTCTCTTCAAAATGTTTTGCTCATTTTTTATTGGGCTGTTTGTCTTATTATTGAGTCATAATTCTTTCTATATTCTGGATACACGTCCTTTATTAAGATTATATTTTGCACAACTTTGTAAGTGAAACCCTAACACACATAACGATGATACTAATAAAGATACCAGCACAGTCATGTCCCCTCTGGCATCAGCATCTAGTCTCCCTACGCAGTCTTAGCCTTCAGGCTTCTGCTTCCTTCTCAGAGATGTTGACCCTTGAAGATGTTAGCCTCTAAAAGAGACTAGTTTAATCAACAATGAAAATACAGTCTGGAGGACTTCCCTGGTGGTCTAGTGGTTAAGAATTTGCCTGCCAGTGCAGGGGACACGGGTTTGATTCCTGGTCCAGGAAGATCCAACACTCCCAGCAGCAACTAAGCCCATGCGTCACAGCTACTGAGCCCACAAGCCCTAGGGCCCCAGGCTCTGCAACAAGAGAAGCCCTCACGCGCCACAGCCAAAAATAAAGAAACCTTTAAGGAAAGATGCAACCTGGAGGTAGCTCTTTTATCAAAACGAAACGTTTTGAGGCGTCCCTAGTGGTCCAGTGGTTAAGAAACCAGAGGCAGGTTCCATCTCTGGTCAGGGAACTAAAATCCCACACGACCGGGAGCAACTAAGCTGGAGTACCACAGCTAAAGAGGCTGTGCCCAGCGATGAAAAAGCCTGCCTGAGGCAATGGAGACCCAAGGCAGCCAAATAAATTTTTTGTTAAAGAAATGTTTTAATAGAAGGGCATGTCTTTGCAGCTCCTCCGTCGGCACGCTCAGCTTCCCCAGCCAGACTGAACAGAGAGAGGAGTGAGATGGCCCTGCAGTACTCTTCTTGCACTAAGGGAAGACTTTCCTATGGGATTTTCCAGCTTACTTTAACTTTTTAAGGCCTTCATATACTATTAAGGACCTCTTTTAATTGTTGGAATTCTTGTCTCTGCTGACCTCAAAAACATTAACACACTGGGGAAAATTGTGTAAGAGAGACCCGGGTTGTGCTGACGTCAAGGCCCTGCCCACCAATCACCAGTGAGATAATAGGCGTTAACAAAACACGGGTGCTAGCAAAACAGTCCGTACGCAGCTTAGCTCAGCCGTGAACAGTATGTATAAAGGTAAAATGCTGAAATTCTGAATATTGCTTAAGCCAGAAATATGATAGAGCCGTGCTGTGAAAAGGGAAACGCCGGGCTGGATGGAGCACAAGCTGGAATCAAGACAGTTGGGAGAAATATCAATAACCTCAGATATGCAGATGCCACCACCCTTATGACAGAAAGTGAAGAACTAACGCGCCTCTTGATGAAAGTGAAAGAGGAGAGTGAAAAAGTTGGCTTAAAGCTCAACATTCAGAAAACGAAGATCATGGCATCTGGTCCCATCACTTCATGGGAAATAGATGGGGAAACAGTGGAAACAATGTCAGACTTTATTTTTTGGGGCTCCAAAATCACTGCAGATGGTGATTGGAGCCATGAAATTAAAAGACGTTTGCTTCTTGGAAGGAAAGTTATGACCAACCTAGCCAGCATATTAAAAAGCAGAAACATTATTTTGCCAACAAAGGTCCATCTAGTCAAGGCTATGGTTTTTCCAATAGTCATGCATGGATGTGAGAGTTGGACTATAAAGAACGCTGAGCGCCAAAGAATTGATGTTTTTGAACTGTGGTGTTGGAGAAGATTATTGAGAGTCCTTTGGACTGAAAGGAGATCCAACCAGTCCATTCTGAAGGAGATCGGTCCAGGGTGTTCTTTGGAAGGAATGATGCTAAAGCAGAAACTCCAGTACTTTGGCCACCTCATGCGAAGAGTTGACTCATTGGAAAAGACGGTGATGCTGGGAGGGATTGGGGGCAGGAGGAGAAGGGGATGACAGAGGATGAGATGGCTGGATGGCATCACGGACTCGATGGACGTGAGTCTGAGTGAACTCTGGGAGTTGGTGATAGATGGGGAGGCCTGGCGTGCTGCAGTTCATGGGGTCTCAAAGAGTCGGACATGACTGAGCAACTGAACTGAACTGAACTGATGCTGGGAGAGACTGAGGGCAGGAGGAGAAGGGGGCAACAGAGGATGAGGTGGTTGGATGGCATCACCGACACAATGGACATGGGTTTGGGTGGACTCCGGGAGTTGGTGATGGACAGGGAGGCCTGGCATGCTGCGGTTCGTGGGGTCGCAAAGAGTCAGACACAACTGAGCGACTGAACTGAACTGAAAAGGGAAAAGATGTTTTGGGAGAGGCAAGTAAGGTTGCTACATTGTCATTTGCCATAGTAGGGAGACAGTTGATAATACGTCAAACTGAAAACTCAAGAAATAACAACATAAGCATAATTTTCATAATTATGAAGGTCTCTCTCACACACACAAAATAATTGAAAGAGGCTCTCCCTGGGGCATGTGAGTCAGAGATGGGCCTGTGAGTTGTCCATCAGAAGTACTGGCATTCTATTTACAATAGTTAAAAATCTGGTGAAAAATCAAGTCCAGAGAGTAATTCCCTGGTCGTACGGCGGATAAGAACCTGACCGCCAGTGTACGGGACACAAGTTCGATCCCTGGTCCAGGAAGGTTCCACGTGCCATGGGGCGACTGAGGCTGCGTGCCACAGTTATGGGGCCCACACCCTAGAGCCCGTGCTCCATGAGAGAAGCCACCGCCGTGAGAAGCCGGCACACCGCAGCAGAGACCCAGTGCAGCCGGAATTGAACAGATAAGTACAGGTTTTGAGAACTCAAGTCCACAGATTATTTTCATAATAATATAAACTGGGGTTTTTAACTGGAATTTGAATCAGATCTTTCTGACTGTAATCACTTGTTATGAGCAGGGAGATTTAGAAGCTGATTGGGGAGGTGACAAGCAAGTGATGGGCTGTGACCTATACGTGTGTGTGAGGGTGTGTGTGTGTGCCCACGTGCCGTGTACATCCCCCTTCTGGCCCAGCAGGGCCCATCTGTCAAGACCAATGGTCTCCAGCAAGGCTCCCACGTGGCCTTGCCGTGCTTTTCACACCTCATTCAGCAGCAGCGCCGCCCTCCTTGTTCAGCCAGGCAGACTAAGGGTTGCCAATTACCCTTCAGGGTCACTTGGAGGCACGTCAGGTGTCCTTATTCACTGGAGGAAATTCTGGGACTTGTACAGAATCGTCTCAGGCAGCTGGGTACAAGTGGTAGCAGTCAGTCACTTTATCCCCACGTACCAAGAGGAGTGCCACCAGCTGTCTTCTCTGGGGTTGGCAGAAAGGACAGATCACCCCGTTCCAGCTTGTGTTGAGTTGTGTCTGTGCGGAGGAGGCTGAGGCGGGGGGCAGGGGGGAGAGAGAAAGAGAAGAGAAGGCTCCACTCTTCAGCCGGTGAGGGCTTTTTAAGGTTAGGCTGGCATGCCTAGGCACCCAAGTCTGCAGAACTGTGGATGGGGACAGTGGCTCTGAAGCCAGGGACCCTCCTGATCTGGCAGCAGCACCTTACCGGGTTCAGGGTGACAGCAAATGCCCGCTTGGCATTCACTGTGTGCCACACTCATCACTGTGTGTAATCCAGACAAAAATCCTTGAGGAAGGCACTGTTATCCCCATTTTACAGATGAACAAACTGAGGCACAGAAAGTTTACATAACTTACCCAAAATTACACAGCCAGACCATATAGCAGGTGGCAGAGCTCCACTGTCCAAGTACAGGTCCTGCCTGAAAGCTCATCTGGTTAACTTCTTGCTACAAAATATCCAAGCAGTAATTGTGAAATGGATTCTAAGCTCATAAAATAAGGCAAGGTGTGTATAGAGCACAGGATTTAGCATCACAACTATGTTTGAATCTTGTCTCCTGCCAGAGGAAGCCTACCCCCACGGCCTGCATCCACAGCCTCCTGGCACTCAGAACTCAGTGGGCTGGCCCAGTGAAGTGCCCTAGTGGGAGGTCAGGGGGCCTTGGACAGGCTGGTACTTGATGGAATGTCATTGCTCTCAAGGTCAGGGTCAGGTGCCCCCTTGGTGACTTCTTTTTCATTTGTTGGGGACCTCCCCTGCTGCTTCCCTCCAGCCCTGGGGTTGGTGACTGTCCCCCGTGCGCTGGTCCTGGAGGGCTGGACTCTTCCGCTGGTTCCCTTAACCCCCGTGGCTCTGCCCATTTGGTAAGCAGTCCCCTTTGTAAATAATCCTCCTGGAATTTCCCTGATTCGCGGAAGCCATCTGTTTTCCCACGGGCCCCTGAGTGGTGTGACAGCGTCATGAGTAATGGGGGAACTGGAAGCACCTGAAATGTGGGAGAGCAGGGGTGGGGGGCGGGGAAGGCTGGCTGACCAGGGGCCACTGCACCGCAGCTGGCCGGGAGCGGAGGCCAGGACGTTGCGGGAGTGGAGGAGGGAACGCCAAGGGCAGGACGCTTGGGGAAGAACAGAAACCTGGAGACGGAACTGCGCAGCCTGCTCTGGTCGCGACCTCCGACGAGCTTCCTGCAGGCAGCGAACCGCAGCCTGGGGGCCTTGAGGCCAGCACGGAGGAAACAGTCGAGGTCGGAAATGAGTGAATCCATAAACGACGGAATGAGTGTCCAGGCCCAGCACTGTCTTCTCTTCTTCCCACGGGGGCCCTAGGCGGACCCCAAGAAGAGAGGAGAATGCGATTTAGGCCTCACACCAGGACGAGGGGTGTGTGTGTGTGTGAGAGAGAGAGAGATGGGTGTGTGGGGTGTGTGATCTAGTGTGGTGTAGGGTGATATGTGTGCGTCTGTCCGTCAAGGCAAGGTACCGCGTGGACCCCAGGACCTGGGGTGAAGCCCCGCCCACCAGGGCCCCGCCCACAGAGACACCCCGCCCACCAGGGCCCACGCCCATCTGGAGGCCCCGCCCACTCGAGGCGGAGGCGGCGGCGCAGCGAGCCCCGAGGCTCCGAGAACGCGCCTGGCACCGCCGCCGCGGGGCGGGCGTCTGTTCTGCCGGGTTCGAGCCCCGGGCACTATAGGTCCCCGCGCCCTAGCCCTGCACGAGTGACGAACCCTCTCTGGGCTTGAAACGACACCGGCCTCACGAGGTGCCCGCAGGGATGAGCCGAGGCTTCGGTGTATATAGCGCTGGCCGCGTCCTGGGCAGGGGCGCCCCTCCGTCAACGACGCCCCCCGCCCCCGCCCCCGCCCCCGCCCGCGGCGGGGCGATGACCCAGCACCTCGGCCCAGTGGCAGCAACAGGGGCCTGTGTGGGCATGGGCACAGCCCCCCAGCTGCCCCCGTGCTGAGGTTCGGCGGCCTGCAGCTGCGGGGTCTGCCGTGCGCTCCCGAGATGGAGGCGGCGCTGGGGCGCGCGGTGAGCGCCACTCGGTGCTGGGCGGCGGGGGACCTGGTGGCGGATACGCCCCCGCAGGGCCGCGTCCAGCAGAGCGAAACGGAGAAACAGACTGCTGGCTGCCTTCCTATCAAGTTCTTTTCTAACCTTGATCACCGAAAATATTACTATTCTGATGCCCCAGAGGAGCGAACGGAACCACGATTGGTTCGCAGCCAAGGTTTGTGGAAACCGGTTTCCCCGGGAACCGCGGGGGCGGAACACGAGCCTCCTTCCCCCCGGGTTCCTCCCACACACTCGGGGTGGGGGAGGGGAGAGGCAGGGATTGTGCGGGTGAAGGGCTGCCTGAGAGCAGAGTGCGAGGGGTAGGAGTTGGCCTGGGGCGGGTGGAGGTCGGAGGGCCTGTTCCGCAGAGGGGAGTAAGCCTGGGCACGGAAGGTCTAAATCCCCAGAGCTTTCATTTATCCCCCGCCACCTCGGGCTTCGCAGGTGGCGCTAATGGTAAAGAATCTGCCTGCCAGTACAGGAGACAAGGAGACTGAGGGGTTCGATCCCTGGGTTGGGAAGATTCCCTGGAGGAGGAAATGGCCACCCACTCCAGTATTCTTGCCTGGAGAATCCCATGGACAGAGGAGCCTGGTGGGCTAGAGTCCATGGGGTCGCAACGAGTCAGACACGACTGAGCGACTTAGCACACTTGTCAGCAAAGTGATGTTCCTGTCTCTGCCCCCTGAGGGAGCCACTGCGGGGCCCCTGAGAGGCAGTGGGCAGGTATGGTTTCCACATCAGAAAAACCCCTTTAGTGGAGAAGGGTCTGAATGGAGAGGAATGGTGAGGGTGTTTCCAGCTGGGAGTAGGGCAGTGAGAAAAGGGACGGGGTGGGCAGCAGTTGTGGGCGGGGGGGGGGGGGGGCGGGAAGGGGAGAGGCCCCAGCCATGCCTGACTGCCTGCAGTGCTGGGTCAATGAAAGGGCCCAGGGCGGTGCGGACTCGGCCTGCTCAGAGGAAGGGGAGTCCTGACTTGTGTGTGGCCCTTCGGTGGGCATGACAAAGCAGGATGTCGCCACGAGACCTACTGGCTCCTACTTGCAGGGGGCTCTGTGGGCACCAGAGGGCCTGGTCTGACCCCGCGCCCCAGCACCGGGCTGTCCCAGGTCCCTTTTTCTCTTTCCCAAATCCCACCCTTCAAAGCACATTCCAAAGGGGACCCCTTCCTTGCACCCAGCACCTCCACCTTAGTCCCCTTAAAGGGCCTCCCCCCTCCTCCTGCCATATGCCAGCCAGCCTCCCCATGGTGGCCAATGGGCATTGAAAAACACCGATCTGGTCTTTCTCTCCACCCAGAATAAGAGCCAGACTCATGGCCCGCAAACCCCAACCTGACCTCACCTCCCTCCATGCTCCCCTGCTCTGCCCGCTCTGCCCCCAGGCTGCCCCCAGAGCTCCCCTTAGCTCCTTCCTTTCTCACCCACTCTCCTCCTCCTTCACACACCCCTCCCCGGGAGCCCCAGAAGGCTGCCTGCTCAGTATCCAAGCCCCATCTCAAATGTCACCTTCTCCTGGCAGAAGCAGCCATCTCTGTTACATGAATCTGGGTTTATTTCATTTTCTTTACATGCTTACCAGCATTTGAAGAGTTACTTTACTTGTGTTCTTGTTTATCCTTTTCTCCCAGACCAGAATATAAGCTCCCTGAGGACAGGGACCATGTCTGTGTTACTCAAGGTTAGGTTGCCGGGGCCTGGACCAGTGCTGGGCATATGGGAGAAGACAGTGAACACTCACTACCCAGGCGAGCCTGCTGGCCCCTGGGGGAGACAGATATGTCTCCAGGTCGTGATGAGTGAGCCAGGTCTAAGCAGTCTGGGAGAAGGTGGCAGAGCTGAGTCCTCCTGGAGGGAATCTGGAAAAACTTTGAAGAAGGATTTGATTTGTGACAAGAGCAGGTAATAATTCCTGAGGAAATTGGCAGAAGCACCTTTGCAGGAGTAGGGTCCTGGATAAGGGGAGGGCCCGGCCTCTGGATGGCTGACATAAAAGATCCAGATATGTGGGAATTCCCTGGTGGCCCAGTGGGTAGGACTCAGAGCTTTTGCTTCCTGGGGCCCAGATTCATCCTCTGATTGGAGAAACTAAGATTCTACAAGCTGAGCAGCCAAAAAGCCCCAAACAACAACAATAAACACCAGGTGTGGGGTGCTGGGGGCAAAGGAGATTAACCTGAAAAGACAGACTGGGGCCAGGCTATGAACTGTCTTGTTAGGGACTGAATTGTGTCCCCACAAGATTCATATGTTGAACTCCTAACCCCTAACACACCTCTGAATGTGACTGTCTTTGAAGATACGGCCTTTAAAAAGGTAATCAAGATTACACAGAGATCCTACCGTGGGCCCTAATCCAGTCGACTGAGCATGCATGCTAAGTGGCTTCAGTTGTGTCTGACTCTTTGTGACCCCGTGGACTTGTAGCCTGCCGGGCACCTGTCCATGGGATTCTCCAGGCAAGAATACTGGAGTGGGTTGCCATGCCCTCCTCCAGGGGATCTTCCTGAGCCAGGGGTTGAGCCAGAGTCACTTGTGTCTCCTGCATCAGTAGAAGGGCTCTTTATCACCGGCAGCACCTGGGAAGCCCCAGTAGACTGAAGACCTCACAAAAAGAGGAGGAGGTACTTGCCTGGTGGTCCAGTAGCTAAGGCTCCGAGCTTCCAGTGTGGGGGACCCAGGTTTGATCCCTGGTGTGGGAACTAGGTCCCATGCTATAACTAATGATCCTTTCGTGCCACAGCAAAGACTGAAGACCTCACAGGCTGCAGCGAAGATCTGGCACAGCCAAAGAAAGAAAGATTTTTTTACAAATAAATAAAAAGAGGGAGAGACACCAAGCACAAAGAGACACCACGCACAAAGAGAAAAGATCATGTGAGGGCTGGCAAGGTGGCAGCCCTCTGCAAGCTGAGGAGAGAAGCCTCAGAGGAACCAGACTTGCCAACACCTTGAGCTGGGACTTCCAGCCTCCAGAACTGTGAGAAAATAAATTTCTGCTGTTCAGACTAACATAGGTCTTAAGATCGAAATTTTTGAATTTTAAATCCTACGATATTAACCTGGTTCAAAAATCAAATGGAAAAAGTCATAGTGACTAGATGAGCAGGTCGTCATCAATCAGTGAAACTGCATGTTGATAGCGTGTGGTGATCATGGCATTTTATCCCTGTGATATTCCTCCCCAAATCCCATAAACTCAAGCGAATCATGAAGAAAATATCAGATAGATCTCAACTGAGAAATATTCTCAGTTCGATTCAGTTCAGTCGCTCAGTCATGTCCGACTCTTTGTCATCCCATGGACTGCAGCACGCCAGGCTTCCCTGTCCATCACCATCTCCCAGAGCTTGTTCAAACTCATGTCCATCAAGTCAGTGATGCCATCCAGCCATCTCATCCTCTGTCATCCCCTTCTCCTCTTGCCGTCAATATTTGCCAGCACCAGGGTCTTTTCCAGTGAGTCAATTCTTCACATCAGGTTGCCAAAGTATTGGAGTTTCAACTTCAGCATCAGTCCTTCCAATGAATATTCTACCAAATACCTAACCAGTATTCTTCAAAATTGTCAAAGTCATATAAAATAAGGAAGGTTCAGGAAACTGTCACAGCCAAGAGGAACTGAAGGTGACATGATGACTAAACGTAATGTGTCCTGGATGGGATCCCAGAGTAAAGGACAGTGGGTAAGACTAACGTGTGTGTGCTAAGTGGCTTCAGTCATGTCTGACTCTGCAATGCCATGGACTGTAGCCCACCAGGTTCCCCTGTCCATGGGATTTCCCAACAAGAATACTGGAGTGTGTTGCCATGCCCACCTCCATGAGATCTTCCTGACGCGGGGATCATACCTGCGTCTCTTAGGTCTTCTGCTTGGGCAGGCAGTTCTTTACCACTAGCACCACCTGGGAAGCCCAAATAAGGTATTGTGTTCTGTTGCTAAGTTCTGTCTGACTCTTTACAACCCTGTGCACTGCAGCACTCCAGGCTTCCCTGTCCTTCACCATCTCCCGGAGTTTGCTCAAACTCATGTCCATTGAGTCAGTGATGCCTGTGGACTTCAGTTAATAAACAATGTATCGATTTTGGCTCATTAGTTTAAATGAATGTACCACACTAACTGGCTTCCTCAGTGGCTCAGCAGTATAGGATATGTCTGCAGTGCAGGAATTGAAGGAGATGGGAGTTCAATCCCTGGGTCAGGGATCCCCTAGAGGAGGGCAAGGCAAGGCACTCCAGTATTCTTGCCTAAAGAATCCCATGGACAGAGGAGCCTGGTGGGCTACAGTCCACAGGATCGCAAAGAGCTGGACTCGACTGAAGCGACTGAGAATGCATACACCACACAAATATATGATGTTGACAGTAGGGGAAACAGTGGGCTTGGGGGGAGGCATATGGGGACTTTGTATTAATCTTTTTTTTTTTGTATTATCTTTGAAAGTTTTCTGTACCTCTAAAGCTGCTCCAAAGTTTATTTTTAAAAGTAGCAGTGAAAATGCTCACTCTGATTTCTGACCTAATCCACCCAGTTCCCACTCCTGCCTGCAATCCTTTATTAGGGTTCTTGCTCCTTCAAGAATTCCTTTATGCAAATTTGACTCTATACTTTTCCCCAAATGGGCTTTTTAACTTGCTTGAAAGAATATTTAATCATTTTTAATATAAAATAGTTCAAACATAAAAAGTAGAGAGAAAAGCACATCCCAGGGACCCATCACCCACATTCAACAGTTATCGAGGATTTGCCGAGTGCGCTTAGCCTGGATAGGATCTCCTGCCTGGCTCGCTCTCTTTTGCTGAACCATTGTGCATCTTTGGACAACCCAGATGTCATCTTCTACCACCCTAAGAATCATATCTCACCATCAACAGAGATTCCTGAAGGGCTTCTTGTGAGCTTTAATCTGGGTGATGTGGAAACATAGACAGCTTGGCAGGGTGTTTATCTTGACCCAATTATGTCCAGGTGTGGGATGGTTTGGGTGTGGAGGTCAGAGCTAGGAGGCCAATTATGCACGCCCTTGGTCTAGATGCCAGATGACGGACCAGGCGATGGGGCCTGGTGCTTGGAGGTTGCAGTTGAATGGAGAGGAGGAGGACTAGCCAGAGCCTGTGTGGCCGGCCACCAAGCAGCCTGGCTTCACATGGGTGCTTGCCTGGAGGACAGAGGGTACCTCGGTGTGAGGGTAGGGCAGCTGCCTCCGTCTGTCCCCACAGGTCCTGCCGGCAAGAGTGGGCACCCAGTGGCCTAGCTTCCCCTTCTCAGGAGAGTGAGCTCATTTTGACCACCTCATCCCAGGTGGCACTTCTCTGATGTGCGCTGACAAAGCCTGTTCTTTGCCTGTACCCACCCCTTCACGACTCAGGACTGGAGCATGTCAGAGCCGAAAGGCCCTCAGCAATCACGGACTCTAGACTTGCCCCAGTTACACATGGGAAAACTGAGACCCAGCGAGGAGATGCAAGCTGCATAGGGCCACACGGGGAGTCAGAAGCAGGGCTGGAGTGAGAACCAGGTCTCTGACTTTCAACCTGGGATCTCCTGTTATTACCTAGAGCTCTCTCTTCTCTCCCAGAAGAGACGTGCCACTAGCCATTGATGCCCAGTGTGTATAAATTTAAAAATCTCTGCGTAATCCCTCTCCTAGGGGATTACCTGGGTTACCTCTGTATACTAAGCCTGCTTGCTAAGGATAGCATAACTACAGAAACTACTATTTATAGAGCCGATCCCATGGGCCACAAACTGTGTTGGGAGATTTTCATACACATCCGAATCTCCCTATATCCCATGAGGCAGGTGTTATTATTTCTCTAATCTCCCATTACAGATGGGCAAATTGAGATAAACAGAGAAGGTGCAGCTTGTCTAAGATCACACTTGACGGTGTGGCCAAGGCAGTGTCTGTTTGACTGGAAAGTCTATACTCTCAACCACTAACCAACAACCTTGGCCTCTGAAGAAGCCAAGAAGAGGATGGTAGTGGCTCCCCAGCCTCGCCCCTCTTTGTCCCTCAACCCCACCCAGCGGCTCAGGCCCCTCAAAGGGGCAGACAGGCTAGGGACAGACTCTGATCATCTGTCCCTGGAGACGTCCCTCTGACATCACCTGCTGTCGTCTCTATGGTCCATTCCCAAGGTGGGTTTGGGGCCATAAACAGACCCCTGCGCTCCAGATGCTCCAGAAGTTTCAGCGTTGCCTGTGGAGTGCACAGGTCACCATCTCATCTCCCGTCAGGGTTCAAGTGAATGGCACAGTGTGGCGGGCACAGAAAGGACGCGCACTCACTGGGCAGTGAGGGTCCGCTCAGCCCCAGCCCAGCCCTGGCCTCTGTTACTCAGGCGCTCAGACCGGGGTGCCGGTGAGACAGGGCTGTAAGGAGAGAAGAGGACCCTGGAGAGGAAGACTGCGTGCAGCCCGGGACGTCTGTGCCTCTGAAGGATGCTGGCACAGGTGCTGCAGGCATCCTAGGCCAGGGGTACCGCCTGCAGGAAGTGCCAAGGCTGAAGAGCCGCCACGTGCCCGGGAAGGTCGGCTGGCCTTGGGGAAAGGGCCCCGGGAGGGTCGCAGAAGCCGCGGGCAGGTGGTGGTGGCGGGGAACAGGTGCCCAGGGCCCGAGCGCCACGCCGGCTCGTGGGTCCGTGCTGAGCCTTGCGGAGCCAGGTCACACGCGTGGTCTGGGGCGCACCCACCCCCTTCCAGCCCGAGCCCTGCAGCCCCGCGGGGTTCCGGGAGGCCGGGGTCAGGCCGCGGTCGCAGGGGCACGCGCGCGCCGTGGCCGCGGTATGCGCCCCGCCCGCGCCGGGCCTCCCGGAGCCCGGGTTAGAGCCGTGGCCCCGCCGAGACGCGCTGCGGTGCCCCGGCCAGGTCCTCCCTCCCTTGGGCCTCGGTTTCCCCCACGCCCGAGGTCTCGGAGGAGCCGAGACCGCGGCGGCGCACCGCCAGGGAGCCACAGGCCGGCCCGCGGGGCGGGGCAGCGGCCCGGCTTCCGCAGCGCGCGCGCCCCCCCGCCTCCCGCGGGAGCGCGGACGCGCTCGTACCTGGCCGCGCTCGGGAGCGAGGCGGAGCGGGGCGGGGCGAGCATGCCCCGCCCCCGGCGCGGGCGGGCCAATCGGAGGGGGCGGCGGGCCCCGTGAGGGGCGACGCGCTGGGGGCGGGGCCTGCGGGCGCTGAGGGGAGTCCGCGGGCAGGCGGCGGGAGGCGGGCGGCCGGAGGCGGCGGCGGCGGCGGCGGCAGCCGGTCCCAGGACAGCGACGCAGGACGCCGGCGGCCGCGACAGGGCCGGCCAGGCTCTGCAGCCCGCCGCAGCCGCCGCCTCCCCGTGAAGGCCAGAGAGCGCGGCGGCGGGCGCGCGGCCTGTGAGGGCGACCGGAGCGGCGGGCACGGCGCGGCGCCGAGCGTCCTGTCAGGCGGCCGAGGGCGCCGCGGACCCGCGCCGCGATGATGCCGGTGGGTGCGGGCGGCGGCGGCGGCTTCCTCCGCGGGCGGCCGGCCAAACCTCCTTCCTCCCGCGCCTCCCGGCCCCCGGGGGCCCGCGCGAGCTCGGCGGGCCGGGCGGGAGGGGAAGGAAGTGGCCTGGCGGGCGCGCCCGGTCTCGGCGCCCCCCCCGCGGGTGGGCAGGTGGGGCGGCGCCGGCTCTCAGCGCGGGCTGGGCCGGGGGTCCGGGGATCTGGGGTCCGGGGGTTGCCGCGGGGGCCAGGAGCGGGGGCCGCCGTGGTCGAGGGTCCGGGGGCGGGGGGGGGGGTCCCTGGCCGGCGCCCGCTCGGCCCCCAGCGCGGCCCTTTCCTCCCGAGCCTCCGCGGCCGGGCTGCCCGGGAGGGGAAGCCGGAGGTGGGATCGGAGCCGGTCAGTTGCCCCCTCCCCACCCCGTCCGACCTGGCGGGGGGTCGGGCGGGGAGGCCGGGGTGTCGTTTAGCGCTCGCCCTGTTGCAGGGTCTCGCGGCGCCTCTGTCCCCCCCACCCCGCCTGAAATTTGCTGGTGTCGTATTTGGAGTCGGCCGTGTGGGTGCCCCCGTGTGGTGTTCCCACGCTGGAAACCCACATTTCTCCGTAGTCCTTTTCGTGATATCTGAAATCCTGTTGTATTTAGGAATTTGCTTGGGGACTGGATTTTGAGAGCCATTTTAGGCATTCCCTTTTACCGTCCCTTCGAGAGTTGTACCTTTGGCGTTATCTGGCCTGTCGCCGCCGTTTTGAAGGTTGAGCCAGGTTCGTTTGTGGTGCGGTGCCGCCTTGTCCTGCCCTCAAGGGTGCGTTCTACTAGCAGACAGAGCTCGTTAGATTGCCAGACTCCTAGCGGAGCTTTTCCTTTACCTGTCATCTAAAGAGCCGTGAGTGCTGAATTATAATTTTTCTATTCTGGCTTTTTGTGAAGTAAATGTCTTGATTTATGAAAAAAATGAAGGGCTGGTGGTACCCAGTTGGATGTGTTGGTTTTCTGAGTGCCTGTATATTAAGTACAATTCTCAAAGGCATTTGTAGTAAAGTAACAATTTAGCCTAAATTTCTACATTTGAAAATCCATTTCAGAAGGAAAGTACCATTTCTCTGCATTTTCTGCTTGAATACTATTATTCCACCGTGCTGCACCCAAGGACATTTAGATTAGCATTTTTTTCTCCCTGATCTTTCAAATCATTTCCTGTCTCTTGGTAATCTCTTCTGGCCTTTTTGAACTAATTCCAACGCATTGCCTTTGCAGAGTCTTAAGATTTGACCTAGTTGATCCTTAGATCCTTCTTTGGCATCAGAGCTTGTATTTCTAAATGTTTGGTTTTAAATGAGTGATTGTCTTGTAAAGAAAGAACTGGATCAGCATCAGAAGATCCAGAATCCAGTACTGGTTCTGCTACTTTTTAGCAATGTGACCTTGAACAAGTCAAGGTCTCCAAGCCTGGAATTACCTCTGAAGTAGGGATAAAAACAGAACAATATCTGAGGGCTGTCCTGAGGATCAAAAAGGATGATGTGTCCAGAAGTCCTTGTTAAACAGAATGCCATGCAGATATTTTTTATAGTTAGTATGGCTCTGAATTGTCAATTTCTAATTTTAACCTCTGCAAGATAAGGGATTTGGAAATAGTTCTCTCCCTAATTCTCACTGGCTAGATTTGGAAAAGGCGTTATGGTGTTTTGGAATTTTGAAACCACTTTTAGCTAAATCCTGTAATTGATACTATAGTAATATTGAAGCACGCCTATAAAGTTTTGACTGATTTCATCATTGTATGATGTTTCATTTCAAATACTCTGTTAAGGAATTTGGCTTGCGTTTTCCATATGATACATTCAGATGTTTTATTTCTCTGCTCCACATAATTAGCATTTCTAGTCTTTACCTTACCAGGTTTTCCTTTTCAGAGTTTGCTTGGCTGGCAGTTGGGAAGTTTCTTTGTGATACTCATAATAATCAAATACTGTTATTGAAAAACAGGCCTATCAAGTATTTGAAACACGCTGCTTTTATTTTAAAATGCCTTCTAGAAACAGATGGTATTTCTCTTAGTCCCAGTTTCAATGTCTTTTCTTTTGTATTTCCTTCTTGCTCCCTGAGTATGGCTTTTAAGATTGAGCCCTTCCTCTGTAAATGTAGTTGGGGTTGGTTGTAAATTTCATAGACGTTTCAAGGACATGCCATTCTTACTTGGTACAATCTTAAACTGTGCACCCAAGATATAAATAAGATTTTTCTTTATTATATATTTGTTGTTCATCATCATCGTAAATCATTGAAGGAAGATTAGATCATATTTTGCAGTTTATAGAGAAGCACTACCCAGTAGGAATGTAATGAACCACACAGATGCAGTTCAGTTTGTCTAGCAACTAGTATTATTTTTAATATTTTATTAACTCAATATATTAAAAATATTATGACTAACATATAATCAATATGAAAAATTTACTCATGTGATACTTTACTTTTCTTGGGTACTAAGATGCTGAATCCAGTGTGAATCCAGTGTGGATCCAGTGAAGTTCTATGGATACAGCACACCTCCGTTCAGACTAGGACATTTCAAGTGCTCGGTAGCACGTGTAGCTAGTGGCTACTGTCTTGAACAGCACAGGTTTAGAGTGTATGGTATTTTACTTATTTGAGAATTGGCAATTAGTGTGTAGTGTCTGGAATAACTTTTAATTGATCAGATGATTTACTGCAGCAGCCAACCTCTCAGCTGTTGGAAATGAGTATCTTGCCATGTTCTCATCTGACACAATAAGGTCTTTGTAGAAGTCTTCAATTTGCTGGTTACATCAAGTTTCACAACTGTCAATTTTAAACAAAGTTATATTTTGGAATTTTCTGTTATTAAAATATCATTGCATTCTAGTATGTGTGGTCATTCACCTTTTTTCAATGGATGACATTTTAAAACAGTTTCCCAGGGGGAAAAAAGGACCACAGTTTAAAGATGACTTGTTGGCTGATCCCTAACGTCTGGACCTGAAATCATTTAGGCCATACCTAAACAACTTTGATAGAAATAAGGTTTTAATAAAAGTAGCCTGGTTCAGAGCATGAAAAGGCTGAAAAACTGCCTTGATCATTAGCATCATTCTTTTCTACAGAATGAACACTTTGCAGCTGTGGAGCTTTTTGTGCACAGGTGAAATGTATCTGGAGCATGGTGCTGAGGGTACTTTTTTCTCTTTCAGAGGACTGTTGACTTGGGTAAGGGAAGTTCTGTGGCTCTGAAGTGTGTGTTATCTGTAAGAAAGGCGCTCTGGTGGTAGTGTTTCGGTCAGGTTAGCAGTGGGACTCCTTACCTCCAGTAGGCACCATGCAGTGTGAGTAGTTGATTCCACTTGTTTCTGTCCTAGGAGCTCTTTCAGCATATTCACTAGGGGCTGTGGGTTACAGTAATTTGTGCTCAATATTTAGCTCTCATTAAACAAACATTCAGTTATTTCAGGTATTCACTTTTGATGATGTAGAAGACATTTTGAGGTTCTGAAATAGATTCCTTTTGAAACCATCAGCTTTCATGTAATTGACAAAACAGTGAACTGGAAGCAGAGAGGCTAAGGTTCTAGTCCCCACTTGTAAGTAACTCTGCGACCTTTGGACTTAAATTTCTTTGAGCCTCCGTTTCTCACCTGTAAAATGAATTGGTCCTGGTCTTTTCCAAGTATTTGTGCTTGGTCTAATAGTAGGTATGTGGCAGATACTTTAATGAGGGTCAGTAATATTCTCATTGGCTGCAGCGGAGGTTTACACAACCTGTCACTAGTTTTGGCAGTCTTTTAGTAAATGCATTGACTGCCTAAGTGTTTTGGTATGATAGAACTGATAGAAGAAGCTCAATGGATGTTCACTAGTATTGTTAATAATTTAGTCATTTGATCGGCTTTAATTTCTAGCCTAACTCCCTGTACAAAACACTAAGGACTGGAGAAGGTTTTTTAAAAAAAATTCTAGTGACTCCTTGAACTGTAGCCCTTCAGGCTGCTCCAGGCTTTTCTGTCCATGGGATTCTCCAGGCAAGAATACTGGAGAGGGTTGCCATTTCCTTCTCCAGGGGATCTTCCTGACCCAGGAATCAAACTTGAGTCTCTTGTGTCTCCTGCATCAGCAGGTGGGTCTTTACCACTAGCACCACCAGAAACCCAGTTAAGTCATTTTGACCGGCTTTATGTTATAGCCGAACTCAGTAAACAAAACACTCAGGACTGGAGATGTTTTTTGTTTTCTTTTTTAAACTCTGGTTTCTTTGAGACAAAAATTCAAAGATACTGTTACCATTTAAGATAATCAAACTATTTCTAACCTTTGGAGTGCCAGGAAGTTCACAGAAGGAAAAGGAAAGCTTCGATCACACAAAGATGCAAATATGAAAGGTTTATTATTACAGTTTTATTGAACTTAAAAACAATCTTTAGGAATAACTCTTCTGAAGGCTACAGTATTAAGTATAGCAGTAAAGTTTTCCAGCTGTTTAACTTGCTACGATTTAATTTTGTAGTAATGAGCACTCAATGAATGGTGTTTGTCATTATGTGCTAAAACGCTGTGTCCTATGGGCCTCCCCTGGTGGCTCATTGGTAAAGAACCCACCTGCCAGTCAGGAGATGCAGGTTCGATCCCTGGGTCAGGAAGATCCCCTGGAGGAAGAAATGGCACCCCACCCCAGTCTTCTTCCCGGGGAATCCCGTGGGTGGGGATCCTGGCAGGCTGCACAAGGGCAGTTGCACCCTATAGGTTTTGTGGTGATGTCTTCATTTTTATGGAGAACTGAGGCTCAGGAGGAAAAGAAACTTGGCTAAGGGCCCCCAGCTACTGAGTGGTAGAGTGCTGCTTGAAAACAAGCTCTCTGACTCAAGAGTCTTTGCTCCTGGCCTCTGTGCCAGTCACTTACAGGAGTTTGCTGTAGTCAAGGCATTTTGCTAGTGGTGCTGGTAAATTGAATTAGGCTAAATACTTTTACCTAGCTAAATACTTTTACCTTTGATGCCTAGCTCAGTTGGAGCTTAATATTTTAACGGATCTTGTGGTGAACCTATCTGATAAAAGACGATAGTTTTTGCCATCTTGAGTTTGGGGACGACTCTGTTTTAAACGTAAATGTAAGGCTTCTCAGGTGGCTCAGTGGTAAAGAATTGGCCTGCCAGCGCAGGAGATTTAGAGTCGATCCCTGGATTAAGAACATCCTCTAGAGTAGGAAATGGCAACCCACTCCAGTATTCTTGGTTGGGAAATCCCATGGACAGAGGAGCCTGGAGGGCTACAGTCCACACGGGGTCACAAAGAGTTGGACATGACTGAGCGACAGCATGCGCAGACGTGTTAAATGTATCTTTCCTTTCTCAGCATCCTACTTTGAAAAGTCTATGTCAGTGTATATGCCTAAGAGCTACTTATAATTTTTAGCAAGATAAAAACTTAAAATATCACCAGGTTGCTGTGTTGAAGTTACGTAACTGGTTGTCAGTGTGCTTTTTTGTGTGTTTGCACAGATGGGCAATAACTTCTCAGCAAAATTTCAGTGGGATTTTGATGTCTGAAAGTGCTGTTGCCATAGTTATTTCGCAAACTGTGGTTCTGAGGCTGAACAGAAGAATGGTGGTATTCAGGTTGTATTGTGACACTTTCTTGGCTTAATTGCTTTGTTTTATTTCACTGCAAAGATAGCCATATGACTGTTGTTCATACTAATTGGTAAGCAAAAGCTGCTGTTACTATATTTTGTAAAAGAAAAATCTTTGCTAGGTGATATCATACAGAACAATAAAAGACTAGAAAATGAGGTAGTTTTGATTAAAATTAATAAATGACATTCAGAATGTTAGTGTACAGTTCAGAACAGGGTCTTGCTAGCAGTATTGTGTGTCCAGAGAAAATATTAACTGAAGTTTTGACTGAATCATGCTTTATAACGTATGTTGTGATTGTAATCTTTGTAGCTCAAGCAAATGCAAAGGCCCTGTGGTAGGAGCCGGCCCAGCATGCTGGAGAAGCAGGGAGCTCTGTAGCTGGAGCAGAGTATGTGAAGGGCAGACTGGAGGAGATGAAGTAGGAAGGTGTTGGCGGTAAGGGGATGGGTTAGGATCTTACAGGGCCTTGTGTGTTACTATAAGGGCAGAGGACACGGAGAGAAATTTCCTTTGGAAGAAATGAAACACAGTGGTTTACTTATTGCATCATAAGTTGTTCTGAATCAGTAGTCATTGCCTGGGGGACCTCGCTGTAGCAGGTCGGAGTATGGGCCCTGGCATGGTGTGGATTCTGGCATCACCAGTTGACCCTCCGACAGGTCTCCTGCCTTTAAACTGAGGATGCTAATAATAGTAACCCTCGGGTTGTTAGGATCAGTGGGTTATTACAGTGAAAGCGGCCTGTTGTGCAGTCAGTGTTCAGCAAATGTTATATGTAATAAGTTAAATTTCCTTTGGGAAGCTTTCTCATCTTTGCCTCAGCCAGATACATCAGTAGAGGCATTCAACCTGATGTGCCTTTTTTTTTTAGATGTAATTCACAGACCATAAAATTCACCTTTTGATGTGTACAGTTTAGAAGAAGTTCTAAGTTTATAAGATTGTGTTGTAGTACAATCTTTGTATTGCCTTGCTTTGTATTGTAATATAATACAACCTTTGCCACTGTCTTCTCAGAACATTTGCAGTACTTGTAGTTGTGGCCTCAAACATTTGTGTGTGTGACTGGTTAATGTCCTTTTTTGTCCTAGGCTGTAATTTTCATCGTGGCAGGAGCTTCTTACTGTTTCACCAGTGCCTGTCCCAGTGACTGGCCACATAGTTGGTGCTTGGTGGCCATTTGCTGAATGAAAGAAGGTACGACGTGGAAAGCAGTGCCAGATCCCTTTGTGAAGAGGTGTGCGTGTGCCCTGGTGGGGTTTGCACTTGGTCCTGTGGGTGATCAGAAACCGCCAAACGTTTTTAAGAAGTGGAGTGATGCAGTCAGATTTGTGTGGTGGAGGGGCAATTCTGAAACCAAGACTGGAGGAGTGGGCCATGGAGTGAAGTGAAGTGAAAGTCGCTGAGTTGTGTCGGACTCTTTGCAACCCCATGGACTTGTCCATAGAATTCTCCAGGCCAGAATATTGGAGTGGGGAGCCTATCCCTTCTCTAGGGGATCTTCCCTACCCAAGAATTGGACCAGGGTCCCCCGCATTGCAGGCAGATTCTTTACCAGTTGAGCTGTCAGGGAGGACCATGAGGTAAGGCAAATTTAAAAGAAACAGGAAAAACAGTTAGGAGCCCAGTGGGCACAGGTCAGACTCGACCGGAAGGTGAAGGGAAAGATCCAGGAGGAGGTAAAGGAGATCGGCTGGAGCGAGAGGGTGTGTGGAATGTGTGTGCACGCGAGTGTGTGTGGCTGAGAGGAAGGAAGTACAGTGGCTGGAGCTGAGGATAACAGGCTGATCGCTCCAGCAGCCGGGCTTGCCTTTCCTGCGATTAAGCTAGAGAACGCGTAGCAGGAATAGGTTTAGAGGGCTGTAGGGGGTGAGCGAGGTTTATGCGGAGTGTGTTGAGCTCGAGACGTCTGCTGTATCCAGAAAGATGTTGCTCTTCAAGTAAAATGAGTATGTTAAGTTAAATCGTGTTTCATATATTAACTGATTTCTGGTGTTGCGTTTTTGGTATCTGCTTTCTGGGCATCTGTGGCACGCCGCGCGCCTGTGGCATTCCTGGTAGTTGTTGTTTGGCCTGATCAGCTCCACCCTGAGACCCCACTAGACCGCCTGCCTGGGGCAGTGGCTGGCCTGGGCCTCCGCCATCTGCACGGAGTTTATCCGCACGCGGTCTATAGCAGTGGAATCTGCGCCTCCGCATTGCCTGCTCATGCTCTGCTTGCTGTTTACATTGCATGCTTATATGCCTGCCTAATGGCAGTCTTGAGAACAGTGCCAGTGAATGACAGCTGAGCTCTGGAATGATCAAAATGTGAAGACAGGTGAAGTGAAATTTGATGGCTTTAGGGTTAATAGTGAAAAAGCCCAATGATAGGAACAAAGAGTTTTGTGATAGAGAGACAGATGTAAAACAGGGGGCCTAGTGTTTATCAGCTCAGACTCTGGAGCCAAGACTGTCTGGTTTCAAAGTCTAGCTCTGCCACTTAGCAGCTCGGTGGCCTTGGACAAATTATTTCACCTCTCTGTGCCTTACTTTCCTCTTTACAATGGATTTAGTAGGAGTATGTTTCAGAGGCGGTTGTGAGGATTGCCAGGTGCTTAGTGCATCCTGTTAATGTAAAATAGCACTCAGTCATACCTGCTCCTCTTATGTTTTCTCCAGTAGCTGCAAGGCCTCATGGCAGAGGATCCTACGCACTGTACCCCACCTGGGAGAACTAGGTGGTGACTGTGACATCTGTCCAGTTGCTAGGTCAGAGAGGGACGGTTTGCATTTCTTAGAAATGAAAGTTTGCCCTGTGTCATCGAGACCACAGCTCAGAACCAGCTGGCGTTCCCTTCACTCAGTGCTCAGTCCCTGAGTGGGAGGGCCAGCCCTTTCCTTCTGGTCTCTACCTTATTCCCGAGCGCCCTGTATAAAATGCCCTCCCTGACTGCGTTTCACGTCTCTTCATCGTGCTGATGGCCACCTGGCAGTCACTTGTGGAGGCTCCGTGAAAGGGGGGCTCCGTTTTCTTTTCTCACGGCAGCATCCCCAGTGTCTCTAGTCGACACTCATTAAGTGCTTGTTCACTGAAAGGCCTCAGCAGGCATGTAGGGCCAGGACTGGCATAGTCCCTGCTCTCGGTGAGCTCACGGTGGGGAACAGGCCTATGAACAGAAAGTGCCATTCTGGGAGACAGAGAGCGTATGAGTGGCAGAGTGCGAGCTGCGGCGGGGTGCAGGTGAGAGGAGTCTTCTTGCCCTTGGGATGTCAGGAGAGTTTTCACAGAGGAGGTGACACTTGAGTGGAGTTGAGAAGGATGAGGAAGAAGGGATAGAGGGGGTGGGCAAGGGATTTAGATAGAGGCCCACTTTTGTGGGCTTCTCTTGTGGCTCAGCTGGTAAAGAATCCGCCTGCAGTATAGGAGATGTGGGTTCGATCCCTGGGTTGGGAAGATCCCTGGAGAAGGGAAAGGCTACCCACTCCAGTATTCTGGCCTGGAGAATTCCATGGAGGGGTCGCAAAGAGTCAAAGACACTACTGAGCAACTTTCACTTCACATTTTCAGGGCACTGAGATCTGAATTGGTGTGGTGTGTCAGGGGAATTGCCTAGAGTGGAAGGCCTGATGCAGCAGGGGGGCTGGGCAGGTAGGCGGGTGAGGTCAGATTCCGAGGACCTTGTGTGACCTGCAGACGAGTTTGAACTTCATCCTGAGAAACATGGAACTGCTGAAGTTTGTCTGTTTTTGAATTGTGTTAAAATATACATAAAACTCACCATCTCAGCCGTTTTAAAGTATACAGTTCTGCCCCATCCAGGTTCGCTCACGTTGTTCAGCAGCCATCACCACCATCCATCTTCAGAACTTTTCATCTCAAATTGAAACTGTTGCAGGATTTTAAGCAGAGTTGTAGATGCTCCGGTTTAAGTGAAAGTTGTCGTTAAGTGTCTGGAATCCATGAGAAGAGTCTGTGGGATAGTTGAGACAGGAAAGGTCTCTGAGCGCTCAAAACAGTTGTCAAAGAGTCATGCGTTGAAGGCGGCTTGCAGAGGACCCTCCTCAGCCCTCGCTTACCCTGGACTCTAGCATGTTGCACAGTGTTAATTTACCTAGCTTTTAAATCTTCATAGAGGCTATAGTCAAGGTTGCTGGAGGGGTGTAACTATCAGCAGACAGGCTGCTGGAAACCACGGAAAGAAACAGCTTTAAGAAACCCCAAGGTTGTGGTCTGAGGGTGGGCATCCTGACCTCAGTCACCACCAAAGATAGCATGATGACAGTTTACAGACTACACACAGGGTGGTGGTTAAAGTCCTCATGATGACTGACTCATCAAGAAAAGGGTAAATAGCATCAGTAACATAGACATCAGTTGGACACGTTTAGATGAGCTCTGTCCAGTAGCAACATAAGGTGAGCCACAAGTGCAGTTTAAAAATCTTCTGGTAGCCACATAAAAAAGTGGAAAGAAATGAGTGAAAATAATTTTAATAATATATTTTATTTAACTCACTATATCCAAAAATTATTTAAACATGCAGTTAATATTAAAACATGATTAGTGAGGTGTTTTATGCTCTTTTCTCATACTAAGCCTCTCAAATTCCAGAACATATTGTATTCATATAGCACATCTGATTTTGGACTCGCCATGTTTCAAGTTCTTGATAGCCACGTGTGCTGGTGGCCACATCGAATGGACAGAACCGTTTCAGATTTGGGGCTCAGACAAAAGGGCTAGAGCCTCAGCTATTCAGAGAATGCTACCATTCATAAGAATTAATTCCTTGAGGATTATACATGGCTGGTGTTTTATTGTAGCAGTTTTCATTAACTGATTTTTGCTTTTATGTTTGAAAAACTGTTGAGAGACAGTGTAACGCAGTAGTTAAAGAGCACGGATTTGGGAATGACTGGGTTTGAATCTCAGCTATTTGATTTCCTACCTGTTTGATCTTGGGCTAGTTACCTAATCTCTCTGCGTCTTATTGTCCTCATCTGTAAAATGGAGGTCATAGAAGTACCTACCTTATTAGGTTTTGTAAAGATTAAATGAATTGTTAATATGTAAAGAACCTATAACAGTGGCTGGTGTATAACAATCACTATAGATGTGTGCTTTTATCCCCCACGTGTTTGGTATCTCCAAAATGTTAAATGATCTTAATTCAGTAGACTTAAAAGACATTTTTGCTTTAAAGATTGCTTCGATAGGTATTTTCACAGATGAAAACAGGTTAAACTGTAATTTTGTGAGGATACGTTCTAACTGATGTCTTTGGGTAAATAACTTTGTTTGCTGCAACACTGAGGGTGCAAACAACCACAGAACTAGTATAATTAATAATTAAAGGATTTAGGATTATGAATAAAATAGGAAAATTTGAAAGGATGATTTTATCAATATTTAATTACTAGTACTGTTAGACTTCCTGAGGGCTCAGATGGTAAAAAGTCTGTCTACAATGCAGGAGACCTAGGTTCGATCCCTGGGTTGGGAAGATCCTCTGGAGAAGGCAATGGCAACCCACTCCAGTACTCTTGCCTGGAAAATCCCATGGACGGAGGAGCATGGTAGGGGTCGCAAAGAGTCAGACAGGACTGAGCGACTTCACTTTCACTGTTAAAATTAAACTACTCTCTCTCAGAAATACTGTATCAGCCCTACTATGTCTGAGAAGACTACCTGGTTCTAACTTATTTCCTTTGGTATATTCAGCACTGAATTATTTTGAGAGTTTCATCTTCTACTCTTATTTGCAAATAAAATAGAAAAGAATAGCAAAAGTAAAACCAAAATATAAAAAGATCACTGTTTAGCATGTCGAAGATGTTTAAGAGGAGGTCCTTTATCACCTTTAAGAGTGAAATATGACTGGAAACATAACCAGATTCGGGTGTGGCTATTTAAATGCCAGGTTTTTGGCACAGAAGAGAGAAGTGCCTAATGGGGGCGATTTAATCATGGCCATTTTCATCTGCCATTGATTGGTGGTCTGTGGAACAGTTAAGCAGACTCTCTGCTTAGAACGTAATCTCCATACACAAAAATAAACTCAAAATGGATTAAAGACCTAAATGTAAGACCGGATACTATAAAACTCTTGGCAGAAAATATAGGCAGAACACTCTCTTGACATAAATCGCAGAAAGATCTTTTTTCATCCACCTCTGAGAGTAATGAAAATAAAACAAAAATAAACAAATGGAGTGGACTTCCCAGGTGGCACAGTGGTAAAGAATGCCAGTGCAAGAGATGTGGTTTCTGTTCCTGGGTCAGAAAGATCCCCTAGAGAAGGAAATGGCAACCCACTCCAGTATCTTGCCTGGGAAATCCCAGGGACAGAGGAGCCTGGTGGGCTGCATAGCCCATGGCGTTGCAAAGAGTTGGACATGACAGAGCAACTTAGCACACACATAAAAACAAATGGGACCTTATTAAACTTAGGAGCTTTTGCACAACTGTGGAACCCATCAACAGAACAAAAAGAAAGCCCACAGAATGGGAGAAAATATTCGTAGTCAGAGTGACCAACGGGATTAAAATACACAAACAGCTCATGCTCAAAATAAAAGAAACAAACTGCTCAATTAAATGGGCAGACCTAAGTAGACATTTCTGTAAACAAGACATCCAAATGGCCTAGAGGCACAAGAAAAGAGGCTCAACCTCACTCATTATTAGAGAAGTGCAAATCAGACCTGTAATGAGGCATCAGCTCACACTGGTCAGAAAGGCCGTCATCAAAAGGTCTACAGGCAGTAAGTGCTGGAGAAGGTGTGGAGGAGGGGACCCTGCTGCACCGTTGGTGGGAATGTACGCTGGTGCAGCCACCACGGCGAACAGCGTGGAGGTTCCTTAGAAAACTAAAAACAGAGCTGCCATAACCTTCAGTGCCGTGCCTGGGCATATATCTGGAAAGAACCATAATTCGAGAGGATACATACACCCCCGTGGTCACTGCCGCGCTGCTTACAACAGCCAGGGCTTGGAAACAGCCCAGATGTCCATCAGTAGAGGAGTGGGTAAGAAGATGTGGTGCGCAACTACAGTGGGATCTCTCAGCCATAAAAAAGGGCAAGCCCGTGCCGTTCACAGCCACGTGGGTGGACCTGGAGATCGTCACGCTGAGTGAAGGCAGACAGACACCTTATGATACTGCCTATATGCGGAATTTAAGGAAACGGTACACGTTTACAAATGTACAGAACAAAAGTTGAGTCAAGATGTAGAGAACAAACGTGGTTACGGCGGGGAAGGTGATAAATTGGGAGGTTGGAATTGACATATATACACTGCTATGTAGACCGTAGGTCTTTAATAAGAACCAGTTGAACACCACAGAGAACTCTATTCAGTACTCTAATGACCTACATGAGAATAGAAGCCAGAAAGGATGGTTGTGTGTTTATGTATCACTGACTCACTGTTGTACAGCAGACGCTAACACAGTGTTGAAAATCAGCTACATTTCAGTAACCTGGAGGAGGAATCGGCAGCCCACTCCAGCATTCTTGCCTGGAAAATCCCATGGAGAGAGGAGCCTGGTGGGCTGCAGTCCCTGAGGTCACAAAGAGTCGGGTGCAGCTGAGTGTGCACTCCAGTTAAAGAAATGGGGAAAAAACCAATAATAAAGAAGAATAAAGAACCAATCATCTGCCCGCCTCCTGCCTCGCACAGGCATTCCCACTCCCGTCATGGCTGACTCCTTCAGTCTCAAGCCTGCACGTTGCTTCCTTCGGCAGGTCTTTGCCGAGCTGGCCATCCAGATCAGGCAGTCCTCCTGTGGGTCTCGCGGCACCTGCAGTTTTCCACTGGAGTTTCCAGGTATCTCTTTGTCTCAGCTCCAGGTTCTGAGGGGGCAGTGTTGACAGGGTGCAGCGCCTTGTTGGTCTCAGTGAGATACTCGTGAATGAGTGAGTGATCCTGTAAGTGTGTCCAATCTGTGTTATATGTGCTGTCAGCCTTTGCTTTACACTCGGTTTTTGTTTTGTGTGTCTTATCACACTGCAGTGTCTCGTCATAAAACAAACTCGGGAGTCTAGTTTTAATCTCCTTACATGGTTATCTGCCTCTAGAATGGAACAGATCCTCAAATGCTGTTAACAGTGAATACCTCATGGTCCAGTGGGTTTCTGGTAGGAGTCCTCCTGCAGAATTGCTGATAATCAGATAGGAAGGCTTATATGAGGTAATTGAAAGGGACTTCAGTCGCTCAGTCGTGTCCGACTCTTTGCCACCCCAAGAATCGCAGCACGCCAGGCCTCCCTGTCCATCACCAACTCCTAGAGTCCCCCCAAACCCATGTCCATTGAGTCGGTGATGCCATCCAACCATCTCATCCTCTGTCATCCCCTTCTCCTCCTGCCCTCAATCTTTCCCAGCATCAGGGTCTTTTCAAATGAGTCAGCTCTTCGTATGAGGTGGCCAAAGTATTGGAGTTTCAGCTTCAACATCAGTCCTTCCAATGAACACCCAGGACTGATCTCCTTTAGGATGGACTGGTTGGATCCCCTTGCAGTCCAAGGGACTCTCAAGAGTCTCTCCAACACCACAGTTCAAAAGCATCCATTCTTCGGTGCTCAGCTTTCTTTATAGTCCAACTCTCACATCCATACATGACCACAGGAAAAACCATAGCCTTGACTAGATGGACCTTCATTGACAAAGTAATGTCTCTGCTTTTTCATATGCTATCTAGGTTGGTCATAACTTTCCTTCCAAGGAACAAGCATCTTTTAATTTCATGGCTGCAGTCACCATCTGCAGTGATTTTGGAGCCCCCAAAAATAAAGTCAGCCACTGTTTCCCCATCTATTTCCCATGAAGTGATGGGACCGGATGCCATGATCTTCATTTTCTGAATGTTGAGCTTTAAGCCAACTTTTTCATTCTCCTCTTTCACTTTCATCAAGAGGCTCTTTAGTTCTTCACTTTCTGCCATAAGGGTGGTGTCTTCTGCATACCTGAGGTTATTGATATTTCTCCCGGCAATCTTGATTCCACCTTGTACTTCCTCCAGCCCAGCGTTTCTCATGATGTACTCTGCATATAAGTTAAATAAGTAGGGTGGCAATATACAGCCTTGACGTACTCCTTTTCCTATTTGGAACCAGTCTGTTGTTCCATGTCCAGTTCTGACTGTTGCTTCCTGACCTACATACAGGTTTCTCAAGAGGCAAGTCAGGTGGTCTGGTATTCCCATCTCTTTCAGAATTTTCCACAGTTTATTGTGATCCACACAGTCAAAGGCTTTGGCATAATCAATAAAGCAGAAATAGATGTTTTTCTGGAACTCTTGCTTTTCGATGATCCAGCAGATGTTGGCAATTTAATCTCTGGTTCCTCTGCCTTTTCTAAAACCAGCTTGAACATCTGGAAGTTCACGGTTCACGTATCGGTGAAGCCTGGCTTGGAGAATTTTGAGCATTACTTTACTAGCGTGTGAGATGAGTGCAATTGTGCGGTAGTTTGAGCATTCTTTGGCATTCCCAAAGAAAGACAGTGCCAAAGAACGCTCAAACTGAGGGGAAAGGTGGGCTGTTTTTATATCAGTGATAGCAGCCACTTACGCTGTCAGTAGTCAAGTCAAAGTAGCTGAGTCCCATGACTAAATGTGATGGAAAGTTATCTTTTGTGTTTGTTTTGCCAGCTTTTTGTTATGCAGAACTGTCATTAAAGCCTCTTAGTCTGCAGCTCTATGGTTAGTGATGCAATAGGCAGTGAGGTGTTGGCTAATATTCAGAGCAGTGTGATGCTGGAGGTTGCCAAGGTCAGAATTCTGCACCACTGAAGAGTCAAGACTGCAAACTTAGGAGCCGTAATTTTTTGGAGGCTCAAATGCGCATTTAGATTTTTATATTAAATAAAATTTCACTGCCTTCTTATCTTGCCATCTCCCTCCCTGAGTGGTACGTAGCAAACTCTCCTTTAAGTGCCTTTCCTTTTATTTTGAAATTTTCAACTTCTTGTAGGTTAAAGCCTTACCAGTTTGTCATAAAACTGTGGATTACTCTCCCCATTACTATGAAGTGAGGAGCAGTCCAGGATGAATAACTGCTGAGGTCCTTTCTAGGGCCACCTTCTGGCGGTGTTGTGATAGTTGAACAGAGGGGTCTGCACGTGAAAGCCCTCTCAGGGAAGTTCCTGGAGAAGCAGGTGGGCTCTGAGCTTGCATTGCATTTGAATTCTGAGGCGGAGAGGGGCCAAGTGGCCCAGCCGAGAACAGGAGGCAGTTCTCTTCTGGGCAGGAGAGCTGTGCTTTCAGCAGGTACGTTCGTGCCTCCATGATGCGCCAGGGCCCTGTGCAGGGTAAGAATGGCATGGGAGGGAAGGTAAACGTGGCACCAGAAAACTGACATTCAGCAGCTATTTATACAAGCATGCACTAACTTTGATTATATGCCAATGCAGTGCTGGGCATTGGAGACTCAAAGACACTAATTCACTATCTTGAAAGGGGTTATAGTCTAGTTGACAGAAACATTCAAAACAGGTGTCCTGTGGGACCCAGTGTTTGAGAACACAGGCTTTGGAATCAGGTAGGCTTGGGTCTAGCCCTGTCCCTGCCGCTTACTGTGTGACCTTAAGTCACACACCTGCCAGAGCTTTATCTGCTCATCTGAAAGTAACAGCACCTCTCGCTCAGTCAATTCTGCTGTGGCCATAGGGAGAAATAATATACAGCCTTTTTAAAAAACAGGCAGAACTGTGTAAATTGTGGAAAATGCCTCAAATGAATTGTTGGTGGAAAACCGATTTTCTACTCCATGTGGTCTCACTGGGAAAAAGAAAAGAGTTTTGTGGTGAAGGAAAGGTCTGCAAGGGTATACGAAGTGAAGCGAAGTCGCTCAGTCGTCTCCAACTCTTTGCGACCCCATGGACAGTAGCCAACCAGGCTCCTCCATCCACGGGATTTTCCAGGCAAGAATACTGGAGTGGATTGCCATTTCCTTCTCCAGGGCATCTTCCCGACCCAGGGATCGAACCCGGGTCTCCACACTGCAGGCAAACCCTTTACCATCTGACCAGCTGTTTAAAAGTGTGAGTCATTAGGGGAGCGGTCTTTTTATATCTGTTGTTAGATTAAAGAAGATTACATGTGTGTTAATTTACCACCTAAAAAATAAGAATAATAGCAAAAAGAAAAAAGAAAAACCTCTTCCCCAGGATATGTGGCAGGACTGAATGGTATCATGCCCGGAGAATGCTCAGGCGAGGTCCAGCGCATGGTGAGTGTCGGTCAGGAAGCGGGTGTCGTCACCACTGTTGCTGGACAGAGCAGCCAGTGGGGGGGGGGGGCGGCAGAACCCTTGAAGGCTGAAGCTGGGTTCTGTGGCTTGAATTTCCAAGATTAGCTGATTGCTTGACTGTAGGATCTTGGTTGTGTGTGGGGGTCCTTGATTGTCCCCTAAGGCCCAGATCTGGGGAGGAGGGTCCTTGTGGTCCTGAAAGAGGAGGACCCTCAGAAGGGTTAAGTGTGCTAAGCCCATGTGAAGACCTCTCCACACCTGTTTCTCTTTTTTGAGGATAAGAACAGTGCCTGCCTCATCTTGAAGGGAAGGAGAAAGGTGGCCTGCCAAGCTATGATAGTTATCCTGAAAGAGACCTGGGAGCCTGGCTTTCGATGTCATCCCTGGGTTTAGATTCCGACCTTGAGCAATATAATCCTTTCTGGACGCTGCTCCTCCTCCCATAGAATGGGGATGAAGCTCCCGCTGCTCTCACTGACATGGCATAAATGGTTCTTTTCCTTGTTTCTGTTGGATGAGGGTGGATATGAATTTTTTTGAGGTAGGATTGATGAGTCATCTTATAAGGCTTGCTTTTCACTTGCTGGTGAAGTAGGTAGTTGGAATGAATCTTCACTAAAATATATATATATATATCTGTTTCTGTAGTTTTTGTTTTTTCTTTAGTCCTGATTTTTAAAATACTTGCTGCTTCGTGGCACTCTTCCCTTCAGAGGGTTTTGTTGCCGATGAAACAGTGTGGTTCCCTAGGTGTGATTTACACTGATGCCTATACATCCAGGTGTACAAGAGAAAGCCTTGGGTTGTTGCTTGTTGTCCTGGCGGTTTGTTTTGTTAGCGCCTTTATTTTCATTCGCAGTGGCCATGTGTTTAATTAAATGGTCACCTCAGTTACATTCCAGTTGAATTCCTTGGACTTCATTATTTTTAACTAATAGGGTCACCAAGTTTTCTTTTTCAGGATCCTGTTGATGGTCATGGAGTCATTTTCAAATTTTATTACAGGGCTGATTTATGATCAGCTGCCCTTTATCATTTGCTCGTGGTGGTGTATTCCAGTGTCAGTTTGTTTCATGATTCTCTTTTGTAATTTAATTTCAGTTCATTTCTGTAATTTTTTAAGTTCTGGGGTTTTTCTGGTTTTCACAGTGCCCAAAGCTGTTGCCAGGTATTTAAATAAAAGGGGAGGAAATTAGATTTGAGAGAATATTGTATGTCAGACTTCTTGCTGGACAGTTCACAGACCTTCTCGTTCAATATTAAGTCAACAGTGTAACTAAATAAACTGCTGAGGGAGAGGAAGCCTGTCTGGCTGAGAATCAAGAGACCTGATTTCAGTCTTGGTTTTGTTACTAACAAGATTTATTAGCCTTGACAAATTATTTCCTTCTCTGGGCTTCTGCTTCCTCATCTGTAAATGGGGAAAGAGGGGTGGTTAACATAGATAAGGCTCCTTTCTGGCTCCAGGATCTGATGACTGATCTTTCTGATAGCTTAAATTTTAAATTCTCAATGTATTTCTTTTAATTGAATTGAATGCCTTTACAAATGGATTAAAAAGCAAATGGTCACTTATGCTAACTCAGACTACCAAAAAATATTGTTTATCTTTTTCCCAAAACAATTTTAGTGACTATTGAAAAGAAAATGGAGGCACCTGTGTACCGTCCTCTCAGATTTGCAGCTTAAAATGTATGCGTTTAACAGGACTGGCGTGAATATTACCTTAGGGGACACATTGTTTTATTTTTGTGTTAAAATATGGATTCTTGTGAGACACCGAGTGCTGAGCCAGCAATTGTAACTGTTTTTGCAGCAGAGGGAAGGAGACTGTTCTGTAGCAGTGTATGGAGCAGCAGAGTTCCGCTACGTAGGCTTAGGGGAAGGAGACTCTTGGAGGGCACAAACAAAACCCTGTGCGCACCAGAACCTGAGGGAAAGGAGCAGTGACCCGTAAGAGGCTGTGCCAGACTTGTCCACGCGTGTTTGGGAGTCTCCTGGGGAGGCGTGGGTCACCGGTGGCCTGCCCTGTGGCCAGGGTGCTGGCAGCAGCAGGCCTGGGGGGCACAGCGTGTTGGAGTAAGTCCTGTTTGAGGAGGTTACGGTTAGCCCTTCCACAGAGCCTGGCATGCTACCATAGGGACTGCAGACTGCAGGACAGGGCCGCCTTAGGCCAAACTACAGGGAGGGGTCACAGCCCCCACCCGTCAGCAGAAAATTGGATTAAAGATGTACTGAGCCCTCTAGTGGTAAAGAACCCACCTGCCCATGCAGAGACTCAGTTTCAGTCCCCTAGAAGGAAATGGCACCCCACCCCAGTGTTCTTGTCTGGAGAATCCCATGGACAGAAGAGCCTGGTGCTACAGGGTCGCAAAGAGTCAGACAGGACGAAAGCAGTTTAGCACACGTGCGCGAAAGCATGCGCATGGCCCTGCACGACAGAGCGAGACCCGGTTTCCCCAGTAGCCAGTCCCTCCCATCAGGAGGCTCGCACAAGCTTTCTACCCATCAGAGGACACAGAAGAAGCAAGGGCTGCAGCCCCATGGCCTCTAGAGCAAACCACAGTCACAGAAAACCAGCCAAAATGACCCCACGGACCACAGCCGTGCGGAGCTCAGAGACTGTGAGCCATGCCATGCAGGGCCACCCAAGACAGACGGGTCACGGTGGAGAGTTCCGACAAAACGTGCACTGCTGGAGAAGGGAATGGCAAACCACTGCAGCCTTCTTGCCTGGAGAAGCCCGTGAACGGTATTGTTGATGGTAAGTTCTCAGCTGTGTCTGACTCTTTGTGACCCCACGGACTGCAGCACGCCAGGCTTCCCTGTCCATCACCATCTCCCAGTTTTCTCAAACTCATGTCCATTGAGTCGGTGATGCCATCCAGCCATCTCGTCCTCTGTCGTCCCCTTCTCCTCCTGCCTTCAATCTTTCCCAGCATTGGGGTCTTTTCCAATGAGTCTCCTCTTCAAGTCCAGTGGCCGAAATATTGGAGCTTCAGCATCAGTCCTTCCAATAAATATTCAGGGTTGATTTCCTTTAGGATTGACTGGTTTGATCTCCTTGCAGTCCAAGGGACTCTCGGGAATCTTCTCCAGCACCACAGTTTGAAGGCCTCAATTCTTCAGCACTCAGCCTTTTTTATTGTCCCCCTCTCATATTTTACATGACTATTGGAAAAACCATAGTTTAGATTATACTGACCTTTGTCAACAAAGAAATGTCTCTGTTTTTTAATACACTGTCTAGGTCTGTCATAGCTTTTCTTTCAAGGAGTAAGGGTCTTTTAATTTCATGGTTACAGTCACTGTCCTCAGTGATTTTGGAGCCAAGAAAATAAAGTCTATCGCATTTTCCATTGTGTCCCATCCCATGAAGTGATGGGACCAGAATGATACGAAAAGACAGAAAGATACGAAACTGGAAGGTGAGCCTCCAGGTCAGTAGGTGTCCCGTGTGCTGCTGGCGAAGAAGAGGGAAATAGCTATAGGAGGGATGAAGACGGTGGGCCACAGCGGAAGCGACCCCCAGTCGTGGGTGTGTCTTGTGGTGAAAGTGAAGTCTGAAGCTGTAAAGAGCAGTCTTGCGTAGGGACCTGGGATGTTAGGTCCATGAATCCTGGTAAATTGGAAGTGGTCAGACAGGAGATGGCAAGAGTGAACATCAGCATTTTAGGAATCAGTGAACTAAAGTGGACAGGAATGGGCAAATTGAATTCAGATGACCTTTGTGTCTACTGCTGTGGGCAAGAATCCCTTAGAAAGAATGGAGTAGACCTCATAGTCAACAAGAGTCCTAAATGCAGCACCTGGGTACAGTCTCAAAAACGACAGAATGATCTCAGTTTGTTTCCAGGGCAGACTATTCAGTGTCACAGTGAAGCGAGCCTGTGCCCCGGCCTCTGATGCTGGAGAAGCTGAGGCTGAACGCCTCTGTGAAGGCCTACAAGAGCTTCTAGTCATCGCTTAGCTGCCGAGTCGTGCCCGACTCTTCTTGACCTCGTGGCCGCAGCACGCCAGGCCTCCCGGTCTCCCTCCTGCCGTCTCCTGGAGCTTGCCCAGGTTCGTGTCCATTGCACAGTGATGCCAGCCAGCCATCTCATCCTCTGTCATCCTCTCCTCCTGCCTTCAGTCTTTTTCAGCATCAGGGTCTTTTCCAGTAAGTCGGCTCTTCATAGCAAGTGGCCTAAGTGTTGGAGCTTCAGCATCAGTACTTCCAATGGGTATTCAGAGTTGATTTCCTTTAAGATTGACTAGTTTGATCTTGCTGCCCAGGATCCTCTAGCACCACAGTTCAAAAGCATCAACTCTTTGGCACTGTGCCTTCTTTATGATCCAGCTCTGAGAACCATTCGTGACTACTGAAAAGACCCTGGCCTTCACTATATGAACCGTTGTCAGCAAAGTGATGTCTTTGCTTTTTGGCACACTGTCTGGGTTTGCCATAGCTTTCCTGCCAAGAAGCAGTTGTCTTTTCAGTTTCATGGCTGCAGTCACCATCCCACAATCCACAGTGATTTTAGAGCTCAAGAAGAGAAAATCTGTCACTGCTTCCACCTCGTCCCCTTCTATTTGCCATGAAGCTATGGGGCCATGTGTCATGATCTTAGTTTTTTTTAATATTTAGTTTTAAGCTGGCCTTTTCACTCTCCTCCTTCACCTGCATGAAGAGGTTCTTCAGTCCCTCTTCACTTTCTGCCATTAGAGTGATGTCATCTGCATATCTGAGGTTGATGATACTTCTGGCAGTCTTGATTCCAGCTTGTAGCTCATCCAGCCCAGCATATCTCATGATATACTCTGCATATACGGTAAATAAACAGCTGACCGTAAACAATCTGGTCAGACTCCTTTCTCAATCCTGAGCCAGTCTGTTGCTCCATACAGGGTTCTAACTGTTGCTTCTTGCCGTGCATACATGTTTCTCAGGAGGCAGGTCAGGGGGTCTGGGATTCCCATCTCTTTTAAGAATTTTCCGCAGTTTATTGTGATCCACAGAGTCAAAGGCTTTGGCATAGTCAATGAAGCAGAAATAGATGTTTTTCTGGAACTCTCTTGCTTTTTCAATGAACTAGCAGATGTTGACAATTTGATCTCTGGTTCCTCTGCCTTTCTAAATCCACCTTGAACATTTGGAAGTTCACGGTTCACATGCTGTTGAAGCCTCACTTGGAGAATTTTGAGCATTACTTTGCTAGTGTGTGAGATGAGTGCAATTGTGCGGTAGTTTGATCATTCTTTGGCATTTCCTTTCTTTGGGTTTGGAATGAAAACTGATATTTTCCAGTCCTGTGGCCACTGCTGAGTTTTCCAAATTTGCTGGCATATTGAGTGCAGCACTTTCACAGCATCATCTTTTAGGATTTTAAATAGCTCACTGGAATTCCATCACGTTCACCAGCTTTGTTTGTAACAATGCTTCCTAAGGCCCACTTGACTTCACACTCCAGGATGTCTGGCTCTAGGTGAGTGACCATACCATCATGGTTATCTGGGTCATTAGGACATTTTTTTGTACAGTTTTTCTGTGTAATATTACCACCTCTTCTTAATCTCTTCTGCTTCTGTTAGGTCCTTACTGTTTCTGTCCTTTATTGTGCCCATCTTTGCATGAAATGTTCCTTTGGTATCTCTGATTTTTCTTGAAGAGATCTCTGGGCCTTCCCGTTCTATTGTTTTCCTCTATTTCTTTGCATTAATCATTTGGGAACACTCTCTTACCTCTTCTTGCTATTCTTTGGAACTCTGCATTCAGATGGGTATATCTTTCCTTTTTCCTTTGCCTTTTGCTTCTCTTTGCTCAGCTATTTGTAAGGACTCCTCAGACAGCCGTTTTGCCTTTTTGCATTTCTTTTTCTTGGGGATGGTTTTGGTCACCACCTCCTGTACAGTGTCACGAACCTCCGTCCATAGTTCTTCAGGAGCTCTGTCAGATCTAATCCCTTGAGTCACTTCACTGTACAGTCATAAGTGAATTTTGCAATAAGATTTTTTGCCCAGAGGCCATCCAGGCTGTGGAGTAGGCTGACCTCTGGGTTCTGTAATGAGTCTCTGCTGATTTTCTCCTCTGGGCTCTTACTTACAGTGCTCTGCTTTCCAAGGAAACGTGCGTCATGCATTTGAGTTCTTCAGTTACAAACACAATGGTTTGTCACTATCTTGTAACTCTTGAATGGAGATTGTCTCCTACAGCTTCACAGGGAAGAAGAGCTTGAATGGTTCTGGGCTTTTTCTTGTTTTAGGTGTTCACTGCTTTGTTCCTGAACTCTTCAGGTAGCAACTTAAGCTTTGGAGTCAGACACTCTTGGGTCAGACACTCTGGTGCTCCTTAGTCACATGACCTCGGGCAGTCCTTTACTCTGTCTGCGGTGCCGGTCATCCCAGCACCTAGTTCCATGGACTGTTGGGAGAGGTCAGTGATGTGATGTGGGTAAATAGCCTGTCTGCGAACATAGTAAGCGGTGAAATCATAGCCGTTTTTGCTATTAACAAATTGTGAAAGTCCTTTGAAGTTAAGTATCTGGCTAGAAACTTCAGTTCTCACTTTAAGCACCTAGATACGTCAGTACTAAGCAAAGTGAATGAGGCTCAGTCGCGCCCGACTCTGCGGCCCCGTGGACTGCAGCCCACCAGGCTCCTCGCTCCATGGGGCTGTCCAGGCAAGAGGACTGGAGTGGGTTGCCATTTCCTTCTCCAGGGGATCTTCTCCACCCAGGGATCGAACCTGGGTCTCCTGCATTCCAGGCACGTGCTTTAACCTCTGAGCTATGTGAGTACTAGCAGAATTTAAAAAGAAACAGCGGACCTCTGTATGTCTCCTACTTCCAACAAGCAGTTTCCATAACCATAGGCTATAGACAAGGCATTTATTATGAAAACTTATTTAAAAACCCTGAGATCTTGGTCTTTTACCGACAAAACTTAGGCAAGCCTTTAGAAAAAATAATGGGTTTTGTGTGGAAGTTAGTAACTTAATGTTTAGTTTTCCTTTTATAGTGATTTCCAGATCCTGGTTACAGTTGTTACTGAACGGTGCTAACATTGAACTCTGTCTTCCGTGGGCCTCCCCTGATGAGGTGGAACCCTATCCACCATATCACTCTGCTGTACCAACTGTGGTCTGTCTTGTTTCATTAGGACGTCTTATCATGGTCCGTGCCATTAGAGCCTGAATTTAGATTCCGTGAAGCCCAAGAGACAGCTTTTGAAGTATTTTTTTTCTTTGTAAATGGCATAGATAATCTCCAGGCACTGAGACGTTTGCTTTCTACACTTGAGTTTTGCTTAGTTTTCTAAGGAGGAGAAACATTTTGAAAATGGTAACTCAGAGCATTATAAGCAAATTCAAAGTAGCATCATGGTTTTTGAGAGATGGCTCAAACCTGAAGGACAAAATAGAGTCATTTGTAAAAAGATATGAGGGCTATTGGACTTACTTTTCTGTGTAAATTGTGTTCTGATTTTGTACAGATAGATAGTATTGTCAATACACATGATTATATTAAAGTGCTCTTCAGAGACATTGCTAATTATTATTTCTGTTTTGAGTTTTTCCTGCTGGCAGAGGATTAGTGGTACTTGACTTCTGGTATTAGCAGACATGAAAAAACAGGATTTGTCTAATTATAAATCTTTATTACTAGAGAGAAGAAAAATAAATACAAAGAAATGATTTAATATTTATTTAAAGTTATTTCCATTAGGAAAAATACTGATTGAATAGGTTGAATAACTGGTATAGCTAGATATTTTAAAAATAAGTTTATTGATATATAATTCACATGCTATCACATTCATGCCTTTGAAGTATACAATTTAGTGGTTTTAATATATCCACAGATTTGTGTAACCATCACCACTAGCTAAGTTTAGAATGTTTTCATCACCCCAAGAAGAACCCTGGTGCCCATTAGCAGTCACTTCCTCGTCGTCTTTCCTCTCATCCCCTGGCAGCCACTCATCCGCTTTCTGTGTGGATTTGCCGGCTCTGGGCGTCTTGTGCAGGTGGGGTCACAACAGCGTATGCCCTTCAGTATCTGGCTTCTTTCACTCGGCATCGTGGCTCTAAGATTTATCCGTCATCTAAGGAATGCAGCATTCTCTTCATTCCTTTTCATGGCCAAGTAATAGTCCGTGGTGAAGACAGGCATGCAACATCTGTTTATCCATTCATTGGTCTTGACTGCTTCCACTTTCTTGCTGTTATGACTGTGACTGTAGTTAGGCTAGAGTTTTATGACTGTGACTGTAGTTAGGCTAGAATTTTTTGCTCACGTTTTTGTGTAGACATACTTCTCTAGGGTATATACCTAGGGTTAGATCAGTGTTTTTCAAAAATACATATAGGAATATATTTTCTTGAATTTTCCAAAAAAATATGTAGGAAAAGGAAGCCTTATTCTGAGAATTGTTAATATACCTGAATTAAAATTTTGTAAGGTCAGTAAAATGTAATTAGAACATCTATTAGGAGATCATCTTTATAGTTGAATAATTAGAAAAAAATGCATGATTCTTTATTCTGGTTCCCTTATATGATTAACTTGTACATTTCAGATTCTTTCAACTGTAGACACTAGATAAAACTTGGTTAATTGAGAAGTTACATAGTAATGGCAAGTATATTCTAAGTACGAAGGTATTTATTAAAATTTCGCTGTTTTTCTTTTTTCTTTTGGAGTGGTTTAGAGTAGTGATTCAGACTGTAGCTTTGAAGTCAGTCAGATCAGGGTTAAATCCTGGCCTGGCATTCATTAGCTCGGTGACCTTGGACAAGTTATTTAACCTCTCCAGGTTTCCTTTCCCTAATGTGTAAAATGAAGGGCGGTGTTTGTCCCATAGAGTTGGTGTGAGGATTGAGGATGTGTGAAGTGCAGATGGCAGACACGATCAACTGAAGACCGTAGTTTCCATGAGGGTTCACTGTGTCTGTCGTACAGTTCTGTGGGTTTGGACAAATGTCGAGCATCTTTTATCTTCCAGTAGAGGATCATACTGAGTCGTTTCACTGCCCGAAAAAATTCTGAGTGTTTCATTTACTCATCCTTCCTCCCGCCCTCAACTCCTGGCAGCCACTGATTTTTTTTTTAACGTCTCCACAGTGTTTTGTTTTTCAGAATGTCATTTCATTGGAGCCATACAGCGTGTGGCCTTTGCAGACTGCTGTCTTCGCTTAGCCGTATGGGTTTGTTTCCTGTGTCTTTTTGTGCCTCGATAGCTGTTTCTATCGCCGCTTGGTGTCCTTTGGATGCACCACAGTTCATCCATTCATGCACCTACTGAAGGATGTCTTGGTGGCTCCCAAGCTTTGACAGTTATGAATAAAGCTCCTGTGAGCATCCATGTGTAGCTTTTTGTCTAGATATGAGTTTTCAACTCACTTAGATCAATGCCAAGAATCTTTCATTGTTAGACCCCATGGTAAGAGTACGTTTAGTTTTGGAAGAAGCTGTGAGGCTGTCTTCCAGAATGGCTGTGCCGCGGTGCTCGGCTTCTTCCCCACCACCTGGCATCGGCAGTGTTCTGGAGTTTGGACCGTCTGTTAGGTGGGCGGTGCTTTCTTTGATGAGGTGTGTAGATCTTTTATCCACTTTTTGATTGGGTTGTTTTCATATTACTGAATTTTCAGTTGTGTATATTTAGGATACAAGTTCTTTATCAGTTATGTGTTTTATAAATATTTTCTCCCAGGCTGGTCTTTTCATTTTCTTAATAATTTGTGTGTGGGCGGGGGGGTGGTGTTTAAGTTTTTATTTTATACTGAAGTATAGTGGATTTGCAGTGTATTACAATACTGTTTTATATTGTTCTGCTCCATTAAAAATAAAACTGGCCCCGAGGGCACTAACTGATTACACAGCATGTTAGTAGGTCACAAGCTGTGGTTGAAAATCAGTGTCTCTTCTGTTTCCATAATGTTCCATGAACAGAGTCAGTAAAGCAGCAGACATTCTGGGCAGTGGTTCCCAACATCGACGAGTAGGGGTGTCGAGGGTCGGTACTGCCCTTTTCCTATTCAGGGACCCTTTAAGTCTTGGAGACTAGGTTTGCTCAGCTGCTTCACCCCCACGCGCGCTATGGACTTACGGCAGACCTAGTCTTTATGAGAAGGCTCATGAGTTTTGCATTTCTGGAGGGCTTTAGACAGGTTCCCCCCAAATGCATATGCTTTTAAATACTGGAGGAACTAAATAAGTTAGATGGAGGGAAGCTGAGATGTGTATTTTGTGTTCCCAGGAATAGTGTATAACCAGATTTCACCAGTTCAGGCTATTGAGAGGAAGTTTTCATATGATGGAATATATATATTTTAAAAAGCTAAATTATTAAAGCAAATAAAAACGGTGACTTGAACTAAACATAATTGATATGGTTTTTGAGGATCTAATTTAAAGGTCACTTAACTGTATTATGGAGAAGGCAGTGGCACCCCACTCCAGTACTCTTGCCTGGAAAATCCCATGGACAGAGGAGCCTGGTGAGCTGCAGTCCATGGGGTCACGAAGAGTCGGACACGACTGAGCGACTTCACTTTCACTCTCATGCATTGGAGGGGGAAATGGCAACCCGCTCCAGTATTCTTGCCTGGAGAATCCCAGGGACGGAGGAGCCTGGTCTGTGGGGTCGCACAGAGTTGGACATGACTGAGGCGACTTAGCAGCAGCAGTAGCTGTATTAGTTTCTTCTTATAAGTAGATGCAACTCAAATATTTAAATGTATCTGTCCTCTCAAGAGTGTTAAATGTTTCTCACTTATTTAGAAAAAATTTTTCATTATTGTTCACAGGCTAGTTCTAGTTCTTTGCCAAAATAATGCAAGTTCTAGTCATGGGGATTGAACTTAATATGATCTTACTAAACTGTTCATTCTTCTTTGGAGTTAATTCTTTTCCCCCAGATTTGCAGGCGTGTGTGTGTGGGGGGAGAGGTGGAGCTCGCACCCTGGCACCCTGCAGTGCCACCTGTGGAAAGCGGGAAGGCTTTACCCAGGGATGGTTGCGATGTCTGGGTTTGAGTGGAATCTGCCAAATATCACATACGTGTGTACAGGCTTCTGACTTTCACACTAGCATTTTTAAGAGGTTCTTTTCCTCCTCCTAGTGTGGAGTAACTCGGCTACTAGAGGGATATAGTATTGATCTTTTTTTCCTGTTTGAGACTTTGAAGATAGTATAAGAAGGCAGACTTTGTGACGCCACCTACTTTAAAAATAATTATTTCATATACTTGGGGGAGTTGGTTGAGTGCCTACTATGTGCCAGGCTTTGCTCTAGGCAGTAGTGATACAGCAGTGAATTAGCTAAATCCCTACTCTTCAGGAGCTTAAGTTCTAGTGGAAGGAGACAGAGGATAAACAAATAAATACACAGCTTACACAGGTGTGTAGGTGGTGGGGAGTGCAAAGAGAACGAAGTGGTGAGAGGCTGCAGTGAGACAGGGAGGCCGCTTCAGACGGGCCGGTGAGGCGGACAGAGGCCTTACAGGCTCCCCCCAGGCGGTTCCTTACATCAGTGGTCGATCCTAGTGGCTTTCTTTATGGAGCTCAGATGACCTTAGGAGTGAGGATTAGGTGCCCTCTTGCGGGATTCGATATGGTTATGCTGGTGGCTGCCTGCTAGGCTGCCTCTGTCTTTCACTTACCAGGCACCGCTCATCAGAATAGTCCACCAGCTCTGAGAACACAGGTGCTGCTCACAGCGGCCTGTGGCTTTTTGGGGTTTTTAAACAAGTTTTTAAAACGTAAAAATATGTGCAACTTGGGACACACTTAGATAATTTTAAGAGCAAGTAATGGGGTCAACAGCTCACCCCTGTGAGTCACACTATTTTAGTAGAGGATATAATCATGATAACCATTGATAATTTAGTGCAAGAATGTTGTGCCAGAAATAGCCACGGTCTGTTACAGGAGAGCAAAGGAGGAAGCTCTGACTCTCACCAGGCCAGGATGGGGAGACAGTGTGTCAGGAAATGCTCCTCGAGGAGGTGGATGACTGCGGATGATGGAGGGGGAGGGACAGGCCGGGGAGCCTGGCAGCGAGGCTTGTCTGGGCAGAGGGGGCGGGGTGAGAAGAGGCATGCAGAGCGCCGGTCGCTCCGCTCTGCTTGTGGCAGCGCAGTGTGAACCCGTGTGCTTCTCTAAGTGTGCTCGGCCAGACCTGTTATTTTCAATAGATTAACCTTCTAGGAAGAATGAGCAATAGCTTTTTTTTCTTTGTCTTCTTAACCCTTAACTCTATTGGATTTCATCTCTATATATACTATTAAGAAAGAAAGAAACAGCGCTGCCCCTTAGACTGCGACATGCTGCCAGCTGTAAGGCACCTTGTGGCTTCTTTGAAGACACCTTTAAAAGTGGATGCACATGCTGCTTGTGTTGAGCATCCTTCCACCTCTCTTAATCTGGGGAAACCTTGCTGTGATAATGGCAGCAGCCCCATGCCTTTCCAGCTCTACTTTTAGAAGATGCTTTAGGAAGTATGGCATCCAGGTCAATGCCAGCTTAATGTATCTCAAAAGCTTTTAACTCTCATGACTGTAATAAAGTTAGCTTTGACTGAGTGATAGAGATTAGAGGAAATGGATTGTGCTAAGGTTAGGAAAGATAGGCTTTAGTAAAGACTTTAAAATAGAATTAAAAACCGAAAGAATGTGTAGTGACTTTTGGATCAGTTATCTGGGAGTTCTTAACTTTTAAGAATTAGTGTTCAGACTCACAACTTGGCCATTCTGCCTCTCCTCTGCTTCTCCCATCATGTTGAACTTATTCACACGGCTCGGTAATTCAGAAAGCATCCCCAGAGTGTCACGCCATCATTCATTCTGACAACAGGTTCCTAAAGAAATCTGCTTTCTGAGCAGAGGAGCACAATCCGTGTCTTTATGGACGCCACCCTGTGCCTGTGGTGGGTGTGAGCACGCGAGACTGGTTCTGGCCAGAGGCCCGGCTTCGCGAAGCACATGGTCATGCAAACCTTCACTAGCTCAGAGTATGGAGAACAAGCCATGGACCCTGTAGCGGATGTGGGGCTGTAGGATGAGGCTGCAAGGGCTGAGGAACAGAGAGAAGCGGGACCCTCTCCTGGTCATTAGTGAGCTGTAGTTATAGCAGAAGATAATTTTTAAAAAATTTTTCGCTGCCTTGAAATTTCGATTTATAAACTGTGGCTTGGGAAAATCTATTGTTAGACCTTAAAAAGCATAGCCTGTGACGCCACATGGGAGGACATTTGCCACGTGTGGATTCGTGCTCAGTTGTGTCCAGCTCTGTGGCCCTGTGGACTGTAGCCAGACTCCTCTGTCCATGGGATTTCCCTGGCAAGAATATTCCATTCTTGGGTGGGTTTGCCATTTCCCACTCCAGATTTATCATTAGAATTGTAAAATAAATGTGTAAATAAAAATAAAAATCTGTTCTGATTGTTCTTGTGAAACTGGTATAGCATTAAGGCCCTTCAAGTTCTGGACTTGTTTGTAGTAGATCCAGGATTTACCTGTTTTATTCCAAATTATACAGATTCCAACCAGTTATGTGTTTAAGACCCCCGACAGGAAAAAAATTTGTCTGGATCAAGGATCAGAAAGAACTGTTTTATTTCTTGTAAAATAGAGCTGTGTTTATAATTTCCAGAAGAACTGCGTGAAAATGCGTGTTTACCGAACAGACTGGATGTGTCTCACTCAGCACTTGGACAGTGTTTCTCCGGTTCTGGGGTGCGGCGGGGACTTTGCATTTTGCGTGCCATTCCTGGAGTCGACCAGATTTCAGGGAGCCTCGCAGGCGTCAGATCCCGATCAGGAAGTGGAGTGAAAGATTCCAAAGTGAATTGCCTGGAGCCTGGGGAGGGAGGTAGACAGGCTGGCGCTGTGATGTAATAATGTGTGTGGAGGGTTACTGGATCACAGAGGAAGGAACACGTGGCCTCCCTGGTGAGAGAAGGTGGTGAAGGGAGGTTTTGCAAAGGCGGTAGCATCTGAGCTGAGTTTTGAAGGATGGACAGGAGTTGATAGGCAAACAGGAAGGGCACTGGGGCAGAGGGCCGGGGCCCTGAGAGAGCTGGGGAGGGGGAGCGAGGGGGAGCACAGGAAGACGCCAGGGCCGGCAGGCCAGGAAGGCGGTGAGGCCCGTTCCCCTTGGTAGGGGCCTGCAGCTTGTCCCGCCGTCCAGGCTTTCTCGAAGGCTGTTCTGTGGCGACCCAGGCCCCGTGAGAGTCCCTGGCAGGGGAAAGCTAGAGACCCGCATGAGCATGGCGACGATAGCCTCTGAGTGCCCCGTGAAGAGGCCAGTTTCCTGTTTATACACCGGAAGAAGTGTTTGGGGAGGGTGGCTGTTAGGCGGTACGAGCCCCCTGGATGTTTTAAGCCAGGAAGTGACTTCACTTGGTTCACGTTTAGAGAGGGAGCTGGTGACCGCCATGGGCAGGTGGGGTGAGAGGAGTCGGGGCCCAGGGAGTGCTCCATAACTGTGGCTGGTTTGGGTCGAATGGAACCTGGCCGCCAGCACAAAGATGCTTGAATCTCAATAGACAGGAATGCAGGGCACTGCTAAGAGAAGAGACTGTACCAGTAAGCTGTGCTAAGACGCTCATTTGACAGCTGAGATTTTGAGAAGGGAATTTGGGGACAAATACAGATTTTGTTTCTGACTTTGATCAAAGATTAAACATTCTATGATATTGTCTGATTAAAGAAAATCTTTGGCTTAAATTTTACTTTAGGAGTAATATTTTTAAAAATCCATTCTCAAAGGACCTCTTGAATTCTTAGGTCAAAGTGATAGGTTTTTGGTGTTTTTTTTTTTAAAAGATTAAAAAAAAATACTGGACAATTTTTATTTTTTGAAATTATAATGTGCTTTCATTTAAGAACCATTTTCATTTTTTTTACTTTGCTATATTATTTTTTCAATTAAAAAAAATAAATTGGATTTTTGGTCTTTCTAGTACCAAATTTTAGGAGCTCTTTAGATCTTGAGGGCTTCCCTTGTGGCCCAACTGGTAAAGAATCCACCTGCAATGTGGGATACCTGGGTTTGATCCCTGCGTTGGGAAGAACCTCTGGAGAAGGGAACGGCTGCCCACTCCGGTATTCTGGCGTGGAGAGTTCCATGGGCTGCACAGTCCGTGGGGTCACAGAATTGGACACGACTGAGCGACTGTCACTTTCCCTTTAGACATTGAGATTTACTTTTTACATGTAGTGCTAGTTGCAAATATTTTCCCCCAGTTTGTCTTTTTTGCTTTGTAAAAGATTCTTGTATTTAATTACTTGAATATATCTTATAATGGCTTTTCAGTCGTAGTTAAGAAAGGCCTCTCTACTCCAAGGTTACAAAAAAATTTACCCAGTTTTAGTTTAGAATTTTTATAATTTTGTGATTTACTTTAAGATATTTGATTAGGAACTTATTGCTTATGTGTAATATGCAATATAAATTCCTTTTTTTCCAGTTGGGCATATTAATTATTCAAGCAGCGTTCACTGAACAGTCTTTCCCCTCGTGAGTTTTGAGGTGCCTCCTTCATCATTGGCCAGTTTGTGTTTCTGGACTCCATAGTTTGTGCCACTGATCTGTTGGTGTTCTGGCGCCTTACCGGATTGAGGCTTTATAATGTCCAGCAGTGCTGGTTCCCTTCTAATAATCCTCTTTGGGCATTTTCCTGACTTGTCTTACATGTTAATTTTTCAACATGAACTTTAGAGTGAGCCTAACCTGTCCTGTAAGCATTTTGGCCGGATGGGGATGGATTGGTGGTAGGAAGGTGGGGCAATCACTTTTGATTTGCAAGTTAATCTTTTTATTGCTTAATGACTGTAAGTTGTAGCTTTAATATAATCTTTTTTCTTACAGATGATATTAACCGTGTTCTTGAGCAACAATGAACAGATTTTAACAGAGGTTCCTATAACACCAGAAACAACATGTCGTGATGTTGTCGAATTTTGCAAAGAACCTGGAGAAGGCAGTTGCCATTTAGCTGAAGTGTGGAGGGGAAATGGTATGTATTAGGCTCTATAACAGTGACCAAGTACATGAAATCCGATGTTTGTTGAATGCAGAATTTTGTTTCTGGTTCTTTGTTATCTGAGGTAATAAGGAACTGGGAAATTAAAAACTCGTTATATCACATGGGGATAGGATGGTATAAATGCTGTTTTCAAAAAAATGTGTTACAGCAAGGAGCTCAACCCAGTGCTCTGTGACAACCTAGAGGGGTGGGTTGGAAGGGACGTTTAAGAGGAAGGGGACGTATGTTTAAGTATTGATAGTAAGCCCTTCATAAATATTTATTAAATTGAGAAGAGTTAAGGCTGGCTCTTACATTTAAGGATTTGTCATGCTAGCTGGGCAGAGAAGATCAGTGCAGGTAATATGATTACTGAATGCAGAAAATCTGCAAAATAACATAGACTCTAACGGAGGGGTTGAATTGAGCTGGGATGAGATATGCTCGGTGAGAGAAGCAGTGTGAGGGAAGGACTGGAGAAGAGAATGGCCAGGGTGTGCCCCTCAGACAGCATTGTGGTGGTGGTGGTGTGGGGGGGTGGGTCGCTGAGATGGGCAAGGCCTCCGCTCCAGCAGCGAGTGGAAGAAGGGGCGGTGTGCACTCACCACTCCGCGTCAGGGAGCAAGAGAGCAGCCAGCTGGACATGTTGCGTTTGAGATAGGTGTCCAGGTGGATGTGTTTAAAGGACTCTCAGGGATAATCAGTGAATTCTTAACGCTTCTTAAAAACAGGTTTTTAAGAAGTGTTTTAACTGAGGTGTAATTGGCGTACAGCATTCTGTTTGAAATGCACCCCATAATGGTTTTATTTTTGTGTGTTGTGAAATGATCACCACGGTAGGTCTAGCTCACTTCCATTGCTGCACACAGTCACAGAGCATTTGTTCTTGTGATGAGAACTTTTAAGGTCTGCTCTCAGCAACTTCACACCTGCAGTTACAGTGTTAACTGTGGTCACCATGCTGTACGCAACATCCCCAGTAAGAGCTCTTTATGTATCCTAGATACAAGTCCCTAATCAGGTATATGATTTATAAATATTGTCTGTGTTATCCTTCAAATCTGGAGTAAAAACTTTAAGGACACATTGAGAGAAACTTGGCTTTGATAAATGGTGGATGGACCGTCACCAAAGTAGCAGGAAGAGGCCAGGTCCTCAGGCGTCAGTCTGACCAACAGGAGGGGGGTGAAGTAATGGGGGTTTTAGGGGGTGACTGTTAGAGCCTGGTCGCTCCATCATCTCTAGCCTCTCAGCTCTCTTGTCTTTGTTGCTTGTTATCACTACTGATTCCTGGTTGGCCTCATACAGTAGCTTGGGAGAGCCCCCATGGTCCCAGCTGCTGGAGGATGCTAGTCTCTTACGTGAGTCTTGAGCTGGTGCTGTCCCTGGCTCCACGGCCATCTGAAAGCGTGACCCAGGGTTTTACCTCATCGAGAATGAGGCCTGCCTCCCCGCAGAGCAGATGGTCACAGCCTGCCGCTCCTGTTGCCTGGAGCAGTCCCGAGCACCTGGCCCCCGAGCCTTCACTCTCCTCGAATCTTGGAGGGTGTTACGTGTCTCTCCTCTTTGCCTCAGTACTGTCATTGTGTTTATCAAAACAGGACAGTGGCTTTCATCCCCTCCTCTCTCATTGGACTAAAACTGGTGAAGGCGGGGACTTGTGCACCGTCACACATGCAGTGCCCAGCCTGGTGCTCATAGAGGCCCTGAGTAAACGCATCATTGAGTAGATTGGGGCTGCAGAGCGAAGTCTTGGCAAGATGGTGGCGGATGAGCTCCAAAGGAAGGGAGAAAGCACGGCCTTTCTCAGTCTTTTGACCCTGGAGGAGCGATTCAAGTGATTTTCAGATTTCGGAGAACCCTTTGCATAAAATTACTGCATCCGTTACTCACAATATACTCATGTCATCAGTGTTCATAAATAGAATACTCCAGTATAATTGTCAATGCTTTTTTAAAATTTTAATTTTTATTTGGCCACGTCGGGGCTCACTTGCAGCATGTGGGATCTTCACTGTGGCCCAGAATGCACAAGCTCAGTAGTTGTGGCCCGAGGGCTTAGTTGCTCCACCACACGTGGGCTCTTAGTTCTCCCACCAGGGATCGAACTCGAGTCTCCTGCGTTGCAAGGCAGTTCTTAACCACTGGACCACCAGGGAAGTCCCTGTCAGTCCCCTGTTGAGAGGAGAGCGTTTCTGTGTGGATCTGTGTGTTGGTCTGCTCAGGCAAATAACAAAGCACCCCAAACTGGGCGGTTCAAATAACAGAAATGCACCTGTCTTTTCACAGTTCTGGAGGCTGTTGGTCTGACTTCACGGTGTCAGCAGGGCCGGTCTCTCCTGAGGTCTCTCTGCGTGGTGTGTGGATGGCCATGCCTTCTCCCCGTGTCCTCACGTGGCCTTCCTCCTGTGTGTGTGTGTCCTAATCTCTTCTTAAAGGGACACCAGGCACATTGGATTGGGGCCCACTCCAATGACCTCGTTTTTACTTTCTACCTCCTTAAAGATCCTGTCTCCCAATAAGGTCCTGTTCTTATGGAGGACTAGGTTCAGGACTCAGCATGTGGGTTCCTGTGTGAGGGGACCCAGGCCAGCCCATAACAGCCTGTTCATCTGGCCCGCTCACCACCCTGCTCTCGTCTGGCCCCTTCCTTACACAGGGTGTCAGCTTTAATGCAAATCAGGCAAGACCTTCAGTTTTTCTTTTTCTGAAATCTCCTACTTGGTGTTTTTTGTTGCCTTTTCCAAGAATGCCTGAAAGTCGTATTATAGATTTCTCCATTACATACAGTGTTGATGAGGGTTAGTATTTATTACATGGTATGTGCAGGGTAGTTTTGTTTTCACTTTAAAACAGAAATAACATTTTAGTTAACCTTTATTTTAAAAAGCTACTGAAGCTTAGTTTGCTTTTCTTAAAGTTAATCTTTTCTTAAAAATTTTTTTATTTGTAAAGGAAACAAATTTTTTTTAATAACTGGCTTAAGGGAAAATTAGATTTAATATTTATAAAGTTATGCTCAGACTTGGTGAAGTTATGCTCAGATTTAAGTGAAGATTATGTGAAAGTCATTCAGTCGTGTCCGACTTTTTGGGACCCCATGGATTATACAGTCCATGGAATTCTCCAGGCCAGACTACTGGAGTGGGTAGCCTTTCCCTTCCCCAGGGGATCTTCCCAACCCAGGGATTGAACCCAGGTCTCCCGCATTGCAGGCAGATTCTTTACCAGCTGAGCCACAAGGGAAGCCCAAGTGAAGATTATAAGTTGACTTTAATTAACGTGAAACAAATTTGTAAGTCAAAGCAATACTAATAAAAATATGGCCTAAGATAAAATTTTATGTTAAACTGATGGACATGGTTAATCTTAAATTCCACAGCTATAGCATTAGAATATACATTTTTTTTTTTAGAATATACATGTTTTTAAAAAAAATTTTTATAACACAAAAATTGTTACTTTGAAAAAGTAAATCATGTTACGGTTTGACAGAAAACATCAAAATTCTGTAAAGCAATTATCCTTCAATAAAAAAAAAACAAGCCCCACCAAATGTGGAATGATAACGTTGGATACTTCTTTAGTGTTCAATTTGTGCTTGCTTCTTGCTGTACAGATACTCCGTTCTGAGTTGGTTGACCGAGATGAGACGATTTACGTCCTTGCCCTTGAGGTCTGTTGAATAAGACAGGGCTTGCCTACACATGTAGGAAGATGAAACGGCAGCAGCGTAGTGTGCATTGTGTTTCTGCGAATGGCGGGGTTTTCTTCCTTGTGGAAGTCTGGCCCTTCTCTCAGGGTGAAAATTAAATCACATCTTGTGTGTGTGATGAGGCTGCCACACGCGCGGCTCTTTCTCCTAACTTGGCCTGAGCAGGTGTCTCTCACCAGCCCTGCTCCTGCGTTGAGAGGAGAAGTGCGGTTGAGTTCTGTCCTGCTCCTCCCAGGGCAGGCGTTTTGCACCAGCCTCGGGACCTGCCAGTATCCGTCCTCACTTTCAAGCACAAGCAGCAGTGGGAACATTTCAAGGTTTCCTTTCTTTCCCTTTACATTGAGATAAAATTCACGTAGCCTAGACATCCCCATTGCGGGGTACAACTTCGTGGCTTTTAGGACGTTCTCAGTGTTGTGCAGCCGTCTCTGAACTCGCTGCCTCCCGTTTCTCCCACCCCAGCCCCTGGCAACCACTGTATTACTGTCTGGCTCTGTGTGTTTGACTCCTCTAGGTACCTCATAGAAATTGGATCATAGAGTATGTGACTCTGATCTGGCTTTTTCTGACTCAGCTTGCTTAAGATTCATCCCTGTTGTAGCACTCAGCAGTACTTACTTCCTCTCTGGCTGAAATTGCCCACTGTCTGATACGCAGCGTTTCGTTTATCCTTTCATCGGTTAGTGGAGATTTGGTTTGTTTCCCCTTTTTGGCTGGTGTGAGCATTCTCTTGCAAGTGTTTGTGTGGGCTAGCTGCATTGCCAGGAAGTGAGTATCAAGCCTTTGTGCATCTGATTGCCACCTGTAACATTTTAGTGAATACTAAAATTTGGGCAGTTTGTTAATGTGTTCCTTTGAAAGAGTGGGAGGTACACTGCTTCATGATGAATATAATCAAGGACATTTTTTCCAATGTTCCCTATTTAATGTTGCAAAATTGCTTTTATGATTACTTCTTTGTGTTTATGGTCTTGCTTTTATTTCATTAAAGTTAAAATTTAGTGCTAGTAATATCCTTGAATTCTGATGTATATATATGTGTATGTTTATTTAAATTTATTTTTATTCATTTTTTACTTTTGATAGGATTCATTTTGTTTGTCTCTGGGAAAAGTAAGAATTTTTCTGTTTGTTTTTTCCTAGAGCGTCCCATACCCTTTGATTATATGATGTATGAACATCTTCAGAAGTGGGGGCCACGAAGGGAAGAAGTGAAGTTTTTCCTTCGACATGAAGATTCCCCAACAGAGAGCAGTGAGCAAGGTAGATCAGCGCTTTACTTTTTGCCGTGAAATAAGCTACTTCAAGGAAAATAGGAATAGATGCTAAATTATCCCCCTGTTCACTTGCAAGTGGTGAGAGGGAGAGTTGGTGTCTCAAGGGGTTTTACCCCTGTTACTGCCTCCCAGCCCTTGCCTCCTCAGGATCCTGAGTCAGTCACATAATGCGTGAAATACGTGCGTGGACCTGCTGCCAGAAGGGACTGATCTTGATAAATATCACATGGTTGAAATCTCTCGATTTTAAGAATGAATGAAACCATGAAAGCATCATAAAAATTCTGAGAAATGCCTATATGTGCATTTGAAGAGAGAGAAAGAAAGAGCAAGAGCCACCACCTAAGTGGGGCGTGCCCTGGTGGCCTGGTGGTTAGGGCGCCAGGCTTTCACTGCCATGACCCAGGTCCACTCCCTGGTCAGGGAGCTGAGACCCTGCAAGCCTCGTGGTACAGGAACAAAACTAAGGTATATATATGTATGTATGGATATGTGAGACTTCAGTGTGACGCTGAACCATAGTAGAAAAGACAGTTATTTAAAAAACAACAGCAAAAACCTGCATGGCAGTAACCACCCTAAAGCAAAGTCAGGAGGTTATAAACCGGGAAATAGCGTTTACAGCTCAGACTGCAAAGGGTTAGTTACCTTTATATGAAGTGATAAGGCCAGTGAAATGAAATGTGCAGAATATGCAGACATGTAGTTCATAGCAAAGGAAATACACATGGCCAGGTGTCCAGCCATACTCCTAAAGAAGGCATGCAGAGCAAACACTGAGATACTGTATTTCACCTGTCATATCGGCAAAGATTAGAGCATTTAAGAAGTGTTGGCAAGGACGCTCAGAAGCAGGCAGTCTTCCACACTGTTGGCAGCTTCTGTAGAAGCAATTTAGCAATATCTATTACACGTACGAAAGCATGAAACCTTTTACCCGGCAGCTTCACTTTTGAGAATTTTCCCATAGCTGCGTCTGCACACGTATGGGATGACGCATCCGCAGTGTTGCCCACGGGCGCTGCTGGTGGGAGCAGCCGCCAGCGCCTCCAGGGGTGTCGGCTGAAGGGACCGGAGTGCGTCTGCGTCGTGCCCTGCCTCAAACCACCTCCTACACTTGCCCCCTGAGTAAGCACAGTGTACACACGTGCTGCCTTCTGTGTAACAGATGAAAGCGTAGTGGCGTGTTCTGCGTCGGCTGGTGTGTGTGTGAGTAGTATCTTTGGAACCATCAGTAGGAAACTGGTCACATAGCAAGCCTCGGGGGAAGGAGAGAGGGAAAACGGGTCAAGTATACCTTCTTGTTCCTTTTGAATTTTGAACAATGGGAATATACTGCTTGTTTTGAAAACTTTATTGGAGTATAGTTGAACTACAATGTTATTGTTAGTTTCAGCTTTACAGCAGAGTGAATCAGTTGTGCATGTACACACGTCCGCTTTTTGAAGATTCTTCTCTCGTATAGGCCGGTAGAGAACGCTGAGTAGAGCACCCTGTGCTATGCGGTAGGTTCTTATTAGTTACCTGCTTTATATACAGGCGTGTGCATATGCTAATACCAATCTCCCATGAATTTCTCATTTTTTAATGAAAATTTAAATAAGGGAATCTTTTTTTTTTTTTTTGGAAAGCATATACACTGTACAGTTAAGAAAAAATCCTTGTTGTTTAACAGTGACCGTGGATTACTTCTGGTATTAAAACAAAAAAATTGGAAGGACATCTTTTTGTCAAAAGAAGATTATTTTATTGCAGATTATCCCCAGTATGTTTCTTTTTGTTTGTTTTGTTTTTGGCCGTGCCATGGAGCACGTGAGATCTTAGTTCCCTGACCAGGGATCGATCCTAGGTCCTTGGCTTTGGCAGCAAGGAGTCTTAACCACTGGACTGCCAGAGAAGTCCCTATTTGTGAGTTTTTTTAAAACCAGTTTTTTTTAATGGGCAAAATATACAAACATGCAGTTCATAGCAAAGAAGAAATATATATGGCCTGGGAATATATGGAAAGACGTTCATCCATAAACTCCTAAAGAAAGCAGTGCAGGGAACCCAGCGAGATACTGTATCTCACCTATCAGGTCAGCAAAGTTAGAGTGTGATGACAGCGTTGGCAGAAGTAGAGGACATCCCGCGCTTCAGAGTCGGAATTCTGTCTGTGGAGGCGAAAGGGGAGCGTGGAGGACGTTTCTCCCGTCACCTTTACCCTTGGGGGAACAGGAGCTTGGTGTGTGAAGGAGTCGACGCAGGTCGTGTGCAGAGCGTTAGCAAGAGTGCGGAGCTGATGGAATGGAGTTGGGAGCGGAGCCGCCTGGGTTCAACACTAGTCCTGCTGCTTGCTCAGTGTGGGCCCTGGGTGCCTGACTTCACGTCGCTGTGCCTCCATTTCCCTATGTGTGTGGTTCGCAGGGCTGTGGTGGCAGTTAATGAGATGTCCTGGTGCGGTGCTCACTAAATGTCAGCTCTCACTGCTTTCTGACTTTGGAGTGCAAAATCATCACGTTTCTTCTTCACCACCAAAGATTAAGTGACACTGGATATAATTTCTCTGTGTTTTATGGTATTCTAATTTGATTGTTTACTGTTTGGAAGAAGCAGCAATTATACAATATTAAATTAACCCGAGCACCTTATTTCATAAAAGTCCTATTGCTTTTAGTAAAGAATTTAATTGTTCCTGTAAACTGGTAGGTACCATACTCCAGAATGTGTGTCCATGGAATTTCTGCCAACAGAAAGTAGCTTCTGTGAAGCGCCTTCTGCGCGTCATGTGACTGTGTGTGGTTGCACGCTGTCATTCCTCTTCATTTAACCTCGTTTTCCATTAATGGCCTCCCCAAGGGCCCTGATTGGATATTGTATTCTTATTTGCCCTGTCTTCCCCATCAGATGCACTGTGTGTCTGTTTATGTCCTCAGTAGCTTTGCTTTGTACATAAAAAGAATAAGACTTTTTAATCTCCTAAGAGCCAGTCTTTGCTTCCTTGGGGGTGATAGCACTCTCTGAGAATGTATGGCTCAAGGTGAGGCAGTATTTTCCATAATATAATGTTTCTTCAAAATTTTCAAAGTAGCAGGAAAGAAATAGAAGAGAACATGGTATTCTTTTCTCTTCATTTTAACATTAGGTTAATGACCCTTTGAAGCCATGTTTTCTTAGTAATGAAGCAGGCTCTGGGGTGTGGAAATTCTCAAAACAGTGTCAGGTGGGCGACGAGCAGAGTAGGAGCAGGCGTCCAGCGCAGCCGCTTACGTGACTTGAGACTCACCTGCCACAGGACTGTGCCGCACACTCGGTTTAATAAAATGATGACAGGAGAATTTTGCCAGTTTAAATTTGAAACCCTTAAAAATTAAAAAAAATATATATTTTTTTATAGAACAAAGGAGAATTCAGAAGGTAGTGTCCCATCTCAGTTTTAACCCTAGTAGTGAAGATCAGTTTTATGCATCAGGCTTTGAATGACTGGATATTATAAGTTCTATTTTTGTCTCTCTTAAAATTTTTATCGAAGAATAGTTGATTCACAGTGCTGTGGTAGTTTCGGATTCACAGTAAGGTGGATTAGTTATATACATACATATATCCATTCTTTTTATGGGTTATTCTCCCATATAGGTCATTGTTTTAGTCTCTCCTAAAATAATAAGAGCTCGAATTTTTAATAAAAATAGATAAGATATATAAAATGCACACAGCATGAAATTTACCATCTTGACCATGTTTAAGTGTTAGAAACTTTTTGATATAAATCAGTTTCAATATTCTGAAATAGAATATAGAAAAAAATTTCATTTAAACAACTTTATGTATACGGGTTAATTATAAAACATTTTTTCAACTGTACTAATTTTTGAGCTGACCAGCCTAGTATTTTGTACTTGTGCTCAGTATTTGAATAAGTGAAGAAATTATGAAATATTTTTTTCTAGGATATCGGAGAAGGCAATGGCACCCCACTCCAGTACTCTTGCCTGGAAAATCCCACGGCGGAGAAGCCTGGTGGGCTACAGTCCATGGGGTCACGAAGAGTCGGACACGACTGAGCGACTTCACATTCACTTTTCACTTGCATGCATTGGAGGGGGAAATGGCAACCCGCTCCAGTGCTCTTGCCTGGAGAATCCCAGGGACGGGGGAGCTTGGTGGGCTGCCGTCTCTGGGGTTGGACACAGGGTTGGACACGACTGAAGCGACTTGGCAGCAGCACGACATCTTTTAGTAAGTCTGGCACTCTCATTTCTCTAGGTGGCCGTCAGACCCAGGAGCAAAGGACTCAGAGAAATGTAACAAATGTACCTGGAGAAAAACGCACTGAAAATGGGGTGAGTGATGGTGGCTTTTACTGAACAAGTTTACTTGCTTTTTATAGGCACTGATGCGTTTTGGTTATGATTTAACTGTTAATATTCATTTTGACTGTGCTGAGTCTTCACTGCTGTGCGCAGCCTCTCTCTGCTTGCAGTCGTCGGGGCTGCGCTCTCATTCCGGTGTGGAGGTGGCTCTTCTCATTGCAGAGCGCGGGCTCTGGGGCACACAGGCGCCAGTAGTTGGGGCACGTGGACTCTAGAACCAGGGCTCAGGAGGCGTGGCTCACGCACTTAGCTGTTGCACGGCTTGTGGACTCTTCTTGGACCGGGGATGGAAACGGTGTCCCCTGAGTTGCAAGGCAGATTCTTAACCGCTGGACCACCAGAGAAGCTGTGTGATCTATTTTTAAAGAATTATTTTTGACTAGTACTAACCTAAAACAGTAAAACTACCAGTTATTTACCAGCGAAACAAGTTTATTTGGGAACAGCAAAGAACTGTAATTCAGGACAGGCAGCTATGGACAGCCACGTGCAAGTACTCTGCGACAAGAGGAAACACTTTTGTAGAGGAGAAGGGGCGGTTGGGAGGGGCTGTTATCAACAAGAAGTCTTTTGGAGGAAACTGGGAGTTTGACGTTTGGTGGCCTTTCCTGAGCTGCATTGTTGCCGCGAGGGGGAGGTGGGTCTTCCTTCTGCCGGTGGCCGTGAGTGGTGGAGTTTCCTCCTCTGGGGACACCCAGTACGCCTCTTCCTGTTGGGTTGGGATCTGCACTGGTGTCTAGAGCTGTGTGTGTGAGAGCGCCCCGCTGTGGCCTCAGCCCCATTTCCTTGGGTTTCCCTGTGTATTTTCACAGGGGAAGTTGTCATCCTTGTCGAGTATTTCACTCATTTCTGTGAAGGTGTGACCCGGCAGCCTGAGCGGCCATGGTCTCATCGTCCTCACGGTGCCCGTGCACTGGGTGGGCTCCGGCAGAGCAGTGCCCTCCAGTGCTCTTTACGTGCTGCTGCCATGGCTGATCCTGGAACCGCAGCCGCGGGCCTCGGTCCCCTGGAGGCAGATGGGCTCATCTCCGGACTGAGAGGCGGGCGTGCAGACTTGCTTTGTGTCTTCAGTGTTGATGTCTTGAGCCTTCCATCAGGTTTGAAAAGACAAGAGGGCTGCTGGGCTGAAGTCATCATAGGTGTCTCCAGGAGAGAGGGCTTCCTTTGTCATCTGGTGTAGAGTTGGAGAAAAGGCCTAACATCGGTTATAGGGGAAGAAGTTTGTCCAAGCAGATGGATTCTTTGAAGAAATCTGTGTTGAAAGAGCAGAAATGCATGAATGACAATGAGTGAATGAGAGGAGAATAAAGAAGGAGAGAGATTTCATCATGATCTTTTCTGGAAACTCTCGTAGCAACTTCTCCAAATAGTTTTCAGGCTGAAGAATAGTTCTTTTTCTGGCTCTGCCCTCACTGGATGTGTAGCTTTGGCAGGTTGCTGCCTAGCACAGTGCTTGGCACGACCACACACGGGTGAGAGACACGGGCCTCAGTGCGGAGGGCCCATCTTCAGACACTGGCTCCAGAACTTTCTAACTAGCTGAATTTGAGCAAGTCACTTTGCCCCTCTACTTTCCAGCTTCATGTTATTGGCTTGCTTTTATCAGTTACCATTGTGACTTTAAATGATATACTTCTATCTCAGTTTCTTTGTACAATCACCTTGAAACCATGTCTCTGGACCTCCCTTCTCGTAAGACGAAGCTGTCAGCACCCCTCCCCTTTTCTCCATCTCCCTCTCCCTCCTACCTTCTAGTTTTTTCAGCTGTACTTCTATGTTGTCAGTGCTGATAATATTTGTGTACTTTTATCTGAGTATAATTGAAGACTTTTATACTTTGTTTATGCCAAAGCCTTTGACTGTGTGGATGACAATAAACTGTGGAAAATTCTGAAAGAGATGGGAATATCAGACTTCCTGACCTGCCTCTTGATAAACCTACATGCAGGTCAGCAAGCAACAGTTAGAACTGGACATGGAACAACAGACTGGGTACAAATTGGGAAAGGAGTACATCAAGGCTATATATTGTCACCCTGCTTATTTAACTTATATGCAGAGTACATCATGAGAAACGCTGGGCCGGATGAAGCACAGGTGGAATCAAGATTGCCGGGAGAAATATCAATAACCTCAGATACGTAGATGACACCACCCTTATGGCAGTAAGTGAAGAAGAACTAAAGAGCCTCTTGATGAGTGAAAGAGGAGAGTGAAAAAGTTGGCTTAAAGCTCAACATTCAGAAAACGAAGATCATGGCATCAGGTCCCATCATTTCATGGGAAAAAGATGGGGAAACAGTGGCTGACTTTATTTTTCTGGGCTCCAAAATCACTGCAGATGGTGATTCCAGCCATGAAATTAAAAGATGCTTGTTCCTTGGAAGGAAATTATGACCAACCTAGATAGCATATTAAAAAGCAGAGACATTACTTTGCCAACAAAGGTCCATCTAGTCAAGGCTATGGTTTTTCCAGTGGTCATGTATGGATGTGAGAGTTGAACTGTGAAGAAAGCTGAGCGCCGAAGAATTGATGCGTTTGAACTGTGGTGTTGGAGAAGACTCTTGAGAATCCCTTGGACTGCAAGGAGATCCCACCAGTCCATCCTAAAGGAGCTCAGTCCTGGGTGTTCATTGGAAGGACTGATGTTGAAGCTGAAACTCCAATACTTTGGCCACCTGATGCTAAGAGCTGACTCATTTGAAAAGACCCTGATGCTGGGAAAGATTGAGGGCAGGAGGAGAAGGGGATGACAGAGGATGAGATGGTTGGATGGCATCACCAACTCGATGGACATGGGTTTGGGTGGACTCTGGGAGTTGGTGATGGACAGGGAGGCCTGGCGTGCTGTGGTTCATGGGGTGGCAAAGAGTTGGACATGACTGAGCAACTGAACTGAATACTTTGTTTATACGCTAGTTATAAAGTTGGAAGCATTTAATGGTGTTTAGGTTTTTCAAATGCTAGCCACTGTAGGGCCAAGTGGTGTACTAGATTATATTTCCTTCTTTTGAGCGCCACTCAGGGAAAACTCCTCCTCCTGTCAGGATTAAGGATTCTCCTTCCTTACCCTCCAGTCGCTAAAGATCACTCCACAAATCCTTTTCCTGTTCCTGCCTTCTGACTTGCTGGTGCTCTGAGTCTGAAGCCTCTGTGGGGTTCTGGCAGGCGTATGTGCTTCAGAAAGTCTGAAGGAATAAAGGCCCAGGCCCCATAGGTAGAACTTCTGATTCAGTAAGGCTGGGATGGGCCTGGAAAACTCATATAATACTGTTGCCGTGCCAGGTTTGGGAACCTCCAGAATGCATGTACCCACTGTCCAAAGCATTCAGAACTTACCTGTCCAACAGAATCTTGAAGATCCCTTTGTCTTGTAAGATTTCCCCTGAACTTCAGGGGAAGTGAAATAAGTATATCAAATAGGCGGGGACTGTGTGTGTGTATAAACGGAAGGGACTTAGGAGGAACGGAGACCAGTAACAGTATGGTGAGTTTCGATGCAGTGGGTCCTTGATCTTTCCAGGATGAAGTTGTTTATTGTTAACATGGAGATGATGTTTACATGTCAAGTTCAACAAAACTGAAACCTGAGACCTAAATTGAAACTGTGTTTGCATCCTGTATGCGAGCTTGCAATTAGAGGAAGGTTGAGAGCTGGTGAGGAGGCGTGACTCTTGTGCTGGAAGCGTGACATCTAAGAGATTATTGTGTTCATGACACCCACATCTGCCTTTTAAGCCTAATAATATGTTACCTTTGTGAAGCACTTTATTGTCTACAAAGCACTTTTATGTGCATTTTTAAAGTTAATAGGATGTTAAAAATGTCCGTCTCCAAAAATGTTTTTGCTGTGCACCCTGGACCTAGACTAACAGCGCCTGAGCCTGTGTGCCCCATGCCTGCTGGCACCTGCTGAGGCGGCTGCTCTCCCCGAAGTGCGGGTCACAGACTCGGCTGTCTAAGAAATAAAGGCTTCGGCCCCACTGGCAGAACTTTTCATTCAGTAAGTGTGAGGTGGGCCTGGAAGACCCTCGTGTGACACTGTTGCTCTGCCAGTCTGGGAACGTCCAGGTTATATGTACACACTGCCATAAGCATTCGGAGCTCTCTTGTCCAATAGAATTTTGAAGATCTGGTTTGCCTTTATGGTATAAAGGCAAATTCATTTATCCTTACTGTGCGTGCCTGCATCAGGGGGTCCCAGGACTACCCTCAGTGTCAGCAGTTTGCCCGGAGGACTCACAGGACTCAGCATGAGGCGTAGTCACGGCTGGGGGCCCCAGCCAGAGCAGGCAGCGCAGGAGCTGCTGAGGGGAGAGGCGGCGCGGGCCGTGGCGTCTGGGGAAAGCTGCCCAGCTCCCAGGGGTCCCTCCCAGCGGAGTCACACGGGACGCGCTGCGTCCAAACCAGCTGCTTGCTTGAGACTAGAGTCACAGTATCGCTTCTTATTCTGCAAAGAGTCGGATACCGCTTAGCGACTGAGCAGCAACGCAGTGCTTATTAGTGTGTTTCTGGACGAGTCATTATACCAAAAGAAAGTTGTCTGGAAAACGGCGTCATTTTCTAGGAACTATGGTCGTGAGGCGGAGAAGGCGATGGCACCCAACTCCAGTACTCTTGCCTGGAAAATCCCATGGATGGAGGGAGGAGCCTGGTAGGCTGCAGTCCATGGGGTTGCTAAGAGTTGGACACGACTGAGCGACTTCCCTTTCACTTTTCACTTTCCTGCATTGGAGAAGGAAATGGCAACCCACTCCAGTGTTCTTGCCTGGAGAATCCCAGGGACGGGGGAGCCTGGTGGGCTGCCATCTATGGGGTCGCGCAGAGTCGGACACGACTGAAGCGACTTAGCAGCAGCAGCAGCATGGTAGTGAGGAGTCGTTAACTGAGCAGATACTGTGTGCGGTGAGGAATCCTTTTGTTTTCATAGACAGATTTGCGGTCTTTGATAGTTTTTGGCACATACTGGAAAACTGCATTTAGCACATGGTGGCAGAATGTTTTCATAGTGCAATAAGTGGGATATAAAGCTAAGTCTTTTTACTAATATTTGAAAGACTAAATATCTATAAAAACATATAATTAGAGGCTTAAGATGGAAGACAAGTGTATTGTGTAATTGTCTACAATGGTTTGTGTTGAGAAACTTTATTATATGTTTTTAATAAATGAATTATTGCAGCACCGATTTCAAAATTATGTATAAAACAAATTACTTGAGGAGATGAAAACACATGGGACTAAAGCCGTGTCATCAACTGACTTGTGATCTAAGCTTTTAACCATAACTATCAAGTGAGTTGCAGTTAATATGTTGAAAATACAGTTCTGATAGCCTGTTTGTCAAGAATACTTAATTTTGTCAGCTTTCTTAGTTGTGATTCAACATAATTAGTACACATGAGACATTAGCCAACACGTCCCCCTTTACGCCTAGCTTTTAGTGACTTGAGCTAGCTTAGTTACTGGAAACCTGGTTATAGTGCATTTGGGGTTGATGGCTTAATAACATTTTTATGCTTACCTTTTTCATTCTTATCAAAATAAAATACCATTATATGAGATTCTTTCTTCATCAAGAGGTTAACATTTTATTTTAAAAAGAGGATAATTAAAATATAAACCCTGACAACACCAAATGTCAGCAAGGATGAGGTGAAGCTAGAGCTCTGTATATTGCTCGAGAGTGTAAAATGATGCTTCACTTTGGAGAACAGCTTGTCAGTTTGTGTAAGTGAAACGAGCACTGAACCACACAACGCTCGGTCCCCAGCTTCACTTCTTGACGTCAGTTACCCAAGAGAAGCCAGAACATTTGTCCACATAAATACTGGTGCATGAATGTTCAAGATGGCTTAATTCCTCATAGCTAAGGAGTGGAAATGACCTGAATGCTCATCAGCAGATGAGCGGGAAAATAAAACTGTTTATACAAGTGAGTACTGCTTGCAGCAGGAAGGAACGGATTCCTGGTGCAGGTAACAGCATGGATGGGCCTCTAAACGCTGCCGCAAGGGAAGGAAGCCAGACTCAAGGAAGTGACCCTGTCCACGGAACTTCTTGAGCACACAGGACTTGGAGATCGTGGCTCACCCACCCCCATCCCCACAGGTGGGATAGAATTGACTGGGAAGCTCAGTGGGGCGCTCTCTGGGATGATGGGAGCACGGTGCTGACTGGGGTGGCGGTTAGACTGTGATGCGCAGTGGTCGGCCAGTGCAGCAGTGTACCTCAGGCGGTGTGCTATGATCTGCGGATTACGCCTCAGGTAAAGTAAATGTGAACCTGTGTGTTTGATATACTAGCCTGCCATTTCGTTTTGTTAACTTACTACCATTATGTATGTTGTTGAAGTTTTGTATCAGAAATGGATTGGAATATATACTTATCAGTTTTTTAAAGTTGCTGATCTTAAATTTAGGAACATTAAGAGAAAAAATTAGAAAATCATGGGATTTTTATTAACAGTGTTGTGAAATTTTATGTATATATATATATATATATTTAAACAGCACATTATAGTATCTACGAAGTTTCTAGGGGTCAGGAAGTCAGGGCTTGGCTAGGTGACTTGGATTCAGGGTCTCTTGCGGCACTGCAATCAAGGTGTTGGCCAGGATCACAGTCATCCAGAGCTTGACTGGGCTGGAGGATCTGTTTTCAAGCCCATAAGATAATATTTTTACGCGGAATTTCTGTAAAGTCAGGAACAGTAATGTAAAGAGGGCTCGGCTTCTCATTTGCCTTCATCGCTTTGGGGTAGGAGGCTTTACGAGGCGCTTTGTGCTCTCAGACCTGCAGGTCTCGGTGGACCAGGGTAGCTGACTGTGGTCCTGCTTTTCTGAGCTGCTCGCAGGCTTTCCAGGATGGAGCCGGCCGCACAGTGCAGTTTGCGCAGGAGTGCACGATGACGTGTGAGCCCGCACCGCTGCGCTGGGAGAATGCTCGTTTCATTTCCCAGCGAGAATATCAGGATCGAGGACTGAGCGCAGGTGCCATTCCTCATGGTTGAACTTGATGGGTAACCTAGTTTCTTCCCATGTGAGAGTCTTACCTCATTCGGCAGAAGAGAGGCTCGCTTGTTGGAACCAGGGAGCAACTGCATTTTACTTTTTTATCACTCACAGTGTATGGGATTCTATCTGGCATCTCAAGGGTAAGTGACTCACCATGACTTCAAACATGTATAATGCTCAAACAAAGAAATAACTCCGGTTCCCCTGACCCCTCCACCACGTCAAGGCTGGGGAGCTGCGTCCTTTCCACAGGCCTGCCAAGCTGTCCCCAGAGAACTTTCCCACTTATTTTACTGGTCGTGGAAGTGACTTGTCCTCTCTGTAACCTGGAGTTGAACTCATCAGATAACTACCATAATGAGGGACCTCAAAGTGCCCAAGGGAGCAGGATTTGATTTCTTCTTATTAGATGCAATGGAAAGAAATAAGTGAGGAATTAGGTCATAGGTTTGTCTGAATAAATTGAGTTCATATGGAGAATTTAAAATTATTCCTCTGGGGTTTAGTTTACATGGAGAGAATACATGCTGTTAGGCCTGTCATAAAAGGATCAAATTTGCATCAGGGGTTTTTGTTTTCTTTTAAAAAAAAGCCCTGAAAAGATGCTTCTGCTGAATTTTCACATTGAACAAATTAGGGAATCTCTACTAAAGTATAAAACGTCGCCTGTCTGTTGACTTACAAGTTTGTGGTGGCTTGTGTGTTTATAACCCATTTAAAATAAAATTAAGTTACACAGGTGTGTTCACTTTGAAATAATTCACTGAGCTGAACAGATTTATACAGGTTTCTGTCTGTAATATCTACATCAATAAAATTTCTATTCAACTTCAGATTAAGAGCTTTGTGTTGGGCTAGCCCATGTGACATACAGATGTTTTGAAAGTGAAGTGGCTCAGTCGTGTCCGACTCTGTGACCCCATGGACTGTAGCCTCCCAGGCTCCTCCGTCCGTGGAATTTTCCAGGCAAGAGAACTGGAGTGGGTTGCCATTTCCTTTTCCAGAGGATGTTCCTGACCCAGGGATTGAACCTGGGTCTCCCACATTGTAGGCAGACGCTTTACCGTCTGAGCCACCAGGGAAAATTTCTATTAAAGTACAATATATATTAGTATATACCTAAGATATAATATCTGAATTACTTATGTCAATAGAATATATCTTAGTTTTATAATTAGAGACACACAGAACACATACAAAGAGCTCTGTCTTGTTCACAGTGTAAATATCAGAATACGCAACCGTTCAGTTTCTCCTCCGTCTTTTCATGTTATTTTAAGCCCTTGGTGAGGAGGTGAGACCAAAGAGCTAAGTTTTTGGTTTTTTTCTTCAAGTTGTAAAATTATGAAATTAATGTAAATTGAAAGATTTGTTACAGGAACTGCATTTTTCTCTAATCGAGAATATGTTTCTGAAAGTTTCAAAAATACCTTCTGTTGACCTTCCCTGATTAAGAACCCACCTGCCAGTGCAGGGGACATGGGTCAGTCCCTGGTTGGGGAGCTTCCACAGGCCACGGGACAAACTGAACTCGCGAGTCGCAGCTACTGTGGCCCACGCACCTGCAGCCTGGGCTCCTCCAGGGGAAGCCCGCGCGTCGCAGCTAATGGTGGCCCCGCTCGCCGGGCTAGAGGAGGCTCGCAGCGACCAGGACCCAGCGCACCGAAGTAAATCCGTGGCTTAGAAACTCCTTGTTGTGGTGATTGCAAACATCTCAGTAGATGGAAATTAGAACACTTTATTAATATTAAAGCAGAAATTTGAGTGCATTGTGACAGTTGGGGCATTTTTATAGAATGAACAAATCTCAAATGAAGTTTCTGTAATTTGGCAGTTTACAGAATCTGGTTTAGAAAAGGAACTTGCCCACATTGCTTTCTCAGGACTTTAGATAAACAGAATGGGGGCTCCAGTTTGTTAAACCCTGACTCCACTTTCTAACAAACAGTCCAGAATGGGCTGACTGCCACATGATCGGTTTGGGGAGGACAGGAGTCGGAGGAACAGGGCTTGGTACCCTTGGGGAAAGTTACAAGAGGCCCAGAGTACACAGGAGCCCAGAGATGGACCGTGGAGCTCCAGGGAGGGCCTGTGCACCTGCGTGGCTGGCCACGGGGCTGGAGGAGGCCGGAGCAGGACAGGCGAGGCTGGGGTCGGAGCTCCGGCCCTCTGCCAGCTCTGTGTCCTCGGCCACATCCCTCTGCCTTTCCCTGGGATTCCCCCGCAGTGCGGGCTCATCTGCCTGCACAGGTTTGTTGTGAAGATGTGTGAGACAGTGCGTGTCACACAGCCAGTCTAGAAGGGGGTGCGGTAGGAGATGGTCAGGAACAAACCCTTTGCATCCTTCTCTGTCCGTGCAACTGACCTGGGGCACATTATTTGAACTTTTCTCATCTATAGAATGGAGCTGCAATTATCTCTGCCTGATAGTGTTATTTTAAGGCTTACATGAGTTGATAAGTGGAAAGTAATCACATTAGAGCAAGGTTCATGACGGAAGAACTGTACAAAAAGGATCTTCACAACCCGGATAATCACGATGGTGTGCTCACTCACCTAGAGCCAGACATCCTGGAATGTAAAGTCAAATGGGCCTTAGAAAGCATCACTATGAACAAAGCTAGTGGAGGTGATGGAATCCCAGTTGAGCTATTTCAAATCCTGAAAGATGATGCTGTGAAAGTGCTGCACTCTGTATGCCAGCAAATTTGGAAAACTCAGCAGTGGCCACAGGACTGGAAAAGGTCCATTTTCATTCCAATCCCAAAGAAAGGCAATGCCAAAGAATGCTCAAACTACCACACAATTGCACTCATCTCACATGCCAGTAAAGTAATGCTCAAAATTCTCCAAGCCAGGCTTCAGTAATACGTGAACCGTGAACTTCCAGATGTTCAAGCTGGTTTTAGAAAAGGCAGAGGAGCCAGAGATCAAATTGCCAACATCCACTGGATCATCGAAAAAGCAGGAGAGTTCCAGAAAAACATCTATTTCTGCTTTGTTGACTATGCCAAAGCCTTTGACTCTGTGAATCACAAGAAACTGTGGAAAATTCTGAAAGATGGGAATACCAGAGACCACCTGACCTGCCTCTTGAGAAACCTATATGCAGGTCAGGAAGCAACAGTTAGAACTGGACATGGAACAACAGACTGGGTACAAATTGGGAAAGGAGTACGTCAAGGCTGTATACTGTCACCCTGCTTATTTAACTTATATGCAGAGTACATCATGAGAAACACTGGGCTGGAAGAAGCACAAGCTGGAATCAAGACTGCCGGGAGAAATATCAAGAACCTCAGATATGCAGATGACACCACCCTTATGGCAGAAAATGAAGAGAAACTAAAGAGCCTCTTGATGAAAGTGAAAGAGGAGAGTGAAAAAGTTGGCTTAAAGCTCAACATTCAGAAAATGAAGATCATGGCATCTGGTCCCATCACTTCATGGGAAATAGATGGGGAAACAGTGGAAACAGTGTCAGACTTCATTTTTTTGGGCTCCAAAATCACTGCAGATGGTGATTGCAGCCATGAAATTAAAAAACGCTTACTCCTTGGAAGGAAAGTTATGACTGACCTAGATAGCATATTCAAAAGCAGAGACATTACTTTGCCAGCCAAAGTCTGTCTAGTCAAGGCTATGGTTTTTCCTGTGGTCTTGTATGGATGTGAGAGTTGGACTGTGAAGAAGGCTGAGTGCCGAAGGATTGATGCTTTTGAACTGTGGTGTTGGAGAAGACTCTTGAAAGTCCCTTGGAGACTGCAAGGAGATCCAACCAGTCCATTCTGAAGGAAATCAGTCCTGAATATTCATTGGAAGGACTGATGCTGAAGCTGAAATCCCAGTACTTTGGCCACCTCATGCAAAGAGTTGACTCATTGGAAAAGACACTGATGCTGGGAGGGATTGGGGGCAGGAGGAGAAGGGGACGACCGAGGATGAGATGGCTGGATGGCATCACTGACTCGATGGACGTGAGTCTGAACTCCGGGAGTTGGTGATGGACAGGGAGGCCTGGCGTGCTGCAATTTGTGGGGTCGCAAAGAGTTGGACACGACTGAGGGACTGAACTGAACTGAAGGTTCATGATGAGCACAAAAAAATGCACCCTGTCGTGAACGGGATGGGGACATGCTTTCAGATCCCATCAGTTGCCACTCCTGCGGATGTGGATGATGCTTTGTCGATCGTGGGTCAGTCTTCAGTGTAGGCCACACCAGTGGTGTTCTAATGAGACATTTATATTTCAGGGCCTTTGATGCATTTCAGCTTCTCGAGACCCGGTGGCAGTGAAATGGCATTTGCCTTTAGGTGTCACCTGCACATTTGTGTTTTAGTTTGTGTACTCTTAAACATTTGGCATCCCCATTTACTCAAATGAATTTAATAGAAGCAGTCAACAATGAGGAGAGGTTCTTAGGGGAAAGTAAACTGACTTATGTTCCTCTGACTTCTAGTGAAGTGAAGTGAAGTTGCTCAGTCGTGTCCGACTCTTTGTGACCCCATGGACTGTAGCCTACCAGGCTTCTCCGTCCATGGGATTTCCCAGGCAAGAATACTGGAGTGGGTTACCATTTCCTTCTCCAGGGGATCTTCCCAACCCAGGGATCGAACCCGGGTCTCCCACATTGGAGGCAGGCGCTTTAACCTCTGAGCCACCAGGGAAGCCCCCTAACTTCTAGGGAACCTATTTAAAAATCTCGATGTGTGTGCATTGTGACATTAGAGAAGAATGATGACGCAGACGAGCATCCATTCCTCTGAGCATGTTTTGTTCTCTATAGGTTGGGAATCCACGTGTTGAACTTACCCTCTCAGAACTGCAAGATATGGCAGCTCGGCAGCAACAGCAGATTGAAAACCAGCAGCAGATGTTGGTGGCCAAGGTACGTTACTAAGCAGCGGGGAATGGCCAGCGAGTGTCCTTCCGCACTATTTTAGATTCCGTGGCCGATCAGCGTAAGTAGAACTATACTGCCACAGTGGCAGACAGGGTCCTTCCTCATGGTCTCTCCTGTGATAGTAGGTGCTCACTGTGGCTTCTTGACATTGGGGGGCATTGGGCAAGAGCATCTGACCCTTGACTTGCACACTCAGACCCCAGGACAGGAAGCGGTTGAACTTAACCCAATTGTAGATAAAATTTGGAAAGAAAAGATGCTCTCCATCACCCCCTTCTGTTTCCTCTGGGTGTGTGCTCAGCCGGCGTGGTTGGCATTAGTGTTCTGGAGGAAGCCAGCGACCCTCGATGAGACGCTAGTCATGGGCCCCGAAGACAGTGGCTTCCCCGTACCCCAGCCTGCAGGGACTCTGTCTGGGGCATGGTAGGCACTCACAGTGAACACTGAGGGCTCGATTTGCCACTGAAACTCTGACACAGGATTTGAAACTATTGCCCACCCTTAGTGAAGCCAAAGAAACCAAAATGGAAATGTTGGAGTTTGGAAAAGAGCTTTATTGCAGGGCCGGGCAAGGAGAACAGTTGGCTCATGCTCAAAAAATCCAAACTCACTGATGGTTCTCAGGAATGTATTTTTTTTAATAGGCAAAATTTGAGGTGAAGACTGCAGTGTGTGACTATCTTCTGATAGGTTGGTGGTGAGATAACAGGCTAGTGTCCAGGAGTCTTGTGCTCAGCCTGGAATTACCAGGGGAGCTCAAGATACGTTGTGAAGTGTATCCCCGAGGGCAGCGAGGAGGCAGGCGGAGGGGCCAGGACCCTGTTTCCTGACAGCTCCTGCTTTGTTTCTGCGTTCCCTCAATGCCCTGGTTAGTGACTGTTTGAGTCTGCCTTTTGGACTCAGGGAAGGTGTAGGAGTCTGAAGCCCTTTTCCTATAAACTATAAACCAGAAGGGGGACACAGAAGGGCTTTTGTACCCGGGATGGCCCCACACTGATGGGTTGGTTTCGCAACTGTTCTGAAGAATGGTTTAGTCATGGACTAAAACATCAGACCCATCTCCCATGCCTGCTGAGAAGGATTCTTGGTGTAATGATCGTTTTTTTTTTTTTTTTTTTTAGCAGTTAATAAATAATGTTGTTTTATTTTTTTTTTCATTTTAAACAAACATATGAATTCTTTTTTTTTTTTTAGTTTTTTATTTTTAAAATTTTAAAATCTTTAATTCTTACATGCGTTCCCAAACATGAACCCCCCTCCCACCTCCCTCCCCATAACATCTCTCTGTAATGATCTTAAATGCCCTGACAGTGCTACACAGAGAACGTGCAGACGCCACTGCCCAAGTTCTTACTGACTTCTCTGTAGAGAGATCTTAGCAACCAGATGTCCAGCTCAGCTTATGTTCATGTATTGAATGACCATGTGACTGTCCACACTCGTGTTAATAACAGTTTAAGTTGGACTTGTTTTTGATAGTAGTCTTGCAAAGTTTATTGGATTTTTTAATAATACAAGGATAAAGAACAATTAAAAGCTAAGTAAACTGGAAGATATATTCATTCCGTTAATAATGTTTCTAAGATGAAATGTACATGGTATTATGTCATCATAAGCTTTCCTAATTCTGCTTTTCTTTTTCTCTCCAAATATTGATTCAGGGGTACTGCTGTTGAAAGGAATCATTGATATTTTCAGCATTAACTCAAGTTAATGCGGGTTATTCCATATTTAAGCTCATATTCCCTTCCGTAGGTTGCACGTGTCATGCCTGCAGTGACATTTAAGCCTCTCCTTAGGCATGTTCATGCCTACGGGTAGCGCCACAGGTAGTACTGTTGTCCTGCCGGTGTGCCTTCCCATGAGCGGGTGGAAAACTATGGCAGAGCATCACAGATGCTTGTACTGCAGGACTGTCCTGTTCTTGTTTGATGAGAAAATGTTTGATTCCTTTTGAAGAAGCTAATCCTAAAGAAAACAAGCACTTCTTCCAATGTCCCTGCCACTTAGCAGATTAGAGGTTCATCTCCTTACTAATCACCTTCTCTCTTTTCAGTATAAAATCCGCTGGTCAGTGCTCATTTCCTTTAGGAGGTTAAACAAGGGACCCGTGGAAGCTGCTTTGTAGGTGTAGGAAACCTGTAGCAACAGCAGGAAGCTTGGGCTGCTGGGCTTCACACACAGGGCGGCAATGAGGGGGTGTCCAGCGCTTCTCTAATATTCATGAAGACAGGAGATCCTGTGGATTCCGCTTAAACTGTTTGTAGTGTACAGAAGTGACTGTGCATTTCGATTTTCAAAGCTAGCTATTCTCCTCTCTCGGTAGGAACAGCGTTTACATTTCCTGAAGCAGCAGGAGCGCCGTCAGCAGCAGTCTGTTTCTGAAAATGAAAAGCTTCAGAAACTGAAAGAGCGAGTTGAAGCCCAGGAAAATAAGCTGAAGAAGATCCGTGCCATGAGGGGACAAGTGGACTACAGCAAGATCATGAATGGCAATCTGTGTACGTGCCGTGGCCCAGGGTGCCCACGCTCCCAGGGCGCAGGCCTGGGGAGACAGGCTGCTTCCAGGAGCCTCAGCCATAGGCTGATGCCAGAGCTCGCTCTAGGGAAGCACTGGAGCTCTGCTCTGCCATCTGCAGCTGCCGGGATGCGTGGTGAGATGAGGGGGTCTTCTAAGACCCCCCTCAGTAGTGTTCTAGGGAGTAGTGTTTTAGGGAGACCCGTCTGTTACCGCGCTTGCAGCCACCCTTTGGCTTAAGACTCGGGTCCTCTAAAGACTCAACTCACGAGGGAGGTTCTGTTTTAACTGGACAGCCAGTTTTATCTGTGTGTTAAGCTAAAGCCCACAGATGCTCACTGTGTGTGTGCGCGTGGATTGTCACCTTACTGTTCAGTTCAGTTAGGGCCCACTTTGGCAGGAGTGGAGTTAGTCGCTCGGCCGTGTCGGACACTTTGCGACTCCGTGGGATTCTCCAGGCGAGAATACTGCCGTGGGCAGCAGTTCCCTTCTCCAGGGGGTCTTCCCAACCCAGGAACTGAACTCTGAGCCACCAGGGAAGCTCGGTGCCTGCTTTATGTTACAGTGATGAGCGAGATAGATTTGGGTGCCCGCCCTCACAGAGTGGTATCTTTGGTGCACTGAGCTTCCCAAGTGGCTTGACCAAAGTAGCTTTGGGACAATTGCCCTAATTTAAAGACATTAAGTTTTTAAACATTCCCTGGTGGTCCAGTGGCTGAGACTCCTCGCTCCCAATGCAGGAAGCCTGGGTTCAAGCTCTAGTCAGAGAACTAGATCCCACACGCCATAGTTAAGACCCAGCACAGCCAATGAAATAAGGAATTTCTCCAAAATCAAAATATTCAATAATTCGTGCACACGACTGTCTTCTGAGTAGCCGCGTGCTCCACAGGCTTGTTGAGATATGCTTTGGGTTATGCCCCTTGCGGTTTTCTCTCCAAGGATGATGCAAGAGTTGAGTTAAAGGTGTAGAAATGAAGAAATGTCACCCAAAAAAGAGCAAAATACCGTGAAAAACTCAGTCAACTAATTATGTTTTTTTCTTTACTGATGGAAATTACAGCTGCTGAAATAGAAAGGTTCAGTGCCATGTTCCAGGAAAAGAAGCAGGAGGTACAGACTGCGATTTTAAGAGTTGATCAACTCAGTCAACAATTGGAAGATTTAAAGAAGGGAAAACTGAACGGGTTCCAGCCTTACAATGGCAAGCTGACTGGACCGGCAGCAGTGGAGCTAAAAAGACTGTACCAGGAGCTTCAGGTGACTCCCCTGAGTCTGAGGAATGATTCTGTTAAAACTTCCTCATTTCGGGTGTCCTTTCGGTGTAGGCTGTAAACCTCAGAAATGGAAAATGAATGAATTCTAATTTAATAGTAGGCACCAGATGTATTCAGTACAAAAGCGTGTTTTGAGCAGCTTTGAGCTATAATTCATACAGTTTATGACACACCCATTTAAAGTTTACAAGTAAGTGGTTTTCAGTATCTTCACAGAGTTCTGTGTCCACCACCACAGTCGATTTTAGAGTATCTTCACCACTTGCAAAAGAAACCCCACGCCTCTTCGCCGTCACCCCACAACTCCCTACCCCTCTAGCCTTAGGCAACCATGACTCTACTTTCCGTCTCTCTGGATTTGCCTGTTCTGGAAATTTCATATGAATGGAATCAGGCAGTTGTAGTTCTTTGTGAGGGATTTCTTTCACTTAGCATGTTTTTAGTACAGAAATTTGATATGAATTTAATTGGCAATGTAATGAACAGGTAAAGAACTAAGCTTCAGATAATACCTAAGGCCTTTGTGTAAACTGTATTTTGACAAGATAGATCTCTGTTGTTGAATCCTTGTGTTTGTCAGCATGGGCTGCCTTAACACTGCAGACAGGCCCGTCTCTCCATTCTGGAGACTGGAAGCCCCAGAGCAGAGAGCTGGTAGACTCCGCTCACGGGGGGCGCGGTGGGGGCGGGGCCCTGCTGGCGGCCTTCTTGCTGTGTCCTCGCCTGCTCTGCTTTCTCTCCCTCCTCCTACAACCCCAGCGTGCAGGCCCCAGCCTCCTGACTGATCAGTCGCACGGGGCCAGGGTGGGTCTCGGGAGGACAGTCGTCAGCGGCCCTCAGGAGGTGTTTGTGCTGCAGGTGCTTTGGAGCCAGAAGCGAGCTTTGTGCTTCTGTTAGCACTTGCCAGGAAAAGGGTTCTGTCACTCTACGAAATGGGGATTTTTAGTCACAGGGAGTAAACCGGCTGATGGCTGCCGCTAAGGTCTGTAATATAAATATTACAATATTAAAATGGCATGAAATAAAGTGTTATAAGAATTTTTACTTTTTCTGTTTTTAAGCAGTTGTTAGAAAGTGCAGTTTTTAAGAATTCTTTCGGTGAAATGTGATGAGTGTGTTGTATGTATTTACATGCATTTCTAGCTCTTTGAGTGCAGTCAGACTTAAAAAGCACACGTCGCCTCCTGTTTGGTGCCGGCGTGTGTGCGGGCGCCTGTGTGCGTCTGAAAGAGTTTGACGTGGCAGCGCGCGTCCACCTCCCGTGCACGGTGCACTGTGACGCTTTCTGTTCTCTGCTTCACATTTTTAAAGTTCTGGCTAACCCATTAAAACAGCATAAAAGGGACTTCCTTGGTGGGCCAGTGGCTGAGACTCCAAGCTCCCAGTGCAGAGGGCGTGGGTTCAATCCCTGGTTAGGGAACTAGATCCCACATGCCGCAGTTAGAGTTTGTGTGCAGCAATTTTTAAAAAGTGATACAGGAACATTCAGTTTGGTGTTCGGACTGTCCATGGGTCTCCTGCGTGGGACAGAACCAGACGCCTCTCCCCAGGTCCCTTGGTGTGTCCAGGACGGGCCTCCCACCCCAGCTCCCCAGGACCACAGGCTTCTTTCCCACTGTCATTACAGGCGCTAGTCCTCTGTACGCTCGGAAGACACATTTGCAGATGTCTGCTCTTTTTTTGTTCCGTAAGAAGTACGTTCCGGCTTCATCCATGCTGTACCTGTAAAATATTTAGCATCTGGGATGATGCTTGTATATAAATACACATAAGAACCAAATGTTGCTTTTTTTCTTCTTTTTTTAATCCCCCTAACAATGAGAATTTGACCTTTTAATGAATACAAATCATCAGCATTGTCTTTTCTGTTCCACAGATTCGTAACCAGCTCAACCAGGAGCAGAACTCAAAGCTGCAGCAGCAGAAGGAGCTCCTGAGCAAGCGCAACATGGAGGTGGCCGTGATGGACAAGCGGATCAGCGCGCTGCGGGAGCGGCTTCACGGGAAGACGCTCCAGGCATGTGGGGGAGGGAGTATTTCCGTGAGATGGAACACTGAGAGTGGCTCGCCCTCAGAGTGTGCGTCTTTGCTGTAAGGCCCTCCTGCTGCCCAGCACTGCCGTAGCTGGTAGAACACGAATTGGCCGTAAACCATAAGAAATGACAGTAGAAGAAAGTTCTTGTTCCCAAAGACAGTTGTTTCCTGGAGTGTGGGATCAGGCCAGCCCGTCTGCACCCCAGACTGCTGCTGCTCACCGTGCGCCCTCCCCAGGCGGCTCTGCCTCCCTCCGCTGGGGAGCCCTGGGCCCTGGAGTCCTTGACCTTTTGTGCCTGATGCACTTACTGTGAGCTGAGGGCCGCTGTAAGCTTCTTAGAGGTAACCCATGTGGAAGGGCTTTGTAAACTCTTGAGCAAAGGGCTGTATAAGGAGTTAGTGCTTTTTAAAAATCTTTATTTAGTATTTTGACTTTCAAAGGTAATGAATACTCACTGGAAGAAAGTTAAAACAGTATATGCTATGTCGCTTCAGTCATGTCTGACTCTTTACAGCCCTGTGGACTATAGCCCACCAGGCTCATCTGTCCATGGGATTGTCCAGGCAAGAATACTGCAGTGGGTTGCCGTGCCCTCCCCCAGGGGATCTTCCCAACCCAGGGGTCGAAGCTGTGTCTCTCACGCCTCCTGCATTGGCAGGCGGGTTCTTCACCGCCAGCGCCCCCTGGGAAGCCCCCTGAACAGAACAGAAATGTTTAGGGAGACTTGGACAGCATGCTGGCCTCCTCATTCTCCAGGGATGACACTTGTTAGTGGTGCCAGTCTTTTGCTTAATATAGACAGAAAAGTATTCAGTGTTTAATTGAAAATGGAATTGTAGGAATTACATCATAGCTCAGTTGGTAAAGAATCGCCTGCAATGCAGGAGACCCTGGTTCGATTTCTGGGTTGGGAGGATCAGCTGGAGAAGGGATAGGCTACCCACTCCAGTATTCTTGGGCTTCCCTTGTGGCTCAGCTGGTAAAGAATCCGCCTGCAATGCTGGAGACCTGGGTTCGATCCCTGGGTCAGGAAGATCCCCTGGAGAAGGCAAAGGCTACCCACTCCAGTATTCTGGCCGAGAATCCCATGGATGGTATAGTCCATGGACTCGCAGAGTCGGGCGCGACTGAGCCGCTTTCACTCACTCCCATCATTTGCACTGCTCTGCGGCTGGTCTCTTTCTGTTTAACTGTGACGGGGGTGTATTTCCGGTCAGCACTTCATTCCTTGTGTAACTTCTGGTGGCTCTCTGTGTCCCAGGCCCGTGTCCCCGTTTTCCAGCCCTGCTGTCAGTAGGGCTCCCCGAGTCTTGATGTGACTCCCAGCACTTCATGAGTGTCTGTATCACAGGGAACGTGTGGGGGGATGGGCACTGCTGTGTGGGGCGTCTGGCTGGCCCCATGTTCCCCCAGCGGTGCTTCGGGCTCCGGGGGAGCAGGGCCTCAGTGCAGAGCTGACTGGCCCCGCCCCTCAGCAGTGGAAGGGGAGCGGGGGCCGGCAGCTGGGACAGTGCCCCAGGAGTCCCTCGTCCTCAGTGCACGCTGCTCTGGCAGTGGGCCAGCATCCTTGGGGCAGCTCAGGAGGCGAGGGCTGGGCGTCAGGGGCTCCCCTGGTGGGGTGGGGGAGGCAGCCCAGAGGAGGACAGGTGCCAGGGGCCTCAGCTCAGTGTTCTCAGCTGCAGAGGCTCTTGGCTACAAAGCTGCACTGTTTTCTTTTAACCAGGGTGCCTAGAGGTCAGTGGTTCTCTGAACGCCCTGATTTCAGATAATGGTTCCCTTTTCTCCCAGAGACCATGGGAGAGGAGGCGTGCCCTTGCTCCACACTTGCTTACGTTTCAGTCTTAGTGATGGTGGGCCAGTCCTCTGTTCAACCTGTGTGGAGATGGACCAGTCAGTCACCTCATTGTAAGGAGTTGTTGATGCGGGTGTGGAGACTGGCACCCCCCAGCTCTGGGCAGCTGGCCTACGGCCTGAAGAACCCAGGGAGTTGCTGGTGTTGCAGCCTGAGTCTGAGGCTGTCTGCCCACAAAACTCCCTCTGCTTCCAAGAGCCTCAGTCTTTTCCTCTAGGGCCTTCAACTGATGGGCCGTCCCGGCCACATTATGGAGGGCAATCTGCTTTACTCACAGTCTGTTGATTTAAATGTTAAAAATACCACCACAGCCGCGCCATGTTGATGGGTAAAATTAACCATCCCAAATGGCTATACAGACATTACTGCTTATTGAACCCGATACATCAGGGCATCTCCCTGAAGAGGCTGGTGCTCCTGCAGAGATGCGTCTCCAACCCAAAGGTTTCTGGCACCTTTGAGCAGCTGTCAGAATCATGGACCCTGGGACTTCCCTGGTGGCCCAGCGTTAGGGCTCCACGCTCCCGTGCAGGGGGCCCAGGTCCGATCCTGGTCAGGGAACTGAGCCCGCATGCCACGAGTGAAGGCCCACACGCAGCAACAAAGATAAAGGGTGCTTTTCATCTCGTGGACCGTGTCTCCAGGGGACCAGTGCTCACGCATGTGGGCTTCTGCGAGCAGCTGGAGGAAAGGCATGGGTGTCTCACCTTGAGCCTGTCTGGGGAGCTCTGAGGGTCTGCGTCTCCCGTCAGATCTCTGGTTGGCATGCTTTTGTGGTGGGGCAGTGTCACGAGACCTGTGTCCTTGCTGAGAAGGGCAGAACTGCCTCAGGGAGCTGCTCAGAGTCTTGCCCGTCCAGACCCTGTCACTGTGTCCCACGCGTCTCCTTCAGTCCTGTGACAGCCCTTCCCCCAGCTTTCCAGACAGGGCCGCAGGGGCTCGGAAACGGTCAGTCACTTGCCCGAGGTAGCACAGTGACTGAGTGGGAGAGGCCAGGCCCAGAGCTCAGGCTGGGACGGTGCCTCTCTGCCCGCCCAGGTGTCTCCACTCAGCTCCTGGCCTTTACCACTCCCACCCAGGTCGGTGTTATCAGGGCATCGCCCATACAGGGCTGGGCCAGGGCCCTTTCCGGAGGTCTCACCCTTTCTAGGCGCTGGGCTCCCAGGCTGGTGGAGCTTCCTACGTGTGGCTCGGGTCTGAGCCGTCCGTCATACTAGGCTGACAGTTCTCCTGACTCTTCCTTTCCGTGTTGCAGCTGAGCCGCGTGAACGGCACGTCGTCGCCTCAGTCACCCCTGAGCGCGCCCGGCAGGGTGGCGGCGGTGGGGCCGTATATCCAGGTGCCCAGCACCGGCAGCTGCCCTGCGCCCGGAGACCCAGCGAAGCCCCAGTCCCTCACCGGCGCCTCGAGTGCTGCCCACGGAAGGTCCAAATCTGGTGAGTGGCCCTGGCCCTCTTCCAGGGAGAACAGGGGGCAGGGAGGAGAACTGGGGGGGCAGAGGCCTCAGAAGGGCCCCACCTCACACTCCAGCCCCGGTGAAGTGTCCCTTGAGGCACATCGTCGTCTCAGGCAGCTTTTAGGGAGCTGTGCGCCACCACGGTAACAACAATCCTGAGACCGGAGGGGCCCTCTTTTGGACTCAGCATCCTTAACTCTGGTTTCTGAAAACACAGCTTAGTTAAGACCTGGGTCTCTCCCACCAAGGTTTTCTTTCCCTTGAGGGCACTCGGTGGCCAGCAGGGCGCCTCCCTGCAGCTGGGATGCTGCTCGTCCTCCTGACCCAGCTGCCTCCCCAGAGGCAGAGCCCTGTGGCTCAGGGGTCCCCAAGCTCGGGGCCATGGGCCGGGACTTCCTGTCAGATCAGCGGTGGCATGAGATTAGAAACAAGTGCACAATCAGCGTAATGCACTTGAATCATCTCGAAACCACCTCTTGGCTCCTGGTCCATGGAAACACTGTCTCCCACACACTGGTCCCTGGTGCTGCCAAGGTCGGGGATCGGTGCTGCAGCTGCTCTGCCTTCCCCGCCAGCACGGGCTCCGTCCATCAAAAAGTCCACAAACCATCCCTTTGGCCCTCACCACCCTGAGTTGGCGGTGTGACCAGACTCAGGCCTCCGGCTCCATGCGGTGCATAACCTCCCTGAGGATATGGGGTCCCTGCAGCACCCCGGCTTCCCAGCCGAGCACAGCCCTGGTCTCCGTGGAGAGGCCACACTCCTTTTTCAGAGGAAGACAGCACATTCAGAATGCCCCGTTTGACCCTGATGCATCCGGTGCCGGGTAGGGAGATGTCACGGCAGGGGCTGCCCGTCACGGGGGTCACGGAGCGCAGGTGCAGCTGCCACTCGTCGCTTGCCACAGCAGGACCGCCGGCAGGCCGGGCCTCCATTCTGGGGGCTTCACGGGTGGCGGTCGCTTGCCTGGCACCTGGGCTGAGTGGCCACGCCGCTGGAGGGCCTGGGGCTCGCCCTGACCCCGGCGGGATGAGGCGTCCCTAGCCTTCCTGGGCCACGTGCCCTGGCACAGGTCCCTTCTTGGCCGTGTCTCAGAAGCCACATGGCACACGTAATCTGCATGAGACTTGAGCTGCAGCTTTTATCGAGAAGCTGTTGTTTATCGTTTGACCCACCCGATGGTGAGGGTCGATGATCATCGGGTCCAGTGGCAGGTAATTAGCACAGCCAGGTCCTGCTCAGTTTAAACGCTGCCAGCCCGCCCGAGCTGCTGGTGCCTCGCAGTTCCCTTCTCTTCATGGGCATGCATGTGCTGGTCTGCCTGGCCAGAGCCGCCAGGAGGAGCCCCTCACAGGGGCTGGGAGGCCGTGTCCCCAGGGTTCGGCTGCAGCCCTGCCCCCTCCGTGCTGCAGGGTGAGTGGGCGCAAGGGCCCCATGCCAGCCCACAGCCCGGGTGGAGAGCCTCAGCGAGAAGGCTCCCAGGATACTCTAACGTGCCCTCGGCTGTCCTTCTGGTTCCGTGTCGCACAGATGGCCATGGTCAACCCAGAGCGACCCGTCTGTGGACAGTGTCGGACCTTGACGCCGGGCCTGGCCGTGGCCTATCGCAGCGCCCCGCGAGCCCGTTTGCAAAGCGTATGTCGGCCGGCAGGCCCGCTGGGGAGCTCTGGTGACCCTGCCAAATCTGCAGTCCTTCCAAACTGACAAAGGCTGCTCCCCGCTCAGACCCGACCACCACCTCCCGGGCAGGAGTGGCGCCTAGGAGGGGCCTGACAGGTGTCAGCCCAGAGGGGCTGTTCTGGTTCTGTTTTTACAGAATGAAGATGATTTTCTGAGTTCATTATGAGGCTTTGAGTTCTTGCTTCGTGCAGGAATCTCCCATCACACTTTCAGATGGTTGACCGTTGCTAACAAGAATGAATGGGTCTTTCTTCTTTATCTTCTGCCTCATTCTGAAGAAAGAGTAGTCCTAGTCCCTCTCCAGTGCCTTTGTGTGCCTGATTTCCATGAACTCTCCTGTGGGTCTGCCATCTCAGGAGCGGCTGGCAGCCACGTTTCCTGAGACCCTTAGCGAGGCCAGCCACCTCTCCTGCGTCAGCTCTGTTTGTTGCCCTTTAGCCTGGGGTCTGCTCTCAGTGCATCCCTGGTGAGACTGTGCGTCTGTGGCCCACACGGCCCAGCCTGAGAGCACCAAGGGGCGGCGTGAGAGCGCACACACCTCCAGACGGGGAGCGGCATGGCCCACAGTGAGCAAAGGGGTGGCTTGGCCTGAGGCCTGGGCGTGCTCGCCAGGGCTGGCAGCCGGGCTGGGCTGAGCAGGGAGGCAGCGGGCGCGCAGTGCTGCAGCCACAGGCGGGCTCTGCCTCGGAGGGGCCGCTGCCCGGCGCCCTCTGGCCCTCTCCAGGACGCGCGAGGCCTCCCCCTCACCAGGGGCGGTGTGAGCTGCAGCAGAGCAGCTGTCCGGGAGGGGCGCTGCCAGCCGCCCCTCAGCCACCCCCGCTGTGCTGGCAGGCGGCAGGAGGGTCTGGACAGTGCCCCAGGCGTCCCTTTTCCCCTGCAGTCCAGCCCCTGCCACTGCGGGGAGGCCTGGCCCTCCCTCCCTGAGAGCCAGCCTGTGCCACCAGGGGATGCTTCTGCAGCCTCTCTCAGTTTGGAAAACGCTGTTGAACGGTGTGCCTTTTCGGTGGCTTTCCTGAGAACCTGGGCTCACTGGCTTTCTCATCACTGCAGCGGATTGATGGCCCGCTACTCCAATCACTGGGAACTGTACCGCTCTCCTGTGATCATGAATTATTTTCAGAGGATGGAAATTTCTAACAGACTAAAGCCAAATTTTTCTTCTAATCCCAGAAGTAGTACAAGTCAAACCTGTTAGGAAGTCAAAAGATAGATCTTTTTTACTGCTGCGTGTCACTGTATTTGTGAACAGTGTCTGAAAGCCCTGTGCCAGCCTCGCTTTGCTTGTCGGTGTTGATGTAGTGGGTTTGACTTGTATTTCGATGGGAGCTGAGAATGTCTCTCCAGCCCCCCGGCCCCTCGCCGGGGCTGGCGCATCTGTGTGCTCGGTCGATGAGTCTCTGCGCACCTGAGAGCCCCGTGGGTGCTGGCGAGGCCCCTCGGCAGTCTCTGCGGCTGCCCGTGTGGCTCCATCAGAGCGTGCTGTCTCAGAGGTGATTTTTTTGCTTCTGGCAGAGGGTTATTCTTACATTGCTTCAATTAATTTCAAGAAAAATTTTACTTAAATTCTGTGTTCTTTTCAAGTCAATGATGGAAACTGGCCAACCTTAAAACAGAATTCTAGCTCTTCGGTGAGACCACCGCAGATTGCCAGCGTGGACTGGAAGGACACGAGTGCCGAGGGGCCGCTCAAGCAGGGGCCCGTCTCTAGCCAGCCCATGCCCCTGTCAGCCCTGAGTGCTCCGGAGAAGCTGGTAGGTCATCCGTCTTTGTCCAGAACACAAACAAGCCTGTAGCTGACCACACCTTTCTTCAGCCTTCGTCTTCATCTAAGGGGTATGAGGTGTCATGAGGCAAACTAATCCTGTTAGTGTCCACGTCATACCCAAGTCTGAAGGAGTTCACGGCCCTGAGCACGTGGGCTGGGCGTGCGTGGGAGGCCTGTGGTCAGGATTGTCCCCCTGCTGTGCGACCCTCTCAGCGTGCCGCACCTGCTCACGGGCCCCTTGGAAGGACAGTCCTACTCTGTACTCCTGTGACCAGGGGTGGAAACGTGCTGAGCTTGTCAGAAGCTGACTCTGTGTTCCTCTCTAATATGTTGATTTAGGGCATGGAGACTGGCAAAGTGCCGCCCCCTCTGCCTGGTGTAAGCAAGCCGCTGCCCCCAAGCTATGGGACGTACCCAAGTCCTGCCCCTGTGGGCCCGGGCTCGACCAACTCCCTGGAGAGAAGGAAGGAGGGCAGCTTGCCCAGGCCCAGCGCAGGCCTTCCCGGTCGGCAGAAGCCCGCCCCGCTGCCCCCTGCGGGCGGCCCGCACCAGCCGGGCTCCTCGCAGCAGATTCAGCAGAGGATTTCTGTGCCCCCAAGTCCCACATACCCGCCTGCAGGGCTGCCTGCGTTTCCAGCCGGAGATGGCAAACCCGAACTCCCGCTGACTGTGGCCATTAGGCCCTTCCTGGCTGATAAAGGGTCGAGGCCACAGTCCCCCAGGAAAGGACCCCAGACGGTGAATTCAAGTTCCATATACTCCATGTACCTCCAGCAAGCCACACCACCTAAGAATTACCAGCCGGCCGCGCACGGCACCGCGAATAAGTCGGTTAAAGCAGGTATGGGGGGCGTGTCCTCCTGGGGCTGGGAAATCCTCTTTCAGAAAATGCCAGTCTGTACCCTGAGTTCTGGGCCACAGGCTGTTTAGGGTTAGACTTGATTCCTAGTGACATGTGGCTGTGGGCGTCTATGTGAGCGGGGATAAAGATGACGTTCACAGAGCGGTCCTGCCGGTAGACCCCAGCTCCCTGACTTCCCGTCTGAGCGCCCACCTGCCCACGTTACTCCGGAAATCCAGGCTGTAGAAGGCTGACATCTCAGAATTTGCTCTCTTTTTTTCTCCTGCTTTGTAGTCACTTGTGCAGGACTTATCTAGGAGCTGGTGTCGTGGGGGTCTGCCTGGACCTGATACCCTGGCCCCCTAGCAGTCGCCGAACCAGGCCCCTGGGGTGATATGAGGGAAGGGTTTTGCTGCTTTGGGGTCCTCTCGCAGAGCCCACAGGGACGTAGAGCTCTGGTTTGGGTGCAGGGAAGTCCGCCCTGGTCTCCTGGGGAGGCAGGTGTGAGAACAGAGCTCGGCTCCCGCGTGTGGAGGCTGATGGTGGTTCCTCCTGGGCGGCAGGATCTGGGCCTCAGGGAAGTCTGGGGTCTCCTCAGAGTTCTCCCCTGTGGGCTGCAGGTTCCAGAATCTAGTTTGAGACTCTCCAGGGTCCCCACAGGGGCCCAGGGGGCCCCAGGTGGACATGCCAGCCCTGACCTGCGGCAGGCTCTGGCCTTGGGGACAAGGAACACCAGGGCCACCAGGGCCCTTCCTTCCTGAGGCAGCCTGTGGTCTTTGCCATGTGGCGTAGCCCCAGGGTCACGTGGTTCTCCTCGGCTAGCAAACAGCGAGTGCCTCTTTACAGTCGGTAGGCCACTTCGCAGCCTTTTTCTTTTCTGCATCTGAAAAAGCCCTGATTCCTTACACACCAATCAAGTAGAGAGTCCCCCTCCCCAGGGAAGAGTTGGCGGGTTCCCGTGGCTTTCCTGCGGCCTCTGAGCGCTAGGCTTGTCTCCCCAGTATACGGGAAGCCGGTTCTGCCGTCGGGCTCCACGTCCCCGTCCCCGCTGCCCTTCCTCCACGGCTCGCTGGCCCCAGGTGCCGCGCAGCCCCCGCCTCCCGGGGAGAGCACCGAGAAGGAGCCAGAGCCCGAAAGCCCTGCGCCGCCTGGGGACGGGGCCGTGGAGAGCCTGCCGCGGCCGCTCAGCCCCACCAAGCTGACGCCCATCGTGCACTCGCCGCTGCGCTACCAGAGCGACGCCGACCTGGAGGCCCTGCGCAGGAAGCTGGCCAACGCGCCGCGGCCCCTGAAGAAGCGCAGCTCCATCACAGAGCCCGAGGGTCCTGCTGGGCCCAACATCCAGAAGCTGCTGTACCAGCGTTTCAACACGCTGGCTGGCGGCATGGAGGGCGCCCCCTTCTACCAGCCCAGCCCCTCGCAGGACTTCCTGGGCTCCTTGGCTGATGTGGACAATGGGAACGCCACTGCCAACGGGAACCTGGGCGAGGCCGGCCCCGCCCCGCCCACCGCCCCGCTCCCCGTAGAGCCCCCCCCAGCCTCCGACGCCAACGACAACCGGCTCCCTTCCCCTGAACCCGAGGGCCTGCTCTGTCCTCCGAACACCCGCCAGATGGCTGAGCCGGCCGAGGATGACAACAACAACGTGGCCACAGCCCCGTCCACCGAGCAGGTCCCCAGCCCTGGGGCTGAGGCCCCCTCTCCAGGGGAGGAGCAGGCGCCCCCAGCTGTGCCACTGTCCTCGGCCTCTACGGTGGGTGTCGCCCTAGACCAGAGCACCGGCTTCCTGGCCAGCCAACCAGAGCTGGTCGGGGACACACCTGGGTCGGGTGGTGCCGGGCAGTGGAGCCAGCCTCGCCCTGGGGGCCCAAGGGTTCCTGAGGAAAGGGGGCGTCGCTGGGATCAGGGCAGGCAGCTAGGGGAGGAGACCCTTCTAGACAAGAGCACTGGGGGGAGAGTGGTGCTGAAGGAGCAGAGGGAGGGGGGAGCCTCTTGCCCTGAGCCCCTTGGCAGGGCAGGGGCAGTTCAGCTCTGAGGTCCCCCTCGCTGCCTCCCTCGGGCACCTGCAGGGACAGCCCAGCCCCCAAGGCAGAGCCACCCGTGAGAGCCAGGCGCAGGCTGGTCTGCAGGGCCCCCTTCTTGCTCACTGGGGCTGCAGGCGGAGGCGCTGCGGGTACAGCTCCGCCTCAGGCTCTAGGGACCCCTCCTCCTGCCTCCTCTCTTCCGCTCCCAGCCTGCTTGCGTGGGGTCGCTTTGAAATGCAAAGCACGCTTCCTCCCCATAGAGCAAGCGGACCAACCTGAAGAAGCCCAACTCAGAACGGACGGGGCATGGCTTGCGGGTCCGTTTCAACCCACTGGCACTGCTCCTGGACGCATCTCTGGAGGGCGAGTTCGACCTGGTGCAGAGGGTCATCTACGAGGTGAGCGCATGCCTGTGTGGGGCGGCGGCCCCGGCGGCGGCCGGCGGGGCTCACGCGCCGTGTCCCGTGTCGTAGGTGGAGGACCCCAGCAAGCCCAACGACGAGGGCATCACCCCCCTGCATAACGCCGTCTGCGCCGGCCACCACCACATCGTGCGGTTCCTGCTGGACTTCGGGGTCAACGTGAACGCCGCCGACAGTGACGGCTGGTGAGGCCCCGGGGTGGGTGGGGGCAGAGGAGGGAAGGAGACAGGACGGCCGCACCGGGGCCGCGCCTCCTCCCAGCCACCTCCGTCCTCGCGCTGGGTTTGCCAGAGGCGCTGCTGTGATCACGCCTGTCACACGGCTGACCACGGAACCGTTTGTTCTCAAGCGGCCAGAAAGCCTGTGTGGAGGGACCCGTGCCGTTGACTGTGAGCCTCAGGCCGCGGTCTTCGCCACCGCCTGTGAACATCTGTTTCTTTATATTGTGGTAACATACAGCCGTTACCATCACAGCTGCTGTGAGGGCGTGTTCATGTCACACCACGAACACGCAGTTTACAGGTTGCTTCTTGGTCCACTCACCACCCAGCCTTTTGAGGTGTGGGTGTGGTGTGGGGGGGGCGGTGTGTGTGTGTGTGTATGGTCTGTGTGTCCGTCGTAAAAGTGGGAGTAGAATCAGGCCCCTGCAAAGGCAGCAACACAGCAGCTGGCTGGGCGGTGAGTGCGCACCCTGCAGGCCGCCTGGGACCCGGGCCACCGGCAGGGCGTGAGGCCTCCCTGTGTCCCCCCAGGACACCCCTGCACTGTGCCGCCTCTTGCAACAGCGTCCACCTCTGCAAGCAGCTGGTGGAGAGCGGCGCTGCCATCTTTGCCTCCACCATCAGCGACATCGAGACGGCCGCGGACAAGTGCGAGGAGATGGAGGAGGGCTACATCCAGTGCTCCCAGTTTCTATACGGTAGGGGCGTGGGCACACGCCCTTGGGCGCCGTTCCTGGGCCACGGTGGGCGTGCGCCATGCCACTGCCTGGCCCGAGAGAAGCCCCGAGTTCACCCTTGGGGAAGCCCAGTCTGTCTCCTGGGACCAGAGGTCACCCCAGCCCTTGGGCTCATCCCTGAAGACCTGTCACATCTTATGGTCAGGATTCCATACCAGGTTGCTCAAAACAAAGTCTTCCCCTCTCTGTCAGATGCTCTCTGTGGGCGGCCAGGATGCCCTGGGCACGCAGCCAGAGCGAGGCCTTGAGGGCGGTGTCCCGGGTGGGCTCAGTCCCCACTCTGTGGACAGTGATGCACAGAAGGGCAGTGCCCCAGGCCCAGTCCCCAGGGCAGGGGGCGGGGGACGCCTGTGCTGGGGGGCGGTGGCCGGCCGTTCTGGTGGAGTATGCGTCCCACCCCCGAGAGCAGCACACAGGCCTTCAGTCGTGGGCTTGTGGGTTGTAAGTTTCACCCTAAGAAACACCACCTTTTCTTCTCCCTGGAGAAGGGCATGGTGGCCTGCTCCAGTGTTCTTGCCTGGAGAATCCCGTGGACAGAGGAGCCTGGTGGGCCAAGTTACTTAGGGTTGCAGAGTCGGACACGACTGAAGCAACTTAGCATGAATGCACCTTTGCTTCTGGACATGAAGCTTCTGCTGCGGGCCTCTTGCTGGGACACGGAAGGGACTCGTGGCGTTATGGGGGGGGAGGGGTGGCAGCCGGCCCAGCCTCTAAGCGCTCTGCTGTGGCCCCAGCGGGCTGCCCGAGGCCAGCGGCGTCTCCGAGCCTGGCGCGGGCCGGCCCTCAGCAGCCGGCCCTGCAGACCTGACTGTCGGCTCTCCTGTCCCAGGCGTGCAGGAGAAGCTGGGCGTGATGAACAAAGGGGTGGTGTACGCCCTGTGGGCCTACGAGGCCCAGAACAGCGACGAGCTGTCCTTCCGCGAAGGGGACGCGCTCACCATTCTGCGGCGCAAGGACGAGGTCGAGACCGACTGGTGGTGGGCTCGCCTCGGGGACCGGGAGGGCTACGTGCCCAGGAACCTGCTGGGGGTAAGGCGGAGGTGGAGCCCTCCTACTGCCGGGGGCGGGGCCCTCCTACTTCCGGGGGTGGGGGGGGCCGGCTCAGACCCCACCCCGGGGGCAAGACTGCCTTTCTCCGTGCTTCCTGGGAAACGCGGGGAGCGGGGACATCTGCTCTGGGGGAGGCCTGTGGGGAGGCTGGAGCCCCTCGATGGGGGCTGCTCCCTCGTGAGCTGCTCCCGGGGCCTGAGGCTGCGCCCTCTGCAGCGATGGCCCGTCAGGCCCTGGGCCTCCCTCTGCCCTCTGCCCCACGCCCAGTGGGCTGGCAGCTGCTGTCGCCCTGCCAGGCACCTTTGGGGGCCTTACAGACAGTACCGGTATCTTAGGCGGTCCCGAGTGCCCTGAGAGAAAAAGGCACGGGGCCTCTGGGTGTTAGGGGGGTGTCTCCAGAGGGCGGCCTCTGAGCGTCAGCCTGGCCTTGGCACAGGGCCCCTGCCCAGCGGTTGTCCCCTCGTCCTAAGCCCTGTCCATTGCCTCCCAGTTGTATCCGCGGATCAAACCCCGACAGCGGACGCTGGCCTGAGCGCCCCCTGCAGCACCGCACAGGTCCGCCGGCGGCGGGGAGCGGCTCGGGCTGACTCAGCCATCTCCCGGAAGTGGACGCTGGACGCAGCTTCAGGGGCTCCCGCAGCAGACCGTTTCCGCGGTGTGAGGGCCCCCGGGTGAGGGTCTGCCCTCGGCTCAGAGAGAGGCCTTCACCTCCAAGGAGACTGAATTTTGCTAATTACTGTAAATCCAAATAAATACCCAGCTTTCTAAACCACCACCCTTGTTGCCAGTAAGAAGCCCTGTCGTTGACCCCCGATTGGTTGCCGATGAAGACGATGCTCTTACGGACGTGGGCCCCAAGGCCCCCTCGCCCCCGGCATTGCCCCAGCCTCCCCAGAGAGCCTGCCCGCTGTGAGGTGTGCCCCTCGCTGGAGCCCGCCCTCCTGTCCCCTGGAAGTCAGAAGCCCGGCGCCGTCCTCGCGTGCATTTCTTCTCACCAAAGGAGCCCTGTGTGGAGGCCTGTCTAGCGGCGGGGGGTCTGAGGTGTGGGCTCCTTTCCCGTTCCAGGCCTCGGTCTAGGTCACCAACAGGCCACAGGCACAAGGAACCTTAGGACCAAGTGACACCACCGGGTCAGAAGTTCCAACACGGCGCCGCCTTCCTGCAGCCTCCCGATGCCCCAGCGCCCTTGCCATTCCCGGCACTGAAGGCCTGGGCGGGGGGCGGGTGGATGGGAGACGCCCGCCAGTGCGTCTCAGGGCAGGGCCCAGACTCCCCGGTCCCTCTGCCCCGGTTCCAGACTTATCCCCGGTCCCTCTGTCCCGGTTCCAGACTTACAGTGAGGCGCTTCCCCGAGGTTTGAACTGTACGTACAGGCTTTTATATACCAAAAGTATTTTTTGACTAAACCACTCGAAACTATCAGAACCATGTTGGAAATTTTTTTTTTTTCTCATTAAAGTCCAGGCCCTGAGCTTTATTTTCCATGTACGAGTCTCGTGTGTAATTTACGTATAGACATGTATATATCCTTGGGGCACCGATTGTACACAGCGTGCTCACGAGAAAGGAGCACCCGCGGGCAGCCCGTGCTGAGGCTGTGTGCATGCACGCAATAAACCGCTGTCTCTCACAGGCGGCTTCGAGTCTTGTGTTCTGGAGCCGGAGCTGAGCTGAGCGGGAAGCTCGGGTTGTCTGGACACAGAGAGGCAAGGCCTGACCCTTACTTTCAAAATAAGTTTTAATTGTAAGCTTTATATACAAATTGTTGTACAGTTATTTTAAAGTGAAAAGTAGAAAAGGTAAAGCCTGCTCCCTCCCCGGTGAAGCATCAAAGGTTTGCTCGTGGCCCTGGGTTAGTGACATGCTGAGCGGGCAGTGTGAGAAGCGCACCAGGTCAAATCAGGCCAGGTGACCGCTGCCCGGATCACATCTGTGGAAGAACCAGTGGACCAGAACCAGGGTACCAGAACCTTCTAGTAAACATGGGCACTCGTAAAAACAAGGCAGAGAGCATTAGCAGTAGTGTAGCTCAGCCTCTCCCTCGCAGTTAGGGATCACCAAGTGACAGGTTCTAAAGCGTGAATGGCTGGAGCGTTGGCCGGTGTGTGCATACTGCACTAGGCAGGCTCCGAGGGCTCGGCGGCGGCTCCAGCGCTTGCAGGGTCAGTCGTGCCTGTGCGCCTGTGAGCAGGTGCTGCTGCCCCAAGCGGACCGTCCAGCCCGCGTGGGGTTACTGGTCCCGAGCCTCGTGGAGGAGCTTGGCCGCCTGCAAAGTGACCAGAAAGGCGTGTGCCTGGCTCAGGCGGAAGGAGGCCCCTCGGCTGGGCGGGGGAGGAGCGTGGAACAGGAGGTACCTTGTGCATGGCCGCCAGCCACGCCGTCGCCTGCCTCCTGCTGCCCTCGGCGTCCTCGCCGGCTGTCAGCATGAGCTGCGTCAGCCCCTCCGCCCCCGGGGTCGTGTACTGCAGGGTCATGCCTGTGGCCCTCGCGTTGCCTCCTGGAGTGGGAACAAGGTAAGGATGCCCCGAGCGGCCTTGAACACCAGGGTGTCAGCAGCCCCAAAGCAGCGGCCCGGGCGCCCCTCCCTGGCCCTGGTGCTGGCCTCTCAGGGGGCCTGTGTCAGGGCAGCGGCTGCCTGGTGGCCGACCCTGAGCTCACAGGGTGGGCAGGAGCCCGGGTCAAACACTCGCACCCCATGGCTAAGACCCTGCGCCAGGCTACACCTGCCTGTCGTGCTGGCCTCACACCCACCCCACCGCTGGGCGCCAGGGTCAAAGTGGAGGAGCCAGGCCACCGCAGGACACGAGCTCCTGGACGGCTGTCTTTGGGGGACCGCCTGACGCCAGTCCCCGCAGCTCAGAACCCAGCCCGAAGTGCCATGCCTCCAAGGCTTTCACAAGCCGCGGTCCCAGCTGTGTCAGCCGGCTTACCCCGGCCTGGGCTCTCTGAAGGGGCGCCACCCTCACCCCCACCCCCGCTCTGGGGCAGCCCCCTGCCTTCTGCCCACCACCTGCTCCTGGAAGGGGGCTTTCCCGATTCCTGGGACTGTTGAATTTTGAGAGCCTGTAGCCGGCAGGGCTGAATCGACGTTCAGCCCGACCCTGGACAGAAAATGGGCGACCCTGCTGCGGACAGCGCAGGCGCGGGGACCCTCCCTGCCCTCCCCCGCCCCGCGCACCTCCGCTCCGGAACACGGTTCTGGGCACGGACTGACCGGTTCCAGGAAACCGGGCAGAGCAGGGCTCCCTGCGCCCCCGGAGCCGCCACAAGGGGGCGCGGCGCCAGCAGCCCCGGCCCCGGCCCCGGGGAAGCCCGCCCCCCAAGCGGCCGCCACCCGCTCCCGTTCCTCCCCAGGCCGGGCCCGGCGGACACTGGCCGCGGAGCAGGGCTCCCCCTCAGGAGAGGACGGCCGAGCCCAGGGACAGACGGCTTCACGGTTTGGCCGCCTCAGGCCCGAGTGTGTCACGGGGAGCCCCCCTCCCCGCCCCGCAGACACGCTGACCTTCGGCGGCGGGCCGGCTGGCGGGGAGGCTGGTGTGAGAGAGACTGTCTACGTCCGGCAGGCAGGCAGAAGAGGACAGCAAGGCCGGTCAGAAATCAGAGAGAGGGCTCGGGTCAGCCTCCGCGCTCGGACCCGAGGCCCAGGAGTGGGGTTCAGGGCAGAGGGCCGGGCCGGGCCGAGCTCCCCGAGGAGGCCCGTCTCCGCAGACCCTGGGGGGCGGCGGCGATGGGAGCCCCACTGCAGGCCCTGGGGAGCCAGGTGATGCCAGCCACGAGGGACGGGACGGAAGAGCGCGGAGCGCACGTCCAGGGAACCTCCTCTCGGCCTCACACGCCCGCGAGCGGAGCCCCGGAGCCCCCGGGCCCGCGGCGCCTACCTCCGGGAGGGAGGCCCTCCGTGAGCATCTGCACGGCGGCGATGCGCGCCACCTCCACCTCGCGGTGATCGTCCCCGTCCCCGTCCAGAAGCAGGAACCTGCAACAGACAGAGGCGTCCGTGCCACGGCCCTCCGAGGCTCCGGGCGCCCAGTGCCAGGCGGAAGCGCCCGCCCTCACCTCTGGTTGCTGGAAAGACGGCAGACCATCGTGTCCGGCTTCTCGGAGTTACCGAAAGTCACGAGGAAGGTGGCGCCTGCGGAGGGGACCAGACGTGAGCACGCGGCAGCTCCCGCGCCGCCCTCTCCAGGCCAGGGACACGCGCAGAGGACAGAAAGGAGCGAGGCGGCGGCGGGAAGGGTGTGACGGGGTCGGGGTGCAACGCCGGAGGCCAGAAGCGCCGCCTGGGGCTCCCCCAGGCCCGGATCGCAGGGCGCAGACCCGCCCCCAGGGAACCCCCAGGGCAGCCCGGCCCGCTGCTGCCAGGCGGGCCTGCGGGCGGGGGGTCGGGGAGAGGGCTGCCAGGTCCTGGGGGCTCCGCCCGCCCGGAGCCCCGAGGCGGCTGGGACCACACCCGGCGGAGTCCCACCCACCGACCCCGCCCGCCCGGCGCTCACCGCTCAGCAGCAGCTTGAGCTGCCGGTCGTAGAAGTCGGCCTCGCGCCGCGACACCGGCGCGCACCCGGCGCACTGCCGCACCGGGTCCACGAAGCACATGCGCCGCAGCGCCACCTTCTGGCCGCAGCACTTGTCGCAGAAGCACTTCCCGCACCGGCGGCAGTGGTGCTGGGGACGCGGGCACCGGCGTGAGCACCCCGCAGACAGACCGCGGGCACCAGCGGCCGCCGCAACGCCTCCAGGGACCCCCCCACACACCGCACCGGGGCCGCCCTCCTGCCCCGCCCAGCTCACCTTCCTGGTGAGAAAGTCAAACTTGGTGTCACACTGCATGCATCTCGGGCACTAGGAGACAAGGGGACAGGGGTCAGGCCGCGCGGCCCGGCCGGCCGCCCGCACCCAGGGCCGGCCAGGAGACACCGCAGCGGCGCGGCGGCCAGCCGGCGGAGGTGGTGCCAGGCCCAGCCGCCCAGGGCTCGGGAGGGGAGCCTGGGGACAGTGCTCCCGGGACCGGCCTGGAGACGGCCACGTCGTCACCCAGCCACAACCACAGGAGCGCCCAGACGGGTCGCCTGGCAGTGGGGACGGGCTGCCCCCACGTGGCAAGGCCCGGCCTCTGCAGTGGGAAAGCCGCTCACTCCAAAGATGGGGGACGGGAAATGCCGCCACCGGGCAGGGGGCCAGGCGCCCTGACCGTGTGACCCTCGCCTAACCCGCCCCCCGTGGGTCCTGGCCAGCAGGACCAACCCTGCCGTCCTCTGCCGGCTTCACTCGGGGCAGCCAGAACCCAGGCGGGCTCTGCTCCTGCTCCCAAGACAGGGCTTGACCGTGACACCCGCACCCCTCCCCCCAGACCCAACTCAGGGCCGCCGGCCCACCATTCCCAGTCGGCCTTCTCCAGGGGTGGGTGGTAGGCAAGGCCAGTCTGCAGATGCCCCCTGCCACAGGCTGCCAGGACCCTGCGCTGAGCGCCCGACTAAGCTTTACGTGATCCCGTGATGTTTTCTTGTTTTCTCTTTGTTCTTCAGCGGCTTTCCCGGGACACAGGGCCTGGCCCTCCAGAATCACCCGCAGAGTGCCCACCTCGGGCACGAGCTGGCGAATCCCAGGGCTGCTGCCCCCACCAGCCCCGCCACTGCCTCTCCCCGTCACTTCTGGAACCTTCTGTGTTTGGCACTCAGGCCTCCACCTGGGGCAGGGCCTCTGTGTGCCACACTCTCCCATGACCTCACACATCCGCCCGCCGCAGAGTCCGCGGGATGAGGGTGCAGTCGTGGAGGCTGACCCTGCTCCCCCCTTGCCAGGAGGCTCATGTCTGAGCAACTGAGAGAGCAAGTTCTAAACTAAGACCACAGCAGAAGGTAAAATACACTCCCTGAAAAATATTAGTGAGCTAGACATTTTGTATTAGTCTAAATAAACCAATGAGGTTATTCAGAAAACAGATTTTTAAATAAGGTAATTTTCCTACGGATTATATAAGAGAAAAGAAGCTTTTAAAATTATGAAGAGAATGATTTGACATGAAAATAAAGTTAAATGAATAAGAGTAGCGGATGAAGACATGAGTCAAGAATTCATACCTGGTCTGAGACCAGCTACACCGAAAGGAGACGCCAGCCCAGGCTGGGGCCCAGCTCTGCGGCCTGAGCAGCTGACTGGACCCAGAGGAGAGGCCCCGGGGTGGGGGACCGCCATCCGAGGAGACGTCCGAAAACCAGGGACCAGCAGCCTGCCCCCTGTCCCCCCCGCGAGGCCAAAGGCCCTGGAGTCACCTGCCCCTGAGGCCACGCACCAGGTCTGTCCCCACAGCGCCCCCGGGGGCGGGGGGGGCTGCAGTCTCACAGGGGAGAAGCTCGGTGAGCCGAGACACACACTTGTGCACACACAGACACACACAGATGCACGGGCAAGCGGCCACTGCCGGATCCTCCCTGGGCTGCGCCCCCCCCAGGTCAACATCGAGCCGCCAGCCACCTTCAGGGCCCCTGTGCTGCCCCCCAGGACTCTTACCCCACAGACGGGGGAGGGAGCCGGTGGTAAGGGGCAGGGGTCTCCACAGATCCCCACGAGAGGACGGGGTGGGGGGCCAGGGGTCAGAGCCGGGCAGCCCCGACCAGTCCCCTCGCTGCTCCAGGAAGCCAGCAGCTGACTGGCGCCCACCCTGCTGATGCAGGAGACTTCCGACAACGCGGGGGGTAAGTGAGGCGACAAGGAAGATAAAGGAAGAAACCAGAAAGGCCCACAGGAAGCCAGGCCGGAACAGAGGAGGCCTTCGGGGACTGTGGGCCGCCCCTCGGCAGCCCAGCGCAGAGGCCCTGGTGGACTGCTCGGAGACGGCAGTCTGTGCCGACCGGCTGCCCCGGGAGCCCTGGGGTGCTCAGGGGGCCCCTTCAAAGCGCAATAAAGACAGAGACTGGAGAGGTTCAAGGAAAGCTTCGAGAGAAGCGACAGGGAAGGATGGAGCCTTAGGACGGCGGCCCTCTGAGGCTGGAGCGACAGGACCGCCGCCCACACTGTCCTCCCAGATGCCAGGCTCCCACAGGAGAGCTTCTCAGGCTCCTCAAGAAGTAAATCATATAGGTAAGTTTCAAAGTTACATGTATTAAAGCATCTTTGTTGAAAAGCAACCATTTTTAAAGAGTAAAAAAACTCCGACAAATATAAAGTAAACCCATGTCAAAGATTTAACTCAATTAACTGAGGCAAGCAATGAAATATTAAAAAAACAAGCTCACAGGGAAATCTGAGGCGCAGACCCACAGCAGCCGCAGGGACGAGGTGGGCCTGACAGCTCGGCTGACGGGGCGGGGCTGAGGAGAGGCCCGGGCCCCTCCCAGGACGGCCGCCTCTGCTGCAGGGCCCGGAGGCCGAGGGCAGCTCCTGAGTGAGCGGGCGGGCCTGCAGGGCCTCGCCCCCGCCACGAGGGACCCACCCGGGATCCCGGAGGCCAGAGACGGGGACCCCTCGGGCAGTGTTCTCGGAAAGCGTCCTGCAAAGAGCCCCCTCCTCACGTGCCCTGGAGGAGACGCACAGACAGCCCGGCCACCCTCCACAAGCCGGACGGGCCGCAGGCGGGGCCCCCGGGCCTGCTTGTCCCCTCCCTGACCCACATGCGCACGAACCTCACTTGAGCAACGCTCATTCATCCCTCCTTCCTTCAGGCCCTTGAACTCTGACCCACCTCTTGGCCTGAGACAGTCCAGGGGTGATGCGCCCGGCCCACGGTCAGATCACACCAGCCGCCCCCGCCTGCCCCTCCCACCCTGCTCCCCAAAGCCTGGGCTGCGCCCCCATGGAGAAGCCCCCTGCCGTCTGCCCCTGGACAGCCTGCAGATCCCTTGGTTGGAACCACCCCACAACGGCCCTCTGAAACACAGTCTCTCCCCACCCAAGCCCACCTTCGCTTCTTGTTTGACACACCTGTGTCCCCCGTTCGCCTCTGCAGACGTCAAGACTACTACTATCTGCTCGAACCACCGCACAACTGCACTCGTCTCACATGCTAGCAAAGCAACACTCAGAATCCTCCAAGCCAGGCTTCAACAGTACATGACTCTGAACTTCCAGATGTTCAAGATGGATTTAGAAAAGGCAGAGGAACCAGGGGTCAAATTGCCAACATCCACTGGATCATGGAAAAAGCAAGAGATCCAGAAAAACATATTTTTGCTTTACTGACTATGCCAAAGCCTTTGATTGTGTGGATCACAACAAACTGTGGAAAATTCTGAAAGAGATGGGAAGGCCAGACCACCTGACCTGCCTCCTGAGAAATCTGTATGCAGGTCAAGAAGCAACAGTTAGAACCGGCACAGAACAATGGACTGGTTCCAAATTGGGAAAAGAGTACATCAAGGCTGTATATTGTCACCCTGCTCATTTAACTTACAGGCAGAGTACATCATGCGAAATTCCAGGTTGGATGAAGCATAAGCTGGAATCCAGATTGCCAGGAGAAATATCAAGAACCTCAGATATGCAGATGACACCACCCTTATGGCAGAAAGTGAAGAGAAACTAAAGAGCCTGTTGATGAAAGTGAGAGAGGAGAGTGAAAAGGTTGGCTTAAAGCTCAACATTCAGAAAACGAAGATCACGGCATCCGGTCCCATCACTTCATGGGAAATAGATGGGGAAACAGTGGAAACAGTGACAGACTTCATTTTGGGGGGGGGGGAGCTCCAAACTCACTGCAGATGGTGACTGCAGCCATAATGCTTACTCCTTGGAAGGAAAGTTATGACCAACCTAGACAGCATATTAAAAAGCAGAGACATTACTTTGCCAACAAAGGTTCATTTGGTCAAAGCTACGGTTTTTCCAGTGGTCATGTATGGATGTGAGAGTTGGACTATAAAGAGAGCTGAGCGCCAAAGAATTGATGCTTTTGAGCTGTGGTGTTGAAGACTCTTGAGAGTCGCTTGGACTGCAAGGAGATCCAACCAGTCCATCCTAAAGGAGATCAGTCCTGAATATTCATTGGAAGGACTGATGCTGAAGCTGAAACTCCAATACTGTGGCCGCCTGATGCGAAGAGCTGACTCATTTGAAAAGACCCTGATGCTGGGAAAGATTGAAGGCAGAAGGGGACGACAGAGGATGAGATGGTTGGATGGCATCACCAATTCAATGGACATGAGTTTGAGCAAGCTCCGGGAGCTGGTGATGGACGGGGAGGCCTGGCGTGCTGCGGTCCATGGGGCCACAAAGAGCTGGACACGAATGAGAGGCAGAGCTGACATCGAAACAATAGTACGGAGCCACCGGCGCTGCCGCCACACCCAGCACCCAGGACGGCAGGAAAGGGCATGTGTGCACGGCTCAGAGCAGTCTCCGACGGCTGCACACCCACTCTCCTTGCTGGGGGACACGCGGATACAGTCACAGGAGGCCCGAGCTAGGCCCAGGCCTCCTCCCGCTCCCCCCATGTCCCAGCACTGCCCCCCCAACCTCACAAGCTCTTGGAGGCACATAGAAGAGCGAGTCCGTTATTTCTGGGGGCAGGAACCCCTCTGAGAAGCCAAGAGTCACAGATAACGCACAGCCCCAGGTTCTCCAGCATCTATAAGGGGAGGCCCCGTGGGCCGAGCACCAAGTCAACAGTCGACAGACCCCAAGGAACGATGGGCCTGTCACTCCACACACGACTGGACTCTCGTCCCCGTGAGGCCGAGTGGAGGCGGGTGAAGCGGGACAGCATGTCCCCCCCACGCTCTCCCTACACCCTCCCCTGTTTGTGTTCCAAACCACAAACACACCGGGATCGTGGCCCCGGAAGCACAGGGTGGGCTGAGCGCCGCTGAGCCGGGAGGGCAGCAGGGGAACCCCCACCTCCCCCGAGCTGCCTCAGATCAGATCGAAGCCAGCCTCCATCAGACTCTCCCAGCCCGCGCTGCCCCACCCCAGCCAGCTCTCCTCCAGAACACTCCCCTCGGCCACTGCAGACGGGGCCCCTGCCCAGTACATGTCAACACACACTTCCTCAAACTCGGGTCACTGCCCGTGGGAGGCCTCCTCCCCTCCTCAGAGCTCCCTCCGCCTTCTTTGGCTGTTGAGACGGCAAACGGGTGTGTTTCTGGAGAGCACGAGAAACTTCCACTGGGGAGGGCGCGCCAAGGGGGACAGCACCTCTGCCTGACTCCTCCACTTTTCCCGGGAGCCTGCAGACCCCAGGCTAGGCCCCCACGCCCCACTGCTCTGAGAGGACACCCGAGGCAGCGACGGGGTCATTTCAGGAAAGAACAAAGGGCCCGGAAGACGGACAGTGGGGCCCCAGAGCGAACTCAAGAGCCAAAGTGCAGGGCGGCCAGGCGGCTCCCACTCACACACCGTCCTTGCTGTGAGCATTTCATGGGGATCAGTCAGGGAAGAAATGTCTAAAATGGCCCTCGGGGACAGCACCAGAGGCTGACTCGCTGGCCTGGGCTGAGCGGGTGGAGATGCTCTGGGCCCCGGGACTGGCCCGTCCTGGCTCCGCCCCCCACGGTGGAGACGATCAATCCGGCTGGACCTCGGCCCCTTCACCTGCCGCCTCCCAGGCCAGGCGGTGCTGCTGTGACTTCCCTCTGAGCCGTAATGACACCCGCCAGGCTCCCTCGCCGATTCAGTTAAACGAGCTCCCGGACACGCGCTGGCTTAGAGAATGAGAGCTGTGATGGTACCCTCTTCTTTCTTTAACCACCTTTCAGCGGCACTAACCAAGCGGACCGTGTGAGGAAAAGCACATTCCGCGAGTTCAGAGCCTACAAGCACCCGGAGGACAAACGCAGAAAGGGAAGAGAGAAACTGGGGCGACGAGAGGCCCAAGAGGGGACGACCCGGCCCAGGGACCCCCGCGGCCCAGGGACCCCCGCGGCCCTCGCCCAACGCCCTGCCCTCTTGGAGCGCCGCGGGCTGGGCTCGGTGACCAGGGGGCGGAGGGAATGAACCCTCCCCCCGCCCTCCCAGCGGGCCAACCGGCCCTCCCTAGCTTCTGAGCTCTCCCGTGCCTGGAAAACACCCGATCGCATTCCTCCCGTACCTCCCCACCCTTCCCTGCGGAAAACCTGCCACCGCGATTCCCGGGGCAGGGAGGAAAAGCGGTCAGCTAGAACACGAGGGGCTGTAACTTAAAGCTTGTTTCCAAAGCGTGGTCTTTTCCCGTCTCTTAGACGCTCGAGATTGACAGGAACGCACCAGGCTTCTCCGCCAGCCTTCGCACAGCTTAAGGGATCCGGTCCAAACTCCTGAGCGCAGCACACAAGGGCACAGGGGTGCCGCCCCGCCTCTGCGGGAGCAGGTGCGACTCCCCAGGCAGGACGCCCTGCAGACACGCCGCCTGGCGACGCCCGCTCGCACCCAGCACCCCCCAGCACCGCAGGCCACGGCGAGGGCCCTGCCCGAGCGCCGATCGCAGAGAAACGCTGCCCCCCCGCCCCCGGTCCCCGCGCGGGGAGAGGGTGGCAACTGTCAGAAAAGTTCCAGCCCAGCAGCTCGACCGCGGGAGGCGGCCGGTCCACAGACGACGGCGCAGGGGTCAGGGCCCGGGCGGAATCACGGAGGGATGTCGGGGTGGGGGGGCCGCGCACCCGCGAAAAGGGCCAGGCGGAGCGCCCGGGCGGGGGTGGAGCCGGGAGTCCGTCGGGGCGGTCCGCCGGGGCCGGGGGCGCGGGGAGCCGAGGGCGGGGCGCACTGCGCGGGCCCGGGGAGTCGGCGCGGACTCCAGGAGGGCCGGGGGAGCGGCCGGGGTCCCGGGGCTGGCGGGCGGCCGCGACCTACCTCCTTGTCCGGGACCCACGGCGGCTCCTCCAGGCCGAAGGGGCTGCCGTAGGCGCGGTGCTCAGGCACCATGCGCAGGCCGCTGGGAGAGCGCACCAGCTTCTTGGCGTCGCGGCGCGCGGCCACCTCGGAGGACATGACGCCGCCGGAGCGCTCGCCCGCTGCCCGCCGCCCGCGGCCCGCAGCCCGGCCCGAGCCCCTCGGGAGCCCCGCCCCGCCCCGCCAGCGTGGCTGACAGCGCCCGCGTCCAGTCGCCAAGCCAGGCTCAGAGCACGGGCCAATCGGTGCTCGGGATCCGCCCCGCCGCCGCGTGCTCCAATCGGGGCAAGGGCACCTCCTCCGCCCCTGCGGCCGGCCACCAATGGTCAGCGAGAACCCTCCCAAGCACGCCCCGCCCCCTCGGGGCGACTGAGACTTCGGATTGGCCAGTCAGTCGGCGACGTGGGCTCCTCTTCTCTTCTGATTGGCGCATCCGGCTCGGGGCGCCCTGCGCTCATTGGAGGAGAGGCAGCAAGGGGTGGGGCGGTGCGAAGGAGCTCGCGGAGCGCGGGCGAGGTGAGGACGCGGGGTGGCCGCTGCGGTCCCGGAGCTGCCGGAGGCCGGGGTGGCCTTGGACACAGAGACCGCTGGGGCGCGGGCAGGGCCCGGCTGGGCGCCCGCGCGGCCCTGCTGCTGGGATTCGCGGCGGGGGCCGGCTGGCGCCTACCCAGTGCCCCGATCGGCGGTGCGCAGCCGCGGACTGGCAGGAGGGACCGCGGAGCCAGGGCCCCCGCGGGTCCCGGGCGGTGGGAGGGGGCCGGGCGGATGCCGAGCAGGGATGGGACAGAGGGCCTCGGTCCCGGGGCGGTGAGCCCGCGCAGCTGCAGGGCCTGCTCGGGCTGTGCGTCCGCGCCGGGGGCGCGGGGTGGGGCGCGGAGGGTGGGGTCGGGTCGGGCTCAGAGCGTGCCAGGTGGGAAGCGCAGGTGTGCGTGGGTGGCAGGGCGCGGCTGCAGCGTCCCCTGGTCTGTCAGGACGGCCCGGGCGGGGGCCTGCTGGACATGCAGGCCCGGGGGACTGGGGAATGAATGAGTGCTCAAAGCCGCAGGGGCTGAAAAGAGGAGAGGTTCCCAGATGAGCAAGAGGGTCCTGCGAAGGGAGCGGGACCGGAAGTCCAGGCTGGCCGGCTCTAGAGAAACAACAGTGCTGGCCTAGGCAGGGGAGGACCTGTGTGGCCGCCCATGGGGTCCGGTGAAAGCTCCCTCCAGCAGCCCTGGGATGAAGGCCTGCTCATTGGCGCCCTTTCTGGGAGGGGAGCAGGAAAAGAAAAGAAAAAAACGTCTTGAGAGGGAGCTGGACACCATCAGGCGGGTTAGCCTCTGGATTACCGAGTTCTGCGGTCCAAACAGTTCCCTTTGGAGTTAACAGATGGGCAGTGCAAACGCAGGGTCAGGGGCTTAGAGCCCAGGCCTGGACCTGCACCCCAGGCCACCCACTTGCTGGCTGTGTGACCTGAAGCTTGTTGCTTAACCACTCTGTGCTTCCGTTTTCTTGCCAGCAATACAGGGGTTGTAATACTTCTGGTGTGACGTTCATGCCTGTCACACACTTGGACTGCTTGGTAAATGTCAGCCCTCAACCTTTGATGATTTTAGAGCAACAGCCTGGAGCTGTGTGTATTGATCCTTTGCCTGAATTCAGAGAAAGAATAACAGTTTCAGTTTGTGAGAATTTGGCCAGCTGCCTCCCCCAGGGCTCCTCCCACGCGACCCAACCCCGCCTGGTACTGGGTGGAGTGGGAGAGGCGCTTAGTGCATCAGTTCAGAAAGATCTTCCCTCCTCCTCCCATTGAGTTCTTAGTGTGAATCAGTTAAAGACGCCAGGAACCTGACTGTTGTCCCCAGAGTTGGGGTGGGCCCATCCCAGCCTGTTAGGCGGCACAGAAGTCCTCAGGCCACCTGAGAGCCCCAGAGGCACTCAAGAGTGGCTCCACCTGGGGAGGAGTCTCGTGTTTGGCCCAGGGGTTCACATGCCTTCACGCTCGCTCAGCAGCAGCACCTGCTGCTGATTGTTCCCTGAGACCCATGCACGCGAGGCTCCAGGGGCTGCCCAGGCCCGCCCGTGCCCACGCTGGGTGCTGCAGGGCACACGCGTGTCCCTGGCGGCTCCGCCTGGGCCCCTCCCAGGGCCCTCGGTGGGGCTCCTGGGCCCGTGTCAGGCAGCAGCAGGCGCTCTGTCAGCGGGCACTCTACTTGGGCTCGAGGCCCCGTGGGTGGTCACTGCTGGCTCTCCTGTGTGTCCAGCTGCTCTCGGGATCGGGTTTTACATCCAGGCACTTCCCGGCCGAGTCCCTGCACAGGCTTGCCTCCCACGGTCATTCAGAATCTGGACCTCCTGCTCCCAGAACTGCCTCAAAGGGCTCGGGGCCACCCCAAGACAGCTGATGGGTGCTGGGTAGCCAGGCCCTCGCCCCTGACCAGACTGGATGAGGGGGCGGGTGGCCCGTCTCTCGAACCTTCGGGGGAACCCCATACCGTGAGGGCCAGCAGTGTCCGTGCGGAAGGCCAAATCCACGCTGTGCTGCACCCCTCGGCGTCGGGAGCCCCGGGGGGCCCTTCCTGCTGCTGCTGTTGGCCGCTGGGCACGGCCTCAGCCGAGTGGCCACAGCCTGGCATGGCCGCCCTGCTGCCACCCCGCCCACCATGCAGCCCTGGGCCGGGGGCCAGGGTGAGCTGCAGGCCAGGTGGGCAAGGTGTCCACTGTCCTTTCTGGAGCGGCTCAGTGGTCACGGCGGTTCTGACCTCCCGGGCGCCCGCAGGATCCACCACTCGCCTTCCTGCTCTCTCCAGATCCCCACGGAGACGCGCTCGGGGGGAGCGTACGCCAGGGAGTGCGGCGTGGGCCCAGCACCCGCGCCCCAGAGAGGTGGGTCAGGGGGGCCAGGGCTGGGACACAAGCCCGCTTCTCACCTTCCCAAAGTGGATGAAGCAGGGTGACCTTCGGGGGGGTGGTGCTCGGGGGTTCCTGAAATGCACGCCAGGGTGGGCTGAGCCCAGGCTTCTGAGTTCCTGTTGAGTAGAACCTGGGGCTGATCTCAGCGCTGTCCCTGGGATGGGGGGCCTCCCGAGCCCCGGGCCCCACAGTTGGCCGCTGCCCCCAGGCTCAGTGGATCTGCTGCACTGGCCTCCCGAGCCGCTCTAGGGGGAGGCCGGCACGTCAGAACTCGTTTCCCAGGGCAGTTCCCAGTTCTCTGGTTGTCCCTGCTGAAGAAATGGATTTGGATCGGCTCGACCTGAATCCCAGAATCATCGCTGCAGTTAAGAAAGGTGTGTTTGCCACTGTTTATGTGGCGTGATTATGTTTATGTGATTGTGAGAATGTGCCGTGCACTTGCGCACACTTTATGGTCAGCGGTTTACGGGGTGGCCTGTCCAAGCCTTGGGAGCCCTCTGCCTCCCGGCCCCAGACGGCGCCCGAGGCTGGCCTGTGCGGGTGCTGTCTTAGTTTACTTTCGCTGCAGCGGCGCACACGGCGTCTGCAGTGAGACGGGGCTGGCTACCCCTCGTGAGCCTTTCAGCACTGCGTTTGCATCTGCGTCGGTTCCGAACGCTGTGCTTCTGCTGGGTCTGACTTTCGGCTCCTCACAGGCCTCCGTTTCGGGGGTGAGAGCTGGCTTCCTTGTGCCCCCTCTCCCCTGACTTGGTCCACCCACCCCCGTGTGGGAACGCAGCCTGGGCCACATCAGTCATCAGACTTGTCACCGGGACATCACAGCTGTCACAGAACCTGGGCTCATGGCCGTTTCCTTTCTTGACCATCTTTGGTTTTCCCCAAAGTTAGTGCTTGCCTCCTTTCTCATGGGCGCGTTTCCTGTGCCTTCCAGTCATTCCCACACCTCGCAGGATGTCTGTCAGGCCGGCCCACCCAGTCTGCTGGCGTCTGGGCACATCCGTCCCCAGGCTGTACCGACTCCTCCACTGCCTGGTGGTCCCCACACCCCCCCATCCCCCATCCCGTCCCAGCACGCCCTCCATCTCCGCCCCCCATGGCTGTGAGGATGCTGGGGGGTCAGGCACTCGGCACTGGTGGGCAGTGCACAGGGCTGGGCTGCTCCTCACTCCTGAGGCCACGTCTTTCCCTTTGATCCACAGTGAGCAGAGCAGAGCAGGGTGTGTCTTTGAGGCCGTTCAGGAAAGCCGGCTTTCGCGCCCCCGTATGCTGTGCTGTTTGTCTTTCGTGTGTGTGTGTGTGCTCTTCTTTGCCTTTCTCTGGATCGACTGGATGGATTGTTAGCGGGGTTTTTTCCTGCTAGTTTAAAAATATTACACTGATCTAAACTCAGAATTACTCCCTTTCCTCCCAAACGCCAGCTCTCGGGCCTCACCCCGTAAAGCCCCGCATGGTGCTGCTCAGTCTCCCTCTTCACTCGCTGGGCGCAGTGGACGTCGTTTGGGTCCCTTCCTGCGGCCCCTCCCTGGCAGTGCACACGCAGGCCTGTCTCAGATGTGTCTGGAGGCCACTGCTCCCCGCCCTGGGGACAGGCCCCTTCCTCCCTGACCTGTAGTCCAGGGGTCCATACAGCTTCAGGGAGCAGGTGGGCCGACTGCTGCTCACCAGGCCCCCAGAGCTGAGGGTCACCCACTGTCCCCGCGTCACTGTTGCCACGGGCACCGCGTCTGACTGCGTCCTGTGACCGGTTCTGTGATTTCAGCCAAACTCAGATCAGTGAAAGAGGTCCTGCATCTTTCTGGGCCAGATCTGCAGAGACGGACCCACCTCTCCAGCCCTGACGTGCGGCTCCTCCTGAGGGCGGCTGCCGTGCTCCTGCGGGGACACAGCATGTGCACAGGTGCTGGGGCCCCGGCGTGGGGGCCTGGACGGGGTGCCTGAGGGGCTGGGGCCCTGGGCTCACCTGTCTCCGCCCCCTCTGCCCCCAGCGCTGCGCCTGCTCCGGCAGGAGGGGCCGTTCCCCGAGCAGTGCCAGCGCCTGAGCCTGGGCTGCCCCGTGCTGGACGTGCTGCTCCGCGGTGGGCTGCCCCTGGACGGCATCACCGAGCTAGCCGGACGCAGCTCGGCTGGGAAGACCCAGCTGGCCTTGCAGCTCTGCCTGGCTGTGCAGCTCCCGCAGTGCCACGGAGGCCTGGGGGCTGGTGAGTGCCAGGGGTGGGGGTCCCGACCTGCTGGCCCCAGGGGGCCGTTTCCCACGTTTCCCATCTCTTCACGCCCAGAGGGCCCCCCTGCCAGCTGAGCTCAGAGCCCGGGACCTGCCCACGAGGATGAGCGGGCCTGCAGTGCCTGTAAATGGGCGTCCCCTACAGGGGACTGGCCCATGGCCGCCGTGACCACGTTAAACATGGGTCTGTTGGACGTCTTGCTGAGAAAGCGGCTTCCCCGAATCAGATCCAAAAGCCCTAATTTTGAAAGATGTACCCACCTCTGGACGTGCACAGGCACCATGTGGGCACCAGGGGCTCGGCCGTGTGGGGAGCGCACAGACGGCTCCGGGACGACCCGGGGTGCAGGGCGCATGGGCAGCCCTGACCACTCAGGGCAGTTCTCCTGGCTCCTCAGCCCCTGCCGTCTGAAATTCTGTGGGAGCAGGACCAGGTCACAGCGGGCTGCACTTTCACAGACGGGCGGACTTTGTCGAGCTGCAGCGAGCAGGGACCTGTCTTCACTGCGGCGCGAGGGCCTCTGGCCGCAGCATCATCTTGCCACGGAGTGTGGGCTGTGAGCACGCAGCTTTGGGCACACAGCACCTGGGCTCAGCCCTTGTGGCCCAGGGCTTCCTTAGCTGTGGTTCTCAGGCACAGCAGCAGCAGCTCAGAGGCTCCAGAGCACAGGGCACGTGGGGTCTTCCAGGACCAGGGCTTGAACCCGTGTCCCCGGCGTGGCTCTGAGCCACTGCACCACCAGGGAAGCCCCTGACTTAGTTACCACCCTTCCATCCGACGGTCACGTGGCTTGTTCACGCCTTCTGTTAGCACGTGGCTCCGGGTGGATGCCTAGGAGTGGTGCTGGGTCTCATGGTAGCTCCGTGGTTCCAAAGACTCTTAGCAGCTGCTGCGCCGTCTCCCTTCCCAGGAAGGCTGGAGGCGGTCCCCAGCCCCCCGCATCCGAGCTGGCCCTTGTCCCTCTGACCCAGCATGGGAGCATCGTCACTGTGGCCCCAGCCGCGTTCCCCTAGTGAGCAGTGGTGCTGAGCGTCTCGCCACGAGCTGCCGCTCACCCGCGTGTCTGGAGCAATGTCTCTTCCCGTCTTCTGCCCATCTGAACCCTTGGATGATCTGTCTTTCTGTGACTGAACTGATAAGTGATCTTTGTGTCACGTGGACACTAGGCTCTTATCAGATACACAGCTCACAGTGCTCTCTGGAAGCTGCTCCTCACTTTCTCGATGGACTTCTGAAGCTGTTCTTCACTTTGATGGTGTCCAGCTTCCCTGGTCTTTCTTGCCACGCTTTTCGTGTCATGGGCAAGGACCCACTGCCTGACCTGAGGTCTGAGATTCACGCCTGCAGTTTCTCTTAACGGTGCTGTGCTTTGGGCCCTTGTAGCTGACCCAGTGTGATTCCGTTTTTTTATGTGGTGTGAAGCACAAGTCTGATCTCGTCCTTTTGTATGTGGGCATCTGTCCATCTGTCCCGCTGCCCTTTCTTAAAAAGACTGCTGTTTCCCACTGGACTATCCTGGGGCCTCTGTGGAGCACCCGTGGCCCCTCGCTCTTTCCAGCTGCGGGACTCAGCCTGGATCTTCTGGAGAGGGTTCAGGCCCCGGCGATGTATCGCCAGCATTTTGAAGACTGGCTTTTCCAGGCACAGCAAAGACAGTTCCCTCCACGTAGCCTGGAACTGTGGGAGCAGCCTGACAGTGGGATCTGGGAACCTCTGATCCACGGGGCCTGGGAGGGGCCCCCCGTGTCTGCAGGAAGGGGTGTTTCTGAAAGTGCAGGCCCCTGAGAACGCCACCCACTCCCACCTGAGACGGCTAGGGGGCAGACCCCCAGGGTGACATCCTGTTGGCCAGGTGGCAGGCAGGCACCGGCCAGCCCGGCCCTGGGTCAGAGGGAAGGCCCACAGGGCGGCGCAGGAAGGGGGCCGTGTGCTGGCCGCTGACCGCGCCGCCGCCTCCCAGGGGCGGTGTACGTGTGCACAGAGGACGCCTTCCCCAGCCGCCGTCTGCAGCAGCTCATCGCCCAACAGCAGCGCCTGCGGGCAGACGTCCCGGCGGACGTGATCTCCAAGATCAAGTTCGGCCACCAGATCTTCATCGAGCATGCGGCCGACGTGGTGAGTGTCTGAGGGGGAGCCGGCGGGTCGTGTACACAAAGCCCGGAACCACGGTCAGGCCCCATGCCCGCCTGCGGGGGGTCACAGCCTGGGGCCATGGGTCCCACTCAGGCCAGCGTTACGCAGTGCCTGGACTTGGGATTAACTGGCCATCCTCTGTGCTGCTGCCAACCTTGGCCCCGAGGAGACACACCACCTCCTGCCCTGAGCAAACCCCCGTGTCCCCACCGGGCAAGTGCCTCCGGCTCCCATTCACCCGGCTGCAGAGATGCCCACTGCCCGCAGAATGGGGCCCGCTGCCCCGGCCGGAGTCGAGTGGAGTTCTACACCTCTGAAGGAGGTGAAGGCCCCCTCGCAGCCCTGGGGCCCCAGCCGGACAAGCCCCTCAGACTGCTGGCCGCCGGGCTGGGCTGCCAGGGTGCCACCATGTCTGGAAGCCGTGCCTGGAGAGGGGGCGGGCAGCCAGATGGGGCCGTCATCTGCGGCTGAGTAACGAGGTGGAGGGTTCAGAAGGGAGCCGGGCGGTGGAGAGCAGAGCAGCATGCCCCCCCGGGCCCTCCCCCGCTAGAAAGAATGTCAAGTAAAGGGTAAGATGTATAAAGTTTAATTTTTAGAAATTTACAGTAAAGTCCATGATCACACATAGCCCGGGGCAGGGGCAGAGCAGCGGCCCAGGCCGGGCAGGTGGCGGGCATGCGGGCTGTCCTGGGCCCCGCAGTGTGAGGCGTAGCGGGGGCAGGGCGCTGGGATGGGGTGTCGGTCAGCACTGCAGGCACTGCCCCAGGCCCTCCAGCCTCGTGACCTTCACGGTGTCACCGGGCCCTCGGGGTGCACACAGCAGCTCAGGCTGGACTCCTCCATGGCCGCCTCACTGCAGAGGGGGCGGAGGGTCAGGGCTGGGGTCAAGGCCCCCACCCACGGGGCTGCGCCTGGCAGTGGCTCAGGCAGAGCCGCTGCCCTGTACACGCCCGGGCCGACACCCCTGCACAAGCGGCCTCGGGCCCAGGGCCCCTCCGCCTCCCGGGGGACAGGGCCTCCGTGCCCGGCCGCTCGGGGGAGTCCCGACCCCGCGCCCCCTGGGTGACGGGACTCACGCTCAGGCTGGCGTCTTCTAGGCCACTGCTGCTGCTGTCGTTGTCCACAGCGAGGGGCTCTGCCGGCGGCGCCCTGCGGGTGAAGCACAGAGCGGACCTCACTCGGGGCGGGGACACGGGCACGCAGCTCCCGGCAGTCCTAGTGGGGTTGGCCCCCGAGGATGGCACAGTGCCAAGGGCCCCGCTGCGCGTCCTGGTGCGTCGCTGGGCCCAGCCCGGGGGTCTGCACGCCGGACGCAGGGTGGTCAGGCCCTGCGCCGCGCCCCCCTGGCTGGGTGTGGCGACAGGTCAGCCTTGGTGATGCCGCTGGGTGCAGGCGGCAGGCCGTGCCTGGCTCGGGGCCACAGACGGCCCTGGCGGGGAGAGGGGCAGGGCAGGGCGGACAGGGGGCCTCTGAGCTGGCGCTAACGGGCCTCCCGGCCCTCAGGACACCCTGCTGCAGTGCGTGAGCGAGAAGGTGCCGGTGCTGCTGGCCCGGGGCATGGCCCGCCTGGTGGTCATCGACTCCGTGGCAGCCCCCTTCCGCTGTGAGTTCGACGGGGCAGCCCTGGCCCTCAGGGCCCAGCGTCTGCTGGCGCTGGGGGCTGAGCTGCGGCGGCTGAGCTGCGCCTTCCGGAGCCCCGTGCTGTGCGTCAACCAGGTGGGCCTCCTCCCAGCCCCCGCGGGGCCGGGCCGGCGGGGTCCCGTCACTGACTGCTCTGCACCCTCCAGGTGACGGAGGCCATAGAGGAGCAGGACTCGGTGGCTGGGCCGCCAGGGTGAGCGATGCCCTGAGAACGGGGGGCTCGGGGGGCGGGAGGTGCTGGTGCCACAGGTGACACGTGGTGTTCCCCATCTCAGGACGTCCCCAGCCCTGGGGATAACCTGGGCCAACCAGCTGCTCGTGAGGCTGCTGGCCGACCGGCAGTGCCCTGAAGAGGTGCCTCTTGTCCCGCCTGGCCGCACCCTCAGGGTGGTCTTTGCCCCCCACCTGCCACCCTCATCCTGCTCCTACACGATCACCGCCGAGGGCGTGCGGGGTACGCCTGGGACTGTGTGCAGCTGACCGCAGGGTCCAGGACACCCCTCGGAGTGGGGAGCTGCCCCTGCTGCCGAAGCTGGCTCGGCCCGTCTGCGGAAACCCCCTCTGGGCCCATGAGGACTCATCTACAAGGGCAGCCAGTCCAGTGTGCTGCAGTGGCTGGGGCCTCGGCCCTGGCCTTGCTGGGGGCAGGGGGTCCACTCCGGCAGGAACTCCTGCCCAGACGCACCTGCCTCCCCCACCACGGCCGGCGCTTCTGCTTGCAACACGGTCCTCTGCTCAGCCTGGCCACAACCATCCGGTTTGGAAGCACGAGGCCCCACATTCACCGAGGACACGCAGGCCCAGTTCTGGAAGGGCTGAGTCACCTTCACCACGCCTCTGCCCACCTCCGCCAGGCAGCCGGCCCAGCGGCTGCGGACGAACGCACACCGGGTGAAGGCGCCCGCCGTCCCGGGCCCTCCGCAGCACTGGCTCTCTGCTGGGACTCCCTCACCCGAAGGCCACCCTCTCACTCCTCTGCTCGCAGGGTGCAGGCCGACCTCTGCCCCGACACGGGCCGCCCCTCAGGGTTACGGCTGGGCCACCAGCACTGTTGTGTGTTTTTCTAGGACAGGACGATCCATTTCCAGCTTTCATCATGTTTTCAAAGTAGCCTGTGACCCTAAAAGGCCGAGTGGCTAGTGTTAAATACGAAAAGCTGCTTTCAGGGTTGGAGTTTCACAGAAGAGCCTTTCTGCCAAGTACAGGGACTTTACAACAGGAAATAAAAGTGTTTGTAATTAACTATGAACAGTTCCAAATGATTTCCTAGGCAAGTCACAGCCACAGTGAGAAAAAAGAACGGGAACGGCCGCCCCGGTCGGAATACAGACCGCCCCACGCTGCAGAGGTGCGGACCTGCACGCTCGCACCCACACGCGCCCCGGGGACCACATCCATCCGCCCAGCTGACGGACGTCCCAGGGAGCCCGCCTGTCCCCAGCCCTCAGCCGCCCACACCCCAGGGACAGCCAGACGGCCCTCACAGGCCCACGACCCCGAGGGGTGGCCCCACACCACCGTGGGAACCACCCGCGTCCCCCGACGTGCTGGCGAGTTAAGGGGAACAGCACGCACATCTCTGGGTCGGGGATCCCACGGAGGGTGTGTCTGCCTGTCCAGTGACTGCGCTGACTTGAACCTCACCTGGGCTGGCGCTGAGTGCCGCTTTAGTTTCCAGAAACCCCAGGATCACTATATCGCTCGAACACAAGCGCAAATAGAAACCCACCAGAGGCTGGCCCCACACAGAAGGCCTTCCCAGGAACTGACGCGCTGTAAACCCAGTCCTCAGGCAGGCTGCCACTCCTTGTGAGGAGGCTGCCACTCCCTGTGGGGACGCCGCCTGGGGATGCACTATTCCTAGCAGTCTTCTGACCCAACAGACAGGAATACTTTTAAGCTTCAGAAAGTAACCAGCTGAATCCCTGCAGCCCCCTGGGAGGGGCAGGAGGCTGGAAGGCAGGTCCCCCGACCTTCGCCCTGACACCCGCCTGCCTTCACATGCCCGCGGACATTCTCAGCTCCTCCACAGCCTGGGGCGAGTCTGACTTGTCAGAAATGATGTAGAATTGGGTGCTGGCCCTCAAGGGTCCCCTCACCAGGAAAGGAGGGCGGGCGGGCGGCCCCCCCGCTGCCCTCTGAGAACTACACGGGGCTTCCCTCAAAGATCAGAACAGGGCACCCCCCACTGAACAGCCGCTCTCAGCAGCCCGGGCCCGCTCACCCAAACACTGCCTCCACGCAGCCTTGCAGAAGCCACCACACCCTTAGGAAAGGGGCCAGCGGGCTCCACGCCAGGCCAGGGTCACCCCAGGGCCCTGCAGAGGAGGTCTGTCTCCACCAGCTGGGAGCGTTCTGTCCTCAGCCCCATGCTCGCTCTTTCTGAACACCCTTTGTTTTTCCAGAGACCGCGGTCACTAAGGGAACCTGGGTGGGTTTCACACATCCTGAATCAGCTCCGCGGCTGGGAGAAAGCATGAACGCAGTGGAGGCAGGGGCTGTGACGGCCCCGTGGCCCCTCCAGGCTGTGAGGTGACAGACACATCGCCCCCCACCTCGACAGGCACCTGAAAGGGCCACGGTGCCCACGTGGGGTCACGGCCCTGCTCGTCCTCTCCTTTCCAGCACCTCTGGGGAGCACGCAGAAGGAACGCCCTGACCCCTGAGCGGCTGCAGCGCACAGTGGGGTCAGGAGCCCCAGCCTCCGGGGACGCAGAGGCACTCACAAGCAGGCTCTGTGCAGGGTGGCCTGTTCCTCTGTAAGAGAAACTCCCCAAGTTTAAAGCCCCACATCGCTGTGACAAGACCCCAGGGGGCTGCTGCTACCCCCTCCCCTGCTGGGGTGAAGGACACCCCCAGAGGGAGCCCTAGGAGAGCCCCAGGGAGGCCCACCAGCTGACCCAGGCGGCTCATGAGGGAAAAGCGGCTGGGAGCGTCCCACCTGGTCAACAGAAGATGAACCACACCTGGAATCTGATGGCACCAGGACGCCCACCCCCCAGACCCGCCTCAGCGAGCACGCACACCGCGCTCAGTGGGCATCACCTGGAGTCGCCCTCAGCGAACCAGCTGGCCCTCATGATCCCCTTGAGCAATCTCAGGGCTGATCTGAAAACGCTTCAGAACCACCCTGTGTTACTTAAGCCTCCAAAGAAAAGCTCTGAAAAGGGGAACACGAATCTCCACGTACCCGGGGCCCAGGAGGGGCAAGGGCTGCGAAGGGCCTGCCCGCAGCCACCAGCCGCCATTCCTGTTCTCCAAGGGCATGTTTAAGGCTCCCGTCTCAGTGAACAGCCTTAACACAGCACAGCTGAAAGCAGGCTTCAGAGCCGGGCAGAGTCGGCGGACAGCAGCCTGGCCGTCGGCTGGGCAGCTCGTGGGCACGGGCTGCAGAACATAACTCAGGAAAGGAGGCGGCCCTGAAGGGGGAGGGCCCTGGCCAAGCGCTGAGGGTCTGGGCATCAGCCTCGGGGCTTAACTCTGCCTCTCCCGGGGGCCTGGCACTCAGAGCCCTCGAGCCTGCCAGACAACGCCTTCGTTCCTGCATGAGAGCAAGAGGAGAGGTCACTCTCCCCAGCACCTCACAGACCCCAACCTCCGTGGTCCTGGCGCTGACTCACGTCACAGGAGTCCTGCCGCTCAGACGTGTATGTGCAAGAAGCAGGAATCAGGTGAAAGGACTGTATCAACTCCCAACCTTGTGAAAACAAAGGGTCTTTCCTTCACGTCCTCACCAGGAACGTATCCTCCAGGCCCCCAGCCCCTGACCAGAGGGAGCGGGAGTCAGCATCCCAGACCAGAGGCCTGTGCACAGCCATCCCGGGTGCTGGGGGGAGCGGGGGGTCAGCACCCCTGACTATAGGCCTGTGGACAGCCACCCCGGGTGCTGGGGGGAGTGGGGGGTCAGCACCCCTGACCAGAGGCCTGTACACAGCCACCCCGGGTGCTGGGGGAGCGGGGCTCAGCACACCAGCTGGCCCTCCACCGCCTAAGGACATCACAGTCACCAGGGGACTGAGGCAACTGGGGGCTGGGTGCAGTGCCCAGGACGCCTGGTCCAAGGGACAGCTGCCCACCCCAGGTCACAGAGGGGCCAGGGGCCCGGCCCCACATGGAAGACAAAGAAGCCACGTCTGATGCACAGGGGTGTGCCAACAGTCTCTAATGCAAAGATGGCCGCTTCGCGTGAGGCGTGGACAGGTGACATAGTGACTATTCATCTTCATAAAGTTTCAGGCAATTTTAAAACACTGAGCAGCTTAGCCAGATGTTATATTAGTTACACACTCCGGCACTGCTGGAGGCTAAAACCATAAATAACACACATCAACACCTGGTCAAGCCTTATTCTTACTTTATCATTTGGCTTTTAATTGTCAATCGGCATTCCAAAGACCATTCATGCGCCAAGAATGTGCCCAAAGGGAGCCCTGCCACAGTTCACTAGTTCGGTCCACGCCGACGGTGAGAGCGGCACCATGGTGCCCACTCATCTGGGATCAGGAAGGCTAAACGCTGACAGGCTGTGCTGAGACTGCAGCGGTGCGGAGCAAGGCCCGGCCAGCATGGGCCGGAAGGCCAAGCGTGCTAGAGCGGGGTGGGGCTCCTTACTTGGAAATGGTCTTTGGCCGCTTTGCCACCCACGTTAAGGACATTCAGAGAACTGGCTCGCTTCCTGCTGCACCGGGCCGGCGGACATGCAAGGACAAACCATCGGCGTGTGAGTCGCCAGCAGCGGGGAGCGCAGCCAGGCCACCCCTGCACGGCCTGTCACCACGGGGGCCTGGGCCGTCCCTGACCAGGAGCAGGCCTGCAGCTCGTCCAGTTCCCAGCACGAATGCCCCAGATATACCGTATTCCGTACCCGTTAGATAAAAACTGCAGTTTCTCTGACTTCCTCAGCAAAAAGCCTGTCTCGGATAAACCTCAACGTCCTCAGAGCCTCCCTTTCTGAAGCCCAGCTCCTCCGGGAGCCAAGAGGCCCTGCCAGTGCCGCCCGTGGGCCCACAAACGCGGCCCTGAGCAACTAGGCCAAAGAGGGCCCCGCGAAACTCACTACTGAGATCAAATGCATGAACATACTATGTATTTCATAGATTTTTCCACATTAAATCTAAGGAAAAACAAATAATCTTTTATTAGTAAAACTCTGAGGCTAGGGTTTCTCTGCCTAGAAACCAAAATTTAAAACAAATTTCATGGCTTTGGATTTACACAAAACATAGTGCTTTGTGCATATATTTACTTTTTTCTTCGATTTGACACCTTTAAAGTACTTAATGTATCCTGCAAATTACCTACAATCTAAACTTAAATTATGGATAGTTATAAAATAATGCATTGCTTACTGCCACTATGGATGACCTCAAACAGAAAGTCACCTTAGCTTTAAAAGCTAAAAGGACCAACAGGAAGGGTGATTTTTAAGTGTTTTTAATAGGATCAGTAACTCTGCATCTGACCTGTTGACGTCAACAGGGACCACTGTGCTGAGCGTGTGGCCATGAGGCTGAAGCACAGGTGTGGAGGCTGAGTGCACCGGAAGCCCAGGGACAGCCGAGTGGCCACCAGGGGCTCAGGCAGGGTGCCAGGCACACAGCAGGCACGTCCTGGCAGCTCACCGAACAAACTACACCGGAAACAAAGCCTTAACTGACTTATCCCCCAAGTAAAACTCGCTCCCCAGACTCCCCCAGGACAGGACAGAGTAAAACTCGCTCCCCAGACTCCCCCCAGGACAGGACAGAGTAAAACTCGCTCCCCAGACTCCCCCCAGGACAGGACAGAAACATCCCCAGGAACCCCGAGGCCTGCACGGCTTTTCCTCTGTCCAGAACCTCTCAGGAGCAAAGCGCGGACATCTGGGCAAGCTTCATGATTCTAAGATACACCACCTTTGTGCTCAAACTTCTCTTTACAAGATGAGATGAAAGAGTGACTTGATGCCTGTCCACACCTCCTCTGAATCCCATCTTCACCCTGACTTAAACCCTCGGGGTCTGCAATGCCAAGGCGTCCTGGGCCTCCTGGACTGTGCCCACTGCAGGCCACAGACCCTGCTCCCACAAGCCCCAGCTCGGTGCCTCTCTGTCAAATGTGGCCCAACCAGCAGCACTGCCACGACCCAGGAACTTGCTGGAAGGGCAAGACCCCCTCGTGTGCCCCCGGCCCATCAGAAACGCAGGGGCGGGCCCTGGCCCAGGAAACCCTGAGGCCCGCTCAGGTTGGAGAGCTACCCGCCCAGTGAACTAAGATTGTTACTCTTATCTGGAAAGATTACTTTGTCTTATGGATTTGATGGACTAAACCTTCTAAATTTTTACTTTTCAAAAGCTCGGTAAGATGCCATCCCAAGTTATACTATGTATGAATATTGTTGGTCTGTTCCGATGCGGGCTTCATCCTTATCAGGCCTCAGCCTGGGCTTGCCTGGCCCTAAACGCCATGAACAGGCCGCACCAGAGACAAACTATGAGCTCAGCCACAGCCAGGGACTCGGGACTGGGCTCCGCACTGTAGACAGGCTGTAAGACGCCCAGACCCTCAGGCGGGCCGACACGTGGCCACCCCAGGGGGCGGCCTGTAGACACCGAGTGCGTGCTGGGCGGCCCCCGCCCGCCTCAGAGCCGGCTGCGGAAGGAGTGGAAACTCGGCAGGCGCCCAGCAAGTGGCTCAGCTCTCCCAGCATTGGGAACAAGAGGTTCAATCTTCCAAACATCAGAGGGGCAGGCAGCACCCCACCGTGTTAATTCTGGAACTCAAACAGGGGCCCCTCAGGACCTCCTTCCCTAACCGCGCTTGTCTCCTCCAGGCAGGACCGCCATCTGCTCGACAACCCCCGCGTCCAAACCCTGCAGCGGCTTCCCAGTGGCTGTCGGTGGAGCTCACGCAACTCCCTGTGCAGACGCGGCTGCAGACACTTCTGAGAAGCTTGGACGTAGGGCGACGGCAGCATCCAGACGTCCAACCGTCCCTCTGGCCTCTGGCCTCAAAGCCAGTGGGAAGCAAGTCCTCCGGCAGCCGAGCCACGGCGGGGCAGAGCCGAGGCGGGGGCAGAGCTGAGGCGGGGGCAGAGCCGCGGCGGGGCAGAGCTAAGGCGGGCCCCTCTCCCGACCAGTGAAGCTTGGGCCCAAGGGTGGGGCTGGCGACACCAGGGGCCTCGGGACCCGGACCCTCCCCGAGGACGGAGGAACGAGACGGGACATGCCCGACAGCAAAGGGACCCAGCTTTACATTCCCACACATCACCCAAACGAGTAACGGGTCAGAGTTACTACAGCACTCAGCGTGAAATGCTTTAAAACTGAGGCACACTAAGAACCAACGTTCACACAGCAGGGATCGTGTTAGGGAGGCTGAGTCTCACAGAGCAGCTGACAGCAGAGCACAGTGCTTCTGCAAGAGGCGCGTCCAGAGAGAGGGAGCCGTCTACACCAGAAACACCCCACACCGTCTACACCAGAAAGAACGCAGAGACCCGGCGGCTCGCCAACAGTGACGAGAGGACGGTGAGCCCCTCCCTGATGACCCTCACGACAAGGGGCACCCTAGAAACAAAGTCCTCGGACAATTTAAAAGCTCTTGTTCAAAAGACCCTAAGGGTCCATCACTGAGACCCTTTTCTAAACGCATGGCAAAAGCTAAGGTTTTTTAAATCTCCAAAAGAAACTCATTATAACAAAAAGTCTTGTCAAACCATTTTCTTCTTACAGTAACACCTGTATGATGGGATTTAATATACTCATAGCTGGCAGTTGATTTCAAAAGATTAAAACTAGCTTTAAAATTGAATAATGCATGATAAAAGAAAAGAAGTTAGTATACTCAGTATTTTAATATTAAATTCTTACTTTTCACTGCTAAGGCTTTCTTTGAGCATGTAACAAAACTAAAGGATTCCATAAATTTCTTTTAAAGCCTTCAGCTCTTTTAGCCTTTAAACAGGAAATTTAACAATTATTTCTCAACTTGTCCTGGCAAATAATTAGACTGCAATTACTGAACCTGCATGGCTACCATGTGGGGCGCAGGCTGGAGTGTGCGCCGAGGCCGGGGGTGGGGGGGGGTGGGGTGAGGAGGGCGTGGCGGGGGGGGGGGGGGCGGGGCTGGAGATAGTTACCCGGGGTTCTTTGGTTCACTGTCTCGTGAACTTCCTCCCTTCAGCTTCCTAACCAGCTTCTCGCTGCTGCGTCTAATTGAAGCCCGGAGTTTGCTAAAGGAACCACTGCGTTTTAAAGACCCGGTGCCGTCCTGAAAGAAACGTGAACAAATGTGAAGCTGCAGGGGGTTCTCCTTCCAAGAATCCACATCACGGTCGACCTGCCGGTCTGTGACCTGCTGGTTATGACCCCTACGGAAATTACCAATTTACCAGGTATGCAAATACACTTCAAAGTCTTCCCATTGTAAATTTCATTAAAGATAACCCAAAGAATATGAAAACCTTTGAACATGAAAAAGCTTATTCAAACAAAAATAATAACATCCCCAAAAGAAAATTAATTACTGTTTTAAAACAAAAGATACACAGAAAGTCTCAAGGAAATTAAGGCAGCTTCTAGAAATATCACCAAAATCAAACTCCATGTGTAATAAATACGGAGGCACAGGGTCCACAGAACGGAGCAGGGCCCAAAGCACTTGGACCCGACACGGGCAGTGCCTCCAGCAGCGCCTCCTGCGTGCGGCAGACACACTGCCCCTTCGCTCAGCTTAAAGGACTGCTCTATTACCTGAGATTAGAAAGTAGTGGGACAAGGAAACAAAACATTCACCCTACACACTCGACTAAAAGCCCGTGGGCCTGTGCAGGGAGCAAGGGAAAGTGCGCCCAGCGTTCGCACTCTCGATTCAGACAGTAATAACCGAGACACGTGGCAGTATCTGGACATGAAAATCAAACACTCAAGAGTGAAGATGTGTACAGCAACTTTTATTCTCAGAAGGAACCACCTGGTTAGATGTACAGGAGCCCCATCCCTCCCCCTCTAGAAGCTCCGGCAAGGCCGCATTCCATGGAAAGCGTGAGAAGTTCTATGAGGCAGACAGACACCAAGACACAGGTCAGTTGGAGTGAGTTTATTAGAAGTTAGAAAGACACAAATACACAAATCACTGAACACTTAAAGATTAGTAGAGAAAAGCAGAATTGCCAAAATTCCACATGGAGACTACACAGCAGATTCTACTTGAGCACGATCCAAAGGGGAGCGCCCGGGAGAGCACATGCCCTACTCTGACAGCCTAGGAGGGTCACGGGCACCTCATGCCATGGCAGGGACACAGGGGACTACCAACTACCTCTCACAAAGGGGGCGGCGAGCCACGCTCTGTCGTCTGACTCGTGTGTCACACAGTAGGTGGTGTATTAATACAGTCTGCATTACTAAGTACATATCTGGCAAAGCTACATGTATACAGAGATAAGGAGCCCCCGACAGGACAGCAGCACCAGAAGGAGTGGCCAGTCAGAGAGAGAATCCTAGGGATGCTAGACAGCGGTCAGCACTGGAGAGAGAGGAGGAGCCCGTCATGCAGGAGACAGCGGGTGTCGCGCAGGGCGGCTAGGCCTGTCAGACAGAAACGGAGAGAGAGCCCGTGAGCGGGCGGAGCACGCCCTCGAAGCGCGGCCCGGCCCACAGTATTTCTAGGTCACAGCTCCAGGGTGGCGTTCCAGCAGCTCCCATCTTTGGGACTGCCTGCTGCCTGCTCCCGCCAGCCCCGGGGAAAGCAGGCCCTGGGCCTTCTGTAGGCTACCTTTGCTTCATCTACTCATCACGGCGAATCGTCATCAGAATAAAATCCAACAGTTTACAGCATGGACTGGCACCGTGGCAGAAATCCCCTTGATATGCAACCATGAAACGTCTTTCGAGTTACTGTGCATAAGGAGATTCCGAAACGAAAAGCACAGTGGCCACAGGAAGCCCCCGAGGTGGGCGAGGAGTGCACTCACGCCAGCCGTGACCCGGGGACCCTGCAGCCCTGCGCTACACAGGGACCCCTAAACTCGGGCAGGACTTCCTCTAAAATACACTGGCATTTCAGACATTTTAAGACACACTGGCTTTCAAAGTTTATAGCACATTTTAAACATGCAGTTGATAATCCAAAGTTAAAGTAACTATGGAAGCGGATCTCCGCGGCAGCGCGCATCCTGGTCCTGGCTGGCGGGGAGCCCGCCCGCAGGGACCTGCGCCCGCCCACCCGCGCTGACTCACCATGCGATGCTGAGCAAGTCATTTAACCAGCCCGAGCTTCATCTTTCTCATCTTTAAAATGGAAAAATAAAACTTGTTACCAACTCCCCATCAGTGCTGGGAGGACAAGAAAACATCAGTTCTTGCTGCTCTTCAGAAAAACAATGTTATTAAAATGTTAATATAATTCTGTAAACAGTACAAGTTCTGTTCACTTCAAAATTCAGTGCTACGCTACACAGAGTGTCATTTACAATACTCCTGTCCTAGACACTCGAGTACGGAAGAGTCACTTCACTCAGGTTCCAGAAGTGCCTCTCCCAGACACGCACACACACACTCTCTCCCTGGCCCCCACAGGGCAGGCTGGGGGGGACAGACCTGGGGAGGGGTGCCCGCCCTCCTTGCTCTCAGCCCCTGGGACCACCCCCTGGGACCCTCCCCTGAGAGAACCAACCCACCCAAACTGAGTGGGTTTCTACTCAGCACACACTTGACAGGTGGGAAGTGGCCCTGCATTCAACCTGGAAAACAGTCTGGATCTCTATTCTGCCACGGAAGGGTACCTGCATCAAAGAGTGGGCTTCTGAACAGACACTAACAGAACAAGGAAGGGGTCAAGAGCTGCACAGCAGTGCATATTAGCTACGGACTCAGGTGACTTTTAAACTTTTAAACTCTTTTCCTTTGCTATGTTCTCGTTGTCTTCCTAATGTCATTTTTTAAAAATAAAAATTAAACTATTTGTGATTGACAGTATATCTCATTCCCAGTAATCCTAGGGAAAAGCTTACTGGGTGAGCATCTTTCGGAATCATTAACACGGGGGGCAGCCTGACAAGAATGCTGATGTGGAGCGGGGCTCCTTCACAAGGACCCCAGCCGAGCACCCGGCCCCCATGCTGGCGCTCCACCCAGAAGGGAGGCGTGCGGGGTTTCCTGGAAGCCTGGTGGGGCCACTGCCAATGCAATTAGCCCTCAGTCACAGCGCAGCCCTGCAGCTCTGCATGGCCCGCTGGGGAACCGGTCCAGGACGGACACACGTGGGCCGCAGAGACCCACGAGGCCAGCGTCACCCAGGGAGGGCTTCTGTGCACGGACCGTCTGTGTCTTCAGAGGCAGGGCCATAGAGACTTATCCTGAGAGTGACTGCTAGACCTGAAGAGTCTACCTAAAACCAACGCCTGATGGAGTTACCTTTCCAGGTACTTCAATTATTATCTTTATGGTACATTAAAAAAGAAAAGAACTGTACCTCTCTAAACAAACTATCTACCATGTTGAGAATCTGATCCAGAAACTTTACCGGAATTATTAAAACATGTCCAGCAGGCTTGCTGCTCTTGCATTTGAACAGCATGCAATTCAGCTGGGCGCTGAGCCAGCCGGGCAGTGTCTGCAGGCGCCGTGACCGTAGCCCCCTCGTCCTCTGTGACTGCCCTTCGTGGTCAGTGTTGCTTCTGGGTGCGGAGAAGGCCTGGGCCTGGGCTCCTGTGAAAACCCAAGTGAGGGCTGCCCAGCGCTTTCCCGCTGCCTTCCAAACGTTTTAAGGAGCACTGAAACCCTTTTGTTTTTGTCCACTTGGCTCACATTTCTTTATTTATTAGGGGACAAATTCTTTTAACCCGTGAAATCCTTTTTTAAAAAATTAAAGTCTAACGTAGAACCCCAATATAAAATGAAACCTAAACAGCATTTTCTCATTGGGAGTGTGCGCCAAGTCCTTATGACGGTGAAGACAGAGGCGGCGGCTCGCAGGGCCTGTGATCTGAAGCGTGAAGTGACGGACAGGCCCAGCCTCGGCGCCGCCTCAACTCTCAACCGATTTCTATCTTCTATCCTGACCGCGTAACACTGAGAAAGTCTTAATGCCAGCAGGAAAGTGGCTGCAAACAGCAACAATTCTGCATCTGTTTGCCTTGGAGCCCCAGGGAAGCCTGCACTCACGCCGAGATGGCATCAGGCACTTAACCTCACACCTGGGCAGAGAAGGTGGGGACAGCGTGTGTGAGCCCCAAACCCAGGTGACACTTACAACAGGCTCATCTGATTCAGCAAAGCTGAAATGAAAGAACACCTAAGGGTGCATAGGGCTTTCTCGCCTCTTCTTAAAACATATGCAGTGAAACTAAAACAAGCCAACTGCTGGGAAAGCAGCATGGCCCCCGAACCTCAGCACTCCCGGGGGGGAGCCAGTCTGAGAGCGAGGCCCACGGGAATGGGGTGGTCTCAGCGGGCTCTCACTGTCCCCGCCCTGGTGAACCCTCTGCTTACTTGCTGCTTCTCGGAAGACCCCATTTGCGGGGGGGTGGGGGGGTGGGGTGTGTCCTTATGCCCAAAGTGATTTTAGGCACTGCACTGGATGACCTAAAGTCTAGATTCTTTTCAGCCAGGGAACCCACTGCCACGCCAGACGCCCTGGAATGGACTTCGTCAAAGACACAGAGCTGCTGGTGTCTAGGAGTTAAGTAAGAAAGTACCCAGTGCCCACTGTGTGCACGTCCTGAGTGACAGCCTGTCCCAGCGAACGGAAACGTGACACGGAAGCAGGAGCGGGCAGGCACTGGGCGGGGAGGGGGGAGCCTCCACCCTCTGCATCACGACTCCACGGCTCACCCCCATGGGGAGTGAGCAGCAGCTCTCCTCAGCCCGGGTCTCAGTCTGGAAGACTCTAAGAGAGCCCTGAGGTGTCAATGATTTTATCATCCCATGATGTCACTCAAACATTGACCTAGAAATACTGTCTCAAGAGAAAGCTCCCCCAGAACCTCACTCTGAAGGATCAAACCCCGCCCCCGGCTTCTCAGGACTAGCGGAGGGCGGGCCCTCCACACAGAGCGCGCGGACAGTAGCCAGCGCGGGGAGAGCACGGTACACAGCGCGGCTGGACGCGGACGCCCGCAGGGCTGCGCCCCGGACGAGGCCCACCGGGCGCGTGGCCAAAGCACATGCTGATTGGTTGTCTTGGCACAGGAAGAACCACAGCCAGGAAGCTGCCAGATAAAGACAGTAAAAGGCGCTCTCTCGCAAAGTCTGGCCAGTAATGTTCCGTGTAAAACGTCAACCTAGAATGCTGACCCTTGCCCAACTGCTACAGCCAGAGAAAATCCCAAAGAATAGATTCAAAAAGACAGACTGTAAGAAAGACCCTGAACTATTTGGCAAAACATCTGCACAGCTGTAACTGGTCAGACTGTACTCTTTGTTGTTGTTTAGTCCAACTCTTTGCAGCTCGATGGACTGTAGCCCACCAGGCTCCTCTGTCCATGGAATTCGCCAAGCAAGAATACGAATACTGGAGTGGGTTGCCATTCCCTTCTCCAGGGACTCTTCCCGACCCAGGAACAGAACCCAGGTCTCCCACATTGCAGGTAGATTCTTATCACTGAGCAACCTGGGAAACCCTCATCAAACTGCATTATATGACGTCCAAAACCAAAAATGAACACCACATCTGACTGTATTAGAAGTAAACTTGCATTCAGCCCTCTCCCATAAAAGTGAAATTTCAAAAACACCAGCTCAGTATGTTACACCTCACTGGAAAACATGCAGAAGGCCGCATGCTCTCTGACAGCCCTGGAGAAGAGCAAGGGGCAGACGTCCCACGGAGGCAGAGTCTGCCAGGGAGGTGGCAGGTGTCCGAAGCAGGCACAAGCTCGCGACCCAAAGGCCCCGGCAGGCCCTCCTCCAGGGGATCTTCCAACCTAGGGCCTGAGCCTGCGTGTCTTGCGTCTCCTGCAGAGGCAGGCGGCTTCTTCACCACCAGCACCACGCGGGAGGCCCTGTCCTGTTCTCTTCTACAGACAAGTTCTATTTGGATCATCATCTTCCTTTGAAGGCTTGATTAATTCTAACAAAATCTACAGCAGCCTCGTCAGTGAAATTAGGAGCACTGAAGTTAGCAATGAAAATGGGTTAAGTTAAAAAAGCGAGTTAGTTCTCTGCCACACTAATCCTAACATTAAAATCAAACCAGATGATGGAGTATGCTTAAAACAACCAGGACACTCAATCAGCATTACGTGCTCAGAAGAAAGCCAACAGCTCTCACAGATTCCTAAAGAGAAGACAATCTCTTCAAACAAGGAACAGACTGCAGTATTAGCAGAAGATTCGGACTCACAAAAGGCTTAATTTGTACTTAGTTTGAGAAAGAGAGGCTGCCTACAGGTGAGCCGGGAGAGGCCGGGCCGCGGCCGGGCGGGCAGGCGCGCTGTGCACTGTACTTACCCCGTTCCACTCTACGCTCATACTCACTTCCTCCCCTCCGTCAGGGCCGCTCTCGTACTTGACCACGTCCGCGCTCAGGCTCTCCCGGCTCCGCCGCTTCTCCGTGTTCTCAGGGTCGTTCAGCACTTCGGCCACTCTCTGTTTGTGAACATTGTCAAGACCCTGGAGGCAGGCAGGGGGACAAGGGTTTGACCCATCAGCGCTGAAGTTTTACTGCGGGTTTCTTTCCTCTTTTAGATTTTTTATTGAAGGATAACCGCTTTACAGAATTCCACTGTTTTCTGTCAACCTCAACACGAATCAGCCACAGGTACACGTGTCTCCCGTCTGAACATCCCTCCCGTCTCCTGCCCCATCCCGCCCCTCTAGGCTGATTCAGAGCCCTGTTTGAGTTTCCTAGGCCACACAGCAGACTCCCGAGGCTCTCTATTTTACACATGGTGATGTGAGTTTCCCTGTTACTCTCTCCACGCCTCTCACCTCTCCTCCCCTCTCCCCACGTTCCTAAGTCTGTTCTGTTTCTCCACTGCTGCCCTGTAAATAAATTCCTCAGTACCGCTTTTCTAGATCCCATATATGTAAGTTAGAATACAACATTTACTGTTCTCTTTCTGCTTACTTCACTCTGTATAACAGGTTCTAGGTTCATCCACTTCATTAAAACAGACTCAAATGCATTCCTTTTTATGACAATTTTCTTAAATTTACTGAGGTTTGATTTGTGACCCAAGATGTGGTCTATCTTGGAGAATGTTCCATGTGCATGTGAGAAGGTGTATTCTTCTGCATTTGGATACAATGTCCTGAGGATATCAATGAGATCCATCTCATCTAAAGTATCATCTAAGATCTGTGTTTCCTTATGAATTCTGCTTGGACGAGCTCCACTGGTGCGAGTGGGGTGCTGCAGTCTCCTACTATTATCGTGTTGCTGCCAATTTCTCTTTCATGTCTATCAGTGTCTGTCTTATGTGTTGAGGTGCTCCTGTGTTGGGTTCATCAGTTCAGTTCAGTCGATCAGTCGTGTCCGACTCTTTGCGACCCCATGAATCGCAGCACGCCAGGCCTCCCTGTCCGTAGATATTTACAACGGCTCTGTCTTCCCACTGGAGGGATCCCTGGATCATTATGCAGTGTCCTTCCTTACCTCTTGTCATCTGCTTTATTTTAAGGCTACTCTGTCTGATACGAGGGTTGCTATTCCAGCTTTCTTTTGCTTCCCATTTGCATGGAGTATGTTTTTCCATCCTCTCACCTTCAGTCTATATATATCGTTAGGTCTGGAGTGAGTTTCTTGTTAACAGCATATATATGGGTCTTGTTTTTGTAACCATTCAGCCATTTTGTGTCTTTTGATTGGAGCATTTAATCAATTTACATTTATAGTAATTATTGATAAACATATTCCTACTGCCATTTTCTTAATGGTTTGGGGTTGATTCTGTAGATCTTTTTCTTCTCTTGTATTTCTTGACTGTGTAAATCCCTTTAACATTTATTGTAAAACTGGTTTGGTGGTACTGAATTCTCTTAACTTTTGCTTGTCTGAAAAGCTTTTTATTTCTCCATCAATCTTGAATGAGATCCTTGCCGGGTACAGTAATCGTGGTTGTAGATATTTCCGTTTCAGTACGTTAAATATATCCTGCCAGTCCCTTCTGGCCTGCAGTTTCTGCTAAAAGATCAGCTGTTAAGTATATGAGGTTTTCCTTATATGTTACTTGGTGCTTTTCCCTTGCAGTTTTTAATATTCTTTTTTTGAGTTTAGTCTTTGTTACTTTGATTAGTATGTGTCTTGGTGTGTTTCTCCTTGGGCTTATCCTGTATGGGACTCTGCACCTCTTACGACTTGATAGACTATTTCCTTTTCCATGCTGGGGAAATTTTCAACTATAATCTCTTCAAAAATTTTCTCATACCCTTTCTTTTTCTCTTCTTCTTCTGGGACGCCTATAATTCAAATGTTAGTGCGTCTGATGTTGTCCCAGAGGGCTCTGAAACCATCCTCAGTTCTTCTCATTCTGCTTACTTTACTCTGCTCTTCAGAAGTTATTTCCACCATCTCACCTCTCAGCTCACTGATTTGTTCTTCTGCTTCAGATATTCTACTATTGACTCCTTCTAGAATATTTTTAATTTCAGCAATTGTGTGGTTTGTCTCTGCATATTTATTCTTTAATTCTTCGAGCTCTTTGTTAACTGATTCTTGCATTTTCCTCCATTTTGTTTCCAAGGTTTTGACCATCTTTACTGTCATTATTCGGACTCTTTTCTCAGGGAGCTGCCTGTTTCCTCCTCATTTACTTGGGTTTCTGTGTTTCCCGTTTGTTCCTTCCTGTGTGTAGTATTCCTCTGCCTTTACGTTCTTTTCTTTTTTCTACTTACTGTGTTTGAGGTCGCCTTTCCCCAGGCTTCAAGGCTGAGCTCTTCCTTCCCTTTTGTCTCTGCCCTCCTATGGGGGTCCCGCGGTCTGTGTAAGCTTCGTGGGGTGAAACTTGTGCCGAGCTTTTCGTTTGTTCTTCCTCCGCTGGGCGAGGCTGAGTGAGGCGGCAGTCCTGTCTGCTGACGGCAGCTTGCTTTTTGTTTGCTGTTTAGACGAGGCGTCCCGCACAGGGTACTACTGGTGCATGGGTGATGCCAGGTCGTGCATTCAAGCGGCCTCTCCTTTGTGTGAGTTCTCGCTACCTGATGCTCCCCAGGGCAAGTTCTCTGGTGGTCTAGTCTTGGAGTCAGGGCTCCCACCCCAAAGGCTCAGGGCTTGGCCTCTTGCCGACCTCCCCTCCTCCCACCAGCACTGGGCCATGGGTTTTGTCTGTGCGTCCACTGGGAAGACGGTCCCCAGCCTCAGAGACCTGTGTGGGGGAAGGCGACCTTCCTCTTGCTGAACTGCTGCACCGGCCTTCTCTGTCCTCCACGCATCCTGGGACTCTGACCGTCTGACTCTAGTTTTGAGTGTCTATTGTGGATTTCTGAGATGACTAAACATATAGTAGGGGGGAAAAGCTCTTAAACCTTGGAGGGGAAGTGAGAACAATAATTCTCAAGAACGTGCAGACTTGTACATTTCACCATATATAGATTTTTACCTCAAATTTTAAAACATGACCGAACTCTGAGCTTCAGGTAATGAGGTGCATGCTGACGTATTCAGAAGAAAGTGTACCGAGGTATACACCTTTGAAAGGCATCCAGAAAAAAGGCCTGAAGGACGGATGGGGAGAGACGCTCATACTCAGTCTAGCTGGTGAGCGCACGGGGACGATGTCTAGGAAGCTTCATCGCAAAGTGCTGGGGAAACACCCAGGCTCTAACACTTTAACGTCAACTGCTTGGTGCTCCGCAACTCCAAAACAAGCATAAGGTGAAGACTCACGGATTACACTGTTCTCAGTACAACGCTTTAAGAAATTAGCCCCTGGCTTATGAAAGGCGTTTTCCGGGCAAACTCTCCAGCTCCTGAGAGAGACTGGACGCACAGGCCACACACCTTACCCTCAGGATCACCAGCGCACACCCAAGGGCAGCTCCCTGCGCCAGCGCCTGGCAGCAAGCTTCCCACGTGTGCTCCAGAGCCACCTGATGGCCAGGTAGCGCCCACCTGATGTTCCAGATGGAACTTCCACCCAGACGGCGCACACAAACACCATCCCTTCACTGACCCTCACAGTTTCCTCCTCGAGGGGCACAACCCCAAACAGACCACACGCTGCTGTGACGGCCTCAGTGAAGTGGACCCTGGCCTTCCTGGCAGGAGAGGCCGTTCTCAGTAAAACACCGGCAACCCCTTCCTCAAACGTCTGCAGCTCAGCTCCGGGCTCACAACACTGCTGGCTCACAACAGTGCTGATCACAGCAAGGCCCAATGACCCAAGGGCGCCACAGACCAAGAGCCAGAATCCCACGCTGCATGCTCAGGGCGCGTGCTCAGAGTCCCCCTCCACAGAACACCAGCGCCTCAGTCGGAGACCCTGGGAGGGCAGCAGAAGGGGCGCCCGCAGGGGCACAGGCAGGGAGAGGACCATGGACAGGCCCTCTGCCAGGCCTCCTCTAATCCCTCTGCACAGAATCTCGACAGGTAACTTCCACCCCAGCCCAAAAGTCGCCATAAACCAACAACTGCATGATAGCCTGCACATACACCATTCTGGGGAAAAAACCACATCAGCCCCTCCCGTCCTAGAAACAGGAAACAAGACCTGCCATCCGCACTGTACTGCACACGTACACGGGCACAGTGACACGCTAACCTCTGACGTCTGAAAACTGGCAATTAAAGCGCACAAAACAGGCCCTTTCCTTGTATGTGCTTTACAGACCGTGTTTCAGCATAACTAAAACACCTCAGATGATGAAGCAACGTGCTTCAGTAGTCCTCTTTATTTCCAAATAACATTCCATCACATGGATATACTACATGGTGTATCCATTCATCTGTTGACGAACGTGCAGCTGTCTGGACGTTCAACCTACTGAAACCAACGCTGCCATGAACGTATTTCCTCATCACTCACGGAGGCCATACCTGCCAATTCACCCACTGGCCAAAATGGATCTGTCATCCCAAATCCACACTCTCAGTGCTTCCGTGGGGATTCACTGACACACGCGGAGTGGAGGAAAACTCAAGTCAGTCGACGCGCACGTCCGCACTAAGACGGGAGAAGGCGACACTGCTCTCCTGCTGCGTCCCTCACTGCAGACAGTGCCCTGCCCCCAGCCTCAGTTACTCAGAACCGTGCTGTCTGCGTTTTGGTCGGTGGCCCCTCGAGTGGTGCTCAGGGCGCCTCTGGACGTGCCTTATGGAGACACCGAGCTCCCATCAGGCAGGAGTCAGTGCTGCCGGCCATGACGTCAACATTACTGAGTCAACAACACACACTAAAGAGGGTGTCTCTGAACAGGAGCCCAGCGGAGACAGGCTGTGTGCTGATCTGGTGACTGTGACCAGCCTCGCGGGAACCTGGCTGTGCCTCCCGGGGACAGGCGTTTAGAGCAGCTTCACGGAACCCGGTGTGGAGGGAGGGGAGCCAGCGGCATCCGCCTCAGCACCCGGCTGCCCTCTCTCGGGCAGGTGCCAGGGGTGGGTGCGCGGGGTTAGGCAGGAGCTCCAGGCCTCGATCCCAGAGGACCCTCCCAACTGCCCTCTCTGGCAGCTGGGCCGTCCACGCCGCCACCAGCCGCGCGCAGGGCTGCAGTCCCTGCACCCCCTCCTCGACACCCGCTATTTCTGCTGGGTTTCGTTCCAGCCATCCTGGAGGGCGTGAGGCGGCGCCTCGCTGCCGTGTGCACCTGCAGCCCCAGATGGCTAACCACCTGGAGTGTCCCTCCACGTGCAGCTGGCAGCTGTGCAGCATCTTCAGAGAAATGTCGACTTAGGGCCTGTGTTCATTTTGCCGTGAGCTGCTCCTTTCCTTCTTGTACGTTCTGGATGTGAGGCCGCGTCAGAGATGTGGTCTGCAAACCCATCCGCCCACTCTGTGGGCGCCCTTCTGTGTTCTTGGAAGCGTCCCCGAAGGCGCAGGCGTCTCTGGCTCTGGGGCTCTGACTGGCTCCCACTCCTGCTGCCTGCGCCTGTGGTGTCATGTCTACGTCACTTGAGCAGCCCAAGTTTATCTGTGCAAACTAAAACAGTCAGTGTTTCCTCGCTCTAAACCAGTGTTTCAACAAGTCTCATGGAACAGAATCAAACTCAAAGCTACAAGCAGAAGGCTGCTGACTGACCTGTTTGCGCGACCTCATGGCCGCTTCCTCCAGCGTTTCTGCCGCTTCAAATTTGCCTTGACGTCTGTAAAGCGCCCCGAGGTTTTTCAAAGTAGTGGTGACAGTTGGACTGCGAGAAAGCACATGATTCACAAACCGATTCAACGTACGTTTCGGAGCAGCCACTATCAACAGCACCTCATCTAAAGGACAAACATACTTAGGCCTGGCTACAGTTACATTTCTACAGTACTTTGTAACTGTAAAACTCTAAAAGGCTCTTCTAGCTCATGCATCCCCTCCCTACGGCACTGAGGCCTGCGGCTGGTGGGACAAACCCCAGTGCTCTCCACTCACACAGCCTCCTGGGCGTCTCAGCAGGAAGGTCTGCGCTGGGGCTGCCTGGTGGCCATCGGCTTCCCCCGGAAGCAGAGCTGACTGTGCCAGGCGGCGCGGAGGACATGCGCTCTAGCGCTGCCCTCCACCCTCCCCCTTCCCCTTCAAGGAGGGGGAGCAGAGCGGAGCCACAACCATCACCAGCGGGACCCGAGGCAGAGAATGACGGCTGTGTGTGCCAAAGAAGGCCAAGCGGAGTGACACAGACTGCACTGCTGTGCTGCTCACAGAGCAGCCTCGTTAACAATGAGAAATGAACCCAGCTCACGTCACTACAGATATGCTCCAGGAGCCTTTTCTCTTATCGATGACTGGAGCTTTAGAAGTAAGCTGGGGACTCCCTGGTGGTCCAGTTAGCGGCTGGGACTGCACTCCCAATGCACAGGCTCTGGGCTCGCTCCTTGGTCAGGGAACTAGATCCCACATGCTGCACTGCAGCTAGGTCAGAGGGCCACAGCTAGAGAACCTGTGTGCCGCCAAAAAGACACTGCAGGATCCAAAAGAGGTTCCATGTGCGCTGCAACTAAGACCCAGAGCAGCAAAAAGACGCCAGCAGCAGTTCAACAACGAATGGCAGAGCAGCTATGCTCCGTGTTTCGAGACAGTGTGCACGGTGCTGGGGGAAGCACGTGACTTTCAGAACGTATGGTGAGTGCTACCGGGAGTCAGGGGAGGGATTTATTCCAAACTAGGAGTTCAGAATAAAAGAGTTTTCCTGAAAGAGTCATAGGAGACCATCCAGTCAAGGCTATGGTTTCTCCAGTGGTCATGTATGGATGTGAGAGTTGGACTGTTTAGAAGGCTGAGCGCCAAAGAATTGATGCTTTTGAACTGTGGTGTTGGAGAAGACTCTTGAGAGTCCCGTGGACTGCAAGGAGATCCAACTAGTCCATTCTGAAGGAGATCTGCCCTGGGATTTCTTCGGAAGGAATAATGCTAAAGCTGAAACTCCAGTACTTTGGCCACCACATGTGAAGAGTCGACTCATTGGAAAAGTCGACTGATGCTGGGAGGGATTGGGGGCAGGAGGAGAAGGGGACGACAGAGGAGATGGCTGGATGGCATCACTGACTCGATGGACGTGAGTTTGAGTGAACTCCGGGAGTTGGTGATGGACAGGGAGGCCTGGCGTGCTGCAATTCATGGGGTCGCAAAGAGTGGGACACAACTGAGCGACTGATCTGAACTGAACTGAACTGAATGGGAGACTAGTAAACTGAGTCTTAGAGGATAAGTGAAAGTTAAAACAGGAAAAAACCACAGACAAGAAAAGCGTTCCAGTCAGAAGAAGAAACAGCACTGGGCCAGGCTGGCGGGCTGCTGGTGGAGGAGCCACGTTGCCCTCTGCAGACAGGAGGCCCTGAGGCTGCAGGAGATGGGCTGTGCACCTGGACACAGCTGCCAAGTGGGGGCTTCACAAGGCTGCCGGCCTGTTCCTGCGAGTCCACCCTGTGGCCTTAAAGGCTATGTTTCCGCTTAGCCATCTCTCCTCCTGCAACCTGGGAGCTAGCCTTAAGACACAGCACTAATGAACAGGGCCCGTGTTTTTGCCCATGGGATCCTATTAAGGTGGGTTTTGTATAAATTATCTCACTTACAAAGTCATGGAGTTTTACTGGAATCTGGGGCAAATAGGGGCCTGTGCAGCCACACCACCCTGCGGAACTTTACACACGAGGTGGTTTACAGGCTGCCCTTGAAGCACCAGCGCCTCCCACAGCTGAGGCCTGTTTCCCAGGCAAGCAGACGCACCTGTCAACTTTGCAGGCCTTGTACCAGCCACCATACTCTCCAAAAGACGTCCCATCCTTCTGCTTTCCCTAAATTGCAACAAAGAATTTCAAGTAGATAATTATCAAGCAACATATTCAGTTTAGAAAACTTCACAAAATAAAGTGCTCTTACTTTGCATTCTTCTCTCTCCTCAGCATGCATCCAAATGGGCTTATTTTCATCTATGGAAGAAAAAATAACATGCTATGAATTGAGGCACAAGACAGTCCACTACGCAGAAGCCGTCAAGTTCCAGCGTTCGCAAGGTTTCCGTTTTGTTTTCCATATGATTCCTCGCAGATATTACTTTTCACAACTAGGACAGACTAGGCTTCACACTGGAGAATAAGGACTCTGACGGCAGAACCAGACCCAAGAAACAAGGAGGAAATGGCCATTTACACCCCATTCTGGGAACAGAAGACATGGAATCAAAGGTGCCTACCCAGACAGGGAGGCTACTGTCAAAAACACGGACACACGCTCGAGTCCTTGTAAGGAGACTTTCTGTTGTTGTTCGCTGACTTGTCTCGCCAAACATTTACTGAACGCCTACTATTTCCACGCCGTGGCCCACGCCCAGAGAGGACGCCGCCGCAAAAAGACACAGGCACCCCCACGCTTAGAGCCGCACTTTCACAGCAGCCAAGAGCTGGAAACAAACCACATGTCCATCGACAAATGAACGGATAACGTATACACGATGGGATACGACTCAGTCATGAAAAAATAAAGAATGAAATAATGCCATTTGCAGCAACATGGATGCAGCTCGGCGGATCATACTAAGTGAAGTCAGAAAGAGAAAGACAAATAACACAGGTTACCACGTGTGTGGAGAATCTAAATTACGACACAAAGGAGCCTACCCATGACACAGAAACAAGACTCGGGGACAAAACAGACTGGGAGCTGCGGGCGGGCGGGGGAAGCGGACAGGAAGGCCCAGGTCAGCAGGCGCAAGGACCACACAGAGGATGGGCAGACCACGAGGCCCTGAGCAGCACAGAGACAGTAAGCGTCTTGAGATAAACCACAGCGCAGAACACTTTAAGAAGAATGTACATACACTCATAACCAAATCATTTTGTTGTAAAGCAGTAATTAATATTTTAAATCTATACTTCAATTAAAAAAATAAAGCAAAAGAAAGACGGTGAGACTAGCCAAGGAAATTCTGCAAAGGAAGATTAACCAGAGAGCCCGTGACACATCACACACTCTGCCTTCACCCCCCCACACCTGCCTCACTTCACACCACAGCGCCCAAGAAGATGTGTGACAGACACAAGAAGCAGTATCTGCATCAGTGGAAAGAAACAGCTCAACACAAAAACCACCCCCACCATTAACAGCAGCAATAAAACCTCTGACTCGATAAAGAATTTAGAATATGACCAATAAGACCTGAAGACTTAGTGGTGGGAACAGATGGATTATTCAGTTAGGGGTGCTGGCACAAAAACTGTTTAAATATCTGAAAAAACATTTTAAATCTCAATCTTTTTTAAAAAAAGACTGAAGAGTATTTAAAACTTACTGACACTGCAGTCTTCTTGCCTTGAGAACCCCACAAACAGTGTAGAAAGGCAAAAGGATATGACACTGAAAGATGAACTCCCCACCTTATTTATTGGGTCGGTAGGTGCCCAATAAACTACTGGAGATCAGTGGAGAAATAACTCCAGAGAGAATGAAGAGATGGAGCCAAGGTGAAAACACCACCCAGATATGGATGGGACTGGTGATGGAAACACAGTCCAATGCTGCGAAGAGCAATACTGCATAGGAACCTGGAATGTTAGGTCCATGAATCAAGATAAATTGGACGTGGTCAAGAAGGAGATGGCAAGAATGAACACTGACATCTGAGGAATCAGTGAACTAACATGGACTGGAATGGGTGAATGTAACTCAGATGACCATTGTATCTACTACCGTGGGCAAGAATCCCTTAGAAGAAATGGAGTAGCCATCATAGTCAACAAAGGAGTCCAAAATGCAGTACCTAGGTGCAATCTCAAAACAACGGAATGATCTCTGTTCGTTTCCAAGGCAAACCATTCAGTATCACAGTAATCCAAGTCTATGCCCCAACCACTAATGCTGAACTTGAGCGATTCATGAAGACCTGCAAGACCTTCTAGAACACCAAAAAAAGATGTCCTTTTCATCATAGGGGACTGAAATGCAAAAGTAGGAAGTCAAGAGATGGCTGGAGTAACAGTCAAGTTTGGCCTTGGAATACAAAATGAAGCAGGGCAAAGGCTAACAGTTTTGCCAAGAGAACGCACTGGTCATAGCAAAAAAAAAAAAACTCTTCCAACAACACAAGAGACAACTTTACACATGGACATCACCAGATGGTCAATACTGAAATCAGATTGATTATATTCTTTGCAGCGAAGATGCAGAAGCTCTATACAGTTGGCAAAAACCAGACCAGGAGCTGACTGTGGCTCAATCATGAACTCCTTATTGCCAAATTCAGACTTCAACTGAAGAAAGTAGGGAAAACCACTAGGCCACTCATGTATGACCTAAATCAAATCCCTTATGATTACACAGTGGAAGTGACAGATAGTTTCAAGGGACTGGATCTGACAGACAGAGTGCCTAAAGAATTATGGATGGAGGTTTATAACACTGTACAGGAGGTGGTAATCAAAACCATCCCAAGAATAAGAAATGCAAAAAGGCAAAATGGCTGTCTGAGGAGGTCTTACAAATAGCTAAGAAAAGAAGAGAAGCAAAAGGCAAAGGAGAAAAGGAAAGACACACCCATTTGAATGCAGAGTTCCAAAGAATAGCAAGGAGAGATAAGAAAGCCTTCCTAAGTGAACAATGCAAAGAAATAGGGGAAAATAGCAGAATGGGAAAGACTATAGAGATCTCTTCAAGAAAATCAGAGATACCAAGGAAACATTTCATGCAAAGATACAAATACAGGACAGAAAATGGTATGGACTTAACAGAAGCTACAAAGAAGAAGTGGTAAGAATACATAGAAGAACTGTACAAAACAGGTCTTAACGGCCCAATAACCACGATGATGTGATCTCTCACCTAGAGCCAGACATCCTGGAATGCGAAGTCAAGTGGGCCTTAGGACGCATCATCACAAACAAAGCTAGTGGAGATGGTGGAATTCCAGCTGAGCTATTTCAAATCCTAAAAGATGATGCTGTTATCATCACAAGGAGACTCAATATGCCAGCAAATTTGGAAAACTCAGCAGTGGCCACAGGACTGGAAAAGGTCAGTTTTCATTCCAAACCCAAAGAAAGCCAATGCCAAAGAAAGTTCAAACTATTGCTCAACTGTACTCATCTCACACATTAGCAAAGTAATGCTCAATATTCTCCAAGCCAGGCTTCCACAGTACGTGAACCGTGAACTTCCAGATGTTCAAGCTGGATTTAGAAAAGGCACACGAACCAGGGATCAAATTGCCAACATCCACTGGATCATTGAAAAAGCAAGAGATCCAGAGAAACATATTTCTGCTTTACTGACTATGCCAAAGCCTTTGATTGTGTGGATCACAACAAATTGTGGAAAATTCTGAAAGAGATGGAAGACCAGACCACCTGACCTGCCGCCTGAGAAATCTGCATGCAGGTCAAGAAGAAACAGTTAGAACCGGACATGGAACAATGGACTGGTTCCAAACTGGGGAAGGAGTACGTCAAGGCTGTATATTGTCACTCTGCTTATTTAACTTATATGCAGAGTACATCATGTGGAATGCCTGGCTGAATGAAGCACAAGCTGGAATCAAGATTTCCGGGAGAAATATCAATAACCTCAGATATGCAGATGACACCACCCTAATGGCAAAAAGCGAAGAGGAGCTAAAGAGCCTCTTGATGAAAGTGCAACAGGAGAGGGAAAGACTCAACATTCAAAAAACTAAGATCACGGAATCTAGTCCCATCACTTCATGGCAAATAGACTGGGGAACAATGGAAACAGTAACAGACTTTACTTTCCTAGTCTCAAAAATCACTACAGATGGTGACTGCAGCCACGAAATTAAGACACTTGCTCCTTGGAAGAAAAGCTATGACCAACCTAGACAGCATATTAAAAAGCAGAGATATTATGTTACTTTGCCGATAAAGGTCCCTCTAGTCAAAGCTATGGTTTTCCAGTAGTCATGTACAGATGTGAGAGATGGACCATAAAGGAAGCTGAGTGCCAAAGAATTGATGCTTTTGAACTGTGGTGTTGGAGAAGACTCCTGAGAGTCCCTTGGGCAGCAAAGGGACCAAACCAGTCCATTCTAAAGGAGATCAGTCCTGAATATTCATTGGAAGGACTGATGCTGAAGCTAAAACGCCAATACTTTGGCCATCTGATGCGAAGAACTGACTCACTGGAAAAGACGCTGATGCTGGGAAAGACTGATGAAAAGAGGAGAAGGAGATGACAGAGGACGAGATGGTTGGATGGCATCACCAACTCGATGGACATGAACCTGAACAAGCTCGGGAGTTGGTGATGGACATGGAGGCCTGGCGTGCTGCAGTTCATGAGGTCGCAAACAGTCAGACACAACTGAGAGACTGAACTGAACCAACACTGTTGTTTACTGAGGTTTTAGCCTATTGTTAGACAAGAATCCACCTCAGTTAGGAGAAATGGATTTCCTGACAACAAGCCATGTCACGCTTTCAATGCTGCACCACAGTAAAGGCGGCCTGTGGCCTGAGAGGCACGCCCCAGCCGCCAGTCAGGGCATACCTGCACCTTTCTGTCCTGTGTCCTAACGTTCGTGTGGAGGATAAATCCAAGTACAGAAAAACCGCTTCTAACTAGAACCCAATTAACTGCACTCCATGCTACTCTTTTTAGTAGAGAGAAGTTAGCAAATCACAAGGAAAGTCAGTAAATCACTTCCCTGAGTAAAACTTATTTGAAGCAGCACTAAGCTGATGGCCTGGAATCAACCGAAACCCAGCAAGGTTTCTGCAGGGAGAGGACACGGAAGCCCCCTATGGACTGTGAAGCCCAGGGAGGTGAGCTGTGATCCAGCAGGGGCCGAGGAGGACAGGGTCCGTTTCCAGAACGACAAGCCAGAGGCATCGCCATCTCCTGACAGTAAGATAGGCACACCGCTCCACTTGCTGACAGAGGAGAACGAAGACACTTCTTAAAAGGCTCTCAAAAGTGCTTTCCAGAAATTCTCCATGAAAGAAAAGTATTTATTAACCACATCCTCCTTCCCCCAAGGATCCTAAGGTTTCCAACACACGGGTAACAACTGTCGACATTCTCAGCCCCTCTTGTCACGGCCACTGAAGGGGGGCAGATGCCTCAAGTAATCAGATCCTGTTTTACTGAGCAATTTAAGTCTGACAAAATATTTTTTCCAAAACTGTGTATTAAGCACCTACAGCACTTTAAGGACTATAAAGGAGACAGGCCTCAGCTCCTTATGGTCGTCAGACAACCCAGCAGGACTGGGAGGGTGGAGGGTCTGCATTTCTGACAGGCCCCAGGTGGTGCTGAAGCTGCTGGGTTCCTGCCGGCACTTTGAGAGCCACTGGACCACAGAACAATTCAAGAAAGCAGTTAAGGACTCCAGAAAGGCTCTCTGGAGCTACTGCAGCCAGGCTGTGCCTAAAGCAAGCGCAGACTCTGGGTGAGGGCAACCTGGAAACACATGAGGCAGTGGGCCATCACACTGACTGTGATGACCTCAGTATTACCGAGTTTTAAACTGGAAATCCCCATGTTTAACGCACCCTACAGTTAATCTGCTTAGAAACAAAAGTGCATCTCTTACCGTCCACTGAACCAAACTCCCTCTCGTGTGCGCGAGTAAGGATCTCTTTGTATAGGGTCTCTGCTTGCTTGAATTTCCCTTGCTTCAGGTAGCAGGAAGCCTTAAAATAAAACAAAGCACTTACTACTCTTCATACGGCGGGGAAGCACACATTCTCATCTACAGGCTATGAAACAGCGCTGAGGCTTCAGGAAGAAAGGAATCTATCTACAGAGCTGACCTTCCGTCAACATACCAGGTTATTTTTTGTTTTGGCCACATTGGGGTCATCAGGCCCCAGTTTTGTCTGGTAGATCTCGAGGGCTCTCTGATAATAATATTCCACTTCTTCGTACTTGCCCTGGTTCTGGCACAGTAAGGCCAAGTTATTTAACTGTTTGGCAACATCTGGGTGATCTTTTCCCAAAACCTAGGAATAAAAAATAGCATTAGAAACACTTGTTATTTTTTTCACAGGGTACCATCCAACCCACTCCCTACCCTACCATGAGAAGGCTCTTCCTAAACATCAAGAGGACTGTGCCTTGCTTCCAGGCTTATGATACTTAAACAGCCACCCATGCAGTACAAAAATAACCAGCATTAGTTGAGTCTTCTTCTTGGGGGAGGGAGGAAACTGTGCTGATTTCCTTCCCAAGCTTTGGAGTCTTGAATCTTTACAATAATCTACGTGGTAGGTAGTATTATGGACATTCTGAAGATGAAGAAACCGGATTTTATAAAGGCTATCTAGTAAGACTGCCAAGTTCTAAACATGCCCAAACTCATACCCAGCCCTTTCTGACTCTGATGGCATTACACGCATTCCTGTGAAGAACAGCCTCAAAGGGAACTTCCAGCTCCTCAGCTAGCATCCTACACATCCCCTCTTTAAAATCAGATTCTGTGATCACAAACCAGGTCCTCACACTTCAAACTTCACTGCAGGGCTCTTCAAACTCGAATGTGCTGTCTCAGACAGCCAAAAGTCTTCTCCCAGCCCCACCCAGCTCCCCACTCCCACCAACTCATCCTGCAGGCCTCAGGTCCCCTCAGAAGGGACCTCCTTATATCCAATTTAAGGGACCAGTGAGTCCGTCCCCACCCAGTTAACTCACAAGTACACCACTTCGGTTTTTTTCCTTCTTTGCTAGTATTACTACTCAAAACTGCCTTATTTATCAACTTAGCTGTTTGTCGCCTGACTCTCCGCTATTAAAATGCAAGCCTCAGAGAGCTCTGTCTCCGTGTCTAGATGCAATGTTATCTCAGCACCTAGGAAGGTACTGGCACACAGGGCAAAGAATAAGCACCGAGCTTCCCGCTCAGGACCTGAACAAGCCTTCGGTCTCGCCCTGCGCCCCCATGAGGCAGCCGCCTCCCGACCCTCTGCGTCGCCCTCTTCTCCCTGGCTGGGAAGCCCTAAGACTCGGCTCCAGACCGACTGATGTCGGGAGGCCATGTGAGCACAGCCCCAGCCCTGGACCTGAAGAAGCCGCTGCTCTGTGCTCTCCCTGAGCTCTCGGCCAGAAGCCAGCGTCTGCCTGGTGGACCGTGCTCCCAGGGAAGAGGCTGTGGCTAATTCTAAATCATCCCCTCTAATCAAGTGAGGGTCCCAAGTCCTCAATCCATGTTTGCCAGATGAGTGCATGAGAGCAAATAAACACGGAAGAGCCTAACAGACCATCATCCGGAGTTCATAGTCCACAACGTGAGACATCTGCGGTTCTCCCTGATTCTAACCCCAGCCCTCTCAAAACCTGAGTGGGTAAATAAAAAATAAAAATCTCATTTCTTGATAAATATCACGCAAATGACAGCATGGACAAACCTTCCTGTATGACTTGATGACGAGCTTCTTTTCATTTTCCCTCTCCCAAGTCCTTGCCATTATGACTCGAAATTAAAGGATTAATCTCTCAATAAGTAACATTTGATAATATGACAACATCTGATAACAATGACACACACAAATGAAAATATCATGACGTGGACCTGCCCAGTGTCTGCAACATTTCAATACACAGTTATATGGAGTACTGTGGAAATTAACAAGATCCATTTTAAAAACACCTAATCACCATACACTGTACTACTGCTGCTGCTGCTGAGTCGCTTCAGTCGTGTCTGACTCTGTGCGACCGCACAGACAGCAGCGCACCAGGCTCCCCGTCCCTGGGCTTCTCCAGGCAAGAAGACTGGAGTGGGCTGCCATTTCCTTCTCCAATACACTGCACGAACCAACACTAAACGTCCACGACAGTGCCTTCATCTGTGTTCTGAGTTATTTTTTAGTTTGCATTAAGTTTTATAAGCGTATTTGGTGACCACTTAATTTTCATGTTTTTCTTCTTGACAGGCACATGCCCCACTGTAAATGAAATGCCCCATGCCTGGCACTCACAGGCCTCAGAAATTCCTTCTTCAGCTGAGTCACTTTGAGGCCACTCTAGGCCTCAGGCTGGGAGGGCCCAGAACTCAAGGCTCCACCCTCTGCACCCCGACTCCCCCGAGACTCCCAGGCAGGGCCCGTTGGCTGCGTCTCAGCCTGCACGCCGGACTGAAGGGCCTATTTTTGGTGCTTGGCCAGTGAGGGTGTGTCTCCATGGTCCTATCTCAAAACGTAGAGTGAATTATTTAAAAGCATAAAGTGCGGCGTTTGGGGAACAAGGACCACCCTGGGCGCACCTTCTCTCTGATCTCCAGAGCTCTCTTACACAGCGGCTCGGCTTCTTTGTACTTCCCTCTTTTGCCGTAAAGCACTGCGAGGTTGTTCAGAGTTGCTGCCACCTACCAACAGAGGGAACCAGGAAGAACGGTAAGCGCCATGGCGGAGGGGGCGTCAGACGCCACACACACACACACACACACACACACACACACACACACACACACACGACCCCCAGTGCGCGACGGAAGTGCTCTCCAGCCAATGGAGGACCGTGACTCCACTCAGAGGTGAGAGAGCAACATCGCTGTCCACGGTGGGCCATAAAGTAACACCATAGACCATTAACAAAGCAGCACCAACATGATCTTAATTTTTTTTTTTTTAATTTCACTTGGAAGCCACAAAACCAACCAAAATAGATAAAAAGACAATACAAAATCTTTAGGAAAAAATTTATAGAAGTACATGCAATTTGATCCAGGATCAAAATCACCGCACGTGATCCATTTGAGGTGGGTGATCAACAACACAGGTGAACACTGAGATCTGCTCGGTATGAGCCACCCACCCCGGGGCTCAGCACTGCTTCCGAGCCAGCAAGTCCTACCTGCGCCATCCAGTGAGAGGGCAGCTCTTAAATCTTCCCTGTTGAGTTTAACAGTGAAATGAGTTGGGTAAAAAAAACATATTAGGGACAATAAAGCTTGAAAAGGATGGAAGAGCCAGTATACAAACCGCAGGGTGGTCTCTGCCCAGGGTCTTCTCGCGAATGGCCAGGGCGTCGTTCAGCAGGCTAGCTGCATCTTTATATTTATTCTGGTCTCTAAATTAGAAACACACAATTATTTGTTTAGACACAGCTTACTACAGCTTTTTACAATGTAATTCTGAAACTAAGGAAATAAAAGTTTCAATTATTAAAAAAAATTAAAAGTTAGCTATTACAACTATTAAAAACGCTCCTAACAGTAGGAGAAAAGACTCCCTCAACAGACACGTTGGCAAGGAGAGCTGGGAATCAGACCCGCTAAGCTAGACCGCTGGGACGATACCGCCCCATGTGCCGAGGGGCCTGCGTGTGCCCTGCCCCGCACAGCTAAGTGTGGCCGTACAGACAGTGCAGGCAGGCAGAGCAGATCCAGCTGCCGGCCGCATGGCCTGGCGTGTCACGTGGCCTCCTCAACCAGCCTACTGCAAAGGAAGGACGTAACTCACAGAGCCGCTCTAAGAAGCTAACTGATTTGCCAAAGCAGAAGCTCAGGATGGGGCACGCGCACACAGACACAGCTGTGCCCGCTGACACAGGGCGGAGTGGAGGGGCCTGCTAACGGTGAGGAGACAGAAGCAGCTGGGGCCCAGGCCGGCCCCCTGGGTTTAAGTGCTACCGACTGACCGAAGGGCTGCAAAGCAGTCATGCGCTGTGTGAAACGGAGCGCACACACAGCTCCAGCGCGCGAGGACAGCCACCCAGCAAGGCTCTGCCCGCGCGGCCCTGGAAGACGGCTGAAGCTGCTGGGTCCTCAAAGGGCACTGACTGCACCAAGTAAAGGTTTTCTATTATATTAAACTTATATTATCATCGTATACTATGTTATACTATTAACATCTTATATTAAACTGACTCAAACGTCCTATGAAAGTCAGCAGGTATGAAGCAGCCCCAGTTAAACACAGCCACAGCCATCCCCCAATGCCGAGAGAGACGGCTCAGATGAGGCAGGCACACTGGGCGCTGTTGTGAGACTGGCCTGTCATAAGACGCCAGGGACCACAATCAGCCAAGAGGGCGGCCACGCCAAGAGCAGGTGCTCCAAACCAGCTGGAACCAGTCAGAAACCCGGCCCTTCCCCAGACCTGCTGAATCAGAAACTTGGGGGGGGGGGGGCGTTCAGCACGCATCCCACAAGCCCATCCAAAAACTCAAACTCAAATGAAAACCAATGCACACCTTGCCAGCATTAAAATAGATCCCAGTACAGAAGTGGGCAAGATCACAGAAGGCCCAAGTAACTAAGAACGCAGAATCACAGAACACAGATTAACACACAAAGCTGTGCGTCTCAGTGATAAAAGAGCAGGAGATGGCCAGCCCCGCCCCAGGCTGGCGACGGTCGGGGAGCGTGAGCTGGCACCACCTTCCTGAGCTGCCGGGCAATCTGTATCAGGAAGCGTGTAAGGTGTAGAATCTTACCACTTAGGAACTGACACTGGAAAAAACTCACAATCTTTTGCGCAAAACTTGAGCAAAAGATGTTCATCAGTATAACATTAATACCCCTCCCCACAAAGAGCTTAAAATTAAATGTCCCTTACTAGAAGAAAGCTGAAATACTGAGTCATGGCTCAGCTCTGGGACTCAGCACTGAACACAGACACAGCTGCTGTTCCAAACATTTCCACGCTACAGCACCAAGGGAAAGAGGCGCCATCAGATTCCTAGCACATCCACGTGACCATGCCTTCTACGTGCGTTTTTCACTTAACTCACTCACAAGAAAAATATCCAGGGTTAGCCAGAAACAGTCTCTCGCTCTCGATGGTTCGCTCCTGTCTCTTCACTCCTCTTCACAGACCCGCCGGCTCCCGTCTGCACCCCACTCAGGTGCTCAGCTCCAAGCCCAGCAGATCCTGTGGCCCGGCCCCCACCCCGCTCTGTGTCCTCCACTCTCCCACAGCTCTCTTCTGAGACCCAGCCCCTGGGCACAGGCACGTTCAAGCACGTCCCCTGCAGCCCCATCGCCCACTCCTACCACACTCCCGCTGCTCTGCCCCGTGGGAAGGAGGAGTCAGTCCCCAACACATCCTGCAAGGCCCCTGAAAGCACTCGCACCCCTCCACTAGGCCTCCCCTAATCCTCTCAACTAGAAGGCATCTCTCAATTCCATCAACACTTCGGTGTTATTTTATTTTATTACTTACTGGCCATGCTGCAACGCTTGCAAGATCTTGGTTCCCCGACCAAGGACTGAACGTGGGCCCCGGCAGTGGAACCACTGAGAACTGAGCCCTGGGCTGCCGTGGGATCCCGACGCCTGTGCTAGTCTACTGATGACAGTCTCCTTGCCTCTGTAATTACACACGAACATAACCAGCCTATTCTCTAAACAAGGGGCTAAGTTCCTTTAGAAACATCTAGGGAATGCTATCTACTTCACACTGCCAGGTAACGTCACATTTCATAACCCCTGCAACCCTCCTGAGGCTCAGAAAAGCTAAGGGCTCCGGACAACACCTTCAGTCTAGTGGCCACTTGACTTCCAGTCCAGTATCCTGCTTCTCCTTGAGAACAGGTGCTATGCATTCATCTGTGCAGCTTCACAAGAACCAGCCCAAAGTTTTACACACACTTGGGTCTCAAAAATGCCTGCTGAACTGTAAACAATCAAGGAAGGAACAGGGTGCAGCTCCCTGAGATCCGCCATGCGGAGCAGCCACCACAGACCAGCCGTCCCGGGAGTGACTGCCCCTCCACAGGCCCCCACTCACCGACCCGCTCCCTCTCAGCTCAGTTCAGCAAAGGGCTCTGGTGGACCGCTGCCCAGGGCCACAGGCAAACTACTGAACTCCATTCAGCAAGTTCACCAAGGGCTTCTGAGTTAGGAAACACGCTCAAGGGTGTAACTCAAGGCAGAGACGAGACAACCTGGTCCTTAACGTCAAAGAATCAGGATTCCAGAAGAAGAGACGACAAAATTCAAACGAGGATGCCAAGCACAGAGCAGGAGCTATGAGAGAGGCGGGGCCGAGGGTTACAGGGCCAACAGCGGACGGGTGCGTGGAGCCCTGGAGTCAGGAAGGAGGGCTGATGGGGATCAGAGAGGTCGGGGGCCAGGCAGGAGGAGTGGGAGGCTGTTCTGGGCAAAGGGAGCCTGGTACGCCAAGTACTGAGGGGAAAAATAACCACCAGTCTAGGGTGGCCCGATGGAAGAAGGCTGGCCTGGGCGTCCCAAGCAGCGTCCGCTCTACAGGGCGACCTCCTGCCAGGCAGCAGCTCCGTGTTCTGAACTGAACCCCTGACTGTTCTGAAGACAACTGGACGGTCAGGCTGGAGAAGCAGCTCAGAGCAATTTATGGAAGCACACCCTCGGGGCAAGCTCACTGGAAGCGCCGTCTGGGTGGGGTGAAGAGGAAAAGACGAGACTACTAGCCTGTACACCAGCGCCAGGATGTTGAGCATAGTGGCCACGTCGGGGTGGTCGTGGCCCGAGGTCTTCTCCAGGTCCTCCAGGGCCTGCTTGCAGAGGGGCACAGCCACCTCGTAGCGCCCCTGCGAGGCGTACTGGATCACCAGGTTGTGCAGGGTGCGCAGCCGCGCGGGGATCTCGTAGCCGCCCTGCTGCGCGGCCGCCGCTGCGCTGCTGTGCTGCTGCTGAACTGCGGAGAAAGGCCAGTTCAGACGCAGGGAGGCCGCCCGGGACACCGGCCAGAGCTTCCTTTGCAGGCTGTCGGGCCGGGGTTCCGCACACCCACCCTGCGGAGCGAGGCTGCCGCAGCCCCAGGAAAAACCCCCTCCTCCGCGCGCAGAGAACCCAGATCCCGGGGGGAGCTGGCAGCACACGCCCCTTTACTAGGGGCCGGCTGAGCCCGCGACTGTATCTCAGAGAGGGCGACCTGCGAGGCAGTCTGGGTGTATGTTCGCGCTCTTGCAAGGCAGGCTACAAGCACGCCAGCACCCACTAATAACAGCAATTACCCCCAAGAGGAGAGGCCACCTCCCGCCCACTGGCCACCACTCACCCACCACTCCCAACTCACTTCCTTGACCAGGGTCGTCGTCATCATTTGGGAAGAGGTCATCCAAAGGTTCCTTGGTGGAATCAGCGTCTTTGTCCTCCTATGAAACCAACCCAGGACAGTATTAGTTTCACGAATATTATAACAGCTACACTGGATATCTTTGACATAAATTTCATTTTAATTAAAAACAGAAAAGACAGTTCTCTTTCCAGATCATATCTAGGATTAGCCACAGTTTGCTTTATCCATTGGTCTAGGAAAGAGCAGTGGGAAGCCTGCTGACCTGAACTCAAAGCACCCGTGCAGGCTGGAGCCACAAACAGACCACGCAGGCACCTCTGTGCCTGAGTCGCCACCCGGGCCCCAGGAAGTGCAAAGAGCAAGGAGCGCTTTCTCATCTTATTTGGAGGGAAGTGATTAAAATGGCGAATCTCTGAAGACTGTGGAACTGGCAGGCTGGACACCCCCTCCCCACCCAGCACCACACAGGACCCCTAGGAGCCGTGTGACAGCCTGTGACCGGGTCCCCAAGAGAGGAGCCCTCAGGCAGAGACAGCGACCAGACGATGGGGTGAACGGACAGCAGATCAAGCAGGTAAGAACTCGGCATCACCCTGGCACAGGCGGACAGCAGGCTCCTCCAGAGGGGACATCCTGAGGGGCACACGTCGCATTCCAACACTCCCGACCAGGACACAAACCCAAACACACACGTGAGGAACAACGCGTGACGTAACTGGCCTACATTCTTCAGGAATACCGGTGTCGTAAAAGACTTTCCTCTCCCCGTGAAAGGACCTGTTCCAGATGAAAGACGACTGAAGGGCCGTGACCACTACGTGCAGTGAGTGGTCCTGAGCGGGATCCTGGGACGAGTGGGAAACGCCACCAAGGCCTCTGCAGAGATCATGGGCGAAGTGGAGTCTGGGCTGCAGAGGAGAGGAGGCGCAGCGGCCTGCTCAGCCTCCCGGGTGTGGCCCTGGCCCCCACAGGAAACCCCTCAGGCCAGGGAGATGCACCAGCAGTGCGAGGAGGAGCAGGGACAGGGCAGGAAGGCATCACGGGCGCACCCTGAAAGGGGAGGCGGGGCTGGCTTACTGCATCTCTTCTCCATGCCAGACATGTTTCCAAATTAGAAAGTTGTAAACGTCTCTGAATCTGAGAGACAGCCTTCCACTGCTCAGCGCTACCTCGTTTTCCAGGTGAATCAACTACTCTCTTCTTATTGGCACAACAGCCTACAGGAGGGTGTTTTTTAAATCGAAACATCAGCTGCTCCTGACTTAAGAGATGCAAGAGAGAAGTACAGCAGGTTTAATGAAATAGGGCGCTTTGGACTAACCACGGCCCAGGTCACGGTGAAGCCGCAACCCCATGTGACGCGTGTGGAGACGGGGTTCTGGGAGGGAACTGGTTAGAAACACCACCAGGCTGAGGCCCTGGTGCTGGGCCCTGAGACACCAGTGCGAGCTCCCCTGCCCTGTGCGCCCACCGCACGGTGTGAGGGCAGTGAGAGGGCAGCTGTCTGAAAGCGGGCAAGAGTCCCCCAGAAACCAGCCCTGCGGCACCCTCACCTCTGACTCCCCGCTTCCAGACCTATGGCAGAACCCGTGGTCTGTGCTCTAAGCCACCCAGCCCGTGGCATTTTGCACGGCAGCCCGGGCTAAGACACAGAGTGAGTGCAGGTCTGCTGGGGCAATGCAGACTACTCTAACAGAGGGGACGTGGGCTCGGACTGGAGACACAGACGCAGGCCTCTCAGCGGCACACAGATCACAGAGAGATCACACCAGAACTATACAGACAGTAAGCAAATCTCAGCTCTGAACACAGCGTGGCAGCCAGGACCGGATCCTAGAGAGGAAAAGGGACACTAACGAGGGACAGGGGAACTCAAACAAAGGCTGTAGTTTCGTCCACAGCAACGCGGCAACAGCACTGTTTTGCTTTTAACACAGGCACTGCTACAGACGGAACGTCTGTTCCCCCCCACCCCCGCCCCGCCAAACTGATACGCTGAAGCCCTAAAGCTCAACATGATGATATCCAAGGGTAACGTGGATCAGATGCAGGCCTGAGGGCGGGGCCCCCGTGATAACACCAGTGCCGTGACAGCAACAGGAGGAGACGAGCACCAACGAGGCCGTGTGGCGACACACCAGGAGGAAGGCCCTCACCAAGACTCCAACAAAGCTGTCACCCTGCACAGTCTCGGATTTCCAGCTTCCAGGAGCAGGAGAGACAAGCATCTGCTGTCTGAGGTGTGCAGCCTGCTGCTCTCTGGAGACACACGGCCAGAGTCAGCTCAGACATGTGCTGGGAGACACGGGACGCAGCAGGAGGAGAGTGAGAGTGGAGGCGCTCAGTCGCACCCGACGCTCTGTGGCCCGTGGGCCGCAGCCCACCAGGCTCCTCCGTCCATGGGATTTTCCAGGCAAGAACACTGGAATGGTGCTATCTCCTTCTCCAGGGGACCTTCCCAGCCCAGGGAAAGCGAGTGAAGAGTATATGGGGATTCTCTTCACAGGACCATTTCAACTTTTCTGTGAATCTAACATCATTCCAAAATAAAAAAGGTTACTCGTCTAAAAAGTTAACTGAATCAGAAACAACAGTAACAGAGACTGGGATGAACATCCAGAGAGCACCAAGAGAAGGAGAAAAGGACCAAGACCCTAGGGAGCCCTCACATTCCAGGAACCCCAAGACAGGCCAAGGCAGACGCACGAGCGAGCGAGCAGAAGGAGCAGGCGGTGTCCTGGGGGAGGGGGCGTCTCAAAGACAAAGCCAGGATCCACCACAGGCCACAGAGGCATTTCAAGCCCGGACGACAGGGGGCTGGACGGGCACTGCTGACGGCACGTCCAGCGGCGGGCTGGGCAGGGAGCCGACGGCAAGCGCCGGGGCGCCCAGCAGATCTCAGGCCGGGACAGCCCTCCCCGAAGGCCATGGCTCCTCTCTGCATTTATTTTGTATTTACCAAGCACTTTTACATTTTCTGACCACTGTTCAAAAAACACACGTATGAGAAAAGTACTCCAAAGAGAACGTATACGACTCGCCCAGGGACTCAGCCCCAGGACCCTTAACCCCGGTCGTGTTTCACGCAGGCTCTGGAGGGGAAGGAACCACGGCCGGCTCCACTACAAGCAGGGCGGCGGGAAGGCGCCACCGTCACTCCCGCACTCCTGTGGGACCACTCACCGAAGGAGAGATGTCGTCGTCGTACTTTTTCAGCTGATTCATGAATTCCAGATGCTTCTTCTCTTCCTCCAGCTGAGCCACAGACTGCTCGCTCTTCTGCAGCTTCTGCTGAGTGTTGGCCAGCTCATCCCGCAGCCACTGGTTCTCCTGGCACAGACGCCGCACCTGTGCACGCAGCTTCTGCTTCTCCGACTCCACGGCGTTCAGGTGGTTTGACAGCGCCATCATGACCTGGACCGACAGAGACGCTGATGGCACTGCGGCGCTCAGCCTAACAAGCGCCACCTCCCACCTCCAGCAGCACCCTGGGGCTGCAGCTCCAGCTGCCCTCGCAGACGCACGCTCCAGAGCACGCACAAGCACAGCTGGCCGTTGACTACTCCCACCCTTCACTCTCCGGCCACGTGCAGGGCATGGCCAAGAACGGCACACGCTCCTCTCTCTCCCTGCCTCTGCCTCGCTGCCCACCCCGCTCCCCAGCCGGCTGAAGACGCAGCACGGAGGGCTCCATTGGCAAGCCAGCAAGAGGGCTCCCACCAGAGGCCACCATGTGACCCCCTGACTCCGGACTCCAGCCTCCAGAGCTGTGGACCATGTGACCCCCTGACTCCGGACTCCAGCCTCCAGAGCTGTGGAAAACAAGCGTCCACTGCTGAAGCCCTGGCCTGATGGCATTCTGTTCTAGCGGCCGGATCTGACTGAAACAACAGCTGAATTAAACGCCTCTTCCTCCTCTCTTGAAAGAAAAGAAAAAAAGAACCCTGGCGTGCTCAGAACATCTACAAACCAATTCCAACTGTTTCTGCCTGGAGGCAGCTCTAATGGACTGGGCGATGGGCAGGCAGCTGCTGTTCGGATGAAGCCGTGCTCACTTTTTATCCAGGTGGTGCCAAGAGAGTTTCTTTGCCGTGAGCAAATGCCATGCACACACACCAGATACATGTGCGGAGTGGACTGGTGACGGGGCAAGGGAAGGGACGGAGGCTCTGTGGCCACAGTGAGAGCCAGGGCGCCCTGATGCACTCGCAGGCGGAGGTGCCCGCTGGGCTCTGCGGAGGTACACTGATGGGCCTCAGGGAAGGGCCTGCCTGGAGCAGAGACAAGCTCCTGGGAGGACAAGGGCTGTGGAGGAAGGCTAGCTTCGGTCAGTCTGTCCTCTGCAGTCTGTCTACCAGCCCTGCCTTCTTATCACCCTCCCAGGTCTAAAACCTGGAAGTCTAGGATAGGGGGCTCTTTCCTCCTCCTCCTGTTAACGCCAACATCTGCCAGCCTGACCAAGGAGGTTCCCACTCACAGACAGCGAGCTGCGGGCTGACTCTCTCTCATCCCGCTTCCCTCGGCTCAGGAACCTGGGAGTTCAAGGGGAGAGGCACCATTCCCCAGTGTCCCTCACAACTAGATGAGCCCGTGGAGTCAGTGAAATGTAAGCAGAGTGCCGGGCACAGTGCAAGGAAGCAGAGGGAGGCACGACCTTCCTGCGCCCTTCGCAGCCCCAGGACAGTCACATGGCTGCAGCCGGACTCTGTCTTGGCCCACGAGACGGGCGGGCTGGCGTGCAGGACAGCAGGGGCAGGGACCCGACAGCCACGCAGCCCTAGAGCCTGGGCTCAGCTGGGGGCTGGTCTGTACAGACACGACCGAGCAGCTGCTGGCGCCGTGCGCGGCTTTCTGGGGAGAGGCAGGGCACCTGAGGCGGTCGCGGGCTGGAAAGCGAGTGCGGCCTGTCTGTGTGTCCCCAGTGTCGCTGAGGGGCGTCCCCGCCCGCTCCTGGAAAGGGACGGCCCACCTCGGTTATGTAGTCTACACTCGACTCGACATTTGAGCCGCTGCTTTTGCTTTCTGTGCAGCCGAATCAAACCCTAACTGACACGAACAATTTTCCACTCTACTTTTTAAAACTGAGGCATGCCCAAATCAATCATCATTTGCCTAGCATACACAACCCACATATAAGCTGATTTCGATTATCCTGTGAGTATCTGCCCTCTAGTTTAAACCTCATATTTCAAACAAAGTCTCCATCTTCCCAGACTGGCAAGTTCATGGTCATGTCATGAGGCCATACCTGGGCCTCACTCAGGCCAAGCTCCAACATCTCCAGTGACTTTCGGATCATGTTTGATTTCTCCTCCACCAGATTACTTTCGTCATCTTTCTTCAAACACTTTAGTGTCTCCAGTAAACTTTGCAAAATGGAATTATGCTCATTCTTCAGAGCTTCCAGCCCCTGGATCACTTGCTTTGTCTTGGAAATAATTTCATCCTGCGTGAGCTTCTCCAACTTGTCCTCCTTCATGTACACCATTGTGGACATGTCGTCATGCATTCTAGAATGGAGAAAGAGAAGAGCTGGACATCTCATTACAGGCTCCATTTATGTTACACCTTTAGCAAAGGACACATATGAAGACTTTTACATCGACATTTTAACAGGTGAAAACTAAGAATATTATGATTTGTTCCCTTGAAATACTATATCTACACTGTTTCTGGTTTTTCCTTTGCAGGCCGAATTAATTACTTTTCTGGCTTGTGTCTGAATTTTCTTTTACAGAAATGACAGTAATGACAAGCATTAAAAGCAGCAGAGCATCCACGTGGCGTTTCCAAGACACATGGCCTCAGTGAACAAACTTTCCCTTGAATGTTTACCAGCTGTTTTCTCCCTAATGAAATGCAGAGGGTCAGTAAATTCCATCACATATTTACCAGATAAAACCTTGAGAAGGAGTCATGGCTACAAAAAGAGAAACCAGCAAAGGAACGCAGAGCAACCAGAGTGGCAAGAGGACTGCGCCTGACCGCAGCCTGGGGACATGGGAGACGCAGCGTGACCAGAGCTGGGAAGACTCCGGAGGGGACGTCCCTGGTGGTCCAGTGGATACGCATCTGCCTGCCAACCTGGGGGACACAGCGTCCACAGGCTGCAGAACTGAACCCGTGGGCCACGACTGAGCGCCCGCTCTAGAGCCGGGAGCCGCAGCACGAGCAGCTCAGACACTGCGACCAGAGAAAACCCACCGGCAGCAGCCAAGACCCAGCACAGCCGAGAAGGCAAACAATTAAACAAGAAGGGCACAGCACGACACGACGTCAGCGAAGCGAACGAAGCAGCGGCTCTTTCTTCTACCGTCTCTTAGCTTTCACTGTCTGCCTTTAAACCCTATAATTCATTTGTTTTAAGGCCATAAACAGGGACCATCAGGAAAGCCTGTTCAGGAGAGTGACAGGGATGGAAATCAGAATCCACTGTGTCAGGGTGACTTCCCGCAGAGCACCTGCGACGCCAGAATCTCTGTTCTCTCGTTATCTTACGTCCCTGTGGATGTGAGCGCTCTCTATAAGGCAGAAGGGCTCGACCCTGTGGCCCGCCGGGTGCACGCCACCCACGACAGCTCCTGTGCCCACAGACCACCCTGTGAATGCATGGACTGCTAGATGCCAGGTACAGGGAAAGGGCTTTTTGGCAGGATCTCAGTTCCCTGGTGGGTCAGACAGTAAAGCGTCTGTCTACAATGCGGGAGACCCAGGTTCAATCCCTGGGTTGGGAAGATCCCCTGGAGGTGGAAACCGCGATCCACTCCAGTACTATTGCCTGGAAAATCCCATGGACAGAGGAGCCTGGTGGGCTACAGTCCACGGGGTCGCAAAGAGTTGGACACACTTCACTTTCAGTTCCCAAGCAGGGACTTAACTCAGGCACAACAGTGGAAGCAGAGTCTTCACCACGGGCACTCCCAGGGAGCAGTGTGGAGGCAGGGAATACAGACCAGGCGTTCCAGGATTCGGGAGTGAGGCGCGAAGACCCCTGCGCTCTAACAGCAGGAACAGGGGTGGGGCAGGAGCAGAGGCCAGAGACGCCCCTCACTGACACTGGGGGCACACACAGACCCACTGCGCTCACTTCCCAGCCCGCGACGGCCTCAGGTGCCCGGCCTCTCCCCAGAAAGCCATGTCGGGGTCTAAGGAGGGGCAGTGTCGCACCTCTACAGGTTGTAGCAGTGGCTGAAAAGGGAAGGGGGAACAGTCTAGTTCACGAAAAAGAGAAAGGGGAACACAGTGTTTACATGAAAGTAGGAAAACCACACAAGGTAGACGTTACTACAGGAAGAAAACAAAAATGCAAAAAAACAAAACAGAAAGAAAAGAATGGCCACTTTAATTAAGGAGATGCCTCAATTGAGTAAATCCACTTAAAGAAACCCAACTTTAATTCCTTAAGGGACATGTAACAAAGCCAGCCACAGGGCACTGCGTGCTCACACACTCCTGTTAACAGTTTTAACCACACACAAGAATAATGAGCACAAGTGTCACGTGGACACATGCAGGCGTGCGTGCACACACACACACCCCAGCCCCCCAAAAAACTCACTTAAGGCAGGTTTTTTTAAAACTCTTAAAAGAAAATTAAGCATAGAGTCCAAACACTCCTGGGCCCACAGTTCTCACGGTGCAGTGGGCAGCCCGAGGCCTGGCTCTGCCACAAGCCGTCCCCACACCATGGCAAAGCCCAACCCTCCTGGGTGCTGTGGGTGGCAGACTGCCCCTGCAGGCTCTGGTGCATGGAGGAGGGGCAGGGCCCTGCAGGCTCTGGTGCATGGAGGGGGGGCAGGCCCCTGCAGGCCCTGGTGCATGGAGGGGGGGCAGGCCCCTGCAGGCTCTGGTGCATGGAGGGGGTGCAGGGCCCTGCAGGCTCTGGTGCATGGAGGGGGTGCAGGGCCCTGCAGGCTCTGGTGCATGGAGGGGGTGCAGGCCCCTGCAGGCCCTGGTGCATGGAGGAGGGGCAGGGCCCTGCAGGCCCTGGTGCATGGAGGAGGGGCAGGGCCCTGCAGGCTCTGGTGCATGGAGGGGGTGCAGGCCCCTGCAGGCTCTGGTGCATGGAGGGGGTGCAGGCCCCTGCAGGCTCTGGTGCATGGAGGAGGGGCAGGGCCCTGCAGGCCCTGGTGCATGGAGGGGGTGCAGGCCCCTGCAGGCTCTGGTGCATGGAGGAGGGGCAGGGCCCTGCAGGCTCTGGTGATGGAGGGGGGGCAGGGCCCTGCAGGCTCTGGTGCATGGAGGGGGGGCAGGCGAGGCACTGAGGACAGTGGCCAGAGAACAGCCACGCAGGACTCAGCACCACCCCTCCCGGGAGCGGAGGTGTCAGGAACGCCCCTGACAAATGACCCCACCAGGCCTGCAGACACAGGCCTACAGCTCGGCGCTTTGCTGGGCAGTTCCGTGGTAGACTGCTCCAGAGTTCAGTTAGGAAGTGAGTCCTTCTGCTACGTTGATACCACCGCCCCTTGTAACTTCTACCCACTGAGCCAACCTCTGCCCTCTACAATAAACACAGAATACCTTCACTGCCTCATCCAGAAGATAACTTTTCAAATACTGTGTTACAAGAACAAGACTCCCCAAACTGCCCATCTCCCCAGCTCATACCTCACGCTACTCCTCAGGCACACGCCTTTATCCCAGCAGCTCCATACTTCCCGTCAGGGTCACCATCACATGGACACAGCCCTGCTCGCTGCTTCATCACAGGAGAGCACACAGTGGCGCCTGGACTTAGTCTGTTCAGTATCTCTCTCATCTGCAAGCCAGGCCATTATAACCAAAGGTAGGGTATATAAAAAAATAACATGAGGCCACTGTCTATCTAGGAGGAAAGAAGGTGCATTCCTACCCTCACTATACACTAAAATAAATTCCATACTGAATAAAGAATTAAAAGTTAAAAAAAAAAAAAAAACCCACAAGAATCCAGAATAAAATTTAGGCAAAGATCTATACACACACAGGTGAAGGTAAAGAGCGCCCTATGAATAACAGCAGAGAGCTAGAAAACAAGACTGGTGAGAGTCTATGCAACTAAGAAGCTCTGAGGGGGTTCCCTGGTGGCCAGGGTTCTTTGCTGTCACTGCCTGGGTCCAGTGCCTGGTCAGGGAACGAAGATCCCGTGATGACACACGACGCAGCCAAAAAATAAAAATCTGCCGCTAAAGACTGATCTGGAAACCACCTTTCTGAGCAAATACTATTTTGCAGACCATCACAGTGAAGAGCTCAAAGATGTAAGGCAGAGGACACAGAGGCGTCTAAAAGGTAAAACCACTGGCGTCCAGGCGATCTCAGACACCCTCTTTGTCAGCCCTCCCTCCAGCCCTGCTGAGGAGTGTGCCCTGAGGAGACTACGCGGGAGGAGGACTCGGCCAGCACAGGCCTGGCACTGCTCACAGGCACCCGGGGACGAGCTTCAGGGCCAACGCATCCAAGTCCAATCAGACACCCTGCTTCCGCGCACCTGCGTTGTCAACCGGAGCCTCGATCTCACTCCGATGTCAAGTGGCACGGATACACACTTGACCTGGGACGTGGTTAAGGGCTCAGAAATACTCCCCTCCCCTTCCCCTCAGTGACACACACAACATCTGGCCTCAGGCTATTCTAATTAACCACGTGAAATTGTTTCAGTTCAGTCGCTCAGTCCCGTCCAACTCTTTGTGACCCCATGGACTGCAGCACGCCAGGCTTCCCTGTACATCATCAACTCCAAAAGCTTGCTCAAACTCATGTCCATTGAGTTGGTGATAACATTCAGCCATCTCATCCTCTGTTGTCCCGTTCTCCTCTCGCCTTCAATTTTCCCCAGCATCAGGGGCTTTTCCAGTGAGTCAGTTCTTCACATCAGCTGGCCAAAGTATTGGAGTTTCAGCTTCAGCATCAGTTCTTCCAATAAATATTCAGGACTGATTTCCTTTAGGAGGGACTGGTTGGATCTCCTTGCGGTCCAAGAGACTCTGAAGGGTCTTCTCTAACACCACAGTTCAAAACCATCAATTCTTTGGTGCCCAGCTTTCTTTATAGTCCAACTCTCACATCCACACATGACTACTGGAAAAACCATACCTTTGACTAGATGGACCTTTGTTGGCAAAGTAATGTCTCTGCTTTATAAAATGCTGTCTAGGCTGGTCATAACTTTTCTTCCAAAGAGCAAGCGTCTTAATTTCATGGCTGCAGTCACCATCTGCAGTGATTTTGGAGCCCAAAAAGTAAAGTCTCTCACTGTGCAATTGTTTACTGTGCTTTTATTTCCAAAAAGAGAACTCTTTAAAGTCCCATGATTCCTCTGGGAAAGCAACGGAACTAAATACTTAACTGCACGATCTCCAAGGCAGAACCTGAGAAATCTAACATCTTAATTAAGTTCCTAAAACACAAGAAGCCCTTCTTCATATCAAAACTCTTAAATCCACAGTTCAACAGGCAAAGCTATTATTACTAACTTCCAACTCTCAGAATTCAAGTCCCCAACAAATTCTCTACTCTCACTGCAAATGATACAGTCGCTAAGTAAAATAATGAAGACAAAGATAATCCTAAAGCATAAGTTTTATTTGACTTTAGAACTATTTTTGTTTCCATTACTTGAAACATTGATTCGATCTTTGTAATTTTTATCCAATAGTGCATGTAACAGTTTTTTTTAAAATACTTATTTATTTGGCTGCATCGGGTCTTAGCTGTGGCACAGCAGCTCTTTCCTTGTGGCACACTGACTCTCGAGTTGTGGTTTGCAGGCTTAGGTGCCCCATGGCATGAGTTAGGGAATACTTAGTTCCCCAACCAAGGACCAAGCCTGGGTCCCCTGCATTGCAGAGCACAATCGTAACCACTGGGCCACCAGGGAAGATCCAGTATAACAGCTTTGATGGGCAGTTCTAATACAGAGGGGTCTCAGCAGCCGCGCAGAACAGACTTGTGGCTGTCAGGCGGCTGGGGGAGGCAGGGGATGGGAGTTCAGGATTAGCGGACGCAAACGATTATACACAGAATAATGGATAAACAGCAAGGCGCTCCGGTACAGCACAGGGGACTGCGTTCAGCATCCTGTGACACACACAGTGGAGAAGTGTGTGTGTGTCTGTAAACCAACTGTACTTCAGTAAATCACACACACATACACACCACCAGTCTCATGTCCAAGGATTTATTGCAATCATTTACTCGTCTGACCACACTATGGTCAGAAATTGAGAAGTAATAAGAATCTAGCTTATCTCCACATTCAGACCCTCAACTAAATCCTGCCTGGAGCATTCTGTAACCTAAAAATAATTCTTACTTCTTTTTAAAATGCCACTTGAAAAACACAGGTTCTCCTTTTGAAAGGCTGCCCTGCCCCTGGGAAACACAGGAAACCAAAACACAGGCCCTTCACTAAGAAGGAAGGGACTAGGTCACTGCACACTCAACCCTGAAACGAGACGGACAAGGCAACCGCCTCACCGCCGTCAGCAGCGCACCCACTTCATGTAACACGGGCAGGGCGAGGCTCTGGGCCTCGACAGTAGCTGAAAGCGATGACCAGCCAGGTAACCAGCACAGAGACATTTTTGAGTACACCAAAACACTGACCTGCACACTCCGCTCCTTCACCTCTGCTCTGAACTAATCTGAGAGGTGACACGCACAGCAGAAAACAGCCCACACCACACCCTGCAGCTCACTGTTTCTTTCCATTTGTTCTGTAACGTAACTTGCCCTTTATGACAAGAGTGGTTTCTCACTTTCTCTAAGACACCAGGGATAAGAAGAGAGCTCTTCAGAGTTACAACTAACTCCTGCTAGGAACGACGGGAATGGGACAATTTAGAGTGGACAATCTGGTACGATATTAGCTCGGGGCTCTCAACTGAGGAAGACTGCCAGGTCCAATGAAGCCTGGCAGGGGAACGTGAGAACCGAGCTCGGCCACACCAGGGAGACGCTGGAGGACAACCCCCCAGCCTCCGCCAGCCTGCAGACCAGGCAGCCCGGCCCCGCCCCCAACCAGCCCAAAGACAGCAACAGCCCTTCACTCAGTAAACATCTATCGAGCCCCCAGTTCTACGCCAGCCGCTGTTCTAGGCTTAGGGGTCAGACTTTACCAAAGGGCTGTTTGCTCAAGAAAACACCGGGTGACAAAGGAATGTCCTACACACCGGGGCCCGGGGGGCCGGGGAGAGGCCGAAACCACCAGAGCTGCAGACTGCTGAGAGCAACCCTGGGAGCAAAAGGCAATAAACAAATGCTTTCCGCACTCTGAAAGAAAATTATTTCCAATTCAGAACTCTACAGCCGGCCAACTCTCAGTCTGTGAGAAGAATGACATTTTCAGTCACAGGTCTTAAAACATGTCACCCCCCATGCAGCCCTCCTCAGGCTACTGGGAGGTGTGCACAACCAAGACAAAGGCAAACCGAGAGAGCAGAGGACACCGGGGCTCCGCAGGCACGGGGAGGGGGTCCACACGGGGAGGGGGCTCCGGCACGGGAGGGGGCTTGGGCACCCCGGGGAGGGGGGTCCGCAGGGGGAGGGCACAAGCACCAGGAAGACAGCCCTGCAACCCAACACAAGGACCCACACTCAAGACTCCGGGGGCACGTCGGCACTAATGTTAAGAGCAAGGAGATAAAAACAAGTATCAACTCTGAACAAAACAAGAGCTTGGAGAGGGAAGAGTAAGCAGTTTACCGCATGACTCAGCTACGGCACTTCCACAGGGATACGGATAAAGGTAAAGACTGACCTAAGCAAGTTAAGTATAACTGTCTATGGGGAGCCTGTGGCAATGCAAAGGACACACCTGTGTAGTCAGGAGGGGCGAGAACACAGCAAGCTCTGAACATCTAGCGCAGGAAGTCAAAAAGAAAACCATCCGACAGCAATAGAAACATGTTCTTTAGTAATGGTGGTCATCACAGAAAAACCATCATCTCACTTAACACAAGTGAAAACAGTTACTTCTGGGGAGAGGGAAAGAAGCGCGACAAAGACCCAACGCGACAGAACTCTGAGACTGTTTGAAAGCGGACCGCACCACTCTTGGCGCATCCCACAGGAGCCCGGGCCCCGCCTGAGCCATGTGGGTCTCGGCGTCTTGCAGGGGCCCCTGCTGCAGGTCACCTCCCCACACGCCAGCAAGTCCCTCAGTGCAGCTCAGGGGTGGGGAGGGGCCTTAAGGACTCTTCCAGAGACCGTGTTGAGTTCTGTGTACCTCTCCTGCCTGGGAGAGGGCCTCCTTCCTCACCCATTTCTTGGTGCCAGTGTCGACCGCGGGAGCTCGTTTTATGCTTTGTTGTTGTTCATGGCTGAGTCGCGTCTCGCTCTTTTTGACTCCATGGACTGTGGGCCCCGCTGTCCGTGTGCTCCTCCAGGCAAGAGCGCTGGCTGGGCTGCCATGTCCTTCTCCAGGGGTTCTCTCCAGCCCAGGTGCCTGCACTGCAGGCGGACTCTTCAGCACTGAGCCCCCAGGAAAGCCCGTCCACAGAGGCTGTCCCTCCAGCTCAGTCAGTCGCTCAGCCGTGTCCGACTCTTTGCGACCCCATGAATCGCAGCACGCCAGGCCTCCCTGTCCATCACCATCTCCCAGAGTTCACTCAGACCCACGTCCATCGAGTCCGTGATGCCATCCAGCCATCTCATCCTCGGTCATCCCCTTCTCCTCCTGCCCCCAATCCCTCCCAGCAGCAGAGTCTTTCCCAATGAGTCAACTCTTAGCATCAGGTGGCCAAAGTACTGGAGTTTCAGCTTTAGCATCAGTCCTTCCAAAGAAATCCCAGGGCTGATCTCCTTCAGAACGGACTGGTTGGATCTCCTTGCAGTCCAAGGGACTCTCAAGAGTCTTCTTCAACACCACAGTTCAAAAGCATCAATTCTTTGGCGCTCAGCCTTCTTCACAGTCCAACTCTCACATCCATACATGACCACAGGAAAAACCATAACCGTGACTAGACGGACCTTAGTCGGCAAAGCAATGTCTCTGCTTTTGAATATACTATCTAGGTTGGTCATAACTTTTCTTCCAAGGAGTAAGCGTCTTTTAATTTCATGGCTGCAGTCACCATCTACAGTGATTTTGGAGCCCCCAAAAATAAAGTCTGACACTGTTTCTGCTGTTTCCCCATCTATATCCCATGAAGTGATGGGACCAGATGTCATGATCTTTGTTTTCTGAATGTTGAGCTTTAAGCCGACTTTTTCACTCTCCTCTTTCACTTTCATCAAGAGGCTTTTAGTTCCTCTTCACTTTCTGCCATAAGGGTGGTGTCATCTGCATATCTGAGGTTATTGATATTTCTCTCGGCAATCTTGACTCCAGCTTGTGTTTCCTCCAGTTCAGCGTTTCTCATGATGTACTCTGCATAGAAGTTAAATAAGCAGGGTGACAATATACAGCCTTGACGTACTCCTTTTCTTATTTGGAACCAGTCTGTTGTTCCATGTCCAGTTCTAACTGTTGCTTCCTAACCTGCATACAGATTTCTCAAGAGGCAGGTTAGGTGGTCTGGTATTCCCATCTCTTTCAGAATTTTCCACAGTTTATTGTGATCCACACAAAGGCTTTGGCATAGTCAATAAAGCGCAGGCGGCTGCAAGCCGGCTCACTAAGCGCGGCTGAGAGGGGCTACCCCACGTCCGAGGTCAGGGGCAGCGGCCTAGAGTGCCAGGCTGCGACGGCGCAGGAACGGCCGAGAGGAGCTACCCTGCGCCCGAGGTCAGTGGCGGCCGGGAGGAGACACCCCGTGTCCGAGGTCAGGGCAGCGGCTAAGAATACTAATCATTAAAGATACCACACTGTTCACTGTGTTGCTCACACTGTTGCAGCTCTGGCCACGGGGCGCTCCAGTGCTTCTGAGCCCCTGACATGCCCATCCTTCCGCTCTTGGAGCACTACCCGGCACCACAGGATGGTCCAGGCCCATCTTGTACTCTCCCTACCCCAGCCTTAGAATCAGCCATTAGTCCAAGGAATCTCGGTTTGTTTGACAGAATGGTTTAGAAACCACTCCTGGGCCCAGTGGTCTTCGTCCCAAACCCATAAACCCAATCTAACCATGAGAAACACACCAGGCAAATACAAACTGAGGGGCACCCTGTAAGAGGCTGGCCAGTACTGCTCCAAGGGCTTCCCAAGCGGCGCTGGTGGTCAAGAACCCGCCTGCCAGCGCAGGAGACAGAGGAGATGCAGGTGTGACCCCGGGTCGGGAAGACCCCCCTGGAGGAGGGCACGGCAATCCACTCCGGCGCTCTTGCCTGGAGAGTCCCGCGGACAGAGGGGCCTGGGGAGCCACAGCCCATAGAGCTGCAGAGTCAGACACGGCTGAGCAACTCAGCACACACGCACGCACCACTCAGAGCTGTCAGAGAGCTGGATTCAACGGGATATGATGCCCTGGATGGGGTCCCAGGACAGAAGAAGAAAACTAGTAAAACCCAAATAAAACGTGGGCTTTGGTTCGCAACTATGTACCGCTGCTGATTCCTCAGTTGGCACAAAGGCAGAAGACACAGCAGGTCAGCGCTGGGAGCCCAGTGCACGGGCCCCACTAGGGACGCTGCAGCCTCAGGAGCGCTCCAGACCATCGCTGCTCCCTTCCTGCGAACCCAGAACTACTCTAAAGCAAAGCGGTTATTTTCAAAATCAGTAAGCAAAGCAATACAAACAGTACAGGTATAGCTTTGAGAAAAATAAAACCAAAAAGTAAATCTGCAATATGTGTATTAAGGACTGACATCAACCAAGCAATTTCGTTTTTGAGCATCTTCATATGTGTGTTGTTTTAAAAGAACAAAAACAATCAACCGCCAGTAGGTAGTTTAGTCGACTGACACTGTAATTCCTATTCACCACGGAGGAGACAGCTGACGGGATTTAAGCTCACACTATCCGGACAGGAACCGAATCCAAGCCCGTCCACTCTGCTGAGGCACGCCTTTGCTCCAGCACCAGGCTGCCGTGCTTCTGCGGCTCACCACTCAGGAAACAGTGATACCTACCCCGACAGTCTGGAGCCGCAGGCAATGGAACTTCTTAAGACCTCAAACAGAAAGGGTTTGACACTTCTGCCACGGTAAAAATAGGCCAACCTAACCCTGAGACAAGAACAGAAACAGTGAACACACTGCATATTTCGTAAGACCAAAAAGTCTAAAGCCACTCTTTGAAGCCCACTCCAGATCACACAGACTGGAGGCTCTGTCACACCAGATTATCATTTTTCATGCGACAGTCTTGTTTCCCCTCTACCACCTGACCATGTATTCACTCTCTCCTCCTTCGAACCACAGAAATGAGCTTATACACAACAAATACCCTACCAATTAACAGGCAACACAATTTTCAATATTCCAACAACTTTCACCACAAACTCCCCCCTCTCAAAAACTAATAAAGACAAGCAAAGACCAGAGACAGAACCAGCACCACCTTGGTCACCGCACCTCCTGAGGTTTTACGATGTGAAATTCCACTAGGAAGGGGTTAAAAAGCTCAAGGTAAAGAAAGTTAAAATATAAACAAAGACACCCAAGCACTCCAAAAGGAATGTGTAGAATTAGATTAGCGGTGGTAGTATTTGCCCAAGTATATAGAAAATATACTTTTTAAAAAATTCCTGAATTATACCCTTTAAAATGGTTAATTTTATGTTATTATGAACTGATATCTCAACTTTTAAACAAAGAAATGGCGTGGGGGGGGCAACAGGTCTCTATGCAGAGTGAATCACAGCCAAGAAAGGTGAGTTAGTCTGACAGTTCTCGGGTGCAAACCGAACTTCCTATAAACACAGAAGATAGCATAGAGAAATAAAAATAAGATGGAGGAGAAAACATAGAAGTCTTTGCCTTGCAAAGACTGATAGCAGAAAACCATATTTAAGATGTCTTTCCAAGAGCTGACCCGGTGAGAAACCGGCAGCCAGCCAGATCCATGGCCCATCTCTCTACACAAGCGGAGGGACAGGAGGCAGGAAGGTCCTGATGCAGGAGGAGCCCAGAGGGGAGGGAGGGGAGGAGGGAGCGGGGAGGGGAGGGGGGAGCGGGGAAGGGAGGGGATGGGGAGAAACAGGGGGGAGCCTCTAATGGGTCTGAAGAAACAACCCAAGTGGTATTCAGGGAAGCTCAGTCCCATGATCTGAATGCTTGTGCTCCCCAAATCCTTCGCTGACACCCAGCCCTGACCGCGATGGCATGGACAGGCAGCCTTCAGGAGGCCCTGAGGGTGGAGGGGAGCCCGCATGAGTAGGACGAGCGCTCTCACAGAAGAGACCCTAGAGGCCCCCTCCCCCCTCCCCAGTGACGCCCAAGGGAGATGACTCTGAAAGAAAGCAGGCCCTCACCAGGTGCTTAACCTCCAATCACCAGGACCTTGCACCTGCCAGTCCTCAGAATTATGAGAAACAAATTCCTGTTGTTTATAAGCCACTCAGTTCATTGTATTTTGTTATAACAGCCTGAACAGACTAAGACCTTCAGTATTCTGGAACCCAAGATTACAGTGTTTTGTGGGTAAGATGATACAAGTGTCAAAACTTAAAAAATTAAATGATTTATTTGCAAAACAGAAATAGATACGGAGAGGTAGAAAACAAATGCATGGACGCCAAAGGGGGAGCGCGGGAGAGATGAACTGGGAGACCGGGGCTGACGCGTGTACACTCTGGACGCTATATATGAGATAGGTAACCAATGAGAGCCTGCTGTAGAGCTCAGGGACCCCTATGCAGTGCTCTGCGGTGACCTAACTGGGAAGGTCAGATATAGAAAGAGCGCAGATCTATCTATGCATATAGCTGATCCACTCTGCTGCACAGCAGAAACTAACATAGCCCGACAGAGCAACAAAATTTAAAAAAATTTAAATACACAAATGACCCGTCAATTCCACTCCTGGGTATATACCAAGAAAACTGAAAACATGTTTATGTAAAAACTTACACAGAATGGTCCAAAACAATAAAACTCCGACACTGTGGAACTTGTAAACAAAAATTTCACCATTAATCGTAACAGTAAGAATGTGGAAACGACCCAAATGTTCTTCAGCTAACGAATGGATAAACACAGTGTGGTCTAACCATACAGAGGGATATTATTTGGCAATCATAAGGAACAAAGCACTGATACATGTTACTACACAGCCAACCTGCGCTAACTGAAGGCGGCCAGCCACAGAAGGCCTCACGCTGCCTAACTCCACTACATGAAACGCCCACGGGGCTGGAAAGCAGATCAGTAGTGGCCAAAGGCTGGAGGGCAAGGACAACCAGAACTTTTTTTTAATTAAATGATACAAAGCACAGAAAACAGAAACACAAAACCCCACTCTGAGACCTACCTCACCTACTTTAGCTTTGTCAGGGAGTCACAGAAAGCGTAATTTCTCAATCTTTTTATCCTCTGCCCTCTTTTGACAAACAAGAAAAATCTAAAGCCCTTTTCAAGGTATTTTAAATTTCTAATACACAATTCCTTACTTACTGCTATTAGAAAAGCAAAGTAATCAACAGTAATGTTAGAGGTAAAAATTGCCGGGACCCAGCGTGAGGAACTCCGCCCGTGGCAAAGGTCACGAGGAAGGAGGCTCGGCATTACGCAAAGGCGGGATCGAGCCTCAGGAGACCCCCTGTTCCCGAGCATCTACCCCCAAAACCAGAGTCTGCCTACTTTACTGTTTTATGCTCTCACCTACACGTCTGACTTTACGGGGGCTGCCCACCACCTCTCTCAGGGAAGGAGTTAACTTGCAGCTCCAAGTTAATAAAAATTCCTGGGCGTGACAAGAGTGTTCCAACTTACAAACTCCTCTGAAGGTTCTCTAGCCTGCCTGAGCAGGCTCGTCTGGCCACATGTGATTGTTTACAGCCTCCCAACCATGAGAGGCACGAGACGCTGTAAACTTCCTAAATACAGACTCTTTTGAGAAGTTAGAAAATTATTAGTATAGTATAGTGGGTTGATTAGAAATTATATTGGTGAAGGGTTTTTCATTTGTTGAGCCAATATTTGCTGCTAAATCTCCATATTCCCTGCCTTTATAATGAATATAACTAGCATATGGGAGAAATAAGTATTAACCTTTTACATTAATCATGTTAAACGTTAGGCTAAGTAAATTCCTTTTCTTGATTATAACCCCCTGCACCCTCACCCTATAGGAATGCAACTTTATCTGGTACCTTTGGAGGGTGGCGCCTGGTTTAAGAAAAAATCACCCCTGGAAAAAGTAAGTTTTCTGGTTGACTGACCGTTATCAGAAAGGGCCATAAAATGCCAGCAGGCCTCATGGCCAGAAGATAATGTAAAACCCCTAAGACCTTTGTATACTTTTATATGAAGCACCTGATTTTGATAAAGGTCAGGTCGGCTGACCCCACGTGACTCTGTATTCATCCCTATGTATAACAAAAAGTATATAAGCAAACCTGAAAATAAAGAAAACAGATCAGTTTCTGGAAAGACTGATTCCCCTGTGTCATTCTTTCCCCTTCTGGCTGAATTCCCATCTAGAGCGTGGATACTCTCCAAGCCTGCTAATTTTGCCTGGGCTTCTAAGATCTGACCGGGGAGGCCTCAGTGTCTCCTCTCCTTCGGAAGAACGGAAAGATGCCTGTGGCCTACATAGGTGGTGCAAATTCCTTGTCTTGGAGTTGTATTGGTATTCCACGTAAACCAAGTTACTCAGCCTCTTTTTCTCCACTAATATTTCCTACTACACTATCCTTTTCTAATCTCTCTTTATATCTATAATTAAATAAGTTCTTTCCTAGGACGCCTACTCCGTCTCCCCTTCGAATTACCCTGGATCCACTGGGGCTGGACCCTGGCAGAAAATATACATTAACTTTTTGGTTCTGAAATTTCAAAATGAAAATTACACAGTGTGGAGTCAAGGGAGAATAGAACTTACTTGAAAAGTAAACAGTAATCCAAGCATCTCCACGGGATGGCTGGTTTTGTTTTGGTGGGGGCAGGGAAGGATAAGCAGGGAGAAGGTGTGTCCCTCTCAGTTTATATAATAAAGTTAAGGTTCATACTGAAGCAAAATTCAAAAACGTCTCCTGAAGGGTCTCAATCTTTTTCACACCATGACATTTATGGCTAAAAATGCAAATGTCACGCCCTCTCGCGGTTTGTATTACAATAGTGAATTTGTTTCCTAAATATAATATCACATTATAACGATAAACATATTTTATCCAGCTCTACATGGCCTACACTTCACCCATGAAGAAACACCGTAATCTCCTCACGGGAGGAGGTACTCTACCAGGAAACCTTACCTCTGGGAAAGGAAAAGACAGAGGTAACTGACAGGCATGAGTCCAGAGTCTGAAGTGTTCCCGAATGGAGACTTGACTGACTCCATCATTTTCTACTAGAACCACAGCATCTCCTCTGATCTAACTTTATCTAATCCTTTTATTTCCTCTGCTGAACTTGAATCACTTGGACTTCCCTGGTGGCTCAGACGGTAAAGCGTCTGTCTACAATGCAGGAGACCTGGGTTCAATCCCCTGGGTCGGGAAGAATCCCTGGAGAAGGAAATGGCAACCCACTGCAGTACTCTTGCCTACAAAATCCCACGGACAGAGGAGCCTGGTGTCCATGGGGTCACAAAGAGTTGGACACGACTGAGCAACTTCACTTTCACTTTCAAACTTGAATCTCAAGGGTGAACTGAATGAATCAACCCTGCTGGATTAAAAATCAGAAAAACCTATAAAGTGAAATGCTTTAAAATTAAAGTCTCCACAATTACAGCATCTAATCTGACCGTGTTTCCATCCAGAAGCTATAAGCCACTAGATAAAACAAAAGCATGTGTTTTCCCCCTGGGTGAGTCTACCATAAACGCCCCTGCAGGGTCAGAGCTCTGGGCACTTATCCCCCCCAGCCCTGCTCAGAACCTGACTGAGCGGGGTCCTCCCGGGTGAGTCTACCATAAACGCTCCTGCAGAATTAGAGTTTTGGGCACTTATCCCCCCAGCCCTGCTCAGAACCTGACTGAGTGTGGTTCTGTTTCGCAATCGGCCACCTCTGTGCAGAGACCCTCTGACTCTGATAACCAACCACACCACCTGTAGAAAGAATTTTACAATGCAGCCGGGTCCCTCACCAGCAGGTGTCGTGCCTCCTTCTCCCCACACAGGGCTCCAGGCCAGGGCCGAGAGCGCACCGAGGTTGTTCAGTGTGACATGGGATCACAGGCCCATCTCCCTGGATGCAAATTTTAAGCATGAGAAACTACAGGGAAAGGTACTACATGAAAATACAGGAGAACACGTGTTTTCCTAAAACAAGGATGAGTGAGCCCAAACGACGCGGCTGTCTCTGTTACAAGTCCTTGGTTGAGCAAGTGAAAAGGAAAAACCACTTCACCAGACAGTGTGACTAAGAGAATACATAGGAGGGTGTTACGGGGGACGGGCCAAACAAGTATAAATACAGAGTATTCATTCTGTGGTTTAAAAAAGCATTTTTATTTCAAAATGAAAAATGTCAGCTTATTAGCATAATACCGTAAGTCTAAAAGTTTATGTACTTAAGTGCTAATCAGTAACACACATATGGAATAATTTTCTTTCTTAACTGAAAAAAAAAGAATTTTAAAAAATCTGAATTCTCTTGAAAGAAAGAAAATGGGAAAAGAGAAACAGACAACTCACTTAAACCTTCACATCTTTCTGTATCCTAAGTTCCCCTAAAGAGCACACATTTTAAATGCTTTTCAAACGAAACAAAAGAAAGCAGGAACCATGAGGAAAAACACCTGATACTGTGGACTTCACCAAAATGTGAACTACTGATTATTCAAAAGTGAAAGTGAAAGTGAAAGTGAAAGCCGCTCAGTTGTGTCCGACTCTTTGCGACCCCACTGACTGCACCATCCATGGGATTCTCCAGGCCAGAATACCAGAGAGGGTAGCCTTTCCCTTCTCCAGGGGATCTTCCCGACCCAGGAATCGAACCGGGGTCTCCTGCATGGCAGGCAGACTCTCTAAAGGCACAAGCAAAGAACAGCTAAGCCCCAGATTGGGAAAAAATGTCTGCAATACGTGGCCAAAGACAAATCCAAATCCCTAAAGAACGCCTACAGTCACTGTTTTTTTAAAAACTGTTTTTAAATGAGCAAAAGAATTGAACAGACACTTCACAACAGCAGGTATATAAAAGGCACGCATGTTAACAAGTGCTCACCATCATTAGTCATCTGGGAAAGGCGCCCTAAACCCATCACAGGATGCCACCAGCCAGCAGCTGCTATGATGAAGCAGACAACACCAAAAGCTGGAGGAGAGTGTAAAGCGCACAACTGCTTTGGAAAGCTGGCAGTGTCTTCGAGATCAATCCTACACCTATCCTATAAGCGATCCCACTCCTCGATATTTATGCAAAAGAAATGAAAATGTGGGACTTCCCCGGCAGTCCAGTGGTTAAGAGCTTCCACCGCAGGGGACATGGGTTTCAGGGAACTAAGACCCCACATGACCAGGTCAAAACAAAGAAGAAAATGTACGTCCACAATCCTCACAAGAATGAGTGCTCCCTGCCCCAGACACAGACCAGGAGGAAAACGGCGAGACCGCGGCAGATCTGTACACGGGGACACTACTCAGGAACAGAAAGGGACAGACCACTGATACACGCCTTTCCAAGTGCTGAATTTTAAATGGTTATGCTGGGAAAGAAGCTGGATGCAAAATGTACATACTGTTTAATCCAATTTATATGTTATTTTAGAAAAGACAGAACTAATCTGGAGTTATAGCAGAAAATCAGTGTTGCTGGCAGGGGAGTGCAGGCCACCTCCAGGAGCTAAGAGAGCAAAGCCCTCAGCAAGAGACAGCCAGTCGGCGAGAAAACCAGGACGTCAACCCTACAAACACAACAACGGAACTGTGCCACAACCAAAAGGGTTTACAAGAGCACCCTGAGCTCCGGAGGAGAACCACAGCCCAGCACAGATGGCAGCCCCGGGAGCTTGGGCAGAGGCTGCAGCCAAGCCACGCCTGGACCCCTCACCCAGAGACTCTGAGACAACAACGGTTATCATGTTAAGCTACTCAATTTGCAGTAACTTATTATATGGTAAATAGAAAACTAATATAAATTTCACACACAAAAAAGCTTTAGAACTTAATGATGTTTTAGTTAAAAAGGATAGAAACTATAGAAGAATCTTAAAGACATTATGCCAAGAGAAACAACCCAGTCACAAAAAGACAAAAACTGCATGACTCCAGCTATGTGAAGTACCTAAGGCAGAGAAAGCCATAGAGACAGGAGCAGAATAAGGCAGAGAAAGCCACAGAGACAGGAGCAGAATAAGGCAGAGAAAGCTATAGAGACAGGAGCAGAATAAGGCAGAGAAAGCCATAGAGACAGGAGCAGAATAAGGCAGAGAAAGCCACAGAGACAGGAGCAGAATGGTGGTTGCCATGGGCTAAGGGGACGGAGGAAATAGCGAGTTATTTAATGGATACAGAGTTTTAGTTTTAAAAGATGAAAAGTTCAAGGCTTACTGGACGATGATGCAAATATATTTAAGACTACTGAACTTATTTAAAAATGACTAAGATGGTAAATTGGGTTAAAATCACAATCTAAAAAACACAGAAATCAACATAGTCTTCCCATTTGGTTAATAACACAAGTCATTTTTAAACAGAATAAGTGAATTTAAGAGAAAACACAACACCATAATCACCATAAGAATGAAGACTCAATCAGCTCTCATTGACCACGCGGCCTGCGTGAGCCTCTGTGAAGAACACAAACACACCAGCGTGGTGGCCCAAAGCACTACACCTGAGACAGCAACTCCCAGGAGTGACCGTGACCCCTCTGCACCACTGGGCTTCTGAAAAGGAAGAAACCGGCAGGCGCTTCCCAGGGAAGGCAACTGGAGGGCTGACCTTAGTACTGCTGTGACCCTGGTTCAAAACTTGAAACACGCAAGAAAAAGAAAGTGAGAAGCCTGACTTCCCAGCTGTAGACCTCTGGTTGATGGAACCTTATCCAGTGTCTCCAATCCTCACTTTCCCCAGTGACAGGATGGACGCGTTACCGCACCGAGTTCACCTGGTGCAGGGACACGCTCGCCACTCCAGCTCTGCCAGCGGCAGCAGGGCAACTTCAGAGGCGGAGCACAGGCTTCCACAACCCACCATCGGAGGGACAACCCAAGGCTGGAGCTGAGGTGACTGGGATAGTTCAGAACCAAGGAAATAACTTCTACTTTACAGATGCACTTAGCTTAAATTGTTTCTTCTTTTGATAGTCACTTACATCTGCTTTATTAAGTTATCAACAACACAACACACCAAGCGTATTTAAAAGCTCTCATCTGCCTGCAAAAATCAGTTAAAAATAAAATCAGAGGTGTTCCCTGGTGACCCAGTGGTTAAGAATCAGCCTGCCAACGCAGGGGACACGGGTTCGATCTGTGTTCCGAGAAGATCCCACATGCCTAGGGGCAACTAAGCCCGTGCACCCAGAGCCGAAGCTCTGCAACAAGAGGAGCCACCGAATCGAAAGCCTGGGCCCGGCAACAAGGAGCAGCCCCGACTCGTGACAACCAGAGAAAGCCCGAGCACAGCAACGAGCCCAGAGCACTCAGAAATAGAAATTAGTTTTAAAAATATTCTTAAATCTAAATACAAGACAAAATCATAGTTCATTTTTTATCTAAGAGTACATGAGCCCGTAAGCTACCGGACAGAATGGCACAAGAGCACCCTGGGAGAAAAAACGCTCATCATCCCTCCAACGGCCTTCCTGCCTCGGCAAGCAGGACAGTCTCAGGAAAACTTGAAGAGTCTTAATAGCCCTCCAGAACCAAATCCAGTACTCTTCCGTCCAAATCTTCCTCTGCCCCTTAGCCAACGGGATACTGCCCTCCTCCTCCTCCGTGTCCCCGGGCTTCCCTACCCTCAGGTATTCCGCGATCACTACCAAATGTCAGATGCTCCCCAATCTTTATCTCCAGCCTAACTCCAGACCTGATCTCCGATTGACCACCAATCCGCTTGGCCACCGTAAGCACTGTGGATTAAACCGACCCAAACCCACACTCACCATCTCCTCCTCCCATTCTTCCCATCGTGGTGGGCGTCACCTGCCAGTGAGTCACCCACGAGAAAGACAAGGAAATGATCGATGCATTCCTTCGCATTATATGCCAAGGACCGACACAACACACCAGTGCCCTCGTGGAGACTGCAAATGTAGGTGGAGGAGACAGACAATAAACTAAACAAGAAAATACCTAAGTAGGGAATTTCCTGGTGGTCCACTGGTCAGGACTCCATGCTCTCCCTGCCAAGGGCCCAGTTCAACCCCTGGTCAGGGAACTAAGGTCCCAGAAGCCAAGCGGTATGGCAAAAGAAAATAAAGAAAAAAATAATAAGTAAAACGGAAATAGTGAGTCGTGCCAAGGAGTGCCGGGCAATTGAGGGCACGAAGATACCCAGAAAAGCGGACCCAGACGCACCTGGACGCACCCGAGTGAGTGCAAGACAGGAAGGTGAGCGGACTAGTCGAGCTGTGGCACTTCCAGAACACTGCGAGAGCCTCAGCAGAGGAGCGGCGGGCTGAAGCCCTCCCGAGTCCACCCGCCCCCAGTCCCTCTCTAACTCTGCTCCCGGCTCCTGTCGCTGAGGCTGCGCTCCGGACACGCTGCCCCTCCACCTCGCCCCTTCCCAACCTGCAGCATCGCCACTCCCAGGCCTGCCTCACAGCCAGACTCACTCACGCAGAGCACTCAGCACAGGCGTACTGTCATCCGTGGTCCAGACTTCAAGCTGCCCCCGAGGACAGCGACGCCTCAGCAGAGCACACACCACTCAGCTGGTTCTCAGTGGACCTGTAAGACCGTGCCTTCACATCTTAACAGGCTAATCCTGTTTATCCCAGGCCACAAAACTGACATCTAAACTTCCCAGCACTTCTGTACTGATGGTATATTTGTTAATAAAGTTCTGCTTTCTTATCATACTTCACTTACATTCCAGGTCATACAAATCCTACAATTTATTTAACTTCTCATTTTTCAATTCCTAGTTTTCTTTTTATAGAATTCTAGTCTGAGATAGTTTATAGCCCTACATGGAAAGCTATGCACTGACTTATTTTTCAACATTATGAAACACGCTTAAGAAGGTATAATTTTTTTTAAAAATGTAAACTTTAAGTCACTGCAGTTGAGCTTTTACTCACTCATGTGGCTCTCCTCTGCCTTCTCCTCCCCCCTCCTCGCTGGTGATGCCCGTGCATGTCTTTCTTCACTATGCACGGTCGACAGTGCTCTTAGAAAACACTGCCAAGCCAGGTGACCGAGCCAGGACACAGTGAAGTGACCACCCCACTGTCGTGTCAGGACAGCACAGGGCGGTCAGACGCGTCTGCAACATGAGGTTGCATCCTTGGATGACTCGGAGAAACTGGCTCTTAAGAGAGGGTCCTCCCCCCACATACACTCCCACACGATCTGGAATTTTCAGCATTTAGTATGTCTGTACTCTTAGAGTACCTAGGAAACAGAACAATGGGTCACATTTCCCACCTTGACAAGTCTTGCTGCCGGTCTGTGAAAGAGGGTCATCCTAAATAAAACTATGAGATTGAAGGACGCTGTTCCAATTTCTAATGGAACTATTCACTTAACTAGTACAATGTATACACTGAGCTAATTATTCTGATCAATGCCTCAGTCATGCTCTACAAAGAAAGTCTAGAAATTTAACTCATGCAAAGAATCAAAGAACCAACTGCCGCTTCACACAGCAATTTAAATGGTGTATCGCAAATGTTCTGCTCTCACACTTTTAGAAAAACATTTTTTTCCAAGAACTCCTTATCAAACGGTTAATACGAAAACTCTGAATATGCTGCTTAAGTAAAAAATAAAAAAAATAAAAAAAAAACCAGCAACAATACATAATCTTTAATACAAAACTGCCTGCCTCTACAAATCTTTTCATTTTTTACAGAAAGAGGTACCGCAAATGTGACCCGAGTACGTATTGCAGGGCAGGGATGCTGCAGGTTAAGCAGGGGCAACTCCAGCCTAGGCTGATGCTGTGGACGAGGCACTGAGGGTCCGTCACTGGAAGAAAAGGGTCGCGGGCGGGCGGGGTCCAGCCGGCCTCTCCGGAGGGACCCCGCACGCTTCCGAGCCGCCGGCCGCCCGCCCGAGAGCGTGACAGGCGCGTCAGCCCAGGGCGGTGCCGCGGGAGAGGGCGGAGGCCGGAAGGAAGGGGACGGGCTCGGACAAAGCCAGCCGTGCCGGCCGCCCCCTCCCTGCGCCCCCCGGCCCCCTCCCGGGGCGGCTCCCGGGACCCCAGCTGTCCCCCCGGCGGGGCCGGGCTGGGGATGCAGGGCCGCGCCCGAGATGCTGGCCGGGCGGGGCCGGGGCGAGGTGGGCGGGCGGAGGGCGCCGGGACCCGCAGGGGCCGCGGCGGGAGGGGCCGGGGCCTGCGGGGGCAGCCGCCCTGCGGGGCGGCCGGGGCCGGGGGGGAAGCGGACGCGCCTGCCCGAGGACCGCGGCGGGCGGAGGGGACACGGGCGCGGCCGGCCGCCGACTCACCGTGCTGCTCCCACGGGGCCGCGCGCTCGCGCTGTCAGCACCGGGAGGGCGCGGGCGCGTGCGCGGAGCCGGGGCCGCCGGGGGCCGCCGCCTCAGCCGCCTCAGGCGCGGCGCCGCGGTCACGAGCGAGGGGCGCTGGCGCGGCCGCCCCGCAGCATCCTCAGCCGCCCCCGCGCGCTGTCTCCCGCGGCTGCTCCTCGCAGCTGCAGCTCCGCGCCCGGCCGGCTCCGGGTCTGCCGCTCGCGCCGCCGAAAATGGCGTCTCCGCGTCCCTCCCCCGGCTCGGCGCTCCCGCCCCATCATGCCGCGCGCCGCCGTGACGTCACCTGCCCCGCCGCCGGGGGGCGGGGCGGCCCGGGAGCCCGGGGCGGGGCGGGCGGAGCGCGCCTCGGGGATGGAGATGCGGTCCCCGGGCGGCGGCCGTGGGCAGCCCGGGGGGCGGGGAGGGCCCTCCTAGGGCGGCCCCGCGGGGGCACGGGGCAGAGGGGCGCTCGAGGAAGGCGCTGGCCGAGTACGGCCGGTCAGCACCACGCCTGGGCCTTTCCCTCCTGGGCGCGGCCGGCTCGCGCGCTCACGCAGCAGGAATAATGTTTATTCTTATGCTTTATGTGCTCATTTAAATCTTTCCAGAACCCTCGAGGCGGGGTGGGCTGGGGGAGCTTTCGCCAGCCACAGCAAAGGAAAGGGTCCAGAGGCGCTGGGATAAGCCAGGAGGCCGCCGGCCAGGAAAATCCAGTCTTCGGTGGAGACCTGGCTCCCAAGCCCCCATGCCCTGCTCATGGTCTCATTCCCTCGCCCCTGGGCCATCGCGTCTTAGAAGGCCCGAGCTCAAAGGCACTGTCCAGGCTCTCCCCGCGGCCTCCAAGTCCTGGCAGGAACCGCACCCCAGGCTCACGAGCGGGGTGGGCTGCTTACTTAACCCCTACTTCCTGCCGAAAGCAGAGATGCCACCTCTGCTGTCGGACCCCACCCGGCAGCCATCGCCAGGGCACACCCCTGGCCGCGCGGTGCCACGACCTCCAGCCCAGCCCGAAGGGCAGTACTTCCAGGTCAGACCACGCTGCTGGGCCCCATCCTGCTGCATCGCGGCTCTGCGGGCCTGACTCAGCAGCCAGCCCTGAGGACGTGCTGATTCAGTGGGCAAGGCTCAGCTTTCCTTGCCTGCCACCAGCTTGAGAGAACCCCATCCTCCCAACCCCACCCCTGTGCCTGCACAGGTCCCAAGTGGCATGATTAACCAGGAGGGCTTTCGGTGCCAGCCCCACACCCTGCCCCCAACCCCCCTACACACTTGCTTTTGAACTGCTGAGCTTTTCAGATGTTACCACCCCAGCACCAGCAGCCATTTTAACCCTGCAATTACTGAGTCACCCAGGAGGAAGTAAATGCTGCTAGATTTTCACAGGGAAGTCCAGCTCCTTTGCTTTCATTTGTAAATGTGAAGTTGAGCTAAAATAGGGGATGCTCCCAAGGTGACAGCAATCACTGGGCAGAGAGAGACCAGCAGTTAATCAGTCAACCCCTCCACACTCCCTTACTGGATCAGCCACACTGCAGCTTGGATGTGATCTGCTCCTCAACAACCGCCTTAGACTCGGCCTGTTGGGCAGCTGTGACCACAGTGCTACAGAGAAGGAGGAGCAGGCTGAGCAAGGCTTCCCCTCTGTCTGTGACTCTAGGCTCAGTGACTGTTCCTTCCACTCACCCGTCACGGAAGCAAGTGAGGGACCTGGGCTGCTCACGCCCTTTTCCGATGGGTGGCCAAGAGTGGACGTCTTTGCAATTGCTCAAGCACATCCCCCGCATCCCCACTGCTGCCAAGCTGTTCAGGCCCTATTATCTAGCTCTTTTATTCTCTCAGCAAATACCTGTGGAACTGCCAGTGGTCAACATAAGAGCCAACAAGCACTGGTGAGCAGGACACAGAAGATACCTGCCCCCGCTTGTGCAGTGCCCAGTGATGCCCTGGTGGCTCAGCGGTGAAGAATCCGCCTGCCAAGCAGGAGACACGGGTTCAGTCCCTGGGTCGGGAAGATCCCCTGGAGAAGGAAATGGCAACCCACTCCAGTATTCTTGCCTGGGAAATCTCACAACCAAGGGGAGCCTGGCGGGCTACAGCCCATGCGGTTGCAAGAGTCGGACATGACTGAGTGACTCAGGACTCAGGCACACACGATTACCACTGGCAGAGGCAGTGAGCTCAGGCAGGCAAGTGGGCTGAGATCTAAGCAATAGGAAGGGGCCAGCTGCAAAACTGCTGCGGACACAGGGGCCACTCCAGGCCAGAGTCCTCAGGCGGGGATGAATCTGAAGCGATAAGGAAAAAAGAGCAATCACCCACCATACCCGGGGAGCCTCCCGGAAGCACGTCGAGGCACCCTCCTCTGGGCAGCGGGGCAGAGCACCCATCCTCACCAGGGTCTCCCACTGAGACCAGCAAGCGTCTGTCCCTCTGCCTGTCCATCTGCCTGTCCCTCTGTCTGTCCCTCTGTCTGTCCATCTGTCTGTCCATCTGCCTGTCTGTCTGTCTGTCCCTCTGTCTGTCCATCTGCCTGTCCGTCTGTCTGTCCGTCTGTCTGTCCATCTGTCTGTCCGTCTGTCTGTCCATCTGTCTGTCCATCCGTCTGTCCCTCTGTCTGTCCTCGCTGAGGCTCCTGGGCATCCCATCTCCTTCAGTCCTCTGCCTGCCACAGTGACCCCCAAGAGAAGTGCCGCTGTCTCCCTTCTACAGATGTTGCAGCTGAGGCCCTGCATGTTCTGAGGTCTGCCTGCTGCCTCCCTGCTGCTGGGAAAGACGCATTAATTCATCTTTAGGAACAAACGGCAGCCCTGGGTCTCCGCGTGCACGCACCCGCAGAGCCAGGAGTTGATGCCTTTGTGGTGGGGGAGCCTCTGCAGGGGCAGTGAAGCCTTCATCTGTCCTTCCCATAAACCTGGAGACAGGCAACAAATCTGCACATCCCTGTAGCCATCAGCCTGCCGGACCAGCCTGGGTCCTGGAGGGGTGGAGCTGTGCCTGGGGGGCCAGCAGGCACCCCACCCCAAAGGCAGGACTAGGGGTTCCTCCCTCCTCACTCCTGGGTGAGTGATCTGTTCCAGGAAGGCAGCCTTGGCCGCTGCCTCCTCCTCTCCACCCGTCTCTGCCTCATCCTCCTGCCCTGCCCTCTGCCCTCGTCTGCTTCTGTCTCCTTTCCACCTTCCACGCCCCTGTTCTAACACCTGAGACATCAACAGGCAGCCTGTAGGTCGAGACAGAGGAGTTGGACCATGTGGCTGCGCCTGCTGTACAGCCCCCAGGGCCCAGATGGAGCAGTGACTGAGGTCCCTGGTCAGTGAAGTGGGGGGTGCGGGGGGAACCACGATAAATGCTAACCTCCTGCTATTTGGAGTCACTGAGGCATCACAGGCTAGGAGGGTTTGGTTCAGTTCAGTCGCTCAGTCACGTCCGACTCTTTGCAGCCCCATGGACTGCAGCACACCAGACCCCCCTGTCCATTACCAACTCCCGGAGCTTACTCAAACTCATGTCCATTGAATCAGTGATGCCATCCAACCATCTCATCCTCTGTCACCCTGTTCTCCTACCTTCAGTCTTTCCCAGCATCGGGGTCTTTCCCAATGAGTCAGTTCTTCACATCAGGTGGCCAAAGTATTGGAGCTTCAGCTTCAGCATTAGTCCTTCCGATGAATATTCAGGACTGATTTCCTTTAGGATGGATCTCCTTGCAGTCCGAGGGACTCTCAAGAGTCTTCTCCAACACCACCATTCAAAAGCATCAGTTCTTCAGCGCTCAGCTTTCTGTACGGTCCAACTCCCACATCCATACACGACTACTGGAGCCAGGATTTATTGAGAACCACCGATGTCCGGTGCAAGGTTGGGCAATGGGAGAACGCCCCTGCACAGGGGAGCCCAGGGCCTGCAGCAGCTGAGACAGGGAGCTAGGCGAGGAGGGTGGACCAGGTGAGCCAGGGATCAGGGGACCCCTGCAAGAGGGGCATTCACATGGCAGCTGGGATCGCCCCGGTGGAGGAACTGCAGGAAGAGAAGCGTGGTACCCAACACACCACACAGCCTTCCGTCTCCAGTGGACAGTGGGACCTGCCTTTACCATGGTTTTGAAGCATCCATCTTTTTATTGGAAATGTCTGTGGTTGTCTGTGTCCAGAGGCAGCCCTTTGGGGGAGACCAGGATCAGGGGTTTCCCTTTGATCCTGCGGGGTCTTCAGAGGTGGGGGGAGGAGGCAGCGGCCCCAGTCCTGTGAGGGCCTGAGAAGGAGGAAGGGAGGGAGGGAGGAAGGGGTTAGGAAGCCAGCCTGCCTGGGAGGGGCCGGGAAGCGGTACTTGGGTGGCGATCCGGCCCAGGTCGTAAGGGCGTTGCTCCCCCGGAGGGACAGGGAGCGGGGAGGGTATATACAGGCCGTGCAGCCAGGACCCCTCAATTCCCCGCCGGCCCCACCGCGCGCACCCCTAGCCTGGGCACTGCCCGCCAGCCCGGCCGGAGCAGCCTGGGCATTCTCTGGCCTTCTCCCAGCCGGCGCCCCCGTGCAGCGGGGCAGCCTGGCATCCAGACCCACCGGGTTGATCCCTGAGCAGCCAGCCTCGCTCTCCGCGGAAGGCCACACCCTCTCGGGCTTCGGTTCTGAAAATGGTATTTATCAGATTTTCAGGGGCTTTTCCTTTAAAGAACCGGCGCTGCCAGCCTTCATTGAGCTTTGGGAACGGCTCGCTCAGACAAATGGGAAAACAGCGGGCACACCGGGTGGGAAGGGACCCGGGGTGGGGCAGGGGGCGAGGAGGCAAGGGGAGCTGCAGGGAGAAGCTCCGCCCTCTCGTTTTGTTTTTTTGTTTTGTTTTGTTTTTTTCTGATGTGAAGCCTGGGTTCTGCTGGAGAAGTCCGAGCCCGTGGGAGTGCCCTGGGCTCCCAGCATTCCTGAATGCTGAGTGCGGTTCATGATTTCTTTCTTTTTTTTTTAGGAAAAACCTATACAACGTAGGATGTGCACATAGTTTTTTAAATCTTATTTTGCCTATGTATTTGGGCCTGCCCAGTCTTAGTTGCTGCACAAGGGGTCTTCCCTGACGCAAGCGCAAGCGGGACCTAGTTCCCTGACCAGGGTTCAAACCCTCACGCCCTGCACTGGGAGCGGGGAGTCTTAGCCACCGGACCTCCAGGGAAGTGCCCGCACGCGTCTTAAGGAGACCATGTGGTGCGTTCTAGTACATGCTCACAGCTGCGCCACTGAAAGCCCCATCGGAAAATGGAAGCCTCCCATCACAGCACAGAATGCCCTCCCGGGCCTTCCCAGCAATCGCCCCACTGCGCTCTGCTGTCTCCTTCGGTTTCACTGTGATGAGCTTTGGGTGCTCAAGCGTTCTGCCTGAAAGGGAGCCACAGGGTGTCCGCCTGTGTGCCGGCACCTTTCTTGCAGTGAGTAGTGTGCACCCCTGTGGCTGCCTTCCTCCTGTTGATGGGACTTGGGCCACTTCCACGTCGTTTACTGTGAATGACTCTGATCTAACCTTTCCCCTGCAAGTCTTTGGGGAACATGTTGTTGTCGTCCAGGCTCGTCCAACTCTCCGAGACCCCATGGACTGCAGCACTCCAAGTTCCTCTGTCCTCCACTCTCCCCCAGAGCTTGTTCAAACTCATGTCCATTGAGTCGGTGATGCCATCCAAACATCTTGTCCTCTGTCGTCCCCTTCTCCTCCTGCCTTCAGTCTTTCCCAGCATCGGGGTTTTTTCCAATGAGTCAGCTCTTGGTATCACATGACCAAAGTACTGGAGCTTCAGCTTCAGCATCAGTCCTTCCAATGAATATTCAGGGTTGATTTCCTTTAGGATAGACTGGTTTGATCTTGCAGTCCAGGAGACTCTCAGGAGTCTTCTCCAGCACCACAGTTGGAAAGCAATGGAGGATGTACATTTTCCTTTCTCAGGTGAATACCTGGGACTGGAACTGCTGGGTTACAGAGCAAGGGGCGTGTTTAGTTTTATGAGAAACTTCCAGACCTCCTTCCTCTGTGACTGGCCATTTTACACCCCAGTGTAAGAGCATTCCACACGTGGCAATCTGCTAGTCTAGCGCCCTTGAAAAGATGGCTTGGAACTGAGGGCAGTCATACCTCCCGGCAGGAATCCCCAGGGGCGCCCCACCTGGATTACGGTGGGGTGATGCTGGCCCAGCAGAGATGGCTGCTGGGAGGCCTCAGGCCTCCTGCGGGAAGGGCCATAGTTCCTCAGGGACAGCCAGCCCCCAGGTGCAAATTCCCTTCATGAGACATCCTGTAGGCCACAGATTCTGCTGTTAAAAACCAACGATTAAGGATTTCCCTGGTGGTTCAATGGCTCAGATTCCAGACTCCCAGTGCAGGGGGCTGGGGTTTGATGGTCAGGGAACAAGATCCTGCTACAACCAGGAGTCCACAGGCCACAACTGAAAGATCCCCAGGGCTGCAACTAAGACCCAATGCAGCCAAATAGAAGTAAATATTTTTTAAATGATTATAAACACTGGAACATGTGCTCCAAAGCTGCGGGAACTGGAGGTGTGGTGTGGCGCAGAGTGAGGAAGGGGCATGAGCCATCATCTCAGGGGAGAAGATGGGTGGCAGCTGGGTGGTCTTAGGACCAGCCCCCCTGCAGGCCCAGCTTACAGTTTCCAAAGATGGCAGCCTCAGTCTCTACCCACCCCCACCCCCACCCCACCGCCACTACCACCATATTCTTCTTACCAACTGACTTTGACTTTCCTCCCAATGAAGATAGTGTCTCTGCCCCCTCCCTTTGAATCAGGGCAGGCCTGCACTACAGTGAAGATCTTGGTTTTCTTGTACAGTTCTTCTGTGTATTCTTGCCATCTCTTCTTAATATCTTCTGCTTCTGTTAGGTCCCTACCATTTCTTGTCCTTTATTGTGCCCATCTTTGCATGAATTCTAGCATCTGCCTACAATGCGGGAGACCCAGGTTTGATCTCTGGGTTGGGAAGATCCTCTGGAGAAGGCAATGGCAACCCACTCCAGTACTCTTGCTTGGAAAATCCCATGGACGGAGGAGCGTCGTAGGCTACAGTCCATGGGGTGGCAAAGAGTCGGACACGACTGAGCGACTTCACTTTCACTTTGCATGAAATGTTCCCTTGGTATCTCTAATTTTCTTGAAGAGGTCTCTAGTTTTTCCCATTCTGTTGTTTTCCTCGATGTCTTTGCGCTAATCGCTGAGGAAGGCTTTCTTATCTCTCCTTGCTATTCTTTGGAACCCTGCATTCAAATGGGTATATCTTTCCTTTTCTGCTTTGCTTTTCACTTCCTTCTTTTCACAACTATTTGTAAGGCCTCCTCAGACAGCCATTTTGCTTTTTTGCATTTCTTTTTCTTGGGGATGGTCTTGATTCCTGTCTCCTGTACAATGACATGAACCCCCATCCATAGTTCATCAGGCACTCTGTCTATCAGATCTAGTCCCTTAAAACCATTTTTCACGTCCACTGTGTAGTCATAAGGGATTTGATTTAGGTCATACCTGAATGGTCTAGTGGTTTTCTCCACTTTCTTCAATATCAGCCTGAATTTGGCAATAAGCCTTTGACTGTGTGGATCACAATAAACTGTGGAAAATTCTGAAAGAGATGGGAATACCAGACTACCTGACCTGCCTCTTGAGAAACCTACATGCAGGTCAGGAAGCAACAGTTAGAACTTGACATGGAACAACAGACTGGTTCCAAATAGGAAAAGGAGTGCGTCAAGGCTGTATATTGTCACCCTGCTTATTTAACATATATGCAGAGTACATCACGAGAAACGCTGGGCTGGATGAAGTACAAGCTGGAATCAAGATTGCTGGTAGAAATATCAATAACCTCAGATATGCAGATGACACCACCCTTATGGCAGAAAGTGAAGAAGAACTAAAGAGCCTCTTGATGAAAGTGAAAAGGAGAGTGAAAAAGTTGGCTTAAAGCTCAACATTCAGAAAGCTAAGATCATGGCATCCGGTCCCATCACTTCATGGGAAATAGATGGGAAACAGTGGAAACAGTGTCAGACTTTCTCTTTTGGGGCTCCAAAATCACTGCAGATGGTGACTGCAGCCATGAAATTAAAAGACGCTTACTTCTTGGAAGGAAAGTTATGACCAACCTAGATAGCATATTAAAAGCAGAGACATTACTTTACCAACAAAGGTCCGTCTAGTCAAGGCTATGGTTTTCCAGTGGTCATGTATGGATGTAAGAGTTGGACTATAAGGAAAGCTGAGTGCAGAAGAATTGATGCTTTTGAGCTGTGGTGTTGGAGAAGACTCTTGAGAGTCCCTTGGACTCCAAGGAGATCCAACCAGTCCATCCTAAAGGAGATCAGTCCTGGGTGTTCATTGGAAGGACTGATGTTGAAGCTGAAACTCCAATACTTTGGCCACCTGATGCGAAGAGCTGACTCATTTGAAAAGACCCTGATGCTGGGAAAGATTGAGAGCAGGAGGAGAAGGGGACGACAGTGGATGAGATGGCTGGATGGCATCACCGACTCGATGGACATGGGTTTGGATGAACTCCGGAAGTTGGTGATGGGCAGGGATGCCTGGTGTGCTGCGTCTCATGGGGTTGCAAAGAGTCGGACACGACTGAGCGACTGAACTGAACTGAACTGCACTACAGTGGAAGTGACGCTGTGTGACTCTGAGAAGCCAGCTCTCGTGGGCTGATCCTGCCTCCGCCTGGCTCTCTTGGGAAGCTCACTCTCAGCACCTGGCCACCATGCAGCTGGGAGGCCTGAGCGCTCCCCAGGTGAGACTGCACAGAGCAGCCTGCGTAGACGGTCAGCTGACAGCCAGCATCACCTTCAGATGTTTGAGTGCAAAGGCCTCCGGACGGTGCAGGCCGCAGTGCTGGTGTCCCCCAGCCCCTGAGCCGTTCAGGAGCATGGACAAGCCACCCTATGTGTGTGTGCCCAGACCAGACCCTTGGCCAGGCTGGCCGTGAGCACAGAGCACTGTGTTGCGCCGCTGAGTTTCGGGGTGGTCCGTTCCCCCAGCAGGACTCCGTTCCTCCAGTGCTCACGGCCCTTTGGGAGCCCTGACACCCGGGGACGGCCAGGGGTGGCCCTGAGGGCCCTCAGCACCGCCTACAAGGCCCCTTCCTGCGCACAGCTGTGGTGAGGCCCTCCTGGTGGACACAGAGCCTTAAAGGCAGAGGGCGGGAGGGAGAGAAAGAGGAGGCGCTGCAAGGAGTCCTGAGCTGCCCACCCACCTCTGTGATCAGGAGATTCCTGCTGGAGTCCAGAGATCCGGACCCAGCTGCGCCTGTGAGGTGGAGATAATCACGCTGCCCACCTGCCCCTGCAAAATTTGGGTGGAGCCCGTGGGTGGGAGAGGTCTCAAGGGTGCCAGTCCTGTGTTTCACCCTGATCCCTGGGCACCGCTGACCAGTGGCCGTGAAAGAGCCCCTTACCTCTCATCTGCCGGGGGCCAGCGTGAGGAATCCCACCCGTGACAAGGTCATGAGGAAGGAAGGAAGCCTGACAAAATGTAAGGACGTGATCAGGCTTCAGGGGTTCCCCTGGAATTTCCTGAGCATCCACGCCCCCAAAATAAGAATCTGCCTGCTTTTCCACTCTTCTGATATTCTCTGGAAAAAGTCAAATCAGGGCTTTAGTCTTCCGCATTTGAAAGGGATGTTTCAGTTAAACCCCCTCTGATAGCTCTCTAGCTTGCCTAACAGGTTCCCCGGACCTCTTACAGCTTGTGAATTGCTTGCAGCCCCCCAACCGCGAGAGGCACAAAGCTTAAAACATCTTCAAGATACAGAGCCTTTTCTAAAGAGCTAAAGATCATATTGGTGACGGGTTTTCACTGTTGACTCAATGATTGCCGCCAGGCCTCCATATTCTTCATCTTTTAGGCACCTGGGAGGATGTTAATCAATGTAAACGGGATATGGAAAAAGATATATAGTAGTTTTGATGTTAGCAACGCTAGACTTTTGAGTTAATTACTTTCTTTGGTTATAAATCACTGTAGTCCTTTTACTTGTTATAAATTGCTGTATCTTTGCTATGTAAGAATGTAACTTTATTTAGTGCTTTCTGAGAGTGGCACCAGACTTTGGCCGGAAGATGATGTAAATTACCTAAGACTTGTGTATACAACTAGGTATGCAGAGAGAAAAGTCCGGTTTTGACAAGAGTCTGGGCTGCTAACGCTGCATAATTTTGTATTACCCATTGATCTCTATGTACCATCAAAAAGGTATAAAAGGCCTTTCTAGACAATAGAGGCCGGGCAAGTCGCTGGACTGGTTTTCCCCGTGTCTCCTCTTTACTCTAATTTCAGGCTGAATTCCCATCTGGAGCAGGGCGGCTCACTATGTCTACTTACTTGTCTTGCTTCTAAGACCCGCGTGAAAGGGAGCCTAAGGCGGGGCACCCTTCAATATTCAAGTGGGCGCCAGTGGCCCAATGTAGATGGTGCAAATCTCTTGTCCTGAGATTTTATTGGTCTTCCTCATAAGCCAAGTTATTCAGCCTTCTTTCTCCACTAAATTTTCCTACTACACTATTCCTTCCTAATCTAATCTTATATTAATAAACAAATGAGTTTTCCTCGCCTATGCCGTCCACGCTTCGAATTTCCCTGGATCCACCGGGGCTGGACCCCGGCTCTCACCCACCCGTAACGCCTGGCCCAGGCTTCAGCAGGATTCCACCTCCCAGGTCCCAAGCTCCCTGGTACCAACCTCTGGGAGAACACCTCGCCTTGAAAGGGAAAGTGTCAGTCGCGTCTGATTCTTTGCGACCCCATGGACGGTATCCCACCAGGCTCCTCTGGCCATGAGATTCTCCAGGCAAGAATGCTGGAGTGGGCTGCCATGCCCTCCTCCAGGGGATCTTCCTGACCCAGCAAGAGAACCCAGGTCTCCTGCAGTGCAGGCAGAGTAAGACGATGGGAGCCTGCTGCCACCAGACGGGGGACAGAATGGAGGTTGGGGGCAGGTCCTCTGTGCAGGGGGCTCTCTGAGCTCACGCAGGCGTTTCCCTCTGGGGGTGGGGTGCAGTGAGGAACCGCCAAGCAGACCTCCAAGCAGACGTCTGCTCTGGCTCAGCCAGTCAGTTTTGTTGGACCCTCAGGCCCCATGTCCCTGCCTCCAGACTGGCTTCCATCCTTCCATCCCCAAACCCCTGGCTGCCAGACGTGCCTGACTATGTATGAAGTGAGACTGCAGGCGCCGTTGACGAAGGTTTTCTCTCTTTGTAGATTTCTTGGTCCCCACTTGACCGGGTGGACTCACCATCACCTTTGGGAGAAGAGGGCCTGTTATCCCGTCCCACTAGAGTCACCTGCTGGTTGGCCCAGCTGGGACCACATGACCTGAGAAATGTCCAGGACGAAGGGCATGGGGCACGGGGGGCAGAGGCCAGTCGGAGTGGACCTAGAGGAGCAGCACCCCCCGCCCCTCCACGATGGCCGCCGCGCTGGTCCCGAGCGCAGAGGGGAAGCCCAGGCCGGCAGAAACCCTGGAGCCAGCAGGCCCAGCCACCGCGCCCATGGAGGACTCTCAGCCCCGGGATGGGCCTCTGTCTGCGCCAGCCGCCCCCTCCCCACGCAGCTCTGCAGGACAGAGCCGGGGAGGGACGGGCGCTGAACAGGGAACTCTGCAAAGGGGCACGTCACAGCAAGGGCTGCGAGGGAACACACCGGCCTCCAGAAGAGCCGAGGTGCGCTCACTTGGGCTGGGCTGTGCCGGCCCCTCTAAGCCACACCCAAGGCCTCTCGCTTCATCCAGCACCGTGACCCCGTCTGCAGAGAAGCTCAGAAACCACAGACCACCTCATGCCGTGTTCTGGCACACCCATTCCCCAAGAGCCAGCCAGGGCAGGAAGCACGATCCCACTTCACAGATGGAGAAGCTGAGGCTCAAGAGTGGAAACTGGCCATAAAGCCTCAGCTGAGATCTAGTTCCTGGACCCCAAGTCGAGTGCCCACTTGGTTGCTGCAGTCAGAAAGACTGAAGCCTCTGCCCACGTTTTTGCCTCTGAAGATTAGATTCAGGAAGAGGCTTCTGGTAGGGCCTCTGGAAATTTTCATTTATTGATTCATTCGAGAAGCTGCTGATCCATCAGACATAAATCTCCCTGTCCTTTTCAGGGTTATAAATCGACCCAATCTCATCCAAAATGCAGTGCGTTCTCCTGCTCGTCTCCTTACTCACCATAAGTCTGGAGCCCGTCAGAGTACGTTTTCTGTGGTGGCCAGAACAAAAGGCCACAAACCGGGGGCCTTTAAACCCGGAAATGTGCTCTCTGAAGGTCAGAGGTTGGGACTGAGGTGCAGGCGCGGCTGCCTCCCTCCGCATTCTGTCGCAGGCCTCTCCCCGGCTTCTGGCGGCTCCCGAGGCCCCTGCTTGAAGACCCTGCGTCACTGCAGCTTCTGAGTCCGTCTGTCTGTGCACAGCCTTCCTGTGCGTCTTGGTTTCCTCTCCTCCCCTTTCTAAGGACACCCTTAAATCCAGGATGATCTCTTCCTGATATCCTTATCCTAATGACCTCTGCAGAGCCTCTACTTCCAAATCAGGTCACCATCCCAGGTAGGAAAGGTTGGGAGGTGGACGCACCTTTTGGGGGCCACCAGGACAGTCAGGCTCTTCACAGAACCAGGAAACTCAAGTGGGCCACACTGTTTTTTAAAATTGTCTGGCAGCCACAGTCAAAAAAATTTTAAAAAAAAGGTGAAAAGAAGCAGGGGAAACTAACCTTACTAAGATAGATACACTATTGTTCTTTCTTCAGCAAATTTTATCAGGAAAAAATAATTGTTTTTAATTGGGGCAAAACACGTTGTTGCTGTTTAGTCGCTCAGCCGTGTCTGACTCTTTGACACGCCGTGGGCTGCAGCACGCCAGGCGCCCCTGTCTTCTATTAGCTCCAGAGTTTGCTCAAACTCATCTCCATTGAGCCCGTGATGCTCTCTAACCATCTCGTCCTTGGCTGCCCCCTTCTCCTGCCTTCAATCTTTCCCAGCATCAGGGTCTTTTTCCAATGAGTCGGCTCTTCGCATCAAGTGGCCAGAGTATTGGAGCTTCAGCTTCAGCATCAGTCTTTCCAATGACTATTCAGGGTTGATTTCCTTCAGGACTGACTGATTTGATCTCCTTGAAAAATAGACATACTAAAATATTTTGTTAGCTACCGTAGGTGTACGGTTCAGGAATATGAAGCACATTCGCGTTATTGTATGACATTGCCATGGAACGTTTTCATCTTCCCGGGCTGAAATCCTGTACCCACTGAACAATAACCTCGCCTCCTACAGCCCCTGGAAGTCACAGCTCTACTTCCTGTCTCCGGGAGTTTGAAGACTGCACACACCTCACATAAGCAGAATCACACAGAATGTGTCCTTTTCTGTCTGGCGTGTTTTACTTTATACCCTGTCCTCAAGGTTTGTCCATCTTACAGCCTCTGTCAGAATTTCCTCTTTTTCTAAATTTTAATTAATGTATTTGGCTGCACATGGGACCTTCAACCTTCACAGTCTTAGCTCCTGGAACTCCAGGGAAGTCCCAGAATTTCCTTTAAGGCTGTTTAATATAGCCCCTTGGACTGCAAGGAGATCAAACCAGTCAATCCTGAAGGAAATCAGCCTTGAATACTCATTGGAAGGACTGATGCTGCAGCTGAAGCTCCAATACTTTGGCCACCTGATGCAAAGAGCCAGCTCATTGGAAAAGACCCTGATGCTGGGAAAGATTGAAGGCAGGAGGAGAAGGGGACGACAGAGGAGAAGATGGTTGGATGGCATTACCGAGTCAAGAGACGTAAGTCCGTAAGTCTGAGCAAACTCCGGGAGATAATGAAGGACAGGGAAGCCTGGCGTGCTGCAGTCCATGGGGGTTGCGAAGAGCCTGACACGACTGACTGAACCCAATATATCTGAGCACCATTTCAGCACGTAATCTACTGGACAGATAAAAAGCTACGAGATGGTTTGCGTTCCTTTTCTCACGCTAAGTCTGGAGTCTGGGGTGCAGCGCAGGCTCAGAGCACAGCTAGGCTCAGCCCAGAAAGCCACATCTCCAAATGCTCGTGGCCCTGTGGCCTCAGCTGCAGCGCTTCTTGCCAGACAGACATCCTGGGAAGAGCTGAGTGGCTGTGGCTGGCTCGGAGCAGCTCCTGGATCCCCGCCCCACTCGGCCAGGTACTGACTCCCCTGAGCAGCCCACCTGTCCTCCCAGGGACACAGCCTCTTGCTTCCCCTCCTCAGTTCTCAGCTCTGTCCTGCCCCACACGCTGCTGAGCCCACACTCACACATTCTGACCGCCAGCCCCCGGGACCAGAGAAGGAAGAACACTGCGCACCGCACCTCCTGGCCTGGCACTAAGGACTTCCTGTGATGATGGAAATGTTTCAAAGCTGTGATGCTCGACACAGGAGCATCCGACAAGGGCTGGGGCAACCGAGTACTAGCTGAAGCTCCAATACTTTGGCCACCTGATGCGAAGAACTGACTCACTGGAAAAGACTGATGCTGGGAAAGATTGAAGGAAGGAGGAGAAGGGGGTGACAGAGGAGGTGGTGGTTGGATCACCCGCTCAGTAGACATGAGTTTGAGCAAGTTTTGGGAGGTAGTGAAGGACAGGGAAGCCTGGCACACCGCAGTCCAGGAGTTCCCAAAGTCAGACAAGATTGAGCAACTGAACAAGTGCAACTGAGGGGCTGAGTTTTAACTTTACTTTATATTTACTGAAATGCAAAGAGCCACACTTTTCGCTTCTCCGCCTTTTGGCTAAGATCAAAGGCCTTCCCTGTGGCTCAAATGGTAAAGAATCTGCCTGCAATGCAGGAGACCTGGGTTCCCTCCCTGGGTCAGGGAGATCCCCTGGAGAAGGACATGGCAACCCACTCCAGTGTTCTGGCCTGGAGAATTCCATGGACAGAGGAGCCCGGTAGGCTACAGTCCGCGGGGTCGCAGAGTCGGACACGACTGAGCAATGAACACACAAACACAAAAAGCCACGAACGGCCGGTGGCTCCTGGACTGGACAGGCTACTTCACGCCGCCGTCCTTGCCACCCCGAGTCCTGGCAGGAGCTGAGCAGGGTCTCGGCCCTGGCCACCAGCAGAGTGATCAGGCCATGGCCTTCCTTGCTCAGAGCCCTCCATGGCTCCCCTCTCACACTCAAGGGAACAGCCCGGGTCAGTGTGGTGACCTGCCAGGCCCTGGCCTACCTCCCCAAACCGTCGCCCCCCGTGGTTTCCGTTGCCCCACCACACTGGCCACCCTGCAGCTCTTGGCTCTGCTGGGCCCCCTGCAGCCCCAGGACCTGTCACTTCTGCCCAGATCTGGGTCAGGCGTCTTTGCCATCCGCTCCCTCCCGAACCTGCACCTGCTTATTTTCCCAGCGCTGAGCATCTGGTGACCTTACTGCATACATGTCTGCTCCTCCAGGGTTCCTGCCAGCTCTGTTCATGGACAGCCCCCCTCCCCGCAGCAGCCTTGTGCACCAGGCACTGAACAGGACACCTCCAACCTGGGCTTTCAGCATTCCTCCTCCCTGCTGGGGGGCGGGCCCAGGACCTGGCCGGGCCAATCAGAGCAGGTCTGATTCCAGAGCACCCTGAGTGCAGGGCCCCGCCTGGACCCTGTGCCCTGAGGGGCCGCTGAGGCCCTCCGAGGGCTGCTCCGAGGATGCCAGGCAGCCATCTGAATGAAGCTCCAAGAGCCCTGCCCAGCAGGAAGTAACACGGCTCACTATTGTCATTACTCAGTCAAGGGGTCCAGGGCTACATTACTCTCGTTAGCACATCTGTGTGTCCAAAGCCGACCCTGCACCAGACAGCGTGGGGAGCCAGGCAGGGGCTGGGCACAACGACAAGGAAGAAGGCCTCCTGCCCTGCACGGGGCAGTCACGTCCCTTGGTGACCTCTGGGCCCACGTCTCAGATTCTGGAGTTTGGGCCCAGATGCAGCGGGGCTCTGGCTGACGGGAGGGCCCCCACCATGGTGGGGGAGCTGCGTCTGTGCAGGTGGCTCAGCAGGTGTCCTGTGAGGGGACCCCCCCCCCAGCCAGGGCTGTACTTGTTGCCTGACCACTATGGCTAGGCCTGGGGAGCCAGCACACACTAGGATGCTCCTTTCTTCCGAAAACAGAAGTCTTGTTTGCCTCCTGCTTTTCCCAGCAGATGGGCCCCGCTGTCAGAAGCCAGTGCCCGCAGCTGTGGCCGGAGCTCTGAGATGAGGCTTGTCCACTCCGGGGGAGGGGGGTGCTCTGCACAGCGGTCAGGCTTCCAACAAGGGAGGTCACGGAGGTGTCTCCTCAGGGCAGGGAAGGCGGGGATCAAAGCGCGGGCTCATTCAAGGAGGGGTGACCGTGGAAGACTCCGTACGTGACAGCTACCTACAGGCACCTCCCGCTGAAACTCCCACTGGTGCTGGGGCTCGGCTGCCTGTCCCCCTCCCCCATGGAGGCAGGAGATGCTCAGGAACTGGGCCTTCAGATGTTATTAGGCGCTAACTTCTGCATTTGTGAGGAGCCTGGTCAGTGCTGGGCACTGTCCCCCCACACACAACTGTAACATGCCCGGGGGCTCTGCCAGGTGAGTCACTGCAGCCAAGGAGGCTGAGGCCGGGCTGGTCTCCCCGGAAGGCTCCTCAGTGCAGGCCGGCACACAGCCGCTCCTCAGGGTCTCCGGAGGCAGCCAGTCCAGTATGCGGTAAGGGTTACGACAGGGAAAGACAGTTCACTCAGCCGCACTGTCAGTGACCCTCGCCAGATGGGTCGAGTCCCCTGCACTTCCGATGATCAGCCTGGTTCCTTGTGGGGTTCAGTTCAGTTCAGTCGCTCAGTCGTGCCCAACTCTTTGCGACCCCATGAATCGCAGCACGCCAGGCCTCCCTGTCCATCACCAACTCCTGGAGTTCACTCAAACTCATGTCCATTGAGTTGATGATGCTATCCAACCATCTCATCCTCCGTCGTCCCCTTCTCCTCCTGCCCCCAATCCCTCCCAGCTTCAGGGTCTTTTCCAATGAGTCAACTCTTTGCATGAGGTGGCCAAAGTACTGGAGTTTCAGCTTTAGCATCAGTCCTTCCAATGAACATTCAGGACTGATCTCCTTTAGGATGGACTGGTTGGATCTCCTTGCAGTCCAAGGGACTCTCAAGAGTCTTCTCCAACACCACAGTTCAAAGGCATCAATTTGTTGGTGCTCAGCTTTCTTCACAGTCCAACTCTCACATCCATAGATGACCACCGGAAAACCATAGCCTTGACTAGACGGACCTTTGTTGGCAAAGTAATGTCTCTGCTTTTTAATATGCTATCTAGGTTGGTCATAACTTTCCTTCCAAGGAGTAAGTGTCTTTTAATTTCATGGCTGCAACCACCATCTGCAGTGATTTTGGAGCCCCCCCAAAATAAAGTCTGACACTGTTTCCACTGTTTCCCCATCTATTTCCTATGAAGTGATGGGACCAGATGCCATGATCTTCGTTTTCTGAATGTTGAGCTTTAAGCCAACTTTTTCACTCTCCTCTTTCACTTGCAGCAAGAGGCTTTTTAATTCCTCACTTTCTGCCATAAGTGTGGTGTCATCTGCATATCTGAGGTTATTGATATTTCTCCTGGCAACCTTGATTCCAGCTTGTGCTTCTTCCAGCCCAGCGTTGGGGGGCAGCAAATATGAGCAATTAAAAAACCAGTGTCTATAAACAGCACCCGATGACCAACCTAGATAGCATATTAAAAAGCAGAGACATTACTTTACCAACAAAAGTCTGTTTAGTCAAGGCTATGGTTTATCCAGTAGTCATGTATGGATGTGAGAGCTGGACCGTAAAGAAGGCTGAACGCTGAAGAATTGATGCTTTTGAACTGTGGTGTTGGAGAAGACTCTCGAGAGTCCCTTGGACTGCCAAGGAGATCCAACCAATCCAACCTAAAGGAGATCAATCCTGAATGTTCATTGGAAGGACTGGTGCTAAAGCTGAAACTCCAGTACTTTGGCCACCTCATGCGAAGAGTTGACTCATTGGAAAAGACACTGATGCTGGGAGGGATTGGGGGCAGGAGGAGAAGGGGACGACAGAGGGTGAGATGGCTGGATGGCATCACAAACTCGATGGACATGAGTTTGAGCAAGCTCCGGGAGTAGTTGGTGATGGACAGGGAGGCCTGCTCTGCTGCCGTCTATGGGGTTGCAAAGAGTTGGACATGACTGAGCGATTAAACTGAACAAACAGCACCCACACACAGAGGGGGAGAGAGACAATTTTATTTGACTTTTTAATTCAGAACAGAAGCATTAAATCTTATCAGAGATGTTTTCTGGGAAGAGCAGAATAAAATACATCACTGAGATAACTTTTATTCTGTAATTATTTAAAAGTCTATCAAAATATTTAAATATGGCTGACAGAATCATCTTAAAACAACCTAATTTTTTTAAACTGAGCATACAAATTTAGAGCCAAATTCGTGTGTGTGCTCAGTCATGTCTGACTCTTTGTGACCCCCTGGACTGTAGCCCATCAGGCTTCTCTGTCCATGGGATTCTCTAGGCAAGAATACTGGAGTGGGTTGCCATTTCCTCCTCCAGGGGATTTTTCCAACCCAGGGATTGAACCTGGGGCCTCCTGCATTGCGGGTGGAGTCTGTACCACTAGCGCCACATGTAAATAAACGTAATTAAAATTTGCTTGATAAACAAGGACTTACTATAGTGGGAAATAATAAAAGAATACAGGTTTACATATATGTATGTACAGTCGAATCACTTTGCTGTATCCCTGAAACTAACACAGCGTTCGAAATCAACTGGACTTCAATAAAAACTTTATTTGCATTTATTTGTGACCTAAAGTAACATTTAACATAGTCGTTTAATTTTAAATGTTTAAGAACTGAAGAAAGAGGAAAATAGCACTGACATTTCTTGATAATTCACTCAGCATTTAAGAACCTAACAATACAGTTCACACCATTAGTCAAGTAGCCACTTGGCATGGAATTATTACAAAAAGACAACATACAGTTACTGCATTCCAACCACGCTTAAGACCCGCGTTGCTAAAGCGCCTCTCGAGTCCCCACTGTCTAACTGCCATGTGATTTCTGTCAAGTGCAAATGCCTGGAAGCCCACTCGGGACTCTGGGCACCAGGACTGGGGGTGCTCTGCACCGCACCCCCCGCTGCCGGCCTCCTGTCACGGGGGTGTTGAGACACCCGTCGTCCCCTCCCCACCCCCCCGGCCCAGGACGCGGCCACTGCTGCTTCAGATGGTTCTCAAAGCAAACTTGCCTTTCACAGTTTTTAATTACAAAACCTAAGAGCCACACACGCTTTTTGTCTGAACACAGAACATGCTTTTGGCTCATCCTGAAGCCTCTTTATCTGGCGGTGGCGGGTCTCAGCTTCGGTGTGTGGGCTCTCTGCCGGGGGTGCGGGCTTCTCTGATGAAGCGCACGCGCTTTTCTCTCACTGTGACGAAGTCACTCTTGAAGCATCCTAGGACCATGGGGGCAGCAGCATCTCCTGGCCCCAGCCCCCAGGGGCTCAGGCGGGACCAGAGCCTCAGTCTCTGCCCGGGCCCACATCGCCCCGCCACCCCGAGGCCCCAGCAGCCCTGGCGGTCGGGTGTTCTCCAGTGTGGAGGCCCACGGGGCCCGTTCCTGGAGACCTCTGGCTCCTACCTGTGCCTTGCCCCTGACCCTTGCCCAGAGCTTACCTGACTAAGGTTCTGTCCCTTGGAACCTCAGGAGGCTTGCCCGGAGGAGGCAGGTTACGACCCACGAGCAAGAGCTGTAGAGGGAAGACGTCCTTGGACGAAACAAATACAGGGAGTGGGTCACCGGCCACCAGCTGAGGCCCAGAGTGCACCTGCTCAGTGAGCCCATAAATCCGCTGTCGGGAGGTCCAGGCTAACTGCCGGGACCTCAGCATCTCAGAGTGTCTCAGGACACACCCACGTCTGCACGGCCACTCACAGCCCACAGGTGACCGTTCTCAAGCTCTCCCTCGTCTTCACAGAGATGGGAACTCATAACAAGAGGGATCTTTTAACTGTTTGCAACTGGTTACTGTGAAAAGACCCTCAAAAATCTCTAAAAATTGATGCACAAAAGGAATTAGGAACCATATCACTGAAGCTGCTGGGAGATTATGTTCAGTTGGCAAGTCGTGTCTGACTCTTTGCGACCCCATGGACTGCAGCACGCCAAGCTTCCTGTCCCTCACCATCCCCTGGAGTTTGCCCAAGTTCCTATCCATTGAATCGGTGGTGCCATCCAACCATCTCATCCTCTGCTGCCCTCTTCTGTCTTCAATCTTTCCCATTTAAGACTTAAATAATCTGAAAGCCAGTCAGTGAGTCTGACTGGATGGGAGCAAGAATTAAAAGCCAGAGAACGAAAAAAAAAAAAAGCCGAAGAACAGTTCACCCCTCCAGGCTCGCTCACGTGGAACCAGGGCCCTGCCTGGCCCCCTAACCCTGCTGCTGTCTCTCTGCAGACCGGCGGTGTCACCGGGCTGGCAACGGACTGTGTTGCGCAGTGGCATGATGAGATGGGCTTATTCCTGGGAGGCCTGGTGTTTCAGGCTGCTTGGTGCACGCGCTCCACTCTGTGGGGGGCTCTGTGGACACTGGGTTAAGAGCCCACGGAGCTGACGGACTGCGAAGACTCGCCTGGCACCTCGACATTCCCACATCTGCCCGTGGGGCCCTTAGCAGCCTGGGGTACAGGGGGGCGGATGTGTGTGCTTCCCCTGGTCTCCGGAATTTTTCCTTGGAGACCATCTTCAGTGGCAGTTAGTAAGCTACAAGAAACCTAGCCTGTCGACCACTCTCACACCTCATTTTGGAACAAAAACTTCTGCCTTTCGGTAAAATCCAGATGTCTTGTCTGTCCTTGAGGACAGCCCCCCGCCCACCGCCACGGCTCCAGGACACAGCACAGAGGGAGCCTCATCATTTTATAACCACATAACCCTACTTCCAACAATACTGCTTTCATAAGGATTGAGAGAAAGGGACATGACCCATAGCAATCTGCTCTGGAAAACCTGGGGAACAGGCTCCGTCTCACCGGGGTAAAGGGAGAAAACTCCGAGGCACCCCTTTGGGCCCCTGGGGTCTGTGCAACTCCCAGGACAGCTGCGTGTCTTCAGGGCCTGGAGCCGGGACTGCAGTCTCCAGGGCCCACTGGCTGGGGAGGCCATGGGGACGCCGCACCCAGCCTCCAGATTGTCCCCGTCAGTGAAGCCGAACGTCTGTGTGAAAGTTCGTAACGCTTTTACGCTGCTCCCTTCCAAACTGTGTGTGCGCCCTCAGTCGTGTCTGACTCTCTGCGACCCCGTGGACTACAGCCCGGGGGCTCTTCTGTCCATGGGATTCTCCAGGCAAAAATACTAGAACAGGTTGCCATTTCCTTCGCCAGGAAAGCCTCCCAACCCAGGGATCAAACGTGCGCCTCCTGCGTTAGAGGTGGATTCCTTCACCACTGAGCCACCTGGGAAGCCCTCTCTTTCAAACTGCTGTAATTCAAAAACTCAGAAGACAGTGCTTGCGTTTTATTTGCTATCACCTCAGTGGCCAAGAGCCAGTGTCGAATTCACAGTCAGGACAGAGCCACGTGGGCCTCGGCGTCAGTACCAGGACCCGCGTCCTCCAGCCTGCCCTGAGCTCACAGGTTTCAGCACCCTTGTGAAACGAGTCCCAGAGGCAGCTGCTTCTCGAGGCACCTCAGACGAGGAACCGGCGGGATGGGTGAGGGTGGGCTCCTAACTGCTGGTCTTCTTTTGTTTCGGCCTAAGCTTGTTCCAAATCCTCTCCAGGGCCACTTTTCCCATGAAGAAGGTGATGGCAAAGTTACGCTTGTACCAGTCCCTGCAGGGGAACAAGATGAGTACAGGTGGCATGCGCCCGGGACCCGAGGCCAGCAACCAGGCATCTGAACCGCCCCGCCCCCGCCCCGCCCCACCACACCACCTCTGCCTTCTCCCACCCTCACTAAGGTCCAACTGTCCACAAAAGCCTGCTCTCCGTGCACCCCGGCTGTCGTCAGGCTGATGTGCTCAGAGGCCCCCCTTCCCACTCCTGGAGGCCGCTGCAGCCCTCCTCTGATTCTGCTAGAAGCTCCAGAAGAGCCTTCAGAAGCCCTGAAGCCCCCAGAGCCCTGTGGCATTCTCCGGGAAACAGCACAGAGTGATGCGGGCGCAACCGCTGAGCAACAGGAGCGGTGCGGACCCTCCTGGCTCTGGCCCCTTATGTGCATAGGACGCAGATGCCACAAGCACTCCACCTTGAGACACTAGCTTGTCGCAAATGCCAACACCATAGAGTTCTGCGTCTTCTTTTTCTAGGTGATCTGGACTTCGGGGCAACTTGTGTCTCTACAGCTTCTCATTGAAATGAAATACTAGGATGGCGTTACAGGCAGTCACAGGCACACTCGCCTGTGAGTTACTCTACAGAACATGTCGAAACTTGCAAATTCACCACGGGGTCAGCAGCTGAATGGGCAGCACTTGGCAGGTTTCCACAATGGAACACGCACATTCCAGACTCCCAGTGCTGAGCCCTTGGAAGCAGAATGCAACAAGCGCCAATGCTTTTTGTCCAAATGAGCGAATGAGGGAACATGGAACTGCCAGGCCACATGGGACTCAAAGGGCGGACTGGATCAGCATGGAAGACACAGAATACCCAAGGGCTTAAAGGCGAGAGGTGAAAACGCTAGCTTGCCGGAGCCTTCACAGGACCAGACAGAAATCCCTCTCCACAAGTGACACGATAAATGGGAAGCAACGCCCGAAATAAATAACAAAGGCTTCTGGGAAAAAGGAAACTGGTATCCCATGGAGACGAAAGTTCTCATGTTGCTAAGGGAAAGCCAGATTCCACTGCAGCATACAGACAACCCGACTGATAAAGTGCAGTGGGAAAGACAGACTAAGCGCTCCCTGTTTCCATAAAGAAAGCAGGGAAGGAGGTGAGCCCACGGGGAGGGGTGCTCAGGCTCCACAACAGCCACCCCGCTCTCTGCTCCTCTCTCTATTCAGAGGGCCGCAGGCAACAACAGAGGGAGCTGGCCCGAGAGGGAGCAGGATGCCGGCCTGCTATGTTCAGGCCAGAAATCAAAGGTCCAGGGAAACCTGGCTTGACTGAGCAATTCTTCCAGTTCAGAGTGACGCATGACAGCATCCGCAACAGCCTCTGGACGCTGCAGGACTGGGCTTCCCGTCCGAGCGTCACTCAAGAGCTCCTCCAGCCTCGACCACCAGCCCACTCTCCAGGCCCTGCCCCACCTGCCTGCTTGGCATGGTCACTGCTCCAGGAATGCCAGAGCAAACCCCGGAACATACCCTGTCACCCTGCCTGGGAACACGTGTCACTGTGCATCATCCAAACGCTTAACACACAGGACCGCAACACCATCACTCCTTCCGATGAAGTGAACGGTAACTCACCATTCGCAGTCCCTGTGTATTAATGCGACCTCACTCACAGCCGCTGCTGGCTTTCCTCTGTCAGGAAGGAGTATCCCTGTACAGGGGTTTGCCGGAATGAAGTCTCTCTCATTCTGTAACGGTGCCCCCTCCTCGCTCATTTTTCTCAATCCCAGTTACTTGCTGAAACTGCAACAGCTGTCTCGTAGCACCTCCAGATCTGGGAGCTGTGTCCTCAAACCCTGACTGAGGCACGGCCTGTGAACCGCACTCTCCGCACACACCCTTTGGTCTCCTCCCAATAACCTGGCGTCAGACCCAGGGCCGGGCCGACGGCAGCCCCTCTGCGGGCGAGGACCTCACAGGCACTGCTGGCGGCCTCCCTGCGTCTCACAGCCTCGCGCCCAGGCCAGGGCCTCGCCCCGCACGGCATGAAGGGGCCCCGGGAGACCAGGCGCCATCAGCCAGGCCCAGCCACGGCGGGGTCCCCGTCGGCCTCGCTGCCCAGTGCCTTCGGCGGCTGCAGGTGACGGTGCCCAGATCTCGCGCTGCGCCAGGAAAGCAGTCCCTTTCTGACCCACCGCCCCTTCTCTGTCAGCAGCCGCCATCCTCGCACGGCTGAAACGGCTTCGTCTCTGGCCTGCGGGAGCCCCTGGTGCTGCCTGCTGGGCCGCTCTCCCTGACCCCACTGGGCTCCGAGCCTCCCCACTTTCAAACACGAGATGCCGTGACCCCCCCGGCTGCCCCTACCCCGGGCTGTGCTCCGCTCGGCAGCGAGAGTGTGGGCAGAACTCACCGTCCACGCGCGGTGCACACCGCGAGGGGCGGCCGCGCAGTGACTGTGAGCCGGCCACTTTACTTAAAAGGACAAAAACCAAGTTGACAGCAACGTCTACTTTTAACATAGACAAGAATGTTAAATTCAGGTAGCAAAACAATCCTTGCCAACATGGATGTGATTTTCAGATTTTCAGGAAAAAAATAGACACCCACCTGTTATAATGCACGTGCTTCTGGAAATTTTTACTTAAAAATTCCTTGTAAAAGTCAGCCATTTCTTCTGCATTCAGCGTCGCTTTCTGACCTGAAAATTGAAGACAACTGAAACGTTAAGACCCAAGGGGAAGGTTCTACAAACGATCACTAGAGATAACGGAGGAGTCCAGCAGGGCTGCAGCGTACACCATCAATACACAGACACCACCTGTATTCTGATACACGGGCGATAAACCATTTGAAAATAAAATTAAAACCATTCTAGGGACTTCCTGGTGGTCCAAGGGGTTAGGAATTGGCCTTGCAATGCCGGGGACGAGGGTTCGGCCCTGGTCGGGAACTAAGGCTCCACGTGCCGAGGAGCAGCTAAGCTCCTGAGCCGCAGCTGGGCCTGCCTGCTGCAACGAGGCCCCGGTGCTGCGACTGAGACATAAGGTGGCCAAGCAGCCGTCCTCCCAGGGGCACGTTCACACCACACTGTGCTCCACCATGCGTGCAACAGCATTCTCTCTCAAAAAACACACAAACTTAATTGCAAAATAACGCCGTTGGAAAAACTGCGCCAACAGACTTGCTCCATAAAACATCTAATTTGTAAAAAAAAAAAAAAAAAACCACAGCATCCTCAAAGTACAAATAAGGGATGCCTGTATAGGATGCCATTTATCTGGAAATGTCCAGAATAGATAAATCCACGGAGACAGAAGTAGAGCGGTGGCTGCCGGGAGTTAGTGGGAGGAGGCAGCTGGGAATGACCGCCAATGGGTACAGACTCTCTTCTCGGGGCTCAGACAGTGCTGATGGGTGGACAGTCTTGTCAGCAGCGAAGCTTCTGAGCTGCACACTTCTAGACGGTGTGTTCTATGGTGTGAGGATCACATCTCAGCGATTAAAACAGACTTAGGAAGGAAAGACTATCTTCCTCTATCATTAGACCCTGGTCACCTCACGGGAGGAGATGCCCAGCGTGGCGCCTACTCTCAGGAATCCCCCTGCCCCCCTACATGCTCACCAGACGTGCAAGGCCACTCAGGACAGAGGCCACAGCCTGCCGGGGCACGCAGCGGCGCTCCCGTGACGCGGGACGGCCCAGCAGACGGGGCTCCGGGCCCGGGAAGGAGGCCGCGCGGGAGGGGCGCTCCGGCTTGGGAGGCCCAAGCGCCTGTACCTGCAGCGTGCACCCACGTGGAGGGCGAGCCCACCCGCCCCTGACGGGCGCCGTCTCCAGGGGGAGACGCTGACGCTTCCAGCCCACCAGGATTTGGGGGAGACAGAGCCAGAGCCAGGAAGGCAACCCCCGGGCACAGCTTTACAGAAACAGGAGGGACGTGGCCAACGCTGTGTCCACACAGCACACAGGCAAACACAGAGCGCACAGCACAATCGTGGCCGTCCCCAGTCAGGAGACGGGGGCCACATCCCCGCCAGCCTGCCGAGCAGCCCGTGCGCCACCTGGACACCCCCTGCCCTGGTGAAGTCCTCGCTCCTCTGACCCAGGCCCCTGCTGCTCCTCAAAACCTCCATCTAGAAGCTCCTCCCCAACCTCCCCCGCTGCCGCCCCAGGCCCCTGTGCAAACGACCTCTTCCTCTGCCCTCCCAGCTTCCCTCTCCTCCAGGGGTCAACGACCCAGGAGTGCAGAGCACAGTCACTGCGTGGGGCCCCAGCCCCCCCAAGGAAACCAGCCCCACAGAGGCGGGGCCACGGCTCTCTTGTCCCCACCAGTCCCTAGACTAGCCTGGATGTGGCAGCTGTTGGATAAATACTGGAAATCAACCAATGGATGGATGCTAACCAGGGAAAGAGGGGAAACAGCCGCCCGAGGAGGAGAGGGAAGCTGAAGGATCCAGGGAAGGTGACGGTCAAGCTGGGTGGGTCTTGAAGGATGAATAGGATCCTGTAGGGCAGAGAAAGAGGAGCGGCCCCGGCAGAGCAAATGAGGGTCTGCAGACAGCAAGTGGGGAGCCCGGTGGGAGGGGCTGGCAGGGTGGGAGCGTGGGGCTGGCAGCCTCAGGGGGTGGGGCCCCAGCGGTCCTCCAGGAAGAGGCGAGTGGGCGCCCTCCTCCAGCGTCCCCAGCCGCTCCCAGGACGGGAGGAGCGGAGAGGAGGGTAGCGCCGTTCGGGCAGAGCAGGTGGCAGCTCCCTGGGACGGAGTTCTGACCCTCACTGGCCTGTGGCCGGCCTGTGGCGTCTCCCGTCTCCAGGACCCGGATCGCCACAGCACACCTCATAAGGCTGCTTTGAAACAAAGTTAGTCACGGCCGCGAGGCAGGCAGGCCGGGCAGGAAACCCATCGCTGCTGCTGGCCGAGGAGCAGGAGTCCCAGGGCGCTGAGCGCAGGCAGGGCGCCCTCCAGCCACTGTCGAGTCTGGGGTCCTGCCCAGACGTTCCCCAGGGCGCTGAGGGCAGGCAGGGCGCCCTCCAGCCACTGGTTGAGGCTGGGGTCCTGCCCAGACGTTCCCCAGGGCGCTGAGCGCAGGCAGGGAACCCTTCAGCCACTGTCGAGGCTGGGGTCCTGCCCAGACGTTCCCCAGGGCGCTGAGGGCAGGCAGGGCGCCGAGGGCAGACAGGGCGCCCTCCAGCCACTGTCGAGGCTGGGGTCCTGCCCAGACGTTCCCGGCTGGCGCTCAGCATAAAGCAGCTGCGCCGTAACTGCTGAGCCGTTCGGATTCCACGCCCATCAACACTGCAGTGCGACACTGAACTAGTAAACGAAGGAGGTGGGACAACCCACTTCATTACACTCTCACTGAGGACCGAGGGGGCGCTTCCATCCTGACAGCACCCCCACACCCGCACAAACACTCCTGCAATGAAGGGAGCCAGGGGCGCGAGTCCCGCCACACCTGCCCTACAAACGAGGTAGAATCAGGACAGGCCGAGGTGACGTCATGGTGTTCTGCTTACTGCACTTGAAATTAAATCAACAAGCTTTCTCTACTGCTGAAGAACATTCCAGAGAACACCCAGGGCCAGTGGGCCCCCATGGCCTTATCTAAAATTATCAGACACTTCCCTGCTGGCTCAGATGGTGAAGGATCCACCTACAATGCGGGAGCTGCAGGAGTCGTGGGTTCAATCCCCAGGTCGGGAAGATCCCCTGGAGGAGGGCACAGCAACCCACTCTCACGGACTCTCGCCTGTACAGTCCCGCGGACAGAGGAGCCTGGTGGGCTGCAGTCGCAAGAGACTCGGGCATGACCAAAGCGACTTAGCATGGCGCAGCGCAGACACTCCCCACTGTTGGCTCTGAGAGAGAACGCTGCATGGCAGGAGAACCCTTCTCCAGGGTAAACTCTTAGATGTTCTGCGGCCATAATTTCCCTGCCTCCTAGCATAGGCATACTCCATGCAGCTGAATCCTTCTGGAAGGGAGCTGGGAAAACATCTTCGCGTTGGGTCCAGTTAAGTGTCAAATGAGGGCTGGCTGCTGGTTCAACATGCACTGCAAGATACGGAGTTTGAGCCAATTTTTTTCTTGGAGTTACATTATTCATCTGTAGGTGTCCTGTTACTCCTGCGAATTTGTTATGGCTTCATTTCAGAGAGTCCAGACTGCCTCCCCACCTCTGCTACAAATGCCCCCAGCCTGCTGTCCACTGCTAACGTGTCTGCCTGCCCGGCCCTCAGGCCTCCTGGGCATCGAGTCTGCTGCACTCAATGGACAGAACGTGGCCTGGGAGGAGCCTCGGGCTGGCGACTTCCTTGGACTTGGGAGAGAAAGCCCATTCACAGCAAGAGAAGGCCGAAGCGGGGGAAGAGCGGAGTGCACACCAGAGCAGGGGGCACCGGGGTCAGTGAGGCCTGCGCCCGGGTCTGAGCACTTCCCTGTATCCTCAGCAAACTCTCCTTCCAGAAGGAGAGACCATGGCGGACGCTACCCAAGCCAGACTGTTGGTTCTGACCTTCTAGAATCCTTTGCCTTTACTGACGAGCGTGGGGACTCGCCGCCACTCCAGTAATGGCGGCATGCCTTGACTGATGAGCGCGGGGACTCGCCGCCACTCCAGTAATGGCGGCAGCTTTTGTCCTGTTAGACTCTCTACAGCTGGGAGTGATGCACTTTGCTTTTTACTCCAGGAACAATTGATTCTTAATAATTAACCTGATCCATTTGGAATATACTCAAATTACAGGGAGCATGAATCTAAATTGATCCTTTTGGGCTAAAAGCACTTACTTTCTCCAACATCATGTATTACACAAACGCCTCTTCCCTGGGTTCTGTGGGACCCCTACACTCAGGCATCACACCCGCGGGTTCCGGCCCAAGGGGGCGACACAGCCGCTACCCCACACACACACACCGCATTTCCCTCGCTGCAAGCTCCTGACTGTCTGAGCGGCCGACAGGGCGGGCAGCCCCCTCCCCGAGGCCTTTCTTCAGTACATTCCTTCCCGTTTTCTTACCAGACTAATCTGAAATCTAATTAAGGCCCATCTTTCAGTACTCAGTCACGCCATCCACAACAGTAACAAAAGACCCAGAACAACCTCCCCGTCTGTCAGGAGAGGGCTCGTGGCTGTGGCCGGGGACCCATTCTCCAGGACGGTACCTGGCCCCTCCACTTACTCACTGTGTGACTGTGGTCAAGCAGCTTGCCCTCAGGCACCTCCTCCACAAAACGGTAAAAGTCACAGCTGTTGCTGCTCAGTCGGTCAGTCATGTCTGACTCTGCGACCCCTTGGACTACAGCACCCCAGGCTCCCTGCCCTTCACCGTCTCCCAAACTCACGTCCATGGAGCTGGTGATGCCGTCCAACCATCTCATTCTCTGCCACCCCCTTCTCCTCCTGCCCTCGATCTTTCCCAGCATCAGGGTCTTTCCCAGTGAGTTGGCTCTTTGCATCTGGTGGCCAAAGCACTGGAGCTTCAGCATCGCCCTCAGTCCTTCCGGAGAATAACAGTGACTAGCAGTGCCCACTCCAGGAGCCACTGCGGGCAGCAGCAGAGAGTGCGTGCAGATGGCGGGGCAGTCCTGGGGTCAGAGCCACCACTCCAGGCTTTGGGAGAGCCCGCCTCACCTCGACGGCCCCGCCCTGGCCTCACACTTGGAGGAGGATTCGATGGGAGTGTGCAAATGTGAGATAAAACGTCTCAGCTGTACCTGCTTGTGGTTTAGCTTTGTATTTGAAAAAAAAAAAAGAAAAAAAACTTGAAGACTGTCATCATAAAAAATAAAACAAAAATTAAAATATTGATTGCTGGGGATGTCCCTGGTCATCCAGCGGTTAAGAATCCGCTTGCCAACACAGTGGATGCAGGTTTGATCCCTGGTCAGGGAACTAAGACCCCACATGCCAAGGAGCAGCTAAGCTCACACACCACAGCTAGAGAGAAGCCTGTGCACGGGATCAGAAGATCCCTCATGCCACAGTGACGATCCTGATGCAACCAAAGAAATTAATTTAGAAATACATTTATTGCCCAGCAAACAAACAACAAATAAAACCTGCTGGGACACCGCACCTGGGCTGGCTCCACCCTCCCCAGCCCCGGATCCTGCAGTGAGCAGACAGTGACGGTGCTCCAGCCCAGCACAGGCCTGGCTTTAGGGGTCAGTGGTCTCAGGTTTCCCATCAGAATGTTAAGCAGGAGACATCTGCTTAACCACCAGTACATAACGTCACTCAGGTCTAACATCAACATCTGGAGAAAACGATGAAAGGTTATTTTGAGCACTAGACTCTCCATCCACAAAGGCAGGCCAGCACAGCAAGCAGGGGGAGCCGAGCGCAGCCTGCGCCCAGCACATCAGGGGCGCAGCCTGGGGGCGAGAGAGGGGCGAGACGGCAGGGGCCGGGCCGGCCTCTGATCCACATGGCTGTCCTTCTGCCGCCACAGGAAATCTAAAAGCCTAAACAAGCTGAGGGGCTACTGTCAAAGCTGCGTTTTGTAGAAGAGTCTGGCTACACTGCAAAGAATGGATTTCAGGCATGAGGGGTTAAACTACAGCCTGTAGGCCAAACCTGGCCTACACCTGGTTTTGTAAACAAAGTTTTATTGGGGCAAGTTCACACCCATTAACTTATGTATTTTCTACAGCTGCTTTCACAGACCAACAGTAGAGCTGAGTAGTTGAAGGAGAGACCATCATGGCCAGGAAGGACTCAACTATTTACTATCCAGCTCTTTACAGAAAGCTTGAAGACCCCTGATTCCAAGCCTGGGGGCCAGGGAGCCAATCAGAAGACCCTGCACCAGGCAGAGTAACCGGGGCCTGAATCACAGCCCTGTCTCCCGGACGGGGGGCAGCAAAAGCGCTGAGCAACGCCTCAGAGGGAAACTGGGGGGGCAGACCACAGGGTGGGGAGAGGCTTTCAGGGTGACCCCGTGGCCTCCAGCTCACGGCCAGTGGGACCAGGAGGAGAGGCCAGAGCAGGAGACAGAGGCTGCTGAAGCCACGGGGCCTCAGGATGGAAGTCCAAAGGTCAGCAAGCAGTCACCGACTGGAAGGACCCAGAATGATGAGAGGGCTGACCTCGCCCAGAGGGAGGAGAGGGAGCGTGGGGAGGACGGACACACGTCCCTCCGAGAACTCGTCCGCCCCACGGAGCCAGACCCGTCCCCGGCGCTCTCGCTGCTTCATTCAACAGCCCCCAGGCCCCTGCTTCCTTTCTCGGCCGTGCAGAGACAAGCAGGATCTCGGTTCCTCGGCCAGTGGTCCGACCGGCGCCCCCTGCAGTCTGCCACGGAAGCCCCCAGCAGCCTTTCTTCTTCCTCTTGCCGTACAGGTACCCCAGCAGGGCAGGGGGCGCAGGAGAAGAGCAGACTGACCTGATGCAGCTCTCAGATCCAGGCCTTTGGCTTCGAGTCTTGAGCGAACAAATTCTTCTTTTTCCTGAAAGAAGACAGCTATCAGAACTCCCTTTCTTCGTCTCTCTGTTCCCTTGGCTGGGACAAGCTCTCAGCGCTCTGGAGAAGTCTGGATGTGGGTCTCCTGAGAAGCAGTCCATCTCAAAGCCCGTTTTAAACCATGTCAGCTTAGTTAAAAGTTCCGGGCTTGAGAGAGGATTTGAAAATGAGAGCTTTAATAAACTTAGGCAGACACTGTTTGTTTAGAAATCCACAGACAATAAATATACTCCATTTGACTTAGCCTGCCCAAATGGATAAACACACACCGCCCAAGTCTCCCTTCCGGATTAGTTAGACTTCTTTCTCACGTAGCTTACTGATGAGCATGCTGTTACGGACTCTGAATTCTCGGGAAGAAAGACCACACGCAGGCTGTCATCAACACGCACACACACAGGCGTGTATGCACCGGAGCACACGGTCCGAGCTCTGGCCCTCCGACTCACTCCCTTTAGTTCTTGGAGAGTCTCAAGACCTGTGAGCCTATGAAGGACCAATGTTTCTTCTCTACAGTTACACACTGATTTTAAACCTCTAGGTATACATACCCACGTGTATGTATGGAGGGGAGGGACTGAGGAGCTACCAAGGAACTGAAAGGCAGAGCAGATACTAAAGATCCAGCGCCCCCAAGTGGCCAACTGTATTACTGCACTTTCTGACCTGAAACCTAAACATACCTTCTGAAAAGCCAAATTCTGGTCTGCCCAGAACTGTTGGTTCCAGTCTTGTGTTTCTTGTCTCAATTCCCTTAGCTTTTGTTCCAATGGTGACTCATTTTCAGGGATGTAAAAGTGAATCGGTCGAAGGTTTGAATATTTATCCGGAGGTCCTATCCAATCATGGTGAGATTTTCTTGGAGGGCAGAATCTTGAGACCTTCAACAAAAAGCGTGGAGTTAACATACAACTAAATGGACCTCTAGTATTATATAACATATTATAAAACGAACAGTCCGGATTTATTAAAGACCCTTGTTAGCTTCCTCTTTTTAAGACTATGTGCCAGAGATATCCAAATTAAAAGAACTATAATAAACAGCATTAACACAAACAGTTCATTCAGTTCAGTTCAGTGGCTCAGTTGCATCTGACTCTTTGCGACCCCATGGACTAAAACATGCCAGGCTTCCCTGTCCATCACCAACTCCCGGAGTTCACTCAAATCCATGTCCATCGAGTCGGTGATGCCATCCAACCATCTCATCCTCTGTCGTCCCCTTCTCCTCCCGCCTTCAATCTTTCCCAGCATCAGTCTTTTCCAATGACTCAGTTCTTCACATCAGGTGGCCAAAGTATTGGGAGTTTCAGCTTCAGCATCAGTCCTTCCAATGAATATTCAGGACTCATTTCCTTTAGGATTGACTGGTTGGATCTCCTTGCAGTCCAAGGGACTCTCAATCAAGAGTTTTCTCCAACATCACAGTTCAAAAGCATCAGCTCTTCGGTGTTCAGCTTTCTTTACAGTCCGACTCTCACATCCATACATGACCACAGGAAAAACCATAGCTTTGACTAGACGAACCTTTGTTGGCAAAGTAATGTCTCTTTTTAATATGCTGTCTAGGTTGGTCACAGCTTTTCTCCCAAGGAGTAAACGTCTTTTAATTTCATGGCTGCAGTCACCATCTGCAGTGATTTTGGAGCCCAAGAATATAAAATCTCTCACCGTTTCCACTGTTTCCCCATCTATTTGCCATGAAGTGATGGGACCTGATGCCATAATCTTACTTTTCTGAATGTTGAGTTTTCAGCCAGTTTTTCACTCTCCTCTTTCACTTTCATCAAGAGGCTCTTTAGTTCTTCACTTTCTGCCATAAGGTGGTGTCATCCACATATCTGAGGTTATTGATATTCCTCCTGTCAATCTTGATTCCAGCTTGTGCTTCATCTAGCCCAGCGTTTTGCATGATGTACTCTACATAAGTTAAATAAGCAGGGTGACAATATACAGTCTTGATGCACTCCTTTCCCGATTTGGAACAAGTCTGTTGTTCCGTGTACATTTCTAACTGTTGCTTCTTGACCTGCATACAGATTTCTAGGGGGCAGGTCGGGTGGTCTGGTATTCCCATATCTTGAAGAATTTTCCACAGTTTGTTGTGATCCACACAAAGGCTTTGGCGTAGTGACTATAGCCATGAAATTAAAAGATATTTGCTCCTTGGAAGAAAAGCTATGACAAACCTAGACAACATATTAAAAAGCAGAGACATCACTTTGCCAACAAGGTCCGTATAATTAAAGCTATGGTTTTTCCAGTAGTCATGTATGGACATGAGAGTTGGACCATAAAGAAGGCTGAACGCAGAAGAATTGATGCTTTCCAACTATGGTCCTGGAGAAGACTTGAGAGTCCCTTGGACTGCCAGGAGATCAAACCAGTCAATCCTAAAGGAAATTAACCTTTAGGTTAATGCTGAAGCTGAAGCTACAATACTTTGGCCATCTAATGCGAAGAGTCAACTCACTGGAAAAAGACCCTGATGCTGGGAAAGACTGAGGACAGAAGGAGAAGGGGGCAAAAGAAGATGAGATGGCTGGATGGCATCACCGACTCAATGGGCATGAGTTTGAGCAAACTCTGGGAGATGGTGATGGACAGGGAAGCCCGGTATGCTGCAGTCCATGGGGGCACAGAGAGTCAGACACGACTCAGTGACTGAACAGCAATACCACCAAGCATGCTCAACAACGGCTCTGGAAGAGTTTACAACCTCAGACGAAAAACAGTGTCAACCTGTGCTTTCTACCATGTACAAAAATTAACGCAAGACGGAGCAAAGATCTAAAACGAAAAATGCAATCCATAGAATTCCTAAAACACAGTAAAAATCCTACACCCTTAGATTAGGCAAAGATTTCTCACATACAACACCAGAAGCACAATCCACAAAACAAGGAATAAAGGACCTGGACTTCAAAGCTAAAATCGTCTTTTCTCCTAAAGATACTATTAGGAAAATCGAAAGACAAGCCACAGGCTGGGAGAATATACATGCAAATCCATAAAAGGACTTGTTTCTAGAATATACAAAGATGTCTCAAAACTCCACAATAAGAAAACATACCACCCAATTTAAAAATGGGCAAAATATATAAAAGCTTCCCAGGAAGACATAAAGATGCAAACAAGCATTTAAAAAAAAACAAAAACACTCAGCATCACCAGTCAAAAGGGAAACGCAAGTCAGAACCACGAGACGCCACTCCACACCTATTAATATGGCTATAAAAAAATAGAACCTGCCAAAACAAGAGCTGTCAAGAATGTAGAACAATCAAGCTCTTAAATATCGCTTGTGGCAATGCAAACTGAAACAACCACTTTGGGAAAAAAGCCCGCACTCCATTATAAAATTAAACACACTCTTATACAAGCCAGCAACCCCTTCCCAGGTTGTTTACGCAAGGTGCGTGAGTACATATGCTCACACTAAAACCTAGATACGACTGTTTAAAGTGGCTTCACGCATAACCGCCAAAATCTGGAAGCAGCCCAAATGCCTTTCTGCTGATGAGGGGGAAACAGCACGGCGCGTTGGTGGGACAGAGGCCACTGGCGAGGAGGCCACAGGCAGCATGGGCGGCTCTCAACGGCACCAGGAGGCCGCACCCTGATGAGTCTGTTGCCCAAGCAGAGCCAGTGATTGCATGGATTAGCGCAGGTCGCCAGGGCCGCGTGTGCTCTGCAACGGCCGCCTTGGAAGGAGCAGCGCGGGAGAGAGGCGAGGCCGGGGGAGCTCAGCTCTCCGTGCGGGCCTCAGCCTTCTGTCCACGGAGTGGCCTGACCATCTCTTAGGTCCCTAGACTCAACCCCTGACAGCTAAAGGACCAAGCGGAGACTGAGAAAGGAAACCAAGTCACTGTTTAGGAAACACTGACAGTTTTCGCTTGGATGGCCTCCACTAATCACCACCAACCCACACCAAGCATCCTGAGAACTTGGCACTGACTGAAGCAGACAGCTAAACACAGCACCACCGGCCGGCATCCTACTCCCCTCGGAAGCTACGACCTTCCTAAATCGTCTAATTCCCAAGCAGTCTAAAAACAGGAAGAGTTTAAAACACGACCAGGATAGCATCAGGTTTGGTCGGAAGTGGGTTACAAAGCTTGGTGCAGCCCCTCAGCATGAACAATTCAGACCACAGAGAGCGTCGCAGGAGGTTGTGTCTGCTCTGCCATCACTACCCAGGGTTCCGCAGGTCCGGTTATAAAACACCCAGGTCACCTGCTCATGCGGAAAGCTTTCCCTCTCATCTGAGAATGCAGTATTAGGACGGCACTGGAATTCATGGTATTTTATTAAAACCTGTGGTAGGTTCAGTTCAGCATCTGAATGCTTCAGTTCAGTCGCTCAGTCGTGTCCGACTCTGCGACCCCATGGATCGCAGCATGCCAGGCCTCCCTGTCCATCACCAACTCCCAGAGTTCACTCAGACTCATGTCCATCGAGTCGGTGATGCCATCCAGCCATCTCATCCTCTGTCATCCCCTTCTCCTCCTGCCCTCAACCCCTCCCAGCATCAGAGTTTTTCCAATGAGTCAACTCTTTGCATGAGGTGGCCAAAGTACTGGAGTTTCAGCTTTAGCATCAGTCCTTCTCAGAAAATTATTTTGAGTCTAAAATAAGTGAATGAGCAGGAAATCTTAAAAAGTATATAGGATTCCCTCAGACCTTCAAAGTTTTCTAGGAAAGTGTCTTTTTAAAAACTTTCAAAATTTTAAGGACCCTTGACAGATTAAGTAAAAAAAAAAAAGAAAAGCTTTTGAGTGGGGAAAAAAAGATTGACAGAAAATGTTCAATCACTAAAAAGAAGCTATTATTGAGTAACAAGTTAAAGATTTGATGACAAGTGGAATACAGCCTAAAATTCACCAAAACTGACCCAGAAGTAACGGAGCTTAAGACGCTCCTGGCAGTTCAGTGGCTAAGACGCCACACTGCCAGTGCAGGGGGCCCGGGGTCAATCACTGATGGGGAACCAGGATCCCACATGCCCCACAGCATGACCAAATAAATAAAAATACATTGAAGAATAATAATTGTCCCATTAGCCTCAATTTCTGAGCAATGAATATTAAATCTTTGCAGGTTCTAATGCCTCCAATACTTTTTTTTTTTTTAATCATCTTCTGACTTTTGGAGAATGAAGCTGCTAGAACTAAAACCTTCTACCCATTTCATGCTACCTGACTTCATGATTGATGCATTTTTATTGAGATGAGTTTTTCTCACAGCTGCAGAAGCAGTAACAGCCTGTAGCGGATGAAAGTTAAAGGGAATCTCACGCTATCTTTGGAGAAACCTCCTTCTTTGTGGCTCAGAGAATAAGCTTACGGAACTCCAGGCTCGAGCAACACTTAACTCTGGCGTCCTCACACCAGGCCCAGTGGGGACAGAAACAGCTGCACCAGCTGCACCAGCTTCCTCCCGCGGCCGCGTCTCCAGGCCCAGGGCAGCAGGCAGATGGCTCCAGCTCCGAGCTCAGCCAGCGGGAGCAGCGCCAACTGCCTCCAGACTGCAGGTGCCCACGGCCAACTCCCCAGACTGCAGCCAGAGCAACCTCTCCGCAGCACCCACCCTACCTGTGCCAGCCTTTCCCTTCAAATCCTTCAGTGTCCACTCATCCCCCTCAGGACAAAGTCTAAAATCCTCACCTGGGTCTAGCAGCCAGGCCTGCCCACCTCTCCTTCCTCGGCCCGAACGCAACTTCATGACAACAGGGCCAACTTCAGACCTCGACCCTCCACAGGCCTCAGGGTCCGTTCCAGGGTGCATCCCCAGTGTGTCCTGAGCCCCCTGGGAGGTGAGGAAACACAGCTGTCTCCCACTGGACGGCAAGCCCACGGGGGCAGGAACTGCACCCTCTGGAGGAACAGGTGTGTGTGGAGGGACGCTCTTCCCAGCTGCTAAAAATCTTGTCTGTTCCTTTGCTCTACGATTACACAGAGAAACCCCTTCATCTTCAAAAAGCCTGATTTGTATGAAGGCCCGGTGGAGAGACAACCAACCAGTGTAACTAGCCCCGGCGGTCGGTGAGGAGCCCACGCGCTGAGCAGCTCTGAGCCGGCTGGAAGCCGCAGCCACCAGGCTGCTCCTTACGGAACTGCGGGTTCTCCGGCGCACGCTCCAAGGCTGCACAGCGCAGACGCAGAAGCGCGCGGACCAGCTGCGTGCTCTGGAGGACAGCTTAGGTGAGGCGGAGGTCCGGGGAGGCCCAGGCGCTGGTGGGCAGGTCAGAGCTGCGGGGGAGGGAAAGCCAGGCTGAACACTGCTGGCGAGGGGCAGAGGGAGCCAGGACACGTCTAGGCACAGCCGTCACCTCCCGTGGCCGGTGCGCCCTCCACACCAGACTAGCTCGGCACGGCTGTTTCACTCTGCATTCGTTTCTTCTTGCAGACTCAAGACATCTTTACCTGTGACCATTCTTATTTTCGTTTGGTTCCTCTCTTGGTGTCACTGGGAAGCAAAGCTGAGCCATAAAGAGGCACAGCCAGAGTGGAGAGTTTCACATGAAGGCCCAGCCAGTCCCCATGAAGGGCTGAACTCATTGTTCGTGTGTGGAAGGAGCAGGGCCCCCGACAGGCAGAAAGGCATCCGCATCTGCCCCTCAGACCGAGACTAGGTTCCTCACCAGCAGGGGCGAAACACGCCGACTCGATACCAGACTGCCTAAAGAGTCCTTTTTAGCAAAGGCGGGACTGCAACGCAGATCTTTAACGGTTCGTTATTCTAAGAACAATATATGGTTACCACATTCTCCTTTTTAAAAAGCCCTTTAAAAAACACAAACTACTTTTATGCCAGTATTTCTGGACTTTTCCCACACAGCTTTTGCATCTGTGATGCTCAGGTGTTCTCAGAAACTAAGGGCGATTCACACAAAGGCGCCCAGTGAGCGGAGGCAGAGACAGGCCTGGGCCCTGCGCAGCGAACTCCCCCCGCAGGCTGGGGGCTCCCTTCCCCTTCAAGCAGGCCGGGGAGGCTGCAGAGCAGGCCTGGGAGGAGCAGGCAGGTGGGGGGCGGTGCGGGGCAGAGGTTCCACCCTAACGGTTCAAGGTTACCTTGCAGAACCGTACCCCACTTGTCCCGACAGGTTTCCTATGAAGACATGTTCAAGAAACCACCCCAAGCTGCCCACACGTGACGAAGCAGGTCAAAGAGGCGCAGGCGTGTTGGTGGCCGTCCCCAGGCATCCCTGAGTTGCGGCTGACACACTGCCCCACGGTTCACCTGGGAACCCTGTGGACCGGCTCCTGCAGTCATTCCCAGGCTCCACTATGACTGGAGAGGCCGCATCTTCAGTTTTGGTGGGAGCAGTTCCCCTGCTCTCCCCTATAAACATCCGTTCTGTCTTTGTTCCCCCAAAACTGCTATTTAAAAGGGAGGAGACGAGCAGCTTCGGGGAGGAAAAGAATTCCTTTGAGGTTTGACTAATTACCATAATTTACAGTTCTCACAGCAAAAGCACACGAGGCCCAGCTTCCCGAGGCTGGGCTGTGCGTGGGAAGGCGCGCGCGAGCCGTCAGACCCGCCTGCTCCGCCTGGGCGCACTGCGCTCTCGTGACTGGGGGTGGGGTGGAGGCGAACCTTCCAGCTTTTTCTCCAGCTGTAAACTGCCAAGCCCAGCAGCCCCACGCCGGCGTCTTCTGGTCCAGCTCTGCGGGCACAGCCTGGCTCTCCACCCCTCTGCATCACAGCAGGCTCCTAAGCTTGGCCGGCACACTCCTACCCCGGGCCTCACCTTCTAGAAGCCAGGACTTGGAGCAGGGCGCCCTCCTTCCCAGAAGTGCCTGCACACAACACAAAGCTTCTCGGAGTCAGCATTTCACAGCCAGCCATGGGGACATCGACGGGCAATAGTGAAAGGAACAAACATTGGCAAGATTCAGTGTGCTTCCGTGTGTTTCCTGGCCTAGAGTCCTAACTCCTCTGGGGTGGGGACTGAAAACCTTTTGGAGGGTTGGAGCCTTCCACTGTAGATGGATGCTAGACAGATCAGCACTCCAAATTCAGCACAGAAGGGCCAGCGTATCGCAACCAAAGCTGGGTTTACGCTGGGGGCACAAGGTTGGTCTAACATCAGAAAATCAGTCACCGATGAAGTAGCCTTCTGAAAATAAAAAAGTCAAACCTGCACGAAGTCAGGGCTCTAGAACACAGCCGTCTCTTTACAAGAGACACACAGTTACATTACACCTTGGGAAGGCAGTCGGCAAAATCCAAAGGACAATCCAAAATCCCCTGAGCCCCCCGGATAAACTGCTTGAAAAAAGGAAAAGGAGGGCTCCTTGGTGGTCCAGTGGCTAAGACTCTGAGCTCCCAACGCAGGGGACCCGGGGTTCAATCCCTGGTCAGGGAACTACATCCCACATGCCTCGACTAAGAGTTCGCATGCTGCAGCTAAGACCTGGAGCAGCCAAATAAATAATTTTTTAAAAAAATGTTATCGGAAAGGCACAGAGGCAAACCCTACAGATTAAAAGACAGCTAAAAGGATATTACTCAATAGTAGTGTGTAGACCTACTGTGGATCCTGACACAAGCAAACTATAAAAGGAAACATTTCTGATATTTCTAAGACAAAGAAATCTGAACATTCAAAATTTGCTGGGATTAAGGAACTATTGTAATATTTCAGGTGACAATGGTATTAAGTTTCATAGAAATATATCTGTATCTTTTAACGATACATACTGAAGTACTTACAAATGAAATATGATGTCTGCTGTTTGCCACAAAATTATCTGGAAGTGGGGACTGGATGGGGGTAAGGATGAAATAAACAGCCATGACGGGGTAGCTGCAGAAGCAAGGTACTGGACACAGAGCAATTCTTCATATTCTGCTGCTGCTGCTGCTGAATCGCTTCAGTCGTGTCCGACTCTGTGCGACCCTATGGACTGCCATCTGCCAGACTCCTCTGTCCGTGGGCTTCTCCAGGCCAGAATACTAGAGTGGGTTGCCACGCCCTCCACCAGGGGATCCTCTCCACCCAGGGATCAGAACCGGGTCTCCTGCACCGCAGGCAGATTCTTTACCGCTGAGCCACCAGCGAAGACCCACATTCTTCTACCTTCGCACATTTTAAATTTTCCGTTGGTAACAAAAAAAAGGGACACCCAACAAACCAACATAATTTTCTGCATTAACAGAACAAGGGAACTCACGTGACCATCTCCACAGGTGAGGAAAAAGCATCTGGGAGCGTTAGACCCTGAAGTAAGAGTGGGCCAGCCCTGGCTTCAGTCCTGACTCTGGGATGCCAGGCAAGTCCCTTTGCCTCTCCAGGTCCCAGTCTCCTCACCTTCATGGTGAGAGAGTGAAACTACGTGGTCTTCAAAGTCCTCCCACCTCAGCCTTGTTTTCCAACTATTTATTGAAAGTCTTTTAAGTACTAGAGATAGCCACGTTAACCTTGACAGTCGATGGCCTGCTTTCTCACCAGCTCCCCATGAGTCCCGAGTTTCACCTTCTTCCCATGGAGTTCGCTCCAGACCTATCCTTGGGAAGCCTGGCGCCCCTTCTGCTTCGGTTTTGGCTGCCTTGGGTCTTCACTGCCACACACGGGCTTTCTCCAGCCGCAGCAAGAGGAAGCCACTCTCCAGTCTCGGAGCACGGGCTCTGGGCACAGGCTCAGCAGTTGTGGGGCATGGGCTTTGTTGCCCCACGCCATCTGGGGTCCTCCTGAACCAGGGATGGAACCCACGTCCTCTGAACTGGCAGGCAGATTCTTAACCACTGGACGACCAGGGAAGTCCTGGAGTTCAGTCTCCTTGATGAAAACGGGACACAAGACGCGACACCAGAAGTCCCCATTCTCTGTCGGTGGTGCACATTACCTCTCTCTGCTGGGGGCCTGTTCCTTTGCTCTTGTTCTTCTAAAAACTACTAAAAGAAATATTTTAATTCATCTTCCTTTAAATAAAGGAACTAAAACATACATATTCCTATGTGTAAGCATTATGATCTTGAAAAAATTATTCAATCTTACTGTAAAAGTAAGTAATTACTGAAAAGTAATTACTCAATATTTAACTTATATGCTGAGTACATCATGAGAAAGGCTGGGCTGGGTGAAGCACAAGCTGGAATCAAGATTGCTGGGAGAAATATCAATAACCTCAGATATGCAGATGACACCACCCTTACGGCAGAAAGTGAAGAACTAAAGAGCCTCTTGATGAAAGTGAAAGAGGAGAGTGAAAAGGTTGGCTTAAAACTCAACATTCAGAAAACTAACATCATGGCATCTGGTCCCATCACTTCATGGCAAATAGATAGGGAAACAGTGGAAACAGTGACAGACTTTATTTTTGGGCTCCAAAATCACTGCAGATAGTGACTGCACCCATGAAATTAAAAGATGGTTGCTCCTTGGAAGAAAAGCTGTGACCAACCTAGACAGCATATTAAAAAGCAGAGACATTACTTTGCCAACAAAGGTCCATCTAGTCAAAGCCATGGTTTTTCCAGTAGTCATGTATGAATGTGAGAGTTGGACTATAAAGCAAGCTGAGCGCCGAAGAATTGATGCTTTTGAACTTTGGTGTTGGAGAAGACTCTTAAGAGTCTCTTGGATTGCAAGGAGATCCAACCAGTCCAACCTAAAAGAAATCAGTCCTAAATATTCATTGGAACATGAATTTCATGCTGAAGCTGAAACTCCAACACTTTGGCCACCTGATGTGAAGAACTGACTCATTTGAAAAGACCCTGATGCTGGGAAAGATTGAAGGCAGGAGAAGGGGAAGACAGAGGATGAGATGGTTGGACGGCATCACCGACTTGATGGGCATGAGTTTGAGTAACCTCCGGGAGTTGGTGATGGACAGGGAGGCCTGGAGTGCTGCAGTCCATGGGGTCGCAAAGAGTCAGACACGACTGAACAACTAAACTGAACTGAATTATCCAATCTCATCTGTAAATAGGGATGATCAAAGCACCTACTGAACACAATTGTGACGTTTAATTAAAATATGCAAAGCTTTCAGAACAGTGCATGCAAATGCTTGAGAAATGTTAACTACAAGTATAAATGTCAATGAAATTCAGACTATAAGCAAATATTGATACATATAACATGTAGCCGTGGTTCTCTTAACTTGTGAACTTATTAGACTTGAACCCAAGGATCCTGATGTTTTAAGGGAGCCCAGCCTGGCGCTCTATGATAATCTAGAGGGGTGGGAAACAGAGAGGGGAGGGAGGGGAGGGAGGCAATATATGAATAATTATGGCTGGTTCCCACGGATGGAGGAGCCTGGTAGGCTACAGTCCATGGGGTCGCGAAGAGTCGGACATGACTGAGCGACTTCACTTCCACGGCTGGTTCACGTTGTTGTATGGCAGAAACCAACAAAACACTGTAAAGCAATTTTCCTCCAATTAAAAAATAAATTAAAATTTAAAAAAGAATCCTGATGATTAATCTTAACAAAACCGGGGGAAAAACAACTAGACAAATGGAGAATATAAGTAAATATCCTGACGCCCAGACCAGCCACATGAGACTCTCCGGGGGAGGGTCCCGGTACTTTTTACCCTTCCAGATGGTTCCAAACATGCAGGCAAAGGCGTAAAACAATGATAGAGACAGCAAAGACAAAGAATAAGCAGGTATGGCACAGCTGGGGAGCATGTGATCTGACAGCTGAGCTCAAGTTGGATTTGGAAGGAAAAGTGGTGCTTGACGCTGAGTTCTCTACTGTTTCTCTACGAAAACTGGTAGTCAGAGAATTCCCTGGCAGCCCAATGGTTAAGACTCTACATTTTCACTACTGAGGGCCCAGGTTTAATCCCTGTCCAGGTAACGGATATCTCACAAGATGTGCTGTGCAGCCAAAAAATAATAATAATGATAATTTTTTAAAAAGCTGGTAGTCTGGGGCTTTCCTGGTGGCTCAGTGCCAAAGAATCCTGCCAATGCAGGCAACATGGGTTCCATCCCTGCTGTGGGAAGATCCCACGTGCCGTGGAACAAGTAAGCCCGTGGGCCACAACCACTGAGCCTGTGCTCTGGAAGCCACGCTCCGCAACAAGAGAAGCCTCAGGAATGAGAAGCCCCGTCACCTAGAGAGTATCCCCCACTCGCTGCAACTAGAGAAAAGCCTACACTGTAACAAGACCCGCACAGACAATAAATAAACAAAATTTAAAAACAAAACAAAAAAATCCAGGGACTTCCCTGGTGGTCCAGTGACTAAGAATCCACCTTGCAATGTAGGGAACACAGGTTCAATCCCTGGTCAGGGAACTAAAACCCCACATGCCGTGGAGCAACTAAGCCACTAGGACCTGATGCAGTCAGATAAATTAATCAACTAATTAACAAACAAACTGGTAGCTAGAGATGAGAGGTAAATAAATCTTGTAGATCCTAAAAGCAGACCTCCCTAACTCAAGTGAAGAACAAAGAATTAATTAAAAAATACACAGAATGAAGTAGAAATACAGGATTAAAATATATCTCTTTAGATTAAAAAAAAAAAAAAGATTTACAGCCTGTGACTTCTAAGAAGACCTCATATTTAAAATCAACAGTCTCTCTGGCCTGCAGGAACTGAATTACCTAGAGAACTAGCCGTGTGCTCAGGAAGCATAGAAAGATGAGGCCAAACACACAGGAATTACACATTTCCCTGAGGAAAGAACTGTTCTTTAATGTCCCAGCCAATACCTCGCATAATGGGGAACACAGCCCAAGAAAAACACAAGTCATAAGGCTAGAACTGGGAAGGTGTGACTCATGGGTCAGCTGCTTCCCTTTCAGCATCATCGCCTTCACAGGTGGAGGCAGTCTCACAGGTGTGCACCGGCTTGTCACCCGGCCGGCAAAACCTAAGACGGAGCTCGTCTCAAGGAGCAGACCCACGGTAAGACTTACTTCAACAAAAGGTTGGGGGTCAGTGGAGAAACCTGTGTGGGCGCTCTTCTTTTTTCCAGTGCTTGTTCACAAACTAAGCTGGGCTAAGGCCCCGTCCTGCGGGCAGCTGTCTGCCCTTCCGGAGCATTTTCAGATACCTGTTGAGTATCTTTCTGTCCAAAGAGTGGGATGCTGAGTGCATTTTATGTTCTAGGAATAGAAGTCAAGGGCTGTGGCCACTCAATCGGGGAACTGAACCAGAGGCTTGGGATCCCAGTGACCAGCTGCCCTGCTAACAGGCAGGCATGCTTTGGAATTAACAGGCTCTTTTTAGTCCTTCTTTAAGGATGGTTTAAAGGATGCTTTCCAGCCTCCCTCCTTAGCCTGTTGGCAAACGAAGTGTTAGTATTTAGATTTAACTTGGCTTAAACTTTCTATCTGCAGCCCATTCCAAGCCGTTAGCCCATATTTTCATATGACAGCTGGAATGAAGGTCTAGGGCTCCCTCAAACTAAAACATCCTTCCCCAGAGCGGGGCAACTTCTAAAAACTGCTTGCCACTCCTTGCCGCTGCAGGTCTTCATCTTTGGGGACCTCTGGTTAGGAACAGGGATGTATGCACACACCGTTTCCAAACTAGAACTGTTCAACGTGTTGAATGAGCCTACGAAATGCGATAGTAAAGTCTGCCACCACTTGAAGAAAAGCACTAATAGTCTACATGCAGCCAAACGCGCTGGCGCGCACATTCTGTGCATATCAAGAGCTCTTTGACCATAGAGACTAATTATCCTCGACGAGAAATTCGGCACAAATCAACTTGCTCGCGGACTCTGCCCCTACTTGTCAAGAGCCCTGGGGTGGCGGCGACGCAGGAGCCTCGGAGGCTCGGGACTGCCCCACTCTCCCCGCCGCCTGTGTCCGCGCGGCGGGGCGCCGGGGGCCCGGCCCGCGCCGGCTCAGGGACCCCGCTCCTGGGGAGCTCCGCCGACGCGGGGGACGCCACCACAGGTGTCCCTGGGGGGCGCGGCCCGGCCTCTCCAGGGACCTCACTCACCCGGCTCGGCGCCGCATCCCTGCGCTCGGCGCCGCGCTCGGGGGCGAGCTGACAGCCGCGGCCTGAGAAGGCGCGGCAGAGAGCCGTGACGACGAGCCTCCTCGCCGGCCGCCGGGCCGCCATAGCTGCCCTCCGCCGACTCCCGCGCCGCACGGCAGAGTCGCGACGTCGCGAGGCGCTACCTTACGGCACCGTCGCAAAGTCCGCGGGAGGGCACGGCGCGGCGGACCGTGCGCTCGCCCGGCGTCTGACAGGCTGAGGGGTTGGACTGACGGCGCGTCAGGGCCGCGGCTCCTCGGGAGCTGCCATCCTCGGCGGCTTCTGCGCCGGGCGGCCAGCGGCGGGCTCGGCCAGGGGAGAAGTGCGGCGCGGACGCCGGAGGACGTTTTTCCCGAGGCGGGGGGGCGGGTGTTCGGCCGGGCCCGGGGCGACGGCGGGAGCTGCGGAGTCGCAGGGCGTCGGCGGCGAGGCGCGCCATGGCGCGGGCGGCACAGGTGAGCGCGGGCGGCCGCGGCGCGACCCTCTCCCTCCGCGCGGGCGGTCCCGGACGATCCCCGTCTCCCGGGTCCGGAGCCGGCCGGGCCCGAGTCCCCTCCCTCCCCGTCGGCTCGCCCGGCCCGGCCGAGCGCGCCCGCCCCCTCCCCCGCAGGCCATTGTGAGGTCAGGCCGGCGGGTGCGTCGTGGGGTCCGGGCGAGACGCCCGGAGCGGCCGCCGCGGCCAGTAGCTGCCGCCGCCACCGCCGGCCCCTTCACCGGCTGCCCCGACCAGACCTAGCCGGGAGGGCTGAGAGGGATGCAGCTTGGGGCCCGGCGCCGGTGCCGCACCCCGTAAAGGGCTGACCTACCACCTGGCCACTTCACCCGCGGGACGCCAAGACCAAGCCCGCTTAGACCGCGTCTGGGTAAAGTGCCGGGAGGGCAGGGCGAGGGGGCAGGAAAGAACCGAGGCAGCCCGCCGCTCCGGGCCTCTCCGGAGGCGCGTTCTTGGCTCGGACACCGGCAGGGGATTAGTTTCGATTGAGCATCCATCCCCCGCCCGTGAGCGTTTGAAAGAAACCCAAGAACGTGGGCGGGGGGTGGGGCGGGGGGAATGCATTAAGCCACTCGAGCCTTAATGGGAGGCTGATGAATGAGTTAGTCATCGTTGTCGCATTGTCTTGCGGTGTGTTTTGGAGGGGGGAGCATAACAGGGCCTAGGGGGTACCAGGCCTCCAAAGCCCAAGCTAGTGCCTTTATCATAATGCCAGGCGCCTTCCCTGTGGAATTCAAGCCTCTGCAAGGAAGTTTATGAGGTCCACAAAGGGTGTGGCGAGAAACAGGGCGTCTTTCTGGAAGTGTCTAACGGGTGGAGAGGCACGTAGAAACGGGGACTTCCGCGAGTGCCCGCGAACCCCATTGTTTGTTTCAGTGGCTCAGTTCCTTTTACGGGAAGCTAGGCCGGGTGGGTGGAGGAGGAGATGGCAACCCACTCCAGTGTTCTTGCCTGGAGAATCCCAGGGATAGGGGAGCCTGGTGGGCTGCCCTCTCTGGGGTCGCACAGAGTCGGACACGACTGAAGCGACTTAGCAGCAGCAGCAGCAGGCCGGGTGGGAGTGCTTAGATGCCCCCCAAAGGCCCGGAAGGTTATAAGAGCTACTGGTTTACTTTCCACAAAGGTGCCCTTCTCTTGCCAAGAAGCAGCTTCCACTGTGAAGACCTAAGGTGCTGGTGCTTTTTCCAAGCTGACAGCTCAACCTCATGCCATACTTACGTAGGCACACGCTGCTCTCTTTTACAACTGAGGAAAACTGAGGTTCCCAGGCCCAGCACTCCAGCTTCCCTTCCACACTGCAATGACCCAGTCTCAGTCACTGCCATATGGAGGTTGCTTGCGGGAGAGGGGTTGATAGACTCTGCTTTCTGTCCTGAAGTGTGGTCTTTGGCTTGCAGTGACAACAGGCCCTTTCGTAAGCATATCTTTTTAGAATGAGGTACTAATACACAAGTACCATTCTTCAGGCTTTGTGGTGTAACAAGTTATTTTTGTCATCTTTTAGTGCTTGTGAAACTGAACACAACAAAAGTATGGAGATGGGAAACCAACACCCTTCTATTAGCAGGCTTCAGGAAATTCAAAAGGAGGTGAAAAGCATAGAACAGCAAGTACTTGGTTTCAGTGGTCTGTCAGATGACAAGAATTACAAGAAACTGGAGAGGATTCTCACCAAACAGCTTTTCGAAATAGACTCTGTAGATACTGAAGGAAAAGGAGATATTCAGCAAGCCAGGAAGAGGGCGGCACAAGAGACAGAGCGTCTTCTCAAAGAGTTGGAGCAGAATGCGAACCACCCACACCGGCTCGAAATACAGAACATTTTTGAAGAAGCACAGGCCCTGGTGAAAGAGAAGGTTGTGCCGTTTTATAGTGGAGGCAACTGTGTAACTGATGAGTTTGAGGAAGGCATCCAGGATGTCATTTTGAGGCTGACACATGTCAAGACCGGAGGTAAGGTCTCCCTGCGGAAAGCACGGTATCACACCTTAACCAAAATATGTGCCGTGCAGGAGATTATCGAGAACTGCACGAAGAGGCAGCCTTCCCTGCCGCTCTCTGAGGACGCGCACCCCTCTGTGGCCAAGATCAACTCTGTGATGTGTGAAGTGAACAAGACTAGAGGCACACTGATTGCCCTTCTGATGGGCGTGAACAACAAGGAGACATGCAGGCACTTATCTTGTGTGCTCTCGGGGCTGATGGCTGACCTGGATGCTCTCGATGTGTGCGGCCGCACAGAGATCAGAAACTATCGGAAGGAGGTCGTGGAAGATATCAACCAGTTACTGAGATACTTGGACTTAGAAGAGGAAGCAGACACCACGTACGCATTTGACCTAGGACAGAACCATTCCATTCTGAAAATAGAAAAGGTCCTCAAGAGAATGAGAGAAATCAAAACTGAACTTCTCCAAGCACAGAATCCTCCTGAATTGTACCTGAGCGCCAAAACAGAACTACAGGGTCTGATCGGACAGTTGGATGAGGTGAGTCTTGAAAAAAACCCCTGCATCCGGGAAGCCCGGAGAAGAGCAGTGATTGAAGTGCAGACCCTCATCACTTACATTGACTTGAAGGAAGCCCTGGAAAAAAGAAAGCTGTTGGCTTGTGAGGAGCACCCCTCACACAAGGCGGTCTGGGACGTACTGGGAAACCTGTCGGAGATCCAGGGCGAAGTGCTCTCCTTCGACGGCAATCGAACCGACAAGAACTACATCCGCCTGGAAGAGCTGCTCACCAAGCAGCTACTCACCCTGGATGCGGTGGACCCGCAGGGTGAGGAGAAGTGTAAGGCCGCCCGGAAACAGGCCGTGAAGCTGGCGCAGAACATCCTCAGCTACCTGGACCTGAAGTCGGACGAGTGGGAGTACTGAACAGCCAGAGAGAGCCCGCGGCTCCTGACTCTGGTTCTGCACTTTATGCGCACATCCGTTTGTCTGCAGAGAGCTTTCAGTTCGCTGAGCCTGAATGTGATTTATACATGCGTTTATCAATCTCAGTATTTAATGATTTTAGCAAATTATATTCAGTATCTGCTGCTTTTGATGTTGCAAAAGAAATATTACAGCGCATTAACTTTTGCATTTGGATCGCTATCCTTATGTTGTGGTGTGGTTTTTGGGGTTTTTTTAAAAATCAGAAAATGAAATGGGGCAGCTTTTAAACCTTTTTTTTTTTAGCTTTTAAAACATTTTTAATGGTGGTTCAAGCATTAAAATACAGCTATTTCAGAATCTAGAAATATATAATAAATACTAAGACAATTATGAGGAAGGAGGAAATTTTTGGTTAAATAGAAGTAAGGTCCAAGCACAAATACAGTACAATGATATGTTTTGTTGTTATGCTAAATAAAGCAGGATTTTTTTTCATTCATAAAACCCAGTGGTCCCACCCAATTTAATAGGGTGGGAATATGTTTTTTCTAGATGGTTGGTTCTTTGATAAACATGCTTTTGTTTAAAATACAGTGTCTGTATGTTCCCCTATACCCTGCCTTTGGGAGGGAGTCTTATTTTTGTGAGCAATATAAGAAAATTATGAAAATTAGTAGCAAAAACACCTTTGAGACTGCAGCGAAGAAGGGATGAAGCACCAGCTGATACTTCCAAGTTGTTTTCGTTTATAAGATCTAAACTTATAATATCCCTTAGAAATCAATAAGGGTAAGAACATTTAAATGAGCTAATGAACTTTTTTAAAAAAAAGATAAAACACCCACACCCATAGTAAGATAGTGAGAAATGGGAATCAGTTACCAATTATCAGGTTATGCTAAAATAAGCAAAAAAGTCTGCACATTGCATAATGGGCTTCCTCGAAATGGACCGCCTTGCTCCACATTCCTGACGCAGGTAAGAGCAGAGGCCGTCAGCAGCCTCGCAGGACCAGGTCTGCCAGCTTGTTGAGCTCCTGGCCCCTGCTGTGCTCCTTAGCTCGTGTACCTGGCACATGGATGTTTCTCTAGTGCCTGAAAGGGCCAGTAAGGTCTTCTTCCACTAAAGGGTATACATATTTCTGTATATTTTGAGGAGCCAGTTTTACACTTGCCTGTTGATGTGAACAAGAGAATTTCCCAAAGTTCTGAAGTGCCTTGATAACATGGTGCCCCAGCATCATAACAACAAACTGCTCTGTAGTCATCCTCACGAAACAATCCTATCAGAGTACATCTTTTGAACTCTGAAGTAATTCATTGTTTTCTTTCAGATATTAATTTGTTAACTTTGTAAACAGCTAAAAAATAAGGTGGATAAAGGAATAGCCCTAAATACCTAAAAGATTAAATGTGTGGCCCTAAGGAATTTCCACTTTGTCTCAGTACTGCCCAATAATGAAAAGCCTTGACGTGTCCTTCCTACTAGAAATATCCTAGATTCATACGATAGTGGGGTCAAAGGGCAGTCGGAGGTCTTTGGGTGATGAACCTCCCGTCTGCACATCCAGTGGGCTCTCAATGCCCCTTATTGGTAGCTCATTCCAACCAAATGAAATCTTGTTAAATTCAAGCACAGTTTGAGTTATGTCAGTGGGCGATCAAGGCGGTAACCTCACTTCAGACGCACCCACAGCCTGCACCAGGCCTCCTGCTCACGGTGACTTCAGATCTGAAAGTTCACCGGCAGCACTTCCTTTGCCTGTCCACCGTTACCTAAAAGCCCATCTTCCCCTCCCGTTCATCTCCAGCAGTTTCCCGTGACTCGCAGAGACGGCTCAGACGGCTCAGCTTTGAGCGTCGGGGTGAGTCCAGGATACTGAGCCGTCCAGCCATCTCGGATTTCTCACGTGGATTATTTTGGTCCCTGAGATAATCAGATCAGCCTTGAGTGACTGCTAAGGAGTGACGTTTCCTGACTTCAGTCTGCTCTAGCTCCTTGCACCTGGTGACCCTCTTCCCTTAACGAGCCCTCGCTACACTGGGTTTAGCTCTCCTCCCTTGCTGGGACGCGGCGTGTGACCATGGGCTGCTGCATGCAATTTGTTTACGTTGGGCTCACTGCATTGTGTTTTATGATCTTACGTGAAGAGAATCTGTACTAGAAGTAAAACCTACCTACCCCCTCAAAGTGTTTGGCCTTGGGCCTGCATTAAACTGTATTGTACGTGTTCATGCAAAAAACAATGGCTGGCCACGTTTGCTTTCTTTACCTTCCCTCAGCATTGCTTTCAGGCCATTCTTGCTCCAAGTGGACTGATCAGCCTGGAATGAAGTAGTTACGAGAATAAGTGTAATGAATGTGTCTCAAGTACAATTTAATGCTCTATTTTGCTGAACTGCCTTGGTATAATACATTGATATTTGACATGGTTTAGTATATTTGAAAGGCTTAGCCAGTATTTTTGTCATTTGTTTTACTTGGCCAGTTTTTAATCTGTTTGTTTTTTTTTTGGCGGGGGGGGGGGGCTCTAAGCTTATCCTGTACATACAGGTTTTTCTAAACAAAGCTCTTTAGCTTTTAACTCATAGTGTTTTTCTCAAGAATAATTGGAGAAATATTTGCCGTTGATGTCAATGTGTAATAAAGGTGTGTCATTCCAGTGTGTGGTTCCCATCCCCCTCCATCTGACTGTTGTAGTACCATGTCTGAAATAATTCAGCATCATTTTGAGATATACATACTAGTATACCCTTAATTATTGATGAAATAAACAAAAAATCTCTTAGCTTATCTTTGCAGTGGAGAAAGGCTGTGAGTCAGGTGTGAGTTCTGTTCCCATGCTCTCACCTTCAGGTCCTGTCTGACTTGGGTGTGTCCTGGGCCAGGCTGGAGCCGGGGGCGCCTTCACTCTAGTTGGGGGCAGTGACACAGGGAGGCAGCTTCCCTGAGCACCGACCAGGGTTGAGGGGTGGGTAAAGGGGTAACCGTTCCCGTTCAAACAACCCAGGAGGCGTGGCCTCAGCCCTGCTTTCCTGAGGAGGGTACCCTCCAGCCGTGGCGCACAGGAGTTGCCCTAACATGTAAGAGGGAAACCTCTAGGAGCATTCTGGAAAGAACGTCTCCCTGGAGCAAAGGTTTGAGTTAGTGTGCTATGGAAACTCATTAGCGGAGACCTACTTCTGACCATTTAAGCGTCTCCTGCTCCGCCAGCCCGGCCAGCTGGGCAGCGGCACTTCTGACCAGTGAGTCCTTCCAGCATTTCCAAGACGCTCGGACGGTTGCCCCCTCGTCCACCTCCCGGCTCTGCTTCCCTGAGGACCTGTCGCCCTCGCTCATTACCCGGGGGCAGCAGCTGCTTTTGCCTCAGCCCAGCCTCTTGCTGCAAGCCCTCCTCTGTCTTCTCCATGTTCCTTCCAGTGATTGAAGCAGAGAAGCCACGTGGCCAGCCCTGGCCCGCGGATGTGTGGCCTGTGCAAGGCCAGGGCGAGGACAAGCAAGTCACAGAGGTTCAGAAGAGAGACGGGGGAGATTTGACTTCCGTCCCCTGCCACCCGCCAGGCTGTGCTCTGTCCCATCAGGCTTGGGTTACCAACACGTCAGAAAACATTGTCAAGGCCTTGCCATGCACTCGGCCCTGTAGGCTTCCTGATGGCTCAGCGGGTAAAGACGCCGCCTGCAATGCCAGAGACATGGGAGATGGGTTCGATCCCTGGGTCAGGAAGATCCCCTGAAGGAGGAAATGGCAACCCACTCCACTCTGCCTGCCTGAAAAATCCCGTGGACAGAGGAGCCTCCAGGCTACAGTCCATGGGGTGGCAAAGGGCAAAGGGTCAGGCCCAACGGAGCGACTACTGTCTCAACCAGACGCGGAGGTGGTGGAGAACTCAGCGAACCAGTCGTCCCGCCTCTGTCTCAGGCGGAAACACCTGAGGTCAGAACTGGGCAGGTGCGTTGGAGAGAGAACATGGGCACCAGAGGCCAGGGAGGCTGAGGTTTGGGGCTCAGGGACCCCCGAGGCTGGTCAGGAGCGAGAGAGCGGAGACCGCAGAGCAGGCTGGGCAACGATGTTGCACAGGGGCTGAGGGACACAGCACAGCCAAGCCGGGCTCTGGCTTCTGGGTGCAGAAGCGCCAGCTGTGGGCCCGCGCGGGGCAGGTGCAGGTGTGGGGGGAGACCCGGCTGTCAGCATGTCTGCTGGGGCCTCTGCTATCTTTGCATTACCTCATCCTTCAAGCCATCGCTGAATGAACCTTTCCATCTGCTGGGCCCTGTGAGAAAGAGTTGACATGCATGTTAGACTTTGGGAACCCTCCTAAGGGGGGGTTTGGTACTAAATGTATTTCACTTGCCCAAGCTCTCACAGTGAACCGGGAGGGCAGCCCACAGCCCATGCAAGCACAGGGCCCACCCAGAGAGGCCCACCCCCGGCTCTGATGTCATCCACGAGGGCCAGCTGGGCAGGAAGGGGCTGGGGGCACTGAGGGTCAGGACCCGGCAACTGGTGGTTGGCATGTCCCCCTGGGGAGTCACAGACCTGAGACCTCGGGTCCCCTGACTCCCTGTTTGAGAAACACTGAGCGCCACACCGCGGCTCCACTCCTGGGTCACAGCAGAAGGCTGCTTTTGTATAACAATCCTTTAAGCTCCTGAGCCTTTCTGTAGCCTCCGGCTTCCTGGTGCTCACGCCCACGTGAGCGTCCCACCTCATCCTCCAGGGGACTCAGGACACAGAGGGAAGGACGCCAGGGTGGGCCATCTGTGGGTTCTGCGGCCTCCTGCCCATCCAGTGGGCATGGCCAGGTACCCGCCCCCCACCAGGGCCCACTGCCCATCACTCCGCGGCCAGGCGGTGCCCTCCCCGGCCAGGCGGTGCCCTCCCCAGCAGAGCCGTCTCTCCGTCCTTGCTGCCTCAGGCCCTGGCTGTGGGAGGCACTCGAGTCTCCTCTGGACACGCTCCTCTTTAGAAAGTGTCCTTGGCTCCTGGCACATATACGCGTCCCCCAAAACACACAGGTAAATGGAAAGTCTCAGATCTTTACATCGCTTCATGAACTGTTTAAAATCGGGACTCCCCTGGCGGTCCAGTGGTTAGGATCTGGCACTTTCACTACCAAGGGTGCAGTCCAGCCCCTGGTCGGGGAAGTAAGGCCCTGCAAGCTGCGTGGTGCGGCCAAAAACCCAGATCAAATCAACAACCCTTTTTCGCTCATCAGGATTCCACAACCCTTGGTCTCCTGCACCTGCAGCTGAAACCCTGGTATCGCCGGCAGCTATCACCAGCGCCGGTGCGGCAGGAAGGACGGCCAGTTTGGCATCTAACAGTCTTGCCTCTGAGCAACGACACTTGGCTGAGCACCCAGCTGGGTGAGATGCCAAAGGGACACGGCAGCCCCCATGTGAGGGGCCCCCCGGGGTGGGCCCTGTGGCTTCCTCCATCACCTTGTCTTGCTGGCCAGGCTGGTGGGGAGGGTGTGCTTATGCCCTGGGCCCCTGTGCTGGTGGTCCGCCCTTCACACTGAGACTCCCAGAGTGGGGGACCTCGAAGCAGCATCGGTGCAGGGGCCCCAAGTCTAGAGCCGGGCATAACGGGGGGCCTGGGAGAACCTCGGCAGGGAGCAGGGGGCTGGTGAGCCGTGGGAGGATTTGAGTCTTTGAAGACTTGGCGCTTTGTTGAATGCTTGCCCCAGTGGCAGAGAAGGGCCTGAACTGGGAGCAATGGACCAGGGAAGGGGGGCCCTCATGGAGGAGGGACTAGAGAAGCAGGCAGAGTGAGGGACCTGGGGGAGGATTTAGGGGGTGGTAAAGGTGGCACCAGGGGCTAGGGGCTCCCAGCGTTCTGGCCTAACAGCAGGAGGGTCTCCTCAAGGGGACAGGGTCACATAAGCAGTGCAGGGACCCCTGGGTCAAGTTGAGTAACCAAGTGGGCTGGTATTAAAGGTGCAAAGAGGGAATTGCCTGGTGGTCCTGTGGTTGGAACTCTGTGCAGTCAGGGCTGGGAGCCTACATTGGGTCCCCCATCCAAGAACTAAGATCCCCCAAGGTGCACGGTGTGGCCAAAAAAAAAAAAAAAAAAAATCAACGAATCCAACAGGCCCAGAAGCCAGCCCTGTCCTGGGGTAGCAAGGACCCGGTTTCTGGCTCCTGGGCCTGAGGTCTTGTCGGCTGTCTGCAGCCTCATGCCCTGGCCATGCTCAGGGGCCTTGTCTTCTCTGGGAGGCCCAGGTTCCATCGTTCCAGAAAAAGGCATCTGGCCCTCATCCCCGACCTCAGGTGTGCTAGGGGTGGTCCAGGAAACAGGCCAGCGCAGTGGGTCTGGGGGAAGAGGCTGCCAGCCAACCAACAGCTAGTGCCCGGGCCCAGAGGTACAGTGGGGGAGACCGCAGACTGGACCCTCGGGGCCTCGCTGGCTTGGGGAGCTAAGGGCACCTGGAGGGGCCTGACTCCATCCTAGACCAGAGTCCCCCAACCCCAGAACAGAGAGCCACTTTCAGGCGCCTCTGGGACCGGGTTGCCTCTGGGGTGGGAGACCCGCCAGGCCCAGCCCGCAGCAGCTCCGCCAAGCCTGGCCCGGGGACTTTTGCCCTGGACAGCCGTTGAGGGGCCAGAGTGTGCTTGGGCCAGTGTGGGCCAGCTGTCTGACCCTGGGTGTTGGGGCTGGGGGTCCCCCCAGATGAACCCCTGGACGCTTGTGTGAGCCCCACTGCTCGGCGCCTGCTGGGGCGAGTGGAAAGGGATGACCTAGAACGACCCGCCCCACGTCCCGGGCCCCCACAGAGCCGGGCCCGCACCTCGGGGCACCTGCTCCCGCGCGGCCCGGGCCCTTGGAGCGCGGCCTCCCGAGCCGGGCGCGCCCCCGCTCCGCGCCCCGTCCGCTTGCTGTTCTCTGTGCGGCCGCCACGCGGCGCCCGCGGGCCGGGATCGCGAAGCCCTGGACCCGCCCGGGCCGGGTCGGGGGAGCAGCCGGCCGCGCAGCTGTCGGGCCGGGGCCCCGCCGGGCCCACCCGCCCTCGGGATGCTGGACAGGTGGCCGCGGCGCCGCTTAGCTGCGGCTTCTGCCCGCAAGCTGGCCGTGCCGCTCCTGCGGCTTCCATGACCTGTCTCACGGCGACCTTGAGCTCTGCCGAATCCTCGCAGAGGCCGAGGCCTCTCTCAGGTTCCTCTGACCCGCCCCTCAGAGCTGAGGGCTCAGCGGGACCATCCCCGGCCGGGGTCAGCCCCCCGACCCACGGCTCACGTGGCACCATGCCGCCAGGTGGAGCCGGGAGGCCTGGCAGGCAGGGCAGCCTCACCCCCTGCCTGCATCTATCTCCACGCAGTCTGGTCCTCCCTCCTGGGGAGTTGAGGGCAACCTTCACACCCAAGCCAAACACCACTTCCTGCAAGTACCACCCCTGCCCCGTGCCCCGTGTGCTGGCCCTCAGGGCTCCCAGATGCTCTGGCCATGGGCAGACAGCCCCCACCCCCAGCACCAAGCCGGGTGATCCCAGTCTGTTCTCTGGCCCCCACTGGGGCTCTTGTATTTTGAGGTCTAGGGCAGGAGGGCCCAGGAGCTGGAAGACCAGCGGCAGGCGGGTGAGCGCAGCTGGGGGCCTGGGCCCTCGGGGTCTGGAGAGGCTGCTGTGGGCACTGGGGAGGGGAGGCTGGTCCTCATCGTGCCCGGGCATCCCCCTGTGTTCCTGGCGCCCAAGGAAGCCTGCTCCCCTCCGGGCCCCACTCCCCGCTGCAGACCTCCCCAGGCTGTCTCCGCAGCAACCATAGCAGCTCAGGTGACAGGGGGCCAGGCCGAGGTCTTGCGCCCTGGGAGGTGGGCCTCTGGCCCCGTGCTGCCCGTGGGTGTGGGGGCAGAGGCACCTGCTCTAGCCGCCTTGCCCACTCCCTGCCCCCCGGGCTCTGGTGGTGGCCCAGGGCGCAGGGGTTCCTTAACTCCTGGCCCCCAGCCTGGCCTCAGGGTGGCACTGACCTGTGCCCAAGGCAGTTCTCGATGACATTGCCAGCTCAGCACCAGGAGCAAAGCCCTCTCCGCTGCCCCTGTGTTGACCGGCCGCTCCCACCTTGCCCTTCCCTCTGAGGACCTGGGATGCTCGCTCCCGCCTCGAGCCCACCGCCCACCTCTCCATGAAACCCCCTCCCTCTGCTACTGCTCCACCAGGCTCCTGCCCAAGGAAGCGTGGGGTGGCGGCCCTAAGACCCACTTGGTCTGCCCCAGGCCCACCTACCCTTCTAGCGCCCCGCCCCGTTCCCCTCTCCCCGCTCCTGCACAGAAGCCACGCGGTTGGAGCCCCGTGGGGCCTGGGGCCCCAAGTGAACCGTGAGGGGTGAGGGGGTCTTGAGTGACCCAGAGAGGCTGCATGGACTGGGGAGGCCGAGGGGTCTCAGAGGTAAGATCCCCACGAACAAGCCTCAGCCTCCTGGGCCCTCAGGCCTTTACACAGAAGCCTGCCACTGCCAAGAGCTCAGGCCCTTCCCTGGGCCCTTGGGATTCTAATGGGTGCAGAGCTCATCCTGAGGATGGAGGTGCTCCCGGGAGGGGGGAGCACCGCAGGAGGTAGCCCGGAAGGACGCAGCCCCACTGTGGGGTAGGAGCCGGCACGCCCACAGACAAGGGGGAGTGGGGCCCCCGGGGGCCAGGCCTGCTGTCAGACGTGGGCGGGGGCTCCATGAGCCCATCTGTGACCCTGAGAGGGGGCCTGGGAGTCCGCCAGCTCCTCCTGCCCAGCCCTGCCCCAGGGGACCTGGCCCTGACCGCTTCCCCTTGATGGAGTCCCGGCCGGCAGGCCTTAGGGGCCCCGAGGTCAGCTCCCTCACCGAGGCTTTGACGTCAGCTGATGCAAGCTGGGCCGCCCAGGGCTGCAGGGCCTCTGTGAGCTCCCGGAGGCCGGGACACTGCCAGAGGCCCCACCGAGGCAGCTGCCCACAGGCCTCCACGGGCCACTGTCTGTGAAGCAGGCAGTGAGGCCCACTTCACTGTGGGGTTGAGGCCAGGGCGGGCGCGGCAGAAGCCCGTGGTGTTGGAGCCCCGAGGGGCCCGGGCAGCCCCAAGCGAATCGCTGTGGTCCTGCTCAGTCTGCCCTTCAGGCCCGAGGAGCTCCGCCCCTCCCGCCATCAGCAGGGCCGCCGGCCTTGAGGCCTTGAGGCCTTGAGACAGCCCCTTGCCAAGGCCTCTGGGGTCCGACCCTGGGCACTGAAGCCCCTCAGGGTCCAGGGGCATCTCGGAGCCGAAGCTCTGCACTGCAGCCTGCCTCCCCTCGCTCCTGCTGGGGTTAGGAAGGGCGCCTCGTGTGGCTGCATGTGTGTGCTGTGAGTGTGTGCACAGGTGTGTGGCACTGTGTGTTCCTGTGTGCGTGCTGTGTGTGTACATGTGTGCTGTGTGTGCACTGTGTGCTGTGTGTGCATGTGTGTGCATGTGTGTGCTGTGTGTGCATGTGTGTGCATGTGTGTGCTGTGTGTGCATGCACGTGAGTGCTGTTGTGCACACGCGTGTGCTCTGCATGTGCATGTGAGTGCTGTGTGCGTGCATACATGTGATTTGTGTGTTTGTGTGTGCTGTGTGTGCTGTGTGTGCTGTGTGCGTGCATGTGTGTGTATGCATATGAGTGTTGTGTGTGAAACAGACAGTCCACCACGGAAGCCCCGGAGGCCTGCGAGTGTTCGAGGGGCCTGGGACACAGGAGGGCTCGGAGACTGGGAGCAGGCCCTGAGCCGGGCCGGGCCAGGCTGAGGAGGGATGTCTGGCCACCAGCTCGAGGTGTCCTGGGAACAGGGCCCAGGAGGAAGCCTGCACAGCAGCAATGGCGGCGCCATAGCAACGCGGCACGGAGCGCTGGCCTACTTACACCCCGCCCCCGCCCGCTAGCGCCCGCCCCAGGGAGGGGCGCGGCTCCCAGGATGCGCCCCAGCCTTTGGGGGCTCAGTGCCCTGGAAGCCCCACGCCTGCTCATACACAGGCAGGGTGATGGGACAGAACTGTCCTGCACCCGATGGTGCTCAGCCCCCTAAGGCTCTCCCCGTCTCCTGGGGGCTGGGCCCCAGTGGTTGCAAAAGGGCTTTGGAAGTTTCCAGCCCAGAAATTTCTGAGCTCTCTGTGCTGCCGGAGTGACCGCAAGCCCTAAAGTTCTCTGACCCCAACCAAACAACTGGGGCAAAGGCCCCCAAGTCAGGACAGCGTCTGGTTGGGAGGGGCGGCCAGGAGCACTGGGGTGGCCAGGAACACTGGTGCCTCTGCCTGCTCAGACCCCCTCCTGGCCTCTGGCCTCGGTGCAGACAGGGCGCAGGCGCTGGGTTCTGCGCACAGCAGGTGGGTAGGTGTGTTGGGCTGTCACTCTTTGAAGGAGAGCCCCAGGGCTGACATCAGCCCTGCTGACAGTACCAGGCCTCCCGGGCCTGCCTCCTGGACCAGTCTGACATCCAGGGCCATCCCCCTGGTTGCCTCTGCCTGCAGGAAGACCACCAGGTGCACTTTGAGCCTCGAGGCTGCGGACAAGTGTCTCCAGTGCCCAGGGAGGCTCAGCAAACCCAGAGGAGATCTGGGGCACCCTTGGGGCATGCCTGTGACATCCATGTGGCCGGCACCACTGGCTTTCTTGGGCTAACCCGCCCAGCAGGGCCTCATGTAGGGGTCATCTCTGGTGCACAGGAGGTGCCCTGAAGAGGGAAGGAGCTCTGGAGCGCGGGGCCCTGGGGACAGGAAGCCCTTGGCCCCACAGAAGGTGGCTGTCACCTGACACCCACCAGGTGTGTTTTCAAATTGAAAACCAGGTGTTCCCCGGCCTCCCCTGCGGAGCCGCCGGGCGGAGTGCCCGCTCTGTGGCCTCAGGCCTGGGCCCTCTCCAGGCCGGCCTCAGCTTCCCCACAGGCACAGACGTGTGCCTCTGGGTGTCCAAGCGCCCACTTCGGGGCAGCAGCTCCCTACCCAGCTCGGGAGCCTGGGGGCCACCGTGACCCGCTGTCCCGATTCCCCCCGAAGACTGGGAGCCCCGCCCCCCATCCACTCACTCCTTCATCCTCATCCACCAGATGCCCTCCTGCGTCCCAGGGCCAGTGCCCAGTCGCGGAGTGAATGAAGGAGCGGAAAGCAATGAGTGAGGCCCTGAGGGGGCAGGTCGCACTCCCATGTGCGTGGGGGGTGCTTGTCTGCACACGAGGGCGTGTGTGTCTTAGTCCAGGCACCAGCTGCAGCCGCCCTGCCCTCCCCTCCCCTCCCCCTGCCCCCCTAATTTATTCCATGAGGCCCCCATGCCCCCCCCCACTCGCTGGCCCCCTGCAGGGCGGCAGCTTTGTCCCCAGGCAGATTCCCAACGGCCGGCCGCCTTCGGGAAGAAAGGGCCCTTCTCTGGCCTGCGGTGAGGTCACCAGGAGGGGCCCGTGCTCACAAAGGCCGCTGCCCCCCAACCCGCCCCACTGGCAGCTGCCTCTTTGTGTTCAACTCTCGGCTGAGGAGAGACCCCGAGGGGCCCCTGCTCGGCCTTGGAGGCCCCGGGCTGGTCTCTGGGAAGTGCAGGGTGGGGGGCGGGGAGGGGACAGGAGCAGCCTTTCCCTGCCCGCTGCGCCCCCACTGCCTTGCTCCTGATCCGTGACAGCACCTGTTGAGGTGCAGACACATCCGGATGCTTTGCTGGGGTGGGCAGCTGGGGGGAGTCTTGGCCCGGCGGGATGGGGGTCCAGCTGTCTGTCTGGGTCCCCAGGACTGGCAGGTGTCGGGGGTCGGGGCTCTGAGTCCATTATCTCCCTGGATCCCATGATGCCTGGCGTGTGCGCTCACCTCGGCGTGTGTGTGCGTGTGTGATGTGTGTGCACATATGTGAGCTGGGGGGAGGGGCTAGCAGGCTTTTGTCCAAAACCGCCCAGCCACCAGGGGCGGTGGGACTAGAGACACCCCCACACTCCTGCCAACCGTCCACAGTGAGGGCGGCACCCCTCCAGACGGCCCTGGGCACCTCCTCGGGCAGAGACCAGCAGTGGGGGGGCCTGGGGGCGCTGCTCAGCAGAGAAGAGGGACAAAAGCTGAGAAAGGGCAGGACCAATGCCGGTCCTGTGGACTTGGAGCTGCTGCCTCGGGGCCCACGAAGACCGCCCAGTTCAGGCAGAGCCCGGGCACCACGGAGAGGGAGAAGGCAGGCCGGGCGGGGTCCTGGACACCCATCTCTGGGGGATGCGGGGGGGACACGGGGTCTCAGCTGCCCAGGTAGAGGCAGGTCTGTGAGGGTGAGGGCCGGGCCGGACCAGGAGCTCAGGCACCATCGGTGGGCCGGGGGCTTCCAGCCCCCTCCCCCAGGTGCCAGCTGGCGGCGGGCCCTGCCCAGAGCTCCTTAGCAGTCTCTCCACGGAGGGAGGAAGCAGAGCCGGAAGGGAGCCAACACGGCCCCTGTCTTGTCCCAGACAAAAGCAGCCGCGCTGGACGCCGGGGCCAGCCGCTGGGGGTCTGGGGCCCTGCCAGGCGTGGCTGCTGGCAGAGCCGACCCTGGCCAGGTGGGGTGCCAAGCCTCCAGGCTGGGGACGGGTAGGGCAGAGGATCGGGTCCTACTGAGGCCTCTAGCTCTGCTCGTAACCCGGTGAGAGCCCTGTGCTTGAACCTGGAAGGACCGGCCAGGAAGCCTGGTCCGCAGAGGCAGAGGCCCAGTGGAGGCGGCCAGCCAGGAGGCTGGGGCAGCCTGAGCCGCAGGAGCCCGTGCCCACCACCCTCCCCCTGGGTGCCCAGCTCACAGCCCTGGCTGTCTCAGGGCCAGGCAGCCAAGGGCCTCGGTGTCCTGGGGGCCAGGGGAGCGGGGGCGGGGCGGCCCGGGTCCCCTCTCCTCTCACCCAGGAAGGTCTCCGGCCCGTCCATCACCCGGGGCCCGGAATGTCCATTGTGCCTGTAGCTTAGCAACAGGCCTCAGAGGGCCCTGCGCCCCCGCCCCACAGCCGGCCACCCGCATTCCTCAGCCGGGCACTCGCCCCCGCGGGCCCAGGCCGTGCTCACTGAGCGTGTCAAGTGGCTCTGAGCCTTCCCGTCAGTGCATCCTGGGTCCTGGGCAGCCATTGGCCCGCTGCTGGCCCTGTAGGTGCCCGTAGACGCCTCATCCCCTGGTTCACGCCCTTCCCCGCCCCCCTCACCCCCCCAGATTCACCTTCTCAGCAAATGCAGTGACAGGGACAGAAGGCAGACAAGTGGCGTTGGGGGTGGGCGTGGAGGAGACGACGAGGGAGGGGCGGGGCCCAGGGGTGCGTGTGTGGGCCCAGGACTCCCCAAGCTGGTCCGTCCTTGCATGCAGATCTCACTGCAAGAGGGTGGAGGCCTCAGCTACTCTCCAGGGGCCAGGGGTGAGGTCAGGCCTTGGTGGCAGCAAGGGGCCAGGGGCCAGGGTGGCGGGAAGCTCTGGAAGGAGGAGCAGGGCTGGAATCTGGAGTCGGACGGGCCAGGAGAGGGGCTGCCTGGGAGCTCAGAGGCCGGCAGTGAGGGGTCCCCGCAGCCCTGCCCGTCCCGCCCTCCAAGGCAGGGGGGCGGCTCCTGAGGGCCACCCTTCTCCTCGGCAAGCGGGCTCCTGGGTCAGCGGCCACTGGACCTGTGCTGGGAGGAGCAGAGTGCATGTCTTACTGTGGGCCCGGCCGGCACCAGCCCCGTACGTGTCTCTCGTGGCAAACAGTGCGTGACCCGCGGCTCCCTGCCCCAGCGCTGGCGAAGCCCGGACGCGCCACCACCTTTGACTCAGGAGGAGTATGGTGACCCTGGGCATTGACCTAGCTGGCCGCTTAATGGTTGCCTGGGGCATTGCTTCTTAAAAAAAACAAAAGTCGAAAACAAATGTTTTACTATGGAAAATATCAAAGAAATGCAGAAGCAGAGAGAATCCCAGAGGCTGCCAGGTCTCAGGGGACCAGGATTTCCGCTCCCCCCTCCCTCACCTAGGTTATTTTGAGGCAGACTGCAGCCACCCTGTCATTTCACAGTATCATTAGCACGCCTGAAAGTCGTTCCCAAACCTTGGAGACATCCACTCAGGCTTCCAATGTTCCAACTGTCTTATTTTGTAAAATAAAACATTTGGTTTGTTCAAGTCAGAACCAAAAGAGGTCCCTGCTGCTCTCCGGGATCTCGGGGCCTAGTGTGATGAAGCCGCTGGGAGACTCGGTGATCCCAGAGGGGCCTGGGGCCTGAGCGCACAAACATTCCAACCAGAGGAAACAAAATTAACCTCTCACTGACAACAGCACGGCCTTGGAAAGAGCCAGGTGGATGGTGTTGGAAGCTCCCGAGTTGTGACCACGTCAAGGTTTGATGGAAGTCAAGGTTCTGTTTAAGAAAGAAAAGAGCAGTGTGAGAGGCCCCAGTCCCTCTGGCGGGGGTCCCTGGACCCTCCACCCACCCCAGCTCCAGGTGCAGGTGGTCAGGTGCTGGCCTGGGAATCTGCACTTCCCCGAGCTCCCAGGTGACGCGGGGGCAGCTGATCCAGGCCCCACCCCGCTCCCTAGCAGCTCCAGCGTTTCCTGAACACACCCGCAGTCTACGTTCAGGAAAGTTTCTGTCACCTGAAACGTGATGACTGCCTGGTGCCTTTGTAACGATTCAAGAACCAAAAACAGTGGCAGGCATGCCCACAGCAGAAAGACACGATATATGTACGGTCGTAGTATTAGCCGCTCAGCCGTGTCTCTCTGTGACCCGATGGACGGCCAGGCTCCTCCGTCCCTGCGTTTCCCAGGCAAGAATGCTGGAGCGGGTTGCAGTGTCCTCCTCCAGGGGGTCACATCTCTATCTCTATCTCAGTCAGAGCTACTTGGGGCTTCCCTGATGGCTCGGCGGTAAAAGAGTCTGCCTGCAGCGCAGGAGAAGCAGGAGGCACAGGTTTGATCCCGGGGTCGGGAAGATCCTCTGGAGGAGGAAATGGCAACCTACTCCAGGATTCTGGCCTGGGAAATCCCACAGACAGAAGAGTCTGTGGCTACAGTCCATGGGGTCACAGTTGGACATGACTGAAGCCACCGAGTGCAGGCCAGAGGGACTTACTGAATTGCTACAAGGATGGGTTTGGCATTTTAATGTGCCAGTTGGTGGCAGGGTCCCCAGGAGCCAACGGGAACGTGGGCTCAGAGGACCTGCGACATCACCCTCCTCAGTCCTCTCAAGGCTACTGTGGGAGGAAAAGCTGGGTGGGAAATAAGATGAAAGAGGGTGACGCTCTCTCCACACCTGCCAGATGGACCGCAGACTTGGCCCTGAACGTCCTAGTGGCTGAAGCAGAGGGAACAAGAGTAGCTAACAGTTGGAACCACCTGGGACATCTGTCCAAAACACACCTTGAGATTCTTACCAAGGCTCGGGATTGAGGCCAAGCTTGAGATTCTTACCGAGTCCTGTGCGCCCCACCCCCACCCCCACCAGACACGCAGGGGCTGCTGCCCAGACTGCATCTGGGGGACAACTCAGTGTCCCTGGGGGGAAGAGCGTGGCGGGAGCAGGACTCAGCCCTGTGCAGGGCAGCAGGCGAGGGCAGTCTGAGGCTGCCCCCCACCCAGCAGCAGCCCCACAATCTCTGCCTCTCCAGCAGGGTCACGTCTGGATGCTTCAGCGGTCGGCAGGGCGGGTGGCCAGCAGAGACAGAACCAAAGGCCAGGCGGTGGGAGGACACTTCTGCCTCTTGGGGGTAGGGAGGGCAGTGGGGCAGGATTCGTCCTGGGGAGGACCGACCGAGACAGGAAGTGGAGGGCGGATGGAGCTTTGGATCCTGCCAAAGGCGAGGCCCGGCCAGCATCTCGCCTCCCGCCCTCCCCGAGAGGAGAGGGACACTGTGTGCAGACAGGGAGGGCCGGGCGCACACCTGGCTGTGCGGGAAGAGGGGACTCCGCCCCGGAAGGGAGCAGAGGGCCGGCCGAGGCCCGCCGGTGCCGGTGAGGGGCCGGCACACTCATGGCTTGGTGGGAGTGTGGGGGCGCCGGGGCCCGCCCAGGCCTCGGGGCCTAGAGAGACCTGAGGCTCCTGCATTCTCGGAGGGGTGGGGCCGCCCGCTGCCCACCAACACCTTCATTCTGCAAGGAGTTGGGGCGGGGGGCTGTGGGGGGCACCGTGGAGCCTTCTCTCAGCGCCAGGCTCTGGGGCGTGGCATGCCCCTGGAGTGCCCGGGCCCTGAGGAGTCGGGGAGCAGCGGGGAGAGCAGGAAGGAGGGAGGCGGCGGGCCAGGCAGGGACGGCAAAGGAAGCAGGGGCAGGTCAGCGGAGGCTCCCCACCCCGTCTGTCTCGACCCCCTCGGCTTCTTCTAAACAGGTGCCCGCAGCCGGCCTGCCCTGCTCTTTGAAGGGACAGCTGTCGGGGAGAAAGCTGATTATCGTCCGGGGCTAGAAGCTGTGACGAGCTCCCGGGAGCGTGACCCAATTCCGCGCTATTCTCAGCCTGGTGGGAGTGAGTGCTTCCCTCCCGCCGGTGCTGCCGCTTCCCAGGCAGCCTGACTTTGAAATGCCCTCGTCCCGAGGCGGGCCGGAGACACACACACGCACACGTGCGCACACACAGGGGGAGGGCGAGGCCCTGCGTGCCCCCCGGCCCGGCCCTGCAGCTCCTCCCCTAAAATCACAGGGTCTCTCCCTCCACTGGGACCTGAGGTTAGGCCATGTGACCAAAGGCTTGAAAAGCGCCTGCATGACCTGGCTCGCCCCTACCGCGCCTGGGCCTCGGGCTGCGCCTGGGGCCGCAAGAGGAGCGGGGGGTGGGGGGGGGTGGGGCCAGGAGGAAAGGGGGGGGCAGTTTACATAAGCTCGGGCCCCACACGGGGAAGAGCCGGCTCTGGTCGAGCGCTGCCAAGCCACAGGCCCAGAGCAGCTGGCTGCGGCTTTAAGCCTGAATTTTTTTTTGGAGCGGGGGTAGGGGGGGTGGGGGTGATTATTTGTTATGCAGCACGTCTGTGGGGACAGCTGACTAATACACCTACTTCTGAACCTGGGGGTCAGCCGTGCTGCCTGCCTGTGTGCGGCCCAGGAGCCTGTTCCTGGTTTAGTTACACAGCTGGCTACAGGCACAGGGACTGTGTGACCCGGATTTTCCAGAAGAGTCTCAGTGTCACGCCTTCTGATACACATGCAAGTGTCCCTGAAGGTGCAAAAAGCTATTCAAGTCCTACAAAGTGCAGAGGACATGTCTCAGATGGACTCAGAAGCAGTCCTCAAATTCTGGCCTTGGCAAATGCAAGATCAGAGGTCTTCCTGGAGGCAGTGGTGGCTCCCACGGGTGTTGACCGTCACCGAGACACTGTGGACACAGACTGTCCACACATCCATGTGATGCTTCATCCCGTGGCAGCTGTCCCTCCCCCCGCACCCCTCAGGCAGGCAGGAGGGAGGGAGGATGTGGTTCTGGAAGCCTGAACCCTTAAGTGCATCCTCGGGAGGGCAGTGTGGGGTCTGGCTATCCCTGCTGGGGACGGGAGGCCTGTGGGGCCCTGTCCAAAGTCCTTGTTCCCCTGTGACTGCGGAGGCCACGTCCTGGCAAGGCCTTCTTGTTCCTCCCTGCCCCCACTGCTTGCTTTGCTAAGAGCAGGCACTTCTCGCCTGCACCATCTGTGCCTGGTTCCCCTGAGCCCTTGAGGACAGGACAGACTGCCCTGGAGGCCTGGGTGCTCAGCGCCCCAGGGTGCTCAGCCCGTTTGTTGGGTGAGGGCGCCCAAGGCTGATGAAGGTGGTTGCCGTGAGGACTCATCTTGCTTGCTCCCTCTTGGGAGCACTGGGAACCAAGACCTCCAGCAGGGGCAACCCCCCAACCCAGGACCCTCTCACCTGAGGCGCCAATGGAAGGAAGGCGCACCCCCCACCCCGCCCCGGCTGGCATGGGAGCCTTGCAGCCCCTGGGCAGAGCGGAGAACTGGTCCTGCAACCTGCGTGAGCTCAGAAGCCTTGCAAACGTGGCTGGCAGTTTCCAGCCAGAGGCTGCGCTCTGATTCAACCTTGCTCCAAAGCAGTCGCTCCTGGCGCTTTCAACTTCCTCTCCCGGGTCGTGGGAAGCTGTTCTGCCTGGGGAGGCCGCCTGCTCACCTGCCTCTAAGTCCCATCTGCCCTTCCACATGCAGGACCGTCACCTCTTCCAAGGAGCCTTCTAGGATCACAATAGCCATGTCTGCCCTTTGGCGTCTATGGTCACGCTGACAACCACACAGTCGAGCAGGGTGTCAGATGTGGGAGGTCCTGGGCGGGTGGGCCGGATCTTGGCAAGTCTCGCCTCTGCAGCACAGGCCTGTTTCTCTCCCCACACACTGGGCTGGGATGGGGTAGGAGCCGCACCATCCCCACCCCCAATCCCGGGCCAGGGTCCCAAGCAGCCCACCCCGTCTCCCACACAAGCTAGACGCCATACATTCCTGGGAGAACAGAGGCCACGGAGGCAGAGAGAAGGGGATGGGGAGGGGGCTGGGGATGGGAAGCCCACCCCAGCCCTGACCACACCCTGCGAGGCAGGTACTGATTCAAGGGTCCCTCCCCGCACCACCCCAGGTTGGGCATAGAGCATGAGCCCCTCTGAGGTAGGTGATGGGGTGAGGGGGACACGGGGGGCCACGGGCAGCTCACCTTGGGGCTGAGAGGGGAGGGCCTGGGGCCTTCCAGGGGAGCTGGCTGGAGGCGGCCCCCACAGAAGTGGGCTCTGATCCTGACCTGGGGCCCTCGGGCAGGTGAGTCTCATACCCAGGCCAGCTGTCTCCAGGGCTTGGGCCCAGGAGCAGGGGTGGGGTGGGGGGCAGGGTGACGCATCACACCCCTCGGGCCGGGGCCACGTGGGTCCAGGACTTTGAGGAAAAACTGAAAGTCAGGGGTGCACGTCTGGGGCTGGACGGGACTTTCCCGGTGAATCCTTGTCCTGTGACCAGCCCCAGGCTGCTGCCTCGAGGGAGTGACCAAGTGACCTGCTCATCGGTCACTCACTCACCAGGGGCCCTGGGTGGCACGCTCCCCATTTGAAGGATTTAAGGGAACCGCCTGGCTTCTGGCCATCTGTCTGCAGGGGAGATCGCGAGCTGGGGTGCGGGGGCGCAGGGAAGGGCTGTGTGGGAGACCATCTGGGGGCGGGGGTGAGAGGCTTGAGGGGCTTTGAAGGGTGGGCGGGAGCTCACTGCTGGCTCAGGGCCAGGTGGGGCTCCAGGCTGAAGCCCCTGGGATGGGATCGAGGTCTGGTGGAGCTCTGGGGGCTTGTATGTGGGCCCAGTCGAGGGGCTGGAGGACCATCCATCCTTAAAAGAGCAGCTCTGTGCCAAGCATAACCATGTGCATGGACAGGAGGCCAGGAATCCTGACCCGGAACCTGGTAGCCCTCCGCCTGTCATCCATCCTGGGCTGGTTTCCCTTCCGGCTCACAGGGACCCTGGTGCAGGCCCCAGAGCCTCACCCCAGGAAGCACAGGGCCTGTCCCCCTACACATACACCCCACAGGCCTCTCTGGAAGGCCGAGGAGAGCCCAGGCCCTTCCTGTCCCCACATTAGGCTTGTGATCAGAGGTCAGCACAGGTTCTTAAAGGGGGACCTGACCCCTGGAACAGAGCAAGGAGTTCGGGGGACCCTAGGGTCTCACAGGGGACATAGGTCTTCCTAGGAGACAGGATGTCCACCCCCCCACCCCGTCATGAAAGAGGAGACTGGTCCTCTTGGAGGTTCACCTCATTTGGCACAACCCCAAGGACCCCTAAAACCTGGGTGGTGGCCTGGGGCTAGAACAGCAGGCCTGGGAGGTCGGGCCCAGCCGGACATGGACGGACTGATGGACACACCCCAGCCGGATATGGACAGACACACACACACAGCCCCGGAGCGATGTCTCCCCTCCCCCACCCCCACTCCAGGAACAAGCGGCCCTCTCTGCAGCCGGATGGGGGTGGCCACACACTGGCCCCTTTGTCCACCATGTCCCAGGCCATTGTCCTGGAGTCCACAGCCCTGTGGCGGTGGCCCCGTGAGAGGAAGGAGCAGGGGCCGGGCGGCCGTGTGGCGAGGTCCAGCTGCATGCTGCTGTAGGGAGTGGAGGACTGGCTTCGAGGCACCAGGGGACCAGTCATGGCGCGGTGGCAACAGCATTTATTTCTCCGCTGCGCGTGATTGGGCAGCAGCCCCAGGCCAGCACGGGCCCCTGGGGCTCTTGTGCCAACACAGGGTGACCGAGGCTCCTGCGGGCGGGCTGAGACCAGAGCAGGCACCCAGGCCCTTTGTGAAACAGGGTGCAGGGGGAGGCCATACGGAACTGGAGGGCGGGCAGGGCGGGGCGGAGCTCAAGCCAGACCTCGGGGCCCCTCCGGGCAGGCACGCAGACCAGCTCTAGCACCGCCACCCGCCAGGAGGCAGGCCCAAGTCCGGCTCTGGTCTCCCCGCCACGTGACGCTGTCTTCTCACGGATACGCACTCGAGGCTCTGGCCGGGCCTCAGAGGCTGCGCTTCCCGGGTGGAGAAGCCAGGTGGTGGGTGGGGCCTGCCAGGAGGGAACCTGGGCATCGGCCCAGTGGGAGCTCGGGCCTGAGGCCACCTCTCTGCTTGCAGCCGGGCGGTGGGGGCCCTGGGCCCAAGGCCACCGTCCCAGGCCTTTGCCTCCACCCTCCCTGTTTGGGGCTACGTGCCCACCCGGAGGAGCCCGCGGCAGTGAAGACCGCGAGGCCACGAACTGGCAGGGCGGGCACGCTGACCCCGTGGGGCCGCAGGCGGGAGCGCTCCCTGCCAGGGCCGCGATGCTGCACACGGCGGCAGCCCCCCTACCCGTCACCCAGCCAGCCGTCCGGGGAGGCCCCCTCGCCCCACCCTCCCCGCTGCAAGTCCATTTCTAAACACCAGCCCCGGCAGGCGGCAGCTGACCATACAAGGCAGTCTCTGGCCCGAGCTTCACGTCCCAGCTCCCCGGAGCTCCGGGCGCGGCTCCCTAGCCCGGAGTCTTGGTGGCGAAGGTCAGGTAGCCGGTGTGGCCCACGGTTTCCTTCATGGGCGTGCCGCTGCGGAAGGGGCCGGCGTCGGGGCCGGGGCTGGCGCCGAGGTCGGGCGCGGGCAGGCTGATGGTGCGCACGTTGTAGACCTGCGGCAGCACCTCCAGGGTGCTCAGCTCCGAGAAGCCGCAGGCCGCCAGCGCCTGGCACGTGCGCTGGACCTGCTCGATGCAGGGTGAGAAGGAGCAGAAGCGCCCACCTGCGCGGGGAGGGGGGGGAGGGGAGCAAGAGGCCGGGTCAGAGGGCGGGTCCCCAAGCCCCGCCCCCAGCCACCCCAGAGCCCACCCCCACCCGCCCCCGCCGGCGTCCCTCTGCCCAGGGGTCTGTGGCCTGGACCTCAGCGCAGAGGAGACGCAGCCGGGCCCCTTCAGGAGTGGGTGTGGGGAGGGACGCCGCTGTGCGAGGCGTGGACGCCCGGAACCCCGCTCCGGGCTCCGAGGACGGCCAAGCCCTCCGGCCACGAGGAGCTGAGGCCTCAGAGCGGAGGAGCCGGCAGGGCCCACGTGGAAGGGGCCGCCTGCACCAAGCCCACCACCTCACTCCATGGGCCGCCAGCGGGCACGGCCATCCCGACCCCCACTGGCGGCCGAGGGCTGGCGCCAGGGTGGAGTCTCCCCACGGCAGCTGCTGGAGCGCTCGCTGAGCCCAGAACAGCTCCAGCCACAAGGAGTGGCCTGGGGCGGGGGCTGCTGTCACAGAAAATTAGAGGCTGTCCTGGCTTCTGCAACTGGAGGCGCCTACAGAGCCAGCCCTAGGCTCAGGGATGACGGGCGGGGGAGGGGGTGGGAGCCCTTCCTGCCTGCCATCTCCCCCAGCCGGGCCCAGGCCCAATCCCAGATCTCCCCTGGCCCATCCCAAATCTCCCCTGCAGGGCAGGGGCGGGGAAGCCAGGCTGGGGGAGGGAAGGTGCCTGGGGACAGCCCTGAAAGGTCCCTGAGGCCTGGTCATCTCAGCCTCGGCAAGGAGTCCTGGGCTCAGAGGCAGAGTTGAGGTCAAGCTGGAGGGCACAGGGTCACCTCGCGGAGCCCAGCCCCTATGTGCACAGCCGAGGTGGCCCCACTGGGTAAGGCCGAGCCCCGGGGGCTGCACTGAGCCGGAGCCGGGCTCACGCAGGCAGGCAAGCCCTGGAGAACAGCCAGACCACGAGGGAGTCGAGAGCCTCTGGGCCAGAACAAGCAGATGCAGAGAGCAGGGCTCAGTGGGGCGGAGGGGACAGGACAACACATGCAGGGCTCCCGGGCCAGGGACCGCCTGCACTCAGCCCAGGCCACGCGCCCGGCTCTGGCCTCACGGGGCCCCTGGGGGCAGGACGGACCTGTGGGCATCGGGGGCCAAGCAGAAGGGGCGGGGGCGGGGGCGCTAGTGCTCCCCGGCTACCCGGGTACAGACCGAGGACACGGGAGTCCAACGCCAGTGGGCAGGGGACCCACTAGGACCCACTGGCCAAGCATCGTCGTTCAGAGGGGCGGGCCATCCCCAGGGCCTCCGGGCTTCCCCCTCCCGCTGCTCTGCTCAGTGGGGAGGAGGCAGGGAGGCCTGGCTGCCAGAGCCAGCAACTTCTCCAGAAAAGGGAAAAACCCAGGGCCTCGCCAGCGCCTCCTGGCTCAGAGCCGACCTCCCCGCCTCTGCACCCAACATCTTCCCTAAAAGGGGTGCATTCGCCCGGCTTGCAGCTGGTGGGGAGAGAAGACTCTGCAGGGACCGGCTGGGGTCAGGGGCTAACCTCTGACCTCCGGCATGCTCCGCCTCTCACTCAGACAGGGCTGTACAGACATTCCCCAGGGACCTCAGACATCACCCACCTTGGGGTGGGAGTGGGCCAAGCCAAGGGGCGGGGGCCCAGCTGAGCCCCGTGCTCCCCAGTCCTGACTCCTCCAACCACCCCCCAACCTCCCCGGGCCACTCTGACCCACCCCAACCCCCTGACCCTTCCGCTCCCAGAAGCCCAGCTCACCTTCGACCTTCAGGGCATCCCAGGCGTGCCCCACGGCCTCCCAAGGTGAGGGGATGTCCAGGAAGACGGCGTCCGCCACGTGGCTCACGCCGAAGCCACTGCGGCACACATCCTGGTTCAGCACGGTCACCCAGCGGCCCACGCGGTGCTCCTGGAACTCCTGCCGTGCCCTCTCCGCCCGCTGCTGGTGGAACTCCACCGTGTGCAGGTGCCCCGTGGGGGCGATGGTGCGGATGATGGCGTGGGACACAGAGCCGCTGCCGGTGCCTGGCCGGGCGGGGTGGGAGTCAGGCGGGAGACAGGCCCACCTTCACCCTGGGGAGACCCACCAGGGCCCACAAGCTCAGCCGAGCCCGGGGTTATCAGCAGGGACCAGTCCAGAGCTCCTCGTGGGGTCCCGGGACACAGGGACTGTCCCAGGTGGGGCTGGGGAGCTGCCTATTGATCTGGTGCAGGTCCTGCTGGGCAGGGGGCAGCCCTGCCCACCCCAGCTCTGGAGCAAACCCTGTTGCCCAGACCAGGGGCCCCAACTGGGATCCTGAGAGGGGCCGGACTGCCCCAGGGCCCTGCAGGGTCTGTGCAGAGCAGACCAAGAGGCTTGCCCTGCCGCACGCGGTGGATGGGCCCGAGGGATGGGAGTCGGTCCGTCTTCCTGCCCCCAGTCTGCTCCCGCCACATGGGAGCTCTGCCCTCACCCTGAGGGAGCACACCGCACCGTGACACGGTGACCAACACGCCCATGTCATCCCCCCTGTCTTCCTCCAGCCTCAGGCTGCCCTGCTTGCCATCTTGTCCTGCAGTGCCGAGGGGGTGCCTCTAGTCTCTCATCACCCTCCATGGCCTCCCCACCCCTCATGGCTCCAGGTGCCAAGCTTGATGGAGATACTCTGTGTCCACTGCACACTGACCCCTCCCCGGTGACAGCAGACAGAGCCCAGCATTTACGAGGGCAGAGCTGGAGCGGTCCAGCCCAAGGCCACTCCCTGCCCAGCCTCTGTACCCAGTGACCAGGGCGGTGACCGCCCAGCCAGACGCCACGGAGCCGCCCCCGCCCCCACTGGCACCTCCTCCCCCATCTCTCTAGGAGGTGCTTCTCCCCAGCTGCCCACAGCGCCCACCTAGGCCCCCTGCCCCCGTTACAGCCCCTGAGCCCTGCCCTCAGGCCTGTCTCCACAGCCGCTGTCAGACCAGGCCTCTGCTCCACAGCAGAGTCAGACTCCTCGTGACCCCTGGCCGAGTGGGCTTACTCCCTGCCCTCCTTCCTGCTCCTGCCATCCTGGCCTCGATAGTCCCCCATGCAGGGTCTCTGCGAGGCTCTCCTTCAGGGTGACCCTACCCCGTGGCTCTTCACGGCTCCCCATCAGGTCCTCCCTGACTGCCCAGCCAGAGGGACACCTCTCAGTCACCCTCAAAAGCGCAGCCCCCAGTCCGCAGTAACACTGAGACGGTCATGCTGGGCCCACTGTCTTTCCCCTTTGAGAAGCAGAAACCCGGCCTGACTTGTCGCGGCTCTACCCACGGTTCCCAGAAGGGGAGCTGGCACCTCAGAGGAGCCCGGAAACCCGCTCACTGACCGCGCTTTTCAGCTGAGTGGAGCCAGGCCCTGGCCGTGGATGCCTTGTGGCCGGGGGTGGGGGTGGGGGACAGCAGGGGACGAACTGGCCCTGAATCCTGTCCACCCCCAGCTCCCCTGGTGCTGAGCGGCCGGCCCCTGCCCAGCCCCCACCCACTCTCTAAACCCACTCATGGCTCAGATTCTGCACCTGACTCTCTCCATTTCAAAGTGATTGGCTGGGCAAAAGCAACCATCCCATCATCTGCATGGAGAAACCGAGGCCCAAAGACGGAAGAGACGGCCTGAAGCCTCCAAAAGCTGACAGCAGTGCTGCTGGGAACTCTTCATGAGCCTGGAGCACAGGGGCCCGGGGCGTGCGAAACGTTCTGGAAATCCAGGCACACCTGGGTCTGGCTGCAAGCTTCCGTCCCCAGTACGTGTTTGTGCGCACGCACACATGCAGAGTCTGGGAATATCTGAATTCAGGTACTTCCATCTGCACGCCAGGCCTGGCCTCAGTGACGAAGGCGCTGGCCTGGGATGAGCACAAGGCAGGCTCTTCCCCCACAGTGAGCACCCTGGAGCAGCCCTGGCCTCCCTCCAGAAAGAGGCGATTCTCAGCCCTGGGCCTTGGCTCCCATCCGCAGCAGTGAGGGACCGCTAGGCCAGGCGCCCCTGCCCTTCTGTCAGCACCCTGGTCAGCGCCGAGCAGCACTCACCACCCCTCCCCACCTCAGACAGGAAGGCTTCCCCCTGGGCGCCCGCTCCTCCTGCACGCTGTCCTCGGTCAGGTCCCATCAAGGCTCACTGGAGGACAGCACCAGTCTCCTAAACCAGCTTCCCTGTGTCTGTCCCCCCTCGCTGCAGTGAGCCCCCCAGAAAGACCCTGTAGAAACATGGAGAGTAACTGTGCCTCTGCCTGGACACTGGGTCTAACCTCCACCTCCACGTACAGAGGCAGCCTGCGGAACTCACCGGACTCACAGACCACGGAGCCAGGCCGAAGCTCCAGCATCATGGTGAGCAGGGCGATGTCGGTGGAGTACAGGATCTGGGTGCGGTGCGGCAGGTTCAGTGTCCAGAGCTCCGGCGTGGGGTGCAGCACGTACACCCAGCCGCCTCGGCCGCAGGTCACCTTGGAGCCGAAGGGGCGGCCAATGAGGTCTACTGAGTGCCGCAGGACGCCGTGCCGGGTCTGGGTCTGGGCCCCCCGCTGCACGCGCACGGCCACCATCGCGCCATGGCCCAGGGACAGGATGGCTGTGTCACCCTCTTTGATCAGCTCCTCGTAGGCCACGAAGCTCATGGTGCTGCTGGTCCGGCAGGTGCTGGGGACCTGGGAGGTGTGTGGGCATGAACGTGTAAGGGGCCAGGAGGTAGGACTGTGCCCCTGGTATCCAGGGAGAAAGCCCTTCTTGGTCTGGTCCTAAGACGAGAGCCATCAGCCCAAACCTCAGACGGAGAGGCTGAGGCCGGGTCCCAGGATTCCCACAAAGTAAGGACCTGACCCTCTCCCTCGGCATCCTTCTCTGGGAGCTTGGCTCCCGTTCTCTAGCTGTGAGACGAGAGAGACCACACAGGGGGGGCCCACGAGGTCACCTCCAGGCCAGGCAGAATCCCCTCTCTTCACCCTCCCCCTGAGGGGCTCCTGGGCAGACGGGTGACGGGGCGATGCAAATGCACGGGTCCTCAGCGGAGGCTGGGGCCGTGCAGCAGGCAGTAAACAGCAACATCGGCCTGGCCTGCGTAGAGGCCGGGGGCGGCGGCTCAGGCCAGGCCGGCAACAGGGCTGGGCCCGGCCATGGGGGGTTGCCAGGACGTGCAGGGCCTGCCGGGGAGACGCCCCCCACACTACCCGCGCTCTGCCACCGTAGCCCCGCCAAGCCTCACCGGCGACGCTCGTCGGCCTCCGACTCCGGGAGGCGCCGCACGTGGCTTCGCGTCGCCGCGGCTTCCGCCTCCGGCTGGGGCGCGGCGCCCGCTGATGACGTCACGACACTCCGCCCCCGGCGCGCGCGGGGTTTCCCGGGAGAGGGGGCGGGGTCTCGGGAGCGCGCGACGCCCGTCCTCGCGTCCGGGGCGCGCTCTCGGTCGGCTAGTCCGGGTGCCGCCTGCCCGCGCCCAAGACCACCTAGAGCCCCGGTAGCCCGGCCCCAAGCTGCCGCGGTCTCCTGTGCGGTCGCGGGCGTGACTGGTGAAACTCCAGAAAATGGAGCTGCAGAGGAGCGGGTGGTCCCACAAGGCTTTGGCGGGAGGCAACCTGAGCAGCAGGGGACGGTGGCCAGAAGCGGCCTTAGACCCAGGCCTGGCCGCTCCTGAAACGGGCACGTTCTCCGGAGTGCGGAAGCCGCTTCCAGGACGGAGGGAGCCCTGCGTCCCCTCCTGGAACCCAGGGTGTGCTGAGCACTGGACGCACGGGGCTCATCTTGGGGCCGAGTCAGTGAGGACAACAGCGGCCTGAGCGGGGGAGGGCCAGCTGGAGGGCCCGGCAGAAACAGGGAAGCTGCAGCCCTGTTGTGTCTCAGCGAGGCTCAATCAGAGCCAGGCTCTGGGCGGACAGTGTGTGCGGGGGAGGGGCACGGGGACAGGGACCGTTTTCCTCCAGTGCGCATGTCCCCGTGGGCCAGGCCTTATCTGATGGAGACCCCAGTCCACCCAGCCAGGCTGGGGCCTGAGCCCCAACTCAGAGCCAGCTAGCATGACCCTTGGCCACGCTTCCCAGGCCCAGGCTGTTCCATCCTGGACATCTGGGCGTGGCCAGGCCCTGCGGAACCAGTCCCTTCCCAGAGCCCTGCCAACTTGTGGGGCGCTGAACTCTTTCCTCCTCTGGGGCGGGGGCTGGTGAGGGTGTCTGTGGACCGCAGAATCCATGATGGAGACCCAGGTGCCTTAGCCCCTCCATGACCCTTCCCTGACTGGGCCTGGGTCTTGGAACCCCAGGAGAGAAAGGTGAGGGCCTTTAGTGACCTCCCAGGCCAGTGCTCTGGCCACCAGCTGCTTGTGTGGCTACATAACAGCCTTGCCTCCTCCTCGCAGACAACCCAACTCCATCTACAGCTCACCAACCTTTGTTCCAGGTGACTTTGCACCCGCTGGAATCATCCCTTAATTGCTCTCCTGGGAGATAGCAACTTTCCACTTCTTGGGGTTCCTCTTCCCCAGCCTCTCAGCTACTCAGAGGCTGAGTGCACACTAAGAGCCTAAATTAGGACTTGGTGACTAGGCAGTGGTTTCCTGTGGTCCCAACTTCCCATCGCCTTTCTGTGGGGGACTGGTTGGCCAGTTTCTCCATTGCCCCCTCCTCCAGGCAGCCTTCCCAGGGCTGTCTGTCTTTGCTCTCTGAGTCTGCTCAGCCCGATTCCTCAAGCACCAACTGATTAGCCAGGTCAGGTGGGTACTTTGCCTAGGGCAGAGTTTATATATTGTCCCCCCTCCTTAAAAAAAATCTGATGCTGTATAAGCCCAGTTAAGTGTCATCACTTTGAATCTTCCCCACAATCCTGTGAGAGAGGGACCATTCTACAAACTCAGGGAAGTCAAGTAATTTGCCTAAAATCACACAGCTAATGTGGCCAGAGTGGGATTGGGATTTAAAGCCAGTAAACTTGGCTTCAGAAAACCAAAGGCAGATTGGAAGAAAGGTGGGAACAGGCAGGAACAGGGCCTTGGAGGAGAACAGGAGGCGGATGATGCCCCCTGGGGAGGGCCGTTCTGCTCTGATCTCTGAGCCAAGGTCTCCTCTCCCCTGGCGGGCTGGCCTCCTGCCCCACCATACTCTGTGGCCTCAAGGCAGCCCCTGCCCCTTTTCTGACCCCAACCAACTTCCCCTCTGGGCATTAGGAGGAAGTTCCAGCCCCTGCTTGGGGCCTGGCCCTCCTCCACCAGGCCCACCCTGTGCCTGCTGAGCAGGGCCGTGTCCTGTGGATGAAAGGCCGGGGACTCCGTTGAGGCTCCCCACGCCCTCCAGGGCCAGGTGGTTAATGTGTAACCAAATGTGATTTCTGAGAAACCTGGATGGTAAACTGGCCGGATGATGTCACCTAGCTTCTTGCCCAGACGCTGCCAAACCGGCTCCTGTGGGCCTTGGGGAGACTGGAGGGTCCATAGGGGAGGGCTCGGTTAGCTGGGAGTAGCGTTCTTCTGCTGAGGTGGAGGCTGGTACACTCCTGGGCCCCCCTCCTTGTTCCCTTGCTCAGTACTACCCAGGCTCCCAAGTAGCCGCTGCCCGGTAGGGGCCTCACCCTGACTTTTGGGTCTAAAGGCCTCCAAGACCCCTCCTCTTCCCCCGTCACAGTTGCTGACCACATGTGTTGTCAGTCTGAGTCCAGCCCAGGCGTGGCCAGCTGGGGGACTGCAGGGTGGGCCCTAGGTCAGGTTAGCATAGGGCCAGGCACTGCAGGATCACAGGGGGATTGCCAGACCTCAGACCTGGTTCCCCATCACCCACCTTCTCATCTTCCCTTTGCTCATCTGCAAAACTAGGACAAAACACGCATCTCAGAAGGCTGAGCCCTGCTGGAGCCCCAGGCAGGCCCTGGGCAAGACCCCAAGCCTCTCGTCTTTGCTTCTCTAGTGAGGACCTTGCCGGTGGAGGGAGAGGGGAACGGGGTCTTTCCCTGCTCCTGGCCCCCAAGTGGGTCAGGCCCTTGGTGGCCTGAAGGTGGGGGGTGGGGACCTTCTGAGAAGCTGCCCCGGCTACAAAGAGGAAGGAAGCCCTGAGCTCTCCCCGCCCCCAATCCCTGGGGTCTGAATGTCAAGTAGGCCTCCAGGGCCAGCACTCGTTTTCTAGAAACAGAAACTTGAGTCCATCAGGCCTTTGTCTGCCGGGATTTGGGGAGGGCAGGTGCAGATATTTCTAAAATTAGGGAGAAGGGCAGCAGGGGGCATGGAACACAGGAATTTCAGGCTTAAAGGACACCTGTCTGGGCAGTCCAGAGCCATTTGTCTTTTTACCTTGCTTTGCTTTACGGGTCTGAAAAAATGCTGACTGGGAGCAGGTCAGAACACGCCAAATTGAGCAAGGGAAGAGGCAGGAGCCCTCCATGGTAACCGCGGGCCTGCACAGAGGCAGAGGCAAGGGAACGTGCTCACCCCGTGCTCTGGCGCCCTCAGAGGCCCCAGCACACGGATCGCTGCTCGGCCCCGCCGGAGGCACCCGTCTCCTCCTGGTTCTTGACCGTATCTTGTTCCCTTGGCTGCTTGCTCCCAGCTGCCAAGCTCACAGCCTTCCTCCAGCAGCAGTCCTGTGCCATCCTGGAGGGATTTTGTTGAATAAACACATAGATAAGTATTTCCCCCCTTCCTTGCTTTGTTCACAAAGCAACCATATGATGGACATTAACCATAAAAGCGCCAGTTCACTCTTTAAAAAAATATTTACTGATTTATTTTTGGCTGCCCTGGGTCTTCGTTGCTGCGCTCAGGCTTTCCCTAGTTGCGGTGAGCAGGGGCTGCTCTGTGCTGCGGCCTGCGGGCTTCTTCTGGCGGTGGCTTCTCTGCCCTCGGGGCTCAGTAGTTCTGGCGCACAGACTTCGCTGCCCCTTGGGCAGGTGGGGTCTTCCTGGACTAGGGCGAGAATCCCTGTCCCCTGCACTGGTCGCTGGACTTTCATCCACTGCACCACCAGGGAAGTCCCTAATTCACGCTTTTTAATAGCCGTGTAATATTCCACACTGGAGAGATGCCTTCCCTGCCCCCGGCCAGTCCCCAAGGGATGGGCATCCGGTTACATGCAGGTCTGTTTGTGCTTGTTCCTCATGCTAGAGAGGACTGGCCTATGTGCACAGAGAGATGAGACTGTAGGCTGGATTCCTACAAGTGGGATTGCCGGGTCACCGGGTCATGGAGTACAAAGATTTTACGTTTTAATAAATACTGCCAAATTACTTTCCAAAACTGATGTAGCACTTCACAGTGGCAGGCAGCCTGTGAATGCCTATCTCCCCACATTCCAGCCCATAGCCAACACTGGCTGGTGCCAGTCTGGGGTGCTGGGGACAGTGGAAGGCATAGTCATTACTTTGAATTGCATGATTCTGATTTTCAGTGAGCTTTTTGTTTTTTAAAACTCACATGTGCTTATGTGAGTATTTCCTCCAGCCTCTGCGGAGATTCTCTGAGGACGACCTTTGGGGTGGGGTGTGGAAATGGACTTGTCCCTGGAAGAGAGGGCCCAGGCCTGGGGCTGGGGGCTCTGAGACTGCGCACTTCCCAGCAGGGCCGCAGTCAGTATTCGCTCATCAACCAGGAGGGGCTGAGTCTCAGGCTCAGATGACCCCAAAGCCCGGGGACTTGCCCAAGGTCACGGCACCAAGGGTGCCGCCTGGCTGGGCCGCAGCCAGGCTGCGCCTCCGGCGTGCCTTCGCTCTGCACCAAGATCGCCGGGGAGATGCCTGCGGGCACCTTGAAGAAGGTCGGCGGCTCGCCGCCAACTCAGACTGGGCGGGAGAAGGTTGGGGTGGGGGGGGGGGGGGGGGGGTTGTTGGGCGTCGGGGGATGGCGGTACCTGCCGTTGAAGCCCGGGACGGCTCCCGCCTGGCCCCTCGCCGCGACCACCGCGAGGACTAGCGGGAGGGGCAGAGGCAGGGGCCGGGGCGCCGACCAGGCCGAGCGTTCTCAAGTGCCTGCCGGCTCTCCTGCCTCGGTTTCCCGCTCGGAGGCAGGCGTGGGTGTGGGGGAATCCGGAATGTCCGAGGGCCTGAGGTTCTGGCTTCGGGATCTTGGCGGGCGCGAGGTGGGGTTGGGTAGGCTGCGCGGGGTCCCGGCCAGGGGATAGTCGTGGTGGGCTGCTCGGGGTGGGGTGGGGGGGCTCCGGGGGCAGAGGGTGGCGGACAAAGCGGCGGCACCACCCCGCAGCGCGACCCAATGGAATGAATGGGCTATAAATAGCGGCCAATGGGCGGCCTGCGTTGCGCCCCTTAAGAGCCGCGGGAGCGCGGAGCCGCCGCTGTTCGCCTGCGCCGCGCCCTGAGCTGCAGACTAACCTAGAGCCCCCGCCCCTGCCCGACTGCTCAGTAAGTGAGCCCGGGGGCCCGGGGTGGGGGGCGCGCGGGCACCGAGGCGGGGGTTGTTGTGCACGGAGCTGGGGGCTGGGGCCAGGGTGTCGCGCGCTCCGGACCTCCCGGGGTCCGCCGCCTGGAGTGGGCGCGCCAGTTGGGCCGGGGGTCCTGGGCGCTGTGGTAGCCCCCTGCGTGTAAGCGCCGACCCCTCTGACCTTGACCGAGACCGGGCTGACCGGAGCCCGGGGCCCTGGGTGGTTAGCAGGTCACCAGGAGGCCCAGAGCCTCGGGACCCGCTGACTCCCGCGTCTCCCCGCAGCCCGCCGCCGCCATGCCCTTCTCCAATAGCCACAACACGCTGAAGCTGCGCTTCCCGGCCGAAGACGAGTTCCCCGACCTCAGCGGCCACAACAACCACATGGCCAAGGTGCTGACCCCCGAACTGTACGCCGAGCTGCGCGCTAAGAGCACCCCGAGCGGCTTCACGGTGGACGACGTCATCCAAACCGGCGTGGACAACCCAGGTACGCGCGCCTCAGTCCCGAGGTCAGGACAGGAGCCCGAGGCTGGGCCCCAGCGCCCCCGCTCCCTGGCTCCCCCCGGGCCAAGGTCCGGGCGCCCTCTTTGCGCGCATATCTGAAGGGTCCTCGGTGGCTTGCTCGGGCCTGGCAGTGACGTCACTGTCCCCATTCCACGCTCCCCCCAGGCCACCCCTATATCATGACCGTGGGCTGTGTGGCCGGCGACGAGGAATCGTACGACGTGTTCAAGGAGCTGTTTGACCCCATCATTGAGGACCGGCACGGAGGCTATAAGCCCACCGACGAGCACAAGACCGACCTCAACCCCGACAACCTGCAGGTGCGGGGTGGCCCGGGGCGAGGGGCCGGCTGGGTGGGGAGGGGTTGCCCAGCGCTCAGCCCTGCACGGCCCCCAGGGCGGCGACGACCTGGATCCCAACTACGTGCTGAGCTCGCGGGTGCGCACGGGCCGCAGCATCCGCGGCTTCTGCCTCCCCCCGCACTGCAGCCGCGGGGAGCGCCGCGCCATCGAGAAGCTCGCCGTCGAAGGTAAGGGTACGGCCCGCTGAGCGGCGCTCTTCGGCCCCGGGCCCTGCCGGCCTGTTTACCAGTCACCCGAGCCGCCGCGCTCTTATCTGTCCGTCGTCTCGGGTTTCCCAGAGGGACCGACGCCCAGCCCCGCGCCCACAGAGCCCTGGGGCCGGACGATGGTCGGCTTGGGCCGTGTCGCTCCGGAGCGGCCCGCCGCTCGGACCGGGAGGACTGACTGGGCTCCAGCCAGGCCAAGCGGGCATCCTGGGGGTGCGGGGTGGGGCAGGAGTCCACCCGTCCTCCTGAGCGCGCTCCTCCGCAGCCCTGTCGAGCCTGGACGGTGACCTGGCGGGGAGGTACTATGCGCTCAAAAGCATGACGGAGGCGGAGCAGCAGCAGCTTATCGACGACCACTTCCTTTTCGATAAGCCCGTGTCGCCCCTGCTGCTGGCCTCGGGCATGGCCCGCGACTGGCCCGACGCCCGCGGCATCTGGTGCGTATCCCCCGGCCTCCGCCCGCGCCGTACCTGAGGGAGGAGGGCGGCGCCGCGCTCCTCAGGTGGGTTTGGTGCCGGCCTCCTCGCAGGAGACCTTGACCGCGCAGGTGCGGAGCGCCCCGGGCGGGTGGGGCCGTCTTGCCGGCGTTCCTCCTCCCTCCCCCCGCCTCCGGGAGCCGCGGCTCCTTGTTTGCGCTCTCCTTTCCCACCCGCCGCCCGCGGGGAGTCGGTCAGGTGCGGGGTGACGCAGACGCTTCCTCGAGTGGGGGTGGGGAGCCGGGCTCGCAGGCACCGGGCGTCTGCGCCGAGATAAAGCGACTCCCCGTGGGCGGGGCGGGCTGCCTCTGCCCCTCACCCCCTAGGTGGGGACCACAGGGTGCCTGACCGGCTAGCTGGAAGCAGCTCAGGGCTTCGCGTGCCCTCTCTGAAGTGCCCTGTGTGCGCCCAGGGTGTTGATGGGGCTAGAGTCCTGATAGCAGCCCCGGGGCCCTAGGGACAGCTGGAGTGAGCACCTCAGCTACTTGGGAAGTGCCCCGGCTCGGGGGCCTCGCGAGGTTTTGTTCCTGGATGTGTCCTCGTCCGGGGAGGAGACTTGACTGTGCCCCTCCCCCAGGCATAACGATAACAAGACCTTCCTGGTGTGGATCAACGAAGAGGACCATCTGCGGGTCATCTCCATGCAGAAGGGTGGCAACATGAAGGAGGTGTTCACGCGCTTCTGCAACGGCCTCACCCAGGTCAGGGCCAGGCCCCAGGGTTCAGGCAGAGATGGAGGTGACCCATCAACCCCCCGGGGAGCCCAGGTCTTTGTTGCCTCAGGTCCTGTTCCAGCTGGTCCCCTGGGCGGGTGGCTCAGCCAGGCCTACCCTCTCACACGTCCATTTCCAGATTGAAACGCTCTTCAAGTCTAAGAACTACGAGTTCATGTGGAACCCGCACCTGGGCTACATCCTCACCTGCCCGTCCAACCTGGGCACGGGGCTGCGGGCCGGGGTGCACATCAAGCTGCCCCACCTGGGCAAGCACGAGAAGTTCTCTGAGGTGCTCAAGCGGCTGCGGCTTCAGAAGCGAGGCACAGGTGAGTAGGGGGTGCCAGGCGGCAGCACGCTCCCCTGGGGCTGCCCCCGACGCAGCCCCGCTGAACTGGCTGTCTCTCCAGGCGGTGTGGACACGGCCGCCGTGGGTGGGGTCTTTGACGTCTCCAATGCGGACCGCCTGGGCTTCTCGGAGGTGGAGCTGGTGCAGATGGTGGTGGACGGCGTGAAGCTGCTCATCGAGATGGAGCAGCGGCTGGAGCAGGGCCAGGCCATCGATGACCTCATGCCGGCCCAGAAGTGAGGCCCTGGCCACATCTGCCGCCTCCACCAGCTCCTCCGCTGCTTCCTAACTTATTGCCCAGGCCGTGCCCACCACGTGCCCCGGAGGCTCGCTGTGTGGTGGCTGAGCCCTTAACCTTGCTGTAGAGACTTCCGTCACCCTCGGTAGAGTTTATTTTTGTGATGGCTGAGATGTTGCTGATGCTGAAATAAACTAGGGTTTTGGCCTGCCCCAGGTCTGAGTGGTGCTTCCTCTTTCCAGGGCAGCCCAGGGCCCGGCACCCGGCTCTGAGGCCTGTCCTGTCCTGTCCCATCCGCCTCACTGTCGGCTGGGACCCTGCTGTGCCCCCGAGTCTATTCCATGAACCTCTGCCCTCCTGCCTTGGCCCTCCCTGCAGGACCAGGTCGGGCTGCTGGCAGAGACCCAGCCTGAGCATCTAGAGGGTCTATTCGGGGAGCCTGCGGGGTGGAGCCTGGCACTTCACTCAGCCCGCCTGGAGGAGCTCTGCATGCTGGGGGGAAGGGCAGGAGCCCAGAAATTTGGTACTTTTCCAGCTCCGCCCCCAAAAGCCATTTCCTCCTCTTCCAAGCCGCTTCTCCCTGCTGCCTCCCCCTCCCACTCCAACACCTACTCTATTTCCTAAATAATCTCTTTGCTCTGCTTCCTTCCCTTCGAGCCTCCCCAGGCCTAGCCCTCCCATCCCTCCCAGGGAGCCCCAGGGCCCCCGCAGTGTCCCCATCCTTGCAGCTTCCTCTCCAAGACCCTCCGTGCCCCAGTTCCTGGGCCTCCCATGATGGGTCCCCAAACAGGGGAGGGAGTGGGCTGTTAGGGATAAGATCTTATGGTCTGTCTCCCGGCTGCTGCGGTCCTCACCCGCCATCTCACTTGGGGGTCCCACCACGGGTGGGTGGGCGGGGACCTTACACAGGAGGAATGAGCCAGCTGCACCCCTGGGCTTCTTTGCTCCAGCTCCTCAGTTCACCGACAGTCTCCTGCCCCCTGCTGGCCAGGGCTGCCCCTGCGAAACCAGCCGCGCAGACCTGACCCTCCTGAGGTTACCGTGCCACTGGGAGAAGCGAGTCCAGGGCTGGTAGTCGTGCCTACCAAGCAGCATGGGCTTTCATGTCCCAGAGGCAGCTTGTCAATTTAGACCCCGGGGACCTGGACGAGGAGGTTGGGGGGGGACAGCTGTGGAGTCGGCATGCCCTGGCCTTCTCCTGGGTGGCCAGGCAGTTGTGAGGGGCTCATGCAGGCAGAGCCTTTGCCGGGGGAGGGGGCAGAGACTGGGTCTAAGAAGGCAAGCCCTCTGGCACAGAAGGGGTCTCTGCACCATCCTGGGAGTCCCTGACTAGCCTGCGGGCCAGGGCCTAGTGCTGAGCTTGCCTTCTCGCCACAAAGTTCCAGGTCAGGGGCACGTATCAAGCAGGACTCCTCTTCTCAGCTACCTTTTCAGCTATGGTCCCCCCTCCAGCAAGTGGGGTCTGGGCCAGGCCAGGCAGTGCTTTGTAAACTGTGATTCAGAGCAGGAAGCACAGAAGCGCACCCCTCTGGGAAGGCCCCTCCCTGCTGAGGGGGACTTGAGTAGCACAGAAGTGCACCCCTCTGGGAAGGCCCCTCCCTGCTGAGGGGGGCTTGAGCAGCCCAGAAGAGGCAGCAGCAGGGTGGGAGGCCTCCCTGTTGGTCCAGGAGCTGCCAGGGTAGCTGTGTTCCCATGATCTGTGTGGCCAGCAGGCAGGGTTCTAGGCCTGTCTGCCCGTGTTCACCGTGAGGCCCTTGCCGGTGTGCTCCCTCCACCTGGAGGCCCCACTGCTTGTCCAGCCCCCCTCACAACCCAGGACTTGAGTCAGGGTTTAGGCTCAGGAATGACTGTGCTTGGATACCTGAGGGGCCTGGCCATATCGCTTCCTGATAGAGAGGTCCCACACCTTCACCACCTAGACTGTCAGTGGGATGAGCCCCATACTAGCAGTGATCACACCAAAAGAGATGGAACTTCAAGTCACCCTGTGCGGGCGTATCACCAGGACAGCCTGGTGGGCAGGGCTCCCTGCAGGATTTCTTACCAGACAGGAAAGTCAACACCCTGGAAGCCTCGCCCTCGTGCCCACAGCTGGGCGGGGCCCTCAGGAAGTGGGTCAAGCTCCCTGGGACCCTGTAGGGAGAAGTGTCTTCCGCAGGCTCAGGGCCACCCTGACTCACACCCACTGCTGCTCCCTGGGCCACTCGTCCACTCACTTTTTACTGAACCTGAACTTGCAAACTGCACTATTTTTGGAACAAGACATAGCTGATGATACAACCCAGTGAGAGCACTTCTGCTCAGCCATCCGTGGACCCTTCAGCCAGAGTCCCTACAACCTCCCCGCCCTTTCCTCTGGATTCAAGAGACCTTTAAATGGGGTGATTTTAATATCCCTTGAAACTACAGTCAAACATGGGAAGTCTAAGAAATGCCCAGCCACATGGCAACACACACTGGTCCTCACTCAGTGCCCAGAGTGGAAGTCACCCGGGAGCACCAGAGCCCATCGCACCTGCAGTGCAGCCAGGGCCCGGCCAGGACGCCCCTCACTGCGATGCCAACAACAGCCCCCAGATGCCAGCAGTATCGCTCACCCTGCTCAGGACAGTGGGAAGAAACTCTCTCTCTCTCTCTCACTCAGAACAGCGGCGAGCTGGTCAGGCCTCCAACAATAAAGGTCTGGCTACAAAACTGGGCCACCTCCCTCCCTCAATGTGGTGCCATGCAGGCGAGAACCTGGTGAGCCGGCGACATGCTTAAAACAGAAGTGTAAAAGCAGGTTATAAAACAGCTTGTCCTTGTGGGATCCCACACAGATCACGGATGGAAAAATCCCAGAGAACAGTAGTCGGCTGTGGGTGGCGGGGTAACAGGTGACTTCCTTCTTTATACTTTCTTTTCCAGATTTTCTACAGCGAACATGTCTTTCTTATATAAATAGCTGAAACAATTTTTTTTTTTGGGAATGGTTTAAAATAAACGCTCTAAGGTGTCCTAGTTGGTGGGAGACTTGAGGCTTCTCTCCTTACTTCCTGGACTGTCTACTGGTCCCAGCCTCCTCACCAGCCCAGCCAGCAGGTGGGTGTTGCCTCACTTCTGCAGACAGGCAGCCTCCTTCACAAGGACCCTATACTGAGGGGAGCTTGTCTCCTGCGGGTATCACTGCCTTAAGGCACTCCAGCCCCACCCTTGGGCTCTGCTCCTTTCTTTCTGTTGTTTCAGTGATAAACTGTTTAGTTAAGTCTCCTCCCTCTGGGTCTGAAGGATTTCGGCCCTGACTCTGGTTGCTTGTCCCCCTGACTGGCTCTTGATCCTTTCCTTGACTGATCCAAGGGGCCTCCTTAGGCTAACCAACCTGCAGACTAGGAGATCATAGGGACCCTGTTGTTGACACTGGGAGAATGCCAGGACAAGTAAGTACTATCAGCCATGACCCATCAGACCCCTGTCAAGCCATCCCAATAAAACACAGGAGCAACTGTAAGCATCCAGACGGACTCCCTGCTAGGATGCATATTATCAGCTAACTGGGGAAAATTTGGACATCACACATGGACATCACCAGATGGTCAACACCGAAATCAGATTGATTATATTCTTTGCAGCCAAAGATGGAGAAGCTCTATACAGTCAACAAAAACAAGACCGGGAGCTGACTCTGGCTCAGATGATGAACTCCTTATTGCCAAATTCAGACTTAAATTGAAGAAAGTAGGGAAAACCGCTAGACAATTCAGGTATGACCTAAATAAAATCCCTTATGATTATAAAGTGGAAGTGAGAAATAGATTTAAGGGTCTAGATCTGATAGAGTGAGTGCCTTATGAACTATGGAATGAGGTTCGTGACACTGTACAGGAGACAGGGATCAAGACCATCCCCATGGAAAAGAAATGCAAAAAAGCAAAATGGCTGTCTGGGGAGGCCTTACAAATAGCTGTGAAAAGAAGAGAGGCAAAAAGCAAAGGAGAAAAGCAAAGATATAAGCATCTGAATGCAGAGTTCCAAAGAACAGCAAGAAGAGATAAAAAAGCCTTCTTCAGCGATCAATGCAAGAAATAGAGGAAAACAACAGAATGGGAAAGACTAGAGATCTTTTTGAGAAAATTAGAGATACCAAGGGAACATTTCATGCAAAGATGGGCTTGATAAAGGACAGAAATGGTATGGACCTAATAGAAGCAGAAGATATTAAGAGGTGGCAAGAATACACAGAAGAACTGTACAAAAAAGATCTTCATGACCAGATAATCATGATGATGTGATCACTAATCTAGAGCCAGACATCTTGAAATGTGAAGTCAAGTGGGCCTTAGAAAGCATCACTACGAACAAAGCTAGTGGAGGTGATGGAATTCCAGTTGAGCTATTTCAAATCCTGAAGGATGATGTTGTGAAAGTGCTACACTCAATATGCCAGCAAATCTGGAAAACTCAGCAGTGGCCACAGGACTGGAAAAGGTCAGTTTTCATTCCAATTCCAAAGAAAGGAAATGCCAAAGAATGCTCAAACTACCGCACAATTGCACTCATCTATCTCACATGCTAGTAAAGTAATGCTCAAAATTCTCCAAGCCAGGCTTCAGCAATTCGTGAACTGTGAACTCCCTGATGTTCAAGCTGGTTTTAGAAAAGGCAGAGGAACCAGAGATCAAATTGCCAACATCCGCTGGATCATGGAAAAAGCAACATCTATTGATTATGCCAAAGCCTTTGACTGTGTGGATCACAATAAACTGTGGAAAATTCTGAAAGAGATGGGAATATCAGACTACCTAACCTGCCTCTTGAGAAATCTGTATGCAGGTCAGGAAGCAACAGTTAGAACTGGACATGGAATAACAGACTGGTTCCAAATAGGAAAAGGAGTACGTCAAGGCTGTATATTGTCACCCTGCTTATTTAACTTCTATGCAGAGTATATCATGAGAAACGCTGGGCTGAAAGAAACACAAGCTGGAATCAAGATTGCTGGGAGAAACAGCAATAACCTCAGATATGCAGATGACAACACCCTTATGGCAGAAAGTGAAGAGGATCTAAAAGCCTCTTGATGAAAGTGAAAGAGGAGAGTGAAAAAGTCGGCTTAAAGCTCAACATTCAGGAAACGAAGATCATGGCATCTGGTCCCATCACTTCATGGGAAATAGATGGGGAAACAGTAGAAAGTGTCAGACTTTACTTTTTTGGGCTCCAAAATCACTGCAGATGGTGACTGCAGCCATGAAATTAAAAGATGCTTACTCCTTGGAAGAAAAGCTATGACCAACCTAGATAGTATATTCAAAAGCAGAGACATTACTTTGTCGACTAAGGTCCGCCTAGTCAAGGCTATGGTTTTTCCTGTGGTCATGTATGGATATGAGAGTTGGACTGTGAAGAAGGCTGAGCGCCGAAGAATTGATGCTTTTGAACTGTGGTGTTGGAGAAGACTCTTGAGAGTCCCTTGGACTGCAGGGAGATCCAACCAGTCCATTCTGAAGGAGATCAGCCCTGGGATTTCTTTGGAAGGAATGATGCTAAAGCTGAAGCTCCAGTACTTCGGACACCTCATGCGAAGAGCTGACTCATTGGAAAAGACTCTGATGCTGGGAGGGATTGGGGGCAGGAGGAGAAGGGGACAACCCAGGATGAGATGCCTGGATGGCATCACAGACTCGATGGGCGTGTTTGAGTGAACTCCGGGAGATGGTGATGGATAGGGAGGCCTGGCATGCTGAGATTCATGGGGTCGCAAAGAGTTGGAGCGACTGAACTGAACTGAACTGGGGAAAATTTAGACCGATAGGGCAAAAAAGTATTAGGTCATTAAATTATAATACCATCTTGCAGCTGGTCATATTTTATAAAAGAAAAAGCAAATGGGGAGGGGAGTCCCATTAAATGTTCAAATGAAAGTCACTCAGTCGTGTTGGACTCTTTGCAATCCCATGGACTATAGTTTATGGAATTCTCCAGGCCAGAACACCGGAGTGGGTAGCCTATCCCTTCTCCAGTGGATCTTCCCAACCCAGGAATTGAACCGGGGTCTCCCGCATTGCAGGGTAATTCTCTACCAGCTATCAGGGAAGCAAGACCCTATTCCGAAATCCGAGTCTAGAGAACTGCCTGGCTCACACCGCGTCCTCCCACAGGAACCCCAGGTTTCAGATGACCCCCTTATGAGTCAACCTCCCTGAGGTCCACAATTGGGAGCTCCTACGTATCCCAATTCTGAAAGGGTGACAGTCTTCCAGACCATTTACCCCTAATGTACCATAATCCGCCTGCAAAGCAGATGTGGGTTCGATCCCTGGGTTGGGAAGATACCCTGGAGAAGGGAATGGCAACCCACTCCAGTATTCCTGACGGATAATTCCATGGCCAGAGGAGACGGGCAGGCTACAGTCCATGGGGCTACAAAGAGCTGGACATGACTATTACTCTTTTTCTTTATAGGGGAGAAGAGACGAAAAGGATTCGGGGACAACATGAAAAAGCCTAATTACTGGCAGCAGCCTTAACCCCAGCACCACCTCAGGGTTACGCACCCTCGCGAAGACCCATGCTAAGGACAGGACCCAGGAAGCCTGGGTCAGAGCCGCTCTCTCAGAGAAAACATGTTTTAAGTGTGGACAAGAGGGCCACTGGAATCGTGACTGTCGCCAGTCCTGAAGGGATACTGGGGCTTTCAAACCAATGATGGCTGAGAGGACCAGAGGCTGACGGGGCCCAGGGCTCCCCGTCTCCCAAAGAACATCTGGAGAAGCCTCCGGGGTTCATTTCTCTGGGAAAGCCTCAGGTAAACCTTGATGTGGCTGGTAGGAATTTTCTTAGCAGACTGACCGACCTCCCTCCCAACCCTGTAGGACGATGGGACTGATGGAAAGCCCCAGGCCAAGCACTGCTCCTGCCTGAGTGCACCGCCCCCTTGCTGGGAACGGACTTGCTCACTAAATCCCAGGCAACAGTACAGTCCGGAGACCCTCAAAGAAAAGGCACCCACCAAGAAAAAGTTACTCCTTTTACCGGAGCATGCTCAGTCCCAAGCGAGAGGTCTTCGTTCTACCCCATCCAAGTTGTCAAACTATGGGCTGCTGACCTGGTTCACGGTGCTGGAAGTAAAGGTGGCTTTCTTCTGCACCCAGACTCTCAACACCTCTTTGCCTTCAAGTGGACAGACCAGACACTGCAGTGCCAGGAACGCTTCCGCTCTGTGCGCTTATAAAACTCAAGCCAACGGTGCCCACAGGATAGGAATGGAAACAAAAGTCTGGCAAAAAGTTGTCCTGGTACCTTTAAAAATGGGATTCCACAGGGCTATAGACAAGCCTCCTTAATCAAAGGCCCGACTGAGGGCCACACAAAATTGTAAATAGACTACCAAAATGGGAGGCCAATGGTCTGACTAGACTAGCCGTACCTGACAGGAATTTTGGGGAGGGCTTACCCCCTAAGTTAAATGAGGAAAAGCGAAACATTCCAACATGGGTGAGCACGAGTCTGTCAGTCTCTCAATAGCACTGAGGTAGCCACCGAATTCTTTTTAAAAAAGAAAAAAAAAATTGTCCTTGTTTTACAAGTCTTCACAGAACTAGAGGTGTGGCTCTAAAAGTAATCCAAAACCCACCAATCCTTCACCACTCCCAAAACCTTGCCTATTGGTCTTAAAATGTATTAAGATTAAAGAACGGGGAAACCAAGTCATCCTGGGAGGAACGCGCCTGTGCCTTCGAGACACAAATGTCCTACCTGGTCTTCTCACCTCTGCCATCTTTTTAAAATACAAAAAAGTGGAATCACTTGTTTGACTCAGTATGAATAGAATGCCCTTGTGCCTCAGCTGGCAAAGAATCTGCCTGCAAAGTGAGAGACCTGGGTTCAATCCCTGCGTTGGGAAGATCCCCTGGAGGAGGGAAAGGCTACCCACTCCAGTATTCTGGCCTGGAGAATTTTTGTTAGGGCTATAGTCCAAGGGGTCACAAAGAGTCGGACATGACTGAGCGACTCTCACTTTCAGACTTAAGACACGCCACAAGCAGCAGAGGCCTACGGCATGGCACAGGGCACTACAGCCAACACCTTGTTCTGTTCCTCGTCGCTCAGTTGTGTCTGACTCCTTGTGACCCCATGGACTGTAGCCCGCCAGGCCCCTCTGTCCATGGGGATTGTCCAACCCAACCCAATCCACTGGAGTGGGTTGCCATGCCCTCCTCCAGGGGATCTTCCTAACCCAGGGATCGAACCCAGGTCTCCCGCATTGCAGGTGGATTCTTTGCCATCTGAGCCACCAGGGAAGCCCAAGAATAGTGGAGTGGGTAGCCTATCCCTTCTCCAGGGCATCTTCCCAACCCAGGAATCCAACCAGGGTCTCCTGCACTGCAGGTGGATTCTTTACCAGCTGAGCCACCAGGGAAGCCCCGATATCTTGCAATAACCTACAATGGAAAATAATTTCAAAAATAATATATGTATATAAGGGAATCACCAAAAAAATTCTACTTTTTGAAAATAAGTAATTATCTTTTTGCTAAGTTTTCTAAATGTCCTTTGGACATCCAATAACAAGGAGCGATATACAACATTTTAAATATATTTGTGTAGGATATAAGATTGATATGATTTTTGCTATATCTATTTTTCTTCGTTGTTACATGTCTAATGGTTTATGATGTCTATCTTCTCTGTGAATTGTACTTTTATCATTAAAAATATTCATCTTTGTTTCATTAAAAATAATATAATGCAAATTTTGAAAGAGGGAGTAAATAATTTGGAACAGGGACTTTTCCGATGGTCCAGTGGTCCAGAAACTGCCTTGCAAAGCAGGGGATGCAGGTTTGATCCCTGGTCAGGGAACTAAGATCTGACAGGCCACGGAAAAACAAAGTCCCCACACCAAAACTAGAGCCTGTGTGTGGCAACGAAAGACCCCATGTGCTGCAACTAATAACCCACACAGACAAATTTTAATAAATTAATAATTTGGAACTTGTCAAGGAAAATAAAAATCTTAAGCATTTTCCATAAATATTAGTAGAAAGGGTTTAGCCAGTGAGACAAATAAGCTTGATTTGTTCCATCTGCCAGAAAGTTTCAATCCAACCTCTTTTGCAGACTAATGGGTTTATACTGCTGTACCTGACTCATAGCTGAAATTTTAGAACAGGAACTCTGGGGCCTCTGTGTTTGCCTGTTCAAATGTATCTATATGTGTCTTGTAGATGTAAGGTACTGCCAAAAATGAATTCGTAAAATTGACTTAAAGAAAATTAAGCGCTTATATAAATACTCAGAAAATAATCTGGCCAGAATGAACTTCAGTTTCACATCATCTGGAAAATATTTAGTACTAAACTGATGTCATCAATGTTACGTACCATGGTTTACGAGACCTTGTATCTATTGCTAATGTATCAGCAAGAAAAATAACTCAACATGGAAAAACTTTTAAGGAAAGCATGTGTTTTCAGTAAAAGAAGGTGTGAGGAATGAAAAAATACTGAAGAGTTATGTACAATCAGGATTTTCTAAGATTGGATTGAGTTTAGTTGGATTTCGGGAGGGCCCCTGAGGCATCCCGGAGAGAATGTTTAACTAGCATTATTTAGTATGTTGGGAGAAACGTAGAGGAACACCTGGATTCGTTTTCCAGTTAAGAGGGAACAAAGTCTTCCTGGAATGTCTTTTAACTTCCGACCAAGGACACAATCCTTGCCCCCTCCAGTGGGAGTGCAGAGTCTCAGCCCCGGGACCGCCAGGGGAGTGCTAGCGCGCCTCTGCTAACAGGCCGTGTGAGTGACCTCTGTCTGCTTTTGAGATCTCGTCACTTTGTTGGTCACTCAGTCCTGTCCGACTCTGCGACCCCACGGACGGCAGCCCACCAGGCTCCTCTGTCCATGGGATTCTCCCGGCAAGAATACTGGAGTGGGTTGCCATTTCCTTCTCAAGGGGATCTTCCCAACCCAGGGATTGAACCCAGGCTGCCTGAATTGCAAGCAGATTCTTTACTATCTGAGCCACCAGTGAAGCAAATAGTGTAATGGGAAAGAAAGGGGCAGGGCACACTTTTTGAAAGAATGACATAGCCCAAGGACACAACATAAACCAATTAGAATCAAAAGGGACCAAGACTAGACAAGACTAGACCTTGATCCTCAATCAGCTAGTGAAATGACACACCCAGAGGTGCCATGCCAGTCCCGGTGAAGTCAAGTCGCTCAGTCGTGTCTGACTCTGCGACCCCATTGGAGTGTAGCCCACCAGGCTCCTCTGTCCATGGGATTTTCCAGGCAAGAATACTGGAGTGGGTTGTCATTTCCTTCTCCAGGGGATCTTCCCAACCCAGGGATCGAACCCAGGTCTCCCACATTGCAGGCATATGCATTAACCTCTGAGCCACCAGGGAAGCCCAAACTATTTCACCTTTTCCTTCTGTTAAAAGACCAAGGAGTGGGTGGTTCCAGAAAAGAGAGTTCCAGAAAAACATCTACCTCTGCTTTACTGACTAAGCCAAAGCCTTTGACTGTGTGGATCACAACAAACTGTGGAAAATTCTTAAAGAGATGGGAATACCAGACCATCTTACCTGCCTCCTGAGAAATCTGTATGCAGGTCAAGAAGCAAGTTAGAGCCAGATGTGGAACAGACTGGTTCCAAATCACTTGATGGCAAATAGATCGGAAACAATGGAAACAGACTTTATTTTCTCTGGCTCCAAAATCACTGCGGATGGTGACTGCAGCCATGAAATGAAAAGCTATGACCCACCTAGATAGCATACTAAAAAGCAGAGACATTGCTTTGTCAACAAAAGTCCGTCTAGTCAAGCTTTGGTTTTTCCAGTACTCATGTATGGATGTGAGAGTTGGAGTATAAAGAAAGCTGAGTGCGAAAGAATTGATGGTTTTGAACTGTGGTGTTGAAGAAGACTCTTGAGAGAGTCCCCTGGATTGCAAGGAGATCAAACCAGTCCATCCTAAAGGAAATCAGTCCAGAATATTCACTGGAAAGACTGATGTTGAAGCTGAAACTCCAATACTTTGGCCACCTGATGCAAATAACTGACTCACTGGAAAAGACTCAGATGCTGGGAAAGACAGAAGGTTGGAGGAGAAGGGGACAACAGAGGATGAGATGGTTGGGTGGCAGCACCGACTCAATGGACACGAGTTTGAGCAAGCTCTGGGAGTTGGTGATGGACAGGAAGGCCTGGTGTGCTGCGTCCATGGGGTCGCAGAGTCAGACACGACTGAGCCACTGAACTGAACTGAACTGCACTGCACTGAGTGGGTGGTAGCCCAAATCCTGGTAATCTCCGCTCCTTCCCCCAAAGAGTTGGAATAACCCTCCCACTCATTAGCATTCGCAATTACCCAGCCTACACAAACTAACTGCACCACGCTCCGCAGCTGCACTCACCCTCCGCGATGGTCCGCACTGTCTGCGGAGTGCGTGTCTCTCTGAATCTGAATAAACCCACTTCTCACCTATCACTTTGTCTCACTGAATTCTTTGTGATGAGACATCAAGAACCTGAGCTTCATTAGGTCCTCAGACCAGGTAATGTGGGTTTTGGCTGAGTCTGAGTACCAGCCAAGTGGGTTTGAGTCCCAAACAGGGTTTTGGCTGGGTTTGAGTCCTAACCACATGGGTTCAAGTCCCAATCTGAGGTAAACAGTTTCAGCAGTGAGAAATCCTATTTGATCAAGTATTTTCTGACAAACTTTCCAAATACCAAATTTTAATCAAAACTTCTTTTGACTTTTAGCTAATTTTGCGATGCTTCAGAGGGACCCTGAGGCATCTCAGCAATATTTTACTATTATTATTTAGCATGTTAACTTACATGGAGAGCATTATCACATGAGTCATAATCCTACTTAAAAACATACTGTTTGGGAGTGGGAGGGAGGGGATATATGTATACATACAGCTAACTCACTCTGTTGTACAACGTTGTAAGGCAACTCTACCCCCAATAAAAAATTCTTAATTTAAAAATATAATGTATGGATGTTATTAATGCAGAAACTCTAACAATTACATACTTTCTAGAATTTGAACATGTCCTGCTATAATGCTAGAGCTCTAGTTGTTACCTTAAAATGCTGCATGTAGTATCAGTAATTAAGCTCATCAGTTACAGTGTAATCAGATGTGTAACTGTGCCTTTTAAGTCTTTTGTCGTTTACAGACAGTTGCTGCACCCTGATGCTATTACAAAAATGCTTCATCTTAGGAAGACTATGGAGGCAGGTATAACAATTCCACATCAAGATAATAGCTGTGCGAGGATTGCAGGCCACACCTACTCAAAACAAGGAGCTGTCCTGGCCCTGGGGGCCCTAGATCAGGCATCCAGAGATTTTCACTCCCCGACAGGCAGGGTGGATGCCCCTACTCAGCCCGGAAGCAGCTACAGGAGACGGACTGTTGTCCCTCTGCTTTCCAGAAGAATGTGGGAGTAAATCTCGGAGCGGTGAACTAGTCAGGAAGGGGGCCTGGCACAGCCTTCAGAAGAATGACACAGCCACGAACATGCCATAAGCTGACCGGGAACATCCAGGTCCGGGATGGTGGGCGAGTGGGCTTCCACTAGACCTCGAGCCTCCGCATAAGCTCACTGTGACGTGTCAGAAAGTGACGTGACACCCCCACCGGCACCATACCTCCAAGGCAGACAGTCAAGGTTAAAAAGTGGGCAGTGGCCCAGTTCCTGGAAATCCCTGCCCCTTCCCCCAAACACCTGGAGTGCTCCTACTCACTAGCGAATGCAATCACCCATCCTTATAAAAACTGACATCTTCATCCCTTAGGGTCACTCTCATCTTCTGAGATGGCCCACACCCTGTCTATGGAATGCAGTGGTTTTTTTCAGACACTAAGTTGAGACCGGTTATCTGCAACCTCATGGACTGCAGCACGTCAAGCTTCCCTGTCCTTCACCATCTCCGGGAGATGGCTCAAGCTCGTGTCCATTGCGTCGGTGATGCCATCCAACCATCTCAACCTGTTGGCCCCTTCTCTTCTTGCCTTCAGTCTTTCCCAGCACCTGGGTCTTTTCCAACGAGTCAGATCTCCCCATCAGGTAGCCAAATTATTGGAGTTTCAGCTTCAGCATCAGCCCTTCCAATGGATACACAAGGTTTATTTCCTTTAGGATTGACTGGTTTGATCTCCTTGCTGTCCAAGGGACTTTCAAGAGTCTTCTCCAGCACCACAATGTGAAAGCATCAATTCTTCAGCGCTCAGCCTTCTTTATGGAAGGCTCTCACAGCCGTGTATGGCTGCTGGAGGAGCCACAGCTCTCCCTATAGGGACCGCTGTCGGCAAAGTGACATCTCTGCTTTTCAACAGTATGTCCTGAATAAACCTGCTCCCTCACTAAACGGAAAAGAAGGGCCTCAGCCATCCTTCTCCGTGCATGTCATCCTATGCTGGCTGCGGGGTCAGCTTCTAGGTCTTTCCCCATTCATCCCACCCCACCCAAACTGGGCTGCTCCTCTGTCTGGTACAGGTGGTCTGTGTTAATACATGCCCTGCTTATTTTAGAAATGTACCATTTAGGAAATAAACGAACTATCAAGTTTCCAATGGAGTAAAAAGTCTACTTTTGTCAACACTTTGACCCATCAACTGCCCAACATTTCAAAGAGAATCACAATTTCAGAAGAGTATAGTAAAGGTGGTCCACACTCATCCACACGTGAAAGTGTTGACTGTTTGACAGGGGCCACTCGCACGTAACACCAACAGTCACAGCACCAGGGCAGTGTCTGTCTCAGAGTGGAAGCGCCTTGAGCAGGGGGGGCCAGGGTGCTGCCTCCTCCCGCTTCCTCGAGACTAGAGAGGATGCAGGTGCTGACGTCTTTCCTCTATTCTCCAGCATCAACGAAGGACGCTAACACAACTTTGCCTCTCTAGTCCCGTTCCAGTGTTTTGGTTCAATTCATTAATACTTCGAGACTAGGAAACTCAACCCAGCAAAACACACCCTACATCCTCAGCGAGGTCAAGACAAGAGGACGTCCGGCATGCTCTTTCAGGATAACACGACTCCCACCCTCTACTCACAGGCTAAGCCACAAGATAAGCCCATGCGGAGTCTCCAGAGCTCAGAGAAGGAGGGGAGAGGACCCAGGGACCCAGGGCATTGGGGCTGCAGAGAGAAGCCAGCCGGGCTAAAGGGGAGGACACCAAAGATAGGAGGCAGCGGGTGCCAGTGGGGCTGGATGCTGCAGGCCGACAGAGGGGCCAGCACACGGTCCTTAGGGAAAGGGGTGCGTCTGGGGCTGGTGGAGTGGGCCGCAGCTCTGGTGCTGGGACACGATCCCCAGGGGCCCCTCTACCAAGTCCTCCTGGTCCCACACGGAGGACTGACTGCATACGCTCCCGCTTCCCGGCTTCCTTCCATGCAGAGCACGCCTGCGTGGGAATGGATTCACACCTGCCCCTCCCGAGGGGGACAGGCAGCCAGTGCAGCCCTCGCTCCGCAAACAGCGGGAGGACCACACTGGATACCTCCTGTATGGCCCCCAGCATGGGGCTGCCTGGGGCAGCAGGGTCTGATTTGGTCTGGAAGCAGCACTGTGCCCCAAAGCCTCTCAAGTCACTCCCTAAGAAGTGTTGAACCCGAGTCCCCTCAACGGAACAGAGCGGCGCTGAGCCCACTGCTGCCCTGACATTCGCCCCACGACTCGGGGACGCAGTGAGTCCGCTGTGCCTGCCTTGGCGCAGGCTACTCAGCCCCTCCCTTCCACTGGGCTACCTGGGGTGTCCGGCTGTTCCTTCATCTCCACCTGAGCTCCTGCTCAGCCCTGAGCCTGGCGTCCCTTCACAAAGCACTGGCCATGCCAGGCTTCGCAGCTGTGCTTGTGTCCCTCTTCCTGTGAGGGAACCTTCTAGAGAACATGGCTGGATCCTCAGAGCTCAGCAAAGGGCCCTCTGAGAGCAGCTGTCCCACCTTGAACCCCCTAGTGTGAGTGTTGCTAAGTGAACATACAAATGTAGAGACGACGAGAGACTCTCCCCATCCTGTCCTGAAACACCAGAAAAGAACCAGGCCGGTATCGCCTGGAGTGGTGACACTCAGGGAAGGGGTACAGTTTTGATTTTCAAACACTGGAGCCTGGAGCATTAGGCTGCGGAGGAGAGGAGAGCGCCAGGGCAGTGTAGGAAGCTGCGACACGTCAGGAAGACGCAGCAGCCGCCGGAACTCCCCACAGACCCGGGCACCGGAGGCCCCCAGAGCAGAAGTTGCTGATGAGCAGCTGCAGGCTTCCTTTCTAAGAGGGCGGGCGGAGAGGGGGCAGGAAGGAGGCACAGCACAGGCTGGGGAGGGATGCTCCGCCGGCTCTGTGTATCACCGCAGTCAGAACTTCAGGGATGAATACCAGGGAGCTGGGGCGGGCATGAGAACCTCAGAGCATATAACCACTCAGCCCTGTCACGTGGCCAGCCACAAAAAAGCCACAGCAAAAAATCCACAAGGCAACCAAACCCATGCTGACGGCAGCAGACCCGTCGATCCGGCCCCAGTGGCCCCTGCTGTCACCCTGAGACTGGGTCGTCTTGGCCAGTGTGGTCTGGTCTAACCTCCACCCCAGGGTGACCCTGCTCTGCGGGAGGCTCTGGCTTGTGACTAAGCAGTCAGAGGTAACTGGTGGTGGCCAGTGTTAATCAGAGTTAATGGTGGGGGCCACCTCTAAACAGAGGTAATGGTGGGGGCCACTGTTAATGCCTAAGCAAATCCTGACTAACCTCCTGACTGAACACACCTCACACGCTGGCGAGCCTCAGGTCACTACTCTTTCAAGGGACTGAAACCCAAATGCCATGCTGACCGAGCGACGCTACACGGCCAGGCCCAGAGTAAGGCGCTCACCCAAGCATTTCAGTTTGAAGGTTTGCATCTCATGGCCGATTTCTCACCAGGTGGCCTCCTCCTTGGCGTCTGCAGGAACCTGCATGTCTGGGCTGAATGACACGACACAGGCATCAGTACAGGCAGGCGGGTGGAGAGCAAAGAGCACCGGCCCAAGCGGGACCGCGGGCTCCATTCTCACCTCACCGCCGGGCCTCGTCTGCAACACAGGAAGGGCCCAGAGAGTTGCTGGAGATCAAGCAGGATGGGCCTTGTCCGGACCAAACACCGCTTCCTGCAGCTGTGGCCTGTGTCAGCCTGTCTTAGCCTGGGCCGACGGGGGAGAGGCGGCTCAGGGGGAGACTCAGAACAGCCGCCTCCTGTGTTCCAGACCCTCAGGCCCGTGCTCCGTCACTGTTGCCAATGAATACCTCTTTTGTACTATGTACCAGGCACCACGCTAGGCCCTTGGGTTACAGGAAGGAAACCCCATGGGGCTTACAGTCTAGTAACAGCAAACAGACAAGAGAAGCCTGTGATTGCTGTTAGCTGTCGGGGTGGCAAGGCACACTGGCCACCGAGGGCTGCGCGGGGCAGGCAGGCCTGGGAGTGGCCGGCATCGGCGGCGGAGGAGACTCGAGTCCAGTGGTGAGGCGTCCTCAGCTTCCTGCCTGGCACTCACACCTGGCCCACCGCTTCTCCCTGTCCTCTGGGCACACTGGCAAAGGGCCTATCAACTTTTCTCACAGCGGGCTCTGAGCCCAGAGCCTTATAGACACGGGGGGATTGTCTTCACGAAGTCTCTGCAGGCAGGGAAAGGTCCCCTCCTAAGCACCAGAGAGCGCTGTTCAGGGACTTCTGCGTTCTGGGCAAGCCGGGAGGGGAGAGACGAGGACTAGCCCGTGTTCCCGCCTAACAGGGCCTGAGCCTGGGGAGCTGCTGACCTCCAGACAGCTGCCAGAAGCCCTGCTTTGCACGTGCCGTCTGGGGGCCCCAGCCAGCATCCCAGCATGAGACACCTCAAACATGCCGACCTTCTGGGGGAGGAATGCTGAGGTTAAGAAGCTGGGATCTGGAAACAGGCCACCCAGACGCAGGGCATACAACGCGAGGGCATGCTGCCCGACCCACGTCTGAACAGGGCTCTGAGGACCCCAGTCCCTGCCTGCTCCGCCTGGGACCCCCTGGTGGCACCAACCCCGCCACGGCAAGGAGCAGGCAGAGGCCCACGGTGGCCAGTGGCCCACTTCCTGGCAGAGGACATTCACTTCTGAGCTCACACAGGCTTCCTCGAAATGCCCCGTCTACTATCCATCCTGGGCCCTAAGGCCATCCCTGCACTCAGCGTCCCGAGAGTTGGGCCCAAACTGAAGAAAAGTCTCAGGCTCTCCCAGCAAAACCCATTTTCCACATGCCCCCCTTGCCCGCTGAGCTCCCTCCCCTGGGGACACAAGTGAGGCCCAGGTTTCCTGTCACCTCTGGCTGGCCTCTGCTCTCTCAAGAGGCAAACCAAGACCAATTCACAGAGCTGCTGGCCTCTGGCCTCCTCGTGGACTGGCGGGGACAGCTGGGGGATAGACCCACCTAGACTCACCTGTGCACCATCAGAACGCCTGCAAGGCATGCCTTGCTCTTCACATTGCTCCCTTCAAAGCTACCACTTTTCTCCCCACTTAAAGGGCTGCTGAGCTGTCTAAAGGATTTCACAGCCAATTAGTAATAAAACCCATTCCAACAACAAAACCCAAAAGAGCAAAGTTCTGGGCCCTGCACTCCAAGCTCTTCCTATGCCTGCTGCCCCTCTTGCCTGAGCCGGACCAGGAGGCAGGGCCTCACATACATGCCCCCCCCCCCCCCCGGCGTCCCCGATGCTGCTCACAGAGCCACACGAGCTCCGTGGATCCCATGGTCAACAAGTATCACTCACTGAGCAAGAACTGCTGGGAGAGGGTGTTCCAGGGACGGTTTCCATGGCAATGGTAACTTGTTCATACTGCACAGAGGGAAATTTTTCTTTTAAACATCATCATCTCTAGGTTTCTGGAGCAATATGCTGTGACAGCGCTCACAGCTGTTCTTCTGAAAGTTTCAGTCATGTTTCCTAACAGTTTTCTGCACGGGTCTTCACTTTTGGAAATGAAAAGGACAGTTTGAGGACAAGGCCTGCCATTAAAGAATGTTGTCTTGGTTCCCCCAATGTGCCTGATCTAGATGAGTGGGAAGTCAACCTAACTAGGAGGTAAGCCTTATTTTGAGGAATAAGACGGAGAAGGCAATGGCAACCCACTCCAGTACTCTTGCCTGGAAAATCCTATGGATGGAGAAGCCTGGTGGGCTGCAGTCTGCGGGGTGGCTAAGAGTCAGACTCGACTGAGCGACTTCACTTTCACTTTTGACTTTCATGCATTGGAGAAGGAAATGGCAACCCACTCCAGTGTTCTTGCCTGGAGAATCCCAGGGACGGGGGAGCCTGGTGGGCTGCCGTCGATGGGGTCGCTAAGAGTCAGACACGACTGAAGTGACTTAATAGCAGCAGCAGCAGGAATAAGAAAACATTTTGGGTGTCGGGTAAATAAAAACAGTAGCATGGCCCCGTCAGCTATCTTACCTTACTTCTGGGGATACAAAAAAATATGGCTTTGTCTCAAATGACTGAAGTACTCTAGAATATTCTCTTTCAAAACTCACTGTATGAAGAAAAAAAATGCTCTATCTTGAGGGTACAGTATCTCAGGGAAGGACATGGGTCCTTCAGCAATGGATGATATTTCACATTTTAACCTCAGTAAAGGTAACACTATCTATGCTGCCACTAAAATCAAACCTGTATTGTTCAGTTCAGTTCAGCTCAGTCGCTCGGTTGGAGCCCTTTAAATACGACCAGTTCCGACGACTTCTGCAGGTGAACACTGGTGCTAAAGACACCAGTTCTCGTTGGATCAGTAACATACTAAAATACAGAGGTAGCTTATGACAGATGAGCAATCAGAGAAATTAAACTCCTTTAGGAGAACTTTGCATTCCGTTTGTCCTTGAGAGCATGAAGTTCCAGGAAGGTGAAAAGGACCTGCTCTGTTGTTAGGTCACAGGGCATCCACCCCACCACCCTTCCCTGATGCCTGACTCAGGCCCACTGGTCTGGCCTCCCCCAACCACAGGGCACTCCCGCCAGGCCCCCTTCTTATCCTGGCCTCCCCCAGCACCCAGCTCAGGGCTCGGCGCTGGTCCTCTCCTCTGCTCCTCTCACTTGCGGAGGGCTCCTGGGGTCTTCCCCCCAGGCACAACCTATACCTGAAGGTCCCTCAAACTGTCTGCACCTGCTCTCTCACCCCTAAACTTTCCCATAACTTGCCCCATTCCATGGACAGCAACCCTGTACTTTCTGCTGCTCTGGCCAAAAAAAAAAAAAAAAAAAAAGGGACAACCATTCTGGCTCTTTCTCACCCACTTCCAATCCAAGAGCAAATGGACTCTTATTTCAAAACATACCCAGGATCCAACCACTGTCTCACCAGGACAGCATCACCTCTTACCTCATTACTGCCGACAGCCTGCAAATGGCTTTTCTGGCCTTTTTTGCAACACAGCTGCCAGCACAAGCATTTGAAAGCCTGAGGCCACTCTTCTTCCATTTGAAACCCCACTCCCCATCTCCCATCTCAGAGTAGACACACTGGCGTGGCCTCCGTGGCCCAGGTGGGCATTCTGACCTCCCACCACTCTGCTCCAGCACACAGGGTGCACTCTGGCCTCAGCCAGACACAGACTCGGGTGCCTCCCTTGCAGCCACGTCTCGGCTAAAGCACATCATCCTCACGCATCACCCATTTAACATGGCACCACTCAAACCGCGGGACCTCTGGATGCCTCACGCTGCACTGTTTTCTTTCATGTCATTGACCCCTTTGTTCTGTACTAGACACTTAATTACTGTTTACTGACTGCTGCCCTATTAGGACATAAACTTCAAGAGGTCAGGGATGCATCCCAAACACCTACACCACCTCCCTGCCTGTGTGGACGGTAAGCACTGATGACCCTGTGTCCAGACTGTCATATCTGGACCACCACAAACAAGCCCAGAACCCACAGCATTCCCATGAGACTGAGACGCCAAGCTGACCGACGACCTCAGTATCCTCTCTGCGTAATCATGCAGCAGCTGGGAAAAGGCTGTGGGTCTAATTCATGTCCTGAATCACAATGAACAAGAGAGGAAAATTACATACTTCTTGGAGAACACCCAGAACAGCCAAGGCCTGGCGTTTCTCCACGCAGGGGCGCGCGTGACTCCCAAGGGTGAGGCGGACGGCCACGCCCACTCCCATCCAGCTCTGGTTGCCACGTGGGCCGTCTTCTCCCTTCAGCGCCTTTGGGGAAAGAAGATGCTAGAAATGACAGAATGTTAGGGTCCACAATAAGGAAAAAGTGGCCTAGCCTTCACACGCTCCATCTGCTCTTGTTCAAGGTGGCGGTGAAGGCAAAACCATGCACCTTTAGTCACTGCCTTAATCTGAGTCTTAAATACAGCATCAGGAGACAAAGCAAGATTTTACTGAGAAAAAGTGAATTTTTAATTATCTTGTGAATCTACTTAGAAAAACACACAAGCAATGTTCACAACTATAAATTTAAACCTCTTGCACTAAAAAAAAAAAAAAAAACAAAAAAAAACACAAAACATCAAACACAAAACCACAGGCATGAACTGTAAACCTGCATTAATTATCAACTAGTCTTACAGTTAATTCTTAGTAGTAATTCAGTATTTTCCTCCTTGGCAACTGTAATGTTTTAGCACCAGATAATCTCCCACAGAGGCTCTCACGGAAACTCCGGCTGCCAGTGCGCGGAGACGCTCCTGCAGCACGACACACGCGCGCAGCGTCTGCTCTCACACCCGCACAGACAGCAGGCCCGTGGGGACGGGTGTCACACACTGACTTCAGCAACGGAAAGGAGACAGAGGGCACGCGTGTCACACGTCTTTAATGTAGTGCATTCGTAGAAAAAAGGCCAGCTTTCGCTCCCAGGCGTGCGCTCGTCCTTATACTTTAATATCATGATTTAGAAGATGCAGACGTTATTGCCTAAATATTATTCTATACATTTCCATCAGTGTTCAGGAAAACACTTTAAATTGCTACTTAATTTACACCATAATTACTGGGTTACAGCTTTAGCTCATTGGCAATTTTGGAAGCGATATTTTTGAAAGCTATGGACGTCCCTGATATCCGCTTAAACCGGACCCCGTTCAGAGACAGTCTTGGCAGCTTGCACACCTCCATCTCCCACTGCACGAGGTTCTCCGCGTGCCCATCGCCGTGGACACAGAAGAGTAAGAAGCGCTCTCTCTGCTCATAGTCGCAGTTATTGGCGTCCAGCACTTTGCGGATTTCCCGCATCATGTCACTGGGATCCATGGAACTAGTGGTTTTCATGCTCCAGGTGAAGCGCAGGGAACGAGGTTTTGCGTCTTTATTTTCCTCCTTCTGCTCAGCAGACACGTTGCGACTGAAACGCACAGTGGCAGGTTTATTCTTAATGGCACAGGAAACCCCACCTTCTGTACCCTAGCTAGCTCAATGCAGCATAATAAACGATTCCTGGGTCGTTCCTGCAGAGGCTCACCGTTGGTAATCAGTTCCTTCTCTAAGAAGCTTTGATCTAAACTTCTCCCACCCCATCATAAGCCGAGACACAAAAAATCCACCTGGCTGAAAAATCTTCACCAGTCATCTAGTGAACATTAAGAAAATAATTTGTTAAACGGAATCTTTGGGAGTCAGGCAAGGTAGAGAGTGATCTGAGCACCTCTCCAAGAGCCCAGCCCTTGTCATCTGGGCTGGCTGCAGGCGGCAAAGCCCATCACAGCCCTTCCCAGGCCCAGCTCAGGGAGGTGGCGTTAGCAGGCCAGCCTCCAGTTCTGCCCCGCCTGGCTGCTTTTCCTACCAGTTTTTAAAAATTCAACTCATCATAACCTCCACTGTCACTGTTATTCAGGACAATCAGTGACAACAGAGTTTAAAATCACTTTCCCTGTAAATGGCCCCAGTTGCTAAACAGAGCTGGGTGGCAGGTGGGCCATTCTCTCAGACCCCTACAAAAACCTCAGCACTTTTCCTTCTCTTCCGTTCATTTAAACTTCTAATACATCACAGTTAAAAGCAATTCTTTCTACTGAAACAGGAAAGTGACATGTTGGGACTAATCTGCTGCTGAGCACTAAAATGACTGGTCCAAATGCACACCATACAGACTCACACAGTGCAGGCTGTGACCCCAGGCACAGCTCTCTGAGGCTTCCCAACAGGCGCCTACCAGGTCTGCTCTGTGGCATTTGATCACTACTGCCAGGAACCGCTACTTACGTTCTCCTGGGTGTTTCCGGAGGTCTCAATGAGGACGGTGAATACCTATCACTCTCGATCATTAAAACCTCCCAGTGTATGTATGTAACACACTCAATCCTTTGGGAAATTCATCAGCACTAAGGGTGGGCCATGGGTGTTACTATGTACGTAGCTCTCCCTGTCATCCACCTGCTAGGAGAATACGCAGTTTGGTTCACATCTACCAAAACTGTTTGAAAGCTTCCTAAGTATAAAGTGCTGTTAAATATGACATAGGTTATTCAAAAAAAGCAAAAGCACTCAGAGCTGGGGTCAGAGGAGGAGAGACTAAACTTCAGGGACACAGCCGCAGCAGAGGTGAGGCGCGGGCAGTCTGCTAGAGTCGCAGAGAGGCAGAGCCCGCCTCGCGGGAGGACTGAGAGAAGGGACAGGAAGGGCAGGGGTGTGGAGCAGTGTCTGAGGAGTGCTATGAAGAGCCTGGGGGCTTTCAACAACATGATGGAGGTGGTTTAAGCCTGCCTGCTGAGCAGAGGCAATCTAAGGCAGGCAAGGAGGTACGGAAGCACAGAATGCGTCCTGAGCCCCTGATCCTCAGCACACCAGGAGGAAGGTTCTGTCCTGCCCCCCGCCCAGGGCTGGAAACAAACTCAGGACAGCTAGACCTGCTCCAGGGCAGGCTGGGGGTGCTGCCTGCCTCTCGCCCCAGACACTTGCTCAGCTGAGGAGGTTGTGTGTGGGGGAAACTGAAGCTGCTGAGGCCACACAGGGCCTCGTGTGGACAGGCTCGAGCAGGCGATGGGGCCACTGCAGGCTTTCATTCAGGGAAGTCATATGACCAGAGTTGTGCCTCAGGAAGAGAGCAATGCGCTAACAAGGACCTCAAACAGCACGGTAGTGACCGGTATAAAGAAGGGCCCAAGTGGAAGAAATCTAGAGTCCTGAGCCCATCTGGTCACTCTCTCTGTAGCCAAATCCACGCACTGACAGCTAAACAAAACTTAAAAGCAAAAACCACTCAACCACATAATCATTCTTTTTTCATTTTTTTTGGCTGCACTGTATGGCTTGTGGGATCTTAGTTCCCCAAGCAGGGACTGAATTCAGGCTGTTGGCAGTGAAAGTTCAGAGTTCTAACCACTGGACCTCTTGGGAATCCCCCACATAATTATTATTTATATATGTATGAAAAAAAGACACTTAATTTGAAATGTGAAAATTCTCCTAGGGAACTCCCTGGAGGTCCAGTGGTTAGGACCCAGTGTTTTTACTGCTGGGGCCAGGGTTGGAGTTCAATCCCTGTTCTGGGAACTAAGATCCCACAAGCCACGTTGCAAGGCCAAAAAAAGAGAAAAGAACATTCTCCTGAATATTCTGCTTTCCTTCCTCGAGACCAGAACTAGGCCAGTATTCACATGTCGACAGTGCTGCCAGACTCCCGGGCCTCAGGGGCGCAGGCAGGAGGAACGGCACCTTAACGCCTAACCGGTGGCATGAACGCGACGGGGCTGGGCGATGTGCAGGCGGCTGCGCCGCCGCAGCGCCCTCGCATGGCCGCCGGGCGTCAGCACACACGCTTCCTGACCGCAGACTGCTGCCCGCCCCAAGCAACCCCACGTGGAACAAGGATATGACGCAGAACAATCGAGACATGTTGCCTCTGCCACAGAAATGAAGTAAATACCTATAAAATATTTTAAGTAAAAATCATTTCCCTCACCTGGAGCCCTCATATCTCCCGTTCCTCTCATATTCAGTTGGAAGCCTCAATGAACAGAAGGCAGAAGCACAGAGAAGTGGGAAAGAGAAAAGAAGTCTTACACACCAGCACACGACCAACCCAAGTATAAACAGACATTATAAAACGAACCCAAAGCACTTTCTGGTCACCTGTTGAGCTCATTACGACTCTTACTCTCGCAGGTGTGACTCAGCCAAAACCCATCTGTGTGCCCAGGAAGGCTGTGCAGGAGGCAGGCTGCACACCCGGCTCACATACACAGCAGGCGTTCCTGCCCAGCTCTGGAAACTGTGCACACGCATGGCTTTCGATGGAGTTATTCTGACTTTTTAATCACTCCCCAAAGTATGTGCTTAGTCACTCAGTTGTGTCCGACTCTTTGTGACCCTATGAACAGCAGCCCACCAGGCTCCTCTGTCCAAGGGATTTTCCAGGCAAGAATACTGGAGTGGGTTGCCATTTCCATCTCCAGCCCTGAAGTACAGTGGGTTTCCAATTAAATCATCACAGAGTGGAAAGAAGGAAGAAAGCACTCTTCCTGTGGTTTCTGACAAAGAGCTCCCGTGAATAAGGCCTCTCTGTGACCCACTTGCGGCATCTCAGGTGAACCCATGGCCTGGCCTCTGGGCGCTGGGAGGCGAGGGCAGGACAAGGCTGCAGTGGCTACCTTCCCCTGGAGGGCGTGTGTCCTGAGTGTGAGCAATGCCCCGGCCTCTGGACTGTCACATCACAAAATATCCACCTGGTAAGAGTGACATTTACTACAGTAAGACATACTTTCTTCAGAGGTTGGTGCAAAGTGCCTCTTAGATACAATACTATTTACTCTTCAACTCAGCCCTTCCCTTATGCAATCCTCCATGAAATTAAAAAAAAAAACAAAACAAAACACAATTACCACTTACCTTTTGCATGCCTGGAGCTAACCATTAATTGCATATTGTTACTGAACATCTCATTCTTCAAACAGAAGCATGCCAAGTGTTATTAGTATGAAGAAAGAATTATTTGGATGCTAACAATTCTACCAAAGGAAGAAAATGCACAGAGCATGCGTAGGCCTCTTGTTACATGGGTGCAACAGTCCCTTTTAAGATGCCTGACAGAGTTAATCTCTTTCTCTCCAATTTCCTTTCAAAGAAATAAGTATTTAGTTCTCAGCAGAAAGTTTAGTTTTCAAAGAAAAAAACAGGGCTACAAAGCCAAACCTGATGTTAATTGCAGGAGCCATTTCGGGGTGAGATTGAAAAAAAAAATGTGTATATATAAATCCTACCTTTTGATAAACCTGAATGACATGTTTCTAAAAGAAATTAAGCCAAAAAAAAAAAAATTAACAAAAATGACTTGCACAAGTTAAATAGTTAATTACAGATAGAATAAAACCAGCAAGTAAAACAGGGCTCCTCTCCTGCCCAAAGAACAATGAAAACAATAACATCTGATGAAAAAGTAAAATTATCACAAATAACTGAGTGTCTTTTAAATAGAAATATAAAAAAATCTGTACTAATAAGAAAAAATTTAGCAGTAAATATTGACAGTATCTACAATTAAATTTTTTAAGGTTCTTCAGATTGGTACACCTCAAGATAATAAAATTCAACATCTTGTATTAAAGAAAAGCTATTTTCAATATACTAGAAATAAAATAACATTTCTCAATTTTCTTCAAAATATCTTTGAACAAAAAATATCACCTTATTCAGAAACATTAAGAATTTCATTATAAAATGTTTATCCATGAAGAGAATCAACACTTATTACAGTGGCTCAATATAAATCACTTTTTAAGGAGAGGGGGAAAAAAAAAGTCATTGGAAAGTTATTTTTTTCCCTTCCAGTTTTGATATAATTGACATACAACACTGTAATAAGTTCCTGGGAGTTTAAAGTAGACTTTTTAAAGCTTTTATACCAAAATGACAGAAAATTAAATGATAACATTGGGGGTTTCATTTTTAAGTAATACACTGAAAGAGCTCTATTTAAAAGAACTGACTGCTTGTTAAAAAATTTAAGGAAATGTTTAGGTTGTACTGAACTGAATTTGACAAAAGAAACTTCCAGCTATGGCTCAGGCCGGTATGGTCACACGATAAGCATTCCTGGGTGAATGCGTCCTGGGCTTGTTAAACTACTGATATTTCTAAATCTCAGCTCTGTGACAGCACAGGAAGTACCCGTAAGTCTTTTGTTGAGTGACTGAATTAACAGTCTTCTTTTTGTTGTTTTATTTTTCTCTAATTTGGGATGACTTTGACACTACTTCAGATGCCTACCAATTTGAAAAGTATATAACTACTGGAGATAACCGCCACCTACTCCATACTCAGATCAACAGTAGTACACTTTGGATTACACACAGTAGGAAAGACACCTGTGAAAACTGATTAAAAGGTCTTTAAGACCTATTTTCATTTCCAATTTTTCTCCCTGAGAAAAGTCAAGGGGACTGCTCAGCAGTCATAGGACTGATTTTAACCTGTCCTCTCACAAACCCCTTGAGGGATGAAGAGGCGCCAGCCCCGGGAGCACTGGGCCCTGGGCGTGCACTGGGCTCTCCCGCCTGCGGGGAATGGGCTCTCTGCAGCACTCAGACTACCCACCGCGCAGCCGGGGGCAGAGGGCGAGCTCGGCACCAGGCCCTGTTTTGCCACGTCCCGGCAGGTCTCCCCTGCGGCATTCGAGTGCCAACACCTGAGCCTTTCAGGCATTAGCACTTTGATCAGCACAATTATTAGGGGAGGATAAGATGCTGCTGGAGCAGCAAGGACTCTGACTGCTCTTAAGAATGAACTGGCTCAACAGAAGGACAACAGGTCTCAACAGGAGGAGAGCACCACAGGAGGCTGCAAGTCTGAGTGCAAACCAATGAACAGAAGCCTTTCTGAAAACACTCGAGCGTGGAAATCAGTTAGACGCCCCCCTCTAGAATACTGAGCCCCAGCCCTCAATTTCAATTCAAATACATAAAACAAACAATTAGAAAACGAGGGAAAAGGACACACGTCCACAACAGCCCTTCACCGTTCCCTCCCAGGGACACTATGTAGTGGGGATCAAGGGCCTCTCCTGGAACCACGGACCTGACTCAGCATTCTTCTACCGTAGGATCCTGAACACGTGCCTTATTCCCTCTGAATCTTACCTCCAGTTTCTTCTATAAAACTGGGATAATGTGTACTCCACAGGGTAGACTGTGGAGATTAAATATGTGTGTGAGAGAGAATGTATGTGTGTATACACACATACACGGGTATATAAAACAAATATCTCCATATCGATAAATGTACAGACATCTATTTGTTAGCACATAATAAACATTTGTTGTATTGTGGCCGATATTACCTTTATCAACGACAGAATTCAGAAGACAAAAGAAAAAGAACACAAAGGAGACAAGTAAAGGCAAGGATTTTATGATGTGCAAGGCTTTATTTAAAGAGCCCAACTGAGACCAAAGCCTAAGGACACAAAGCTGATAATCCTGTGACTGGAGCTTAGACAGACCTGACTGCCACACCCTACTCTGCGCTCGGGGACCAGAAGGTAAAATACCAGTTGATGCTAAGCAGCCTCCGAGGAAGGAGCTAAGGCACAGGGAGGCTTGGGAGAGCCCCTGGAATGACCCTGAAAGGAAGCAATGCATTATTCTGGGGTCATCAGACTCTCCTTGGTTTGAATTCACTGTCTCTCCTGCTGCTCAAAAAGTGGGTGCCCTGAATCTGGCAAGGCCCCTTGGACCACTCTGTTCTTTAGCCCATCCTGGAATGGGAGGTCTCAGCAAAAGGCCTAAGAAGAGAGTAAGAGGATAGACCAGAAACATTTTACTCCTCTGACCTCTAGTCAATCGCCAGTGGGTATCTGAAGTCCTCCTCAATCTGGTATTCAACATCCTGACAATGAACACATAATCTGGGGACAGACAGCTTAATGTGACTTGTCTGATTTATTTTTTATTTTTGATGTGGACCATTTTCAAAGTCTTTACTGAATTTGTTACTATGTTTTTAATCTCACAATTTGTGTTTTTGGCCCTGAGGCATGTGGGGGCTTACATCTCCAACCAGGGATTGAACCCTCACCCCCTGCATTGGAAGGTGAAGTCTTAATTACTGGACTGCCAGGGAAGTCCCATTTTGTCTAAGTTTTAAATGGTTGATTTAAAATAACATTACTGGAGGCATTAAGGAGACTGCCAAGTGATATCCAGCTTACACTGAAGTAACAAAGACAGAACGGAACCGATCAGCAGGATGATGCACCAGAGGGAGTGCAGAGAAATGAGGAGGGCATCTATCATTCCAGACTCTGGGCAGGTCCCACCACTCTCCTGTGAGGGTCTCTAACAGGCAAATCTGCCGGACACCTGGAGGAGAGACTACTGCAAAGAGAGGCTCCAGTACAAAGAATTTCCTCCAGGCACCCGGAACTGCAGCACCTGGAGGCTCCCTGCGAGTGGTCCGGCTAAAGGTGCCCTTGCTTACTTGCGTGCAGTGCTGCCTTCTCTGCCCTCTCGTAGCGGCCAGTGTTTCCAGGCTTAGCAACCTCTAGACTAGCTTCTGCAAGGAAAGCGCCTTAGAGATCTCCCAAGGCCCCGGCTGACAGTCAACCGGACAAACAAAAGATTTCATACATGACCAGATACTAGCTTCTTCCTGGGAATAAAGCAGGGGTTTTATCTCCAAAACTACACAATAGAAGAAGGCTGCTTTGTTCTCATTATGCCTTAGGCCAACAGAGAGAACGATTTCAAGATCTAAGCTCCCAGAAACTTGGTGCTCCTCCATGACACTGGAATGGAATGAGAGAAGAGGCATTGTGTCTCTCCTCTGCGTCTACGGGGGATCAGACCACACAGTCTTCCTCAGTGGCAGCTTGCAGGGCACCAGCTGCTGGACGACAACTGATCTGGGGTTTTGCTAAATTGCAGTGCACACGCCATGTGGAGTAGTGTATGATTAACAGAAATGGTAATTAAGGAACAATTTCCCAAGCGCTAGAGAACTTTCAGTGTTGTGAAAGGACTCAGGGCTCTATAATTTCTCTTCTAAAAGGTTTTAGAAGTACAGCGTTAGATATACAAACCAGAAAAATGTGAGCTAAAGACAGAATGAAAAGCATCTGGGCAGTGGCTTCACATAATGGAGGGGAAAACACTTCTCCTTTTGCCCTTGTGTTTGGTCCAACCAACCAGCACCACCTGGCACTTACCTCCTTGTGAGTTTGGAAGTTAATTTACTAAAAAGATTAGTGGAGCCCCGGCTTCGAGTCTGTGACAACGGTGTGGCTTCGTGGGACAGGCTGGGCGAGGCAGGTGGGCCATTGTACGTGGCAGTGCGCCGCTCCCGGGGCTGACCATGGAAAGTGCTACGGCTGGCGGTACCTCTCGGGAACCGGGCTCGATCTGGGGTGGTGGTGCTGCTAATACTGTGTGTTGAAGCAACCGGAGCTCTCTGGCCAGGAACAGTGCTAGGAGATCAGCAAATGACAGATTCTTACATCTTCGTTCACAAAATCCTGGCTTCGTAGCAAACAGGGCACACAAACATTTATAGTCATGATATACCTTTGATATAGAGTAGAGATAACCAGTATATAAACCCAAATCCAAGGGGTATTTTATAGGGCTTAAGAGCAAAAGGTAAGTTAAACGGCAAAGGGCACCAAAGGAATAGTACACAGTGAAACACCACCTTATGGAGCTGAAGGGAACGACACATACATATTTTCAAGGACAAGATTAATGCAGGGAAATTCTAGAACAACGGACAGCTAACTCAAGCTTCTTTTCCTTTGCTTCCCTCTCAAATTGCTTACATGCAGAGAACCCTGCCAATACAAAAGAAACAAAGGCTATGCAGGTGAAACTGAAGAATAGGCAACTAAAAAGTTTTGGGAGCACAAAAATGGCATAAGTATTGTAAAATTCCACATGCTGAAAGCAACTTGGAGAGAAAGGGGAATTTCTTACATCCTTTATAGTATGAAGAGGCACGAAGATACAAAGATGACCAGGGACACCATGAGACAGGATGTGCTTAACTAAAACCACACACAGGAAGGACACTTTGTGGACAACTGGAACAAAACCTTGGACTATAATATCCACAGCACAAAATTAAGAAGCAGTGGGTACACATTAGTTTCACAAGGAATGTGCATTTTTCTTACATAGCCTTGAAGTTATCTCCTTCACTGTCTATTGGAGGTAACATCATCTTGGGGTGCCCAGAGGCTGACATGGACATCGACTTCTGATGTCTCAGCCGACAGGTGGAAGATGTCTTACAAACAGAGGCAGGGCTAGCTGCGTAAGCGAACATTTCTGTCAGGCTGGGAGGGGGTTTGGGTTCAGGCAGAGGCAGAAACAACAGTATGATGGACCAGTGACAAAAAGAGCAACCTGTTGTTCAAAGCACATTACCTTCCTCCCCAAACCATCTCATTTCTGGCAAAGAACAAAAATCTCTTAAACTCATTTTGGGGATTCTGGAGCAATTGCTAATCTGTATCTGCTTTTTAAAAACCAGTAATTTTTAAAAGTTTATTAGCTTTAAAGAAAAGAAAGTAACACTGTACATGTTTGAATATTTATGTGAGAGTGATGATGATCTCCGAGCTACGTGTAAAAATAAAGCTTAAAAGATGTCTGCATCCAAAGCCAAGTGCATCTGTAACACGCACACTGTGCTCTCAACCTGTTCTCAAAGCACACTGTCATACATTAAATGGACTAGAAAAATTACGGCTATAGCAGGAACTAGTTGTACTTAGCAAAGTATCCTGTTATCAAACCATTCCTACTCAAAGCACACTGACTTCTTTATAAAAAACACTCACAATTCCTAAGAGGTCAACAAAGCCCCATTTTTTCAAGGTGGGAAAACTAGTAAGAGTGGATTAACTGTTTACAGACAGAGAAGGAGCGACACAGTGGGCACACACCTGCAGCCCCAGCCGGCACAGCTAGCTACAGGCCACAGCGGCCCAGGGCTTTTCTCATTCTTAATGCCTGCTCAGCCACCATGGCCGTGGAATTTCAAAGGGAGCAGTTAAGGATGATCAGGGATTTGGAATTCTGACCATACTCTTTCAGTGCCTCTCTGCAGAAATCCTCTCAAAGCCTGAAACCTAGAAACCATCAGGTTTTTCCTCTCACGCCTGACATACAGAGCAGCTGGATCATCCGGTCGGTGTCAACCCCTCACAGCACTTCACTGGGCCTGCACCTCCCCACCTGAGGGGCCCTGTGCAGAGCCTCGTCTCTCCCAGGCCCAGACCTCAGCCACCTGTCTTCACTGCTCTCCAACCTCACACTTTCCAGTCTGTCCACCGTACCAGCTGTGAACTTCCTAAAACACACACCTGACCTCATCCTTGTTGCTTATCTGCTTTTAACCTTGCAAAGCACACGGCGTCTTCAGGATAAAGTTCAGACTCCTCACCCTGGCACCCGAGCCGCATCCTCAGGCGCCCATCTGGCTGCGCCCCTGCCACCTCTCCAGGCTTGACCTTCCACTGTTACTTCCCAGAATTTAACTTTCTGGCCCATCTGATGACCTGCCATCTCTTGGTCATGCATCAGGTCAAAGAACTTTTGCAGGAGCTAGTCTTCTTTGGAGAGCTGACACCTTTCTCTTTTCATCAAAATTCCACCTCCGAGGTTATCCCCTCCACGAGGGCTTCACCAGTGCCCTCTCTCACCAGGAGTTACTCCTTTCCCTCTATGTATTCAGTGACGGCACCTGCTATGCACACCCCACGGTACCGCAGTGACTCCAGTCTGCTTGTGTGCTCTGGAAACACAGCCTGCAGCCTCAATGTGACCCCACATTGTATGTGCAAGACTATGTGGACAGGTACTTTGCAGTCAGCAGTATGCCTCAGATAGAGCAGGTGCTCAAGCATATTCAGTAACTGAAAAGGCACATTACGGAGGTAAGCCACTGGAATCCCAGCAGCCCCAATATGGAGACAGGTCTGTGTAACAAACTAAAGAAGATCTGCTCGCCCCTCTTTCCTTGACAATCTGCCCTCTGACTTGGGTGAGTGTGACTTGAATACAGTCACAGAACTGTACAAACACCTTATAAAGATAAACATGGATTTGGTTTTTTGTTTCTGACATTTTTTTCCCTTTGGCACCTGAATCTGTGTTGGGAGAAATAGGTTCTTGGTCTCCGTCTCCCCATGTCGCTGACTCCCTGCTGGATTTTCCTGCTATCCTGGCCAGTGACAGATTTAGAGATGGGCAGGCCATAGCCAAACCAACACTGCCCCAGGGCTTCTGCTTGAGTAGAGCTGAGTATGGGACAACATCAAGGCTGATGTTGCTGAGCCCACCAAGGAACTCCTGTAGACGCAGCAAAACTAGGAGACAAACCCTGACTCTATCCCAGGACTTTTTCAGTTACAAGAATTCATAGATGCCCTTTAACTTAAATTTGTTTGGACTGAGTTTCTGTCACCTCAACATAAGAGTCTTAAGTGATTCAACAACGTGAAGAAATGCTTCGCTGTTTCCAATATGCACAGACAGGCACACACACACACACAGAGACACATACACTTTCACTTTACTAAGCTACAGATAAATAACTTCACCAGCTGGGCCACCAGGGAGGCCCTACAGATAAACGAAACTGTCCTCTATGCTCTACTGTCTGCTCAGAGCAGCTCAAGGGTCAACGTGCTTTATCCCCCTGCCCAGCAGCTGACGTTCTCTTGCCCAAATTAGGACCTAGGATCAGTAAGTGCATTAAAAAAAGCAGGGGAAGAAGAGGTGGTAGGGGTTACCTGGCCTGTTTTCCGGAGAATATATAAGTAGTCCCAAAGACTCAGATGAGGAAATGGCTTTTAGTCAGAATCCCGAGCAGGGAGAGGCTCAGTCTGTTCACCCTGAGCTATCCCCCTGGCTGGAGAGTGCAGGCAAGACGCCGTGAAGAGGTACTTTGAAAAAAAAAAACTGACCTTCCTTAGAGTCAGAGACCTTCTTAAAAAGGAAGTGCAAATTGATATATTCACTATAAATTATTCAATTTTGGGCATAATCTTAAAAGCAATGAAATGAATTATTTCTTTAGAAATTTAATCATGTCATATCACGAGTTCTACAAAGCAAGCAACAAAATAGATTTTTTTAAAAAAAACTCTCAAAGCAGGCCTAGGACTTCAATTTAGGAATCAGTAAACTCAAGAAATGTTTGTGGAATTTCATGTTTGTACAAACTCACAAAAGTTCTATTTACAACAAACCACCCCAACTCACAATGGGCTGCATCAAGTTGGTTGTTGTGAAAGCTGGACAAAATTTTTTCCTCAGAAATGTGGCAAAAAGGCTGGTTATGTTCCACAGACTATCCCACAAAAATTTACACAAACAAAACAGTAGTTGTATCATATTTTTTAGCAGTTCTGGGTCCAAGGGGAAAAAAATCATTATTTAAAGAACTAGCACTATTTCTTAAAATTCAAATTGTGTGAAGTTCCTATTGATCTTTTGACTTTATATTTAAATATGTCTAATATGACTTTTACTCCATATTGGAACATTCCAATATGAAACATTTTGGATGCTGATGGAAAACATACTCAGTGATTGGGCAAAAGCAGAATTAAAAATATAACCCAAAGATACATGTGTTAACTGTGACAAAACCTTCTTTATTCATCTAATTTTTGTTAGCCGTGATCATTCTTACGTTGGATTTCTGTAACAACACTCACATATTTAAGAAAAAAGTCGAACATACTAAAGGCTAAAATAGGAATTTATGTCTTTCTTCCAGAAGTTAACACAGATCCAGGCATCCGGTACCTCACTAGTATTTTAGTCAAGGAATAAGATGTGTGTGTGTGTATAAATATCTATAGGAAAGGAGAAAGCAACAATCTTCTGCGCACAGAGAAGGCTCTGTGAATAATTTATGACTCAAGCATCTATTTTAAGGGTGGAAAAGTTGTCACATTTAATGTCTTCCTTAACTGAAAGTAAAAAAAAAATATGACCACTAGTTTGGAACTCAAACCTCCAATATAATTTTTCAATTCATTTATAAGATACGAAAACAAAATCCAGGTATTATTAAAATTATGTGCCCCGTTTTGTGTGGCAGGAGACTGTTTAACTAAAGATCAAGACAATACTTTCAGAAGGCGAGCACTGTAACTGATGCCAACAGAGCAACGAGGCCTAGGTTTGGATAAGGAGGGGGCAGCCCCACTGAGGAAGGTATCTGTAGGCAGAAACCAGGTAATGACTCCAAAGAAATCAAGAGTATTCTTAAAACTGTCTCCAAGGAGTGAACTGTGTAGCTGCAAGAGGGAGAATCAGAGAAGCCGTGTGCACAATCCCAAGTCGAGGGAGGAGAGAGATCACAGTCGTAACAGCCTTTTAAAGCAAAGTCTGACTCTGTACCTCAGAGAGGTGTATATTCTAAAGTTCAAGAGGAATCTAAGAGAGCAGTTCAACAATTTAGAAGAATTTTTAAAAAACAATAGTCATGAAACAACGTTCTTCTAGTTCTACAGATTAAAATTCTTAACAGAAATGTCTGGGAACTCCCCAGTGACCCAGGGGTTAGGCCTCGGCGCTTTCACTGCAGGGACCTGGGATCAATCCTGGCTCCTGTGGAGCCAAAAGAAAAAGAAAGAAACTTCTGTCTAATTAAGTCTTCTATTGGTATCTCCTACTCAGGCACCTAAACTATAAGCAATTTGATAGATTTGAGAAAGCAACTGTAATAAAAGAAAATTTACCAAAGAACAGACTACTATTAAAAAAATAAACATACCAATCATTAATCTGTAGTTATCTAGCCCAGTGGCTCTACTCAAGTTATTAGGAGAGAACACACACAGACAGGATTCAAAGACAGAATACCAAGATGTAAATATTTCTAAGAAGTCACTGAAAAAAAATGAATGAATGTAATCTCACAGAACAAGCTTTTCCCTTCATGTCAATTCAAACATAAGTGGTCTGTGGAAGAAGGGAATGCCAAAATAGTCTGGTTTTAAGGATGAAAAATGATAGAATTTCTGTTTAGGTTGTTATAGAAGTTAGTGATCAAACATTTCATTTGATTGGTGAGATCTAAGGAAACAGAAACTTCACAGTGCAATTTCAGAAAGTAAATGTCAGAAAAAGAAGAAAAACAATTTTGATGCTACACATGAGAAAGTGCTGACGAAATAATGTTCAAGTTGAGAGGCCAGGGGACAATGAATGATGATGTGAATTTCTTTTATGGATTTCTATTTCAGAACTTTTCTGCTCACTTTATCTCATCATTCTGAATTTAGTTTTACACTACTCTTCCAAAACCGAAAAAGGAAAACCATGCCCAGCTGAGAAATCTTTTCTACACAGAATGTACTCAGCTGCTTTGCCAAGCACTGTTCTCCTCTTTTCTCTCCACCCAAACTGAACTCTGCTGCATGGCTGCTGATCTACTTAATCCCACTTTTCTAGTTCTTATTTTGAAACCCCTAGAAAGGGGTCTGTATGATCTGATTCCTTACTGATATATTACTATTAGTATTTTAAAATCATGCTTATTCAACGTAAGATTGCCTCTCTACCAGATTAAAACCATTGAGAAGACTGAACTCTCCATTTCTCTGGATATTCAAGTGTGTCTCTTTTAAGGTGAAGACCACCTTTAAAGTGTTACTCGTCTCCCCGGCCCTTCTGGCACACTGCTGACCTGTAACAGACGGCTCGCCCACCCCATCTGGTGCTCCTCGTCCCTGAGGCGTGGCTCCCTGTCTCAGGCCATTATCCTTCCCCGCTTCCAGTCCTGGTTCAAGATATTCATGTGCACAAAGCAATCTCCATTTCCCTGTTCACAGCTCTACCATTAAAGCGCAGCTTACCGCCTATTTCACCTGGGAAAGCTCCCTGGTTTAACTCAATCCTTCCAATCATCACACTCAGCCAGCCAGGAGAATAAGCTCTGGACCAGGAGAGGAATTTGGCTAGGATCTCACTAGAACTGCATTTAAATTTAACTTACCATTAGAGAATACTTACCACTATTATTTGAATTTTGATTATAAAAACTAAGAAGTAAATATCATCCTTCCACTTCTCTTGGGAAAAACACATTTTCTTGAAAACAAGTAAAATTTCATACCTGTTTTCTTTGCCATTCTGAATTACTGAATGTCTATCAGCTGTAGTTCTTTCACTGCAAACGTAAGTATTCCGTCGCGTCATTCCACCAGATGCCATATTACTCTATTTAAAAAAAAAGGGCATTTTGGTCTTAAATGATTTAGTAAGCATAATACAACAGGGAAAAAAAATCCCATTTAAATAAACATGAGTACTTAGTCTTTAAATAAACCTGAATTATTAATGGGCTTTCCAGGTGGCTCAGTGGTAAAGAATCCATGTGCTGATGCAAGTTTGAGAAGGTACCGTGGAGAAGGAAATGGCAACCCACTCCAGTATTCTTGCTAGGGAAATCCCATGGACAAAGGAGCCCAAAGGGCTACAGTCCAAGGGGTCACAAGAGTCGGATATGACTTATCGACTAAAGAACAACATTGTATTAACAGCACTGGGCACCAGGTCAGAAAAGAAGATGAAGGCGGCAACCTCTACCTTCTTTGCAATAATGAAAAATGGCTATGGCAAAGTGACTTTGAAAAGCTGGCTACAATAATCTATAGAGTAATAACTCATGGATTATTTAAAATGAACAAGGAAGACAGAGAAATTCACTTTTTAAAAGGTAATAATTTCAAACTAAAACATTAAAAAGCAAGGATTGTGAGGTAAATATACAAATGAAACAAAAATAAAAAAAATCAGAATTAAAACTGCAAAACTATTAGAAAAAATTAAAAAAAAAACCACAGATAAATCTGCATGATCTTGGATTTGACAAGAGATTCAGATATGTCACACAGGGCAAAGGACAGAATAGACAGTTTTCCAACGAAGGCATACTAATGGCCAATAAACGTATGAAAAGATGCTGAATACCATTGGTCATTTAGGAAATGCAAATCAAATCCACAATAAGATACCACTTCACATCCACTAGGAGAGCTACAATCAAAAAAAAAAACAACAACCCTAGAAAATAATAAATACACCAAGAATGTGGAGAAACAAGCATGTGAATGTGTAAGGATATAAAAAAGTGCAGCTGTGGTACACAAACTTGTACACACTTATAGCAACATTATTTATAATAACCAAAGGGCAGGAACACACTAAATGTCCATCGACAGGTAAGGAGATAAACTGTGGCATATAAAAAGGAATGAATCCTTGGATGAAACTTGAAAATATTATGGTGAGTGAAAGAAGCCAGACACAGAAGGCCTGTGTAAGTGCCCGTCTCTGACATGTCCAGAAGAGGCCAATCTACTGGGAGAGAGAGAGGCTGGAGGCTGCAGGGGCTGGGAGGGAGGCCTGGGAATGAACCCCTCAACGAGCGCAGGGCGATCTGCGGTTTTTGGGAGCTAGAGAGGCAGAGGCTGAACGTGTACCAGATGCGCTGAATAAATGCTTCAAATGGTTCGCTGTATGTAGGTGAACTTCACATCAATTTTCAAAAGTTAGTACTTCCAAAATTTAAAAAAAAGGAGAACAACAGTCATGGGACAACTTTTATCAGGGAATTTAAAAAAAAGATTAACAGCAGCCACCTTTACCACAGCATGAGCAGGTCACGTATAAGGAAACTCTGAAGACAAATGGGAGACAATAAAAGCAACATACTTTTTTCCTTTATAAATAAAATATGAGCGGCTAACAATGCCTGGGATATATTTTCAAAAGGGGGATGTGCTGATGAGTACAGCCAAGGAATAGAAGTTATGAACGCAAGGAACAAGTTTCTTTAAGGCTGGATTTAAACTGCAGGGCTATGGAATGACGACTGAAGTCGAAATAGAAAGCCTTCCCACACAGCATTTATTCTGATGAAGCACAAGGTCAGCGGACAGAGCAAACAAGACTCTTCGGGCTCCTGTATGACCCCTCCCCAAACAGGACAAGGGAGCTGCACGGTGCAGGCTCCCGACTCTGGGGTTTCTTTAGGGTTGAAGGAAGGCTTTGTCACTGTTAACTTTCAGGGAAAATGTGATTACAGAATATCCTTAAAATTGTTCATTCTCTGCAAATTCTTGTCAAAATTACTTTAGGAGTCTTCCAGTTATAAGTCATGAGGATGCAATATACAGCATGTTGACTATAGTTGGTAATACTGTGTTGTGTATTTGAAAGTTGCTAAGAGAGTAAACCTAAGAAGTTCTCATCATAAGTAAAAAAAATTCTGTAGAGTGCTAAGAAGAGTGATTATTTTTTTAGCTCAGAAGAGAACACATTTCAATCCATGAAAAGTTTCTGAAACTGAACAGATTCAATTTAACAAACACTACCTACTCTCTAGGGAGAGTTTGTTAAGTGCAGGAATTAAGAGATGGATTTAGGTCAGTAGTGTAATTTTGGACAATTACCTAACTTTTCTTCGATTTCTTCGCCTTAAGATGTAGCTGACACGTGGCAAAGCTCTCGGCAGGGCCCCTGGCACAAGGTCAGGACTCAGTCAAGGTTCTGTACTGACAGAGCCCTCTGACATGCTGGGCAAACACCATGTTCCTGGCTTGTAGTTAGGCCCCACAGTGCCCTGGACAGACTCCGTCAGGCTGCGACCACCTGTCTGCACCGTCACCACTGGTTTTATTTATTTCTTGTCAGACTATGCAGTCTTTCCATCTCACAGACATTTTTGGAGTAACTACAAACAGCCCTTGACATGGAGGATCTCATCCAGTGGAATAGAGTGCAATAAGAAACATCTGCAACAGAGCTAGTGATCCCAACAGGGTGACACTGTACACAGGGGCCCAGGGGGCAGGGCTTTGCGGGCATAAGAACAGAGGAGTGAAATGTTTTGTCATTTCAATGCTACAATCCTAGGCAGGCTATACAGTCCCACAACACTTACACTAGGGACAGTGGAGCTCTTCTTCCGTTCCGGGATATCCGCCTTGTTAGGGTTACTTGCGTTCCCGAGCATGGGACTGGCTGGAGCAACCCCCTTTCCTCCAACAGCACTGGTGCCTGGTTTCCGGCAGGGAACTCCGTCTTCCTTGAGGTCACTGTCTGCAGTGCTGGTCTGGCTCCTTTTTGGATATGCCACAACTGAAGGAATAGCTGGTCCAGCTAAAATAAAGAATTCACTTTTTAAAAGTCAGAGTATTTTATATTCTGAATATTTTTAAAATTTTATATTTTATCATGAAAATAAACTTTATAAGATGATCCAAGATTTCTATTCATCTAATATAAAACAGTAAAATCTTCTAAGATGATTCCCATTCATGTATGCTTTACCTATGCAATGAATTAAATTTTAAAATTTTACTTACTAGTCCCCAACTTTCTAAAAGGGTTTTTGTAACCTAGTAAGCTTATACAGTGGTCCTGAAACACCTCCACAGGTGTTCCTGGACAGATCAGTAAGCACACACATCATGCAGAGTAACTGCTCCAACCTGGCACATCTGAGTGAATCTCACCCTTGCTGTACAAGAGATGCCTTCACCTTTTGGAAAGAACAGTACAGATTTACAGGCCATTTCTCTTGACACTTTATCTTGCATCTTTTTTAAAGCACTCATGCTCGTCTAGATAAACAGGAATTTGAGTCGATGAGGAAAGGCAGTACAAGCAGAGGAAAGCATGTTCCTCATGCAAGTGACTGGAAGGACAGGGGTGCGGGGTGCTGCAGCTGGCATCCACTCCCAGGAGGGCGCTCAGGGGCATCCCAGGTGGCAAGTAACTGATGTCTTGCAAGAAATCATCTAGAAACTGTGATGACACAGGAGATCTGGAGTTCAAAGAATTTTGGAGATGAACAAGATAACTTGCATGCTCATTATATATAATGTCCAGTGGTGATCTTAAGACACAGCACCAAATGCTCAACAATTATGTTGAGAAAAGATTTTTATATACTTAGGTCTATTAAAAAAATGGATGGGAGGGAAAGAGAGGGACTTTGAGTTTGCGTCACAGTTCTCTGACTATACACATAGGATGGGCAAACAACAAGGCCTTACTGTACAGCAAAGGGAACTGTAGTCAATATCCTGAGATAAACCATAATGGAAAAGAGTATAAAAAACAGTGTATATTTATACATAATAGAGTCACTCTGCTGTACAGCAGAAATTCACACAACATTGCAAATCAAGTATATTTCAATAGAAAAATAAATCAATAAAAAAATAGGATGAAGTGGGGTACAGAAAAGCTACCTCTTGGACAAAAATCTAAATGGTAAGCCTAGAGAATTCCCGGGTGGTACAGTGGTTAGGACACTGCACTTTCATTGCCAAGGACTTGGGTTCTATCCCTGGGTGGGGAACTAAGATCTCACAAGCCACTCAGTGCGACCAATAAATAATAAATATATAAACAGTAAATCTATTTGGAAATGAATTAAAAATGAACAGAAATTTGATTTCATTTATGGGAAGAGAACAATTAAGCTCCCAGTTTGGCAATTTTAACATATAAGACAAAGAATCAGCCAAATGTAGGATGATACTACCCTTAATACTTATTTTTATTCTCACTATCATGATACATCCAATGACATTCTAAACCTTTACGATTACTGTATCAATTTGTTTTGAACATCTATTACTTTGATTAAGAAAATATATTTTTTTTCCATTTTAGGATTTGAGACTGTGCGTGGAGATGGCTGTTGACACAGCTCACTGGCCTCTTTCCTTCAGGCCACTCTGGTTCCACCTGCATCGTGTGCAGCGTGTTCAGTCCTACACACTTCACCCACATGCACAGATTCACGGGTTCACCCTCCGCCAAGACACAGAGCAGTCCTGTCTCAAGGGCTTCCAGGGCGGCCCGTCACAGCCACCTCTATTCCTTCCACAAGGCCCTTTCCTAGATCCTGGCCAATCCATTCTCACCTTTGTAACTCCCTCATTTCAAGAATGTCATGTGAACGGTCAATGTAACCTTCTGAGATTGTTTCCCCCCACTCAGCATAACTCCTCCAAGATCCATCCAAATTGTTGTATTTATCAACAATTTCCTCCTTTTCATTGCTGAGGAGTGTTTCTTGCTGTGTTCCATATCACACAAAAAAGTGACTGTTCTTTTTTATCTTTTAGGGGTGGAGTGGGGTGTACTGCACAGCTTTCCAGATCTTAGTTCCCTAACCAGGAACTGAATCTGCACCATGAAAGTGTCTAGAGTCTTGACTAACCACTGGACCGCCAGGGAAGTCCCCCACATATGACTTTTATATAGTCCAGTTTTTTAAGTCTTTTCTTTTGTGGCTTTTAGTCCTTAACAAGTCCAAATTACAAAGAAATTATCTCATTTTTTTTCTTTTAACATTTTTCTGCTGTTTATATATTTACATCTTTATTTCAATTGGAATCCAACCTTGTATAGGATGTGAGAAATGGGTGCATTCTTTTTTTCTGATCACTACCAACTACCCTAATACCATTTATTAATAGAATAGTGAGTCTTCAGCCTTTTTAATTTTTTTTTAATAAAAGAATCCCTTACAAATCTGATGACGAGCTCCCTTCGGAGGAAAAAATACACACACATGGCAGCAGGGTGGGGGGTGTTCACACGTGTGACCCAAACGACACACACACACAAAATCTGTCGCAGTTTCACAGAAGCAGGCATATACGAGTCCGCGGCGTTGAGAGCTAGAGGACGTGAGGAGAGATGAGGGTGGGAGGCCGGGCTGCAGCTGGACTGGCCAGGCTGCCTGCTGCACCTGGCGCCAAGTGGATGTGCTCTACTAGACCCTAGTCCTTGGAACCCAGCCCAATCTTAGCACTTACATGAACAGTGCCAGAGGCATAATCAATTCTCCTTTTATTGCTGACCACTATCTTCATCCCCCCCAAAAGTAAAAAAGAATGTGGAATTGGGTCTGCAATCTATGTACAGAATTTCCTGAAATGCTCCTTTGTGAGTTTCTTTTTAGTATTAAAGGCTCCAAGAAGGTAGGATGATTACTACTATAAAAGCACTACTACAAGCGGCAGTGGGTGGGTGAGCGGACTGAGCCCCCGAAACCAGGGACCAGGAGTGCTGGATTCTGTCTTGAGCACTTCCACTTCACCTCAGAAGACCTGGTGAGCAATCCTGACCTATTTCTTTATTGCCAACACGGGGGTTTGGCGATCTCGTTTTAGCTCTACAATCTTCTGAGCTGGGAAAAAGGGCATTACTAATCCAGACAGATTCTGCTTAAGGAAGAATGAACTCACTAAGACAGTCATTAGGGACATGAGAAAACTAATACCAGGTTTCTTCCAGGATTTAGGAACAATTCTCTTTAAATTCAGAGCGACACATAGGCATTTCACTAATTGCTCTGTATTTAGTACACAGAGAAACCCCTCCTTGCTAGCAACTAATATGAACACAAAAGACTGAGACCCAGATCAACACTTGATTTACAAATGCCATCTGCAAAATTCTGGCATCAGACAAGCTCTGAGCTCTCCAGGTACACCCTGGAAATCAGCAGCCATGCAGACAGCTCTCTGACAGCATCAGCGCCGTGTGCTGCCTCAGCCTAAGCCGCACAGAGGCACTGGCAGCAGGAAGGGAAACGGAGGCCGAGCAAAGGCATCACTTCTGGTGCAGAGCCGAGGCCGCAGTCGCCTGGGATGCTCTGCGCCGTTCTAAGCGCCAACTCTCAGGGTGGAAGAACACAGGAGGACAAAGCCCAGGGAAGGGAAGGGAACTAAACAAAGAAATGAACGAGGGTTCCACGTGAGGATGTATTTTTAAAAGTCAAGACTAGGCCAACATAAATTTGTGCACTGGAATGAACGGAATTAACACGTGAATAAATGCAATCTGCTAGAGTCTCTGGATCCCAACAAACGGGGCTACCTTGAAGGCAGAATAATTGTCACGTTTGGTAAGCATCCTTCTGGGTCCTAAGTCTCATGAAAGATTCACTCTATGGTGAAAATGTAAGAGTGAGGGTGTTTAGACACATGGACAGTTAAGAGCTTGGTTGAGAATGACATGAGTCAAAAATTTAGACCAATTAAGGCAAAACTGGTGTACTATACATTTTCCAGGGCTGTGCTGTCCATTGTGGTGGCCACTGGCCACATGTGGCTTTATAAATTTAACTTCGACAAAAGTGAAAATCACTTTCTCAGTTCAAGTGCTTGATAAATTCCCACGTGGCTCAGGTTTCTACCCAGCCAGGCCTTAGTCAACCCAAGACTACTGAGTGTACCAAGGAGATCAGAGCCTGCAGCGCCTGCCGGACTGCTTTGCAAGAAACGCTAGGAAGGGCAATCAAGCAACCTTAACCCCAGGAGGCCATAAGCAAAAGGATGCTTGGCAATGTCAGGAGGCCTCTTGGTTAACGGGAGGCCTGGAAAATGCTGGAATGATCTCAAACTTACTTACCATGGTCACTGTACCGCCTCTGCTTCTGGCTTGAAGAGACACTTCTTTGCACTTTGTGGTGAGGAGACTGGCCAGTACTGTTGTTGAGGTCGCTGCTCGGCCTAACCTTAGCAAGTGAAAGATTGCTGCTAGAACTGGAATCACTAGCATCCAGCTAAGAGAAAATGAGAAGAACAGAGCAAACCACAACACGAGCCCAAATGGTTTATTATGAAACTAAACTTCTTGTAACACACAAACCTCTTAAAAATTGTTCATTTAGAGAGAAAAACCTCAGTGTACAAAAGAGACAACCCTAAACTCAGGCAAAAGTATTTTTCTAACTACTGGAAAAATTCACACACGGATAGATATTTATGTTCTTCTAGGCTTTTTCAAAAAACTAAAAATGCTCTATTTCATCTGATACTTTACATCATTTTAAAACTATTACTGACTACATAGGTTAACTTAACAAAAGCCAAATTATTAAAGGTTATTATCTTAAAGCTAAAATAGTAGCTCATAATAGTCATAGGAGTTAGATCATTTGAAGGTAAATTTAAAAATATTATTGTTATACACACTAAAAAAAAACTCCAAAACAAATTATTACATGAGCTAATAATTTGCAAAAAGGATATTATACATTTTTATCTGGTTATACTTACCTCTGAAGATTTTCTCCCCAACAATAAATACGTAGCTGTGATTTCATCATACTTCATCTTACTAAGAGATTCCTGAATTTCTTCTTGTGTGTAGCCCATTCCCACCATAATATCTAAAAGAAGGGAATGATACAGTTTACGGGTTTCCTTTGGTTAGGAAATCATTACATTACAGAGTAAACTAATTTCCTTTATCTGACCGAAAAGATCACACATTGTTTTAACATAAATGGGCAGCTGGCTTATTTCTCAGTTACTGAGTACTATTACAGGGCCTGAAGATGACTTCCTAAATATGACAAAACATATTAGCTGCTTCATGTAATCTATACTTATCCCCGTTATTATCCCCATTTTAGTGGATTGTGTCCCACTCTTGTGATCCCATGGACTGTAGCCCACCAAGCTCCTCTGTCCATGGGATATTCCAGGCAGGAATAGTGGAGCAATTTGCCATTTCCTTCTCCAGGGGATCTTCCCGACTCAGGGATTAAACCTGGGTCTCCTACACTGCAGGCAGGTTCTTTACTGACTGAACCATCAGGGAAGCCCATCCCCGTTTTGGGTGTACACATATAAATGAAGGGAAAAGTATGTCACTGGCACACACACCAGCATGCAGGCACAGAGTAATTACCTATTCTTTTCTGGTCTGAGATGTCCAGTTCTGGTTCAACAAACGGTTTCAGCTCATCATCCTCATGCCCTGCGTTGATCCACCTGTCCTTCATGATTTGCTGAAATGTGAACTGGGTCGTTAGCAGTATAAAGGAAGCATTCTGATAATCACAATATTTAGGGAAATTCATTCTCAACATTTCATCAATTATGGTTCAAACGGTAACTTTTTAAAAATGTCTCAATCTTGCTTTAAAAAAAAAAAAAAAAAAACCAGGATAGTATTCAATACGTCATACAAACTAAGCAAAATTCTAAAAATACTTTTAAAGACTCTCCAAAGTTGCTCTTTATTTCCACTTATGTGATTACCTCTAGAGTGCCTCGTTTTATTGGATTTAGCACCAGGAAACGTTTGAGAAGGTTTTCACAGTCTGTGGACATGTAGAAAGGGATTCTGTATTTCCCTCTTAATACTCGCTCTCTCAGTTCCTTTGGGGAGGTAGAGAGGAAAGAAAACCTCTAAGTCAACTTTTAGGTTAAAAAAGAACCCAACTCCCCCACTGAAACAACACTGACACGTTACCTCTTATCATTCGACAAAATCCTTTAAGCTTTCTGAAGGACAAGGATGCAAGTGCTTCATTTACCTTTAGGTTCTGCCCATCAAAGGGGAGCGACCCGCTGACTAGAGTGTAAAGAATGACGCCGAGGCTCCACACGTCCACTTCTGGCCCGTCGTATTTCTTGCCCTGGAAGAGCTCTGGGGCCGCATACGGAGGACTGCCACAAAACGTATCCAGTTTACTGCCAACAGTAAATTCATTGCTAAAACCAAAGTCAGCTATTTTAATGTTCATATCAGCATCTAACAATAGATTTTCAGCCTAGAGGGAAAACATCAAGACAAAAATGAAATTTAACAAAAAATATAATGAACTGTGATAGAATTAGGCATTTCATAAAACCTTTTTGTAATGATATAAACTTAATATATCCTAATGAATAAGAAAACATTCTTTCTAGAGAGAAAAAAAGAGGAGGTAATTCAGAATACCTAATGTTCTAGCATTAACAACCAACAAGAGGTGCACGGTGCAGCGGTCCCTCGGTCTTCTGAGGGCACTGGCTCGGACCCTGTGGACACCATCCTCCACCATCATATAAAATGGTCCAGCCAGCCAGCCCTCCTAAGCCACAGATGCAGAACCTGGGGATATGGGGGCCCAACTGTATAGATCAATTCCAGCACCAATTTAAACAGCAAATGTTCATGACAGAACAATATTGGAAGAGCTTTTTCAGCTAAGAATAAGGGGCTTTTAAAAAACAGATCCTTCTAAGTGGACAGTCACATTTTACAAACACTGTTAAATAAGGTGTATAATGGCTATTACTGAGAAAAAGGGTATCCTAAACTTCATTTAAGACAGAGATCACAGTCATGCCTGCTTAACAGACATTTATCACATGGCAATTATACACCAGGTGTTATATTATTTATTGTCTGGATGCAAAGACAGACAGGGTCCTGGCCTCAGAAAGCTCACAGTTTACAAAGGGAGGGGAGGAAAACCTGCTGCTACACCCCGGGCCCTCAGTGCTGTGACCGAGAAGAGGGGAGTGGTGGGCCCGGCACTGAGAGGTGCGAACCAGGTGGACTGAAACCACTGCGAGGATTAGGTGACGGCAGTGGGTGTGTCAACGCGAGAGATTTCAAGCAGAGTAACAGTCTGAAAACCCATAGGGTGAGACAGAACACAGTTTGCTCAAGAAACTGAAAGGCAGAGTACAGTAGAGAAAGCTGGAGACATGGTTATGGCTGAATTACAAATGGCCAGTTGAGCGACTTATATTCAGGAAGTTTAGCTTTTTATCCTAAGGGCAATGGGAAGCCACGGAAAAGTCATTCAAGCAGGGAAATGACAAGTTTTATTTGTGTGTGTGTGTGTGGTTTTTTAAAAAACATTTACTTACTTATTTGGCTGTGCTGGGTCTTAGTTGTAGCATGTGGGATCTAGTTCCCTGACCAGGGATTAAACCTGGATGCCCAATGCAGGGGGCCCAGAGTCTTAGCCACTGGACCTCCAGGGAAGTCCCATGACAATCTTACTTGTGTTTTTAAACGACCATTCTGGTTGCAATGTAGGAAAGAGGCAAAATTGGAAGCAGGGAGGACCAGGCAAGAGGCTAGTGTAGTGACACGGTCCCGGACGCCAGGGGACTAGAACTGGACAGTGCGAGCGGGGACAGAGAAAAGCAAGCTCAGTAACACCCAGGGAGCAGCAGCAGGGACCTGGGGACCGAGGGGTGTCAGAGCAAAGGAGACAGAGGCACCTGGGGTACATCAGTCGCCACAATGAGAAATACAAATTTAAGTTTAGCAAGGAAGAGTTTAGGTATTTAACACGCTAAATCAAGCTGCCTGAGGGGTGCTGAGGAGGTGTCCTTTTGTCAGCTGGACACTGGGTCCTGGAAGAGAGCTCTGGATGCAGGAACAGATCTGGGGATTAGCAAACCAGAGGTGATGGAGTGAGTGTGAATGCAGCAGGGTGGGTGAACAGAGCAGCAAGCAAATCAGTCAGTAACAGTTATGTGAGGAGAGAGAGGAAGTGATGGCAAGTTAGGAAAGAATCTAGGCAATGTTTGGAGAGAAATGGCTGTGAAGGGGAAGGGAATAAAAGGGTATATTGGGAAGAAGAACTGGGGTGGGAGGTTCTTAGGTAGAAGAGCGTGTGGATGTAAGCACATTTGACACATGCTGCTAGTGAGGCGCCAGCAGAGACAGGAGGTGAAGGAGGAGGGGTGGGAGGAGGCAGCACAGCAGCCTGGGAGGGAGAGACACAGGTCCTGAACGCCAGCGGGGTCCGCAGCAGTGCTGTGCTGTCCTGTAACAGGAAAACTCCGCAAGGTCAAGGGGGGATGCAGGTGCAGTTAAGTTGGAGGGCCTGCTGGGAAACAGGGAGTTTCTGCCTGCTGTTTCTATTTTCTCTGTGAAATAGGAAACCTGAGCCTATGCCAGGAATGCGGGCAAAGGCGGAGAACCGTGCAGGAGGTCTCAAATAGCCGCTGCTGTTAGCAGGAGAGAACGCTGGCTGGGGAGACAGACGGGCGCGGGCAGCCCCGAGCGTGCTGTCCAGGGCAGGCGTGCATTTCTGGGTGCGCTCAGCTGTTGGGTGGTGGGCGATTTTCTCCAGAGACCAACAATGTGCTGCTTTAACTAAAATGGAGACTAAGCCTTAGGATTTTTTTTAAATTTAGTAACACAACCTAGTATGTCCCTCATCCGTGTCGTGAGCAGCAGGAGCTGAACGCACACGAGGAGAGTGTACACGAGTGAGGGCAACGTGGCTCACCTTGAGGTCTCTGTGAACAATCCGCTTCTGGTGGCAGTACTGCACTGCAGACACGATCTGGACGGAAGAGAGGCAAGGTCATGATCGTTACTGCTTGCAGACTCTCGACCAAGATGGAAGCACGCCTCTAAGGTTCACATATGCAAAGCACTCAGTGGGCACTTCAACGGCTATATGGGTCTCTAAAGATAATTGTCTTATGCTTCATACCTTTCAATTTGGAAAGACTCAGGGGTGAGTGCAAGAAGAGCTAGGCGAGGCTGTTCTTTCCAGTTTTAACTATTAAGTCTCTTCTCAGGCCCTGTCCCTCAACATTCCAGTTATTTCTAAGTGTGGTGCCGGGGCCCAGCAAACCAGTGGGACCCAGAGGGCCCTGGACGCTCAGGCCCAGAATCAGAAGGCTCTCCATGCCCACGTCATCAGCTCAGAGCCAAGCCAGCAGTTGCGGACCCGCCACACCGGGTGTTTAGTCAGGTTGGCTCTCCTCCGCCAGGCTGCTCCTGACCACACTCTCTTCCTTTTGGCTAATGTAGGTTCAAGGACAGCAAAAGTGACTTCACCTCTCTAATGACCAGTGTCCTCTTTCTTAAAATGGAAGAATGAATACTGCAATGTATGTGAACTGCAAACTATTAAAACTATTATGTGCTTTATCAGTAAGAATCTCTTCTACACTTAGCAAATGATACCCTTTTATTTAGCTACCTTAGGATTACTCCTGGGATTAGCACTGCTATTATTACTATTATTTTCAGCTGCGCAGCTGATTTTCGTTTCCCAACCCTAGGGATTGAACCTGGGTCCTCAGCTGTGACAGTGCCGAGTCCCAAACACTGGACCGCCAGGGAATTCCCTGATCGGCACTGTTAAATAACTGCTCTAGAAATTTCACACTTACTACCAACTTTCAAGACTCTTTTTCTAAAACATTATAAGCTTTATTAAAGTTTTATACGATTATAATAATTTTAGGAAATACAGGAAGTACACACAAGAAAATGCTTTTATAACCATCAAACACAGATGACATTTCCTATTATTTTGGTGTATTTGCTTCAAGTCTTTACTTCGGTATTATGTATGTGTACTTTAATATATATGACTACATACATACAAAACTGCGGCTATAATGAAAATACTGCTTGTTTCTCCAACCATCAACTTTCAGTTTAAGCAACATGCACCTAACTATACTGGACACAAAAACTCAGAGAGGGCTGATCTATTGGTTGATATTGGTTCAAAATAAGCAGCAAGGATATGCTGGGCTGGGGTTGGGAATGATGCCAGAATCAAGGCTTCACTGAGCAGCTTCCTACTTTATAAACTGAACATGAAGATCAGACCCACTCAGTCACCTAGAGGCACACAAATCCCAAGGCAAGACACTGGTTCTAGAGCATCTGTTAGCAACAACGTTGCTCCATTCTGTCAGCATGAAAACTGGGAAAGTGAAATAGATTTGCTTCCCCAAAGGAACAGGTTTATTGCTGAGGCCACAATGTTATCTTACTTCTGCCTGATCCAACTTTCCCGGTCCCTTCGTCCCACCCCCTGCCCCCATCGTCAGATTTCTCTCATAAATTATTTTCAAATTCTACTTTTGAACCAGATTTGACACTTACCTACCATTTCTCAAAGAGAATTTCTCTTCTTTTACCTCCAAACAGCGCAAATGCCACAACAACTTGGAAGTATTCCACTTTAAATTATTGCTTTTTCACATTCTGCTTTTAATGTAAAAGTAGTTATTTCTATGGAAGGCTGAGAACCTAGGTTGAGTCCCAGGTTAAAATAAGAAGGCAAGCCTAATTCACTTCTAGTCACACATGAAAAAGTAAGAGGTAGCAACACAAGCAACCCACCAAGGAAGAGCAAGGAAAGAGGACGGAGCCAGGCATCTATTCTTCTCTGGAAATAAAAAACTGAAGCAGCATAACCAGTGACTAGGATGAGAGTGGCGAAGGCGGTGGGGAAAGGAAAGGCCGCCTGCGGGTGACTATGGAGAGAAGGGCCTGCCTCTGGCAGGAGACAGACGGAGCGCATGCACTCGGTGCGTGCGGCGTACCTTTGTCTTCTCTGTAAACAGGAAAACTTTCTGTTTCGTCAAAGTAATGAGGACTTAAGTTTTTAGATCCTCCAATAAAACAAAAACAACATGCTTTTGGAAAGCATGGCAATTAGAAACAGCAAAGTGGAGGCACAAATATCATGCCTGACCTTTCCAGGTTTACACGCACAAACTTAAGGAAACACTATGGCAAGGAGAAAAGACGCCATTAATTGTAAGCACTGTGAATCAAGTCATTAACTGTAAAAGCACATAAACTAACAGACTTCTCAACTACACGCTTCAGAATTTGTGCCGGAAATTTTTAAGATGAAAAGCTGTGTGACTTCCCTGGTACAGTGGGTGGGAATCTGTCTGCCAATACAGAAGACACAAGTCCCATCACATGTCCGGGAAAAGCCCACATGCTGTGGAGCAACTGAGCACCTGCGCCACAACTACTGAGCCGGCGAGCCTGCAGCCCGTGCTCTGCAGTAACAGAAGCCCGAGCACCACGAGGAAGAGGAGCCCCGCCCACCACGACTAGGGAAAGAGGGCCCAAGCAAAGCAATGAAGACCCAGCACGGTCAGAAAATAAAAATTAGAAAGTGATAAATGTCCAAGTCTCCTTGACAAGCCCGATCCTAGCTGGGAGATGGGTGGAGAAGCAAGAAGAGAGGGGCCAGAGATCCAAGCGCCACACTGCTTCCCTGCAGAAGGTCCAGGCTCACAGCTGATATGAGGGCTGGCGGGAGCCCTTTCCTCAGAGTCAACAAATCACACTCACATAAATATTTGCAAGTCACACTCATCTGAGTAGAAAGGAATTCCAGTTTATAAGGCAAAAAAAATCTTGATTTTCAGGTGGCCAATTTATAAAAATTAAGAGTACAGATATGGAAAGGGCCAAACAGACTTGTTTTGTAACAAAGAGAAATTTGAGCTTCCTTCCATAGACCACAGAATAAGTGATATCAAAACTGGAAAGGACTTCAGAATTAATCAAGTAGAACTTCCTCTTTTTATACTTAGGAAAACTGAGGATCAGAAAAGTTAAATGATGGTCAAAGTCTGATATGTAACAGGTTTTAATTCAAAGTATCATTAGGATGTCTTAAGATTTTAAAAGTAAATTTAAGCAACAGCAAAAGTTAAGACACTTATTTGTAAGTCCTTAACTGTAAACACTAGACTACGCAGATCAAAACCTTGAAAATCAGTTAAACCTGCCTTTATAAATATTGTGAAACCCTTAAAGACTCCTACCTGTACTTCCACCTTAACAACTTCACATGTGAATAGGACAAAAATTTTAAGTTTCTAAAAGAAACGAGGCTCTATTGCAATTTACATACAGAACTTCAAACTGTGGGAGGATAGTTAGTTTAAAAGTAATAAAGTACCTGCTCCTTCCTTTTATCTGAATCTGAGGTGGGCAAATTATGGCCTGTAGGCTGAATATGGCCCACCACTCGTTTCTGCCAAGGAAGTATAGTTGGGAACACAATCATATGAGTGTATTCATCCAGATATTGTCTAAGCTGCTTCTACGCTACAACAGCAGAATTAAATAGTTGCAAAAGACTGAATGGCCTACAAAGCCTAAAATTTACGATCTGGTACTTTACAGAAAGAGTTTGCTGATGCCTACTCTAAGTAAGACCACACCATAACGATTAAGAATTTCAGTTTGGAATCACAGGTCCTGGCTCTGAATCAATGGAAGGTCTGCTATTTGCCAGGCATCAAATTTTGGGCAAATTATGTAATCTTCCTGTGCCTCAGTTTCCTTATCTTTAACAAATGAGCACAATGATCTTTTGGACTTCCCTCGTGGCTCAGAGGTTAAAGCATCTGCCTGCAATGCGGGAGACCCGGATTCAATCCCTGGGTCGGAAAGATCCGCTGGAGAAGGAAATGGCAGCCCACTCCAGTATTCTTGCCAGGAGAATCCCATGGACTTCTAGAGAAGCCTGGTGGGCCACAGTCCCTGGGGTTGCAAAAAGAGTCGGACACGACTGAGCGACTTCACTTACTTACGATGATCTTTACTCACAAGGCTGCTGCAAGATTTACGTTGATGAAGGTGAAGGATTTAATCCAATATTAGTGGGTAAGGATCAATCAGTAGTTACCTTTATTAGAGACGTATCACATTTATGCTCAAAACCTACGTATTAAAATGAGTCTCTTTAAGGCAATGGGCAGAGACAAAGCAAGAAAGTAAGTAATTAATTCACAGGTTAAGTTCTGTTTGGTTTTGGCTTATGTAAGACAAAACCTATAATGAATTTTGAGATTGTAACACTTTTGCTAAAAATTGGAAACAGTTTCAATGCAATCACAAGTACTCAAAGACTTATTTTTTAAGGCTCAACTGTCAAAAAACTAAGGTTAAGAGTGGGACTTTAATTCCAATTACAAAGCTATAAATAGAACTCTTAGCTGTCTCTAGCAGAGTGCTTTACGCATGAAAGCATTTAATAAATTAATAAATTTTGTTGCATTGAACTGAATGGCCAACCCCTGCTCCATCCAATGGGCCTTATGACATTTATAGAGGCAAACACTTGTTTGCTCCACGGTTTAAGCCAGATAATGTTATTCAATCAATAAACTAAACGTGCAACAAGCCATACCTGTCTAAATTTAGCTCTTGCTTCTTTTTCCTTCATTCTTCCATGTGCAACCAAATAGTCAAACACTTCACCTATAATTGAGAAAAATAAAAGTAAGCAGAAGTCCTATTTCTGAGCATTAACTTTCCCATAAATTAAAGAAACTTCACTTTTAGCAATGCTGTAATTTTAGTTTTTAAAATACAGTTATGAAGATAAACAGAAATATGTGGAATCTGAACTAACCCAGCCTTAACTATCGGAGAAGTTTACTGATAAAATCTTTTAAGTTATAGAAAAGCCTTAACATTAAATTCTCATATAGTTCAACTGTGACACTTTTACCTTAAAGATTCTGTTTCCAGTATGCTTTAGTAAAAACTTGGTAATGAAAATTGAAAGTTAAAATGGAAATGTTATTTGTGTTCAAAGAAGGTGTTTTCACTATAGGATTGACAAAAAGTGTTTCCTAAATTCATTCATGCAACAAATAATTACTTAGAGTATACTAACTGATGAGAACTGTTCTCGGCTCTGGGGAAATACAGAAGTGAACAGACCAAAGTCCTTTTCCTCATGGAGTTTACATTGCAGGAGGGGGTAGATAGAGAATAAGCAAATAAGTAAATATACAGTGCATCAGATGATAAAACGTACTGTGGAGAAGAGTCGGGAAAGAACCAGGGTGTGCGTGCGTGTGCACTCGTGAGCACTGTGAGCCCACTGTGAGGAGTGCACGCTGTACTCAGCTCAAGTATTTCGATACTTAAAAAGCTTAGTTTCAGAACTTAAGTATTTCGGAGGAAAACGTTATTCTGAACTGTACATTAGTATCTCTGACTTTTGAACTTTCAGCCCTAACTCTGAATAAATTTTAAAATAATAAATGGGCATAAATATTTTCAAGTTATTACTGATTGCATAATGATCTTTTGAAAGGAATTACATATTGTTAATTTATACTACGCAATACATTTAACTATGGTGAATTATAAAATTAAATGTCAGTATCTTCTCCAAGAATGCCATTCTATCTACAGAATAAAAAACATGTCAAAAAAAGTGAAAAGACAAAGATGTGTGCATACCACATGGAACAGTTTTGACTTTTAAAAAAATTTATGGATTAAACCCAGTAGTTGTACAGTCACACAGATAATGTCAATGTAATTTTAAAATATTTTAGGATTCCAATGCAATATAAACCTGTTAAGAGATTTTGGAGCCATAAAGTCATACTCACAATCACTGTTATAAATCAGGCATACAACCCAGACTCACCCGCCACTCCCATTAAAAATGCACTAGCATCCAGGGTAAGCAACTAAATTAAAAATCTCTGCATGATATTATTTACTAGTAGAAAAAACAGCAAACAGTGGTTCTCCCCACCCATGTCAAGACAGTTCAGAAAACCCTTGGTTTAGGTCCTGTCATTCACTATAACCAGTGATGAAACCATGGGCACCAGACCAACTTTTCAGATGTTCATCTGTAAAAACTAGGCAGTTGCCCTGGATGACTTTCTGAGATTCTTTCCAATTCTAAAATTCTATGATTCTATAAAACTGAAAAATATGAGGCTAGGGAGGAGTAGGTAGCCAATTTAATGAAACTTTAGTTGTTCAGACTGGCAAACGTATCAACAATAAACAGCTGCCTTGGAGACAGAAGGTGCTTTGTTGAGCTGATTAAAACAAATGGCCCAAGCCAATAAACCACCACTGATCAGTGCTGTTATCATGTTAAGCAACGCACTGAGCCCTCGAAGGAGGACTGTGTGGCCATGCCCACTGAGTAGTTCAGAAACATGCAACTTCTAAGGTCACACTGCCAATGAGGGGCACTGGCTAGATGGACTCCATGTTTCTTTTCCAGAGCCCATCCTTTCGGGATGGACACTTCTCCAATACAGAGCAACTGCTATGACCCTGTGACCTAAAATAGATGAAACAAAAAGCCATGACTGACTGACCAATCGGGAGAGGCTGTGTGGTACTAGAAGGCTGGGGCTCCAGGCCTGGCAACATGACCACAGGGATACTTCCTAGCCTCCATCTCCTCACTCCCTGCCTGGCCACATCACGGGCCCATTGTGGAAGTTGAAGGAGATCCAGTAAGAGGAAGAAGCACTTGTACACTGTGGAGGCCCCACAAAGGAGAGGGTTACGAACGGTAAGAGGAGTAGAGAGCACGGAACTCCTACAATTCATGAACTGAATTCAGCTCTTCCTACTACTCCTCAACTGTGGAAATCCCAACTAAAATCTCAAACTACACATTTAAAATACGAAGCACACAACTAATAATGAACTGCTTCTGCTGCTGCTGTTAAGCCACTTCAGTCGTGTCCGACTCTGTGCGACCCTATGGACAGCAGCCCACGAGGCTCCTCTGTCCACGGGATTCTCTAGGCAAGAATACTGGCACGGGTTGCCATTTCCTTCTCCAAATAATGAATTAGGAGTATGCAAAAGTGGTGTCAGGGGTGTGCCTGCTCTGCTCACAACAGATTTACAATCTTTTATTTAGTGGTCAACTCATCACAATGAGGCTGTGATTCAACTTTCTGTCTCCAGGTGTTACATTCTGGATCACAGGGCTTGAAATCGATACTGTGGAGTTAAACAGAACATGTCTCTAGTAGTTTAAAATTTCATTAATTCAACTCAATTCTTATTTGCTCAGAGTCTGCTATGTGCCAGGCACTGTACTAGAGGCAGGGAAAACACAAAGACCAACAGCAAAGCTTCTGCCTTTCACAATGAAAGGTCACGCTTGGTCCAAAGCCTACAGCACAGCCCAGCTGTAACCGTGAAATAAGAATCTCTGTGAAAAAGAACAGCTATACATTCATTTCATAAAAATGTCTACATTTATATATCCTTACAGGCAAGGAATTACTAGTCTTTAATCTTTAAGGAAATCTAATCATATACACTGTGACCACCATTTCTGGCCTTGGGAAACAATGGGCATCACTGATGCAAAAATCTGATAAACAAATCCATCCAACATGTAGTACACATTAATTTCAAACAGGCTAATGCATTGATGCTTTTGAAAATTCAAGTACTGGAATAAAAAAAAGTGCTATAAACAATGGACTATTACTCTGCTTTAACAGGGAAGGAAGTTCTGACACACGCTACAACATGGATAAACCTTAAGGACACTGTGACATAGGAAGTCACAGAAAAGACAAATACTGTACGAGTCCACTCAGATGAGCTCCCTAGAGTAGTCAAATCCATACAGACAGCAGAATGGTGGTTGCCAGGGGCTACAAGGAGGGAGGATGGGGAAGTATTTAATAGGGACAGAGTTTCATTCTGGGAAAATGAAAAAGTTCTGGAGATGGACGATGGTATTGGTTAAAAATGTGAACGTACTTAATGCCACAGAACTGTACACCTGAAATGGTTAAAATGGTAAACTTTATGTTATACCATAAAAAAAAATCCAAGTATTTGCATATTATCAATTAACGATGGTAACAATGAAATGCTTAACAGCAACCCACTGAACTGCTAGGAATCAGCTTTTCTGATTCTCATCCTAGTGTATTATGATTCTGAAGGTTACATGAAACTCTATCAATTATCTATATGGGCAGTGAGGCTGCATATTCTTCTAAAAGAGAGAGATGAAAGGAAAACGATTTACAAATGCCTTACCTCCACTTGCGTACTCCATGATTAGGTAGAGTGTTTTGTCAGTTTCAATGACTTCGAATAACTTCACTAGGAGAGGAGAGAAGATACAGGAGAAAAAGAAACAAATGTCTGTATGTTTATACATATAAACTAACCACAAAAAGTTAACTTTTTCCCTGTCAATACCTGGCCCTCTAAAAAAAATGATTTTAAGAAACTTTATATTACAACAGCAGAAAAGATTTTATAAAAACATGGAATTCCATAAAAATAAACATAAATTCTGGGTTCTCAAACACTGTAACTTCAGGACGCACTCAGCAGTTATCTTCATGCCCCTGCAGGATGCCTGTATCTATCCTACCCCTGTATGTTCCAGTCCATTCACCTGTCATTGTGGGTTTAAGGATACATAGAATTCCACTTGAGACTTTTGTTGCTTAAGAAATTTATCACAATTCTCAGAGAAAAAGATTCCTTTCTTTTTTAATGATGTATATTTTATTTTTGTTTGTCCAAGCCATGCAGCATGCAGAATCTTAGCTCCTTCACCAGGGATCTGACCAGGGATCCAACCTGGGCCCTGTCAGTGAGTGTGCAGGGTCCTAACCACTGGACCACCAGGGAATTCCTAAGATTCCTTTGTTTCTATTCTAAAGCCAGAGATTGAAAAATAGAACAGGTTATACTGAAAAGAACTTTTTAATTATTTTCAATGGGTCAGTGTGACTGCTATAGCAGTCTCTTATTACAGATAAAACTAATATTTCCATTACTGCTAATTCATAAAACCATAACAAATCCATCAGAAATATGTAATTTTTAAATAAAACGGAAGTTGATTTCTAAAACTATCAAATCACTATGTCCTGTATCTATTTTGTTAATACATATGTTACAATTAAATTCAGCAAAAAGGAGAGCAGTGAGGGAGAATGCTAGTCTCTTCTATTGTGGGTTATTTTCTGATGCTTTAATACAGAATATTAAATCAAATCAGTAGCTTGCACAGTATTTGATGTGTTTGTCAAACTGGTGAGTTAAAACTATCATATCATTTCTAAGATGGCATATGTTCAGGTTGTTAAGAAAAATTATTTAAATAAATTTCAGGCATATGCTGGTAAACCGTCAACATATTAGTAAATTCTGTAATTCCAATGCAGGGGGAATTCCCTGGCAGTGCAGTGGTCAGGACTCTGAGCTTTCACTGCAGGGGGCCTGGGTTTGATCCCTGGTTGGGAAACTCAGACCTGCCAAGCCAAAAATGAATTAAAAAATAAAATTCCAATGCAAATACTGGCTCTTCTAGGAAAACTATTTTAATCCAATGGGAATTTATATTTTCAAAGATATGTCATTTAGTAGTAAGCAGAGAACTTCAATCAGGGTACAACTTAAGAAGAAACTAAAACAAACTGGCTGGCTCTTGGCAGTGCGTTGGCGGCGGGGAGTTGGAGTTTGCAGTCCAGCGCTGGCTGGCTGCCCTCACACAGCTGCAGTGCAATATGGAGGCCTCTTTGCACTGCCATATCCTGCCACAACCCTCTCTATTCTCCCTAGCCCTGTCACAACCCAGATATGGATCGTTCACGTCTTAACTAACATCACCAATAAGGGGATAATGGCTTGGTAGCATTTCAAATATTTTTAGATGGTAGGACCTATTACTATGTAAGAAAGCAGTTGTTTTATTTTAAAAGATCTGCATTATGCATGGAATCAACACTATTCACTGAGGTGTATACACAGGGTCAGCTTTCATGTTGTTCCTACACCTATGATGAGGGCAGGACCATGACCCACCCTCATCTTTAGACACACCTCACTGCATAAAGCAAGAGGACATAGAAAGCAGGTCTGTACAGTGTGTAACAATTCACACCAAAAACCTGTATTAGGAAGTACCCTGTATGTTTTTCTTGGCTGTGCTGAGCAGCATGTAGGATCTTAGTTCTCTCACCTGGGATCGAACCTGCACCCCTGCACTGGAAGCATGGAGTCCTAACCACTGGACTGACAGGAAATTCCCTTTATTTTTAAAAATATGTTTCAATGCACCATTATTTTCTTAGGGATACAGCTAGAGCAAAAAACACCCTTGAAAACTTTAGCTTACTGTAATTCCCTCTATCTAAAATTTAGGTACAATTATGACATTTTGATATATTAAAATTTAGAAAATTACAATCTGATTACAGACGTTTCTACTAAATTAAAGCTTTACATTTAAATGTTTAATACTGAATCTTTTAACCTATCCTTAGCAATTTCAAAAAGTTAACAGAAATGATCAACTATACACACACACACACACACACACACATATATTCTAAAAGTGTACCTGGAATGGGAGAAGGGAAGAAATCTCCTGTCACTTCTGGAATATATGTTTAACTTTATGAAAAACTTTCAAGAATGCATTTAGACCCAAAAGTATTTAAGAAAGCAGAAAGTACCTATGTTTGGATGATTTAAAATCTTCATTATTCTTACTTCTCTGAAGAGCTGAAAAACAAACACACACACAATCCCCCCAACACACATTATTAAACATTATATTCCACAGTAGCAATATAAATTAAATTTTTCTGTTAGATAACCGATTCACTGATAATGTTTAGTAGTCCACATCTAAGACATGGAAATTCAGAGTAATTATGATGTAGTTTTGTTGTCTAATACTAAATGAGTCCATTTTAATGCTCCAATACTAATGCGTCAGTTTTATCGTATGAAAAAGCAGAGTTCCCAGAGGAGGATGATATTTTGCTATTGTGAATTATACTTTGAATTATATTTTGCTATCTTGAACACAGAAATCAGATTTAAGCAGGAACAGTTTGTTATTAGACTTAGTCCGATTCAGTATCTATTGAGGAACTGTAATTCTGCAAATCAAAACTTGTACAGGCCCAATGAACTGTATCATGAGTGTATTAGATTGATAATTCCAAGCAATTCTATAAGGCTTTAAATAAAAACACTTCAAGCTGCCTAGCCATCACACAGAATAAGGCAGAATATTAAACTGTTGCTGTATAAACATGCTGTGAATTCAGAGGCGGGTCACAGCATCATGATCTGGGCTAATATGAGATCTCATAAAATAACAGAATTTTAAAGGCCATCTTAGACAACCCTCCTGCAAACCAGTGGAAACCAGAAAAAGAGAGGAAAGATATTCCAAGGTTCTCCTATCTTTCTATGGGGAATGTGGTTAGAACTAGTCTCCTAGCACCCGGGGTATCACAGCATGGAGGAGGCAAGGCTAGAAAGAGGTCTGAGAAACAAGGAGCAGCTGCCTATGGGACAAGAAGCTGGGACTCTCCCTGCACTTGTCTTTGTCCACCGGGTCTAATCTAGAAATGCATCAGCAACCTATAGGCATGGAAGCACAGCATCTGACCTACAAACAGCTCAGAGCTTAAAAAATGGAATCAAGATCAACAGCCTTTCTGTCTACGATACTGGGCTTCCCAGGTGGTGCAGTGGTAAAGAATCTGCCTGCCAAATAGGAGACACAAGAGACGCAGGTTCGATCCCTGGGTTGGGAAGATTCCCCTGGAGAAGGAAATGACAACCCACTGCAGCATTCTTCCCTGGGAAATGCCATGGACACAGGAGCCTGGCAGGCTATAAGTCCATAGGGTTGCCAAGAATCGGACACGCCTGAAGCAACTAAACAGGACCACCTAGAATCCTGGATCATCCACTAAGGGCGTGGGCTCCTTCTTCGTCTCCCTCTGTTAAGCAAACACAGGAGCCCTGCTTTCCCAATTCATTACAGCTGGACTTGTATCTATGACTTGAGCCTCCCAGTTATTTCTACGACTGTTAAATTAGGAGAGCGACAGGCTGGCTATCACACTAACTCAGCTCAGGACGCTGTGTTTAGAATGAAGCCCTGACCACGGCCATGGCAGGCTGCCTACACTCTCAGCCTCACCTCCAGGCACTCTGACTTCTCCCAGAACATACTAACTCCTTTCCTTACAATTTTTTCTCCTTTTCATCCTTCAAGTCTCAGGCAGATTCTCTGAAAACCTTATCTAAGTAGGTTTCCTTTGTTTTACATCACAGCACTTCTTTCCCAGAATGTCTTTCACGTTGTGATAATACATTGTGTTTATCAGTTCATTTTTGCCGCCTCATCTACAGGGAGCGCGTCTGCCTCCTGTCACCAGCAGAACCTCGAAACCCAGCCTGGCACGCAACAGGAACTCATTTGTTTGATAAATGCCTGCAAGAAAGTACTGACTACCAAGAAGTGTGGTTTGAGCCAGTCTCCTTCGCATTCTAATGACCACACTGCTTTCAGATCCTGAGTAGCAGAATGCCTATGACAGGGTTGTCACAGTTCTGCTGGCAAAAGAGGCCCCATAAAAACAACTCATATCCTACTAGCAGCACAGCTCTCCAACACCAGAACCAGAGAGCAGGAGAAAGACGGGGGCCTGCAGGGACCCAAGGGACAGAGAGCTCGCCTCTGCCTGCGGAGATGGGCCCCATGGAGGTAACTGGATTTATGCGGTTCAGAATGGGCTGGGGATCTGAGCAAGACAGTGGGGTGCAACCAGTGAAGACTATTTCAAGAAGACCAGGTGCTCCATCTGGCAGAGCGCGGGTTTCCAGGTGTGGACTTTACACCACCAGCATCAGAACATTAGGGTATCTGTGCAAACTATAGGTTCCTGGGTTCTACCTATCACTAGATCTGAAATGAGCTTTGAGAATTTTACATTTCAACCTGCACCCCTGGTGTGGTGCTTTTAAAACAGGTCCACAAATACTTTGACAATCCTCCTCTCAAAAGGTAAAACTTAATATTCCTCCCTTTCAGTGTGGACTGCACTTAGTGGCTCACTTTTCATGAGGAGAGGAAAGCAGGGCGGTAGGGAGGGGGCTTCAGAGACTAAGCTGTAAAGGCACGGGCCGCCCTCCCTGCCCTCACAGATCACTGATGGGCATGTCCTAAGGACATTAAGTACCTCAATGGACGGGCCCAGATGGCAAGGAAACGAGGACTCATACCTGTGGCTGGTGAGGAACTGCAGGCCCTAGACAAAAGCCAGGTGATAGGGCCTTCTAGAAGCAGATGCACCAGCCCCAATCAAACCTGTGGGCACCTGCAACTGCGGCTCTTCCCCAAATATCTTGACAGCATCTGAGCCAGAACCATCCAACTAAGTTACTCGCAAACAGATGACTCAAAGAAACTGAGATAACACAGGTTCTAAGTTGCTAAGTTTTAGAGTAATTTTTAGAGAGCAGTAGTAGGTAATACACTAGAGGAAACACACTGAAGTTTGAAAACCAAATCTGTATGCAGGTCAAGAAGCGACAATCAGAACAGGGCATGGAACAACAGACTGGTTCCAAATTGGGAAAGGAGTACGTCAAGGCTGTATATTGTCACCCTGCTTGTTTAATTTACATGCAGAGTACATCATGAGAAACGCTGGGCTGGATGAAACACAAGCTGGAGTCAAGATTGTCGGGAAAAATATCAATAACCTCAGATATGCATATGATACCACCCTTACGGCAGAAAGTGAAGAGGAACCAAAGAGCCTCTTGATGAAGGTGAGAGAAAAGAGTGAAAAAGTTGGCTTAAACTCAACATTCAGAAAACTAAGATCATGGCATCTGGTCCCATCACTTCATGGCAAACAGATGGGGAAACAAAGCCAACAGTGACAGACTTTATCTTTTTGGGGGGGATCCAAAAATCAGTGCAGATGGTAACTGCAGCCATGAAAATAAAAGATGCTTGCTCCTTGGAAGAAAAGCTATGACCAACCTAGACAGCATATGAAAAAGCAGAGACATTAGTTTAGCAACAAAGGTCCGTCTAATCAAAGCTATGGTTTTTCCTGTAGCCATGCTATAAAGAAAGCTGAGGGCCAAAGAATTGATGCTTTTGAACTGTGGTGTCAGAGAAGACTCTTGAGTGTCCCTTGGACTGCAAGGAGATCCAATTACAGAGTCCTAAAGGAAATCAGTTCTGAGTGTTCACTGGAAGGACTGATGCTGAAACTGAAGCTCTAGTACTTAAGACACCTGATGTGAAGAACTGACTCTCTGGAAAAGACCTTGATGCTGGGAAAGATTGAACACAGGATGAGAAGGGGACGAAAGAGGATGAGATGATTGGATGGCATCACCGACTCAATGGACATGAGTTTGAGCAAGCTCTGGGTGCTGGTGATGGACAGGGAAGCCTGGGGGGCTGCCGTCCATGGGGTCGCAAAGAGTCAGACAGGACTGAGGGACTGAACTGAGTTACACACAGCAGAGGCCACACCAAGGGATGTGTTGTGAAAACACACAGGATAGGTGAGTGGGACCAGACAGAGGGATGAACAGTACAAGTTTCTTTCTGTAGGCAGATAGAGTAGCCAAAGGTCTCCCAGTTGGACAGCGTCAGGGTATCACCAAATAACTTTATGTATTTACCTCTGTCAGAATTACACTGGAAAAGGCAATGGCACCCCACTCCAGTACTCTTGCCTGGAAAATACTATGGATGGAGGAGCCTGGAAGATTGCAGCCCATGGGGTCGCTGAGGGTCGGACACGACTGAGCGACTTCACTTTCATGCACTGGAGAAGGAAATGGCAACCCACTCCAGTGTTCTTGCCTAGAGAATCCCAGGGACGGGGGAGCCTTTGGGCTGCCCTCTATGGGGTCGCACAGAGTCGGACACGACTGAAGTGACTTAGCAGCAGCAGCAGCAGCAGCAGCAGCAGCAGCAGCAGAATTACATATTAGGCAGAAACTAGAATCAACTCTATACCAACTCAATTGAAGCGGGTGGGGAGAGGAGGCGTGAAGCTAGTAGCTGTCGGGTGTCGCCCGTGTCTGAAGTTCAGCGCTAGATGCTCCATGGCTATGATCTGACTGAATTTTCACAACTCTTGTCAGGCGACTACGATCATCTCCAGTGCACAGGAAAGGAGTACTGAGAAAGTTAAGAAACCAGTCCAAGTTTTCCAGCTAACACATGCCAGAGTTCAGAGTCTGAGTTGTCTGACTCCAAAATCCTAACTCATCTCATGATTCCAAACAGCCACCTTTGAAATGTACAAGTAAAACAATGGATACATTACAAGTTGGCAATACAGAAAACTCCAGAGCAACAGGTGGGTACTGGCACAGAACTTTTTTTAAAGTTGACAATTTGCGTATGTGATTAACATGCCAGAGATCTCATTGCCATCAACTGTGAACCTGATGGTGGAAGATAAATTTGGGTAGAAATAATTTGCTGAAAACATGCACTTTAAGGAAAGGCCTCACTAGAATAGTACAATATTTTTTTTAAGTTTTGCTACTATAAAAGGACATTTAAATAAGCAGCTCCCCGATTTCTACTGTCTTACTCCTCTACATTCCTTTTCAACCTTACGCAGATGCTAGTTGTAAAAAATAAAATGAAGTAACACAAAAATGCGTGAAGTGAAAGAATTCTCCTCTCTTCATCAATCTCCATCTTCTACACTGGCGGTCCCCAACCTTTTTGGCACCAGGAGCTAATCTTGCGGAAGACAAGTTTTCAGTGGATGGTGGGGTGGGGGCTGTTCCGGGATGATTCAGGCACATTGCGTTTATCATGCACTTTGTTTCTACTGTTACTACATCAGCTCCACCTCGGATCATCAGGCACTAGACCTTGGAGTTTGGGGACCCCTGTTCTATGCATCTTCCCATTTTTATGTCCTTTAGGAATTGCCAGATAGGAGGAGAACAAACATTTCTGAAGGCAAAGACCTGGATCCTGGTGATGAGAATACTGAAGAGACACTAAGCCTACAGTACCACAGAAAAAAACAAACGTCCCCAAACGCAGGACCGAGGACATACAGAAATTATCCTTGGGAAAAAACAATTTTATCAATTGACCTAAAAATAAAATAAGCAGGGTTTTTACTGGGGGTTCAGTGGTGAGGAATTTGCCTGCCCACGCAGGAGACACGGGTTCAACCCCTCATCCAGGAAGATCGCACATGCCAGAGAGCAACCGAACCTGCGTGTCAACTGCTGAGCTGGGTTCTAGAGCCCCCGAGCCGCAGCTCCTGAAGCCCGAGCGCCTAGAGCCTGTGCTCTGAACAAGAGAAGCCACCGCACTGAGAAGCCCGTGCTTGGCAACGAGACAGGAAACCCACACAGCAACAAAGACCCAGCACAGCCAAATATAAATACATAAAATTAAAAAGATAAAATAAGCATATCAGAGAGGGCATGGGGTGAGGTATTGTCACAGTCATCAAACTGCGGCAAAAGTGACCCGACTGGCTTCTCGGGACACACAGGTATGAGACAGGCCAAAGGCTGAGAGCCTGCCAGCTGGGCAACTGACTGGGGGACCACTTATGGCTACAAAAAATGAACAGGCATACAACCACCAACCTCCTCTTTACTAGGAAGGAGCTGTACTGTAAACCCAAGGTTATAAATAAGAAACACTCAGTGGGTAAGGGAGAGGGAGGCAGAGTTGAAGCTGACACCCATGTTTGTGAATTTGGCTGCCACTGTGAGACAGAGAAGACTCAAGCTGCAGTGAGGAAGGGTGGCAGGCCGAGTCTGGTTTAGGACACACCACGTGAAGGGCAATTAAGTGACGATAGTGAAAACAAAGCTCAGTAGCTGGCATTTTGGTTTAAAGCTCAGGAAGAAATCTGGGCTATTCTGCAGAATTATCAGCATAGGGGTAGTATCCTTCGAAGGAAGTGACAACCGCCTAACTGAAAAATGCAAAGATAGAAACATCAACGAACAAGCATCTCAGAGTGAAAACGAGATGGGGGTCACAATACGGACACAGAAAAATGCAGCTGGAGTGACCGAACGAAACCCAGACACCAGGATCCAGTGTCCCCCTAGACTGACAAGCGGGGTCACAAACCTCGATTTACAAGCAGCCTCCCTGGCCCTAACATCTCTGGGGTACTTCATGAAGGAAGGAGGGAAGGAGGATCACCTACTTCTCCTCAGTATGTCCCTCTGTCTCACTCACCACACCGATCACAGAACTTCTGCTGAAGGAAAGAACAAATCAAAGACCCTCAGACAGCACTAAGGGAGAGAGCCTGGCAAACGCCAGAGTTCATGGCAAAGGAACTGTCCAGGAAAGGCACTGGTGTGAAAAAGAAAAACACATACATGTCTTCGCCTCTCCATAAACAGGGTATTTCTGTAAGGACCAAAGAAACGGATGCCACTGGCTGTCTCTGGGCAGGCATCTGGACAGGTAAAGACTTTGACTTTTATCTGTCCTATGAACTCTGAAGCACAACTGAATTATCTATTTAATTATCTATTTATCTAAATTAGATCTAAATATCTAATTATCTATCTCCTTTTCTCCAATTAATTTTAAGAAAAAGGTTGAAAATAAAGTGTTCTTCTTTTTTTTTTTTTTTTTGATAAAAGGGGAAAGTTGCTCTATTCTAAGGACTGTTAACAAGAGAGTTTACTATTTTTTTCATGGTGTGGGCCAAAGCTGCCGGTGGGTGGAAGGCAAGCAAGTTTCCCAGGGAATGTCTTTAAAGACCAGCAAATATGACAGCCAGCACAGTAAGGCAAAACCTAAGGAGCTTAAAGAGAGTTTCATTACTCTCAGAACCACCCTAACATGAAAATAAACAACAGAATAGGAAAGCTAACACATGACAGAGAAAATAATTAAAAGCATTATTAAAATCTATTTGTCTAACACTAGGCAAAAGCCGCGACCTGTCTCCCACCCAGGAAGAGCTGCCTACAGATGAGGGGAGACAAATGTGTGGACGTTGTTGCTGCTCAGCCTCTATGTCCTTGTGACCCTATGGACTACAGTCTACCAGGCTTCTCTGTCCATGGGATTTCTCAGGCAAGAGCACTGGAGTGGGTTGCCATATATTTCTCCAGGGGAATCTTCCCAACCCAGGGAGCAAACCAGAGTCTCCTGCTTGGCAGGCAGACTCTTTACTACTGAGTCACCAGGGAAGCCCATGTGTAGGTGTACTGCATGTAATTAACCAGCAGTTTACTGGTATCACGTAGTAGGGTTATTGCTAACTTTTGGCTACTGAACTATTATAGTGAGCATCCTTGTATATATACATCCTCATACATTTCTGAAACTCTCTTGGCAGAGCAGATTCCTAGAAACTGAATGGAAGCCAAAGGGCATACATGCTTTTAAAATTTTGTCAGTACTATATTATTCTCTAAAACTATATTAATTTACATTACTGCCAATAAGAGAGTTCCTGATTCTCCACACTCTTGCCAACAATATTAATTATCAGCTTTTCGCAAATCTGATGTGAAAAACACATTATCTTTTCAGATGTGGATGTTGAACATTTTTACTTGAACACTGACCATCTGTCCTATTAATTGCCTGAGTATATCTTCTGACTATTTTCTATTAGCTTATATACTCCTGTTTCGCCTCAATTTCCAAGACTTTTTCTATAGTTAGGAAACAGGATCTTAGCCTGCAACAGCAGACAACGTTGGGTACTTATCCAAATTCATCCTGACCCTTTCTTTGCTGGCTTTTCAGAGACAAGCGTTTCAGCTTCTTGAGCTATGTCATCTATCGTTCACCTACATATTTCTAACATGCCAGACTCTATGGCTTCCTTGATTTCCCACTGTGGATTTAGCTTTCCTAAAGCCTTTCCAAACAGACTTGTGCTTTCCTTCTCCAACCTCTTCATGAGGTTCTATTATAGTTTTGGCTAAATAAATATTGTTTAATTTTTATTGATAAAGTAGTGCATATATGCAGCTTTGAAAGTCGAACTGTGTAATGCAGTCTCTCTCTCCACCCTCAACCCTTGTTCACAGCAAAAAGCCCACTTATCTCAGGTATCTGAGCTGCCTTACTTCGGAACAGAAGTGCCACTAGTCTATATGATTTCTTAGCTCCTTCCTCTTGATTAACTATTGACTTGGTAATATTAGCAATGAAGACTGCTCTTACATCCTGCCTCCCCACCCCACATCCCTTCCCTCCTTCCTCTGATCAGTCACCATAATATTTGGCTCAACTATTCAGCCTGCATTATAAATATTCTTTACAGCCACACTAGCAATGCATCTCCATTCTTTATTTATCAAAAATGTTTTAATTTCTTTTGAGCTAATAATTGTTTTAGTTATCTTGTTCACTTAGGTTTTCTATTTATCTCTCACTTTACTGGTCCATCCTTAAGCTTTGTAACAGAAGTGTATCAGTTCAGTTCAGTTCAGTCCCTCAGTCATGCCCGACTCTTTGCGACCCCATGAATCGCAGCACGCCAGGCCTCCCTGTCCATCACCAACTCCCGGAGTTCACTCAGACTCACGTCCATCAAGTCCGTGATGCCATCCAGCCATCTCATCCTTGGTCGTCCCCTTCTCCTCCTGCCCCCAATCCCTCCCAGCATCAGAGTCTTTTCCAATGAGTCAACTCTTCACATGAGGTGGCCAAAGTACTGGAGCTTCAGCTTTAGCATCATTCCTTCCAAAGAAATCCCAGGGCTGATCTCCTTCAGAATGGACAGGTTGGATCTCCTTGCAGTCCAAGGGACTCTCAAGAGTCTTCTCCAACACCACAGTTCAAAAGCATCAATTCTTCGGCGCTCAGCCTTCTTCATAGTCCAACTCTCACATCCATACATGACCATAGGAAAAACCATAGCCTTGACTAGACGGACCTTAGTCGGCAAAGTAATGTCTCTGCTTTTGAATATGTTATCTAGGTTGGTCATAACTTCTCTTCCAAGGAGTAAGCGTCTTTTAATTTCATGGCTGCAGTCACCATCTGCAGTGATTTTGGAGCCCCCCCAAATTAAGTCTGACACTGTTTCTACTGTTTCCCCATCTATTCCCCATGAAGTGATGGGATCGGATGCCATGATCTTCGTTTTCTGAATGTTGAGCTTTAAGCCAACGTTTTCACTCTCCTCTTTCACTTTCATCAAGTGAACTTTTAGTTCATCTTCACTTTCTGCCATAAGGGTGGTGTCATCTCCATATCTGAGGTTACTGATATAACCTGCCCGCAGTAGCAGATATAATGGTCATCTGAGTTAAATCACCTATTCCAGTCCATTTTTGTTCGCTGATTCCTAGAATGTAGACGTTCACTCTTGCCATCTCTTGTTTGACCACTTCCAATTTGCCTTGATTCACGGACCTGACATTCCAGGTTCCTATGCAATATTGCTCTTCACAGCTTCGGACCTTGCTTCTATCACCAGTCACATCCACAGCTGGGTATTGTTTTTGCTTTGGCTCCATCCCTTCATTCTTTCTGGAGTTATTTCTCCACTGACCTCTAGTAGCATATTGGGCACCTACTGACCTGGGGAGTACCTCTTTCAGTATCCTATAATTTTGCCTTTTCATACTGTTCATGGGGTTCTCAAGGCAAGAATACTGAAGTGGTTTGACATTCCCTTCTCCAGTGGACCACATTCTGTCAGACCATCCCCATAGAAAAAAAATGCAAAACGCAAAATGGCTGTCTGGGGAGGCCTTACAAATAGCTCTGAAAAGAAGAGAAGCGAAAAGCCAAGGAGAAAAGGAAAGATATACCCATCTGAATGCAGAGTTCCAAAGAATAGCAAGAAAGATAAGAAAGTCTTCTTCAGCGATCAATGCAAAGCAACAGAGGAAAAGAACAGAATGGGAAAGACCAGACATCTCTTCAAGAAAATCAGAGATACCAACGGAACATTTCATGCAAAGATGGGCTCGATAAAGGACAGAAATGGTATGGACCTAACAGAAGCAGAAGATATTAAGAAGAGGTGGCAAGAATACACAGAAGAACTGTACAAAAAGGATCTTCACGACCCAGATAACCACGATGGTGTGATCACTCATCTAGAGCCAGACATCCTGGAATGTGAAGTCAAGCGGGCCTTAGAAAGCATCACTATGAACAAAGCTAGTGGAGATGATGGAATTCCAGTAGAGCTATTTCAAATCCTGAAAGATGATGCTGTGAAAGTGCTGCACTCAATATGCCAGCAAATTTGGAAAACTCAGCAGTGGCCACAGGACTGGAAAAGGTCCGTTTTCATTCCAATCCCAAAGAAAGGCAATGCAAAAGAATGCTCAAACTACCGCACAATTGCACTCATCTCACATGCTAGTAAAGTAATGCTCAAAATTCTCCAAGCCAGGAATCAGCAACACCTGAACTGTGAACTTCCTGATGTTCAAGCTGGTTTTAGAAAAGGCAGAGGAACCAGAGATCAAATTGCCAACATCCGCTGGATCATGGAAAAAGCAAGAGAGTTCCAGAAAAACATCTATTTCTGCTTTATTGACTATGCCAAAGCCTTTGACTGTGTGGATCACAATAAACTGGAAAATCCTTCAAAAGATGGGAATACCAGACCACCTGACCTGCCTCCTGAGAAATCTGTACGCAGGTCAGGAAGCAACAGTTAGAACTGGACATGAAACAACAGACTGGTTCCAAGTAGGAAAAGGAGTACGTCAAGGCTGTATATTGTCACCTTGCTTATTTAACTTCTATGCAGAGTGCATCATGAGAAATGCTGGACTAGAAGAAACACAAGCTGGAATCAAGATTGCCGGGAGAAATATCAATAATGGAAGTGTATATCTCCTCTCAAATACTTTCAAATAGTCAAGTATTCTTTCTCCCTCTCTGAAGATATCAGTATTCTGGAGACCTTTGTTCTGTTCTTAAGACTCGCTGTATTGGACTTCCTGTTCTGGATCCTATACTTTCCCACTTGTTAGTATTCTCTCTTGCTAGTCCCACCAATATTCCTGAGGAAGGGTAAGCAGATGTCTAAATTCAAGACCTTGCATGGCCCACAATGTTCTGATTCTACCTTCAGATTTGATTGACATCTGGCTGGGTAAAGAATTCTAAAGTTTTCTCTGGTAACTTTTTGGTACCAAAAAGTTGGTAACAGTGAAGTTTTCTCTGAAAGGGCCCCACCCCCATTTTAAAGAGATATACTTGACATATAATATATATTAAGTCAAAGGTGTACAATGTGATGATTCGATACACACAGATACTGTGAAATCTTTACCACAATAAAGTTAGTTAACATGTCCTTCACCTCACATGATTACCATTTTTTTGTTGTTGTTATGGTGAGAATATTTAAGATCCATTCTCATAGCAACTTTCAAGTACCCAATACTTGTTAACCACAGTCCCCATGCTGTACATTAGAAGCCTGGAACTTACCCATCCTACAACTGGAAGTCTGTACCCTCTGACCCCAATTTCCCTCAACCTCCCACTCCCTGGTAACCACTATCAACACTGTTTATATGAATTCATTTTTTTCTTTTTTTCAGATTCCACATAATTGATATCATAGCTCCAATACTTTGGCCACCTGATGCAAAGGGCCAACTCATTAGAAAAGACTTTGATGCTGGGAAAGATTGAAGGCAGGAGGAAAAGGGAATGACAGAGAATGAGATGGTTGGATGGCATCACCAGCCCAATGGACACGAGTCTGAGCAAACTCCAGGAGATGGTGAAGGACAGGGAAGCCTGGTGTGCTGCTGTCCATGGGGTCGCAAAGAGTCGACACAACTGAGTGACTGAACAAGTGTTGGTCTTTGTCTGGTTTAACTCAGCATAATGCACTTAAGGTCCATCCATGTTGTCACAAAAGGCAGGATTTCCATTTTTACAGCTGAATAATATTCTTATTATTATATAATACATATAATATATACAATTATGGAATATATAATAACAATACCCCTCACACCTTTCTAATCCACTCATCTGTCAATGAACACTTAGGCTGTTGCCCTGACTTGGCTATTGAGAGCAACACTGCAACAAACATGGGAGGTCAGACACCTCTCTGAGATAGTAACTGTATTTCCTTTGGATATACACTCAGAAATGGATTGCTGAGTTGTATGATAGCTCTATTTTTAATTTTTTGAGAAACCTCCACACTGTTTTCCATAGTTGTTTAGATTCTGACCAACAGTACACATTTCCCATTTCTCTACACTCTTTTGAGTGTAGAGTGTAACGGTTCTAACAGGTGTGAAGTGATATCTCACTGTGGTTTCAGTTTGCATTCCCCTTATGGTTAGTGATGTTAAACACCTTTTCATGTACTTGTTGGTTATTTGAAAGTCTGCTGGGGGCCAGCGTGAGGAACTCCGCCCATGGCAAAGGTCATGAGGAAAGAGGCTTGGCATACGCAAAGGCGTGATCAAGCCTCAGGAAACCCTCTGTTCCCGAGCATCTTCCCCCAAAACCAGAGTCTGTTTTATGCTCTCACCTACACCTCTGACTTTTCGGGGGGCTCTCCCCCATAACCGTTTCTCTCGGAGGAGGAGTAAACGTGCAGCTCCAAGGCAATAAAAATTCCTGGGTGTGACAAGGGTGTTTCAGCTTACAGACTCCTCTGAAGGTTATCTAGCTCGCCTGTATAGGTTCATCTGGCCACATGTGATTGTTTACAGCCTCCCAATCTGAGAGGCAGGAGATGTTTAGACTTACTAAAGGCAAATTCTTTTGGGGAGTTGGAAATTATTAGTATAGTGGGTTGGTTAGGAATTATATTGGTGAAGGGTTTTTGATTTGTTGTGCCAATAATTGTTGCTAATTCCCTGCCCTGGGTGTGACAAGCGTGTTTCAGGTCAAACCTCTCTGCTGACAGACTAGCTTGTGTGACAGGATTATCCATACTCCTGCCACTAAGCACATGATTATTTACTACCTCTCAACCATAAACAGCACAGAGAGTTTTGGAGTATTTTGAGAGTCTTAATTAGCATAGGGCTTTTCTCATTATTGAGTCAATGATTGCCACCAGGCCTCCATATCCTTAGGCACCTGGGAATATATTAATCAATGTATTTGGAATATAAGAAAGGAAATATAGTAGTTTTTAAGGTTAGCAATACTAGGCTTTTTAAGTTAATGAATTTTCTCTTTTGTAATAGATCACTGTATTTTGTTATAAATCACTGTGTCTTTGCTGTGTAAAAATGTAACTTTATCACTATCTTAAGACTAAATAGATCTTAAGGGGAACATCGGTGAAAGGATTTTCGTTTGTTGGGCTGATGTTTGCTGCTAAATGTCCATGTTCCCTGCCCTTATAATGAATATAATTAGCATATAGGAGAAATAAGCATCAGCCTTTAAGCATATAGGAGAAATAAGTAGTAACCTTTAAGATTAATCATGTTAACCTTGGGTTAAATAAATTCCTTTCTTGATTTGTAACTCACTACACCCTCACCCTATAGGAATGTAACTTTATTTGGAGGGTGGTGCCTGGTTTAAGAAAAAACACCCTTGGAAAAAGTAAGTTTTTTGGTTATCAGAAAGAAAGGGTCGTAAAATGTCAGCAGGTCTCATGGCCAGAAGATGATGTAAAATCCCTAAGACCTTTTTTTTTAATACATTTATGTGAAGCACCTGATTTTGATAAAGGTCAGGACTGCTGACCCCCGCGTGACTCCATATTCATCCCTATGTGTAACAAAAGGTATATAAGCAAACCCCAAAATAAAGAAATCGGATCAGTTTCCGGAAAGACTGATTCCCCCATGTTGTTCTTTCTTTCTCCCCGTTTTTCTGGCTGAATTCCCATCTGGAGCATGGATGCTATTCCACGTAAACCAAGTTATTCAGCCTCTTTTTCTCCACTAATTTTCCTACTATACTATCCGTTTCTAATCTCTCTATATATCTATAATTAAATACGTACTTTTCCAAGGACGCCGACTCCGTCCCCACCTTCAAATCACCCTGGATCCACCGGGGCTGGACCCCGGCAAAAGTCTTCTTTGGAAAAATTTCTATTCAGATCCTTTGTTTTTTTAAACTTGGATTCTTTAGGGTTTTCTTTGCTCCTTTTTCCTTTGCTCCTTTGCTGCTGGGTTTTAAGAGCCCCTTCTCGTCCATTCCGCAGGTGCCTTCTCATTTTGCTGACTGCTTTTTTCTTGGCTGTGCAGAAGTTCTGTAGACCCACTCTCCGTGCTTGTGCTCAGTGTCATATAAAAAGTCATTGCTGAGAACAACGTCAAGGAGCTTTTCCCCTCTGCTTTCTTCCACGAACTTTGTTTTCAGATCTTCCACTTAAATCCTTAATCCATTTTGAGTTAATTTTTGTGAGTGGAGTAAGACAGGGGTCCAGTTTCATTCTTTTACACAGGAATATTCAGTTCTCTCAAATTTTTAAAGGCTTTGATCCATTTTCTTCCAGTTTACAGTGACACGGACTTCTACGATGACATTCTGTTACAATTCTTTATGACCTATCTCTCCCCCCTTTCTTCCAATTCTGAGGAATAGATGCTTCAATGTCCCACAGACGCAGTCTCTGCGGGATGAGCATTCAGTCCAGACACACCGTAGATCTTCTGTCCTCTACTGCACCGGCACGAAGCCTTTCAATCTGGAAATGCAGGTCCTCCAGTTCTGGGAAATCACATGTCTTTGATAATCTTCCCTCCTATCCCCAGTTCTTACAACTCCTCTTCATCAGAAACTAGACCTCCTCGACTGGCACTTCAGTTTTACGTGGTATCTTAAGTTTCATCTCTACGAACTGAGAGCCTTGGTTGACTTTCTTTTCTAACCCCTTTACTGAGTCTCTTCCCAGCAGCAGGAGCTCGCCTCTCCCCAGCAGTGCTTCCCCATGCGCCACGCTCTTCTCTCGTGAGGGCAACAGCTGTCGCTGCACTGTCTCCCTCCTTCTAAGCTCTTTGAAAACACCAATTACAGTGTGTGTGTGTTTCTAAAGTAGCTGAGTTTCCTCTTCTAGTGTTCCTTTCTCTTATTCCTGTTTGCTTCAGATAATCCTCAAATATCTGGAGATTCTCGGCTGTCTGCCCATATTTAAGAGAGGCACCAAAACCGAATGTTATATAAAAGCTGGACCAGAGGATGACCAGGCAGAGATTTAGTCGATTCACTGAAAGACATTAAATGTCTTTAGCTATATTTTAATTTAGCTCAATTCTCCTGGAGAAGAATCCTCCAATCTCCTTTTAGGCAACATGAAGGGCTAAGAGAGGTCTGGGAAGCAAGCAAGGAGGTAGGAAGATTTTCATCACTCAGCAGGCTCTTGTTTTTAGTATGGGGGTCCCGAAGTCTAATGCTCTTTGACTGAACCTCTTCGGAAAACAACCTGCCCAATTTCTACGGGGGGAGAGGAGGGCGGGTTGCCTTAAGGTGATATAAGGTCAATTACAGGTTTCCAGCCAGTCCTGCTTAAGTTCTACTTGTACCTCCACCCACAGAAGGAGCTAACAGAACTCATTCTTAAACTTTCTGAATTCTGTGGCATGGTTCAGCATGATTCTTGCTGGACCAGCCACCTATTCCTGTCCCTAGCTGCTTCCTTTGGGGAACTGGTTTCAGCTATGATATACAAAATCTATTACGTGAAAAAAACATACAATAATGTGTAGACACACGCGTGCCTATTCACCATCTGTTTCCATCTGGCAAAGTTAGTTTAATTCTTTGTCTGCTAGTCTTCTCTATTTTTGACACTCCTTTTAAATTCCTTTACTACTATTTAGTGAGTGGGAGGAACAAGCAAAGATGAATGTTTAACTGGATGGCCTGTATGCTATGTTAATTCCCAATTTTTGAACGGGTGTTGTGAGACTGAACTACAGCTTTCTTCCCTGTTTCTGATGCATTTTGACAGCTGTCGTGGTTACCCGGGTAATTAAGGGTATAGTATTTCTGCGCATTCTTGCCACCTTACTAGTATCCTCTGCTTCTGTTAGGTCTTTAACACTTCTGTCCTTTATCGTGCCCGTCCTTGCGTGAAACGTGCCCTCGGTGTCTCCAACTTTCTTTTCGTTTGCATATCTTACTTCTCTGGCTGTGGCAGGTCTTAGTTGCAGCATGTGGGATCTCTAGTTGTGGTCCAGGGACTCAGCTGCCCCACGCCGTGTGGGATATTAGTTCAGTCCCTAGTCAGGGACTGAACCCGCATCTCCTGCATTGCAAGGCAGATTCTTAACCCCTGGACCACCAGAAAAGTCCCTCCAATTTTCCTGAAGAGATCTCTAGTCTTTCCCTTTCTACTCTTTTCCTCTACTTCTCTGCACTGTTTACTGAAGAAGGCTTTCTTATCTCTCCTTGCTATTCTCTGAAACTCTGCATTCAGTTGGGTATATTTTCCCCTTTCTTCTATGTCTTCCGCTTCTCTTCCTTTCTCAGCTATTTGTAAGGCCTCCTCACACAACCACTTTGCATTCTCGCATTTCTTTCTCTTCAGGATGGTCTTAGTGACCGCCTCCTGTACAGTGTTTCAACCCTCCATCCATGGTTCTTCAGGCACCCTGGCTACCAGATCTAATCCCTTGCATTTATTCGTCACCTCCACTATATAATCTTAAGGGATTTGATTTAGGTCATATCTGAATGGCCTAGTGATTTCCCCTACCTTCTTCAATTTAAGCCTGAATTTTGAAATAAGGACTTCATGATCTGAGCCACAGTGAACTCCAGGTATTGAGTCGTGTCTGACTCTTTGCAACCCCATGAACTGTAGACTGCCAGGTTCCTCTGTCCATTGAATTTTCCAAGCAAGAATACTGGAGCAGATTGCCATCTCCTTCTCCAGGGGATCTGCCTGACCCAAGAATCAAACTCAGGACTCTGTGTCTTCCTGTATTGGCAGGCAGATTCTTAACCACTGTGCCACCTGGGAAACCCATTATTATTACATTATTCCTAGTTCCTGAGATTTATTCTGTTCCTTCTTCTAATTTACTACATAGTTAATGTACTGTCATTTTTTGTCAATAATATGTTTAAGGTTTCAAATTTTCATGAACAACAAAAGCAGGATTCTGCAGGTGCTGACACCCAGTGTCACTTTCTATATACACTGCGATCCTCGTCTGCACTCTCTCTTAGACCCCAGGAGTTCTGCGAGCGCTTTAAGCTCCACATGTCTGTGCTTTCTGTTTCTGTTTTTACTGCTTGTTCAGAAAATGCAGCCTAGAAATCTCTCTTAGTTAGGCTTAGTAATTGTATTACCTGGACCACTGCTCATAGCTAGCTGCGCAAGTGCCCAAGCCTGAGGGAATCATTTTGCTTGCAGTCATCATAGTTTTCAATAGTTACCACAATAATTTCCTGCCACGTGGCAGTAATGTATCCTAAGAAAGGGATGCTTTAAAAAAAAATTCACCAATTTGTGGGACTTCCCTGGTGGTCAATTGGTGAAGGCTCTCTGCTTCCACTGCATGGGGCACAAGTTCCGTCTCTGGTCAGGGCACTAAGATCCCGCACGCCACAAGGTGTGGCCAAATAATTTAAATTTAAAACGCGCAAGTCTGTAATATGGGCTAGTGGAGGAGCTCTATATAAAGATCTGTATCTTTTTCTCTCTACTTAATGTGCCATACATAGTCGGAGAGGGATTAAGCCTCCTTTGTTACTCTTGTGTTTCTACTTTTAGCTCAGATTTTACCTGTCACATATTTTGGGATTCTATTTATCATCTGCCCTTCTACTATTGAAAACAAAAATTTTAAATGAGAAAATAAATGTAAAATAACTGTCTTTAAAATAGCAATTGTGCAATGAACCAGAATACAAATTAAAACCACAATGACATAGTTTTATATCTACCAGATGGGCAAGAACTGAAAAATCAGACAAAAATTTGACAAGGATGTGACATTACTTGAACCGCTCATTTGTAAACTACAGATAAAAATAACGGTGTCACAGGGCTGCCGTGACAACAGGCAATGAGTGATGCAGACTGTTCATAGTCATTAAGAATCTGACCTCTGGAGCACACTATCTGGCCCCACCTGGGCCTCTGCCACTCACTGACTGAACCAAAGGTGGCTGGACCTCCTGGGCCTCTGGTACTCCCAGGATAAAAGATCTGACAGGCAGAGATCTTGGAAAAGTGCCTGGCACACAGTAAGCAACATTCGGCTGTGATTCTGGCTGTTAGTGCCAGGATTCTTTCCCAAAGGTCTAGTTTTTAAACCTATTTTCAATTTTTTGCAAACTGAATTTCTCCATGCCAGGCTCTAAGTCTGACCCCTTCAACTCATTACTGACCAGGGGATTTTTGTAGAAACCAATGCATATGGCCGGTGATTTTTATTTTGGTCAGCTAAAAATTAATTCTGTTATTTCACTAGCACTGAAGGTTACTACATTCAACAGTTATACCTGACACACCTGTTAAGTCTTCCAATTTTTGTGAAATATCTTCTGCACTCTTTTGCTGAAGCAAAGGAGCATTTTCCAGCACCATGAGTTTCATTTTTACTTTCTGGATCAGAATCAATCACTAAGGTTTTTCTTTTTGTTGGTATAACATTCACACTGTCTGAATCAGAACCTGAAGAACTACCATCTTCTGAGACACTAGTATATACGTTGCTCGGACAATCAGAGAAAGTATCTGCATAAAACTCACTGAAAAATTCTTCTACACTCAAAATATCATGATGCATCATTTTTGGAAATTTTCTGTTTATAACATACACTTTGGCTGAAAGAAAAACCTAACAGAGCAAAATGTGAATGACAACCACAATCATAATGTACAGTGAACCCCTGATAATTTTAAGCTCTAACAGCTCTCACAGTGATGCTAACGGCACCATTCTCTAAAAACGCATTAATACGTCTCTGGTCAATAACCTTCAGGTAACAAAAGACGTATTAGTACATTCCCAGTCAATAATGTGTTAACATACTTGGTTTTTCAGTGACTTTTCTAAATAGCACAATGAACCACTGGTACAATTAAAAATAAATTCTAATATCCTCAATTCAAAATCTACTCTAAGCCTCCTACCAAAGTGAAAATAAGTCAGGCAATAAATTGAAAATTTCCCTCTAAAGCACCAGCAACACTGAAGCTGTATTTTCTCTCACTTCTATGACCACTTTTGAAATCTAACAATATACATATATTTTAATTCTCAGTATTTTAAATACTAAGATGAAGAAGGGTTTGTCTTAGATTTCATTTACCACATCCTGTTTGTAAAAGTTTGTATCCTGTACCTGATTCATTACACTGATCCGAATGCAGATCCTCCATTGTAAGTAATAGGGCTCTAGGTATTTTTTTCCCCTATCTGATTTCTTTGGGAATCCACTGGTTTAGTGATCCACTTTGTTCAGCCTCCAAGTGTTTTGTGTTTTTTTTGTAGGTTTTTTTGTTCTTGTAGTTGACTTCTAGTCTCAGTGTTGCAGTCAGAAAAGACATTTGATATGATTCACATTTTCCTAAATTTGCCAGGGCTTGTTTTGTTGCCCAGTATGCGATCTATTCTAGAAAATGCTCTACGTACACTTGAAGAGAATGCGTATTCTGCTGCTTTCAGATGGAGTGCTCTAAGGAATCAACGTTGTTAAAATGTCCATACTGACCAAGGCAATATACAGATTCAATGAAATCTCTATTAAAATACCAATGGTGTTTTTCAAAGAATAGAAAAAATAACTTTAAAATCTGCATGGAGATACAAAAGACCTCATATAGCCAAAACAATCTTGAAAAAGAACAGAGTTGGAGGAATCACACTCCTTGACTTCAGACTATATTACAAAGCTACAGTAATCAAAGCAGGATCGCACTGGCACAAGAATAAACACAGATAAATGGAACAAGATAGAGAGCCCAAAAATAACCCCCCACACTTACAGTCAGTTAATGTATGACAAACAAGGCAAGAATCCACAATAGAGAAAAGGCAGTCTCTTTGATAACTAGTGCTGGGAAAACTGGACAGCTACAGTTTGAATGAAGGATGAAATCAGAACATTCTCCAAAACTATATACAAAAAATAAATTCAAAATGGGTTAAAGACCAAAATTTAAGACTGGATACCATAAACCTCCTAGAACACTCTGACATAAATCACAGCAGTATTTTTTGGGACTTCTCCTAAAGTAAAGGAGACAAAAGCAAAAACAGACAAATGGGACCTAATTGCCCCTGAAAGCTCTTACAGAGCAAAGGCAACTACTGACGGAACGGAAAGGCACCCTACTGAATGGGAGGAAACATTTGCTCATGATATGACCAATAAAGAACCAATATCCAATATATATGAACAGCACATATTATACAGCATCAAAAAACCACAAACTCAATTAAATAATGGGCAGAAGAACTAAATAGGTTGTTTTCCCAAAGAGGAAATGCAGACGGCCAAAAGGCACATGAAAAGATGCTCAATATCACTTTATCATCAAGGAAATGCAAATCAAAACCACAATGAATATTACCTCATATCTGTCAGAGTGGTTACTACCAAAAACAACACAAAGATCAATGTTGGTCAGGATGTGGAGGAAAGAGAAAAGAGAACCATCACACACTACTGATGGGAATGTAAATTGGTACAGCCATTATGGAAAACTATGGAGTTTCTCAAAAAACTAAAAACAGAACTATATACAACCAATTCCATCACTGGGTACGTATTTTTAAAAACCTCAAAACATTAATTCAAAAAGATACATGCACTCCAATGTTCACAACAGCATTATTTACATATGTCAAGACATGGGGGCAACCCAAATGTCCATCAACAGATGAATGGATAAAGATGCGGTGTGTGTGTATACATAGACTACTCCTCAGCCATAAAAATGAATGAAACTTTGCAATCCCAGTAACATGAATGGACCTGGAGGGCATTATGTTAAGTTAAAGAAGTCAAAGACATATTGTGTATCACTCAAATGCAGAATCTTAAAAATACACCGAACTGGATATAACAGAAGCAGACTCACTGATACAAACTAGTGGTTACCAATGGGGGGAGGGGAGTGGGCAGGGAAGTAAGAGGTACAAACTATTAGGTATGAAATAAGCTACAAGGGTTACTGTACAACACAGGCACTATAACCAATATTTTATAATAATGTAAAGGGAGTATAAACTTTAAAAACTGTGTATTGCTATATTGTACACCTTTAACTTATATCATAAGTAACTATACTTCAATTTTAAAAAATGAATTAAAAAAAAAATCCACGACTCTAACAACTCTTTTTGTTAGTGACCTGAGCTACTTAGCCTCTTACAAGTCAATATGGAAAGAGGAAGCTATTAAGAAAGGAAAAGATGAACAGAGCTGCTTGATGAAAACGATTCCAACAATGACCTGGGCTTCACCAGATGGGCAAGAAATCCAGAAGTTTGGTTAGGAAGAGTTTGAGAGGGAGGAGATATTCAGCACTGGTAGTGGCACCAGCCTACAAGACTTAAACCACTGGAGGAAGGGGTCACCTTTAACAAAGGGCACCCTCAGAAACAGGAGAGAAGTTAAGAATCCTGCAGGGAACCAAAGAAGTCTGGGATCCATTCTCATCTGAGATGTGCACCCAGATCCCTCTGCCTCACCCTAGACCCAACCAGTCGGCACCTCCAGGAGGTGGAGTATTCTGAAGAAAACATGGGCCTTTTGTTTCCCTAAAACTCCACTGTGTGTTCCGTCACCCAGTCATGTCAGACTCGCTGTGACCCCATGGACTGTAGCCCTCCAAGCTACTCTGTCCGTGGGATTTTCCAGGCAAGAACACTGAAGTGGGTCACTATGCCCTCCTCCAGGATCGTTCCGACCCAGGGGTCAAACCCACATCTCCTGTGTCTCCTGCATGGCAGGCTGATTCATTACCCGTTGAGCCAGAGGCTTCCACGAGAGATGATTCTAATGCACAGCAAGGGTTAAAAAAGACTGGCCTAAGGAGACTGAAGCAAAGGTACTCCAAATAACCTAGCGTGGTTAACAGTAAAAGTAAATTACATTGTAGACTACATGAAAAGCATGAACCGGTTCTCTCTGCTTCCAAATATACAGTTCTTTGGTTTGTCCCACAACTAAGATTTCCTGAGATGCCAAGAAAAGGTCACTTACAGACCTCTAAGCATTATAGTGGAAAAAAAAAAAAAAAAAATACCCGACTTAAGAAAACAGACTTGAGTGGGTGTAAGCAGAATTCCCCAGAAATACGCTGATAAAAGGAAGCTATACTTAATATGTCAATAATCATTCAGTAAACTGGTATGTATCTTACAAAGAAAGCTGAAAACTGAAGAATTGATGCTTTCTAACTGTGGTGTTGAAGATTCTTGAGAGTCCCTTGGACTGCAAGGAGATCAAATTAGTCAGTCCTAAAGGAAATCAGTCCTGATTATTCACTGAAAGGACTGATGCTGAAGCTGAAACTCCAATACTTCAGCCACCTGATGTGAAGAATTGACTCACCGGAAAAGACTGATGCTGGGGAAGACTGAAGGCAGGAGAAGGGGACAAAGGATGAGGTGGTTGGACGGCATCACAAACTTGATGGGCATTGAGTCTGAGTAAACTCCGGGAGTTGGTGATGGACAGGGAGGCCTGGTGTGCTGCAGTCCATGGAGTCGCAAAGAGTCGGACACAACTGAGCGACTGCACTGAACTGCGCTGTTACTCAGGATGTCAGTTCCCTGACCAGGGACTAAACCCATGCCCCCTGCAGTGGAAGGCAAGAGTTCTAACCAATGGAACACCAGGGAATTCTCATAATTTGCACATACTTGAATTTAAGGTTCATTCTTCTTTTTCTTCTGTAATTTTGATCAATATTTTTTAAACACAGGGATCTCCTTTTCTAATAGTCTGGATTGAAGAATGGTGCTTGAACCTTACTGAAAAAATGTTTTCCTGGGTCAGCAAGATCAACTAACACATGGATTCTCCATTAAGGGCTCTGTCTCTGCCCTGTCAGATCTTTAACTGGACAAAGACATCCTTGTCCGAAGCACAGAGCACCAGAATAGAAATGACAGGTAATACAAAACACTAATTTTTCAAAAATACCCTCAGCAGACTGGAATTACAGCAGGAAACCAATTAACTGGTTTTTAGCAAAAATCAGATAAATTCAGATAAGAAAAAGAATCAAATATAGATATGGAATAAACTAGCCTTGTGTTGAGGGCAAGTCCTGTAGTTAGCCCAAGAGGCTCCGTGTTTACTCTGTAGATGGGACCAATAAGACTCAAAATAGGTGGTTATACTGCATTAGAAGTGTTTGGGTTTTTTCCTTTTTGGATTGCCATATCCACCACAGCTCCATACGAAAGAATAGAGAACAGTGCTGCACATGTTTCTAGACGACAGATGTTTAACTAGAAAAGAAAAAAATCTGGTCAATAACTGGAGTCATCAACACTGGAACAGAGAGGCACAGGAATAAGAATGCCTCCATCTCTCTACGTATTTAAAGCTGCTTAAGTGCTGAGTCGCTTGCTTCAGTCATGTCCAACTCTTTGCAACCCTATGGACAGTAGCCCACCAGGGTCCTCTGTCTATGGGAGTCTTCAGGCAAGAATACTGCAGTGGGGTGCCATGCCCTGCTCAGGGCATCTTCCCGACCCAGGTCTCCTGCATTGCAGGCAGATTCTTTACCACTGAGCCACCATGGAAATGCTAAAGCTGGCTAACCAGCTTTCACAAACATATACTAAGGGAAAAAAATCAATTATTTCATTAATTTACATAGTTCTTGTTTTTAACTAAATGGTTCCAGTTTAAGAAAAAGATGACGGACTGCTTATATTGATGTCACAGTATGGTGATCAAGAATCCTTTTTTTTTTGGGGGGGGGGGGGCGTGTTGAGTCTTAGTTGTGGCAAGCAGGATCTTTTGTTGCGGCGCATGGACTCTTTGAGTTGTGGCACTCCAGGTTCAGCAGTTGTGGGATGTAGGTTTAGTTGCTCCGCAGCATGTGAGATCTTAGTTCTCTGACCAAGGATTGAACCTGCATCCCCTGTATTGCAAGGTGGATTCTTAACCACTGGACCACCAGCTAAGTCCCAAGACTATTTCTAAAATAACACAATCTCAGTCAGAAGAACCCAGGGGAAGGTTAGGGAACCACCAAAAAGTTTATTACACACAGATGAGTGTTCCTTAAAGAGCCAGGGCATTTGAGACTCCCAGTTCGGCCTGATACAGCCTCTGGCTCAGGGCCTTACATGGCCCTGCATACTTACAGGCCTCTGTAGCCCGTTGCTGTTGCTGCTCCTCAAATTGTCTGTGCAATCCTCCACAAATGCTCAGTGAGGACCTCCATGTCAACATTGCAATGAGGACTGAAAATGTCTTTCCATGCTTCCTTACTTACTGAAAAATATTTAGATCCTTAAGGCCTAGGTAAAATTTTACTGGTGAACATGGGTTCACCCAGAGTCCATTGCACTTGTCTGACTTCTTATCACAAGGCTTGGTTCAGAAGAACAATAAAGTTTCTTAAATGAATTGCTAAGAGGACACCCCTACACATTCCTTGAACACTATCCCCTCACCCTGTATCTTAATATGTAAGTTATTATTCAGGTATGGTGAGCCAAGAGGTTAGGAGAAGACTACCACTAAAAGGATGGTTACTTAGAGTTCCCAAAAAGGGGGCACACAGTGCCATCCAGGGCCTTGTGAGGGAGCACCAGGATGGGTCAGGAGGCAGAAAGAGCAAGGGGAAAGCATGGGCAAGTTTTTATCCTGGTTTCCACAGGAAAGGCAAGTCCAGGCAGGGTGAGCAGGCTGAGGACTGGTTCCTTTGGGTCATTTCAGCAGATCTCAGGTCTAAGTATAGTCGTTAGGTGTCCAGTACCTGAAGGGCAGAGAAATAACCGCCTCCTGGAGTTTAAGATCAAGCAGAGGGTGTGGCTGGAGCACGGGGCAGCAGTTTTCTATTCCCAGGAGCCGGCGAATTCTGGGAGTACTCTCTCCCAGATCAGCCAGAGCATCGAGAATATGAACATCAGGAAAATACAGCTAATACACCTTGCTCTGTTTTTCTTTATGGCACTGACATGACGTGACACCATGTATCTGTTCACTGCTGCTCCCCTACTATGATGTCAAGTCCACAAAAGCCAGAAGTTCATTTGGTTCAATGTTTATCCTCAATACTTAGAATAGTGCCTGGCACACAGCAGGCATTTACTAGTAAGTGCTTGTTAAGTGAAGGAGTAAGTAAACAAATTTGCATTAAGACATGAGTTATGCAAAGTTCAGAAGGGGAGGTGGGGAACAAGGCTTTCTTTTCTTATATACTTGAAATATTTCTTCAAACTTGAAATTATTAACTAACTTCTTCACCACCACTACAGAACAAGTCTCAGGTTAGTTCCCACCTCAGCAAGGGAGATTTAATCACAGGAGGGTAGCGTAAGGAAATGCAGCGAGTCCATGCTGTGGAGCTGGACTAAGATCTACATCTTTGCTCTACCCTCTACGAACTGGAGAGCTAGACTGTATTAACTTTTCAGCCTGTCTCCTCAATGGAAAATCAAGACGGCAGTAATACTCACCTAACAGAGTATGAAGAGGAAAAGATATCCATCAGGCTAGTTAGTGTGAAAAGCCTCTGTATGTGAGGACACAGGAAGCACACACTCTAGCATCTGAGGACGATGAAATCCTACCCAATGAAGGACCCAAGGACACTGCTTACAGCAAATGCTGTTACCTAAACTTGCTAAACACGCTTTCACTTAAGAGTTCACTAACGTTCAACTCCACGCTGACTACACCCATCATAAAATGACTGCTCGCACATCTATCAGTTAGGGCACTCTGGGCAGGTTACTTTACCCCCTGGCCTCTCTCTCCTGAATAACAGCTTACCTCATGAAACTGTTCCACAATGTGATATGTGGAGACGGGGCATCCAGGAATTAAGTCGGTTTAGATGAGGTCATGAGGGTGTTTCCTTACAATGGGATTAGTGCCCTTTTAAGCAGAGACATCAGAGAGCATGCACAGGTGCTCACACACCTTCCCCCCACTTTGCTGTGAAGACACAGTGAGATGGCAGCTCTCTGCAATCCAAAAAGAAAGCTCTCACCAGAACCCGGCCATGCCGGCAACCCTGATTTTGGACTTCCCAGCCTCTAGAACTGTGTGAAATAAACACAATTTGTGAAATAAAGCCACCCAGTCTACAGTATTTGATTATAGCAGCTTGAGCAAACTACTATAGTACTTTATACTAAATTTAAGCCATTATCAGAAGTAGTCTACAGCAAATAGGTCCTATGAGACCCAAGTCAGAACCCACAATTCAATTCTTAAGCTTTACCTACTTCCTGTGAGGGTAAAATTAAAGAAACAAACAAAAATATCTCTGGGAAAAGAATTTTAAAGAGAGAGAGAGAACAGATAACATATATATGTATAACTGATTCACTCTGCTGTACACTGCAACTAAAACAACACTGTAAGTCAACTACACTCCAAAAAAAAAAGAAGAAAATCTACTCTCCCTCAAAATCAATATTCAGCAGGATACACAATAACACTCAGCCCTTAGCATATGCCAAGAACTACACTCAGCTCTTCTATAGGCTTTTAAATGTTAACGTATTAATTCTCACCACAGCCCTAGAGATAATGTTATTATTTCCATTTTAAAAACAGGGAAATGAAGATCCAGGGAGGTGACGTGTCACAAAGCTAGGCTAGGCTGAAGCCTAAACTTGAATCCATGTAGTCTGGCTTCACCATTTTCCCACCCATGACTCTATACTCCCTCTCTTTTTGTTAGTACTACTCCAAGATTAGAAAAGAAAATAACTTTAGATGGGTTACACTTAGTGTACTGGCATGTCTTAATAAAGTCATAACTTGCTTCTTAATGACACACAAAACAAAACAAGAGCATGTAACCAAATCAAAGCTAAAAATGATTTTGCAAAACCAGGAAGAAAACTAACATTTTTTAAGCTCCTGTTGTTTTCAACAGCATTATAAGTACACAACGTTACACATTTCTTTAAAGGCTGACCTAAAAGACGTTTATAAACAGCAACATGTCTCAGGGATAGTACTCAGAAATTAAGAAGCACAAAAAAAGAATGGAGAAAGACAGATCTTACTAGAATCTACATTTATTCACTCAGTGGCTGGAAAAATTAAAAGGAAAAATGAGGAACTTGTCGGTGAAATTAGTATCAGTTACAAACACGCAATCACCTCAGGATTGCTTATCTGTGCTCATCAGACATGATCTATGTGTGAGCTAGGATACTGTGAACACTTTTAAACTATCTTAACATCGGTGTTCAAACACTGCCTGAATGAGCCAGCCCACATAGTTTTGGCAGTGGCGGTACAAAAAGATTACACACTGTTGACAGAATGCTCCTTAATGTAAACGTTGGCTCCTAAGGCTGCACAGCAAGCTCCAGAGTTTAAGCTCACAATATAAAGAGCTGTGGTGCTGACGCAGGTGTGGTGGCAACTGTAAGTGACGCTGAGGAAGAAACCAGATGCAAGAACCACTGTTCCAGGGGCGTAAGATGCCAGGTGTATGTGCCACTCTGCTGCCGCTTTTCCACGGAAAAGGAACTCAGCAAAAAAGAATTTTGAAGGAAATATTTATAGAATGCTTTTAATTTATAAGAAAAGAATATGAACACATGATTCACAGTTTAAAACAATGCCCTAAAACTGAAAACATTACACTCCTCAGATTGTTTAACTTGGATGGATCTTCCTCTAGTATAAATCTTCTGTGGATGGTTCACACTTGTGCTATGCCGAACAAATCTTAAAGTCTTACCTACTGTTTATGTGCCGAAAGTAATGCTGAACATATCTGCATCATCTCGCCATCAAGCTAACCAGACAGCCTGTCATGTACTGAATTGACAGTGATATGACAAACTGTAATTTGAAATAATAATAAAAAAGATAGTGGCAACTAAAAATTATGACCAAAAGCGATGAAAAAAAGCCATCAAGCATGAAACAAAAATTGCAATCAATTCAATACTATGATAAAATTCTTCCTAGAAAAATGGCAGAATTCCAGTTATCTACAAGTACACTTGAACAATGCAAGATCTGTAACATCATTAGAATCCTCAGCAAACCTCTTTACATACTAATTTTAGTTCTGAATACCAAATTTTTATAACCCCTTACCTATTAATTAGCACCATGTCCCTAGGTACATGAAGAAATGAAAGTTTAAGGAAAGGGATATAATTTCATCTTCAGAACAAAGAACTAGAATTTCTGGATCCTTCCAAGGCCACCCCGAAAATCCTTAAGCCCCACTATGCCCTGCAGAACCACTCGTTTAAATAACATTTTCACTGCAAGATAAAATCTACCTCTCTTCCCACCTAAACCTCTACCCCACCCCTCAAGGATAAGATTTCAAAATCATGATGTAAATGGAAAATAACCATTGGAACTACATTAGAAATGTACATAAGGCATTATACTTAAAATACCTTACACATTGCTTTGCAGTTTACAAAACTTTTATATGTGTTATTTCATTGATATAATCCATCGTGAAAAGACTAAACCTTCATTTAATTAGTTACTTTTATTTTCAGTTGAAGTTTAGTTGACATACATTATGTTTGCTTCAGGTGTACAACACAGTGAGCTGACAATCAAATACACTGTGAAATGATCACCATGGTAAGTCCAATAACCACCTGCCACCATATAAAATTACTGTGACATTATCGACTTCGTTCCTCATGCTATATGTTATACCCCCACGACTCGTCTACTTCATAACTAGAAGTTTTCACCACTCAGGTCTTCCTTGCCTACTCCACTCCATTTCCCCCTGGCAACCAACAGTTCTGCTCTCTGTGAGTCTGTTTCTGGTTTGTCCATTTGTTTTGTTTCTAAAATCCCACATGTAAGTGAGGTCATATGGTACTTGTCTTCGACTGACTTATTTCACTTAGTGAAATTATCTCTGTTTCTAAAGATGAGAAACCCAATGTCAGAAAGTTAAGTGACTTGCTCAAGGTCAAGTCAGACATTCCGTTAGGCGGCAGAGGACTTCCTGTCCGTATTTCTAGGTCTCCGTACCTTCCAGCTACCACAGGCCAAGTCTAGAAATCTAATAAAGAATGCAAAAAGGCTTTGCAAAACTGAGAAGAACTAGAAGGATCTTTTTATGCAGAGTGCTAATCATTCACTGATGCACCAGTGAAATACCTATGACCAGGCTCTGCCTGAGCAAGTGCATCTTCCCAAGGGCTGTGAGGAGCTTGAAAAGAGGGCCAGGTGATTTTACCATGCAGCACACTGAGAACTTCTGAGCTACACTAGAAAATGCAAATGGCAGCAGTGTATTACAACATGTTTTCCACTATCAATTCAGTTTTACTTTTTTCCTTTCCTATGAATTAATCATCACTCCTTAATTAGACGTAGACGAGTAGCGTAATAGAGCTAAAGTGCTGACTTGAAAAAAGAGCACAGCATGAGCTGTAAAGGTGAATGACTCTGCATAAGACAGACTACATGGAAATACGTTCTTCTGTTTTTTTATAGTTCTATTCTAGTCAATATTTAGAAAATTCAATTTGAAAGTTCAGCCTTCAGTTTGTGCTATGAAGAACATTTAAAAATCATTATCTTCAACTGGAAAGGAAGGAAAAAAATCGAACAATACTGCATTTAAACAATATTACATTAAAGTAGTCATCTGAGGAAGAGGAAGCTTTACTATGTACTAAACACAATAAAAATAACAGTACAAGTAATTAATGGACAAATTAGACGGCAATTAGCACTGAAAATCATTTTTTAAAAAAATTCTGGCTGCTGGACCAATCTTACCTTTTGTAGACTTGTTGGATTCAACTGAGTTTTGTCGATTATTTTTATTGCAACCTAGAAAAAAAATAAATTAATAAATATTTAAGGATTTTAAGAATCTGGTGTGAAAGTTGCTCATTCATGTCCAACTCTCTGTGACTCCATGAACTATACAGTCCATGGAATTCTCCAAGCCAGAATACTGGAGTGGGTAGCCTTTCCGTTCTCCAGGTGATCTTCCCGACCCAGGGATCGAATCCAGGTCTCCTGCACTGCAGGCAGATTGTTCACCAGCTGAGCCACCAGGGAAGCCCAAGGATTTGGGAATCATAGATTAATTGGTAACAGTTTTGTAAACACCCAGACACGAGACATTGTTAACAAACAAGTACTTAAACCTTAAAAACTTAAAACTCAACTAGTTACAATTATTTTACATTTTATAAATATTTTATAATTGACAAGAGGGGCTTCATACAAATATGGCTACAACATTTTACATTTAAATAGACAAGGGGGGGAAAAAACTCCCAGAAACCACGCCAAAAGGGGGAGAGATTATATAATGAAAATATTAGTCATCATTTTTATCTAATTTGGGATCCAAATCAAATTCCAGCTGAGCTATTTCAAACCCTAAAAGATGATACCATTAAAGTGCTGCACTCAATATGCCAGCACATTCGGAAAACTCAGCAGTGGCCATGGACTAGAAAAGGTCAGTTTTCATTCCGATCCAAAAGAAAGGCAATGCAAAGAATGTTGAAACTGCCACACAACTGCACTCATCTCACACGCTAGCAAAGTAATGCTCAAAATTGTCCAAGTGAGGCTTCAACAGTATGTGAACCAAGAACTTTCAGATGTTTAAGCTGGCTTTACAAAAGGCAGAGGAACCAGAGATTAAATTGCCAACATCCGTTGGCTCATAGAAAAAAAACAAGAGAATTCCAGAAAAACATCTACTTCTGCTTTACTGACTACACCAAAGCCTTTAACTGTGTGGATCACAACAAGCTGTGGAAAATTCTTAAAGAGATGGAAAAACCAGATCACCTTACCTGCCTCCTAAGGAACCTGTATGCAAGTCAAGAGGCAAGACAATGGAACATGGAACAATAAACTGGTTCAAAATTGGGAAAGGATTATGCCCAGCCTATATACTGTCACCCTGCTTATTTAACTTATATGCAGAGTACACCATGTAAAATGCTGGGATGGCTCAATCACAAGGGGGATCAAGACTGCCAGGAGAAGTATCAACAACCTCAGAAATTCAGATGATACCATTCTAGTGTCAGAAAGTGAAGAGGAGCCTCTTGATGAAGATGAAAGAGGAGAGTGAAAAATCTGGCTTAAAACTCAATATTCAAAAAGCTAAGATTATGGCATCACTTCATTGCAAATCGATGGGAAAAGTGAACAGGGTCAGATTTTCTTTTCCTGGGATCTAAAATCACTGTGGATGATGACTGCAGTCATGAAACTAAAAGACCCCTGCTCCTTGGAAGAAAAGCAATGACAAACCTAGACAGTAATTGCAAGGTAGAGACATCACTTTACCAACAAAGGTCCATATAGTCAAAACTGTGGTTTCTCCGATAGTCGTGTAGGAATGTGAGAATTGGAACATAAAGAAGGCTAAGCACCAAAGAACTGGTGCTTTCGAACTATGGTGCTGGAGAAGACTCTTGAGAGTTCCCTGAACAGCAAAGAGATCAAACCAGTCAATCCTACAGGAAATCAACCCTGAATATTCATTGGAACAACTGATGCCGAAGCTCCAATACTTTGCACACCTGATGCAAAGAGCTGACTCATTTGAAAAGAACCTCATATTGGGAAAGGCTGAGGGCAGGACGAGAAGGGGGTGGCAGAGGAAGAGATGGTTAGATGGCACTACCGACTCTATAGACATGAATTGAGCAAACTCCGGGTGACAGTGAAGGACATGGAAGCCTGGCAAGCTGAAGTCCACAGGATCACAAAGAGTTAAGACATGACTTAGCAACTGAACAACAACGGATATCCAAAACTAGGGGCTACAGACAGCGAGGAGCGGGGATGGGGTGATGCCAGGGGATGGAAGGGGATGGAAGTGAATAGAGAGGCTGTACCGTGAACTAGGGAACATACATAATTAACCCAGCTTTACACCTGAGGTCCAGAACAACAAATGATCTCACCCCAAACTGACAAGGCTGTGTTCCTACCACATGTCCCTCAGAACACAGATTCAAAGATTCTTTGTCAACATTTCTTGCACTTTTTGGTCCCTTTTATATTCTTAAAGATTATGCTGGGGAGGGAGGTGGGAGGGGGTTCATGTTTGGGAACGCATGTAAGAATTAAAGATTTTAAAATTATTAAAAAAAAAAAAGGTTATGCTGAACCAAATACAGGTTGTATCTATCAATATTTGGGCTTCCTCGCTGGCTCAGCAGTAAAGAATCCACCTGCAATGCAGGAGCTGCAGGAGATGTGTGTTCGATCCCTGGATCAGGAAGATTCCCTGGAGAAAGAATTGGCAATCTACTCCAGTATTCTTGCTTGGGAAATTCCATGGACAGAGGAGCCTGGTGGGCTACAGCCATGGGGTAGCAAAGAGTCGGACACAACTGAGCGACTAAACAACATCAACAGCAAAAAGACAGACGCTGTATACTTGCACTTATATGAGGCTCCTAGACTGTTCAGAAGCACAGAGACAGAAAGCCGAATGTTGGGTGCCAGGGGCTGGGGAGAAGAGGGAATGGCGAATTTAATGGATCTGGTTTCAGTTTTACAAGATGAAGAGCTCAGGAGATAAATGGTGGTGATGGCTGCACAACATTATGGATGTATTTGATACGACTGAAATCCACATTTTAAAATAGTTAATACATTTTATACTATGTGCATGTTATCACAATAAAAAACTGAAAAAGTCCACTGCATGTTAATATAAATAACATTTTAATAAAATCCTCACATGACCTCCTGTAGTCAGTCAATTATTAAATCACATGTCACACCACTTCTGGAAAATTCTACTTTACACTTGTGGAAAAGAATGAAAGAAGCAAATAATGTCTTAATGGTTACCCAAACAGTTTTGATTTTGCAGACTCCCATTAAAAGGATCTCAGAACACATACAGGGGTCCACACTGCTACTTCAAAAACCCTGTATTACTCATATTAATGCTTTTTAAAAAAACTGCTTAACGTGGTTTAAAGCCTTCATCTGCGCATATATTTGATTACTTCCTAGGAATCTATTAGCCTCCTAATGAGCTAAAGAAAGGCATCCAGAGAGTCTGACCCTGGAGTGGAAGAAACCCACCACCCCTTCACCCCTTGCCTGGGAGGAAAAAAATCAGAATTGATGGAGGAGGGGAGAGTTAATGAGTGTACATGTCTGAAAAAGCAAAGGCGAAATTCTAATTTTGTATTCAGAAAATTTAACTCTTGATGGAAACTAAATAAAGCAAAAGGAAATACTGGCTTCTCACGTACGTAAATGATGACCACCTTGTGTGTACCTCAGTTGGGTAGAGGACTCCTATTATAGCCCCAGCACACAACCTGTACACAGGAAGCAGTCAGTGAGGTTACTGTGGTGACCCAAGGCCCTGAACACTCGCATCAGTAACCGCAGACACATCAGAGACGGAGACAGAGTGAAGAAAGGGGTTTCTGATGTTTTAGCAAACATCAGTGTGGTTTTAAAATTACATTATGTTACAGTCAAGGGACTTCCTCAACAGTCTAGTGGTCCACTGCAGGGGGCATGGTCGGGGTAATAACATCCCACATGCCATGTGGCGTGGGGAAAAAACCCCACAAACGTTACTTTCGTAAGTAATTTCACGTGGTATACTTGGATCTGCCCATTCCCAAAGGAACCCCTTTGGTAACACTATTTTGGCCACAATCCTGCTTTCTTCCTTCTTCTCACACCCAAATCCACATAAATGCCGTCTTTCCAGTTTAGTCTCTATTCTCCTTGGAGGCCCCTTGTTCACTCATTTCTTCTGCCTCTGCTTAGTATCCACCTTCTAGAGATTCCATTCTGATTCTGTTAGTATACATTTTCATTTTCAAGTACTGCTGTTCAAATGGGAGAAGGAAATGGTAACCCACTCCGGTGTTCTTGCCTGGAGAATCTCAGGGACAGAGGAGCCTGGTGGGCTGCCGTCTATGGGGTCGCACAGTCAGACACAACTGAAGTGACTTAGCAGCAGCAGCTGTTCAAATAGTATCTAAAGCAAAAACAGTTCAAAATATGTTGCATTCAGCTAAATCTCACTGTGGAAGAGAGGCTTTATCAAAACCAAGTGTCCTCATTTAACACAATGTGTGTATGTGTGGCAATGAAAGCTGAAGGGGAAGCTCCTAATCCCTTCTTCCTTCCAGTTCCCTGCTGGGATGACTCAACCACCAAAATAACCTAGGGCCAGAGCTGGAGCCAGGAGAAGAGCTCCCACCTTCTGAGCTCTGAAAGAGGCAACAGTGGGGCATCACTAGGTGCCTGAGAAAGACGCAGGCCTGGCAGAGCACTCAGCCACGCCCAAGGCTGTAGAGGGTGTGTGCGCACGGGTGTGCTCACAAGTGAGCTCACGCCTGCACAACGAAAGCCACGGGGGTTCACCAGGCGAGGAAACAGAAGTGTCCCTGCCACTGTGTAAAGTTCCGGGAAATTCTACTTGTTCCCCGGAGGCCTAAAGCAAAGTGGGAAATTACGAAACAGGAATAAAGAGAGCTCACGTGTAAGAAAGGCTTCCGCCAACACTCCTCAGATCAGGAGTCCAACCAACCTGTGGCGAACACCCACTGGAGGAAAATCCTTATCTTCCAGTTCCTGTCAGTTAACTGCTGGTCAAAAGAGCCTTATACCCTGCTCCTGACGGGTGTTAAAGCATCACAACCACCAGAACAGCAGGGGAAAGAAAGACTCCCAAGTCCTTTAAAAGGACACAGTAATCCAGAAGAATGGCATATTAGTCAGCTCAGGCTGTCACAGCAAAAAAACCACACACAGGGTGGCTTAAAGAGCAGAAACGCATTTTCTCACAGTTTGGGAGGCTGGGCGCCAGCACCCAGGGCGCCAGCACAGGCAGCTCCTGTGGCGAGCAGACGCGTGCCTTCTCACCGCGCCCTTACAAGGCGGGAAAAGCAAGCAAGCTCTCTGGTGCCCCTTAGAAGCACACGAGTCCTATCAGATCAGGTGCCTCCCCTTATGACCTAATTCAACCTAATCATTTCCACAAAGGCTCTATCTCCAAATAAGCTTTGACATCTGAATTCCCGGGAACACAATTCAGTCCACAGCAATGGAGAACAAGCCTACCCACTTCAAATTACACCTAACAATACACAGCAGGATGAGTGACTGTCACGAGCACAAGGCAGAGGAACAGAGGCACGCAAGTTAACGAATGCTGTGCGGCTCCATGATTTTAAGAGAACAGACCGAATAACCTGTGGTGTTTTACAAGTCATTATAGTGGTTATCTCGTGGGGAGGAAAGTGAAATGATTAGGAGGAGGTAGAAGGGAGGACTTCTGGGGTTCAAGTCATGGTGTATTTTTGCTCTGGGTCATGGTTTTGCAAATACTTATATTTTTTTCTTGATGTGTGCAAGGAGCCTGGTGGGCTGCCATCTATGGGGTCGCACAGAGTCAGACACGACTGTTAAAAAACTACAGTTCAAAAGTCAATAGTTAATGATGCCTCAAATTGAAAAATAAGAATAAAACCTCAAAAACAGTTTAAAAGGCTGAAAGTGATTAGGAAATTGGGGTGGGGCCAGGGAACACTTAAAAAAAAAACAAGCACTGATTCTTTAAACTGTGTAATAGATAATTAACTTGAATAAAAATAACTAAAGGGCTTCCCTGATAGATCAGTTGGTAAAGAATCCACCTGCAATGCCGGAGCCCCCCGCTTGATTAGAAAGCTCTTCTGTACCCACAGTGAGTACTCCCAGTTAAAGATGGCGCACTTGTCACGTGCGTTCTCTCTTCTCCCATCTGACAGTCCAATCAAACAATAAAGACAAAATGATTTTAAAAAATGGCAAAGAGAATGGGAGAGGCAGCACCAGCAAACAAGAGACCCGAAACAATTTCTGGGAGGCAAGTCAGAGGGGCACACAGCAGGGCACACACAAGCTGAGGGTATGCTCAAGGAAGGATACAATCCAGGAAACCAGAGAAAACAATTCAAAGCTGTGTAAATGAAGGTCCAAGTGAGAGGCCAACGTTCACCCAAGCCACCGTGAAGCTAAGCCAACCAACTCCACACACCGCATGTAAAGAGCTCTCAGTGTGCTCCTGATTCCTCCACTCTTGAAAATGTTTTCAAGACTAAGACACTTGAGTTCAGTTCAGTTCAGTCGCTCAGTCGTGTCCAACTCTTTGTGACCCCACTGAACTGCAGCACACCAGGCCTCCCTGTCCATCACCAACTCCCGGAGTTCACTCAAACTCATGTCCATCGAGTTGGTGATGCCATCCAGCCACCTCATCCTCTGTTGTCCCCTTCTCCTCCTGCCCCCAATCTCTCGCAGCATCAGGGTCTTTTCCAATGAGTCAACTCTTCACATGAGGTGGCCAAAGTACTGGAGCTTCAGCCTCAGGATCAGTCCTTCCAATGAATACCCAGGACTGGTCTCCTTTAGGATGGACTGGTTGGATCTCCTTGCAGTCCAAGGGACTCTCAAGAGTCTTCTCCAACACCACAGTTCAAAAGCATTAATTCTTTGGCGCTCAGCTTTCTTCACAGTCCAACTCTCACATCCATACATGACCACTGGAATAACCATAGCCTTGACTAGACGGACCTTTGTTGGCAAAGTAATGTCTCTGCTTTTCAATACGCTATCTAGGTTGGTCATAACTTTCCTTCCAAGGAGTAAGTGTCTTTTAATTTCATGGCTGCAATCACCATCTGCAGGGATTTTGGAGCCCCCCAAAATTAAGTCTGACACTGTTTCCACTGTTTCCCCAACTATTTCCCATGAAGTGATGGGATCGGATGCCATGATCTTCGTTTTCTGAATGTTGAGCTTTAAGCCAACTTTTTCACTCTCCTCTTTCACTTTCATCAAGAGACTTTTTAGTTCCTCTTCACTTTCTGCCGTAAGGGTGGTGTCATCTGCATATCTGAGGTTATTGATATTTCTCCCGGCAATCTTGATGCCAGCTTGTGCGTCTTCCAGCCCAGCGTTTCTCATGATGTACTCTGCATAGAAGTTAAATAAACAGGGTGACAATATACAGCCTTGACGTACTCCTTTTCCTACTGGGAACCAGTCTGTTGTTCCATGTCCAGTTCTAACTGTTGCTTCCTGACCCGCATGCAGGTTTCTCAAGAGGCATGTCAAGTGGTCTTTTTAGTTATATGTTATTAGACTACTAACGCTATCTTTTACCATTCTGCTTGCTTACTTCCAAATCTGCTACTATTATTTCCAATAAAAGCAAACTGTTCAAAATATTCTTTTTGTGTGTCAACAGTTGTTTTAAAGAAACATTCTATTAATCACTGCCCCAATCCCAGCAACGACTACTTATTGAGTTTTAACAGAGCAGCAAAGGGCAATACCCAGAACCACCTGAGAGATAATGAGGTCTTCCTTTCTTTGTTCACTACTTGTCTGAGTGGGGCCAGATTTTCTTCACAGACTTCAACCATAACCACATACCAAAATTGTCTGAATGCAGAGCAGACTTAAAATACAGCTACCTTCTAGTAAATGAGATACTAAAGTGAATTGCAAAAAATTAAAACAATGTCATTCTTATTTGTAATTTGTTTTGGAAAATAAGTCATTTTTCATAAAAATATGTTATTTTTATTAACAAGTAAAAGGTTTATTATTTTTAATAAATTAATATATATTTTAAGTTTGTTAGTGCTAACTTCTAAAACAGTAAACAGCAACAGATGTAACTCATATAAACAAAAACTTGTTTTGAGTCCTCAATTTAAAAAGTTTAATGGAACTGTGAGATTAAAAAAATTTGAAAACTACTGTTCAAATCAACGAAACTGCATATAACCACTGAAACCTACAATTTATGATTATGCAGCATTGGGGAAAACTTAAGGATAAAATTCTGAAGGGAAAAAACCATCATACAAAATCAGGGCCAAAAGTATGTTGAAAAAATATATCGGATATGATATACCAAAATAGTGGTATTCTGAATATTTTGACTGTGGGAATTTTTTTCCTTTCTGGTCTCCAAACTTTCCGTAAAGCTGTTAACACAGTCTTGACACACACAAAAAGTTGTAAACTAAAATCTCAAGAAGTTTAGCACATTCAAGGATGAAAAGCTGAGGTTTTACCATTCTTACAACCAACAACAAATACTAATTGAGTACTCAGAGGCCGAGGACAAATGAGGTTCAAGCCTGAAACCTTTTTTCCTCTCGCTCCTCTCTGGTTTCTTCTCTAGTGTAGGAGAGAGGGCACAGAGTGACAGTAAACGCTCACAATCACAAAAGCGCAGTAACAAGCCGAGAAGACCACAGTGGGAAATATATGCCAGAAACTTTCTGAAGGCGAGAGGGTGGAGGAACACTGTAACCAGAAACAATGTGTTTCCCACCATGGCTTGGAAAGCGCTCCAGACCTGGAGGTTCCAGGTGGCAGGAGCTGCTGGGCTAATTCCAAAGTCAAAAGTCTGCATAAAGAACGCTGCTGCTCCTCAGCCAACCAATGACCACCGATTCCAGAAGTTAGAGAGGCTCTAGACTCCGAGTCAACAAGCCAGGAGAGGGCAGGAGTGAGGCATGGAGAGGGAAAGGGGAGGATTAAGTGTCAGACTGCCACTAAGGAGGGGTGGGACCATGGAGCCTCCCAAGCAGAACAGAGGATTCTTAATCCAGAGAACAGAAGGGTCCCAGCGACAAGATGGCAGAGATCCTGGATCCTCCAATAAAAGCACTGGACAACTCCCAAAAGAAAGTGGTCAAACATATTCTATGCATGCAAACCCAGCTTCCGAACAGCTTCTTAGGGTTCCACCTAAGACAGACAACCAAGACTGACCAGATCCCAGATGAAGTCTCTAAGAGAGACACCAACAATGAATCCCAGCGAAAAGAGAAACAAGTAGGGAACAAGAACAACAAAAAGAATCATGCTTTTTACTATCCTCAGGGAGTTAACAGAAGAAACAGCACTGATATCAGGACTGGACACTAGAAAGACAAATAATCAGAGAACGAGAACGAACTAGGGGGAGGAGGGCACCCACAGGAGCGCACACACATTTAAGAGAAACACTGGAAGATACAGACATCTCCCAGAAAGCAAAACAGAAAGAGAAAACAAAACAAAAACATCAAGCCTCCTGAGAACTCATCGGTGGTCCAGTGGTCAGGCCTCAGCACTTTCACTGCCAGGGCCCAGGTTCAATCCCTGGTCACAGAACTAAGATCCTACAAGCCGGATGGCACAATCAAAAATCATATAAATCAAGGCCCTTTTCAAGGCTTCCAATCTCTGATTAAATAGAACTCCAAGGAATTCCCTGGTAGTCCAGTGGTTAGGAATCCACACTTTCACTGCAGGGGGGCGCTGGTTCAACCCCTGGTCAGGGAACTAAAGACCCCATGGACTGCAGTACGCCAGGCTCCCCTGTTCTTCACTATCTCCCAGACTTGCTCAAATTCATGTCCATTGAGTCGGCAATGCCATCCAACCATCTCATTCTCTGTAGTCCCCTTCTCCTGTCTTCAATCTTTTCCCAGCATCAGGGTCTTTTCTAATAAGTCAGCTCTTTGCATCAGGTATGCGGCCAAAGTATTGGAGCTTCAGCATCAGTCTTTCCAAAGAATATTCAGGACTGATTTCCTTTAGTATTGACTGGTTTGATGTCTCTTAACATACCATATAATAACTCTTTATCTTCTACTGACTGAATGAATTAAGTCTCTGAATTACCAAAATCGCCTCTTGGAGCACTCTGGGTTTTCTTTAGAGGTCTTAGTACCTCAATAGGAAAGACACATCACATTCCCATAAAAGGGCAAGAGAATACTGATGGAAAAACTTTTGTTTTCAATGGGCTGACAGGAGAACAGTACCAAGTGATAAAAATACAATGACTATAGATTTTAGGTTTCTTTTGATCTATTAGGAATATTATAATAAACCTGTAATAAAATATATACTATAGTAAACCTGTAATAAAATCAACTGTCTAAAAAAACTTCAGTTTTTTACCATATGACCCAGCAATCCCACTCCTGGATTAATTATCCTAAAGAAATTAAAATTTATGCTCACATAAAGACCTATACAGGGACTTCTTTGGTGGGCTACTGGTTAAGACTCTACCACATTCCCAATGCAGGGTGCAGATTCAACCCCTGGTGGGGAACTAAGATCCCTTATGCCACATGGTATGGCCCCCCCACCAAAAAAAAAGTGGAATGAAATAAAAACTCATCTGATAGAGTAAATGGCATGAAGATGAATGACATTCTTAAGAAATAAGAATCATCATCAGGGGACTTTACCCTATTTCAAAAAATAAAAATGTACAATCAAAAGCTGCAGTAATAAAAACACCATGACTGGGTATAAATCAGAGAAACCAAAGGGAATTTAACAATCGGGAGAAAGAACCAATTTTCCTGTGATCCTGGGAAAGCAGTAATGCACCTGGGGGGGAAAGTTCTCTACACCGCATACTAATCCTCCAAAATACACAGTAAGTCAATTAAACATTCAAATGCCAGTCACAGCAGTATTTAAAGAAAAAAGCAGAATCATTTTTACAGTCTGGGAAAAAAGTAAACTGTTCTCACCAAGACATGAAACCCAGATAGATCAGACCGATGTCTAAAAACACATAAAAGGTTTAAATCACTAAGAGTAAAAGAGAAAAGAAACACAGATAAGGGATATAAAACAGGAAGCTTATTTTAAAAAGAAAATACAAATGACACAAATATATGAAAATATCATCAATCTAAGTAGCTATCAAAAAAGCAATCTTTTTAAAATAATATCATTTTTTGGTTTATCCGACAGACAAAAAATTATCTATAGTGTTAGCAAGGGTGTAGAAAAACAGGCACTCTCATTCATTTTGGTAGGCTAATAAAATAGTACAACATTCTCTCAAAACCAATTTAGCAGTACCTAGTACTCTTGCCTGGAAAATCCCATGGACGGAGGAGCCTGGTAGGCTGCAGTCCATGGGGTCGCGAAGAGTCGGACACGACTAAGTGACTTCACTTTCACTTTTCACTTTCATGCATTGGAGAAGGAAATGGCACCCACTCCAGTGTTGTTGCCTGGAGAATCCCAGGGACGAGGGAGCCTCGTGGGAGGCTGTCTATGGGGTCGCACAGAGTCGGACACAACTGAAGCGACACAGCAGCATTACAGTATTAAAATGCAGAAACATCACTTTGCTAACAAAAGGTCCATATAGTTAAAGCTATGACTTTTTCAGTAGTCATGTACAGATGTGAGAGCTGGACCATAAAGGCTGTGCGCCAAAGAATTGATGCTTTTGAACTGTGGTGCTGGAGAAGACTCTTGAGAGTCCCTTGGACTGTAAGGAGATCAAATCAATCACTCCTAAAGGAAATCAACCCTGAATATTCACTGGAAGGACTGATGGTGATGGTGAAGCTTCAATACTTTGGCCACTTGATGCCAAGAGCTGACTCACTGGAAAAGACCCTGATGCTGGCAAAGACTGAAGGCAAAAGGAGAAGGGGTGGCAGAGGATGAGATGGTTAGACAGCATCACTAATTCAATGGACATGAATTTGAGCAAACTCTGTGAGTTAGTGGAGGACAGAGAAGCCTGGTGTGCTACACTCTGTGGGGTCACAAAGAGTCAGACACAACTTATCACCTGAACAGCAACAAACTACAGTCTCACATTCCCTCTGAACCAGGACTTCCAGACTTCTAGGAATTCATCCTACAGAAACACTCTTAATAAAGGACAGAACATTATGTTTAAGGACATTCAGCGCAGATGTTTGCAATAGCAAAAAAACCAGAAACCACCCAATGCCCATCAATATAGGTAAACTATGGTACCACCACACACTAGAAGGCAACGTCCCATTAAACAGAGTATGTCAGATCTAGAAGCACTAAAATTCAGATGTGATAAACGCGTGATAGAGTACTTGCTAAGAAAAACTACCATTATGTCCTTTCTTGTTAAAATAAACAAAAATTACTGTGTATATAAAAAAACTGTGGTAATGTATACCAAACTGCTCAAAGTGATCCTCTGAGAAGAGAGAAAGTTTAAGGAATTTTATTTTCTACATAATGAATTTCTATAATGTTTATATTTTACATGATTCTGGGTAAGACCTACAATGGGGGGGGGAAGTAAAATCAATTTTTTCAGACCTCCAAAAAAAAAAAAGTGTTTTAAGTTAGCCACTATCTAGTCAAATTCAAGCATTTCTGGAGAGAACACACTAGATGTAAACATGGCAAGTCTCACTCCAGCACACATAAGTTATGTAAAAGGGGAGAGGGTCTGTCTGTCTTACTCCTCTTTTAACCCACCATCTCCCATCTGTATAAGGAAACTGGCCAAGTAACCACCTGAAACTGGTTGGGGGAAATAAACTGAGAGGTTCTGTTCCTTATTTCAAAAAGTTTGGATCTCGGGCAGCAAAGAAACCTCCACTAACTCAGGCTATTTACTGATTCCAAAAGCAGTCCCAGCATCTCTGTGGAGTCTTAACCAGGGAACTGCCACTAAAATTGAGATGAAACGTGAAGAGGCAAATTTTTAGTTACAGTCTTTACTTAAGACTCCAGTTAGAATAGACCAATGATGCACAACCTTCTTCAGGTCCCAGAACACAGAGGAAGTTACCCAGGGTGGGTCCCGCTCCAGCAGGCCCTTGCATAGTGGACCGCAGGCCTCAGCACATCTTAACACTGCCTTGGCACACATCTCAGGAGGCTCCACTACATGGGAATCATTTCTTTACAGTTTCCTTCAAAAGTAACATTAAGTTCATTCAATAAATATTTATCAAGTACGGGGGAGAACGGATGCATGGATATGTGCGGCTGAGCCCCTCTCTGTTCACCTGAAACCACCACAGCACTATGTTAGTCGGCCATATCCGAATACAAAATAAAGCTTTTTTAAATTTACTAAGTGCTTCACAAGGCTTCCCTGGTGGCTCAGTGGTAAAGAATCCATCTGTCAATGCAGGTGATGCAGGTTCGATCCCTGGTCTGGGAAGATTCCCTGGAGAAGGAAAAAGCAATCCACTCCAGAAAATCTACCACCTGGAAAATCCCAAGGACAGAGGAGCCTGGGCGTTACGGTCCACAGAGCCGAAAAAGAGTCAGACACAACTTATCGACTAAACAACGAGTATCTGCTATGTGCCAAATATGGTTAAGTGCTGATGTCTTCCCTATAGATTAGAGGGGAAAGATAGATAAATAAGCAATTTGTAATATAATTGTAATTATAATAGTAAAACATATTATTCATGTAACTGTAATGGTAAAAATGCTATCTAGGGAAAAAGTATCGTGATTTTTAACATGAGTGCCATGCCTGGGGAAAGGGAGTCTGTCAATCACTACTTTCCCCAAGAAGTGACTCCAACACAAAAGGATGAAGTGTATTTCAGGCAAGAAATAGCAGGTATAAAGATCCAAATCCAAGAAACTATGTAAAAAAAAAAAAAAAAAGAAGCAGAACAGGGACTTTCCTGGTGGTCCAGTGGTTAAGAATTCACTGTTCAAGTGTGGAGATTCCTTAAAAAATTGCAAATAGAACTACCTTATGACCCAGCAACCCCACTTCTGGGCATACACACCGAGGAAACCAGAATGGAAAGAGACACATGTACCCCAATGTTCATCGCAGCACTGTTTATAATAGCCAGGACATGGAAACAACCTAGATGTCCATCAGCAGATGAATGGATAAGAAAGCTGTGGTACATATACACAATGGAGTATTACTCAGCCGTTAAAAAGAATTCATTTGAATCAGTTCTGATGAGATGGATGAAGCTGGAGCCGATTATACAGAGTGAAGTAAGCCAGAAAGAAAAACACCAATACAGTATACTAACACATATATATGGAATTTAGGAAGATGGCAATGACGACCCTGTATGCAAGACAGGGAAAGAGACACAGATGTGTATAACGGACTTTTGGACTCAGAGGGAGAGGGAGAGGGTGGGATGATTTGGGAGAATGACAGTCTAACATGTATACTATCATGTAAGAATTGAATTGCCAGTCTATGTCTGACGCAGGATGCAGCATGCTTGGGGCTGGTGCATGGGGATGACACAGAGAGATGTTATGGGGAGGGAGGTGGGAGGGGGGTTCATGTTTGGGAACGCAAGTAAGAATTAAAGATTTTAAAATTTAGAAAATAAAAAACTAAAAATAATAATAATAATAATAAAATAAATAAAAAAAAAAAAAAGAATTCACTGTTCAATGTAGAGGTCACAAGTTTGATCCCTGGTTGGGAAACCAAGACCCCACATGCCGCAGAGCGACTCAGCCTGTGTGCCACAACTAGAGAAAAGCCTGCACACCAGCAAATGGCCCGTGTGTCTCAATGAAGGCCCAGCACAGCCAAAAACCAAACACACCAGAGCAGTTCTGTGCTGCACAAAAAGAATGGGAGGAGGGAGTTAAGGAGCAGTTTTAATGGAAGTGTTTTTGGTAAACATGGAATGTGGTTAAGCAGAAAGCAAATATGACAAAAATTAGGAAAGTATGTGCCTTTTTCCATAATAACCTATCAAACATAAGCTATGAGATAAACGTTTGGGGAGATGAAGAAGCTTCTTGAGGATAAATCTATAAAAACAGTCAACACTTGATTTTTGCAGGTACCATGAGCTTGTAATGAGGTTAAACATTTTTACTGTGGTGGCACACGCTTACCCCCACAGTAAAAAGAGCCACCGTAAAGTAAAGTGAAAGCCACCACCACAAAGAACGCTTCCTCTTTATAAAGGCAAAGGTCATTCAGACACTCAATATGTGATCTTTACAACAGGTAAAGAAATGAGAAAGTGAAAGAACTCCCAGGATAATTAATATATAAGTTTTAATATATAACTTATATTAATATATAAGTTTCCTATTCTTAAAAAATGTTTAATTAGCTTACAGAAAGTCCAAATATATACATTGTGTTCCTCTTTCTCTCACATGGAAATAAACAGAAAAGTGTATTAACAGAAATCAAGCATAATTTGTTACTTACCTCTCTGCCTGTAAGGATGTGTCTTGCCAACTTCACTTTTGCAAAATTCCCCTTGCCGATAGTTTTTAACAGCCTGTAGTTTCCAATGTGAGGCTGTTCATCTGCACAGGAAGCTATAGAGTTTCTACACCGTGCTCCAGAGCGCCCAGAGCGAGAGGTTACTTCCTGCCGCCCATCTCCATGTGACATGTGCTACAATCAAACAGACAACAAAGGATAGGAAATGAGGAACCCACAGCAGTTGACAGGGTTTAAGAGTCTCTAGTTGAAGAAACGAAACATCACTGCTTTAATTTTAATCCCAATACACATATGGCACTTTATGGGGACTTGCCCATGTGATATAAACTCATGAGGAAAATAAAATACTGAGAAGAGAAATACCAGTCTTGAACTTCAACTGGGTGTTCAGATAGATGAGATTATTTTCTGTATGTGGCTATACTATAAAATGGGAGAAAGAAGACTGCCTTACAGTCATAAAGAACCTAACTTTCCCACATGCTATTAAATATACCAGCACATATTATACTTAACACACCTTCTGATATAGGTTGAACAGGTAACATCACCATTCACCAGATGAGGATACCTTGAGATTTATTCACCACCAAATCACTAGTGAGAAATCCAAAGAGAATATGGATTCCCAACTTCTTTCTAAACTATGCTGCTAACAGTGATGTTTAAGACAATGTGTGCCAGACTCTAAAGCCCTTGATAAATATTTGTTGAACAGATGAATACAGTACTCAACATACTCCAAAAAGGTAAAACAAATTATAAACGCCTCTAACCACATTAAATAGAAAGGTGCTCGAGTTACACATGCCTGGCGTGGACAGCTCTGCATACATGAGCCGCCAGCTGCCCAGCGCTCCCTCTCTCCCCACCGGCGCCCAAAGGCTGCCACACCCCACTGCCTGCCTCGCATGAGCGCTAACTGCTTCCTCTCCTCTCAGGACACTGTCAAGCACCTCCATCCCTTTCTCCTCTCTAAGTTTTTGTCCAGGAAAACGTCCCTTGTTTCTCACGTTCTCTCTCTAACTGTAGGTAAAAACAAGCTTGATTCTAGGTGATAAACGTAAGAAACTACACTTTGTAACACATTCTTATCAAAGAAAAATGGAAAAAAAAAAAAAAAAACTAGTGTTTTACAGTGAAAGCTTAAGAATTTGTGCCACCAATCTCTGAATTCCTCAAAAGATATCCTTTTCAGAATGTCCACGTTAATTTCCATCTACATTTTTATATTCCTCTAAGTAAATCTCTGTCGCTCCTGTACCAAGTTTTGAGATAGGTTTCTTCATTTTAAGTTAAAAAGACTTTTAAAAACTGGTTACAAATCTAAACAACTTTATTCCTGTAGCAAAAAGATTCTAATTTTCAAACGAGAATTTTGGGAAAATAGCCCATTACAAACGAGGAATAGCAAGGAAAGATAAGGCCTTCAACGAACAATGCAAAGACGTAGTGGGAAACAATAGAATGGGAAAGACTAGAGATCTCTTCAAGAAAACTGGAGATATCAAGGGAACATTTCATGCAAGGATGGGCACAATAAAGGAGAGACTGGCAAGGACCTACTGGAAGCAGGAGACTTAGAAGAGGTGGCGAGAATACACAGAACTGTACAAAAAAGGTCTTAATGACCAGGATAACCATGATGGTGTGATCACTCACCTAGAGCCAGACATCCTGGAGTGCGAAGTTAAATGGGCCTTAAGGAGCATTACGACAAACAAAGCTAGAGGAGGTGATGGAATTCTAGCTGAGCTACTGAAAGAGCCTCAAAGATGATGCTGTTAAAGTGCTGCACTCAATACGTTGGCAAATTTGAAAAACGCAGCAGTGGCCACAGGGCTGGAAAAGGTCAGTTTCCATTCCAATCCCCAAGAAGGGCAGTGCCAAAGAATGCACATTGTGTACAACTGCACTCACCTCACACGCTAGCAAGGTAATGCTCAAAACCCTTCAAGCTAGGCTTCAACAGTACATAAAACGAGAACTTCCAGGTGTACAAGCTGGATTTAGAAAAGGCAGAGGAACCAGAGATCAAATGCCAGCATCTGCTGGATCACAGAAAAAGCAAGAGAATCCCAGAAAAACACCTATTATGCTTCAGTGACTCGGCTAAAGCTTCTGACTGTGTGGATCACAATAAACTGCGGAAAATTCTTAGAGCTGGGAATATTAGACTACCTTACCTGCCTCCTGAGAAAGCTATCTGTATGCAGATCAAGAAGCAACAGCTACTTAAAACCTTACACAGAACAACTGCCTGGTTCAAAGCTGGGAAAGGAATACGACAAGGAGTATGTCAAGGCTATATATTGTCACCTGCTTCTTTAACTTATATGCAGAATACATCATGCGAAATGCCAGGCTGGATGAATCACAAGTTGGAATCAAGATTGCAGGGAGAAACCACCACCACCTCAGATATGCAGATGCTATCACTCTAATGGCAGAAAGAGAAGAGGAACTAAAGAGCCTCTTTATGAGGGTGAAAGAGGAATGAAAAAGCTGGTTTAAAACTCAACATTCAAAAAACAAAGATCACAGCATCCAGTCACTTCATGGCAAACAGAAGGGGAAAAAGTGGAAGCAGTAACAGATTCTCCTCCCTGGGCTTCAAAAATCACCGCAGATGGTGACCGCAGCCATGAAATTAAAAGACGTCTGCTTCCTGGAAGGAGAGCTATGACAAATCTAGACACCATATTAAAAGGCAGAGACATCACTTTGCTGACAAAGGTCCATCTAGTCAAAGCTATGGGGCTGGGATGTTTTAGAAGGAAATCAACCCTGAATATTCACTGGAAGGACTGGATGCTGAAGCTCCAATGCTTTGGCCACCTGATGCGAAGAGCCAACTCACTGGTAAAAAAGCCCCTGATTCTGGGAAAGATTGACAGCAGAAGGAGGGGGCAGGAGAGGATGAGATGGTTGGATGGCATCACCAACTCAATGGACATGAGTTTAAAGAAAACTCTGGGAGAGAGTGAAGGTCAGGAAAGCCAGGCATGCTGCAGTCCGAACAGCAACAAAGTACGGTTTTAAAATAATTTTGGTAAACGTGTTTGATATATGCTTATTTCCAAACTATACATAAGTTTCATAAAAACAAGGACAGTAATTTACTATTCCTTGTATCTTAGAACAGTAGTTGACATATGTAACAGGTACTTAATAAACACTGGAAAGTGAAAAGTGTTAGTTGCTCAGTCATGCCCAACTCTTTGTGACTTCATGGAAAGCAGCCCACCAGGCTCCTCTGTCCATGGGATTTTCCAGGCAAGGATACTAGAGAGGTTTGCCATCTCCTTCTCCAGGGTATCTTCCTGATCCAGGGATCAAACCTGGGTCTCCTGCACTGCAGGCAGATTCTTTAGCAACTGAGCCACAGGGAAGCCCTAATAAATATTGGAATGACAAAATAAATGATATCAAAACACTAATCACCATAGCATTCAGATGGTTAAATTACAAGAAATTTTTATCTCCCAAACTTCTTTCTTCTATTCAAATATTTATTGAATGATAATGTATAATCAATTTTATATAATTATGAGCTGGGCACTGTTCTGAGTGTCAGAAACGAGCAGTACATAAAACAAAATCCCTGTAACCATGAGCTGTATGGCTAGCGGTTTTACTATTTATGCAATGAAAACAGTTATTAAACTACTATTCAAAATTTTGGTTATAAAAGCTTTTTAAATGCAAACATACACTTTTTTTTAACATACACTTTTAATTTATATGTTCATAAATTCAACCCTTCATGTATTAATTAGTTTATAGAAAATTAATTTTCTGGAGTGTGGCACAGTTAAGTAGACAAAATATTAACTGTTGCACAAATCAACCGTCTTCTACTACATGTAAAATAGAAATATTAGAAGAACCTTAAAATTCATAGGCATGAAGTTTATACCTTTGCTTACTCTACAATCTATTTATAATAAAAAAGTAACTCCTGAGACCTCTCAGGCAGTCCAGTGGTTAAGACACTGTGCTTCCACGGCAGGGGGCCCAGACCATCCCTGCTCAGAGAACTAAGATCACACATGCTGCGTGAAGCAAAGCCAAAACAAAACAAAACAAAACCACGAACAACCGCCCCCCAAACTCCTTAGCACTGCATCCACTAGTAGGTGCCCTATAAGAGAACAGAGATTTCTGTCTGTTGTTCATCATCAGATATTCCCAGAAACTGTAACAGTGCCCACTACGGACTGCTGCTGCACGAACATTAAATGAAATCAAGGTCCTCTCTGATCTAAGCCATTACTCCTCGGCCACTACATCACCACTATTCTCTAGCGTGAACATCCCTCTGAGTGCCCTTTCTTCCATTCAAACCTAAGGACATCCTACTCTTTCCAGTATGCTTGAGTCATTTGTCCCCATCTTTCTTAACTCTTCCTGCATCCCAGCAGAACTGCTTTTTCTTTGGACTCCCAATGTACTTTGCTTGTATCTGTCTCTATCTTGTTACTTTGTTATAGACACTTATCCACATTACTCAGACTTCCTAGAGAAACTCACTCAACTTGAGGTTCCACACAGTAATTTGCCCAAGTCTGGCCAATGCCAATGAGATATGAGTGAAAGTGAATATGTAATTTTCATGCTGAAGTATTTATTGACAGTGCTTGACTCAAGCCCTGTGTTCTTCTGTTCTCCTGAATTTAGAATCCTGTCCGAAGAGTGAGGATCACAGGACCAAATGGCCTGGAAATGGAAATCAGGCTTCATGGAGTCAATGTTAAGCCACTAAGATTCTGGTCATGTATGTTGCCACAGCATAACCTAGCCTACATAATACACCCTCAGGCAAATAACAGTAATACAAACCCCAAAAGAAACCTGTATTTTCCCACAAGAGTATAAACTCATATAACAGATTGAAATAGCTGATGTTTGCTAAATTCCTATTGAGTTAAACTCAGAATATTTAGTTTGATAAACTTAAATTTTAAAACCTAAGGTTTTTAACTAAAAAATTCTCTCAGAACAGAAGCAAATTAAACTGCATTTTGATTCTACTTGGCTTCCATCCTCCCCATGCATCCATCAGTAGCCCCAAAGAAGAAATAATTTCCTAGCGTTTTAGCAAATAAATTCTTGTACTATTAGCCAATTTATCCATAAATTTTTTTCTCCCTAAGGTGACAACAAAAAGTGACATTAATAGTAGTCACTTTTTGTGGAAGCACTAAAAACCCAACGGGCACTCAAAGCTGTTTAATTTAATCTTTATTAAAGAGTAAAAGAGTCCAGATCTTTCTCTCAGAGAATTAAGCTGAACCACTTTATCCACCAAGAAAACTAGAACATGGGCAGTGCTACTAAAAATTATGCAGAATTAAGGCAAAGAGATAAGTATTAACAAATTCATAAAGTGTTCACTATCAAACTAAAGTTTCTGTTTAATGCAGATATCTAAGCTGCTAGGTAATGTTAAGGAGTGGAGCAATGCTGTAGGACGTGCCCCCGTCCTATCTAACAGAAGCCAGAAGCGGCTCTGGGGAGGAGACATGGCCAGTGAGATTCTTGTTTCCCCAAACTCCCCTGTAGCTGGAGGTAGTACATGGCTTGGTTCTGGTCAGTTCTCATTAGTGAAAGTCTACTGGGTGGTCCTGGAAAAATTCTGTTTCTCATAAAGGCAGACAGGTACACTAACTAATACGGCCTCTTCCTCCCTTCTGCTGCCTTGAATGCAACCACAAGAGCTACAGCTCTGTAAGTTACCCTGTAGCTGCAGGTCTCAAACATGAGAGAAAAGACAAAAATATTTTTAAAAACCACCAACTCCAACAATATTGAATTGCTGAACCAAAACTAGAGGCTGTCTAGTTGTTTTGTGAGACAAATAAACCCTTATTTGGTTAAGCCACGGTATAAGTGAGTTAGTTTTAGCCAAAGCACTACTAAATTGTCCCAGGTGCCGTATCAACACAGAAGAAAGAAGCAATAAAAAGAGTGAATGAGGAATGCACTCCGTTTCGTTATACATATTAGTTCTTCTTTAAAAATGTGTCTACACGTAGAAGAGCTCTAGAAACCAGAGAGATATCACCTCACACCAGTCAGAACGGTCATCATCAAAAACCCCAATGTTCATTGCAGCACAGAAGCCACTTAAACGTCCATCAACGAAACAGATACATAAAACGGAAGTGTGTGTGTGTGTTCAGTCGCTCAATCTGTCTGACTCTTTGCAACCCCATGGACTGTAGCCCGCCAGGCTCCTCTATCCATGGAATTTTCTAAGCAGGAATACTGAAGCGGTTACAACTAAAAGTCTAGAAAGTTTATTATCTTAGTGGCTTAAAAAAAAAAAACTTGAATGAGGTTTAAAACTTTTAATCCAATTCTGAGAATATAAAGAAATACTATGTTGTTAAAAAGAAACAAAACAGGAAATTAACATGATACCATATTAACTAAAGTACAGATTTTGTTCAAATTTCACAAAATTTTATGCTACTGTCCATTATTTGTTTTCACGCCTTATGTAACACTCCTCGTTGCACTTAACCACATCAAGCAGTTTCAGCTGCATGAAACAAATTCTGCTAAATTATCTTCTCATTTTTATTCTTACAAATATTTCCTAATTTTCCTTGTTATGGCTTCTTAGATACACCCATCATTTAAAAGTGGACACTTAATTTTAAAAAAAAAAAAAAGGGTAAGCAACAAGGACTTACTGTGCACCACAGGGAACTCGACTCAATGTGATGGCAGCTTGGATGGGAGGGGAGTTTGGAGGGGGAATGGATACATGTATATTAACCGCTGAGTCCCTTGGCTGTCCACCGGAAACTATCACAGCGTTGTTATCAGCTATACACCAATATAAAATACAGAGAAACAAAGAATACTGGAGCAGGTTGCCATTTCCTACCCTATGGAACCCAGGCATCAAACCTGTGTCTCTTGCGTCTCCTGCACTGGCAGGTTGGTTCTTTAGCACCACGCCAACTGGGAAGCCCCTTAACGCAGTATTACTCAGCCATAAAAAAAAGAGGAATGAAACAATGCCATATGCAGCAGCATGGACAGACCTAGAGACTGCCATACCGAGTCAAGCAGGTCAAACAGAATGACAAGTGCCAGGGGTTATCACCTGTATGTGGAATCTTAAAAAAATGGTAAAAATGAACCTATTTACCAAAAAGAAATACACATGTAGAAAACAAACCTATGGTTACCAGAGGGAGAAGGCGGGTGGGGGACAAACGAGGAGACCGGGAGTGACATACACACACAACCAGCAAGAACCAGCCTAGCACAGGAAGCGATTCAAAACTCTGTAAGCATCCGCATGGGAATGAAACCTAAAACAGAGCGCATGCGCGCACGGCTGACTCGCTCTGCCGCACAGTCGAAACTAGCACAGCACGGTGAAGGACTGCGTCCAGTGAAGGCGACCGAGAGCGAGAAAGAGCCGCAGAACACGGCCTGCTGCGCTTATGACGACACAAATGGGAATACACCTTAGACACAGGCACACTGGAAAAAATGCTTTTAACTATATGATTTTTTACACTGTATGATTCCAGGTTTGCCCTTGGATCTACCTGCTAAAGCACCAACCTGAAATTTGAGAGGCCTACTTAAGAAATCAGGTTTAAATGTCTACAGCAACTTTATGCTGTATCTGAATTCTTCCTGAACAGAGCTTGGCCTCCAATAAAATGTGTGCCCACACATCCTTTCTAATCCTTCAAATAACATGCCACCTCGTTAACTCATGGGCAGGATTTTCAAAGGTGGGGTTGGGGGGGAAATTTACAAAAGCGGGGGCAGGGGGGGGGTGGTCTACAAAGCCAAACTATGACAGTAAAAAGCTGTTTCTCAAGTATTTTGTACTTCAGAGATACTCACAAAGTCAAAATTTACTTTTGAAAACAAATGAGCAGTTACTTCATTTACTGAAGGAAGCAGATCTGTTAGGATTAATCACTTGTGCTTTAAAAAATTTAGCAAACTGGGAACAGAATGGAACTTTCTCAATCTGACAAAAATCATAGACCAAAAACCCTTCAACAAATATTACACTAAATAGAGAAACTTTATTTTTATTTTTTGGCTGCACTGGGTCTTCACTGCTGCGTGTGGGCTTTCTCTGACTGCAGAGAGCTGGGGCTACCCTCCAGTTGTGGAGCGTGAGCTTCTCATTGCAGTGGCTTCTCTTGTTGCGGAGCAGACTCTATGGCATGACAGCTCAGCAGTTGCAGCGCATGGGCTTAGCTGCCCCATGGCATGTGGAATCTTCCCAGACCAGGGATCAAACCTGTGTCCCCTGCATGGGCAGGCAGATTCTTAACCACGGGACCACCAGGAAAGTCCTAAACAGAGAAACTCAGAATCATTTTCTTAACATCATAAACAAGCAAAGCTGCCTATTATCACTACCATTATTTAACAAAGAGCTGGAGCTCATGGCTCATACTTTTAGGAAAAATTTATAAGAATCTTAAGAGGAGAGAAAATGTCATTATTTGTAGATGATATAAACTACCTGCAAACCAAAAGAATTGGAAATACCACTGGAACTCAAGAGAGAGAGCTTAGCAAGGTACAAGATCAACCTATAACAAAAGTTCCCTATACTAGTAGTAACCTACCACAAAATTTAACTAAAAAATAACCTTCATAATAGCAATAAAAACTAAAAAGTAAATAGAAACTAACTTAAGACTATGCAAGAACTCCCTGGACAAAGCCTTAAATTTTTAATAAAAGACATAAAAGATACTCTACATACTGTAAAATGGGAATTCCACACTCTTCGACAGATAATATTATACAATCTACGCAAGTTTATCTGAAAGTTCAAGGCAATCTCAACTAACATTTCCAGCCAGTAGTTTATGAGTAATTTTAAACTTACTCTAAAGTGTAAGGAGCAACGGCTGTGCTTTGCGGAGCAGCCGTGAAGAGATACCCCACGCCCAAGGTAAGAGAAACCCAAGTAAGATGGTAGGTGTTGCAAGAGGGCATCAGAGGGCAGACACACTGAAACCATACTCACAGAAAACTAGTCAATCTAATCACACTAGGACCACAGCCTTGTCTAACTCAATGAAACTAAGCCATGGCCACCGGGCAACCCAAGACAGGCGGGTCATGGTGGAGAGGTCTGACAGAATGTGGTCCACTGGAGAAGGGAATGGCAAGCCACTTCAGTATTCTTGCCTTGAGAACCCCATGAACAGTAGGAAAAAGCAAAATGATAGGATACCAAAGAGGAACTCCCCAGGTCATTAGGTGTCCAGTATGCTACTGGAGGTCAGTGGAGAAATAACTCCAGAAAGAATGAAGGGATGGAGCCAAAGCAAAAACAATACCCAGTTGTGGATGCGACTGGTGATAGAAGCAAGGTCCCATGCTGTAAAGAGCAATATTGCATAGGAACCTGGAATGTCAGGTCCATGAGCCAAGGCAAATTGGAAGTGGTCAAACAAGAGATGGCAAGAGTGAACGTCGACATTCTAGGAATCAGCGAACTAAAATGGACTGGAATGGGTGAATTTAACTCAGATGACCATTATATCTACTACTGCAGGCAGGAATCCCTCAGAAGAAATGGAGTCGCCATCATGGTCAACAAGAAAGTCCAAAATGCAGTACTTGGACACAATCTCAAAAGCGACAGAATGATCTCTGTTCGTCTCCAAGGCAAACCATTCAGTATCACAGTAATCCAAGTCTATGCCCCAAGAAGTAACACTGAAGAAACTGAAGTTGAACAGTTCTATGAAGACCTACAAGATCTGTTAGAACTAACACCAAAAAAAGATGTCCTTTTCATTATAGGGGACTGGAATGCAAAAGTAGGAAGTCAAGAAACACCTGGAGTAACAGGCAAATTTGGCCTTGGAATGCGGAATGAAGCAGGGCAAAGACTAATAGAGTTTTGCCAAGATAATGCACTGGTCATAGCAAACACCCTCTTCCAACAACACAAGAGAAGACTCTACACATGGACAGCACCAGATGGTCAACACCGAAATCAGACTGATTATATTCTTTGCAGCCAAAGATGGAGAAGCTCCATACAGTCAACAAAAACAAGACCGGGAGCTGACTGTGGCTAGACCATGAACTCCTTATTACCAAATTCAGACTTAAATTGAAGAAAGCAGGGAAAACCGCTAGACCATTCAGGTATGACCTCAATCAAATCCCTTATGATTATACAGTGGAAGTGAGAAATAGATTTAAGGGACTAGATCTGATAGATAGAGTGCCTGATGAACTATGGAATGAGGTTCATGACACTGTACAGGAGACAGGGATCAAGACCATCCCCATGGAAAAGAAATGCAAAAAAGCAAAATGGCTGTCTGGGGAGGCCTTACAAATAGCTCTGAAAAGAAGAGAAGCGAAAAGGCAAGGAGAAAAGGAAAGATATCAGCATCTGAATGCAGAGTTCCAGAGAATAGCAAGAAGAGATAAGAAAGCCTTCCTCAGTGATCAATGCAAAGAAATAGAGGAGGAAAACAGAACAGGAAAGACTAGAGATCTCTTCAAGAAACTTAGAGATACCAACGGAACATTTCATGCAAAGATGGGCTCGATAAAGGACAGAAATGGTATGGACCTAACAGAAGCAGAAGATATTAAGAGATGGCAAGAATACACAGAAGAACTGTACAAAAGGATCTTCACGACCCGGATAATCACGATGGTGTGATCACTCATCTAGAGCCAGACATCCTAGAATGTGAAGTCAAGTGGGCCTTAGAAAGCATCACTATGAACAAAGCTAGTGGAGGTGATGGAATTCCAGTTGAGCTGTTTCAAATCCTGAAAGATGGTGCTGTGAAAGTGCTGCACTCAATATGCCAGCAAATTTGGAAAACTCAGCAGTGGCCACAGGACTGGAAAAGGTCAGTTTTCATTCCAATCCCAAAGAAAGGCAACGCCAAAGAACGCTCAAACTACCACACAATTGCACTCATCTCACATGCTAGTAAAGCAATGCTCAAAATTCTCCAAGCCAGGCTTCAGCAATACGTGAACCGTGAACTCCCTGATGGTCAAGCTGGATTTAGAAAAGGCAGAGGAACCAGAGATCAAATTGCCAACATCTGCTGGATCATGGAAAAAGCAAGAGACTTCCAGAAAAACATCTATTTCTGCTTTATTGACTATGCCAAAGCCTTTGACTGTGTGGATCACAATAAACTGTGGAAAATTCTGAAAGAGATGGGAATACCAGACCACCTAACCTGCCTCCTGAGAAATCTGTATACAGGTCAGGAAGCAACAGTTAGAACTAGACATGGAACAACAGAATGGTTCCAAATAGGAAAAGGAGTACGTCAAGGCTGTATATTGTCACCCTGCTTATTTAACTTATATGCAGAGTACATCATGAGAAACGCTGGACTGGAAGGAACACAAGCTGGAGTCAAGATCGCCAGGAGGAATATCAATAACTTCAGATATGCAGAGGACACCACCCTTGTGGCAGAGAGTGAAGAGGAACTAAAAAGCCTCTTGACGAAAGTAAAAAAGGAGAGTGAAAAAGTTGGCTTAAAGCTCAACATTCAGAAAACTAACATCATGGCATCTGGTCCCATCACTCCATGGAAAACAGATGGAGAAACAGTGGAAACAGTGTCAGATTTTATTTTTTTGGGCTCCAAAATCACTGCAGATGGTGACTGCAGCCATGAAATTAAAAGATGCTTGCTCCTTGGAAGAAAAGTTATGACCAACCTAGATAGCATATTCAAAAGCCGAGACATTACTTTGCCGACTAAGGTCTGTCTAGTCAAGGCTATGGTTTCTCCAGTGGTCATGTATGGATGTGAGAGTTGGACTATGAAGAAGGCTGAGCGCCGAAGAATTGATGCTTTTGAACGCTAGTGTTGGAGAAGACTCTTGAGAGTCCCTTGGATTGCAAGGAGATCCAACCAGTCCGTTCTGAAGGAGATCAACCCTAGGATTTCTTTGGACAGAATGATGCTGAAGCTGAAACTCCAGTACGTTGGCCACCTCATGCGAAGAGCTGACTCACTGGAAAAGACTCTGATGCTGGGAGGGATTGGGGGCAGGAGGAGAAGGGGACGACCGAGGATGAGATGGCTGGATGGCATCACTGACTCGATGAACACGAGTCTGAGTGAATTCCAGGAGTTGGTGATGGACAGGGAGGCCTGGCGTGCTGCGATTCATGGGGTTGCAAAGAGTCGTACACGTCTGAGCGACTGAAGTGAACTGAACTCAAAGTGTACATGGACAAATATTTCATGGCCACCAGGTCAGCCTTAAAAAAGAGTTAAATAAAGCTCAGAAATAAGAAGTGATCAAAGTTAAAACCAGTAACAAGACACACCTGCATCACACTGTACCCTCAGGAGCATGCACTAAGGGTGATGCATCTTTCCAGTGGCGTTCTTGCCAAAAGGATGTAACCTTAACCTAATTCTGAGACAACATTAGACAAACTTAAATTGTGGGATCTTTGACTGGATCTTGAGACAGGGAAAGAACCCTGCAGAAAAGCAGGTGACAATTCAAGCAAGTTCTGCAGCCCTTGTTAACGGTATTAGGCCAGTGTTAATTTTCTAGTTTTCATAATTGTACCACGGTTTGGGCTTCTCTGATGGCTCCGACGGTAAAGCATCTGCCTGGAATGCAGGAGACCTGCATTCAATCCCTGGAGAAGGAAATGGCAACCCACTCCAGTACTCTCGCCTAGAAAATTCCATGGATGGAGGAGCCTGGTAGGCTACAGTCCATGGGGTCACAAAGGGTCGGACACGACTGAGCGACTTCACTGGCTTGCTGGTATCTAAGTGCTTGCTCGACATCAGGGGAGACTGAGTGAAGGGCACACATGTACTCTGTACTAATCTCACAATTTTAAGTCTAAACTGATTTTAACATGAAAAGTTTGATAAGCATATACATATAAAGATACAAAGATTGCAATAGTCTCTAAAGCCATAGTAATTGTTAAAGAAAAGAAAACCTGTAGGCTATTGGCACAACAGAAAAACAGGCAATGCAACTAAACACCAAGATAAAAGCCACTGAGTATATGGGAACACGAGACACAATGAAAGCAACCCTATAACCCAGCAGGGAAAGGACGGACCACTGAGTGGGCAGCAGAGGAAAACTGGCTCACTGGATCAGTCACAGAGGAACACAGTACTAGACCCCTATCTACGTCCCCACGCAGAAGGGAGGTGCCCTTTTAACCTAAAGGGACTAAAAAAACCCACATGTGAAGTATAAAATGAAATTTAAGAAAATATCCTTGTGAGCCAGATATTTAAGCAAAAGCTCAAATACACAAACTTAAGGCAAACATTCATGTGAGTTACACCAAAATTAAGAGCTTCTGTCCAAAGGGACTTCTACGAAGATGATAGAAGATACAGGAAATGTCTAAAACCTACATCGGATTAATACCTAGAAAATCAAAGAGTATCTAAGAATCAACAAGAAATAAATAATCAAGTAGAAAAGGGACAGAGAAAAAACAGCATTTTATAAAAGGCCCCCAAAGCCAAGAAATACAGATGTACTACAAAGGTCCATCTAGTCAAGGCTATGGTTTTTCCAGTGGTCATCTATGGATGTGAGAGTTGGACCGTGAAGAAGGCTGAGCGCCGAAGAATTGATGCTTTTAAACTCTGGTGTTGGAGAAGACTCTTGAGAGTCCCTTGGACTGCAAGGAGATCCAACCAGCCCATTCTGAAGAAGATCAATCCTGGGATTTCTTTGGAGGGAATGATGCTAAAGCTGAAACTCCAGTACTTTGGCCACCTCATGAGAAGAGTTGACTCATTGGAAAAGACTTTGATGCTGGGAGGGGTTGGGGGCAGGAGGAGAAGGGGACGACCGAGGATGAGATGGCTGGATGGCATCACCGACTCGATGGACGTGAGTTTGAGTGAACTCTGGGAGTTGGTGATGGACAGGGAGGCCTGGCGTGCTGTGATTCACGGGGTCGCAAAGAGTCGGACACGACTGAGCAACTTAACGGAACTGAAAAATCATAAAGAAACACAAATTAACAATGAAGTATCACATTATACTTAGGGCTAGCAAAAAAAAATTAGAAAACTGGAGAATTCTAACGATGGAGGAACTAGCGTTACAAAGCCCCTGTGCACTACTAGTGGGAGTATGGCTGATGGAGCCATCCAGAAGAGCAAGCCACAAGTGCCTGACATTTCCTGTGACCCAGGAAACCCACTCCTAGCTACACATCTGCAAGATTTTCTTACACGGCTCCACAAGGAGACATGTATGAAGACGTTCATCGTCGCACTGTGTGTGTGTGCATGTATGCAGCAGACGTCTCCCCCCGGCAAGTAGGTAAAATGTGGCAGACTCATACCACAGAAGTGCTATTCTACAGTTAGAGGCGACAGGTTTGATACATAGATGAGACTGGACTATTTACACAAAGCACAAAACACATACGTTTAAGAACACATATAAGAACACTAACATCTTGGAAAGATAAGGGACATGATATATAGGGATTAACAGGAATAAAGAGAACGGCCTCACACTCATCAGGATGTGGCTTCTGCAGCTGAGTTTATGAAAATGTTTCCAAGAATATGAAAATAGGGAAAGGGAACTATTATTGTTCATATGCATAAAATCAGCCAACTTGGTTTTGTTTGTAATAAAACGCTTATTACTGGTATTAGGACCTAACAGGACCTAACAGAAGCAGAAGATATTTTTTTTTAAAGGTGGCACAAATACACAGAAGAACTATACAAAAAAGATCTTAAATGACCCAGATAACCACGATGGTGTGATCACTCACCCAGAGCCAGACATCCTGGAGTCTGAAGTCAAGCAGGCCTTAGGAAGCATCACTGCAAACAAAGCTAGTGGAGGTGATGGAATTCCAGCTCAGCTATTTCAAATCCTAAAAGATGATGCTCAATATGCCAGCAAATGTGGAAAACTCAGCAGTGGCCACAGGACTGGAAAAGGTCGGTTTTCATTCCAATCCCAAAGAAAGGCAGTGCCAAAGAATGCTCAAAGTACCACACAACTGCACTCATCTCACACGCTAGCAAAGCGTGTGATCAAAATTCTCTAAGTGAGGCTTTCAACAGTATGTGAACCAAGAAGTTCCAGATGTTCAAGGTGGATTTAGAAAAGGCAGAGGAACCAGAGATCCAATTGCCAACATCCACTGGATCATGGGAAAAGCAAGAGAGTTCCAAAAAGACATATATTTCTGCTCTATTGACTATGCCAAAGTCTTTGACTGTGTGGATCACAATAAACTGTGGAAAATTCTGAAAGAGATGGGAATACCAGACCACCTGACCTGATTCCTGAGAAATTTGTATGCAGGTGAAGAAGCAACAGTTAGAACCAGACATGGAACAACTGACTAGTTCCAAATTGGGAAAGGAGTTCAGCAAGGCTGTACACCGTCACCCTGCTTATTTAACTTATATGCAGAGTACATCTGGAAATGTCGGACTGGATGAAGCACAAGCTGGAATCAAGATTACTGGGAGAAATATCAATAACTTCAAATATGCAGATGACATCACCCTTATGGCAGAAAGCGAAGAGGAACCGAAGAGCCTCTTGATGAGAGTGAAAGAGGAAAGTAAAAAAGCTGGCTGAAAATTCAACATTCAAAAAACAAAGATCATGGCATCCAGTCCCATCACTTCATGGCAAATAGATGGAGAAACAATGGAAACAGTGACAAAGACTTTATTTTCTTGGGCTCCAAAATCACTGCAGATGGTGACTGCAGCCATGAAATTAAGACGCTTGCTCCTTGGAAGAAAAGTATGACAAACCTAGACAGCATATTAAAAAGCAGAGACATTACTTTGCCAACAAAGGTCTGTCTAGTCAAAGCTATGGTTTTCTCAGTAGTCAAGTATGCATGTGAGAGCTGGACCATAAAGAAAGCTGAGCACCAAAGAATGATGCTTTTGAACTGTGGTGTTGGAGAAGACTCTTGAGACTCCTTTGGACTGCAAGGAGATCAAACCAGTCAATCCTCAAGGAAATCAGTCCTGAATATTCATTGGAAGGATTGAAGCTGAAACTCCAATGCTTTGGCCACCTGTTGTGAAGAACTGACTCATCTGAAAAGACCCTGGTGCTGGGAAAGATTGAAGGCAAGAGGAGAAGGAGACGACAGAGGATGAGACGGGTGGATGGGATCACCAACTCGATGGACATGAGAGGAGCTGGTGATGGACAGGGAAGCCTGGCATGCTGCAGTTCATGGGGTCGCAAAGAGTTGAACACGACGACTGAGTGACTGAACTGAACTGATTACTGGTACAGCAGATGAAGCATCATAATAATGAAACATACTGAAAATTAATTTACTTGATTTACTCTCAGAAGAATAAAGCACAAACTGTAGCTCTAGAAAAGTGACTCAGTAGCTTTTGACCAGTTAATTATATGCTAAGTACTCATTAAATAACAGGCTCTCCAGAGAAATAAAACAAATAGAGCATATGCACACAGTTTAGCTGGGGAGCTAACGGAGAGCAGTAACTGAAACGAGGGCGATCCCTGCCCCATGAGAGAATCAAAGTGCCAATACTCCGAGCACCACCCAGCAGGTTTGTGAGAAATGTGTGGAGCTTTCATCTTTCTATTAAAGCAATAGGTTAATTGTATTCAATGTTTAATTTATTTTTAAAAATGTATTCCCAAATATTTCAACACCTAATATAAAAAGAGTACGATTCTACATTCCTTTTTTCATATTGTCTTTAAAATCTGGAATATACTTTATATTCACAAGACATCTTAACTCAGATCAGTCACATGTCAAGGGCTCAGTAGCCACACATAGCTGGTAGCTACTGTGCTGGACAATGCAGCTCTAAGCACTCAGACAACATGACCACTTTCAGGCAAGATGAAGGAAAAATAGGTGTCCAAGAGGAAGGAAAAGAAAGGGGATGGAGTCTTTGAAAGACAAGTAGCAGAGTTTTAAAGGAAGATAAAGGCCATTTCAAGCCAGACATGAGCACAAGGAAAGCTTAAAAAGCTTGGAGGGTACTGGGAGAGACATCCCTTAACCTGAAGGTCTAGCTGATTTCACCTCTCACAATTCTTTCACACACCTCTAACAATGAAAATAAATTGGCTTAATTCCTTGACATTGTGACTGCTGGAAATTTCTTCTCTTTCTGTTCTTGACTAGGCTGGCACTTCTGTCTTGCATCCCCTTGCTTTAGTTAATTTCTACACTGAAGTACTTGACTAAGAGCTGTTTGATGGTAAGAATTCTCTCCATATTCTTAGAACACAGGACCCGGCAACCAGAAGGTGTGAAACTGCTGGGTGAATAGTCAGGAGAATAGGTGAACAGTTAGGAAAACAGAACTAGAAAGGTGGGTCAGTAACTTTGAATAAACCAGCCTTTAGATCACCCGGTCTTCTAGAATAACACTACAGAAGCTACCTGGAGAGGGAATTTGACATTCACACGCAGCCCCGCGTCGTGCGGAGCAGCCTGGGCCGGGCACTTTTTGGTTTCTTCAATCAGTCTCAGTCTCTTCAGTCACAACAGCCCTGAACAGACGGTGCTGCTCTCTTCTGCTAAATGAAGAGATGTGATGTACAGCATGCTCATTATATGAGACTCAATACCTAATGCTGAATTATATATTTGAAAGCAGCTGAAAGAGTAGATTTTAAAATTCTCATGAACAGAAAAAACCCCTTAATTATATGTGGTGATGAATATTAACTAGATTCATTGTGGTGATCATTTCACAACATATACAAATATCAAATCATTACGTTATACACCTGAAACTAATATGATGCTACATGTCAATTATATCAGTAAGTTTTTAATTATATTAAAAAATTTTAAATGAGGCACAGACAAGTAATTAACTTGCCCACGGTCAGATTACTTGTATTAGTATTGGAAGACCAGGTTCAAACGCAAGCCTCTAACTCCAAATCTGAATTTCTCTCACGTTTTGCTGCTCCTTCTTTTGGGCTCCACATCTGGTCCACTCTACATCAGAAGTGTCTTCAGAATCTCTCCCTCAACCACAGTCTTAGGCTCCCATCTTTACCTCTGACTTCCAAGCCCAGACTCTTTCCATTAAGCTTCCTTTTAAGAAAGCTATCTGAGGTTTTAAAAAAGGAGAAAGAAGATGAATTCATTGGAACTACATACAGAAAGAAGAAGCCGAAGACACAGGACACGAGAAATGAAAGAAATGACAACACAGAGATGAGATGAAAAGACCAATAAACAAGCACTAATAACGGCTAGCATTTATCCATTACTTATTATGTGTCAGGCACCATTCTAAATGCTTTACCCATGCTGTCCCATTTAATCACTAATTCAACCAATATTTATTTACTGATCACCTGTAATAAATGACCAGCGTGTTCTAGGTATTTGAAATAGTATCAATAAACAAAACAAATATTCCTGCTCTCCTGGAGTGTTCAGTATGCCAGAGGAAACCGACAAAACACAATAAACCTAAGAAATATATAAACTATATACCATGTTAAAGGTAACAACACAATAGGGATTAAAAAAAAAAAACAACTAGATCAGGGTTAGGTTGGGAGGGGCATCAATGGCTAGAGCAAGGCTTACTGAGGTGATGCTTGAGAAGAGGAGAAGGTGAGAGAATTACCCATGTGGGTACCTGGAAGAAAAGTGTTCAGACAAAGAGAAGAGCCAGCGCCAAGGCACTGAGGCTGGAGTGTCCCTGGTGTATTCAAAGAACAGCGAGAAGGCCCCCGGGGTCCATGGATGCAGTGAGACCAGGCAGGAGATGAAAACAGCGAGGTAAGGGAGGCTGCGGCATGGAAGGTATCTTATAACAGCCCCATGAGGTGATTACTACCACCAATCCCATTTTATAGATGAGGCATGAAGAAGTTAAATAACTTCAACGGTCACACAAAAAATGCTAGGTCAGATTATCAACTCCAAGAGTTACTACTACAGTGGCTGGAAAACATGACCCCAAAGTCTCTGACTCCCACTACGAGGAAAGGGCTCGGTCCCTTCCACTCGAGTCTGGGTGCCCATGACTGCTTTAGCATTCTAAGAACTGATACTACGTGCCTTCTGAGGATAGGCGGTAAAAGACAAGCAGCTCTGTCTTGTTTGCTGAAATATCAAGCCACCTCGTGTCTGATCACACAGAGGTCTCCAGGCTGGAGAGGCCCATGTAGTGGCTCTGACCAAGAGCCCCAGCAGCCTTCTGACAATACCTGTCAGTGTGCCAGATTAAGAAGTGGTCTTAGGTGGCTCAGCTGGTAAAGAATCTGCCTGCAATGCAGGAGACCTGGGTTCGATCCCTGGGTTGGGAAGATTCTCCTGGAGAAGAGAACAGCTACCCATTCCAGCATTCTGGCCTGGACAATCCCATGGACTGTATGTAGTCCACAGGGTGGCAAAGAGTCAGGCACGACTGAGCAACTTTCACTTTCACTTAGGATATGCATCTTTCAACCCAGCTGTTCAAATCCCCAATCCTTTCTGGATATCCCAAGTGAAGTCCCAGATATGTCATTCCCATTTGAATTACACTCCTCACACAAAATCTGTGAGTATAATGAAACAGTTGTTGTTTTACACTACTAAGTTGTGGAGTGGCTAGTTTCACAGCAGTAAGTAGGATAACTATATAATAAGCAGGAAATAAACGTGAAGCACCTGACCTAAGTTAACAAACAGAAAAAGTAACTAGAATACATTACCATGGGATGTAGAAGGTTCTTTATCACTGAAAATCTTTAATGTCTAGAAGGCAACCGTCTTTTAAGAAAAAAAGTATATAAGTTCCTTTAGTTCATTCCACTAGTGAAGCTAACACATGCCTATGAATAGCAAGGCAAGTCTGGGACAGGCAAGGGCTACGCAAGGGAAGGAAGACACGGAAAGAGGTGGAGACAGTATGTGAACGGAGTGCCACCAAAAACACCTCATGTGCCTTCAACAATCAAAGTTGCCTGCCCAGCTTAAATCATGCTTTCGGACAAAGAATGGTAAGGCTGAGGGTAGAAGGCTATGTTAGGAAATTGTTCTACGTTTACTCCTCTCTGGGATTCTCATTTTAATCTGCTACCGTGGTCAATGAAGTCATAAAGGTACTCACTATAAAAAGAATGGGGCTATATAAAATTCTAGAATAAGACCCTTGAGTTCAGCTTACTCAAACTTCATATGAAACTCTCCCAAAATAGATTTTCATATAAAATGTCCTAATGGTCAAGTGCAGTTGTGAGAGCTGGATCATAAAGAAGGCAGAACGCCAAAGAATGGATGCCTTCAAACTGTGGTGCTGGAGAAGACTCCTGAAAGTCCCTCGGACAGGACGGACATCAAACCAGTCAATCTTAAGTGAGATCAACCCTAAATATTCACTGGAAGGACTAATGCTGAAGGTGAAGCTCCAGTATTTTTGTCATCTGATGTAAATAGACGACTCACTGGAAAAGTCCCTGACGCTGGGGGAAATTGAGGGCAGAAGAAGAGGGCGTCAAAGGATGAGAAGGCTGGATGGCTTCACCAATACAACGAACATGAACTTGGGCAAACCTGGGAGATGGTGAGGGACAGGAAGTCCTGGTGTGCTCAGTCCATGGAGTCACAGAGAGTCAAAGACATGATTAGGTGAATAAGCAATACAAGTCCCACAAGATTTAACCTCCACCCCCAAGCAACTGCTTATTAGTGAGAAATACAAACAAAACATCTTAAGCTTTGTTCAAGCTTCAGCTGTGAACACCAAGATCCCAGGTAACCCAGATACAATAAGGTAGAAACAATGCCTTGTCTAGTCTACACAGCACTGTGTAAGACTAACCAACCTTTGCCAAGCAGCTCAGGTGACCTAAGGGCAGTGCTAAAGAATCTAGTTTGAAGGAAAAGCTGGACTTGCCTCAAAAGTCATTTTCTTCCAGTGCCGCCAGCTGCCCTCTCAATTACTGTACAGGCAGGTGCACGTGGGTCAGCACAAACCCTTTGTGACTACTTGTAGACCAATTCCAAGCACATTCTTTAAATTCCCATGTAAGACAACATTACAGTTGGGAGAGTCCCAAGGAAGAGATCTGTTTTCTCATTATTTTGAAAGTTTAAAATGGATAGGAGACAAGTGAATTTATACTTCAATCTTCCCAGTGGTAATCAGAAGTGGCTATACTCCTTGACTCTTACTTCCAGCTTGGAAACAAATTCCAGGGATAAAATCTAGCCATGTTCTAGAATCCAGAGCAATCCTCTTTGAAATTAAAGGTCACAGATACTATTAATTCATATTAAACTGTGTATGAATCTCTTAAAAGTAACTACAATACAAATAATCATGCACTACACAGTCAAAGGGCGTCCCAGATGGAGGCGCGGGAAAGAACCCAGCTGCGCTGCAGGAGGCACAGGAGATGTGGGTTCCATCCCTGGGTCAGGAAGGTCCCCCTGGAGTAGGAAATGGCAACCCACTCCAGTGTTCTTGCCTGGAGAATTCCACAGAGGAGCCTGGAAGGCTACAGCCCACGGGGTTGCAAAGAAGTCAGACACAATCAAGCCTACACACACACAATCTAAACGGCAAATATTCTACTCATTGAAAATTTCCACCTTCACCTAATTTACATAACAAACGAAAACGACTCTCAAACTGAATAAGATCTTTTCCCAAACACTTTGACCCAATAAAAGAAATTAATTCTTCAGAAAGCAACCTTTTTTTTAAAGGCCCAAACAGCTTGATTCAATAGACAGTTGTGCTTGGAAGTTAGCAGATTAAATGAAATCACACTACATGTTTTAAATTAAATACTGTATACTTAGTACTGTTGCCTGATACATAGTAATCAACAACCAGTAACTATTTTTATTCTCAATAACCTCACTTTCAACAAAGTACCAATTTTAAAACTCAAGGAACCTGAAAATGTTATTGAAACCACCGAAATCTCTTCTTTAGTCACGATACAATCTAAAGGGACATAATTTAGTCAGCAAGCCTTCACTGAATACTAACAGAGCAATTCTTTAAAGTGTGGTCCCTAGATCTGAAGCATTAACATCATCTGGTAGAACTTGTTAGAAATGCAAACTCTAGGACCCCAAAGCTAGAATCAAGGTCTGGGGGTGAAGCCCAGCCATCAGAGATTCCATAAGCCTTCCAGGCAGTGTTTGCTCCAGTTTGAGAGTTAGCAGGCTAGTTTCACAGAGCTCGGGGTGCTGTGTTCTGCAGGGACTGGGAGCCCAAAGGCAGAGGAGTGATATAGTTCCCAGGTATATCCTCCATGGAGCCTAGCACAGTGCCACACACCAATTAGGCACTCAGGTCTGAGCAGGGTAATAGTCAAACAGCCAGTGGCTGGCCAGACAATGACAACATCGGTTTATTATTTCACAGAGATAAGAAATTCTGATGACTGTTTGCATTAACAAACAATGCAGTAAGTAAGGACACAATGGGCACACACACCAGGAGCTGTTTAACTGGCAAAGTACTCCAGGGCCTCTGGAAGTACTTACTTACGAAGTGTCATATGCTTTGAAATGTAAGTGGAAAATACATTTCAAATTTACCAGTACACAAACATAATTTGTTCATAACCTCTATGCAGGTCAACTGCGGAACATAAACTAAAATGCAAACTTTTTGCTGCCTTTAAAAAAAAAGCACCTTGTTTCACTTATTAGCCATCTATAATACGTGGACCCCAATACAGATTCTAATTTAAACAAACCGTTAAAAAAAAAAAGGCAACTGAGGAAACTTGAACACTGCTAACTGGGTATTTGCTATTAAAAAATGATGACAAAGGATTAAGATTACATTTTTAAAGAAGCTTTACCTCTTCTAAAAGCTTTAGAGATGAAATGATATGTACTGAGCTTGATTCTTAAGAGACAGAACATATAAAACCAGTCTGGTCACTGAGCTGCTGAGTACACAGGAATGGGGGTGCTAACTATACGCCACAGGGTTTGAGAGCTCTGGCTCTGCTGGCATTGTGGCTGCTGCTTTGTTGAGGGGCAGGGGCACTGCGCTATGTGCTGTAGAATGTTCAGGTGCACTCCTGGTCAGTAGCAACCCTCTTCCGTTACGACAACCCAAACCAACACTGTCCAGTGTCCACCGGGGGCCAAACTTGTCCCCAGTTGAGAACCACTGATAAATACCTATTAAATTCTCTATTTGCTTTCCACAGAAAAATACTTTTAAAAGTCTACTTTTAATTATACTCTGTATTGGTACAACTGCATCTCCCTAGTTGAATAATTACTACATAAAATTTAGAGAAACAGTCTGATACACAAAAAGGCAGAGAGGACTGGGATGGAGATCTGAGGCCTAGTAGATGCTCTGCTGCTAAAGTCAATAGTTACAAGCAGCTCCTGTCACCTTTTTGAGCCTCAACATCCTCATTAGGTCCAACTGTTTGACTAGTCCTTTTGAGGCTTTTTTTTTTTTTTTTAATCCTTTTAAGGTTTAAAGGGAAACAGTCTACCAGCTAAAGGTGGATATTCAAATCTGGAAATCAAATAAATGAAAATAGAGTAGTGTACCAGCATGAAGAGATTTTTCTTTTTGCAAATTATCTGCCTTTTATTATTCTTGACCTATAAGCACCATTCTTTACACAATTATATATATTTAAAATTTAAATAAGATTTCGGGGGTAAGCAAAATGGAATCTTCTTACAAAATATAAAGACAAAGCTAATTGTCATATCAGCCAAAATTGTCCATCAACTGGTGAACGGATTAAAAAAAAAAAAAAAAAACGGTTACACACCCAAACAATGAACTACTTACTACGCAGCAATAAAAAGGAAAGAACTGATATACACACAAACACAAATAAATCTCAAAAATAATGCCAAACTAAAGATGCTAGACACAAGATTATAGGCTCTTTGATGCCATTCAAGTAACGTTTTAGAAAAGGAGAAACTACAGAGACAGGTAACAGATCCATAGTTGCCAACAGCTGGGGGAAGGGAATTGTAAAGAAGCACAGGGCACCTTTTTGGGCAATGGGAAGTTCTCTAACCATGATAGCGATTACATAACTAAATATTTGTCAAAACTCATCAAACTGCACACTTGGGAAGAGTGAATGTTCTATCTCAACATACACAACTTAAAAGAGCTGCCCATCAAACTGAGAACTCCCATTCATTCTTGAACTCTCATCACTCAACTGGCAGGAAGTCTCATACTCAGTTCAGGAGTATCGGGTAAATAATATTGTATATGCCAGACGTGAAACACCACGCAAGGTATCACACTGTGAAAGATATACAACTACTTTCAGAACATGTCAGTACCAGAGTTAAAAAGACGGCACGGTGAAATAATGCAATGATGTGCTACAAACCTCTATTTTACCACTGTCAGAAATCCAATTTTAAATACATTCCAAGAGAATAAAGGCACACTCCATACCCCACATTTTTTTTAAACTTAGTAATTTCTAATGACACACAAAAAGATTACACCATAATTCAACAAATTCAACAGAGAACCAGTGAAGACCCATTTGGTGTAAACCCTTCATTATCACAAATCTGCTATCATTGTTTCTGATTATAGTTTACTTAGAAATTATGCAGCTCCTGGGACTTCCCTGGTGGTCCAGTGGTTAACACTCGGCTCATCCACTGCAGGGGGCCCAGGTTCCATGCCTGGTGAAGGAACTAAGATCCCACATGCCAGGCAGTGCAGTCAAAAAATAGAAAAATAATAATAGTAACAAAATACAAAGTATGGACCTCCTGCTCTGGTTCAATGTAAGACTGTGCTTCTCTGAGTGAAAATCAATGATGCAAGTTAACTCACATTTTTGCTTGCTCCACTCTACACAGTCAAAGAACAAGAAAACAATGAAGAATTAGGTTCTATGAGAAAATGAATTCACCAATTCACCTTTTGATTTTCTATTACTAATAGATCTTCTATTACTAATAAATTTTCTATTACTAGTTCTATTCTAATAATAGATTTTCTATTACTGTTTATGTAATTTTCTAATCCATGTCATGGAAAGGTACATACATCACTGTGCTACTGATTTACCAGGTTAAAGAACATTAAATATCATCCATTAAAATACCAATGCGATGCTTTAGGCCAAGATTTACATCAACAGATTAAAGCACCTAATAGTTATCCAGCAAATTAAGTGGCATTTTGAAGACTAAAATGAAGGTATTTGATACCACTAAGTCACAAGGTCTCAGGACGTTATTGAAAGCATGATAACAGGCAGAGCAAGTAATCTTTTCCTAAGTGACAGCATTTTCTTGCCAGGAATTACCTCATAACATTTATAATAAAAGGCCAGTGAAGTTTCTTTACAAGTTATTTTCTAGATTTTTCTTTAACTTTTTATTTTGTATTGGGGTATAGCCGATTAGCAATGCTGGAACAGTTTCAGGTGAGAGGGACTCAGCCTTATCTATACATGTATCCGTCCTCCTCCAAACTCCCCTCCCATTTAGGCTGCTCCGCAACACTGAACAGCTTCATGTGCTATACCTTAGGTCCTTGCCGGTTATCCACGCAGCAGTGTGTACACGTCCATCCCTCCCTCCCCACCCCCAACATAGATGTTTTTAACAGACGATAACTCACAGCTAGACTGGAACAGTCCTGAAGCCAGAGCTAGACAAAAGTTCCAATCGCACTGGGACAGAATCAGCATCTCTCCAGTGGAATTTTTACTACAAGTTGTCAGTCACTAAAACTGTGTTCCTTGCCGTTTCAAAAAGTTCACACGAACAAAAGCCAAGGTTCCTTTTACAGAATCATAGAATGTGAGTGCCAGGATGGACCAGAGAGCTCATCTAAGCCAAGCTCTTTTGAGGAAGGAGAAGAGCTAAGCCCAGACTGGGTGACCCTCGCCTAGGCAGTGCGAGGCAGGCAGCTTGACTACACACCTTCCTTTGAAAGGTGCTTAACCAACTCCTTCAAAACAGAGTCGTCTGGAAATGCGGCTACTCCTCGCTAAGTCTAAACTCTCTCCAAGAACTTCTGAATAGCTCTGGAGTTCCACCTAAGGGGGCCGAAAAGATCCCTCCGAGGGCGCTTACTTATAGTGACTGTCACTAAACTCAGCTGCAGACGATTTACAGAAGGAGGCATAAAGGACAGTTCACTTGGTCCAATCAAGTACGTTGAGTCAACACCGCGAACCAGTTTTTAACCCGAGAGCCTCTCAAGAGCTGCCTACTTCATCTGAAAAGCGACACGCTCCGAGAGCCCACTGCGCGGCACCGCCTCTCAGGACCGCGGGCGGCCACGCTGCAGCCTCCACGCTTCGCTTCCGAGAGAGCCCCCGGCGTAGCCACGGAGCCGCTTCCCGCCCCGCGCGTTCAGGAAACGGGCCGCCCACCGGAGCCCGGGTGGCGGGGCCAGGGACGCGGCCGCGCTCCCGCGGGCGGCGCGCGGAGACCCGACCCGAGCGGCCGCCGAGGTTACTCACGTTCTCAGTGTCCCGTTCATTCACCGTCGGCAACGGGGTCCTAGTGGACATTTTACTTCACTTCACTTCACAACGCGAGGGCGAAACAAAACAGCGCGGCCCCGGGGCCGGCGTCGCGGCGTCGAGCGCCCGGCGGTTCCGGAGCGGCGCCGCGGGAGGGCGGCTCCCCTCCCCCACGGCCGTCTAGAACCCGGGCCGGGCCCGGGCCGTCCCCCGGAGGGTCGCGGGGCTCATGCTCCCGCGGCCCCGGCGGCCGCGCCGAGGAGCCCCGCGGTCGGCGGTGGCGGGGCCGGGCCGGCGGCGGCGGCGGCGGCGGGCTGCGGCTCGGCCCGCCGGCGTCCCCGCGCCTCAGGGCGCCCCGCAGGCCCGGACCCCCTCGCCTCCTCCTCCGCCCCCGCCCGTCGCGCCGCGGATTTCAGCGCCGGAGCCTCCACACAGCGCCGCCGGCGGCCCCTGAAGAAGAGGATGTGGAGTGCGAGACAGGTCCCCGCGAGCTGCGGGCGCCGACCATGGAGGGGACTGCGGAAGCGGCGCCTGCGCCTGGCTGCTCTTCTCCCTCCGGCTCGATTTCCGCTTCAGCCTCCGCCCGGTGGCTTGCCGACACCGCCGCTCCCGGCACCTTCGAGCCTCACGGACCCAAGATGGCCGCCTCTCGGCTTCCTTTGCTGCCTCCGGATGCCGGAAGTGACGACACCGCCGCCTCCCGGAGTTCGGCCAATCAGCGAGGCCCGAGGAAGCCGGCCGGACTGCTGTTGCTAGGGGCGACTCCTGGGCCGAGGGGGCGGAACCCATGGCTGGGAAGGGCTGGCTGGTACCGGCGGGCGGCTGGGGCGGCTAGGGCAGCGGGTTCCTGAGCACGCGGCCCTCGGGAAGGAGCCGGCAAATGGTCCTGGGCGGCGGCCTGAGCTAAGACTGCTGGACTGGCGTTTGTAGCGTCGATGGAGCGTCTGCTGTGTGCAACAGCCGAGGTCGCGTCCCTCAAAAGCTGGGAGCGCGCCGCATCTAGATGGAGCCGTGACAGTCGTTTGGGGGCCAGGGCTGCGGGGAGGAGCCAAGTTCCTGCATCGTTAACGGTGACCCGGGAACCGTGAACTCAGTCACCGTTCCCGCCCCCGGCACGCTGGGCAGCCCTGGGCTGAGCTCAGCATCCTGAGGGCAGCAGGCCCGTCCCGCCCACGAGGAACTCGCGGTCGGAAGGGAGAGAGACCGGGACGCAGCTTGCAGAAGGAAGAGCGCTACAAGGGGGCCCGGGGCCCTAGAGTCCCCCTGAGACCACTGCCTAACCCCCGTCGCGGGGGAGGGTATGACCGGACTCCGTCCCCGGGTCCCACCTTGGGGCGGAGTTTGGTGGACCCTTGCAGACTGGGACGTTGGAAATAGAACCTCCCCTGGAGCCCTTCCTAGCTCCTGAGCCTCTGAATGTGTCCCGTGGGCCTGCCCAGAGTCTGGCCGGCGGTGGATGGAATGCTTCGATGTGGGGTTCTGAGAAGGCAGGGCGGAATGAGCTGGAGTCAGTGAACAGCGTCTACCTTGTGGGCTCCAGACATCTGTTACCTCATTCAAGCCTCGGGGTAACCCTCTAAGATGGGCAGACACACGTAGTGATCCCAAGTCTAAACAGGTTACAGTGACGTGACCAAAGTACTCAAGTTGGTTAGCTGCAAGGCTGGGATTTGAACTCATATCCTAAAATTTCCATAAAAGAAAAGCGCTTGTAGTGGGTATGTCCTGCTTTTCTTTTTCTATTTTTAATGTTTTCTCCTTTGGTCCCCCAGGATGTGACTCCTCTTGCTCTGTCTGGGACATTTCCTGCCCTGTGAGACATACATGTCTTTAAACACCAGAATCACTCCCAGAAAGGACAGATGCTCACAATGTTAGGACATAGGAGTACTAGATGCAGTCAGGGCTTCCATCGCTTCCTCTCAGGAAAGTGTTCAGGCCAAAGACTGCCCTGTTTGAATGAAAATGTCCTTCTCTTTTTTTGGCCGAGCAGAGATGGTTGGATTTTTGTTAGTTAAACGTGTGTTTCACACAGTTCAACTGAGCAATGCAGGTGAGCACAAGACTGGGGGGGTCCCTGTAGGCGCATTTGGCCCCCAACCTGGGGAGTTGGTCAGGAGAGCTTCCTGGAAGAGTGGTGGTGAAGCTGCATCCAAACGCATGAGTCGAGTTAGCCAGGTGCTGGTGGCGGAAAAGGGATGCTGAGCAGGATGAGCTGTATGGATGAGGAGCAACGTGGTGGTTTAGGTAAAGGTCAAGAGGTGAGCGGTGAGACTGGAGGGGTAGGCCAGGCCCAGGCCAGGTTTGGACACAGCATGGCACTCCTGATGACAGGAATGTTAACTAGGTCAGCTGCATAAAGACCCGGAGGACCCACAGAAGGGTTTCAGCCTGGGGCAGGAGCTGAGAGAAAGGGTTTGGACGGTTCAGAACATTCCACATTGGCCAGAGAAGTGGCTGGCGGATGAGATTTCCACCTCAACGCTTTATTCACTGAAGGCACACATTAAATAATGAGTCAGTGAATGCCAAGAGGTAAGAAATGAAACTGACAGTACTCAACAAGATGCTTCTGGTTTTCATAAAGGCTAGAATTAAAGAAACACTTTGAAATTTTCGTAGCACTTGTGTCAAATGATATGATTGTACTATAAAGACCTGGAAATGGGGGGCAAGGTGGACATGTGACATGCAAAATGGAGGAGGAGAAAAAAAGAACCACCACCCACTTTTGTGTCTGAAGGGCCCTCTGCAGCCTAAATTATGTACATCTAAGGATCTGTCTGGAAGAGATGGAAGGGCAGGATCTGGAAATTGTTCTTGAAATGTCTTCTGTCCTTGTTCATATTCCTATTTCCTGTCTTCATATTTTTTAATAATTTATGTGTTTATTTTTGGCTGTGCTGGGTCTTCATTGCTGCGTGGCCTTCTCGTTGCGCCGAGTGGGGACCACTCTCCAGTTGCAGTGCATGGGCTTCTCATCGCAGCGGCTTTTCTTACTGCGGAGAACAGGCTCTAGGATGCTCAGGCTTCAGCAGTCGCAGCGCGTGGGCTCAGTAGCTGTGACTCCCGGGCTCCAGGGCACAGGCTGTGTAGTTGTAGCGCACAAGTTCAGTTGTCACATGTGGGCACTTCCTGGATCAGGGATGGAACCCATGTCTCCTGCAGTGGCAGGCAGCTTCTTTACCACTGAGCCACCAGGGAAGCCCTTCCTGTCTTCATATTAAAATAGGTTTATCTCAGGCTCCTTGAACTGAAAAGATGTAACTAAATACACCAAGTTGTGTATGTGCACAGATAGTGCCTGCTTTCATGTAAGATAATCTGGTCCTCCCCTTGCTGCTGTAGGCCAGAAGAGAAACTGAGCCTGAGTGAGGGGAAGTGACTTGTCTGAACTTGCACAGCTGATTAGCAGTAGAGCCAGGATGGGCCCTGATTTCAGAAGCCCCAGACTTGTGTCCTTGTCCACAGCTACTATGGGCACCTGGTGGGATAATCTGTTTAGCACCCACTCCATCCCAGCACCAGAAAGAAAGAGCAACTGGATCAGTCCTGAAACTGCCCTCCTCCAGACTTCTTATGCCAGAAAAAATAAGCCCCTGTTTGTTCAAGCCAGGAGAGTTTAGGCTGGCTGTTACTTGCAGCTCAGTGCATTCCTAACCAATACTATCATGTCAAGTGGTCAGATCTCCTGATCCCCACGCCTGTGTTCTCTGCACCACACCTAGTTCGGACAGAGGTAGAAAGACCTGCTTCTGCCTGCCCATCACACCACAGCACTCACAAGCACAATTCTGATGTGAGAGGGTGTGGGAACTGCTGGGATCCAGGATCCATTCCTCAGCATGTGTGTGCAAGCGTGTTGTTGTCATTGCTGTGTAACTGATAAGGAACAGAATGCTGAGCGCTTACAATAAATAAAGTCAAGAAGAGAAGGAGTTCCGTGGTGGCTCAGCGGTAAAGAATCTGCCTGACAATGTAGGAGACACAGGTTTGATCCCTGATTCGGGAAGATTCCACATGCTGCGAAGCAACTAAGCCCATGTCCCGCAACTATTGAACCTCTGCTCCAGAGCCTGAGAGCTGCAACTACTGAAGCCTGCATGCCTGGAGCCTGTGCGCCACAACAAGAAAAGCCACCACAATGAGAAGCCTGCGCACCGCAACTAGAGTAGCCCCAGCTTGCTGCCACTAGAGAAAAACCCCTGCAGCAACCAACCCAGAACAGCCAAAAATGAATAAATAAATGTGTAAATAAAATAATAAAGTAAATAAAAGTAATTCTATATTTTATTTTACGAAGTAAGAATAAAGTAAATAAAAGTGAATAAATAAAATTATCTCTTTAAATATTTTAAATATTCGGTTTCTTTTTTAAAAAAGAATTGTGATGATTGTGGGACATCTGGGGTCATCATGCCTGGAGGCAGGGACAGGTGTGTTCTCAACTGGGTCACAGGTGCTTCGAGGCCACCACCCAGGGAAATACAAAGTCCGTTCCAGACTCTGCCCTCCTTAACATCCATAGGCAGAGGGTAGAGAAGGGGTCAGAGCAGACATGCTACTAGCTTTTTAATCCACTGCTCTGATGATAAATTCCTTCTTCACCCCCATGAAGACACTGTTGTCCTCTGCGAGGGCCAGCAGACAGCTTAGGGACTCTCGTGTCCTGGCCATTGTGCCAGGATGACTTCCAGACTACCTGGATCTTCCCGCTTGTTATGAAGCCCTGTCGTGTTACTTCTTGCATGGGACCTTCTCAGACTCGCTCCCAGGGAGCAGAATCCTTGATTTTTGCTGTCCGGGTACATGCTCCTGCTGCTGCTGAGTCGCTTCAGTCGTGTCCGACTCTGTGCGACCCCATAGACGGCCTCCTACCAGGCTCCTCTGTCCCTGGGATTCTCCAGGCCAGAGTACTGGAGTGGGGCGCCATTGCCTTCTCCGTCCGGGTACATAGTACATTCACTGAGCTCCAGCTGTATTGGCAGTGCGCCAGGCGCCTATGCTAAGACCACTAACTGCACCAGCCTGCTGAGGGGGGTGACAGCCGGGCTCAGAGAGAGGCTGTAAGTTGTCCAGCGTTGCTACAGTCCAGAGAAGAGCCGTGATCGGGCTCCGGAGCTGTGATTGGTCCCTTTTGTTCTGAGTAAGCGGAAGGCATTCTCGTCGCGTTGTTTACCTCCGTGGAGGGCTCAGTTGGAAACCCAACATAGATCTGTCGAGGGTTTTCCTCCTTTCTGTCTTCCACAGTACTGTATCTTTTCAGGATCACTGTGGATGGACTGCTTCTGAGATAGATCATTGACTTCGCAGCCTTCCTAAACACACTATTCTGAAATTTTCAGCTTTTATCAAGGACTCACAGTCCCCCTGGCAATCCCCGTGAAGCACTGCAATATTGGGGTGATCTTGGGGGATATGAAGATAGAAAGGGCCACTTTCCCCGTAATTGCTGGCCCCAGGCTGTCGAAATGTTCTAGTCTCTCATCTGCTGGAGATCACAGATCTAAATCCAGTCCAGGGGTGCATGTGTATGACCCTCTGTTGGGTGTCCTTGCTACATCCCGACAGTGTGGCTCTCTGTCCTCTCAGCTCTGAGCTGGGAAAACCCACTGTTTAGAACTGTATCCAAAGGTCTATGGAGAGGGTTTCCCTGGTGATTCAGCGGTTAAGAATCTGCCTGACAATACAGGGGACAGGGGTTCCGTTCCTGGTCCGGGAAGATCCCACATGCTTCGGGGCAACTAATCCCATGCACCACAACTCCACGACAACTGAACCCACACACCTAGAGCCTGCATACCGCAACAGGAGCAGTCCCTACTTGCCACATCTACCCACACACAGCCAAACAAAATTAAAAAGGAAAAGGTCTGTGGAGACAACAGAGGCGGCAGAAAAGCAAGGGCTCTGGAGTCTCAACCCTGGATGTGAACCCTGGCTGTGGCCCTGAATGCTGGGTGACCTCAAGCAAATTGCTTCATGTCTTTGAGGCTCAATTTTTTAAATCAGTCAAATGGGAATAATAGAACCTTCTACCCGTGGTTGCTGTGGGGATCCATGGAGATAATGCCCAGAGAACAGCCAGCATGTATATGTGGAATTCACCTCCCACCACAGAGGGGACCCACCTTCCCGGGCAGCTGCACTTCTCTGTTCTCCCCTGGATGAGCACTGGACTTGGAGGCTGGAGACATAGGTCAAGGCTTTACCAGGCCACAGGTGGCTGGGGGTCGGGGGTCTCTCCTCCTCCCATCCAATTTCACCCAGCTCACATGTTGTTGAGCTCATTATAGGAGGCAATGGGTACAAATGTGCTTGGCAAGGGGCCTTGCAATACAAAACTTGTTCGTGCTCATATTTATTGTCTCTATTTTGCAGACAGGTACATGGAAACTCAGGAAGGGCAGGAGGCTCACTCAAGTTGCTCTAGGCAGAAAGTAATGCCATCATATTCCACTTCGGTGGCCCTGACACCCTGCTGCCTGAAAAAACAGACAGACAACAAAAGGATGAGGGAGATAAAGGATGAGCGGGTAAATAAAACCCGCTCTCTCCTGGAGCTTCCTATCTGCCCATTCCTTTGGGGTTGCTCTATTAAGCAAGCAACCCCAGGACTTCCCTGGTGGTCCAGTGGATAAGAATCCGCCTTCCAATGCAGGGGATGCAGATTCGATCCCTGATCGGGAAATGAAGATCCCACGTGCCGGGGCAACTAAGCCTGTGTGTCATAACTGGGGAGCCCACGCTGCCGTGGGCTGAATGAAGGGTCCTGCGTGCCCCAACTGGGACTTGCAGCCAAATAAATAAACACATGAATAAATAATATTCAAAAAGTAAGCACCCCCCAAGAAATACACATCACCCAAATACAAATCATAACTGTTAAATGTAAGCTGTGTCTGAGCAAAGATTTCTACTAAGTTTCCTGCCTAGCCGTGGAGCCCCTGAACCCCCACAAGCGCCGTGTTAGCCCTTCACGGGGGCCCTCTACCCTTCCCTCTGCCCTTTCCTCTCTTCCTCTCTTCCACAATGTTAGCTGAGCACCTGTTTTATACGAAGCAGTGGTTTAAGCAATGACCTTGAACAGAAAAATTTAAAGTCCTCAATGTCATTTACAAGATGTGTAAAAGAACTCATGAATAATATAATTTCAGGACATATAATAACTAAAAAACTGAATCGGGGCAAAGTGGTAGAAACTAGCTCTTTTGGGGTTTTGTTGGTTTTGTTTGGGGCCATGCCTGTCAAGCAGCATGCGGGACCGAACCTGTGCCCTCTGCGGTGGAAGCACAGTGTCCCAACCACTGGACACCTGGGAAGTCCCTCCCTCTTTTTTGTTTTGGCTGCGCCAGGTCCCACTTCCGTAACATGCAGGATCTTTACTGGGATGTGGGGGAATCTAGCTCCCTGACCAGGCTCCCTACATTGGGAGCGCAGTCTTAGCTACTGGACCACCAGGGAAGTCCCTGGGGCCCCTGAATTTAAGCAGTGAGAAAATGAAAATGAATGGCTGACTTGTCCATCCACTCAGAGGAAGGAGCCTGAGTTTGCTCGTGTGGTTAATCCCTCAGCGGACCAGGAGGAAGCAGAAGCCAGGGACCCACCAGGGACAGAGGTGCTGGAGAGGTGGCAGCTCTTCTACCTCTGACCTCCCAGGGGATGCTTGGGGCCTGCCAGGCCTGGGCTCCCTCTGGTGCAAGAAGGGGCATCAGCTGGGTCTGGATAAGCCCCAGCAGGCCATGCCCACCGAGCAGGGCAGTGGGCTCCCTGGGGACCAGCATGGCGTGCCTACATCGTCTCTGCGCTGCCCTGGGGTCTCCACATGTCAATTCCCTGTGGGCACTGTAACAGCTGACCATAGATGATGGATTAAAACAACATACATTTATTCTTTCACAGTTCTGGAGGCCAGAAGACCCAAATCGAGGTGTTGGCGGGCTACACTCTTTCGGGGGCTCTGGGAAGCATCTGTTCCTGACCTCTCCCAACTTCTGGTGGCTGTTGGTCTTCCTTGCCCTGTGGCTGTGTCAGTTCAGTCTCAGTAACACTGGCATCTCCTCTGTGCATGTAATGTCCCACGGCCTTGTCCTAGCTGAGGCCATGCTGAACTGGGCAGCTCCCAGTCTGTCCATCGCTGACTGCAGGTACCTGAGCAGATCAACCTGGCTGAGATCAACCAGACCCACCCAGATCAGCAGAGGCACTCAGCTTACCTGAACACTCTTGAGCTAAATTAATACTTACTATTAAAGAGAAAGAAAAAAAAAGGATACTGTGATGGCATTTAGGGCCTACCTGAATAAGCCAGGATAATCAATTTCCCCAATCTCCCCATCTCAAACTCCTTAACAGAATATCATCCGCAAGACCTTTGGCACACAAGGTAACACCTGTAGGCTCCAGTTTGGCACACGAGGTAACACCCGTAGGCTCCAGATATCAGACCCGGGATTTTGACGGTCATTACTCATTTACTATACTTGAGTTTAGTGGAACTAACTAACTTGCTCAAGGTCACCAATCTGAAGTGACAAAATGACCGAGAGAGTGTTAAAATGTGCGGACAGTTACTTTATGTTGACTATTTTTGTGGTTTTGAAAGTAAGGAAGGCAATTCTTTACTTGCTGCTAATGGATTTAACTTTGTCTTGAAGTCAGTGCACGAGGGTGTCATAAACGGTCGACTGACCTCCTCTCTGTCCCTCACTGTGGATTCGGTGTCAGGAGCGGACAGAGCTCCGCCCACCTTGCACCTGGTTGGCTGAGTAGCCCTGCCTAAGACCCTTCCTCCATCCCTCATTTCTGTTTCCCTAATCTGATGGTTCATCATGCTGCTGCTGCTGCTGCCAAATCGCTTCAGTCGTGTCCGACTCTGTGCAACCCCATAGACGGCAGCCCACCAGGCTCCCCCGTCCCTGGGATTCTCCAGGCAAGAACACTGGAGTGGGTTGCCATTTCCTTCTCCAATGCATGAAAGTGAAAAGTGAAAGTGAAGACGCTCAGTAGTGTTCGACTCTCAGCGACCCCATGGACTGCAGCCCACCAGGCTCCTCCGTCCATGGGATTTTCCAGGCAAGAGTGCTGGAGTGGGTTGCCCTTGCCTTCTCTGGATGGCTCATCATATTCCCCAGCAAATGTCAGCTGGGAAAGCAGTTGTCACAACTGCATTTGGAAAATGTTTGCTGTCAGTACGATTTCCAGGTCAACGACAAGGGCAGGACTGGAGGAATGAAACCTTCAGAAGTCTAGCATTTTATCTTGATAAATCCCTGACTTCGCATGGACAGCTCAGGAGCTGGGCATGGTGAGGCAGCTTGGAGCCAGTCAAATTGTTAGAACCAAATTCTCTTCCGGCGGGTGTGACCTCAGACATGAGCTGTCCAGGGCTGGCCTTCTGAGTCAGCCCCGAGTTCTACCTACACGCCCTCTCTGTGGGGCCTTCAGACTCAAAGCCTCCTTTCACAAGGAGGGCAGGAGCTTGGATGACTCGGAGTGTGTAATGTGTCCAAGCTCAGATGAATAATAGATGTGCTTGAATATTAATAAGTAGGACTGGTTTCTGTAGTCAGGGAAACCCCAAAGAAATTCTGTTAAACGCTTGAATCTAGACCTACGGCAGGCAAACAAACATAGGGACAGCAACCAAACACCAAACTCCCCAAAACACCCCTAAAACCAGAAACCGACACAAACTCACATACACAGGGAAAATGTATAGGTCAGAGAAATCAAGAGAAAACAGTAGAATTGAATGATGATGAAAAGTTTACACATCAAAACTTGTGGGATACAATGCAAGAGGCATTTAGAGAGAAAACCATAGCCTTATATGGTTCAGTAAGAAAATCAGAGCTAAAAATTAATGAGCCATGTGCTGATACTATGTAGTTAGAAAAAGAACCCAGTATACCCAAAGGAAGTAAAAAGATAATGAAAAGCAGCAATTACTAAAATAGGGAACAAAGATAAAATGAGATCAACAAAACCAAGAAATAGTTATTTAAAAACAACTAGGAAAAAAGGCAAAATTCTACTCTTGCCTTGTTGCTGCTGCTGCTGCTAAGTCACTTCAGTCGTGTCTGACTCTGTACAACTCCATAGACTGCAGCCCACCAATTCCAGGCTCCCCCACCCATGGCAAGAGCACTGGAATGGGGTGCCATTGCCTTCTCCACTACCCTGGTTAGCCAAGAATAAAGAAGAGAAAGCATAAACAGTGCATATGAAAAGATAAAGGAGGATGGGCCACAGGTGTTGCATATATTAAAAAATTAAGGGACTAGTATCAACAAACTGTGTCAATAATTTTAAAAATTTATTTTAAAAAAGTTTTGGCTGCGCTGGGTCTTCGTTGCCGTGGATGGGCTTTCTCTAGCTGTAGGGGCGCGGGGGCTTCTCTCTAGTTGTGGTGTGGGGCTCCTCATTGTGGTGGCTTCTCCTGTGGCGGAGCACAGGCTCTAGGGTTCGGGTGCTATAGTTGTGGCGCACAGGCTTAGTTGCACCAGGGCATGTGGGATCTTAGTTCTCAGACCAGGGATTGAACCCGTGTCCCCTATATTGGCAGGTGGACTCTTAACCACTGGACCACTAGGGAAGTCCCTGTGTCAATGATTTTAAAGCTTCAGGTCAGGTCAGGTCAGTCGCTCAGTTGTGTCCGATTCTTTGCAACCACATGAACCGCAGCACGCCAGGCCTCCCTGTCCATCACCAATTCCTGGAGTTCACTCAAGACTCACGTCCATCAAGTCAGTGATGCCATCCAGCCATCTCATCCTTGGCCGTCCCCTCCTCCTGCCCCCAATCCCTCCCAGCATCAGAGTCTTTTCCAGTGAGTCAACTCTTCACATGAGGTGGCCAAAGTACTGGAGTTTCAGCTTTAGCATCATTCCCTCCAAAGAACACCCAGAATTGAACTCCTTTAGAATGGACTGATTGGATCTCCTTGCAGTCCAAGGGACTCTCAAGAGTCTTCTCCAACACCACAGTTCAAAGGCATCAATTCTTTGGCGCTCAGCTTTCTTCACAGTCCAACTCTCATATCCATACATGACTACTGGAAAAACCATAGCCTTGACTAGACAGACCTTTGTTGGCAAAGTAATGTCTCTGCTTTTCACTATGCTATCTAGGTTGGTCATAACTTTCCTTCCAAGGAGTAAGCGTCTTTTAATTTCATGGCTGCAGTCACCATCTGCAGTGATTTGGGAGCCCAAAAAAATAAAGTCTGACACTGTTTCCACTGTTTCCCATGAAGTGATGGGACCAGATGCCATGATCTTCGTTTTCTGAATGTTGAGCTTTAAGCCAACTTTTTCACTCTCCTTTTCACTTTCATCAAGAGGCTTTTTAGTTCCTCTTCGCTTTCTGCCATGAGGGTAGTGTCATCTGCATATCTGAGGTTATTGATATTTCTCCCAGCAGTCTCGATTCCAGCTTGTACGTCTTCCAGCCCAGAGTTTCTCATGATGCACTCTGCATATAAGTTAAATAAGCAGGGTGACAATACACAGCCTTGACGTACTCCTTTTCCTATTTGGAACCATTCTGTTCCATGTCCAGTTTTAACTGTTGCTTCCTGACCTGCATATAGGTTTCTCAAGAGGCAGGTCAGGTAGTCTGGTATTCCCATCTCTTGAAGAATTTTCTAGTTTATTGTGATCCACACAGTCAAAGGCTTTGACATAGTCAATAAAGCAGAAATAGATGTTTTTCTGGAACTCTCTTGCTTTTTCCATGATCCAGCAGATGTTGGCAATTTGATCTCTGGTTCCTCTGCCTTATCTAAATCCAGCTTGAACATCTGGAAGTTCACAGTTCACATATTGCTGAAGCCTGGCTTGGAGAATTTTGAGCATTACTTTACTAGCATGTGAGATGAGTGCAATTGTGTGGTAGTTTGAGCATTCTTTGGCATTGCCTTTATTTGGGATTGGAATGAAAACGGACCTTTTCCAGTCCTTTGGCCACTGCTGAGTTTTCCAAATTTGCTGGCATATAGAGTGCAGCACTTTCACAGCATCATCTTTCAGGATTTGAAATAGCTCTACTGGAATTCCATCACCTCCACTAGCTTTGTCCATAGCAATGCTTTCTAAGGCGCACTTGACTTCACATTCCAGGATGTCTGGCTCCAGGTGAGTGACCACACCATCGTGATTATCTTGGTCGTGAAGATCTTTTTTGTACAGTTCTTCCGTGTATTCTTGCCACCTCTTCTTAATATCTTCTGCTTTTGTTAGGTCCATACCATTTCTGTCCTTTATCGAGCCCATCTTTGCATGAAATGTTCCCTTGGTATCTCTAATTTTCTTGAAGAGATCTCTAGTCTTTCCCATTCCGTTGTTTTCCTCTATTTCTTTGCATTGATCACTGAGGAAGGCTTTCTTATCTCTTCTTGCTATTCTCTGGAACTCTGCATTCAGATGCTTATATCTTTCCTTTTCTCCTTGGCTTTTCGCTTCTCTTCTTTTCAGAGCTATTTGTAAGGCCTCCCCAGACAGCCATTTTGCTTTCTTGCATTTCTTTTCCATGGGGATGGTCTTGATCCCTGTCTCCTGTACAATGTCACGAACCTCAGTCCTTAGTTCATCAGGCACTCTATCTATCAGATCTAGTCCCTTAAATCTATTTCTCACTTCCATTGTATAATCATAAGGGATTTGATTGAGGTCATACCTGAATGGTCTAGCGGTTTTCCCCGCTTTCTTTAATTTAAGTCTGAATTTGGCAGTAAGGAGTTCATTTTAAAGCTTATACGGAAGCAATTGTTAGAAAACTGATACATAATAACTACTGAAGAAGAAATAGAAAATGAATAGCTCTATAACTATGAAAGAAATCAAAGCAAGCCCAAAATGTTTTACAGGCAAATTGCACCAAATGATCAAAAGAACACATAATTTCAGTTTCATACAAATTCTTTCAGATGAGAAGAAAGAGTAAAAATCCATGATCGAAGCAAGAATCTCAAGAAGCTTTAAAAGGAACAGTGAACTAAACCCAAGGAAAGTAGAGGAAAGGAAATAACAGAGGAGAAAACAAACAAAAGGAAGAATGAACAAAGCTGCAAGTGTCAGCTCTGGTGAGACTGATCACAGCTAAAGAGGGTAGCACAGATAACAACACCAAGAGTGAAAAAAGGCATTATTAGGCCTTTTGGCTAAGATCAAGCGGTGGCTCGGACGGAAAGCATCTGTCTACAATGTGGGAGACCTGGGTTCGATCCCTGGGTCAGGAAGTTCCCTGGAGAAGGAAACAGCAACCCACTCCAGTACTCTTGCCTAGAAAATACCATGGATGGAGGAGCCTGGTGTTCATGGGGTCGCAAAGAGTTGGACACGACTGGGCGACTTCACTTTCTTTTTTTTTTCTTAGACCTCCTTCAAACATTAAAATGCCAATAAGAGGGTACTATGAAAAATTTTATAGCAATACATTTACAAATTAGACACTATGGACAAATTTCTAGAAAAATACACCTTACCAAATTGGCATGAGAATAAGCGGAAAATCTAAATAGCCTCATAACCAGCAAAGAAGTTATGCTTGCAAGTCAAAACCTTCCTTCCCACAAGGAAAATTTCAGGCTCAAATGACTTAACTAGCTGGTCCTGCCAAACTTCTGTTTGGCTGCACTGTGCTGCTTGTGGGGTCTTAGTTCCCCAACCAGGGATTGAACACGGGCCCTCGGCAGTGAGAGTGTGGAGTCCTAACCACTGGACTGCCAGGAACCCCTCTCCGACCTTTTGAAAAGAAGTAACATGAATCTCACGCAAACTCTTCCAGAGAAAAGAGAGGATATGACATAGCAGAAATTAATGCAACCTTGTAAATCAACTGTACTTGAATAAAATAAATTTTATTTTTAAAAAAGAGGAGACATCCAAGCTTTGTTTCTGTCCTTCTCTGCGTGTGTCTCTCTCTCAAAACTCCCTGTCTCGGGACGTCCCTGGCAGTCCAGGGGTTAAGACGGCACTTCCATTGCAGGGGGTGCAAATTTGATCCATGGTTGGGGAACTAAGGTCCCACACGCCACGGGGCATGGCCAAAACAAACAAGCAAACAGACGACAGCAACAGCAACAATAAAAACTGCCTGTCTCTTTCTTATAAGATTACACATGATGGCATTGTACTGTCCACTCAAGTAACGCAGGATAAACTTTCCCTCTCAAGGTCCTTAAGTTAATCACATCTTTCGCCACATAAAGTGGCGTTTCCAGGCTCCAGGGGTTTGACATGCCTTTCTTTTGAGATGCCATTTTCCAACCTAGCACACCATCCTAGTGGGAGTGAAGCTGTATCTTATTGTGGTTTTGATTTGAATTTTCTTGATGGCTAATGGTGCTGAGCATCTTTTCATGGGTTTATTAGCCACCTGTACATTTTCTTCGGAGAAGTGTCTATACAGACCCTTTGCCCAATTTTTAAGTGGTGTATTTGTCTTTATAATTTATAGACTGGGCTATTGAAGTTGATTTGAGTTCTTTATATAGCAGTGACATCAAGGGAGACGATGGAGCAGGAAGCGCCAGGGCTCTGCCTCACCACCGAGACAACAATTGCACTGGCAGAATCTGCCTGATGTGACTATTTTGGAACTCTGGAGTCGGCTGGAAGGCTTTCAGTTTCCAGGGAAAGCTTAGATGACAAACTCTGGTTAATTCCAGGCAATTTATCTCTTAGCATGAGCAGTAGCGGGTACCCATTTCCCAGTCCCCTCAGCCCATGCCCGTGTAATGCTGGAGTGGTTTCCAGGAGCCAGGGTAGGGAAGTGACAAGGACCCTGCTCTCTGAGTGCCAGGCATCTGTATGCTGACTGGTTACTTCTTCTGACCACAAACGTGCAGATAGAGAGGTGGGCAGTCGTCACTGCAGCTCACACCCACTGGCCGAGGTGGCTTCCAGAGACTCTAAAGAGACAATCTGCTGTCCCCAAGCTCCTCTTATTGTTTCCTTTTCTCTTTTCGGATGATTAAGGATGGGGACATTTTATTTTGGAGTTTTTTTTTTTTTTTTTTGTCCATGCCCCATGGGTTGTGAAATCCTAGTTCCCTGACCAGGGATTAAACCTGGGCCCTCAGCAGGGAAAGCAGAGTCCTTACCACTTAACCACAAGGGAATTCCTAAGGATGGGGACATTTGAAAGCAACCACATATACAGGGGAATTTAGAAAGTCACTGCACATGCCCAAGAAAAGACAGTCTCAGAGAGGACCTGAGAAGACCTTAAATTTATATCTCAGGCTGATACCCAGCACAGAGATACCCTGCAACAATTATTTTATTTTTATTTTTTATTTATTATTTGGCTGTGCTGGGTCTTAGTTGTAGTACATGGGATCTAGTTCCCTGACCAGGGACCAAACCCAGGCCTGCTGCATTGGGAGCCCAGAGTCTTAACCACTGGACCACCAGGGAAGTCCCAACAATTATTTTTAAAAAAGAAAGAAAGGAAAGAAGGAAGCAAACACTGGAGAAGACAGTCTGACTTCAAGAGTTACTTTACAAAATTCAAACATCTAGTTTTCAACAACAAATCATAAGACATATAAAGATACAGGAAAGTCTGGCCCATTCAAAGGAAAATATAAATCGATAGAAACTTTGTCTAAGAAGCAGCACATGGTGCACTTGCTAGAAAAGACTTTAAAACAACTGTCTTCAAGATATTCAAAGAACTAAAGGAATATAAGGACAGAAACAAGAAAATAATAATCGAACAAAATGAAAATTTCAGTAGATAGAAAGCATAAAAAGGAACCAAAAGGAAATTCTGTATCTGAGAAGTACAATAACTGAAATGAAGACTACACCAGAGGATTTCAAAAGTGAATTTGAGCAGGGAGAAAAAAAGAATCAGCATATTTGAAGGTAGGAAAATGAAAATAACATTGAGTCTGAGGAACGAAAAGAAAAAGACTGAAGAAAAGTAAACAGAACCTAAGGGAGCGAAATATGCACTGTGGGAGTCTCAGAAAGAGGAAGAGAGGGAAATGGGCGGAGAGGTTATTGAAGAATGGCTGAAAACTTCTTGACTTTGATGACAGACGTGATTGGAAACACTCAAGAAGACGCTCACCAAGGCGTTGCATTTAAAATTTCAAAGCACAAAGACAAAGAGAATCTTGAAAGCAGCAAGAGAAGCAAGGCATAGCATATAGGAATGCCAACTAAGATTTCTCATTAAAAACTTCAGAGGCCTGGAGGCAGCTGGTTGATAGATCCAAAGTGTTGGGGAAAAAGACCAAAACAAAACCCACACTGTCAATCAAGAATCCCATATCTAGGAAAACTATCCTTCAGAAACGAAGGCAGGGGGCGCCCCTGGTTGTCCAACGGTTCAGACTCCTCACTTCCCATGCAGCGGGCGCAGGGCCACTCCTTGCTTGGGGAATTAAATCCCACAAGCTTTGGGGCCAAAAAAGTGAGAGCAAATGAAGATATTCCTAGATAAAAGCAATGGCAACCTACTCTGGTACTCTTGCCTGGAAAATCCCATGGATGGAGGAGCCAGTAGGCTGTAGTCCATGGGGTCACTAAGAGTCGGACACGACTAACCGACTTCACTTTCACTTTTCACTCTCGTGCATTGGAGAAGGAAATGGCAACCCACTCCAGTACTCTTCCCTGGAGAATTCCAGGGACAGCAGAGCCTGGTGGGCTGCCGTCTATGGGGTCGCACAGAGTCGGACACGACTGAAGCGACTTAGCAGCAGCAGCAGCGGCAGATAAAAGCTGAGAGTGTTCATCACCACTAGATCAGTCCTCCGAGTCCTTCAGGCTGAAATAAAGAACATTAGACAGTATCTCAAAGTGATATGAAGAAATAAAGACCTCTGGTAAAGGTAAACACATAGGCAATTATAAAAACACACAGTATTGCTGGAATTTTGGTTTGTTAACTCCACTTTTTATATGATTTTAAAAGCTAATGAATAAGAAACAACTATCAGCCTGTTTTTGGACACACAATGCATAAAGATGTAATTTCTAGCAGCAATTATGAAAGGTGTGGTAAAAAAAATTTGATAGGATGCTATTGAATTTAAAAAGATATAAATTTGAATTAGCGTTTTTAACCTTTGGGATGCAATCCTAAATATCCCTAATTGTTTTGGGTATTATTGACATCTTAACAGTATTAAGGCTTCCAATCCATGAACACTGGCTGAGTTCTCATTTATGTCTTCTTTAATTACTTTCAGCATTGTTTGTAGTTTTTACTGTACAAGTCTTTCATCTCCTTGGTTAATTCCTACGTATTTTATTCTTTTTGATAATACTGTAATTGGAATTGTGCTTTATTTCCTTTTCAGACTGTTCATTGTTAGTATATAGAAATGAAACAGATTTTAGTGTGTTGACATTGTATTCTGCTACTTTGCCGAATTAATTTATAAGTTCTAATAGTTTGTCTAACTATTGTTTGTTTTGGTGGAATTCTTAGCGTTTTTACTTGCTTAATTGCTCTGGCGAGAACTTCCAATACTATGATGAATAGAGGTGTTGAAAGCAGAGCAGCTATCCTTGCCTGGTTTATGATCCTAGAGGAAAAGTTGTCATTCATTCCCATCAACCTTCCCTGTGGGCTTTTCATTTATATCTTTTATTATGTTAAGGTAGTTTCCTTCTTTTTTAAAAATGAAGGTTTATTTACTTAAGGTTGTGCTGGGTCTTTGTTGCTGCACCAGGGCTTTCTGCAGTTGCAGTGACCAGGGGCTACTCTCCATTGCGATGTCAGGCTTCTCATCGCAGTGGTTTCTCTTGTTGCGGAATATGGGCTCTAGGGACTTGGGCTTCAGTAGTTGCGACTCATAGGCTTAGCTGTCCTAAGGCATGTGTGGTCTTCCCAGACCAGGGACTGAACCTGTTCTTGCATTGTCAGGCAGATTCTTTACCACTGAGCCACCAGGAAAGCCCCCGAGGTAGTTCACTTCTATTCCTACATAGTCGCTTGTCTTTATCATGAAAAAGTGTTGAATTTTACCAAGTGCTTTTTATGCATGATGCTTATGCGTTATATTTATGCATTAGGTATTGTGTAGATGTGTTCCTTCATTCTGTTAATATGGTATACACTCACCAATTTTTGTGTTGAACCATCACTTCATTCCAGGAAGAAATCTCACTTAGGCCTGATGTATAATCCTTTTAGGGGCTTCCTGGGAAGCTCAGCTGGTAGATAATCTGCTTGCAAAGCAGGAGACCCCAGTTCGATTCCTGGGTCGGGAAGTTCCCCTGGAGAAGGAATAGGCTACCTACTCCAGTATTCTTGGGTTTCCCTGGTGGCTCAGCTGGTAAAGAATCTGTCTGCAATGCGGGAGGCCTATGTTGGATCCCTGGGTTGGGAAGATCCCCTGGAAGAGAGCATAGCAACCCACTCCAGTATTTTTGCCTGGAGAATCCCATGGACAGAGGAGACTGGTGGGATACGGTCCATGGGGTTACAAAGAGTCAGACATGACTGAGTGACTAAGCACATAATCACTTTAATATGTTTCTGAATTAGTATGTTAGTATTTTATTGAGGACTTTAGCTCAATGTTCATAAGGATGATTTTGAGAATTATATTAGTTCTTATTTAAATGTTTGGTTGTGTTAACCAGTAAAGCCATCAGGTCTGGAGCTTTTACTGTTTGGAAATTTTGTATTTCTGATTCAATCTCCTTATTAGTTATAGGTCTATGCAGATTTTTTATTTCTTGGCGATTTAGTCTTGGCAGGCTTTGTGTTTCCTTCGTTGTTGTTCAGTTGCTAAATCACGTCCGACTCCTTGTGACCCCATGGACTCCAGCACGCCAGGCTTCTCTGTCCTTCACTATCTCCCAGAGTTTCTTCAAACTCATGTACTGGGGCTTCCCAGGTGGCGCTAGTGGTAAAGAACCCACCTGCCATTGCAGGAGATGTAAGAGACTAGGGTTTGATTCCTAGGTCGGGAAGATCCTCTGGAGGCAAGCGAGTCAATTCACTCCAGTATTCTTGCCTGGAGAATCCCATGGACAGAGGAGCCTGGCGGGCTTCAGCCCATAGGGTTGCACAGAGTTGGACATGACTGAAGTGACTTAGCACAGCAAGCATGTCCAATGAGTCAGTGATGCCCTCCAACCATCTCACTCTTTGTTGCCCTCTTCTCCTCCTGCATCAGGGCCTTTTCCAATGAGTCAGCTCTTTGCTCAGGTGGCCAAAGTTTTGGAGCTTTAGCTTCAGCATGAATCCTTCCAGTGAATATTGAGGGTTAATTTTCTTTAAGATTGACTGGTGTGATCTCCTTGCAGTCCAAGAGACTCTCAAGAGTCTTCTCCAACGCCACAGTTCAAAAACATCAATTCTTTGGTGCTCTGCCTTCCTTATGGTTCAACTCTCACAACCATACATGACTATTGGAAAAACCATATCTTTGACTAGACAAACCTTTGTTGGCAAAGTTACATCTCTGCTTTTTAGTATGCTATCTAGGTTTGTCATAGCTTTTCTTCCAAGGAGCAAGTGTCTTCTAACTTCATGGCTGCAGTCACTCTCTGCAGTGATTTTGGAGCCCAAGAAAATAAAATCTGCCCATTTCCATCTTTTCCCCATTTATTTGCCATGAAAATGATGGGACTGAATGCCATGATCTTTGGTTTTTGAAAGCTGAGTTTTAAGCCAACTTTTTCACCTTCATCAAGAGGCTCTTTAGTTCCTCTTCAATTTGTATCATTATAGTAGTATTATCTGCATATCTATTGATATTTCTCCCAGGAATCTTGATTCCAGCTTGTGCTTTATCCAGCCTGGCATTTTGCATGATGTACTCTGGATATAAGTTAAATAAGCAGGATGACAATATACAGCCTTGACATACTCCTTTCCCAATTTGGAACCAGTTCATTGTTCCATGTCTGGTTCTAACTGTTGCTTCTTGACCTGCTTACAGGATTCTCAGGAGGCAGGTAAGGTGGTCTGATGTTCCCATCTCTTTAAGAATTTCCCACAGGACTGTTTCTAGGAACGTACATTTCATCTAGGTTATCTAGTTTGTTTGTAGTTATGCATACCGCTGTTATGAACCTTTTTATTTCTATGGATGATAACAGTTTCCCCATTTCCATTTCTGATTTTAGTAATTTGAAAATTCTCTATTTTTTTTCTTATTCATTCAAACTAAAAGTCTATCAGTTTTGTTGATCTTTTAAAAGTAGGCAACTTGGTGCTGGGGGGGATAGTTAGGCAATTTGGGAAGGTCATGTACAGTCTGCTATATTTAAAATGGATAACCAACAAAAACCTATAGTATAACACTTGGAACTCTGCTCAATGTGCCAGCCTGGATGGGACCGAAGTTTTTGGGAGAATGGATACATGTATATGTATACTTGAGTCCCTTCACTCTTCACTTAAAACTACCACAACATTGTTAATTGACTATACCCCCAAAACAAAATGTTTTTGGTGTTAAAAAAAAAAAAAAAAAAACAAAAGAGAAAAACAGGCAACTTTGGGCTTCATTTATTTTCCTGTTATCTTCCTATTCTCTATTTTATCCCTGCTCTGGTTTTTATTACTTCCTCCCTTCCATTAACTTTATACTTCGTTTGTACTTTTTCCAGTACCTTAAATTCTAAAGTTAGGTTGTTGATTTGAGATCTTTGTTTTTTTAACGTAAGCACATATAGCTGTAAACCTCCTTAGCGCCGCTTTGCTGTGTCTCTGAGGTTCCGGTATGATGTGTGTGGTTTATTTTTACTTAGGCCACATTGCACGGGATGCAGGACCTCAGTCCCCTGACCAGGGACCGAACCCCTGCCCACTACAGTGGAAGCATGGAGCCCTCACCACTGGACCACTAGGGAATTCCTCTATTTTAAAAATTCTCTCTAGGCATTTCTTAATTTCCCTAGGTTTTTTGATCCATCAATTGTGTAAGAGCATTTTAATTTCTACAGCCTTTTTCCTCCTTTTTTCTGCTGGTCTCTAACTTCATTACGGTGAGAAAAGATACTTTGTTGATAGACTTAATCCTATGAACAGAGGAGCCTGGTGGGCTACAGTCTGTAAAGAGTTGGACATAACTTAGCACATATGCAAGACAGTGTCCTAACATATGGTCTATCCTGAGAATATTCCATGTGCACTTGAGAAAAAGGTGTATGCTGTTGTTGGGTATGGCATTACATATGTATTCGTCGCATCGATTTGGGTTGTGTTAAATCTCTCTTTCTCTGTCTGCTGTCCATTACTGATGGTAGGGCATATATAGTCTCCAACGACTACTACAGGTCATCTATTTCTCCCTTCGATTCTGTCAGTTTTTCCTTCAAATTTTGCTGGTCTTAGGTGTGTAATTGTTCATCTTGTATCGAAACTCTCTTAACATGCAGTCTTTGTCTCAAACTTTTTTGATTTAAACTCCATTTTGTCTGACATTAGTATAGCCACCCCTTATTTCTATTATCGTGGAATATCTTTTTCTAATCTTTCAATCTTTTTGTGTTTGAATCTCGTTTGTCTTTTGTAGATAGCTTGTTGTTGGGTCATGTTTTTATTCATTTATCCATTCTGCCAATCTCCATCTTTTGATCAGGTGGCTTAATTTGTTTAAAGTATTACTGGTAAGTAGGGACTGTGGGGTCGCAGAGTTGGACACGACTGAAGTGACCTGGCGGCAGCAGCAGGGGCTTAATTCTGTCCTCGTGCTACTTTTCTTCCTGTATGTCTCACAGCTTTTTGTCCTTCACTTCCCGCCTGCATCACTAGTGTCTTTTGTATTTGAAAAAAAATTTCTTTGCAATTAAATGCTTAAAATTTCTTTTGCAGTTTTATTTTCTTGGCCACACTTAACAGCATATGAGATCTTAGATCACTAACCAGGTATCAAAACTGAGCCCTACACTGGAATCACGAAGTCTTAACCACTGGATGCCAGGGAGGCCTTCATTGCCATCTATCTAGAGCTGTTTTCTTCTGTGGTTATCATGGGCACTACATTTAACACCCTTAAGTTATAACACTCTAACTTGAATTTACACAATTTTCACTAACAGAATCTCTTCTTTATAGCTTTACCCTACCCTCTATCCCTAACCAGTATCTGTTGATGTCACAAAGTAACATCTTTATATAGTGTGAAGTCAAGTTGCTCAGTCGTGTCCGACTCTTTGCGACCCTGTGGACTGTTGCCCACCAGGATCCTCTGTCCATGTGATTCTCCAGCCCAGAATACTGGAGTGGGTTGCCATCTCCTTCTCCAGGGGATCTTCCCGACCCAGGGATTGAACCCAGGTCTCCCGCATTGCAGGCACACGCTTTAACCTCTGAGCCACCAGGGAACCCACAATGTAGTGCCCTCAACCGTAACACAAACCAGTTACTACTACTAGCTTTTAGAATAATTGTTTTTAATGTATCATTTTCTTAAACCACATAGAAAATTATTACAAGTTAACAATGCTAGCTTTTGTAATATTTATTTACCTTTATTGGGAGTCTTTGCTTGTCTAGCGTCCTTTAGCTTACCCTGCAGGAATCTCTCAAGCATTTCTTGCAAGGCCCTCAGCTTTTGTTTATCCAGGAATGTCTCAATTCCTCCCTCCTTTTTGAACAGTTTTGACAGTACTGTATTCTTGACAGGCTTTTTCTTTCAGCATTTTAAAAGTAGATCAACTCACTGCCTTCTGGTCTCCGAGATTTCTGATGCAAAATCTGTTATTGGGGCCCTGTAGGATTTGCTTCTTAATGCCTTCAAGATCTCTGTACCTTTCAGAAATCTGATGGTCTCTGGCAGCTCTGTTTATCTTACTTGGAACTTAAGTCTCTTGGATGTTTGTGGAGCCTCATTCATTTACTTAGGGACCTTCTCACCCATTGTCTTCAAATAGTCTCGCCCTTTTAGCTCTGCCTCTTCCGAGACTCCCACGAGTATGTTACTCTTCATGTTTCACAGGTCACTTAGGTTCTATTTAAGAATTTTTCAGTCAGTAATTTCCATTGGCCTATCTTAAAGTTTCCCGACACTTGTGTGTGCCCAAATGCAGCCTTAAATCCCTCTAGTGAATTTCTCACTTTAGCTACTGTACTTTTCAATACGACTCCGTAATTTTTTTTTCTTGACAGTTTGTTAAGACATCATCTTCTTGACTTTCTCCACATCTTTAGCTGATGTCCCTTGTGTTGTTACCTATATCCTGGCCACCAATCTTCTCTTTCACATCAAGTATTACTCAGGTCTCTGGCTCAATCATTCAGATCTCCCTGGTGGCCCAGAGAACATCATTAAACTCATCGACTCCTCCACTCTGCATCCTCTCAGGAAACTGTCACTGACAGTCACTCACAGATGCTAACCACAACTGTGCAAGGCCACCTCGCTAAAGTAACCTCCAGCAGCTTCCCAAAGGCAAATTGTGCCTCCAGCAGACTGGAAGACCGCCTCAGCAGGACCCACGTCCTGTCCCCTCTTGCCTCCCACACAGGAAAACTGAAGTGCTGGTCACTCAACGGAAGGGCAGAGTCCATCTGCTGTTAAACTGGTGGGATGAGGTGGCTGGTGAGCAAATGTCCTTTACAGAGAAATTAGGTTCCAGTGAAAAATAACCTGTTCTAGGTATCTCCAAGGACTAGGATTTCTCTGGCTCCAATCACAAATTCCCATTGTGAGGTAGCCTTTGGCAGCAGTGTTTAAAATCCACACACCCCCCACCCCTTCACTCCCAGGTACATTTGACTGGAGCTGCCAGTGAAGCTCCTAGTACTGGAAATCAACCTGACAAATGCTGAAGACCAGTGGAGCCCATCAGATTTGAACTGGGAAGTCTGGAAAACTAGGCATTAAACAGCTTCAACAGAAGCCCGACTGCCATGAAAAAGCCACACACGGTTTTGGTGCAGCCCTGCAGGGCCGGGAACTCAGGTAGTGGAGGCAGTCAAGAGAAACCTTGAGAGCAGACAGGTGAGCAGCACCCGGAGAAAGTGCTTTCTTGCCTAGATGGTATCATCTGTGTCCCCAAGGCTGGACCTGCTATCTTTGGATCTGTGCAAGGCCACGCTTGTGCAATACAACCGTCATAAACCCTTGGGAAACCCGTCTCCCCCACACCATGACTTCGGGTTGTCACCAAATGAACTTGACTACTCATGACTGCTGATCACATCTGCAACTACTTTCCCTTGCTCTGTGAAGAATCCAACACTGCAACCACTTGATGGCTGCTCCCGACTTGGAACCCTTTCCTGGGTGCTGCCCTTACCCCAGACAGGAGATCTCAGTCTCGAGGGAAAATTCCATTACTCCTGCGCTTCCAGATTCTGCTGCAGGTGGGACTGGGGTTTGGGGTTGTTAATCCTTCCAACTTGACACTATGCCCTTAGAACAGCCAAGTTGCTTGGGGACCCCAGCCTTCCTGAGGCAATGTGAATCCTCGTCTGACCAGTCTACCCTTGAGGCAGTTGCTGGTTTTGTGAGCCATGGGATATAGATATCCACTCCCACGTCTCTCCATTCCCAGTGGCTTAGCACTCCCGGCAGCAGGATACAAATGCAATTCCATTTCTGCAGCTTGTAGACATTCAGCCCTCCAGGGCTCAGCTTCCAGGTCAATCATGTCCTCTCCTCCAGCCTCACCACCACCATGCACCACATTCAGCTAAGAGGAGCTTCTACTTCTCAGAAGTGCTCCCCTACTTACTTCTACCAGGCAAATTACTCTTTGAAATGCTACCTCTTAAAGACATTCCTCAAAGTCCCAATCATTTCCTCCCTTCTCCAGAGTTCCACTTCTGTGTGAACTGGGCACAGGGGTCCTGGCAGCTGAGTGGTAAAGACTCCACCAGCCAATGCTAGAGACTTGGGTTCAATCCCTGGTCTGGAAAGATGCCACATGGCCATGGAGTAACTAAGACCATGCATCGGAACTACTGAGCCCACCTGCTGCCAGCTCGTGAGCCTGGGCACCTGGAGCCCACCTGCCACTAGAGAAAGACCACATGCAGCAATGAAGACCAAGTGCAGCCATTAAGTAAGCCTTAGAGTAGAGACAAAGCTGGAGCAAATGTGAAATGCAGGCCAGTATAGGTAGGGCACGTGAGGCTGTCACTGGAAGCACTGATAACTGAAGCTACAGTATTCTGGCCACCTGACGTGAAGGGCTGACTCACTGCAGAAGACCCTGATGGTGGGAATGACTGAAGGTAAAAGAGGGCGGCAGAGAATGAGATGGTTGGATGCCATCACCAATTTCAATGGATGTCAATTTGAGCAAACTTGGGAGAGTGAAGCACAGCAAAGCCTGGTGTGCTATAGCCCATAGTGTTGCAGAGCTGGACAGAACATAGCAACTGAACAACAAAGAATTGGCAATCTGATTTCTGAAGACCTCTTTATTGGGCTAGGGCTAGAATATAGAACCCTGAACTTGAGCTCCCAACCTCCTATGAACAAAGGGCTCAAAAGGACAAATTCTGGAGGCTGTGCACTGGTCAGCCTTAACAACTTCAGCAAGTCTTTAAGAAGTGTCATTTGTGGAATGGCCTATACAGAGTACTGGGGATAGAGAAGATGTGTAAGCATAACTCAATTTAGGAAACACGGAACACAAACCACACAATAGTGAAGGGGCAGAGATTCAAGCGCTACGCTGTTCCTGGGACTGAGAGCACTCTGAAGCTTCGGAATGGTCAGGTACAGCTGAAACCTGTGCAACCACTGAGACTGACACCGCAGGAACTGGACAAGCCAGCATTTTGGAGCTACTTTTGGAATATTGGCAGATGAATACTAGCAATCAGAGTTCCTTGGATAAGGTTTGCCTGGTACAAAAATTTAAACCTCTAAGAGTTTGGTTTCATTAAAAGTAAAATTTACTTGAAATTTAAGTAGATTCCAGCAGAATCTTGTTTGGGCTTTAACCATGTTATCTACGCACTACAAGACACAGGAACCAGACTAGTTGAGTGACCATGGGGCAATACATCTCAGATACCACAAAGATTGAGCTAACTCACAAAATGTAGAAGGCTCATCCACACCAGTACCCTTTTGTTGTTTTTCTCCCCTTTTGGGAAGGCCAGCTTTTAAGTTATGTCCAGGTCAAAGGCTTAGTGCATTAAACAGTGGGAAGCAATCCTAACACAGCTGAACATAGAACACACCGGATTTCAGAGAATACCACTTCTCTCTCAAACCTTTAGGACCCCACATAGCACTTTGCAAGTTCATTACCCTCAGAGAATTATAGAAACATTCCTTTCTTAACTGAAGAGAAATGCTATACTGTTATTTAACTACATACTTGATCCACCTAAAGTCACTAATCAACTAAGAACTCAGATGAAGGCAGATTTTTTCAGTTTCTAATCAATTTGAGATACAGATTAGGAACACAAGATCTAAGGCGAGCCATTATAATTAGCAACATGTGTTTTCTGAGTAGGGACACAACGGCACAAAGAACATCCAACACAAATTTGAAGCAACAGCTACCCAAAGGGAGTTTTCAATTCTCCAACTTTATAAACAAAAATTCAGGTTAATATTAAAGCAGAGACAAAAATAATTTTAACATTGTTTTAATCAAATAACAGCTGTTTGAAACAGGAAATTTTAAGACAGTTGAATAGAGCAAAGTGAAAGATCACTCTATCAGGATAGCTGCTATGAATAAATTCCTTACTATGTGGATTTGAATCCCATTTTAAGTTTGGCACTAGACTGAACACTGGTCTAAGCCAAAATTTTCTCCTTAGTGTTTTAGAAGCCCTGAATGAAATCCTTCAGATTTAAGGGAGGCAAGGGGGACGAGGAAAAGAGGGAAAAAAACCCTTCTAGAACAGAACCTCATTAGCTTGATCATGGGTATCCTGAATCCAACTTGGTACTCCTCCAAATTACAGAAAATGGCAAGACATTTAACACCTAGGTAAGATGTGAATTTACAAAAGCCTCTTCTCTTTGGTGTGACAAAGCACATTCCCTCTACATAGACATGTGACTCTCCTTCAATCTCAACAAAATCTATTAAAAAAAAAAAAAAAAGGCAGCTGGAGACCACTTTGTATCTCCCCAGTGAGAATGCCAGTGTTTTTCCTTAAAGTATCAAGCTAACAAGGTTTTATTATACCAGATTGTATAATTTCAATGTGAAAAAAACTTACATACATTTGTTAACATCTTGTAATCTATGAGATGGATCACAAAGAGATGAATAATAAGCCAGTGTTCCAAACAAAATTCACTCCATGCATTTGATTCCCACACTCTATTTTCTGTGTAAATTTGTACCTTCAAGACTTCTAAGATGTACTCATAAGCCCTTCTGTCAAGTGAGTTTAGATCAGCAAGTTGGGCAAGCAATTCCCAACGATTTTATTTCCAAATCTAAAGCCCAGGACGGGCTGGGTCAGGCCCTAGTTGCCATCACCAGTCTTCTTGGGTATCTCACTATATTCACTATGAAATAAAAACACACCAAGTCTTACACCAAAATATAGGTTATGACTTAGAAACATGCTTTTAGCTTTTTTTTTTTTAAATAACACATTTTTGGGGGGTTGTGGCAGGGAGTTTGAGACACAGTTAATAATTATTTTGGCAAGATAGCAACAAAAACCAAAAAAGCTTAAGTTATGTATCCAAATGCAAAAATAAAAAGAACCATAGTATCCAGGGAAAAATTCACACTGAACAAAAGATACAGTATGTCTAAATATTCTGAAACTGTAATTTGAATCAAGAGTAAATGCTGAGAAGTTACGCTCAGTTTTTGCTTGAGATTAATTGCATCTTTTCCTATTTCCCTCAAATAAAATCATAGCTTATTAGTATTTAATCACTCCCCCATATTTCCATTTTCTTTCAGTATAAAGCAACAGCTACATACACATAATAAAATGCTTTTATGTTAATGTAATAATTCCCCTGGCTCATCCAACGTGCAATGCATACGACTTCGAGACTACAAATTGGGGCAAGTATAGACTTTTAAAAAAACAAACACAATTCAAGTTTGAAAACCTGCTCTTGAATTTATAGACACTCAGGTCGTTTTAGCTTCTTAGTAAGATACAGGTGCTGCACTGTCATTTGACTATCTGTCCACCTTGGCACGGGAAGGATATACATTATCAGATGCCAATTTCAGGGACTAGAGATAAGACTTAGAAAGCACTATGCATTTCCTAATGACTGAGTAAGGTATTTATAAGTTTATGTTCACATTCTGCTAAAGGACCTCTTTAAGTCTCGGCACCTAATATCGAACAGGCTCCAACAATCGTATCAGGTTAAATGATGGTGCAGCATTTTTAAAGGAGCCAATTATTTTAGCTTACTTAAGCCATTCAGAGTCAAAAATCTGAAGAATGACCAAAATCAAATCTTTATTTTTTAGAACTGTATAAATGTGATCCAAATGTGTCCACCACTAATTTTTCAAAAAGAAACATGCTATAAATAAGCAAACTACACCTGTTCACTGATATGTGTATGGACTCCCTAGATGTCTTGCTGGGTTTAAATACAGACCACTCACAGCAACACACTTTTAGTAGGAAAGTGTAGCATGATGTTAAGCCATTTTAGCTTCTGCACATTCATGTTGCACTTCTGGCCAATGATGCAAAAGGATTCTCAGCATTACACTGTTAAGCTAGGCTGCACCCACCCCTTTAAATGGCATCAATATCAATGTCATCATCTTTGTTGTCAGACTTTACAGCTTCAACTTTCGGTACACTGGCAGTCTTTGAATACACCACCTGGTAAAACAGAAGATTTTTCATTGTGAACTTTTATCCCAGCAAAACTGCTTGTAAAAACAATAGTGGTCAACAAAGGAGAAAAACTACCTAGAAACAGCCATTTGTTCATGAAAAATTTTGAATTTATGTAAAAACTAAGTTAATACTCTACATTTACAGATCCCTATATACTGAGGTGAAACAAACCCTCCCTTTGAGAACCCACACAGTATTTATTTGAAATCACGATGTCTGGGGGTAGGAGAGATTTCTAGCATCTTTTCTATTAATGTGATTCCCTTCCTAATTACATTTAATTTGCAATTATCCAATATTGGCACTTTGTAATTCTCACTTACCACTAACACGGTATTTAACAATTTCCCCAATGTTTACCTCAATATTCTCATCTTCATCATCATCTTCACCACCAGAAGATTCTTCCTCTGCTTCCTTCAACCATTTTATAAAAGGTTCCGCTTTAACACGAATCTCTTTGGCAAGTTCCTTTGAGACATATTTCTTAGAGGTCTAAAAAACGTTTAGTAAAACTTTTAGTTCAAACAACTTAACAGTAACTTGAGTTATACATAATTGTCTATACCCATCCTTTGAGGAGACTGGAATACATATTAATCTCAAACTCTCAACAGATTAAACGTATTCAGCAAAGAGCAAAAGATTTTCTTTGGTCATTACTAGAAGCTACCATGGTGGGGATCACCCTACAGGTTATACCAGTCAAGCAAGTAGAGACTAGGTGTTAGAAAACTTTTTCCAAAAAAGCCCCAATCCTAATCTTTAAGAGCTTATCAATATATTCCCCACCTTTTCCGACCAGCTAATGATGACCTCTTCCTCCAAAAGGTCTGCATCATACATCTCCTTCAAGATATGTGGAATCTTGGAAATGAGCTGAGATTGATGCATTGCTACCACACACTCCAAACCATGAAGAAGGTACCGCTGAGCTTTTTTGTTGTTGTGACAAAACTGCAAATAGATATTCTTGGTGTTAACAAGCTTTCTTAGATGCGACAGCCCTATAACAGTAAGGAGTCAATGCTTAAAGATTTCTAATTTACTTCACATATACAGGACCACATGTAGCATTTTCCAGATACTCTCATGCTTGTTAAGGTAGGTCAGTTATTTCCATTTTTTCAGGATGACAGAACAAACAGGAGGTTGAAATGGTGTTTCCAAAGTCACACATCTGCAAATCTCACTATGAACACAGAACAATTCGCTTACTCGTAAGAAATGGCGCCTGTATTTCTTAATTTGTTCTCTAATCTTCTCATTAAAAAGAACTTCAGTCAAAACAAGAGGGCCCATGGCTTTTACATCCAGTCTTTCTGCTTCAGCTACAATCTCTTTGTCAGATGAGTCAATAATACCTTCTTCTTTCTTTTTCTGCAAATAAAAGGAAGCAAGTTTAAAAAAAAAACCAAAAGAAGCAATTCAGTGAGACAGACGCGTATTTTGCACTGTCCCTGGGGCTTCCCTGGTAGCTCTGATACTAAAGATAATCTGCCTGCAATGCAGGAGGACATGGGTTTGATCCCTGGGTTGGGAAGATCCCCTAGAGAAGCAAACGGTTACCCACTCAGGACTGGACAATTCCAGAGTCTGGAAGGCTGCAGTCCATGGGGTCGCAAAAGAGCTGCACACGACTGAGTGACTAAGCACAGCACCATAGTCACTACTCTGATGAACCTTTCCCTTACTTAAGATTCTAGAACTTCTAAATACACACTTGCCAAAAACTGCCTGGAACCACCCTCAAAAAATTTTTGAACAAACAGCTTAAGGTAATAAATATCTAGTAAAACCTCAAGACTGGGTAGAAGCTGACTTACTGATCAACACAATGTTTTTACCTTCACAAAATCAAACAGGATATTGACTCGCTCTTCAATAGTCCTTTCCAAATCATCGCTGAGGGTTAAAACCTTTGCATGGTCACTGATCTCATCCATTCTACGCCTTTGAGCTTCCTCTGTTGTATCCTCCCCCCAGTCGTCATCCTCTTCTTCTTCCTGTTTTTAATAACAAAAATGCTTGGCCAAAGAGACCTTAAAGGTGTAAAAAAAAAAAAAAAAAAAAAAAAATCCAGATTTCTAGTGAAATTATCATTTTCTCACTAAATTTCTATTTACTTCTAATCAACCAATAAGCATCTGGAACCCAACGTACTGGTACGCTGTTCACAGAAAAGCAGTTTGTTTCTGCACACCTCAACCAAAGGTCACATTTCACACAATGTTAGTGCCCACCGCCCCCCTCGAGCCTCGCACTCACCACAGCATGTGGAGGAGGGCTGATCTCATGTGGTGGTGGTGGTGGTGGTGTCTCACTGGTGGAAACGGAGCCATTTTCCTTGTCTTTGCCCTTTCTATTTTTCTTTTCCTTTTCTTTTTTTCCTGTGCTACTGTCACTATTCTCTACACGGATAAAAAGGAAAGTTGAGTACCATGAGTTATATTATACCTCATTGCCCACCATTAACATTTAAAACCCTGCCCTCAGAAAGCCACAGAAAATGCTACCTATAATTCTAAAAGGGTTCATAAATCAAATTCATCCACTATGTTTCATAGGTAGGCAACTGAGTCTAAGAAAGAAAAGCCAGTAAATATCAGAGGTATTAGCTGTTTTAGTAAAATTAAGAGTTGGATGCCATGTAGCAACTCAACAATGAAAAACAGACCACACAAGTACTTGAAAGTTGGCACTCATGACCCTCTCTTTCCACTCCTCATAAACTGATCAACAAGGGTATTCTCAACTATGCTTCAGCCAAAAACTAGAACTGTGTTCAAGTCTATGTAACGGCTAGTCTCACAGAAAAGAGAACACCGGAATAGGTTAGACTTTTTTGCTATAGCAAGCTCAAATTGTGTCAGACAATTTTGATTTATCTGCCACAGAGTGTTGCTTGCATGCTCTAAAGCCACTCTGGCCTACTGAGCCAAGGCCCTCATGTACAAATGAGTATTCCAGAAGCAATCCATGGGGTTGCAAAGAGTCCGACTCAACTTAGCAACTGAACAATTCCAGAAGTAGATCTTTACTATGACCCCATCACAATTTGTCCAATATTTCATACATCCTAAAACGTCTTAAAAATTGAGGATATGGTTGAGTTTAATGGTAGCCTGTACTTGACCTTTAATAGTACATACAACAGCAGGTTCATCAAACAGCTGACTTTTGAATGTTAAGCTGAAACCACACCGATCCATTTACATGGAGTTCCCCACCCCCCAATAATTACATACTACAGTACTACACTATTCACTGTTGGTTGGTTGATCCTTGTATACACAGGGCTGACCTTATTATAAGCAAACTTTCACCTGCACAGGTGTTCAAGGATTAACCTTATTCTATATAGCGGTAAAGACACTTCCACTGTTTTCAACAATCAGTTGCTTTATGTCAAGGTTTTAGAAGTTCATCACACGCACTTACCAGGTGGGTTTTTGAGAATGAATGTGCAGAGTTTATGATGTGTGTCAAGCATGCCTCGATAGCCACAGGCTTTACAAGAATTACCTATTGTTTGCTTCTTTGGATTGACATGCTGTCAAAAAAGTAAAAATATGTCACCCATTAACACATGATGAAAATTCAAAAACAGTGTGAAACTAACCATCAAAAGCCACCTAAACACCAGTTTAACATCAAAAGAATTTTTTTAAACATAAGGTCAGTATGGAAGCATCTGTAAAATTTGAGGTTTTGCAATTTACGTAAGTCTACTCTGCCTTCTTGGAAACATGATTTGGTGACATCACAGAAATAAATACACTTTTTCTCCTACTGACAAGAACCTCAAAGGCACTCACCAGATCTGTTTCAGGATTCTCACACTCAGGACAGAGAACAAATTTTTTAATGAATCCATCCAACATGTCTTGCAGCTTATTCGCCTCATGAGATCCATTGACAATGTAACGGTCATTCTTAACATCAAACTGGGTCTGTGCTCCCAGCTCACAACCAAAATATTTGGTGGGATCTATTTGGGGGGAAAAAATTTTAATTTATTACAATTAACTCATCTCTGGATGAGTGCTAAGTCACTCAAGTCATGCCCGACTTTTTTTGACCCCATGGACTGTACCCTCCAAGGGTCTTCTGTCCATGGGATTTCCTAGGCAAGAATACTACAGTGGGTTGCCATTTCCTACTCTAGGATTCTTTAGCTCCTCACTCTCATTTATAGAATTATTACTCTTTTTAATTTTTATTTTTTTAACTTGTTTCACTTTACAATACTGTATTGGTTTTGCGATACATCGACATGAATCTATCAGTTTTTAAATGGACAAGATTAAGAAAGTGTTGCCCTGGTAATTTTATATACTAACTAATGCTATCAATCAGTTTTAAATCCAAGTTTCCATTTAACTCAAAAGCTAACTCAATTCAGGCAAGATTTGCAGACCAGAGAGCATCACAATTATGTCAATAAAATGCCTTCTCAGATTCCTTTCAAGAAGCATTACTTACACGTTGGAGGCCGATTAAGCGCTTTCGCTACGTCAACCATGTTGACTATAACTGTCTTGATTCCATTTCCTTTGCCCTCAACCTAAAGGAAGTAAAAAGTTTAATTTTTGCATTGTCCACACTGGGGGAGAAGTAACCTTTAATAATCCATGAAAAAAGCTTAGAACTTGTTACTAAAATGAAGATTTAGTATTACCTTGGCAATCAGACGGGGCATCTTGTAGCGATAGAACTGGTCTGACACGCTGCGGTTGACGTTGACAGACATTTTGGCTTATTAGTGACTTTATCAATAAGATGAAGAGATCTTTGATTGCAATTTTTTGGTATCCTCTGTCTGGAGAAGAAGGGATGACATAAACGACTGCAAGAGTTCTCGGTCTCTGACATGAAAAATTTTTCGCCGCTGAGGCTGTAAGCTTCTTGCTTGTATGCTATGTTTCCCCAATACAGGTGCCAGTGGCTGCGCAACAGCTCTGGAAGAGAAAACAAACCAACCCCCACGTTTAACAACTCCTGCAACGAAATCCCTCCCTGTCCGCTCTGTATAATTACGCCTACTTCCCCTACGTTAAAAACATGAGTTTATGTACAAAGAACAGCTACTAGTCTCACGTAACACGGGACACGTGCAGCAACAAAAAGCCTTCATTTTGACGAAGATGCGACCTTTTTTTTGGTCGATGCCTGACTGAAACAGGACAAATTACGCTGCATCAGCTTTTCATCAAACCAGTCATCACGTCGACGGCTTGCTTCCGTGGGTTGGCCGTATTTTAACAGAAGGACCAACCCAGACTGTGGTACCCACAAACTTCTCAGACACATCAACATCACTTCAAGACGGCAGGCTGTGGAGTTGATCTTCGAGGTCGAAGCCTTTGGCTGCAAGCGCTTACTTCAGAACCACACTTCCGTTAACTACGCCCGCGGAGCACGATCTTGCCCGACTGGCGCGCGCGGAGGGTGGACCCCTTCCCCTTCTCTATGCAAACACCCGGCCACCTTCGCGCCGGCCCCCAGCTGTCAGGGCTGACCCGGCGGCACCCGCAAGGCGGGCGCGGCGCCGGCGGCGACATCGCCAGCTCCCACGGCAGCTCCGCCTTTGCGCCGCCCGGGGCGCCCTCCGCCGACGCAGGGCCGCCGCTCCGCCGGGGGAAGCGAAACCGGCCGAGGGGCGCCGGCCCCGCCCCGCCCCGCCGCGGCGATGACTCATAAATGCAGCAATTAGGCCTGAGTCAGCCCCGGGCGGCGGCGGGGCCGCGCGGCGCGCTCCCGGGAGGCCGCGGTGGGGGCGGAGGAGAGGCGGGTGCGGCGAGGAGGGGACGCGGAGGCCGGCCCCGCCGCCCGCCCGAACTGCGCCACACACTCACACACACGCGCGCGCGCGCTCACAAACACTCACGCGCGCGCGCGGGTCACGCGGCGCGCCGCCATCTTGTGCGGCCGCCATCTCCCCACCGGCCCGAGCCCGCCCGCTCGCCGACTCACCGTTTTCGTCAAATAAAGACATAAACCCAACGCTGCTCGCCCGGGACTGGGATGAAGTGAGGCGCGCGAACCCGAGTCCGAGGAGCGGCGGCGGAGGCGGCGGAGGCAGCGCAGCGAGCAGCGGCCGGGCCAGGCGCCGCCGAGCAGCGGGGAGGGGCTGTCCCAGCGACGTCCGGGGTCCACACCCTTCAGCGCCCGGGGCCTGGCGACCTGGCGCGGAGAGACGGCGCAGTGAGCTGCGGGCGTCGGGGCGCCTTCCCCGCCAGCCAGCGGCCCGCGGGGGTCGAGGGGGCGGGGAAGACGGGGGAGGGGGCGCGGGGCTACCGCCCCTCCACCGGACTCACCTCTGGAATGTTCTCGCTCTGACTGAACAACGCCGCCGCCGCGCTCAAGCTACCCTCGGCCCCAGCGCCCGCCCCCCGCGCCAAGCCGCACAGCCCATTGGCTGGCGGTTCGCCCGAGCTCGCTCGTCATTGGCCTGCATGCCGCGTCTGTCGCGTTTTTCCCCGCCCTTTCTGCTTCCTGAGGCTCCACTCGCCGCCTCCGCCCGCCCCCAGCCCCGCGTTCCGGCTTCCTTCTCTCGCTCTCCCTTCCCCCGCTTTTCCCAGAGGCCTTCGCGGTCTCGCGAGAGTGGGCGGGCCTCGGCGGCAGAGGTCCGCCGCTACACTGCGCTTTGTCGGTTTGGGCGCCGGGGAAGATGGCGGTTGGTCCTTCCCCTCCCCCGCTGGCTGCGTCGCGGCTCCCGAGGCCGCGTTCCCTCAGGTGTTCCCGAGACGGGTGCGGGAACTCTCGGGGCTTCCTCTCTGTCCCTTCTTTTCCGGTGACCCTCGTCCTCCAGTCTTGAGAAAGAAGTTGGTTTTCTTCCACAATTCCCTAGGCCTGGGCAGAGGGCGAAGCTTAGAGGGTCTGCGTCTTTCGTCCCACGTGCCGCCTTTTATCCTCCGAAGCTCAGGTGTGCGTGGTCGCGGCGATCGTGATTCAGCCGTCCGCCTCGCCCCTTCCCCGGCGCCCGCTCTGCAGGCCAAGCTTGACTGGTGTCTATTGTCCACATGTTTTCTAAAGAGGAAAACACGAAAGTAATTCTTAACCCCTGGACCTCCTGGAAGTGATGTTGGCGTGGGGAATGTCTCCATGTTCTCGTGCTCTACCAACACTGCTCAAAATAAGCCTCGCATCACCTTACCGTTCGTGGAATCATTGCCCCCACCTCCCTCCCAGTGTTTCCGAATTGTGACCTCCTTGCTGGGAAAGCAGAGACCAAAGTGGGTGTACTAATGAGGTTCCAGGTCCAGTGTATTCACTTGCAAATGATTACAGTTTACCAGAGCTGCTCAAATTTTAGTTTTGGTGATTACAGAAACATTCTCATTCTTTCAGATACTTTTATTTTGTGTAAAATTTCGGTTGCGACTGTAAAAATGCAGAGTCCACCTTGAAATGTGGAAACATACTTCATTATAATAGAGTAAGAGCCAAATAACCGAGCGGTTGGAGCAGTGTCCTGGGCAGCTGTGTGGTTTCCCGGATCTGGATGAAGTAGCAGTGTTGCTGAGGACAGGGTGAGTGGATAAGGGGCCGACCTTTGATTTACACCATTCAAATTTGCAAGGTTAGGATTAAAAAATGTTGATTTTTAAAATCAAAGTTCAAGATTGCTCTTGCAAGGGTTTATAAGCTTTATAAATCATTTAGAACCCGACAGGGTCAGTGGGAAGAATAAATAAAAGGGAGAGAGTAAATAAAATGGATGATCCGGAATTGAGAGAAGTGATCTGTCCCTTGCTGCAGGGGCTTTTATTACAATCACACGATGTTAAACCAAATGCATAATGCTTTATGGATACCAGGATTCCGGTCACACAAACTGGAAAGATAGATCCAGACCTGCTTCTCTGGTTCACGCTGAGGCATGACTTAGCAGTATTGAAACTTTGAGTTTTGCATGACTGCACACAAATGACATTATTTTAGAAACTAGTTTATGAGCATGAAACTAGTCTGAGGCTAGAGGCCTGCTTCCTCAAAAAGTTTTCTAATAACTAAATACAAAGTGATAACTTTTTGGATCATGTTTGATGGCCCTGCATTTAATTTCATTGAAGTTAGTACTAATTTTAATTTTTAGTACATGTGTTATTCATTGTATCTAATCATGGACAATTTTTAAAAATCTCAAACATACCATTTGTTGAATGTTTTTCATAACCTAGAATTTTCTAAGTCCTTTGAATACACTATTTCACTTACTTCTTTGCCTCTGAGGAATCTTTATTCCCATTTTACAAATGAGCAAACTGAAGCTTACTGGAAAAAAGCAGCTTGCCCTAGATATATTACTAAGTGGTAGAGCTAGAATCAGATCTCTCTGCTCCCAGGGTCTGTTCTCTTAACCATCATACCACACAGCCTTTCCAGATGAATATAACCATAGAGAAATGTAGGATGTGTAACCCTAGTTATGCATGTGTAACCTCATTTAATTCCATAACATTCACATGAGGAAGTGTTGTTATGCCCATTTTACAGATGAGCAAAGAGACTCAGGAAGATTAAGTTTCCTCAAGTCACCTGTCTAGTAAATAGTGCAGTGTTTGAACTCCAGCTTGACGCCAAGCTCATTGCACAATTCCATCTCCCGCTTCTGGGTCTCCGCCTCATTTGGCTGCATTCTTTCCCCCAACCAGGTACTCACAGTTTACTAAATAAGGGTACTTGGTGCTATGAAATCCCTGTCGAATGTGTGCCTGAACTATGCATTTCAGGTAATGTCCTGGGCAAACATGATTAGCTACTGAAAAGGTAAATTATTAACTTGGCCTTATGATTGTTTAGTAATTGGTGTCTGTGAATCTGTTTGGCATGACTTAAGCAAGACCAAGTCTGTGTGCCCTGGGAACCTTGTGCTTCTGAGCTGAGGGCCACTGAAGGGATCAAGGCATTGCCCTCTGTGATGGGCCTCCCTCTAAGACATGCCTCTCTCAGCTGTCTCTACCTTCTAGCATACTCTTAAAGCTGTGCATTCGTAGTGACTTAAGCTCCTGCCTTCCCTCCTTGAGGATGGGCTACAGGGTTATGCATTATTCTTTTTCTAGCTCAAGTCTAAATGTATGCAGGCAGACATTCGAAGCTGCTGGAGGAAACAAGGTTATCTGGGGAGTACAGAGGTAGTGCGGGGCGTTGGCTGTGTTGAGGGCTAGCGTCCTAAGCCATGTTAATCTAATGCACCCATGTCAGCAAACATTCCTGGGTTACTAGGCAGAGAGGATGAAGGCCCTGCCTACATCTCAGGCCCTGCCAAGGGAGACCACATGTCAACAAGTTGGGGTTAATACCTTCCTGGTGGGTACCCAAGTGAAGCTTACCCCGCTCCGTGGATTCACCGACCTTCTGGGCAAGGATGTCTCCCTGCCTTTGTGACTGGCCCCACTCCCACCCCAAACCTCTGGCATTCACGGCACTTTATTCCGGTTGCCTGTTCACTTGTCCCTCTTCTTCCTTAGGGTAAGTAACTTGTGGACAGGACGGTTCTCCTTGAGAAACACGGAATCTGGACTTTGGCTGAGGACTAGGGACCTTCAGTTGGGGAAGAGGACAGGTGCGTTTGAGGGGAAGAGGAGGTATCCAGGCCAGCTGTCACTGGAGACTGATAGTCTGACCAGAGTCTATCCTGTGTCACTTCTGGGAAGAAAAGGAAAAGTGCAAAGTGGCATCGAGTCAGTAGATGACGGGGAAATATGGGCGACTTGGAAGGCAGGCCCTGCCCTTGGATTGGTTGTCCCAGTCACACACAACATCTCCGGATGGGACAGTGACCACATTGGTGGCTTCTGGTCACCTCGGGTTCTTTCTTCAGGGAAGCAAGGTGTGTGTGTACTGAACTGGACCTTCTCCTCAGAGATTTTAGTGGCAGTGGGCACAGCACTTGCTCACGGGGTGCCCTGCAGCTGGCTTTCCTGCTGAGACTCTGGGTTCCCATTCTGCTTCCTGACAGCCATTTGCAAACCTTTGTGAGAGAACGTATGTCTTTAAAAAATGTTTATTTTTTGGTCGTACTGGGTCTTAGTTGTGACATGTAGGATCTAATTCCTTAACCAGCGATTGAACCTAGACCCCCCTGCATTGGGAGTGCAGAGTCTTAGCCACTAGACCACCAGAGAAGTTCCAGTGAGAAACATCTTTACACGTTCCCGTTGCTGCCACATACTGCCTCTCTAGCTGGGAGTCGAGTTGGGAACAGTTTATCCACCAGCCGGCCAGTGAGCCCCCTGATTGCTGACAGGCTGTGGCCTAGGCCTTGGATTCAAGCCCTAGACCCACGCCCAGGGAAGCACATTCTTTGCTGAGTCAGCTGCCACTTGCAGTAGGCTTGACACTTAGGACTAGTTTTTGAGAGCAAACATCTGTGCTTACCTTCTGGGCTCTGTATTTCTTGAAGGTTTCTTAAGCTGCTTACCTGTGCATGGCCTGTTTTCCTTAAGACCGTGGTTCCCGAGTAAGGGTGAGCTTTAGAATCCTAGGAGAGCTCAGAAAAACAGATCCCTGGGCTCTCCTCAGACTGGCATTTAGTAGGTGTGGGTGGGCCCGGACTTTAGATTTCGACCAGATTCCCAGGTGCTGTGGGAGCTGCTGGCCTCTGGAAACATGTTACCTTAGAGCCACAGGACCATGTGACTTTGGAGTCTGGGTCCCTCTTTTCCCCCACACCAGAGTCCCAGTAGCTTTCTTCTGAGATAGTCCGTGTGCCCTAATTCAGGCAGTCTATCTGTGAATCAAAATAAAGAACAAAACTGATGCCCCATGACAGCACTGCAGCAGTGGTCACCTGGCCTAATGGTGGAGTTATGAGACTGGCTGTCAGAGACTTTGCCTTATGCTGACCGCACCCATTAGAGTTAGGCTAACAGTTCTGATGAGGCTGTGTTGCTGCTGAAGCCCTATCGCCTGCGTTCTCTCATTGGCATCCTGACACCTCTGGGTGGTGGCAAGCATGCACGGTACCCTCTCCTCGTGAATGAGAGAGGATTTACCTCGTTCTTGGGATCAGGTGTCCTGACTCCCAGCTTTAGGGCTTTTCCCATGTGCTAGAGACTACTTACCCTGCTTGGCGCATCCAGACTTGCACAGTTGGCTTCTCCTTTAGTCGGATTCCAGTGGCTCTAGTGCTGTGTTCTTTAGAGGAGGTGGGATCTATGAGTCGATAACATTTTCTTTATGCCACTCATTTAAAAAAATTTTTTTTTACTATATGAAAAATTTTAATTCTGTTCAGTAAAAGTCACCCTACGCAAAATGAACAAAGAAAAACAATGAACTTTTGCAGATTTTAATACATGCACACGCAGACAAAAGAGATAGGAAGGGACTAACATTCAAAACATAACAAAGAATCTTCTACAAATCAATAAAAAAAAAAAACAAATTGAAAAATGAACTAGAGAATACCAACAGCAGATTCACAGAAGAAATCTAAATGGTTAATAAAAATAGAAAATAAACAGTCTTACGGAAGTGGAGCCCACTTTGCCCGTCCGTCAGCAGAACTGTAAAGTCTGGCTTTGTCAGGTGTTGACCAGATCTTGGAAAAGTGCGAACTACTTTTTTTTCAGGAAAGCATTTTTATTAATACTTCTTGAAGATGGTATTAATTGTCTCCGACTACAGCTTGAAAAGTGCAAATGACTCTAAACCATGAATAGTTGTATAAATTTAATGAACAACATTGGAGATTATTCTGGCAATGACTACTGCAGTTCAAAAATTCCACTTCTAGGTATATATTCTAGAAATATAAGGCAAATGCTCACTGCATCATTGTTTCTAAAATTAAAAATGTTCTAAAATATCCATCGATACAGTATAGGATAATTGAGGTATATATACGTAATGAAGTACTCCATGGCAGTTAATTTACATAATATGAATATGCCTAAATTTCTCAAAAATTGTAGAATAAAAAATGCAAGTTATTATATATGCAAAACATTGTATGATAAATATATAATGTTTAATTTATAACACAGATATGTAAAGAGTAAAGGTAACATCTATGATTGTGGTAGCCCTTGAGATTAAGAAAAAAGATAACACTATTGTTACATACCAAAGAAAGAGTCAACTGAATCTGTATTGTCTGTGTTTCTTTCATGACTAATGGAAAAGATCTGGAACAAAGACTACAGGATATTGAAATACGTTAGTTCTATACGGGGATACATTGATGTTTAATGTATCATTCTCTGTAGTTTTCAATATTTTAAAAATATTTGATTCTATTGGGCAAGTACTTATTAGGTACCAGTTGCATCCTCAGTGCAGGGCTAAGCAAAGAAAAGTAAAAAGAGGAAAAGAAGGTAGTGATAAAAGAAATTTTCACGTATTGAGCTATGGGAAGTCATTCTGGCTTATACATGTTAAACTTTGAGTTTTATACTGACTAGAACAGCCTGTATGTGGCCTATCAAACATACATATGTTGTGCATCTGCTTTAATTATTAAAGAAAAGGGCATACTGACCAGAAGTAAATAATGTCCTGGTTAAAAATAAAGATTAAATGCCTCCCTTTCGGAGACATCCTCCTTTGATAATTAGACTCCCTCCCCAGGTGCCAAGGCCACGCTGACTCATTGGGTATGTACCGATTTGATTTTTGAAACCTTGAGGGATCATATTCTTGTGTGATGTTCTTTGCTCCGACCAGACATAAAACTGTGCTGAAAACCATATTTCTCCCGAGCAGCTTCTCAGAGTAATCAGAGTAGTCCTCAGTTTGGCTCAAACAAAACACTTTTCTCTACCAATTATAAGCTGTTCATTGATTGTTTTTGTCAAGGTCACTTGGCATAGTTGGCGGGATATCAGAAAAACCCACATAATGTCCCCCAGACTCTGCTTTGGACCAGCAGCTGGTACCAAGCCTGGGCCCCTTGCACCCCTGCTGCTTCTCAGTGCCCTTCAGGTGATCCTGTAAGTTGTTCCTGGTATCTGGTTTCTTTGTTGTTGTTGTTGTTGTTTTTTTTTTTTTTTTTTTGCTCATGCCGTGCAGCATACACGTGTCCAACTCTTGGCGACCCCATGGACTATAGCCTGCCAGGCTCCTCTGTCCATGGAATTTTCCAGGCAAGAATACCGGAGGGAGTGGCCATTTCCTACTCCAGGGGATTTTCCTGTATTTCGACCTGTATCTCTTGTGTCTCCTGCCATGGCGGGGAGATTCTTCACCACTGAGCCACTGCGGAAGCCCTTAAGACTTGCGCTTTATAACAAAATGAATCTAAATAAAAGGGAGAGTGCTTCCTTCATGGTCCAGCGGCTGAGACTCTGCTCCCGATGCAGCGGGCCCGGGTTTGATCCTTGGTCAGGGAGCTAGATCTCACATGCTGCCACCAACACCTGGAGCAACCAAATAGGTCAATAAGTATTTTTTAAAGGGGGAAATTGTGTTTCTAAAGCTTAGCAGCAGCCGGACAGGCAGTCATCCATTGGAACTCTGGCTGGCTTCTACAATTTGTATGGAAAGAATACTTACAAGTACTTTCCTAACCCTAACTAGCCAGGATAAAGCTTTTTGACATTCCAGAACTGATTTTTGCATGCACGACTAAAGAAAGCTGGCTTGATAAAAACATCTGTTCAAAATTCTGACCCTGAGAGAACAGAAGTACTCCCAGGAGAAAACAAAACTGTAACTCTTATCATGTCCTTGAAATGCAAACACAGCAGCATCGCCTGAGACTACAGCGTTAGCTCGATGAGTAGAAGCTAAAACCAAAGGGGGAAAGAAGCGGGGGAGGCTTCTTCTCTTTTTAAAAATTAATTGATTTTTGGCTGCGTTGGGTCTTCATTGCTGTGTGCGCGCTTTCTCTAGTTGTGCCCAGGGCTCTGCTTTGCAGCGCTGTGTGGGCTCCTCACTGCGGTGGTTTCCTGTTGCGGAGTGCAGGCGCTCAGGCGCTCAGGCGCTCAGGCGCTCAGGTGCTCAGGTGCATGGGCTCAGCAGTCGTGGTGCATGGGCTTAGTTGCCCTGTGGCATGTGGAATCTTCCCAGATCAGGGACTGAACCTGTGTCCCCTGCATTCCCACCAGGGAAGTCCTGAAGAACTTTTAAAATTCAAGTAGGAAAACTCTGAGATCTCCGTGTCTATCTAGATGTATGTATGTCTCTGTGTGTGTTATGAATGTGATGTTTCTACCTCTGGATGATATCATCAATATGAATTTGTAAAAGAGCTTTATTTGATTGACTTAAAAGTGACCTCTTATACTGTGCTTAGTTGCTCAGTTGTGTCCAGCTCTCTGCGACCTCATGGGCTGTATGTAGCCTGCCAGGCTCCTCTGTCCATGGTATTTTCCAGGCAAGAATACAGGAGTGGGTTGCCATTCCCTTCTCCAGGGGATCTTCCCGACTCAGGGATCAAACCTGGATCTCCTTCATTGCAGGCAGATTCTTTGCCATCTGAGCCACCAGAGAAGCCCAAGCTCTTACATTACTCAGCCATAAAAAACATTAAATAATGCCATTGGCAGCAACATGGATGGACCTAGAGATTAGCATATTAAGTGAAATAAGACAAATATCATGTAATATCACTTATATGTGGAATCCAGAAAAAAACAACACAAATGAACTTATTTACAGGACTGAAACAGATTCATAGACATCGAGAACAAACTTTGGTACCAAAGGGGAAACGGGGGAGGGATAACTTAGGAGTTTGGGATTAGCAGACACACACTGCTGTATATAAAACAGATAAGCAACAAGGTCCTGTTGTATAGCACATGAAACTATATTCAATATTTTTAAATAAACCATAATGGAAAATAATCTGAAAAGAATATATACTGTATCTATAGCTATATGCCTATATCTCTCTGAATATGTATGTATCTTTGAATCACTTTCCTGCATACCGGAAACTAACACAATATTGTAAATCCATAATACTTCAATTTTTTAAAAGTAAGTACTTGCAAATCAGATATTTCTAAATGTAACATAAAAGTAATCCAAATGCTTAAAGGATCATGTGATCCAGGATTAATCAAGATTAATCTTTAATAAATGGAAACAAGTTTAAGTTTTGGGTTTGATTAGTACAGGCATGTCTTTAGGGTCATCAGCATAAAGTATAATACCTTTTATTGTACGCCTGGAGGAGGGCACGGCAACCCGCTTCAGTATTCTTGCTTAGAGAATTCCATGGCCAGAGGAGCCTGGCAGGCTACAGTCCATAGGGTCTCAAAGATTCGGATACGACTAAAGCGACTTGGCACAAGTTTGCTGAAAGTCAATAAGTTCATGTTATCTATGTCACAAAATTTCTCAGCAAGAAAATTAACTTGGTGTGATGATATTTTCACAAGTAATGAAGTACAGATAAATGAGATAAAAGTTTTAGGTGAGCTCTTAAAGAATGATTATGTTTTATGGTATGTCTAAATGCAGTTTCTCCAGATTTTTGGTAATTTGAAACTCCAGAGTTTTGTTAAATTAGGATAGATGATGGGAATTTTTTTTGATATCCAGATCATTTCCAATTAAGATAAAAATACCAAACCTTCATTGCTAAACATGTCTAAATGTACCTACTTTGTTGTCTTACAAGAGAAAAAAACTAAAGATATTCAGGTTTATTAGACACATCTTGCACCACATTAAAGGGAAATTATGCTGTGAGGAAAAGGTATGTTTTTAAAGGTTATGGAGTATATTCTTAGGTTTGCTAATCAGGAAATACTGGTATGACAGTCAATTACTTGCTTCCTGATTTTCACTAAAGTTTTTTAAGGTTTAAAAATTATAATCTATGTAAGTAAAGATACTAAAATAATAAAGTAAGCATTTCAGTTATAAAAAAGTAGGCCATCTAATGTTGACAGAAAATATAAAAAATGAAATATCTTTGTTTAGGAGAAAAAAAGGAGTATAATTTTGTCCAAGAATGAGTTGTTTCTGGATGGGAAAAAAGGACAAATAAATAATGAATACAAGCAGTGATATAAGGTTATAGAAAAGAAAACTTGAGAATTTTGTATGTGGTCAGAATTGATTAAAATTAGATTGCATTTAATTAGGTAAATAAAATTTGTTATTAAAGGTAAGCTGAAGCAAGACTGGATTTGGTTTTCTCTCTGTTGAAAGAACAAAATTCTCTTGCAGTCCCACTCTTGATAACAGATTGTGTGAATTTCCTTGCCTTTACATGATCTATACTTGCTTTTGAAATCTTCTGTCACTTTGCTTAAGTAAATAAGTATTGTTTCACAGTAACCTATGATCCTATTTGATCAAGTGTTTTGAAGCTTTCTGATATTTTTGACAAACTTCTAGAATATCAAATTCTAATTAAAGTTCTTTTGACCTCCAGCTAACTTTGAGGTGCTTCATAGGGCCCCTGAGTCATCTCAGAAAAATATTAAACTAACTAAGCTTATTTGGTAGATTAAATTATGTAGGAAGCACTGTCAAATAAGATGTAACATTAAGCTTTCTTTATGTTATGTCTATGTAAGTATATGTTTTATAAGTGTTTTAGAAATTACATGAAATTCCTGGAAATCATACATGTTCTGACATAAAATGTTATCTGTCATCAAAATTGAGGCTCCCATTAAAGAACTGAACCCGAGTATTTGGGAAATGCCCTCGCTGACTTTCATGCCAAGGCAACGGCAGCCGACCATAGCAATGATGGCACGTGTAGATAGAGTCCGTCCTGCTTCTACAGAATTAACCCCTCATTGTCAGACTTCTGCCATCCTGAGGTCCTTAGAACAGTCTGCTCCTAAATCAGAGAAATTAGACGGTAAACGACAGCTGTGAGTTGAGCAGTTGGGGCTTTGGGAAACCCAAGGCGGCTGCTTGGCTCCTCCTGGCTCCCAGGCAAACACTGCTTTTCATTTGGTGGGTTAAAGCCTTCCTTTGCTGCAAGGCTAATGCCCTCACAGAGACGAATAAGCTGATAGAAATTGTGTTTTCCACTTAGGGTTATGCTTTCCACAATCTCCAGTGATCCAGGCACCCAGTTTATTGGGCAAATCATACTAATCTTGACAAAAGCCTCACAAACTTCTTAAAATGATCCCTGTGAGTGTGCTCCTCAGTGATCAGGCAGGGTCAACACAGTAATGGAGAAACTGGACTCGAGCGGAACAAAAATTAATTACCTTGGATTAAATGAACTGATAAATATGAAATATAGATAAAATTTTTGTGAATTTTTGTCTAAAATATTACTAAATTTTAATCTTCCAGATAAGGGAATCTTGCACTTTAAGCTATTTATGACTTACAGCAATTTGGTAAATTGCACATTTGTAAACAGATATGAGGGTTTCCCAGGTAGCTTAGTGGTAAAGAATCTGCCTGAAATGCAGGAGACACAGGTTCGATCCCTGGGTTGGGAAGATTCACTGGAGAAGGAAATGGCAACCCACTCCAGTATTCTTGCCTGGAAAATCCCATGGACAGAGGAGACAGGTGGTCTACAGCCCATGGGGTCGCAAAAGAATCAGGCATGATTTAGTGACTAAACAAACACACACAGATTGGAAGCATTTATCTTTTCTCTCTACCTGTTGTTTCGTTGCTAAGTCGTGCACTAGACTTGGTCTATAGAAAGGGCTGCTGGGTGAACAACCATGACTGCCTCCTGCTTGCTGTGTGCTAAGTTGCTCAGTCGTGTCTGACTCTGCGACTCTATGGACTGTAGCCTGCCAGGCTCCTCTGTCCATGGGATTCTTCAGGCAAGAATACTTGAGTGGGTTGCCGTGTCCTCAACCAGGAGATCTTCCTGACCCAGGGATCAAACCCAAGTCTCTTGAGTCTCCTGCACTGGTGGGTGGGTTCTCTACCACTAGCGCCATCTAGAAAGACTGACTGCCCTCTATTGATGGGTTATCTTCTTGCTTCTAGGAATGACTTACAAGAAACTCCCATTGACAATGCTGGTCTGATTTGGTTTACTGATGGGTCCTACTTAAAAGATGAACGAGGATATTACCGAGCTGTAAATATAGTAATGTCCAACTTGGACATAACTGAAAACTCTTGTTTACCAGAAATGAGGTCAGTAAAATCAGCTGAATTAACTGCTTTAATTCAAGCTTGTCAACTAGCTAAAGACCAGATAGCAACTATTTATACTGATAGTTCTTGTACATTTGGAGTGGCCCGTGACTTTGGGATATTATGGCAACAATGAGGTTTTTTACCTCTTTGGGACAACCTGCCAAAAAAAAAAAAAAAATGGTAAACAAGGGCTTCCCTGGTGGCTCAGTGGTAAAGAATCCGCCCGCCAGTGCAGGGGACATTGTTCGATCCCTGATCTGGGAAGACTGCACTTGCCGCGGGGCAGCTAAGCCCGTGCACCACAGCTGTGAGCCGGGGAGCCGCATCTGCTGAGCCCACGGGCCACAGCCACTGAAGCCTGCACGCCCTGGAGCCCGTGCTCTGCAACAAGAAAAGCCACCACAATGAGAAGCCCTCGCACTGCTCCCAGATAGCAGCCCCACTCGCCACAACTAGACAAAAGCCCGCGCTGCAAGGAAGCCCCAGCAGAGCCATCAATCGATCAATCAGTGATGGGAAACAGCGTGCAAAGTTATCAAATCTACACAATTACCAGAAGAGTTACCACCTATTAAAGCCCCAGGACATTTGAAATCGAAGGCTATGGAAGCTAAAGGAAATCAGCTTGCTGGTACTGCCACCAACAGCAAGCAGCTCTAAGTAATCATTCTGTCCAGCGTTGAGAATGTCCACCACTCTCTGTCAACCCTGCTCACTCAGTGAAGGATTTCCTCCTGCAAGCTCAAGAAACTGCCACTGAAGAACAGAAACAGATGTTGTAATAAAAAAGGGGAAATTTTTAACCCTGTCACACAAATATGATTTGGACCTGAGAGGAAACCTGTTGTGCCTGCTGGAGCCCAACTGCCACATTCTTTTACTCACTGGGTGCCTGAGAAAATGATTCTGTGGGGAAAACAATATGTTTAGAAGCTTTTCCCCCACAACTGGTTCATAGTGTATTTGCTTGTTGTAATGTATGTCCTGCGTATAATCCAGGAAAGTCACTCTGTGGGTCACAGGACCACTTTCCCCTTCCTAAGGGACCCTTTGACATATGGCAGTTGGATTTTGTCCAGCTGCTGCCATCTCAAGGAAATGAATATATGTTCATAATGATCTTCGGGTTTTCACACTGGCTTGAAGCTTTTCCATGCAGGAGAGCAATGGCTTTAACAATAGGTAAATTGCTATTCAGTTCAGTTCAGCTGAGTCGCTCAGTTGTGTCTGACTCTTCTACCCCATGGACTGCAGCATGCCAGGCCTCCCTGTCCATCACCAACTCTTGGAGTTTACCCAATTCATGTCCATTGAGTCAGTGATGACATCTAACCATCTCATCCTCTGTCTTCCCTTTCTTCTCCCACCTTCAGTCTTTCGCACCATCAGGGTCTTTTCAAATGAGTCAGCTCTTCGCATCAGGTGGTCAAAGTATTGGAGTTTCAGCTTCAAGATTAGTCCTTCCAATGAACACTCAGGACTGATCTCCTTTAGGATGGACTGGTTGGATCTCCTTGCAGTCCAAGGGACTCTCAAGAGTCTTCTCCAACACCACAGTTCAAAAGCCTCAATTCTTCAGCGCTCAGCTTTCTTTATAGTCCAACTCTCACATCCATACATGACTACTGGAAAAACCATAGCCTTGACTAGACGGACCTTTGTTGGCAAAGTGATGTCTCTGCTTTTCAATATGCTGTCATAGGAAAGATAATAATTCCTATCTGGGGAAGTCCTTCTGAATTATACAGTGATTGGGAAACTCATTTTATTGCACAAATAATTAAATCTATATGTGACATTTGACACTTATGTGGCATTTCACTGTGCATATCTTCAGCATTGGTAGAAAGGACTAGCGGTGCTCTCAGAATGCAATTGGCAAAACTTTTGGAAACATTTCATCTCTCATGGCCAAAACTCCTCTGCTAGTGCCTCTTGACCTTAGATCTATGCCTTTTGGTAAGCATGGGCCATCTCCTTTTGAAAGAATTAACAGGATGGCCTGTGATTAAATGAGGGAGTATATGGACCAACCTCACTCCAAGGAGATATATTACATTATTGTCAGGGCCTTATCAAAACATAAGGAAAATGAAAAATTAGTAGCTAACCCCTTTCACTGTGAGCTCTTGGAAGATGAAATCCTTAAAGATCATGGATTATAATCTGGAGATTTTGTTTATTGGAAAGGACATAAAGATCTGTTGCGGCAACATCAGAAAGGATCTTATCAGTTATTATTTACTAATCCATTAGCTGCCAAACTATTAATAGAAGGCAGAGACTCATGGATTCACATCTCTAATTTTATTTTTTATTTTTTTTCCTTTAGAATTATTCTATTAAATCATAAATGTACAACAGCTTCTTAACTCTACACACACTTAAATGTTTTTAAAGGAAAAACATTATGACTTATTACACCATGATCCTGGCTAATAGCTTTTCAAAACTTTGAGAAAAATCTTAAAAAAGGTTTCACATGTCACCTGAAATTTACAAATTTAACATTATCAAAGAAGGAATGCTTCTATACTCTTACAAAGACCACTAGAAAGAACAATTAAAAAGCTAAGAAACTGTCTCAAAGGCATTTTTTTTTTATAATCCTTCCTCCACAGTAAGTTAATGTTATTAAATAATCCAGTCCATTCACAAAATGGCTGTATGCATCTGCTCTGGTGTCTTCTGCCATATCATGGATATTTATGCATGACTGAGATAAGATTTTCCTTACCATTATTATTTTGATAACCTGAAGCTGTTCTGTTACCTTTGAGCGCTCATCCTCTCCTATTTATACAGTGAAGCCCATGGCAAATAGGAAGAAGCTCAGTATCTGCTTCTCCCTCCATAACCCCCACTTCCTCCACTGCCTCCTGGACCATAGTTTCCTCCACCATATGGTGCCCCCACGCTCCTGCTACCACCAAAATTTCCACTCTTCATTGGACCATAGTTAGAAGATTGTTGGTTATAATTTGCAAAATCATTGTAATTTCCACTCCCGTATTTTCCTCCTCCATAACTGCCATAGCCACCTCCATAGCCCCCACCCTGGTTGCCATATCCAGGTCCTCCACCACCATATCCTCCTCTTCCTCCTCCATAACCAGGGCTGCCTTCAAAATTGCCACCTCCAGGTCCCCCTCCATACCCATTATACCCATCCCCAAATCCACGGCCACGTCCATATCCATCAGACCCCCCTCTAAAGTTACTTCCTGGTTCTGGTCCAATATTTCCACCACCACCACCATGAGAATCTCCAAAACCAAAGTTGCCCCCTCTTCCACTTCTAGAACTTTGGACTTCCTGAATTTCTTGTCTGGACAAAGCCTTTCTTACTTCCGCATTATGACCATTGACAGTATGGTATTTCTGCAACACAATCTTATCCATAGGATCATGGTCATCAAACCTAACAAATCCAAAGCCTCTTTTCTTTCCAGACTGCCTCTCAGTAATTATCTCAATGGTATCAATTTTTCCATATTCCTCAAAGTAATCTCTAAGATGATGCTCCTCAGTATCTTTCTTAATTCCACCAACAAACAGCTTCTTCACAGTTACACGAGCCCCTGGCTTTCCAGATTCCTGTCTTGCAACAGCGCGTTTTGGCTCAACCACTCTCCCGTCAACTGAGTGAGGTCTTGCGGCCACGGCAGCATCAACTTCAGCCATGGAAGAAAAAGTCACAAAGCCAAATCCTAAAAAAAAAAAAACAAAACAAAACAAAAACAAAAACAAATCCTCTTGATCTTTTGCTTGCAGGACCCCTCATTACCACACAATCTAAGTTTTCCCCGTTGCTCCTAGTAGTTCCTCAAACTTTCTTCTGTAGTTTCAAAGCTCAAGCCACCAATAATGAGTTTACGGAATTGTTCTTTTCTCTCTCCGTCGCGCACTCAGTCGCTTCAGCCCGATTTCCCCCAGCCGGGCGAGACGAGAGCGCTCTCCGCGGAGGAACCGGGCTCTCCTGGCGCTGTAGCGAGAACTGCCGCTGCTCGAGAAACACCACCGCGGAGCACCTCCACTCCAGACCCGGCGCTGCTGCTACTGCCCGCATCTCTAATTCCAAAATCTCCTCTAGAAGACAGCCCTCCTAAACTGTTGGTGGGAATGTAAGCTGGTGCAACTGCTATCAAAAATAGTATGAATTTTCCTTAAAAACCGAAAAACAGAGTTGCCGTATGATCCAGCAATTACATTCCTGGGTGTATATTTGGACAAAACTCTATTTCAAAACGACACATGCACCCCTATTTACAATAGCCAAGACATGAAAGCAGCCTAAGTGTCCATCAGCAGATGAATGGATAAGGAAGATACTATCTATCTATCTGTCTATACTGTTACTTCAGTCGTGTCTGTTTGCGACCCTATGGACCATGGCCCTCCAGGGTCCTCTGTCCATGGGATTCTCCAGGCAAGAATACTGGAGTGGGTTGCCTTGCCCTCCTCCTGGAGTTCTTCCCGACCCAGGGCTTGAACCCGTGTCTTATGTCTACCTGTTGGGAGGCAGGTTCTTTACCACTAGATATATACACACACACATGTTTCTGTTCTGTAAATAAGTTCATTTGTATCATAGTTTAGATTCCACATATAAGTAATACTAAATGATAGTTGTCTTTCTCTTTCTGATTTACTTCACTTAATAAATAATAATCTCTAGGTCCATCCATATTGCTGCAAATCGCATTACTTCCATTTTAGGGCTGAATAATTTATATATACTTTATTATTCATATATATATTATATAGAATATTATGTGTGTGTTAGTCCCTCAGTTGTATCTGACTCTCTGCGACCCCATGGACTGTAGCCCACCAGGCTCCTCTGTCCATGGGATTCTCCAGGCAAGAATACTGCAGTGGGAAGCCAGTCCCTTCTTCAGGGGATCTTCCAACTCAGGGATTGACCGTGGGTCTCCAGCATCACAGGCAGATTCTTTACTGTCTGAGCCATTAGGGAAGCCTAACATTATATATAATAATATATATTACATTATATTAAAATTATATAATTTATATTTATATTTTATAGTTTATATAATATAAATATATAATTTATATAATTGTATAATTAATAATTATATTAAAATATATTATAATATACAATATATTATATTATATTATAATAATAGTATATATCCATATGTAATATGGATATGGATATATATAATATTATTCAGTCATAAAAAATAATGAAATAATGCCATTTGCAGCAATATGGATGGACCTAGAGATAATTAATTAAATGAAGCAAGTCAGAAAGAGAAAGACAAATATCATATAGTATCACTTATATGTGGAATTAAAATATGACACAAATGAACTTATTTACAGAACAGAAACAGACTCACAGACATAGAGAAAACACTCATGGTTGCCAAGGAGGATGGGGAGTTGGGGAGGGATGAACTGGGAGTTTGGGATTAGCAGATGCAAGTGATTCTACATAGAATGGATAAGCAATAAGGTCCTACTGTAGAGCATGGGAACTGCAGGCAATATCCTGTAACAAGCCATGGTGGAAAAGAGTATGCAAAAGGGAAATATATGCACGTATAACTGAATCACTTTGGTGTGCTTCCGAAACTAAGACATTGTCTATCAACTATACTTCAGTTTTTAAAAAAGAATCTTGAACCTGCACACACACACACACACACACACACACACACACACACACACAAGGCCTCTCCACCTGCGTGGACTTTGTCCCATATTTCTGACACCTGACTTCAACTAACTACGCTCAAATGACACCCTCATCAGGACAAGAAGACGACGGCAAGCATCTGACCAGAGAGCCTGGGTCAGGCCTGTAAGATTGATCCTACTAGTTCAACTGAACTTTTAATCAAACATTTGTCTTCCTATCATAATTGATAGTTATTGCTTTACTTCTAGCTATATTTTTGCTCCAATAGTCAGGATGGGAAGAAAATGCTCTAGTAAAGTTGTCATCACGTAGAGTTCCTGGGATAAGCCCCTCGTAATACCCATCCATGGCCGTTCAGATGTTCCTAACATGACCCCTCACCCAGACCAACTGCCCTCTTGACCTAATCTTTCAGGTTCAGATTCTCCAACATACTAACATGCCCACCCCCGTCTGATACCATCCTTTGTTCTTAGAGACTGGACATATTTACCCCAGGACACCCTCGCCCTGTTCCTTACTTAATTGAAAAATGTCTTAAAGAGAAAAATGCAAGGAAATTGTGCTAGCAACTCCCTTATATCAAGAGTCTAGTTGACTTTTGGAAAACCTATAAGAGAAGTGATCTATAGTTTAATAAAATTGTGTTGACAGAACTCTCAGTTCATGGGGCTATCAATGGGGAGCCCTGGCGGGGATCACCTGTGCTCCCCAGGTTCTATCTTAACATGTGGTATTGGAACCGACCCAGCTTCCCAAGGATGGGAGCACAAATGTCTCAACAGCTGACAAACAGAAGGTTTATGTTTACTAGGACATTAATGTGGTCCACTGGAGAAGGGAATGGCAAGCCACTTCAGTATTCTTGCCTTGAGAACCCCATGAACAGTATGAAAAGGCAAAATGATAGGATACCAAAAGAGGAACTCCCCAGGTCATTAGGTGCCCAATATGCTACTGGAGATCAGTGGAGAAATAACTCCAGAAAGAATGAAGGGATGGAGCCAAAGCAAAAACAATACCCAGCTGTGGATGTGACTGGTGATAGAAGCAAGGTCCAATGCTGTAAAGAGCAATATTGCATAGGAACCTGGAATGTCAGGTCCATGAGTCAAGGCAAATTGGAAGTGGTCAAACAAGAGATGGCAAGGGTGAACGTCAACATTCTAGGAATCAGCGAACTAAAATGGACTGGAATGGGTGAATTTAACTCAGATGACCAGGAATCCCTTAGAAGAAATGGAGTAGCCATCATGGTCAACAGAAGAGTCCGAAATGCAGTACTTGGATGCAATCTCAAAAACAATAGAATGATCTCTGTTCGTCTCCAAGGCAAACCATTCAATATCACAGTTATCCAAGTCTATGCCCCAACCAGTAATGCTGAAGAAACTGAAGTTGAACGGTTCTAAGAAGACCTACAAGATCTTTTAGAATTAACACCCCCAAAAGATGTCCTTTTCATTATAGAGGACTGGAATGCAAAAATAGGAAGTCAAGAAACACCTGGAGTAACAGGCAAATTTGGCCTTGGAATGCGGAATGAAGCAGGGCAAAGACTAACAGAGTTTTGCTAAGATAATGCACTGGTCATAGCAAACACCTTCTTCCAACAACACAAGAGAAGACTCTACACATGGACATCACCAGATGGTCAACACCGAAATCAGACTGATTATATTCTTTGCAGCCAAAGATGGAGAAGCTCTATACAGTCAACAAAAACAAGACCAGGAGCTGACTGTGGCTCAAATCATGAACTCCTTATTGCCAAATTCAGACTTAAATTGAAGAAAGCAGGGAAAACCGCTAGACCATTCAGGTATGACCTAAATCAAATCCCTTATGATTATACAATGGAAGTGAGAAATAGATATAAGTGTCTAGATCTGATAGATAGAGTGCCTGATGAACTATGGAATGAGGTTCGTGACATTGAACAGGAGACAGGGATCAAGACCATCCCCATGGAAAAGAAATGCAAAAAAGCAAAATGGCTGTCTGGGGAGGCCTTACAAATAGCTGTGAAAAGAAGAGAAGCGAAAAGCAAAGGAGAAAAGGAAAGATATAAGCATCTGAATGCAGAGTTCCAAAGAATAGCAAGAAGAGATAAGAAAGCCTTCTTCAGCGATCAATGCAAAGAAATAGAGGAAAACAACAGAATGGGAAAGACTGGAGATCTCTTCAAGAAAATTAGAGATACCAAGGGAACATTTCATGCAAAGATGGGCTTGATAAAGGACAGAAATGGTATGGACCTAACAGAAGCTGAGGATATTAAGAAGAGGTGGCAAGAATATACGGAAGAACTGTACAAAAAAGATCTTCACAACCCAGATAATCATGATGATGTGATCACTAATCTAGAGCCAGACATCTTGGAATGTGAAGACAAGTGGGCCTTAGAAAGCATCACTACGAACAAAGCTAGTGGAGGTGATGGAATTCCAGTTGAGCTGTTTCAAATCCTGAAAGATGATGCTGTGAAAGTGCTGCAGTCAATATGCCAGCAAGTTTGGAAAACTCAGCAGTGGCCACAGGACTGGAAAAGGTCCGTTTTCATTCCAATCCCAAAGAAAGGCAATGCCAAAGAATGCTCAAACTACCACACAATTGCACTCATCTCACATGCTAGTAAAGTAATGCTCAAAATTCTCCAAGCCAGACTTCAGCAATACGTGAACTGTGAACTCCCTGATGTTCAAGCTGGTTTTAGAAAAGGCAGAGGAACCAGAGACCAAATTGCCAACATCCGCTGGATCATGGAAAAAGCAAGAGAGTTCCAGAAAAACATCTATTTTCTGCTTTATTGACTATGCCAAAGCCTTTGACTGTGTGGATCACAATAAACTGTGGAAAATTCTGAAAGAGATGGGAATACCAGACCACCTAACCTGCCTCTTGAGAAATCTGTATGCAGGTCAGGAAGCAACAGTTAGAACTGGACATGGAACAACAGACTGGTTCCAAATAGGAAAAGGAGTACGTCAAGGCTGTATATTGTCACCCTGCTTATTTAACTTATATGCAGAGTACATCATGAGAAACGCTGGACTGGAAGACGCACAAGCTGGAATCAAGATTGCCGGAAGAAATATCAATAACCTCAGATATGCAGATGACACCACCCTTATGGCAGAGAGTGAAGAGGAACTAAAAGCCTCTTGATGAAAGTGAAAGAGGAGAGTGAAAAAGTTGGCTTAAAGCTCAACATTCAGAAAATGAAGATCATGGCATCTGGTCCCATCACTTCATGGGAAATAGATGGAGAAACAGTGGAAACAGTGTCAGACTTTATTTTTTTGGGCTCCAAAATCACTGCAGATGGTGATTGCAGCCATGAAATTAAAAGACGCTTACTCCTTGGAAGAAAAGTTATGACCAACCTAGATAGTATATTCAAAAGCAGAGACATTACTTTGCCGACTAAGGTCCGTCTAGTCACGGCTATGGTTTTTCCTGTGGTCATGTATGGATGTGAGAGTTGGACTATGAAGAAGGCTGAGCACTGAAGAATTGATGCTTTTGAACTGTGGTGTTGGAGTAGACTCTTGAGGGTCCCTTGGACTGCAAGGAGATCCAACCAGTCCATTCTGAAGGAGATCAACCCTGGGATTTCTTTGGAGGGAATGATGCTAAAGCTGAAACTCTAGGACTTTGGCCACCTCATGTGAAGAGTTGACTCATTGGAAAAGACTCTGATGCTGGGAGGGATTGGGGGCAGGGAGGAGAAGGGGACGACCGAGGATGAGATGGCTGGATGGCATCACGGACTTGAAGGACATGAGTCTGAGTGAACTCCGGGATTTGGTGATGGACAGGGAGGCCTGGTGTGCTGCGATTCATGGGGTCACAAAGAGTCGGACACGACTGAGCGACTGAACTGAACTGAACTATGTTGCCCCATTGTCTACACATCAGGGATAGATGAACTTCTTTTCTGTCCTCATTACAGAGTCAAGAGGTCCACGTTAGCAAGACACCAAGATGTGTGCTAAGTCACTTCAGTCGTGTCCGACTCTGTGTGACCCTGTGGACTGTAGCCCACCAGGCTTCTCTGTCCATGGGATTCTCCAGGCAAGAATACTGGAGTGGGCTGCCCTGCCCCCCTCCAGGGGGTCTTCCCAGCCCAGGGACTGAACCTGCGTCATAGGCAGGTGGGCTGTTTACTGCTAGTGCCACCTGGGAAGACCAAGAAACCAGGATACCTGGGGGCACAAAGTTTTCGTTCTGAAAGAAGAATATATGTAAACAGTGAGATAATTAGAAATCTATCAGCTACCATTGGTCAAATAGCTGAAGAGACTGCAAAAAACTCTGCAGCACAACAGACATCCTAAATTCCTTACCCAAAGTAGTGTTAGACAATGGGGTTGCCTCAGATGGTCTACTGGCTAAACAAGGAGTGCATAGTTCTTGTTCTACTTATATCAGTACCTCTGGAGAAGTTGAGACTTGCCTAGAAATAACTTCCCCAAAGGCAAGGTAGTTACAAGACGTAAGGAAAACTGACCCTTAAGTGACCTGTTAGCATCCTTCAGGAATAAGCTGTTTTTTCCCCACTCTGCTTTACAAATGATTATTATATTTATAATATATGCTATCATTGTTTTCCTAACTATCAAGCTGCTCATAACACGTATCACTGCTTGCACTGTCTACTGCTAAGATCATAAGTATTATGTTTGTGTGACAATTTGATAATGGTTGATAATACATACAGCTTATAAAATGCTTCCCCCATCGATGTATAACCATTACGTTCAATTAGTTACCCCCAAATGAGGGATCACTAGGCAACTCTTTTCCTATAAAAAATAAAAATACAAAAAAAAAAAAAAAAGCAAAGGAAAGAGATTGATCGATGATCAAGGGACATGATAGACCCAAGGCAGGCAGAAATCACCCTGGCATTGAAGGACTAATATACTTTAAGTAATCTAAATTGTTTCCTTATTTTTGGCTGTGCTGGGTCTCCCTGCTGCCGGGATTTTTCTCCGGCGGGGATGCGCGGGCTTGTCTTTGCCGCGGCTGCTCTTGTTGCAGAGCACGGGCTCTAGGAATCCAGGGCTCAGTAGTTGCAGCTCTGGGGCTCTCGAGCACAAGCCCAGCAGCTGTGGCTCACGGGCTTCGCTGCTCTGTGGCTTGCGGGACCTTCCCGGATCAGGGATGGAACCTGCGTCCTGCATTTGCAGGCAGATTCTCCACCAGTGAGCCCCCAAGGAGGCCCTGGGGGACAAACCTTTTGGTCGTCAGTGCTTTCCAGAGAAAGATTTACAATCAAAAAAGGGGAAACAATAACAGAAAATTTCACATATTGATGTACAGGCGAGTCATTCTGGCTTATACTTGAGTTAGCTTGAGTCTCATGCTGACTAGAATAGCCTGCTTGCGGTCTATCAAGCGTGCATTGTACGTCTGCTTTAATTATTGAAGAAAAGGGTGCATGGATCAGAATGAAAGAATGTCGACGTTAAAAATAAGAATTAAATGCCTCCCTTTCTGGAGCACCAATGCTTGTATTCTTTTCAATGATAAGACTCCCCCTCCCAGGTGCCAAGGCCATACTGACTCGCTGGGTATGTACTGATTTGATTTTTGAAATCTTGAGGGAATATATTCTTGACTCGTGTGATGTTCTTTGTTCTGGCATAAAACTGTGCTGGAAACCATGCTTCTCTGGAGCAGCTTCTCAGAGTAATCTGGGAAACGGGCTTCTGGGCTGTAGTCCTCAGTTTGGCTCAAATAAAACCCTTTCCTGTACCTGTGATGAGTTGTTTATTGATTATTTTCCTCAACAGTAGGAAGGGGGAAGGAAGGAGGGACAGACTTACCTGTAGGTCCCTATCTTGGTGCTGTTCCCCAAAGATCTGCAAGACTATGAACGATGCCTCTTTCATGCCATTGATTTTCATCAGGCAGACGCTGCGTCTCCTGCCTGAGGCTGAGCCAGACGTGAGAGATGTAGCTGAGTCTCTGGAGGTGCTCATACACTCACTTTGTTGTGAACGAATATATAAGAACTTCGGAGATTTCACCTAAAACCCCAGATTTCTGGTTCTTTGGAAAGTTGGAAGCTTTGGCACGCTGGGACCTATTCCCACGTGGCAGCTTTGCCAGGAACCAACTCTCTGTCATTTGGAGCCTAAGATGGGGCGTGAGTGTTCATGGACGAGAGCCCGTGTCACGCCTGTCCATCCGTGTGTGCGTGGACACCTGTGTCTACATCTGTCCTGTTACTGCCATTGCCTGCCTCACTGCTTTCTTCACTCAACTATTCAAGTGTTCATTCAACTGATATATATCCAATGTCCTCCGTGTGCCAGCGCTCGGGGATTTAAACACTTAAGGCATTTTCATTGTATCAGTTGCTTAGCCTGCTGCACCACAAACTGCCTGGCTTAAATAACAGAGGTTTAGCCTCTCAGAGTTCTGGAGGCCAGAGGTGTCGGCAAGGCCGCGTCCTCTCTCCAGCTCCTGGGGTGGCCAGCAGGCCTCGAGCGGCAGCTGCAGCACTCCAGTCTCTGCCTCCGTCGCGTGACCTTCCCTCCGAGTGTCTGTCTTCACGTGGCATTTTCCTCTCTGTGTGCCTGTCTCTGGGTCTCTTTTTAGAAGGACCACAGGCATGATGGATTAAGGGCACCACCCTCCTTCTCAGTTCAGTGTGACCTCATACATATATTTATTTAGTTTTGGCTGTGCTGGGTCTTTTTTGCTGCACAAACTTTTCTCTAGTTGCGGTGAGCAGGGACCGCTCTTCGTTGCGGTGAGCAGGCTTCTCATTGTGGTGGCTTCTCTTATTGCGAAACACACAGACTCTACAGCACGGTTTCTGGGCTCTAGAGCACAGGTTCAGTAGCTGTGGCCAAGGGTTTAGTTGCTCTGCGGCATGTGAAATCTTCCAAACCAGTGTCTCTCGTATCAGCAGGCGGATTCTTTCCCTTTGGGCCATCGGAGAAGCCCTGACCTCACCTTGATTACATCTGCAGCAAGCGGCAGCTACAAACAAGGCCTCACTCAGCTCCATCAGGGTCAGGACTCAACGTCTCTTTCGGGAGGATGCAATTCAACTCACAACAGATATTAAAAACATAACAAAACAAAACAACAACAACTCGGGCTTCCCTGGTGGTCGGTCCAGTGATTAAAATTCTGCCTTGCGACGCAGGGGACTCTGGTTTGATCTCTGGTCTGGGAAGATCCTACAGGCTGTGGGGCAGCTCAAACTGTGCACCACAGTTATGGAAGCTAGGCTCTGGAGCCTGCGAGCTGCAAGTACTGAGCGCATGGGCTCTCGAGTCTATGCTCTGAAACAAGAGAAGCCACCACAAGGAGAAGCCCTGCACCGGCACTGGAGAGGAACCCCTGCTCACCGCAAGGAGGGGAAGTCCGAGCGCAGCAAAAACAGCCCAGCACAGCCAAAATAAGTGAATAACAACAATGGAAAAACCCACCTCAAACAGCCCGCAGCCCTTGCTCATCATCTGCTTTGGGAGACAAGACTCCTGGAATGTCAGCAAAGCACCCCAGTGACACCCTGTGTGGGGTACGTACACTGACGCGGTTTTGTGCCCTCCGAGGTGGATTGCTGTGACTTTACTTTGCAGATGAGGAAACTGAGGCAGGGAAAGGTTACACTGTGAAGGTCACCAAGGAACCAGAGCTCAGTGTGGAAACAGAACAGAGTTCCAGCGAGTGGGTGAAGCTCAGCAAACTGCTTTCCCTTGCCCATCTGACTTTCCCCCTTGCGATGTGGACATCAGACAGCGTGAAGCTAGCCTGTATCTTGGCCCCCATCAAGAAACCTGTGCTTATCTCATTTACAGTCCCTGCTGCTCCAGGGACTTCCCAGGGCGATTGCAGAGGCTGTGTGTGTCATGTATGAAAGGTCCGATTGTTTTCTTGACTGGAAGGATGATGTCTCTACGTTTACATTTGAACAAAATATAGTCCATATTTAGGGTCAATTTCCTGTGTCTCTGTTGCATTCTCTCGTAGATGGAAGAATCATCCAGAAAACCATAACAAGATGCTCTAAATAACCTTTATTTTGTGGTACTGATCTATCTAAGTAAATATAGTTAGTACCAGATGGGACTTTTGCAGAGCAGAATTCTGAACGAGAGAATGGATTCATTTTGAGTTCCCTTAAATTAGATGAGAGATTTTTTCCCCCTGGGTGATCGACTCCCACATTCAATATTCCCAGTGTGACATTTTGTACTGTTATACTTGGTAAGTTAAGCACAGCTATTCTGAGCTTCATGTGCAAGGAGTCTGAGCTCAGAGTTCCTTTTTTAGTTTAGCTCATAAAGGCTGCTTGTATGTTTGGGTATTTCATGCAGAAAGAAGTCTTCTGAGCTAGGTCACTCACATTTCATACTCTCTTGCTAGGTATATACGAAGTTCATGGCTATTTTTAACACACACCTTGGCTACCTTAAAACCAGTGTCAGAATTTAAAGCCATGACTGACTTTTTCAGTTAGCATAATGTCTAAGTGAAAGTTATGTGAAATAAGCCAGTCACAAAAGGACAAATACTGTGTAAGCCCACTTATATGAGGTTCCTAAAGTAGGCAGATTCAGAGAGACAGAAAGTAGGATATTGCCAGGGCCTGAAGGTGGGGAGGGAGTAGTAAGTGTAACCTTAAAAAATATTCATCACCTACAAGCTGAAACTCCAGTACTTTGGCCGCCTCATGCGAAGAGTTGACTCATTGGAAAAGACCCTGACGCTGGGATGGATTGGGGGCAGGAGGAGAAGGGGACGACAGAGGATGAGGTGGCTGGATGGCATCACTGACTCGATGGACGTGAGTTTGAGTGAACTCCAGGAGATGGTGAAGGACAGGGAAGCCTGGCGTGCTGCGATTCATGGGGTCGCAAAGAGTCAGACACGACTGAGCGACTGAACTGAACTGAACTGAAATGAAAAGTTGAGAGTTATGTTTTATTTGGTGAGAATTTTTAGGACTTCAAGCCTGGGAGATAGCATCTCAAGTAACCCTGGGAGAGCTGCTCCAAGGAGGCGAGGGGAGGAGGCAGGTTATACAGAAGCTTTACGATGAAGGGCAGGTAATCTGAGCATCAAAATACCATTGTTAATTAAAGAAAACCAGATATCTCACGTTAAGGAACTTAGTACTTTTCCATGAATGGGAAAATGGGAGAGTCTGGGCTCACTGAAGTCATTCATTCCGTAGGCATCTCAGCAATCCTGGATCTGCTGCTGCCGCCAAGTCGCTTCAGTCGTGTCCGACTCTGTGCGACCCCAAAGACAGCAGCCTACCAGGCTCCGCCATCCCTGGGATTCTCCAGGCAAGAACACTGGAGTGGGTTGCCATTTCCTTCTCCAATGCATGAAAGTGAGAAGTGAAAGTGAAGTCGTTCAGTCGTGTCCGACTCTGTGCGACCCCATGGACTGCAGCCTACCAGGCTCCTCCATCCATGGGAGTTTCCAGGCAAGAGTACTGGAGTGGGTGCCATCGCCTTCTCCAATCCTGGGTCAGCATTCTGTGTTTTTCACACCCCAAGCTCCCCTGGGCTCACCATAGGGAGTGGCTGCAATCTGATGGCCGTTAGATCACAGGTATTCTCCTTCCCGAGTGTTCTTAGGCTCACACTGGAAGGCTGGAATTGCTGATGACTGTTACATCTTTGTTTACTGATATGGCAAGAACTATTTCCATTCTCAAAAGTTAGTGTTTAATAGGGACAAAGTTTTAGTCGGGAAGATGAAAAAGTCCTGGCGATGGGTAGAGGTGATGGCTACACGGCAACATATATTATATAATGTCACTGAACAATACACTTAAAAATGGGTAAAATGGTACATTTTATGTTACGTCTATTTTACCACAATAAGGCGTAAATGCCTACAATAACCCAAGTCACTATAAATCCATATAATATATATTTATGTTGTTCAGTCATGTCTGACTCTTTGAGACCCCATGGACTGCAGCACGCCAGGCTCCTCTGTCCTCCCCTATCTCCCAGAATTTGCTCAAATTCATGTCCATTGACTCAGGGATGCTATCTGACCACTTCATCCTTTGCTACTGCTCTTCTTTTTTTGCCTTCAATCTTCCCCAACATTGGGGTCTTTTCTAATGAGTCAGCTCTTTGCATCAGGTAGCCAAAGTATTGGAGCTTCAGCATCAGTCCTTCCAATGAGTACCCAGGGTTGATTTCCTTTAGGATTGACTGGTTTGATCTCCTTGCTGCCCAAGGGACTCTCAAGAGTCTTCTCCAGAATCACAATTCAAAAACTTCAATTCGTTGGTTCTCAGACTTCTTTATGGTCCAACTCTCACATCTGTACATGACTACTGGAAAACCATAGCTTTGACTATACCGACCTTTGTTGGCAAAGTGATGTCTGTGCTTTTGAAAACGCTGTCTAGGTTTGTTATAGCTTTTCTTCCAAGGAGCAGGCATCTTTTAATTTCATGGCTGTAGTCACTGTCCACAGTGATTTTGGAGTCCAGGAAAAGAAAATCTGTCATTGCTTCCACTTTTTCCCCTTCTATTTGCCATGGTGCAAGTATGGGACCAGGTGCCATAATCTTAGTTTTTTGAATGTTGAGTTTCAAGCCAGCTTTTTCACTGTCCTCTTTCACCTTTATCAACATATATCTAACAAATCTATATACATACAAAATATAGAAAACCTCACATTCCCACAACTAAATATGATATAAATCATAAATACTGTTAACAATTACAAGTATAGTTTTATAAAATGTCTTCACTGTTTTGTGCTTTTCTATTTTTTTAAGTTAAAAAGTTCCTTGGCAAATATCAATAATTTTAGCTCTCTGACTTACTGTGTGACTTAGTGCAAGTCTTTTTAGCATTCTGAGCTATTATTATCCTGTAAAATAGGGACACTAACTCTACAGGGCTACCAAAGAGGGAGGGAGAGTTACAGACATGAAATAGACCCTGCAACACAAGTGGGAACCAAAGTAAACTGAGATCGCCCCTTAGTAGGGTTTACTGTGTGAAGGAATCAGTGTAATTCTGGAAATTTCTTAGTCCCCTAGAGCGAGAGTGGCAGCACGGTGTGAATCAGCTGTGTATGCTCAGTCGTGGCCGGCTCTTTGCGGCCCCATGGACTGCAGCCCGCCAGGCTCTTTTGTCCGTGGCATTTTCCAGGTAAGAATACTGGAGTGAGTTGTCATTCCCTTCTCCAGGTAATCTTCTTGACCCAGGGATCGAACCCTGGTCTTCTGCGTTGCAGGCAGAGTCTTTACCGTCTGAGCCACAGGGAGCAGTCTTATATTTTTTCAAAGTAGAAAAATTTATTTAATTTCATCTTACTGCCCAGATCAAGTTAGCCCATAGTACAAAATTTTTCTATTTTAATAGTAGCTGCCAGTTCCCAACAAAATCCAATGCTCAACGGTAGGCAGAAATTTTGATATACTTATTATGTGCCAGTAGCTTTTTAAAATTGCAATTATCTGGGGCTTTCCTGGTGGTTCAGTGGTTAAAATCTGCCTTGCAATGCAGGGGGCGCTGATTTGGTCCCTGGTCAGGGAAGATCCCACACGCTGCAGGGCAACCAAGCCTGTGCGCCACAACTTCTGAGCCTGTGTGCCCATGCTCTGCAACAAGAGAAGCCACTTCAATGAGCAGTCCACGCACGGCAGCTGGAGGGTGACCCTGCTCTCTGCTACCAGAGAAAGCCTGTGTGCTGCAATGAAGACCCAGTTCAGCCAGAAATAAACAAATATTTTTTAAAAGCTTAAAGAATTACAATGATCTGTATCTGGTTGTTGGCATTAAAATGCCAAAAGGAGTTCATTGGTGGACATCTTCATGTCTGCTTCTGCTGGCCTTCTGAGAGATTTTAACATGTCTTACGAAAGACAGGTTTTTCTGTGGCTCTTCCGTGATTAACATCTGTTGTGAGAATTTGGATTATTCTAAGAAAACTCTGAACCAGCACAAGCTGGCCTGCCTAGAATACAGATGGGCCCCGCAGGTGTGTTGTGCTCTGAGAGGAGGGGGGGAGGGGAGTGAAATGCCTGAGGGCATCATGCGCTCTGGGAAGACCAGCACACTCTTCCGCTCCCCCACCCATGACTCTTTGTTTATTTATTTATGGCAGTGTTGGGTCTTAGTTGCACACTCGGGATCTTCGCTGGGGCACCTGGACTTCATTGACCCTTGGTATGTGGGATCTTAGTTCCCCGACCAAGGATCAAACCCAAGTTTGAAACTCCTGCATTGGAAGGTGATTCTCAAGCACTGGACCACCAGGCAAGGTCATGATCTGTCTCACTAAAGCAAGATCACAGCGCTGTGCTGTGAAATTGAGATTCTCTAGAAGGAGAGTTCCGAGGTCAAGCGTGTCATCTGACCATGTCTGGACAGCCCAACGTGCGGTCGTTGGACTTGGCCCCCTGGACAGGGAACAGATTCATTTATTGCTCTGCCTCTGGCTGTGTGGCTCTTCAGCCAGAGTGTTGGAAGCCGTGTCCTCATGGGAGGGGTGAGCGCCGAGGAGATACAAAGGAGACCCTCATTTAGGAATGGCATTTAAAACCATTCCGGTCCCCTGCAGCCCAGTCAGCATTTATGGAAGCATCCGCACAGTCAGGTGCCGCAGGGGCCCGATACGAATAATCTTCATAAAGCAGTGGCCCACGTCTATTCAGCTCCTGTGGATTCCGAGCAAGGTTCTTTTCAAGGGTTAGAAGTCAGACTCCATGGTGCTAATGGAGCTTTAGCTGCGGGGGGAACTCTGGGGAACTTGTCCCAGTTTGCTCAGGACTTTCTCCGTCTTCCCACTCCTCTCTGTCCCAGCAAACCCCAGCAGTGAGCCACCCTGGGGAGGGCACTGGTTTTATCTAAATTACCTGGTATAGCATCAAGTGGAATAATTAAAAAAAAAAAAAAGTGGGCCAAAAGCATGATCAAGATCAAGTTCTCTAGGACGCTCACTCTGCAGGTGATGGCCAGGGGTAAAAGCAGTGTAGCGAGGCCAGAAGAGTGTTTAAATGTGTATTTTTAATTTTTTTAGAGCAGCTTTGGGCTCACGGTAAACTGAGCAGAAAGCACAGAGAGCTCCCCGCTACCACTCGCCTGCCACAGGCTCCCCACAACCCACCCCCCAGGCACACCCCGCCAGGTGGGACTTTTGTTCCAGCTGATGAACCTCCAACAACACAGAATTAGCACCCAAAGTCCATAGATTGCTTTGGGGTTCACTCTTGGTGGACATTTTATGTGGAAGAGCATCTCAAAGGAAATGGAAGGACGCAGACTGGATCACTAGTCCCTTATCAAGCACACCTGTGCCAGGCGGTCACACAAGACTCTTTCTAACTGGGTCGTGGTGACAGGCGGTCGAGATGAGCTGCTTAGAGTTGAGGGGCCAGGGGCACGTCAGGCTGGGGAGAACCTGGAAGGCTCCCTGGTGTAGGGAGGAATCCCAGAGAAGGCCCCGGGGAGGGGACTGAAGAGACAGCTGGGAACGTGGAGGAAGGCAGGACGGGGGTGGAGGATCCGGAATCTTGGGGCCTTGGAAATCTGGGTGGGGGGGTGGTCAGGGTTTGATGCCTGCTGTGTGGCTCACTGATGGGTGACCCCAGCACATACTGCAACCCTGGGGACCCCTGCTTGTCAGCCGTGAGGCGGGGGTGGTCACGGTGCTTCCCGGGCAGGTTGCTTTGGTGTCGGGTGACGTGGTGCCTGGAGTGTGGGGAGAAAGTGTGATTTACCTGCTGTTACAGTCAGACTTTGTTTCGGAAGGTTTTGGGGCAGCCAATCCTAGAAGAGCTCATGAAGGTCAGAGATGGCATCTGAGCAGGTGGCCGGCAGGTGTGGGGTGCGGCCGGCAGGTGTGGGGACGCTGAGGGCCCAAATGAAAGATCTGAGGTGGGGGAAATTTGTTTTGGCCATGCTTTTATGTTCTGCTTCACGGGGCAGAGATCACCCTGAGATCACCGTGTTGGTTGTATTGACTTGTTCGTGGAGTGGAGGTTTGACCTCGGGGCCAGGGAGGGATGTGGATTTTGGGGACTCCAAGGAGACTCCTGCAGGACCCCAGGCCTCCCACTGTGGCGTGCCTGGCTCTTTCCTCGTACAGCTGGAGTTCCCCAGGGTGGGCCCAGCACAGGTCAGGATGCCTTCAGCAGTCAGGTGCCACCCTTGGCCACTTTCTCTTTTAAACCAAGTGACCAGGGGTGTTGCTTCTTGGCTGGTTCAGCTTGGTCGCCTTGGATGGAGTCTGTGCTGAATTCAGGGTGCCTGTTGCCCCCGGACTGGAATGGGTGCCACGTCTTCTTCCAAATGATGCTGTGTGCCTTCTCTTTGCCCTGGCACCCCCTCTAGCTCTCGCCAGGCCCCTCCTGGAGAATGCGCACGTTCCCTCCTCCACCTTAGCAAGCCCCAGTTTTTGTGCCTGTTTATGGACCGTTATCCCCTTCATGGATCACAGCCTTGTCATTGTGAAGGAGTTTGGGTAACTCAGTGAAGCTATGAGCCATCCCAGGCAGGGCCACCCAAGGCGGACGGGTCATAGCCAAGAGTTCTGACAAAATGTGGTCCGCTGGAGAAGGGAATGGCAGCCCACTCCAGGATCCAGGACTGTTATGGAGCCCCACATCCACCTAATAGCTTCCTACTGCTTTTTTGGGAAATACCATTGCCAATGACTTCCCAGGCTGAACAACTGAATATGCTGCTTTGAGAGATCTAGACTTTGAAACAAAAAGATCTATTCATCATGCTTCATCCTCCCAAGGGCCATGAGGGGACCAAGGGTCTCTGTGACACTCTTTGGGACACTCCATTGCTTTCCAGCCAGTTTCCTGGTGACCGGATGCTACAGTTGGCATCTGGGCCGCTGTGGCACCCAGAAGGTGTCCTGCCGCATCAGCTACTGGGTGCTGAGTATCAGGGTTGGTGATGAGACGCCATGGCCTCAGGGGATGGGGTGTAGTGATACTTACTACTCACACAGCTGTGGAAAAGTCATCCCCAGCTGTTTTCCCCTCGGGAAAGCAGCTGGTTGAGGGGCAATGGGCCTGAGACAGCATCTGACACTGGCCTTCCAGGATCTCCTCCAGCGGCCCTGACTCTCCATTCATCCAGCAACACACCTTGAGTACCTCCCCCGTGCCTCCAAGAACACCGACTTTCTATGTCTGATGCAACGTGACAACTGCTAAATCCAGAATGCCTCGCGTTCAGAGAAGCATTGTGGGCTAGGCTGGGTAGGAAAGGAGACCCAGCCTCGAAGGGAGAAGGAGGGGGGTGTTGGCGTCTGTCCTGGGGTGGTGAATAGCAGGAGCCAACCGCGGAGGTGGAGGTGTGGAGGCAGAGACTGCCTTTGGAAAGCACGTGAGTAGCCCCAGCTGTGGCAGGAAGGGCTTAAAGTGAGCTGGGGAGGCAGGTGGGACCAGATGCTTGTGGGGCGTGCTGTGTCGTAGCCACCGCTTTTGATTGGCTAAGTAATCATGTTTATCGGCCACCTCCTGAATACAGGCCCTGTGTGAGGCCCCAGGATACGTCGATGACCCGGATGGCTGTGGTCCTTGCTCTTGGGTGTGGACAGATGTAAACCAGAGACAGCGGGAACCTGATGAGCTGAGCACAAAGGGGGACCCAGGGCACTGACTTGGGAAGTGACAGGTTCCACAAAGCCGCACATTCTGAGCAGGAAGTGGCCAGATGAACAGAGTGGGGGACGTTCCAGGCAGGGAACAGCAGGTATAGGGCTCAGAATGAAACAGGGACACGGGCTCGTGGAGGACGAAGAAGCAGTGAAGTGAAGTGTGCCTGCAGGTGTGGGCCTGAAAGCGCTGGAAGGAGAGCTCTCCGGGGCTCCTAGCAGAGCGGCGGCCACAGAGGAGCCAGTGCTGGGCAGCGTCTGCCCTTCTGAGGTCTGTGGAGGGGCAAGAGGAAATGGGCCTTGGTCCGGGTGTGGCGAGGGTGCGGTGAGACTGGTCCTCTGATGTCAGGCTCTGGGAAATCCCAGCCAACTGGCCGCTGTCCCCACTCTCGGGACCTGTGGCCTGTGGGGGACTCTGAAGCCCCCAGGGGCCACCCTGGACCTTGTATAGGGCAGGTGGAGGACAGCTGGGCCCATGGCAGATTTTTTTTTTTTTAATATTTATTTATTTGGCTGCCCTGGATCCTCCAGTTGTGGTAAACTCTAGTGGGATTACCATGGGACAACTTAGTGTGAATTCAGGGGGATCCAGTTCCCTCACCAGTTCCCTGGGCCCCTGCACTGGGGGTGTGGAGTCTTAGCCACTGGACCACAGGGAGGCCCATGACAGGTTCTTATAAAGGGCATCTGTGTGCATTCTTTCCTTACGGGCCACAAAACTCTATGTGTTATCCACTGGGCTCCGGATCTTTTACCTCCATGCTGATTTTTTTCTGTTGGTATCTGAAGGATCAATACCTGAAGGACGAGCTGAAATCTCTTCCTAAGACAGTGGCTCTGTGCCTTTTCCCTTTTGAGTTCTCCGACCTTCACTTTGGAAGTCTTGAGGTGGTGGTATCAGTTACACATTTTGTTTTCATTGAAGTACGGTTGGTTTACGACGTTGCTAGTTTCTGCTGTACAGCAAAGTGACTCTGTTACACACACACACACACACACACATATTCTTTTTTAAAATATTCTTTTCCATTATGGTTTATCATAGAATATTGAATATAGTTCCCTGTGCTCTATGGTAAGACCTTGTTGTCTGGTACACACTTGTTTAAAGTCACATTACTGTCTTGGTGACTTGGTCATTTTTCCATCATTGACTGACCATCTGTATTCCTGGTAAAGCTGAATAATATTACGTGTGTGTGTGTTAGTCGTTCAGTCAAGTCCGACTCTTTGCGACCCCATAGACTGTAGCCCGCCAGGCTCCTCTGTCCATAGGGAGTCTCCAGGCAAGAGTACTGGAGTGGCTTGCCGTGCCCTCCTCCAGGGGATCTTCCCAACCCAGGGGTCGAACCCAGGTCTCTTGCCTTGCAGGCAGATGCTTTACGTTCTGAGCCACCAGGGAAGCCCAGTATTAAGGTATAACTAAATACAATAAACTGCGCATGTTTAAAATGTATAAGATGATAATTTTGATATATGTCTGTGCCTGTGAACACGTCCAAGATGACAGAGTAGAAGGGGGTGTGCGCATCCTCTCCTGCAAGAACCCCGGAATCACAACTAGCGGCTGCACAACCATCGACAGGAGAATGTTGGGACCCACCAAAAAATACACCCCATGTCTCAGGACAAAGGAGACGCTGCAACGAGATGGTAGAAGGGGCACAATCACATTAACATCAAACCCCATACCCGCCAGAGACTCTTGGAAGGCACAAACAAAACCTTGTGTGCAGCAGGACCCAGGGGAAAGGAGCACTGACCCCTACAGGAGACCTAGCCAGACCTGCCTGTGAGAGTCTGAGGGTCTCCTGCGGAGGCATGGGTCAGCAGCGGCCTGCTGCAGGGTCAGGAGCACTGACAGCAGCAGTCTGGGGAGGTGCAGCGTCTTAGCTTAAGTTCTCGTGGAGCGGGTTGCTGTTAGCCTTATCACAGAGGCTGTAATGCTACCGCAGAGACTGCGGACTCCAGGACTGGGCCGCCTCAGGCCAGTCTGCAGGGAGGGAGCGCAGCCCCGCCCATCAGCAGAAAATTGGAAAGATTCACTGAGCATGGCCCTGTCCACCAGAGCAAGACATAGTTTTCCCCATAGTCAGTCCCACCCATCAGGAACCTTGCACAAGCCTCTTATCCTCATCCGGAAGAGGGCAGACAGAAGAAGGAGGAACTGCTACCCCATGGCTTTCCGAATGGAAACCACAGAAAACTAACCAAAGTGATCACATGGATCACAGCCTTGTGTGACTCAATGAAACTATGACCCACGTATGTAGGGCCATCCAAGACAGACAGGATCATGGTGGAGAATTCTGACAAAACGTGGTCCACTGGAGAAGGGAGCAGCAAACCACTTCAGTATTCTTGCCCTAAGAACCCCATGAACAGAATGAAAAGTCAAGAAGATATGAAACTGGAAGGTGAGCCCCCCAAGTTGGTAGGTTTCCAATATGTTGCTGGGGAAGAGCAAAGAAATAGCTCCAGAAGGAATGAAGAGGCTGAGTCAAAGCGGAAACGACGCCCCGTTGTGGATGTGTCTGGCGGTGAAAGTAAAGTCTGATGCTGTAAAGAGCAATGTTGCATAGGGACCTGGAGTGTTAGGTAAATTGGAAGTGGTCAAACAGGAGATGGCAGGAGTGAACACTGACATTTGAGGAATCAGTGAACTAAAATGGATGGGAGTGGGCGAATTTAATTCGGATGGCTATTATATCTCCTACTGTGGGCAAGAATCCCTTAGAATGAATGGAATAGCCCTCACAGTCAACCAAACAGTCTGAAATGCAGTACTTGGGTGCAGTCTCAAAAACGACAGAATGATCTCTATTCACTTCCAAGGCACACCACTTAACGTCATAGTAATCCAGATCTACGCCCTGACCACCAATGCCAAAGTAGCCAAAGTTGAACAATTATAGGAAGACCTATAAGACCTTCTAGAACTAACACCAAAGAAAGATGTCCTTTTCATTATAGGAGATTGGAATGTAAAAGTAGGAAGTCAAGAGATACCTGAAGTAACAGGCAAGTTAGGTCTTGGAGTACAAAATGAAGCAGGGCAAAGTCTAACAGAGTTTTGCCGAAAGAATGCACTGGTAAGAACAAACACCCTTTTCCAATAACACAAGAGATGATTCTACACATGGACATCATCAGATGATCAATATCAAAATCAGATTGACTATATTCTTTGCAGCCGAAGATGGAGAAACTCTATACAGTCAGCAAAAACAAGACCTGGATCTGATTGTGGCTAAGATCATGAGCTCCTTATTGCAAAATTCAGACTTAAGTTGAAGAAAGTAGGGAAAACCACTAGGCCATTCAGCTGTGACCTAGATCTTTTCCCTTATGATTATGCAGTGGAAGTGACAAATAAATTCAAGGGATTAGATCTGATGGACAGAGCACCTGAAGAACTATGGATAGAGGTTTGTAACACTGTACAGAGGTGGTGACCAAAACCATCCTCAAGAAAAAGACATGCAGGAAGGCAAAAGAGTTGTTTGAAGAGGCCTTACAAATAGCTAAGAAAAGAAGAGAAGTAAAAAACAAAGGAGAAAGGAAAAGATATACCCAACTGAATGCAGAGTTCCAAAGAATAGCAAGAAGAGATAAGATAGCCTTCTTAAGTGATCAATGCAAAGAAATAAAGGAGACAATAGAATGGGAAAGACTAGAGCTCTCTCAAGAAAATTAGAGATACCAAGGGAAAATTTCATGCAAAGATGGGCTCCATAAAGGACAGAAATGGTATGGACCTAACAGAAGCAGAAGACATTAAGAAGAGATGGTAAGAATACACAGAAGAACTGTGCAAAACAGGTCTTAATGACTCAGATAACCACGAGGGTGAGGTCACCCACCTAGAGCCAGACATCCTGAAATGTGAAGTCAACTGGGTCTTTTTTTTTTTTAATTTTCTTTGATGTGGACCATTTTTAAAGTCTCTACTGAATTTGTTAGGATATTGTTTCTGTTTTATGTTTTGGTTTTTTGGCCGCAAGGCATATGGGATCCTACCTCCCTGGCCAGGGATTGAACCTGCACCCCTTGCATCGGAAGGTAAGGTCTTAACCACTGGACTGCCAGGGAAGTCCCTCAACTGGGTCTTAAGAAGCATTGCAATGAACAAAGCTAGTGGAGGTGATGGAATTCTAGTTGAGCTATTTCAAATCCTAAAAGATGATGCTGAGAAAGTGCTGCACTCAATATGCCAGCAAATTCGGAAACCTCAGCAGTGGCCACAGGACTGGAAAAGGTCAGTTTTCACTCCAATCCCGAAGAAGAGCTGTGCTGAAGAATGTTCAAACTGTTGGACAATTGCACTCATTTCTCATGCTAGCAAGGTAATGCTCAAAATCCTTCAGGCTGGTCTTCAACAGTATGTGAACCAAGAACTTCCAGATGTACAAGCTGGATTTAGAAAAGGCAGAAGAAACAGAGATCAAATTGCCAACATCTGTTAGATCATGGATAAAGCAAGAAAGCTCCAGAAAAACATTTATTTCTGTTTCATTGACTATTCTAAAGCCTTTGACTGTGTAGATCACAACAAACTGGAAAAATTCTTGAAGAGATGAGAATACCAGACCACCTTACCTGTCTCCTGAGAAACCTGTAGGCAGGCCAAGAAGCAACAGTTAGCACCGGATGTGAAATAATGAACTGGTTCCAAATTGGGAAGGGAGTACATCAAGGCTGTATATTGACACCCTTCTTATTTATCTTCTATGTAGAGTACGTCATGAGACATGCTGGGCTGGATGAAGCACAAGCTGAAATCAAGATTGTCGGGAGAAATATCAACAACCTCAGATACAGAGGTTCCTTGGTGGTGCAGATGGTAAAGAATCTGCCTGTAATGCAGGAGACCTGTGTTCTATCCCTTGGTTGGGAAGATTCCTTGGAAAAGGAAATGGTAACCCATGCCAGTATTCTTTCCTGGAGAATTCCATGGACAGAGAAAGCCTGGAAGGCTCCAGTCCGTGGGGTTGCAAAGAGTCAGACACGGCTGAGTGACTAACACACACTTCAGACATGCCAATGATACCACCCTAATGGCAGAAAGCAAAGAGGAACTAAAGAGCCTCTTGATGAAGGTGAAAGAGGAAAGTGAAAAACCTGGCATAAAACTCAACTTTCAGAGAACTAAGATCATGGCATCTGGTCCCATCACTTCATGGAATATCAGTTCAGTTCAGTCGCTCAGTCTTGTCTGACTCTTTGTGACCCCATGGACTGCAGCACCCCAGGCTTCCCTTTCCATCAACTCCTGGAGGGAGCTTGCTCAAACTCATGTCCATCGAGTCAGTGATGCCATCCAACCATCTTATCCTCTGTCATCCCCTTCTCCTGCCCTCAATCTTTCCCAGCATCAGCATCTTTTCAAATGAGTCAGCTCTTCACATCAGGTGGCCAAAGTATTGGAATTTCAGCTTCAACATCAGTCCTTTCAATGAACACCCAGGACTGATCTCCTTTAGGACGGAGCATACCTGAGGTTATTGCTATTTCTCCCCCAAACTTGATTCCACCTTGTGTTTCATTCAGTCCAGTATTTCTCATGATGTACTCTGCATATAAGATAAATAAGCAGGGTGACAATATACAGCCTTGATGCACTCCTTTCCCAATTTTGGAACCAATCTGTTGTTCCATGTCCGATTCTAACTGTTGCTTCTTGACCTGCATACAGATTTCTCAGGAGGCAGGTAAGGTTGTCTGGTATTCCTATCTCTTGAAGAATTTTCCAGTTTGTTGTAATCCACACAGTCAAAGACTTTAGTGTAATCGATTAAGCAGAAACAGATGTGTTTCCGAAATTCTCTTGCTTTTTCTATGATCCAACAGATGTTGGCAATTTGATCTCTGGTTCCTCTGACTTTTCCAAACCCAGCTTAAACATCTGGAAGTTCACAGTTCACGTACTGTTGAAGCCTGGCTTGGAGAATTTTGAGCATTACTTTGCTGGTGTGTGAGAGAATTCAATTGCGCAGTAGTTTGAACATTCTTTGGCATTGCCCTTCTTTGAGATTAGAATGAAAACTGACCTTTTCCAGTCCTGTGGCCACTGCTGAGTTTTCCAAATTTGCTGGCATATTGAGGGCAGCACTTTCACAGTATCATTGTTTAGAATTTGAAACAGCTCAGCTGGAATTCCACCACCTCCACTCGCTCGTGGCGAATAGATGGGGGGCTCCAAAATCGCTGAGGATGGTGACTGCAGTCATGAAATTAAAAGATGCTTGCTCCTCGTAAGAAAAGCTATGACAAACCTAGGTAACGTATTAAAAGGCAGAGGCATCACTTTGCTGACAAAGGTCCTTTTTTGGTTTGTAATTTCCAGTCACGGCAGCCAATCGGTGTGTCACTCAATACATTACCATATTAAAATCAGGGTAGAGTGGACTCAGGGTCTACTGGAGGTCAGATTCAAGGCCGTATTGATTCCAGTATGTGCCCTCTGGTTTTTGTTTGTCTCTCTTTAGAGCTTCCTTTCTTATCTCTGGAATCTGTGGCTTAAAGATTTATTAACTCACGGTAAAGGTGGGGGATGGTAGGTTTTGAGCAAGAGCCTAGAACAGCTCTGGCAACAAATTGGCCATATTTAAAACATTTCTTTTTTTTGAACAGAACACCATTTAATTAATTAATTAATTGAAAATATTTTCCTTATTTACCTGGGTGTACTGGGTCTTAGCTGCCGCATGTGGGATCTTCCATCTTCACTGTGGCATGCTGGACAGTTTTCTCTTTTCTTTTTTTTCAGCTGTGGCATGTGAGATCTAGTCCCTTGACCAGGGATTGAACCTGGGCCCCCTGCATTGGGAGTGTGGAGTCTCAGCCACTGGACCACCGGGGAAGTCCCTTGCCCATCTTTTTAATTTCAGTCTTTCTAATCAGTGTATAGCAGCACCTCATTGTGGCCTTAATTTGCATCTGCTTAATGACTAATGATGTTGTGCATCTGTTTCTACGCTTTTTGCCATTTGTGCGTCTTCTTTGATGAAGTGTCAGTTCAAATCTGTCGGCCTTATGAAAAATTGTGGTATTTGTTTTCTAACTTTCAAGAGTTCTTTATATATTGTGAATAGAATTCATTTTTATTTTGTTTTACTTTTGTCCCTCTCCAGACTCAGCTTATTCTTTCACAGTGAAGACTTGAGTCTCTTTTCTGCTCTGAAAAGTTTTATTATTTCTTTCTCTCCCCTTTATTTTCCCCTTCTGAAAGGGAGATGATGGTGTAAAGAGGCTTAGCTTTTCTCTCCTCTGCTCCATCGTCCCCTGGTTGAATGCAGGTGCCCTTCCTGGTTCCTGGGGCTTCGCTGGTGAGCAAATGGCTACCCGGCCCACCTTGTTCTTCTGGAGTGGTGAGGCGGAGTGAGTGACGCTGTGAACTGTTTCTTCTGTAACCAGGTATCCTTGCGTGGAGGAAACTGGAGCAGAGGGAGGGGGAGGGGAGGCTGCCCCAGGAGCTGGTGGTCAGGGCCGGTCTAATGAGTGGAGGAGGAGGCGTCTGGGAAGAGCTGCCGGTGGAGGGAACAGCCGTGCAGAGAGACGTGGGCCGGGGGGCCAGAGCAGAGGGAGGAAAGGGGCTGCAGATGATGTCTGGTCAGACGGGAGCAGGGTCAGGGAGCAGGGTCAGGCCACAGGTGGGGCCAGTCTGGTTGCTGCGTTAAAGGACAGACTCTGGGGTTGGGGGGCCAGGAGGAAGGGCTTGGCCACTGTCTGGTGAAGGATGGGGTCAGCTAAGGAGGCGTGAGGCCTGGCAGCTGGTCTCTTTGTTTTGCTTCCCTGATGGTTCAGTTGCTAAAGAATCCGCCTCCAATGCAGGAGACCCCGGTTCAATTCCTGGGTCAGGAAGATCCCTTGGAGAAGGGCTAGGCTACCCACTGCAGTATTCTTGGGCTTCCCTGGTGGCTCAGCTGGTAAAGAATCCACCTGCAATGTGGGTAGACCTGGGTTCGATCCCTGGGTTGGGAAGATCCTCTGGAGAAGGGAAAGGCTACCCACTCCAATATTCTGGCCTGGAGAATTCCATAGACTGTATATAGTCCATGGGGTCTCAAAGAGACTGAGGAAGGGAAAGACTACCCACTCCAATATTCTGGCCTGGAGAATTCCATGGACTTTATATAGTCCATGGGGTCTCAAAGAGACTGAGCGACTTTCACTTTCTGAGAAGCAAGGGGATTAAAAGTTTTAACATGAGGACGTCTGTGGGAGGGAACATGAGGAGGTGGGCAGCCATGCAGGTCCAACCCCAGGGAAGGAGGGGAGGCTGATAGCATCCTGGGAGCCCTGCAGTCTAGGAGAGGTCCTGCCAGGCTATCAGAGGAGCTGGCTCCGAGGAGCAGGCCTGCTTTCTCCACCTTGCTGCTCTAGGTCCCTGGCTGGGAGGGGCTGCGGGGAGCATGAATTTCAGACTCAGCAGCTGGGACCCTGGGTTGATTACCATTCCGGGATCTGCAGGGTCCACACGCCCTTGCCCATGACTGGCCTGGACTGGGCCCCGCCCCTCCACCTCTGTGATCCCAGGTGGCCAGGGGAGCAGTGGCCCTAGCCGACGCATTCATTTGTCGCCAGTTCCTGCTTTGCTGCCTGATGTCTGTGTCCTTTGGAGGGTCAAGTCCCTGTTTAACGGGTATTGGGGTTAAAATGGAACGTGATTCTATTGCTACACGGAGGTCCCAGCAGAGAGAGAATGGAAAATCAGGTCAGGAGATCTAGGAAAGAATGTGGGTTAATTAAAATTTAAAACACAGATGTCTCTGCAGCGGTTCCGTGAGTCAGCGTGGAGCATGGGGAAGGAGGCCCAAGATGCGGGAACCATGATGAGGTCCCGCCTGGGGGTCACGGCCGCTGGCTGGTGCCCACACCACTGTCCCTGCTGGGGAGGGCAGCCCGAGTTTGCTTTTAAGAAACATTTAAATTCATCCCTGTATGTCCTGGCCTGCCTGGGGAACATCCTAATTCAAGCCGAGAATCTGGGTCAGCTGTTTGTAAGAGCAGCATTTGCTGGATGGAGCTAGCAGCTGGGACAGCCAGGGACTTCTTGGGGCGAGGAGGGGCTGGACGGAGGCGGGATTCAGCGGTGAGCTCGCTCTTTGGCCTCTGCTCTGCGCTGCGCTCTTGTTTCTCCTCTGGGGTCTTGATCTGAGCGCCGCGGCTGCTGAGCGCCGCCTGGGAAGGTGATGCAGCTTTGCTCCCTGAAAGGCTTCCCTGGGGACGGGGATGTGGCGGGAGCCACAGGCACCTGCGCACAGTGACGCGGCATCTGTGGCCTGGCCGACACACACGCACACACACGCACACACATGGTTTGCTGGGGCCGGGTGGGGTTTCTCTGCAATGGTTTTGGGTGAGGCAAGCCCCCATACCTTCTTCTTCCAGGCTCCTGCCTTGATGGTCCCGTCTGGGTTTGAGCTTTTCTCTGGGTGGGGCTGAAGTCACATCTCCCGGACTCTGAGGGGTCCCAGGACTCCGTTTTCTTTATCTTTTTTAAGATTCAACATCCATATTATGGACTCAGTTGCGTCCATCCAAAATTGGCCTGTGGAAGTCCAAACCCCCGGGCTCCCAGAACGGGGCTGTATTTGGAGACGAGTCTTGACAGATGCTGTCAGGTCAAGAAGAGGTCACTAGGGGGTCCTGATGGGCTACGACTGGTGTCCTTACAGGAAGAGGGGACGAGGACTCAGCTGCACAGAGGGAGGACCGTGGAGGTGGCAGAGAGAAGATGGGTGTCCCCAAGGCGAGGAGAGAGGCCTCGGGAGAAACCAGCCTTGCTGACACCTTGGTCTTGAACTTTCCAGCCTGTGAGACTGTGAGAAAATTCTCTCGTTTAAGACCCCCAGTCTGGGGTACTTTATGTCGGACCTAGAAAACAGTGTCTGGTGTATTTGGGTAACTTAATAAACATTTGTGGAATAAGAATAGGTGGGAGCAAACTTTTTAAAAAACCTTTTATTTATTTAGTTTTGGCTGCGCTGGGTCTTCGCGGCTATGGAGGCTCTTCTCGGGCTGCGGCGAGCCGGAGCTGCTCAGTACGTGTCGTGGGTCGATGTCACATTGCGGAGTCACCTCTTGTTGCGGAGCACAGGCCCTAGGCATGCGGACTCAGTGGTTGAGGCGCGGGGGCTCTAGAGCTTGGGCTCAGTAGCTATGGCACAGAGGCTGAATTGCTCCGTGGCGTACGGAGTCTTCCTGGACCAGGGCTCGAACCTGTGTCCCAAGCGCTGGCAGGTGGATTCCCACCCACCAGGCCACCAGGGAAGTCTGAAACAGTTGACATACAGCGAATGCACTGTGTGGTGTTAGCTTCAGGTGTACTGAATGAGGCGACATCGCGTGCCCTGTGGCCGTCACAGTCAGTCTAGTAACCATCTGTCCCCACACAGAGTTAGTACAGTATCGTTGACCATATTCTTTATCCTGTGCGTTACGTCCCGTGACTTATTTACTTCCTAACTGGAGGGTTCTGCCTCTCGATCCTCTTCTCCAAATAGCCTCCCTCCACCTTCCAGCAGCCAGCCGCTTGTTTCCTGTGTCTATGAGTCTGTTTTCACAAGGTGGGGGCCATCTTTAGTAAAGTCACCAAGTGAAGGGAAAGTTACTCAGTCATGTCTAACTCTTTGGGACTCCATGGACTATACAGTCCATGAAATTCTCCAGGTCGGAATACTGGAGTGGGTAGCCGTTCCCTCCTCCAGGGGTTCCCTCCTCCAGGTGTTCTTCCCAACCCAGGATTCGAACCTGGGTCTCCTGCATTGCAGGCGGATTCTTTACCAACTGAGCCATCAACAAATCCTGGTGTTACTCTGCAGCAGAGGCAGGTGAGGCCCTGTGGAGGAATGGATGAACCGTTCAGCCTGCCCGCGGCTGAACTGGATGTTCTGGCTGGAGTCCCAGGCCTCGAGTCCCAGGCTACGTCCCCCCAAGAGTCCTTTCTTTCTGAGTGAGGAAAGGAGGGGCCAGGGTCCTTGCCCTCCGCACTTCCCACTGAGCTTGGGGAAGGGGGCCGCCCCAGGCAGTGGGGGCAGGGGTGTGGGTCACACCCGGGCCTGATGGTGTGTGTGCTTGGTCACTCAGTCGTGTCCGACTCTGCGACTTTGTGGACTGTAACCCACCAGGCCCCCTCTGTTCGTGGGATTCTCCAGGCAAGAGAATGGGGAGTGGGTTGCCATTTCCTCTCCAGGGAATCTTCCCTACCCAGCGATTCGGCCTTCATCTCGTGTCTCTCGCAGTGGCAGCCGGGTTCTTCCCCACTGCGCCGTCTGGGAAGAAGTCCTGGGCCTGATCGCTTGAGCTCAAAGCCGCGTCTCCTGTCGCCAGCCCCAAGGGCCCAGTGCTGAGCCCCGAGTGCTCTGGGTGATAATGGAGGCGGGTTTCTTTCCGTGGATCTCAGTTGAAAGTGACGAATTTGCAGAGGGGCTCAGCCTTGGACTCCATCTCTGTGTTCTCCCGCATCTCCTTAAGGCAGAGAACTTTCCAGCAGTTCTCTAGGATGATGAGGGAAAAGTCAGAAGAGCACTGGGAAGACTCACTCACATGTCTGTAGGGTCTCTGTGGCTCAAACTCTTACCACCACCCTCCCCAAGTGTAAGGCTGTTGACATTTAAGGTGTCCTGCAGTGTGGCCCACACTTTGAACCTGACGGATCACTTGCTCGGGGGCCATGGACTTGCCCTGTTGCTCCTGGTGACCGGCTTGGACCCAGGCTCAGTCTCTGCCTTTGGCAGTGCTGGACATGGAGGCGGGAGCCCAGGCGGGGCCCCAGTCGGCTGGGCCCCGGTCGGCTGGGCCTCAGTTGGTTTGAGTGCGGGGTTTTCTCTGGCTGGGAATGACGGCTGCAGGGTCAGGTCTGTAGTCGGGGTTAGGAGCTTTTCATCCTGGTGCTGGCGTGACTGCTTCCTAGTTAGTGTTGGCCCTGTTGGCCTTGTGCACGACCTGGGACAATGTAGTAAGAGTTCTCCTAGGGATGCAGTGAGAAAATTGACTTGAATTTGGGAGCTGTAATGTGGCATTGGGCTTCCCTGATAGCTCAGTTGGTAAAGAATCTGCCTGCAATGCAGGAGATCCTGGTTCAAATTCTGGGTTGGGAAGAACCCCTGGAGGAGGGAATGGCTACGCACCCCAGCATTCTTGGGCTTCCCTTGTGGCTCAGCTGGTAAAGAATCTGCTTGCAATGTGGGAGAGCCGGGTTTGATCCCTGGGTTGGGAAGATCCCCTGGAGAAGGGGAAGGCTACCCACTCCAGTATTCTGGCCTGGAGAATTCCATGGACTAAATCCATGGAGTCGCCAAGAGTCGGACATGACTGAGTGACTGACTTTCACTTTCAAGGTGGCATTTAGGGTGTCAGTGATTCTCCCCCTGCTGCCTGGATGTCAGGACCCCTGTTCCTTCACCCCTTCCCCAGACGGCTAAACCCTGCATCTTCCCCCGCTCCCCCTCCCCTTACACCAGCCTGATCTGCCTGTCCTGGGCACTCTGTGCCTGGGCTCCCGTCCACGGCTGAGCTCAGCCTTGCCCCTCCCACCACCGCAGGCTGTCCTGGGGCCCAGCAGAGGGTCCAGGGCCTGGGCTGATGCCTGGTGGGAGAGCGGCTGGTTGACCTGAAATACCAGAACAATGAGTTAACATCGGGGTGCTTGCTGCTAGATGCTTTGGGGTGAAACTCTTCAAGCCCTATTGTAAAAGGGCTACTCTACCTGGGCCTGCAGAAAGTGAACTTCTGGCTTGTGAGCATGGTATCCAGAGGAAGAGAAGCTTAACTAACTTTCAAAGCACACTTTGGAGCTTTTTACTGAAGTATTGAAGAAAACAACAGAAGGGGAAAAACTAGAGATCTCTTTAGAAAAATTGGAGATCTCAAGGGAACATTTCACCCAAAGATGGGCACAATAAAGAACAGAAATGGTAGAGACTTAGTAGACGCTGAAGAGATCAAGAAGAGATGGAAAGAATACATGGAAGAATTGTACAAAAAAGATCTTAATGAACTGGATAACTATGAGGTGTGGTCAGTCACCCAGAGCCAGACACCCTGGAGAGCAAAGTCAAGTGGGCTTTAGGAAATACTTCTTTTAATAAAGCTAGTGGATGCGATGGAATTCCAGTAGAACTCTTCAAAACCCTAAAGGATGACACCATCAAGGTGTTGCGTTCAATATGTCAGCAAATCTGGAAGACGCAGCAGTGGCCACAGGACTGGAAAAGGTCAATCCTCATCCCAGTTCCCAAGAAGGATAGTACCAAAGAATGTGCTAACCGTCGGACAGTTGCACTCATCTCCCGTGCTAATAAGGCCGTTCTTAAAATCCTGCATGCTAGGCTTCAGCCTTATGCGGACCAAGAACTTCCGGATGTCCAAGCTGGGTTTAAAAAAGAAAGAGGAAACAGAGATGACATTTCTAACATTCGCTGGATCATAGAGAAGGCAGGGGAATTCCAGAGAAACCTCTACCTCTGTTTCATCGACTACCCCAAAGCCTTTGACTGTGTGCATCATACTGTAGAAGCTCTTAAAGAGATGGTAATACCAGACCATCTTACCTGTCTCCTGAGGAACCTGTATGTGGATCAAGAAACAACAGTTAGAACCCCGCATGGAACAACTGGTTCAAGATTGAGAAAGGAGTGCGACAGGGCTGCCTGCTGTCACCCTGTTTATTTAACTTATACACTGAGCACATCATGAGAAATGCCACATAAGTTACAAGCTGAAATCAAGATAGGTGGGAGAAACAACAACCTCAGATATGCAGATGATACCACTCTAATGGCTGAAAGTGAAGAGGAACTAAAGAGTCTCTAGATGAGTGTGAAGGAGGAGGTTGAAAGAGTCAGCTTAAATATTAAAAAAATGAAGATCATGGCATCCAAGCCCCTTACTTCATGGCAAACAGAAGGGGGAAATATGGAAACAGTGACAGATTTCCTCTTATTGGGCTCTAAAATCACTGCGGATGGTGACTGCAGCCATGAATTCAGAAGACAGCTGCTTCTTGGCAGGAAAGCGATGACAATCCTAGACTGTGTTGAAAAACAGAGACAATACCCTGCGAACAACAGTTTGCACAGTCAAGACTAGGTTTTCCCAGTGCTCACATACGATTGTGAGAGCTGGACCATAAAGAAGGCAGAGCACCAAAGGATCGATGCCTTTGGACTGCAGTGCTGGAGAAGACTCTTGAAAGTCCCTTGGACAGCAAGGAGATCCAACCAGTCAATCTTAAGGGAAATCAACTCTGAATAACTCATTGGAAGGCCTGATGCTGAAGTGAAGCTGCAGTATTTTGGTCATCTGATGAGAATAGCCAACTCATTGGAAAGTCCCTGATGCTGGGAAAGACTGAGGGCAGAAGGAGAAGAGGGCGTCAGAGAATGAGATAGCTGGATGGCATCACTGATGCAATGGACATGAACTTGGGCAGACTCTGGGAGACGGTGAGGGACAGGGAGGCCTGGCGTGCTGCAGTCCACGGGGTCACAAAGAGTCGGACATGACTCGGCAGCTGACCAACAACAAAACTGAAGTACGATCTACATGCAGAGCGCATGGCCCAGCGACTGCTCACACACTGACCCCTGTGAGAGCCAGTGCCCGGATCACGAAACAGAGCCTTACGTCTGCACTTTGAAACCCCGCTCTTGCTCGGCTCTGTCACCCCAAAGGTGATATCCCAAGGTGTTTGGAAGGCTGATTTTCTCTAACCATAAAGATGGCTGGATAGCATTTGAAGCAGACCAGTCCTCCACCTCTCCAGCTCTGAACATGCCTCCCTGTCCTTCCCACTCAGCGCCACTGCTCCCCAAAATGCTCATTTTCTTCAAAAGGGAGCCGGCAATGCTTTATCTGGAATGAATTATTTTCTACTGAGATTCAGGAGGCGGACAAGTGGTCACTGCTAAGAGGTTGTTATGGACGGGTTTATAAAGAGGGTAACACTTGCCCTTTCTAGGACATGATTTGGTTCGTGGGTGTGTATATATGTGTCCATCTGTTTGTTTCTCTCTCCAGCACCTGCATCAGCACAGCCAGTGGTTGCAAAGAAGATACTTCTGTGCAAGGACCCACCGTATTGCTAGGTAATGTTTTGTTCACTACTGAATTGAAGTGTTTGAAGCATTTAAATATGTAGTTTTAAAAGTTTAAGAGTTTTTACTTAAACTGGTTTGTCAGGGAGACTGACCATCAATCAAAGAAGGCCCCTGGTAAATGACTGTTAAAATTGACTGGATTTATAAAGGGGCTTCCCTGGTAGCTCAGCTGGTAAAGAACCCGCCTGCAATGCAGAAGACCCCGGTTCGATTCCTGGGTTGGGAAGATTCCCTGGAGAAGGGATAGGCTACCCACTCCAGTTTTCTTGGGCTTCCCTGGTGGTTCAGACAGTAAAGAATCTGCCTGCAATGCAGAAGACCTGGGTTCGATCCTTGGCTTGGGAAGATCCCCTGGAGGAGGGCATGGCAACCCACTCTAGTATTCTTCTGGAGAATTCCTATGGACAGAGGAGCCTGGCGGGCTACAGTCCATGGGGTCCCAAAGAGTTGGACACGACTGAGTGACTAAGCACAGAACATATGGTTTATGAATATAAAAGATTTTTAAGTTGGACATCAGTACTTAAGGAAAAACTATGCTTTTAAATGTAGTATTTCAATAAATTGAATTTAATTAATTTATTGAAAACTTTATTTGAAAAACAAAGTGACTGCTACTAGTTGTTTCTGCACACAAAAGTCATCTTTAAAAAGCCTCCAGAGTGTGCATGGCCACAGCGGCTGGTGTGGGGCTGAGTCAGTCATGAGACCCGGAGCTGTGGACCTGCGGGTGGTCCGGCGAGCCAGCGACAGAGCGGCGGGTGCAGGGCTCAGGCGGCCTGGCCATGCCGCTGCCATCCCCACCCGCAGCCAGCCGCACGCTGTGGGCACGCCCTGGCTCTGCGCTGTTTCCAAAACACAACAGATCCTGTCGAATTCAAAGGCCCCTTCACAGATGGAGTCACTCTAGATCTCACGTCGAGAAATCCATCGGATCGAAAGGTGTGTTTCAAAGTGAAGAGGACAGCACCTCATGGGTATTGTGTGAGGCCCAAAGGGGAATCGCTGACCCAGGGTGGACAGTGACCCCAGTGAGACGAGTGAACACAAGTTTATGGTACAGACGATCTTTGCTCCACCAAGCGTTTCAGACATGGAAGCCGTGTAGAAAGAGGCAAAACCCCATGAATGAATGGGTTCTCAGTTGAGATGTGTATTTGAGATGCCCAGTGCAAATGATAAATAGAAGGACATAGAACCCAGCAAAGCCGCTCCTCTGAGCGCTGCGAAGCCGGATGACCCCTGCCTAAGCCCCGCTGTGTTTCCCTCAACAAGACCGAGACCAGGAAGCTCAAGGAACGGTGAAGGAGGTTCCAAAGGAGAACTGAAAGAAGAAAACCAGTCCCCGAGGGAGGAGGCTCAGGCTCAAGAAGGTAGCACATCCGGAGAAATCTGGATCCACCTCAGCTGGGGCCTCCAGAGAGAGTGTCACCAGTCCCCCGCCTTCACTTCTTGCTGTCACTGCAGTCCTCGTCACTAGATTCTTTATCGGGAAATTCAGCTTGAAGAGTGAGGCGTACAGGGAGCTATTTCTTTTGTTTCCTTTTGACCAGAAAAGATTCATTGCAAAGACTGAAGCTGAAACTCCGATACTTTGGCCACCCGATGCGGAGAGCTGACTCATTGGAAGAGACCCTGATGCTGGGGAAGACTGAAGGCAGGAGGAGAAGGGGACGACAGAGGATGAGGTGGTTGGATGGCATCACTGACTCGATGGCCACGAGTTTGAGCAAATTCTGGAAGATAGTGGAGGACTGGGGAGGCTGGTATGCTGCAGTCCATGGGGTTGCCAAGAATCAGATGCAACTGAGCAACGGAACAACTGTGTTACTGGTTGTGTGGTCCACGGTGGCCACACTTTGTGTGTACAGCTTTGTGTGTCCTGTAGGCCTCGCCAGCAACGGTCTCATGGTTAGAAAGAGACATGGAAGAGCGGGGCTTCGGGTCCCAGAAGCACCATTGCCACCAGACCATCCCTACAGGGTGTCATTGCACATTCAGTCCTTTATGAAATTCACACGTAAAGAATTGCTCTTTCTTTGTGGTTTTAATAAGAGTTCAAGAATTCTCCAGAGTCTTGCAAATGTTATTTTAATGATCCTTTAGAATTTTATCTGTTGCTGTTAACTCTTGAAATATGATCTATTTAGATTGCTAATCCCATTCATTCAGGAAATGCCAGGAGGTATTCTGTGGGGAAATGGTGCCTTGTACAGTGTAAATTTTCTCCTTCACCTTTGCTCATATCAAGGCAGGATTTTTCTTATCCCTTGTAAAGCAGTTGTTGACTGAGTTTTTCATTTTTCCAATCCGGCCTCATGGTATTTAACACAAAAACAATAAAACTGTTAACAGATTCTTGCTTGATTAAAACAAACAAACAAACACAAACCTTTTACTGCAGCAAGTGCTGGCCTTTGCTGGGCTGGGGGTGGGGGAAGGGGAGGAGAGTGTGACAGCTGGGAGGGGTGGTGCCCACGGGCTCAGAATCTAGTTCCTGCACTTAACTTGGTTTCCCCATAAAGAAAGAAGTGCTGTGGTCCTGTCACCTAAGGGGCCCAAGACTCACTAGTGACATCAGGTTAGGGGATTGTGACCAGCATTTTAAAGCGTTGTCAGGTAAAATACAGGACCTCTGTTAAATCTGAATTTCAGACAATAAAGGCATTTTTTTTCAATATAAATATATCCCCAGTGTTATACAGGGCTTACACATACTAATAAAAAGTCTTTGTTGTTTATCTTAAAGTCAGATTTAACTGGGAGTCCCATATTTTTATGGCTAAATCTGGCAACCCTAAGTGGTGTAGAAGTGAAAGCCTCAGAAAGGGCCTCACAGTGTGGGAGTAGATGTTACTTCAGCTGTCTGTGTGGGTGTGCACAGGGTCACACCTGTACCGTGGACTGGGGTGTGAAAGCCTTTGTCCCCGGTGGCCATGTTAGTGTCAGAGAACCAGAGAGGTAACAGCGCCTGGTGATAATCAGGGCACTGCTGCTGCTGTAATAATCAGTGTTGCCCCATGCTCTGCCCTACTCCACATTTTTGTTACTTTGGAGAACATTTCTTTCTTAAAAAAAATTTTTTTTTTAATTTGGCCGCACCAGGTCTTAGTTTGGGCATGTGGGATCTTTTTTTTTTTTTTAAGTTGAGGCCTGTGAACTCTTCGTCGCAGCATGCAGGATCGAGTTCCCTGATCAGGGATGGGAACCCTGGCCCCCCAGCATGGGAAGCTCCGAGTCTTAGCCATGGACCACCAAAGAAGCCCCCAGGAGAGGATTTGTCTTGAAAGAACTCTAAGCTTTCAAACGTTTACTGCAATAGCACTCCGAAAGGGGCCCCTGTTGATCAGACTCCCGGCTCTCTTTGGAAGGAGAGACCAGTTCCACGCTCTGGGCTCACCCGGGAGCAGGCGCCCCCAGGCGGGCCGCGCGCAGGACCACGAGGCGGCGGCCAAGGGCAGCGGTCTGCGCGAAGCGACTCGGCCCGTCGGGCGCCGGCGCTGCGGTGACGCGCTTCCGGTCGGCGCCCGGTCGGTGCCCGCCCGCGCCCCGGGGCGTACCCTCTGCTCACCCGGAAGCTACGGCCCGGGGGAAAGACGGCCTCCGGTGTCGGGGCCCGTCGGTGAGCGTGGCCCGAGGGTGCCAGACCTGCGGGCACTCCAGGTGCCGCTCCGGGACGGTCCGCCCCAGGGCAGGGCGGCTGGGGCCGGGTTAGAGCGAAAGGCCGCGTAGCCGAGAGGAGGCGCCGGGGCAGCCCCGCGCCGGCCCTCGCAGCCGCGCCCCCGGCCCCGGGCGCACCTGCTTCCCGCCCAGCCGCCCTCTCTTTTCGCTGCTGCTCCGGTTGGTCTCCCCTCAACGGATCGCCTCGCCGCGCGGAGCAGCAGGAAGAGGAAAGAGCCCACGAGGAAACCAGAGCTCCAGTCTAGACGGAACACCTTCAGAATTCACTGCAATCTTCGCCGAGTTAAAGTGAAGCTTGCTGAATTTACTTTACCCTCGTTTGCTATTACTCCGAAGTGTAACCATGAACGTGGATTATTGAATCATCTGGTAGCAAGTCTGATGCTCACACTTCCCGCTTCCTTCACTTTGTCGTCTCTCCTTCTGTCACGTAGTTGGTTTGAATAAACCCTCCGTGTCACTCACTGCAACCTTTGCGTATAGTGGTTTTTGGTTTTTGTTTGGTCTTCATTTTAAAATCTGGTGAGTTGAATCTTTTCTAACTTTCGGCTAAAATAGTTTACAGATTTGATTCAAGTGACCAAATAGCCAACAAAACATCAATATTGTGTTTGATTTATTTAACTGTTGAGATAACTAATGGCCCGGCTACTAAACACTGCTGGAAGAGGAGCCGCCTTGAGATATTCAGGTGTTTTGTTGTGGGAGGAGGCCTTTTCCCTCATTCCAGAGCTGGGCTCCCATCCTCCACACCCTAGTCATGCGCCTGCATCTGCTCTGCTGCCGGGCTTCTGAGAGCCGAGGCTGGGTGAAAGTCTGGGCCTAGAAGAGAGGCGGTGGGCTTCTGGGGGTGGGGGGAGGTGGGCGTCAGTCAGGGTGCATTCACGCTCTGATAGGGGTGGGGAGGGGGTGCTGGAGTGACTGCCCACCCAGTGGTGCCACCCTGGGGCCACAGCCTGGGCCCATGCGGGCCTGCAGGTGGGCTCCTCTGCAGACATGAGGGTGGATGAAGGCTGGAGCGTCCACCCCACCCTCTGGGTGCGTGTTCTTTAGGGTCTGAGGATGGAGAGGGGTGTTTCCTGTGGCCTCAGCCTCTGGCCATGTGAGCTGAGCTGGATTCCTCAGAGTCAGTTCTTGCCCGGGCTAGGCAGACTGACCCCGGGCACCCGAGGACTGGGCTTACCTTGTGTTTCCCACCTGTGCCCACCCTCCACTACCCACAGCCTTGCCTCCACTGGGCCCTACTCACATGGCCGGGTGCTGCCCTGCTCACAAGACGCCCGCCTGCCTCAGGCAGCAGACCCAGGCAGGGGCGGGGCCGGACAGTCAGGTTTTGGAAAGGAAAGTGGGTGTCAAGATGAGCCTTGAGATCTGACAGTTCTGTGGCAGGCCTGCTGTATAGCTTTATGTTTCACGAGAATTTAGGATGTGGGAGAGACGATCCCAACATGGTTCCATCTTCCCCTTTCCGGGAGAGGCCCATCTCTGAGTCCTGTTGGCTGTTGTAACTGAGCGCACCCCACGGGGTCTTCCCTCTGGACCGCCAAGGCCTTCCCTGGACAGACCCCTCCCCCAGGCCCTCTGCTTTAGCTCCTCTGAAGTACCCAGATAATAGTATCTGATGCACATTTCCTGAGTTGTTTTACAGGTGCTAAAATCACCCCCAATGGGCGAAATTAACTAATAATACTTGATGACCATGAGCACATAGCTCTCAGACCTCCTGGAGCCTAAGGATTGATAATGTTAACCCCTGTGACGTCACCCTGCTCCCTCACCATCTACCAATCAGAGAATTGCGCACGAGCCATTCACATACCCTGCAATTTCCCTCCCCATCTTGCCTTTTGAGAGGCCACCCTAGGACTTCCAGGGTGGGACCGTGGATAGGAATCCGCCTGCCAGTGCAGGGGACGTGGGTTTAATCCCTGGTCCAGGAAGATTCCACATGCCGTGGAGCAACTAAAACCCGTGGGCAACAGCTACCGAGCCCAAACTAGAGCCCACAATCCACAAGTACTAAAGCCTGCAGGCCTGGAGCTGGTGCTCTGCGACAAGAAGGCCACTGCGCCGAGAAGCCTGCATGCTACAATGGGGAGCAGCCCCTGCTTGCCGCAACTAGAGAAAGCCCGCACACAGCAACGAAGACCCAGCGCAATGGAAAAGAAACACATGAATAAATTGCTTTTAAAAATGACTTTTAGAAACGGCTGCCTTGAAACTCAGTGGGGAATTTGGGCTTTTAAGCATTATCTGTACCCCACTCCAGTACCCTTGCCTGGAAAATCCCATGGACGGAGGAGCCTGGTGGGCTGCAGTCCATGGGGTTACCAAGAGTCAGATGCGACTTTACTTTCACTTTCACGCATTGGAGAAGGAAATGGCAACCCACTCCAGTGTTCTTGCCTGGAGAATCCCAGGGACAGGGGAGCCTGGTGGGCTGCCGTCTATGGGGTCGCTAAGATATGGAGATGACACCACCCTTATGGCAGAAAGTGAAGAGGATCTAAAAAGCCTCTTGACAAAAGTGAAAGAGGAGAGTGAAAAATTTGGCTTAAAACTCAACATTCAGAAAATGAAGATCATGGCATCCGATCCCATCACTTCATGGGAAATAGATGGGGAAACAGTGGAAACAGTGTCAGACTTAATTTTTTTGGGCTCCAAAATCACTGCAGATGGTGATTGCAGCCATAAAATTAAAAGACGCTTACTCCTTGGAAGAAAAGTTATGACCAACCTAGATAGTATATTCAAAAGCAGAGACATTACTTTGCTGACTAAGGTCCGTCTAGTCAAGGCTATGGTTTTTCCAGTGGTCATGTATGGATGTGAGAGTTGGACTGTGAAGAAGGCTGAGCGCCGAAGAATCGATGCTTTTTAACTGTGGTGTTGGAGAAGACTCTTGAGGGTCCCTTGGACTGCAAGGAGACCCAACCAGTCCATTCTGAAGGAGATCAGCCCTGGGTGTTCTTTGGAAGGAATGATACTAAAGCTGAAACTCCAGTACTTTGGCCACCTCATGTGAAGAGTTGACTCATTGGAAAAGACTCTGATGCTGGGAGGGATTGGGGGCAGGAGGAGAAGGGGACAACAGAGGATGAGATGGTGGGATGGCATCACCGACTCAATGGATGTGAGTTTGAGTGAACTCAGGGAGTTGGTGATGGACAGGGAGGCCTGGCGTGCGATTCATGGGGTCGCAAAGAGTCGGACACGACTGAAGCGACTCAGCAGCAGCAGCAGCAGCAGCATCTGTCCGCAGCTCCTTGTCTGAAGCCCTACAGTAAACGCTGTGCTCTCCTTCGCCGCCACCTGGTGTCAGTAGACGCTTTACTGCACATGGGCAAGCAGACCCACACCGGTTCAAAAACAGTTCTGGTGTCCAGTGTGGAGCCTGTGGCCCAAGTGGACATTCCCCCTGGTGGCACACTGGCCCCTGGGCACTGGCTCGACAAGGAATTACTCCTCATATACAACGCCTCATAGACGCTGGGGTCCTGAAAAGGTGCCGGTCCCCATGGAACACTCCCCTGTTGCCTGTGAAAAAGCCTGGGGGAGCTGATTTTAGACCGGTTCAAGATCTACGAGAAGTCAACAAACTGGTGAATGATATTCATCCTATGGTTCCTAACCCTTATACATTGCTAAGCAACTTGCCTCCAAACTACATTTGGTACACTGTTTTAGATTTAAAAGATGCCTTTTTCAGTTTGCCTCTTGTCCCTGCAAGGCCAAGGATTTAACTCCCTGAGAGCGGCCATAGATGAAGACATTACCCATATAGAGCAATCTATTAGTCATTTAGAATCGTCTCTAACTTCTCTATCTGAAGTAGTTCTGCAAAACAGGAGGGGATTAGATCTGCTCTTTCTGCAACAAAGGGGACTCTGTGCTGCCCTAGGAGAAGAGTGCTGTTTCTATGCGGATCATACAGGAATAGTTAGAGAATCTATGGCCAAAGTGAGAGGCCTAGCCCAACGTAAACGAGAACGTGAGGCTCAACAGGGATGGTTTGAATCTTGGTTTCAACAATCCCCTTGGCTGACTACCTTAATCTCCACCTTGCTAGGACCCCTGCTAGTACTTTTACTGATGCTTACCTTCGGCCCATGTATTATCAATAGACTTGTAGCCTTTGTAAAGGAACGCATAAATACTGGACAGCTGTTTGTGCTTCGACAACAATATTAAACTGTCTCAGGACCGAGAGGAAGATTCCTCTATATGATCTAAGGACGAGGGGGAATGTTAGGGGCCAAACGACGGGCTCTAGGACCTGAGTCATGTTTACCAGAAAGAGACAGGATATGCGCTCATCCTGCCTGGCCAATCATGTAACGCCAGCTACTCCTGTAACTGAGACAAAGAACTGCCTGTATATAAGCCGCCATACTCCTTTGTTCACGGCTCTTGTCAGATTCCCTTGTGTGGGATGAGACTTGGGCCCTAGCGCGCTAGGAATAAACAAACTCCCTTCTTGCGTTTGCAATACTGTGGTGGACTTGCTCTCTCGGTCTGTTTGGAGATACGGGCTCGGAGCATAACATTCAGAGGCTTATATCTTTCCTTTTCTCCTTTGCTTTTTGCTTCTCTTCTTTTCACAGCTATTTGTAAGGCCTCAGACAGCCATGTTACTTTTTTGCATTTCTTTTCCATGGGGATGGTCTTGATCCTTGTCTCCTGTACAATGTCACGAACCTCATTCCATAGTTCATCGGGCACTCTATCTACCAGATCTAGGCCCTTAAATCTATTTCTCACTTCCGCTGTATAATCATAAGGGATTTGATTGAGGTCATACCTGAATGGTCTAGTGGTTTTCCTACTTTCTTCAATTTAATGGCAATAAGGAGTTTATGATCTAAGCCACAGTCAGCTCCCAGTCTTGTTTTTGCTGACTGTATAGAGCTTCACCATCTTTGGCTGCAAAGAATATAATCAATCTGATTTTGATGTTGACCATCTGGTGATGTCCATGTGTAGAGTCTTCTCTTGTGTTGTTGGAAGAGGGTGTTTGCTATGACCAGTGTGTTCTCTTGGCAAAACTCTATTAGTCTTTGCCCTGCTTCATTCCGTATTCCAAGGCTAAATTTGCCTGTTACTCCAGGTGTTTCTTGACCTACTTCCTACTTTTGCATTCCAGTCCCCTATAATGAAAAGAACATCTTTTTTGGGTGTTAGTTCTAAAAGGTCTTGTAGGTCTTCATAGAACCGTTCAGCTTCAGCTTCTTCAGCATTACTGGATCTTCAGTTACACTTCCACAATGACAGAAGATGATACTCTGATTGTAATACTGTTTGGGTTCAGTACTCCCTGATACCTGCAGAACAAAGACCCCCAGTAGCTCTGCCGTTACAGCAAAGTGAGTCTTTTGGAACTGGTCTGGCTTTCTCTTGGGGGTGTGTGTGTCTCTGCACCTGACTCCATATCCTGTTCTCTCTTCCTGGTTTGACTTTTGTTAAGTGTCCCGGTAACTGGAATGCTGATTCATGTTCCTCTGAAAGTGAGGGATGTGGATGTGAGTGAATGACGTGTATTATTGTTTATTACTGTCAGACAGTAATAGACATATTTGGAAAGTGGGAAAAAAATCCCTGAAAATGGCCAAGGTGGCTAAGTTTTGCCTAGGCTGTTAGAAGAAGCCGGTTTTCTAGGATGAACCTGCTTTTGGGGATATAAATGGTCTACCTGGCTCTCAGGAACTTCTGTTTAATTATCTATGATCCCTGAGACTGCAGAGAAAAATAAAGGACTTTTAAAATTTAAGCGGGAATATTTTGAGTTCTTTGTCTATATGGATGGATGTCAAAATTAACTCGCAAATGAGCCTTATTCCATTGCCTTAAAGGAAACTGAGCACATATATAAATTCTCAGAAATGCAAAAGAAACTGGCCAGAATGAATTCATTAAATTAATACCTTGTATTCAAGCTAGCTTAAGCTCATTGGTTTGATTAATATGAACATGTCTTTGGACTCATTAATGTTAAATACAGTACCTCTGTTGTACCTAAATTTGTGCTGTACTGTTCTTAGTTGCGTCTGACTCCTTGTGACCCCATGGACTGTAGCCCATCAGGCTCCTCTGTCCATGGGGATTCTCCAGGCAATAATACTGGAGTGGGTTGCCAGGCCCTCCTCCAGGGCATCTTCCCAACCCAGGGATGGAACCCAGGTCTCCCATATTGCAGGCAGATTCTTTACCATTTGAGACACCAGGGAAGCCCAAGAATACTGGAATGGGTATCCTATCCCTTCTCCAGGGGTATCTTCTCAACCCAGGAAGCAAACCAGAGTCTCCTGCATTGGAGGCAGATTCTTTACCAGCTGAGCTACCAGGGAAGCCCTGTGCCTGATCGCTAAAGGTCAAATAAGACCTTATATCTGTTGAGAATTTGTCAGCAGGAAAAGTAATTTGATGTGATAAAACTCAAGAAAATTATGTGTGAATGAGATAGTTTTGGGGGTAACTCTTTTGGAATAATCACGTTTTAGAAATGTCTACTCAAGAATAGTCTCCCCAGATTTTGGCAACTTGCTAAATTAAGTCAAATAACAACATTTCTTTGACTGTATGGATCACTTCAAAGAGGACAAAATATTGGAACATCAATTGCTGGGTGGTTCTAAGTTTACTTACCTTTGCCTTCTGATGAAAGGAAAACTAAGGATGTTTGCGTTTGTTAGACACACATCTTTTATCACATTGGGGAAAGAAATTGTATACGAGTAAACATATCTTTCAAGAAGTTAGGGGATGTGTTCATAAGTTCCAATCAGGAAATGCTAGTATGACAGACAGTTCACAATTGCTTGCTTCTTGTTTTTTTCCTGGAGATTAAGGTTTTTAAGGGCTAAAATGATAGTCTATGTAAATAAAGCTACTAAAATAATAAGAGAAACATTTCAGTATGCCAGGAAAGTAGGATGTGTAAGGAAGCATGAGGAATGAAACATACATTCAAAAAATATGTCTTTATTTATTTTGGGCACAGTAGGTCTTCGTTACTATGTGCTGCTTTCTCTAGTTGTGGAGAGTGGGGCTACCCTCGAGCTCTGGCGCACGGGCTTCTCAATTTGGTAGCATCTCCTGTTGTAGAGCGCAGGCCCCAGGGGGTGCAGGCCTCAGAGATTGCTGCACACGGGCTCAGCAGCTGGGATCTGCGGGCTCCAGACCCCAGAAGGCGTGGCACACAGGTTTAGTTGCCCTGCGGCGTGTGGGATCTTCCTGGACCAGGGGAGCCCGTGTCCCTTGCATTGCAAGGTGAAGTCTTAACCACTGGGCCACCAAGAAGGCCCCAAAATACATTTTTCTCAAAGGAAAATGGGTAATTTTATCCTAGAGCTAGTTGCTTCTGGAAGGAAAAATAAGGGCCAATTAAGATGGACACAGAAAGTTGTGAAAGGCTTGTAGAAAGAGGAGCCCTGCAAAAAGAGTTTCATGCATGGACAGGCTGGGGTTAGATGGAATTTAACCAGGTAAATTGATTTTGTTATTAGCAGTAGGCCTGTGCAGGACTAGATTTGGTTCAAAGTTTTCTTAGAATGCTGCCTTTGATAACAGATTGTGTGGACTTGCCTTTAAGTGATCTGTATTTGCTTTTTAAATCTCTTGTCACGTTGATTAACTGAATAAATATTCACAGTGACCCATGATTCTATTTGACCAAGTGTTTTGAAACTTTGATATTGTTTGACAAACTTCCTATTAAATTCTTTTAAAATATAAATTTATTTATTTTAATTGGAGGCTAATTACTTTACAATATTGTATTGGTTTGGCCATACATCAACATGAATCCGCCACGGGTGTACACGTGTTGCCTATCCTAAACCCCCCACCCACCTCCCTCCGCTTACCATCCCTCTGGGTCATCCCAGTGCACCAGCCCCTAAATTCTAATTAAAGTCTCTTTTGACCTCCAGTTAACTTTGGAATGGTTCAGGGGGCCCCTAAGGCACGTCAGAGAGAAATATTAAACTAACTAGGATTGGTTGGTATGTTAAATTAAATGGGAAGTTTTGTAAAGGAGTGACAAGCCTCCTCAGATTATACTGTATTGGTAAATGTATTAAGATAGACATTCTAGAAACTGTACATTTCTGAAATTCAGATATGTCCTGGTATAGTGTTACCAGTCAGAATTCTAATTGTTATCTTAAAATATTTTATGTCGCAGCAACTTGGTTAAGCTTTTTTGCCAAAAACAATGTAATCAAATCTTTCGCCTTGTTGTTTTTAAAACAATTAAAAATACGTATTTATTATTTATTTTGGCTGCGCTGGGTCTTCGTCTTGGTTGCTGCTCAGGGCTCTCTCGCTAGTTGCAGCGAGCGGGGCTCCTCTCTCGTTGCGCTGCGCGGCTCCTCGTTGCGGCCGCCTCTCGTGGCAGGGCACGGGCTCTGGGCACGCGGGCCCTGGTGGCTGCTGCACGTGTGCTCGATAGTGTGGCTCACGGGCTCCAGTGCTCAGGCTCGGAAGTCCGTGGCACACAGGCTTAGGTACCCCATGGCATGTGGGATCTTCCCGGACCAGGGATCAAACTGGTGTCCGCTGCATTGCAAGGCAGAGTCTTAACCACTGGACCGCCAGAGAAGCCATGGACGATGTTTTCATTGGAGTATAATTGCTTTACAATGTCATGTTAGTTTCTGCTGAACAACAGTGTGAGTTGGTCTGACCTTTCAGAGGCTCTCTGCCTTTTCATTGATTTAGATTTAACCTCTCAGACAGACAAAACTCCCTTGGAGATATTTCCTCTCTCAGTCAGCCCTGATATCCATTGCAAACTCCAGAAATTGAGACAGGGCCCTCAGACTCCCTAGTCCAAACTCACTGACTAGCCTTTAAGGTCTTTAACAACTGAGATGAGGATGTACGAAAGGAAAAGAGGGAAGGAAACCCGAAAGGGTCTTGAGAACTGAAATGATCTTTCCAAACGATTGCCACTGCTGTTGATCAGAGAGGCCTTCAGGATAAGACTTCTCTGAGGCCCCCTAGTCAGCAAGAAGGAAAGCAGCCACTGAGCCCCAGCGCTGGCTCCTACTTCAAGTGGGGCACTGGAGCTGAGTTTACCTGGGAAAGGTACCCCTGGGACTTTGCCCACTTTGTAAACTAACAGGACACCAGAAGCGAGATTGCCTCTCCTCAATTCGAGGGGACAAAATCCCCTTCCGGAAGCAGCGATGCCCCTCAGGTGACCTCCTCTGCCCCCACGGCTCTTTGAGGGCTTCTAGAACCTTCTGACTATCCGGCCCGATGCTGGCCCTGGCTCCAGGACGTCAGATCGACTTGGCCGAGCCCCAGGTAACTCTCTCCACAGCAGGTAAGGAAACCAATTTCTTAATTGATACGGAAGCCCCTCACTCTGCTCTTCTCGAGCTTTGGGTTCCTTGATTCCCTCGCCTATCACCGTTATCAGAGTAGAAAGCAAAACTCAACCTATGTTCCAAACCTTTGACTTAGTATGCTCGCTGGAGATCAGATCTCCTTGCATCCTTTCCTGTCTTTCCCAATTGTCCCACCCCACTCCTATGACCAAATGAAGGACTCAGCTAATTCTCCAGCCACAAGTCTCCTTCCTTGGAATTTTAGGAGGCTCATCCTCTGATGCTCAGCACTCCCCTCTCCCACTAGAAATAAATAGATTCCCTCATTTGTGTGGGACATCAACCCCCCGGGGAGGGCCTCTCACCTAACCTCCTGTCACTATCACTATGGGGGACCTCTCTCACTGTCTCCGTTGCTCTTAACATCCTATGAAAGTGGAAGATGTAAGGGGTTTAGAACTCAAAGACCCTTCAATAACAAATTTCTAAATGCTGGGCTCCTTGGATCCACCAACACCCCTTATAGCTCCCTATTCTACTCATCAAAAAGGCAGGTGGCCCCTATGGTCCAGCCCAGGATCTACACATAGTTAACGAGAAGGTGGTCCTTCTCCACTCTGCAGTCCCAAATCCTGATACCATCCTCGGTTCAATGCCTCCTAACACTCAGGTCTTTACTGTCCTCCCTCTAAAAGATGCTTTCTTCACTATCCCTCTCTCCTGAGAGTCTCAGGATATATGTGCTTTGACATGGACGGACTCTGACACTCTCCACAACTCACCTGGCCCTCCCTCCCTCGGGGATTTAGAGAACCCCCGCCTCTTTGGTCAGGCCTGAGCCTCTGATTCATCCACCCTGGTGCTTCCAGGCAACACGCTTATTCAGGTTTTTTTTTTTTTTTTTAATCAACAGACTTTGTTTTTGGACACTTAAATTTACAGAAAAAACTGAGCATGTCATAGAGATAGCACCAATATATTACCCCCTACCTCTGCACACATTGCTTCTATTAGTGACATTTTACTAATAGAAAATAGTGGTGTGGCAAATTTGTGACAATGAGCCAATATTAATACATTATTATTAACTTGGGGCTTCCCTGGTGGCTCAGACGGTAATGAATCTGCCTGCAATGCAGGAGACTCACATTCGCTCCCTGGGTCAGGAAGATCCCCTGGAAAAGGGAATGGCTACCCACTCCAGTATTCTCTACTGGGAAGTTCCATGGACAGAGGAGCCTGGTGGGTTACAGTCCTGGGGTTGCAAAGAGTCGGACACAACTGAGCGAATTAGTACATATATATATATTATTAAATTAAGCCCACACTCTATTCAGATTTCTTTTGTTTTTCCCTAATGTCCACTTTCGATTCCAGGACATCATCTAAGACACTACAGCTAACTGTGATGCCTCCTTGGGCTCCTCCTGGCTGTGATAGTTTCCTAGACTTTCCTTGTCTTCAAAGACCTTGACGTTTTGAGGAGTACAGGTGAGGTATTTTGTAGAATGTCCCTCAATTTTCTGTTTTAGTTGGAGGATAATTGCTTTCCAATATTGTGTTGGTTTCTGCCGTACAACAATGTGAATCAGCCACATGTGTATATATACATACCCTCCCCCTTGAGCCTCCCCCCCGCCACCCGCCATCCTATCCTGTTAGGTCGTCCCAGAGCGCTGGGCTGAGCTCCGTGTGTTACACAGCAGCTTCCCACTAGCTATCGTTTTCACACATGCCTCATGTTTTTTATTATGATAACTAGGGTTTTGGGTTCTGGGAGGAAGAGCTCAGAGGTGAAGTGTCGTTTTCCTTGCTCTCTATAAACAGTATAGACGATCACCATGCATTGTAACCATTGACGCTGACCTACATCACCCAGCTGAAGCAGTATTTGGCAGGTTTCTCCAGCGGGAAGTGACCTTCTTTCCTCCCTTTTCCATAGTGTTCTGCTTGGAAGGCAGTCACTGTTCACAGCCCACCCTCAGGGATGCGTCATCACATTCTCCTCCTTTAGGTAAAAGTGTTTACACAAATTATTCAGAGTTCTTCATGGGAGATTTGTCCAGTTTATTGATTTGCACAGTCATTTATTAATGCCAGTGCAGACTCAAGGATAGTGATTTTATACTTTGGGTCGTAATTGAGTATTATTTGCTGTTCTTGTTCAGATTTCCCCAGCTCTGGCCATTGAGAACACTCTCAGCTGGCTCCTTTGCCACTTTGAAATACTTCCATAAATGTGTTATTATTGTTGTCATTTGAGAAAGCACTAGAAGGCTTGTATGTATCCTACCCGGGTTGTAGGATCAGCCCTTGATCCAAAGAGCCCTAGTTGCCTCTACAAGATCACAAACTTAGAAACCAAAGTCTGGGCAATGGGCCTACTTGCTGCCGCCAGGTCATGCTTGCTTAGGCCTCGTCAGCGGACAGGGACGAGAAATATGGGTCTGTACTAGCCTGTGTGTGGTGGGCTGAAGATGCTCCCTCACCTCCAAAAAAAAGATATCTACTTTAAGTCCCTGGATCCTCTGAATGTACATTATTTGGGGAAATGATCTTCGCAATTGTGATTAAGTTAAGGGTCTTGCAAATGTGGAGATAACCCTGGATTATCTGGGTGAGCCCTAAATGCCACAGCATATGTCCTTATAAAAGAGACACAGAGAAGAGAGCCGTGCAGAGAGGGGAGCCGCGCTGAGAGGGGAGCAGCGCAGAGAGGGGAGACACAGAGAAAAGAGAGACGCACAGAGAGGAGAGACACGGAGAGAGGGGAGACGCGCTGAGAGGGGAGATTCGCAGAGAGGAGGGGGTAATGTGATCTTGGAGGTGAGACTGGGGTGAGGCAGCCACAAGCCAAGGAGTGCCTGAAGCCACCAGAAGCTGGAAGAAGCAGGGACAGACTCTCCCCTGGAGCCTCCAGAAAGAGGCAGTCCTGCTGACGCACTGACCTTGGCCTTCCGGCCCCTGGCATTTCACTTGCTTTAAGCAGCCCGGTTGTTGTGACAGTTGCACAGCCACAGCAATCCCAATCACCTGTGCACACACAGAGGTGCGTATTCCTATCATTTGTGTCTACATTAAGTTAAGCATGAGTTCTTACTGATATTTCCAAAGCTAATCCATTACACGGGTCATTCTCGCCTCCTACCCTTGCTGATTTGTAAATTCCCACTTCCTCGGAGAGAAACCTGGCTCCCGCATTGTCATCAGTTCATTAAACTGTTCAAATCCTCTGTGTATGTAGAGTAAATCTTCCCTGGTAGCGCAGTCGGTAAAGAATCCGCCTGCAGTGCAGGAGACCTGGGTTTGATCCCTGGGTTGGGAAGATTCCCTGGAGGAGGAAATGGCAACCCACCCCAGTATTCTTGCCTGGGAAATCCCATGCACAGAGGAGCCTGGCGGCCTATAGTTCATGGAGCCACAAAGGTCGGAGACGACTGAGAGACTAAGCCGCCACCATGCACGTAGAGCCGCGTCGCGATTCCCATTCTTCTGAAGGAAACAGTTTTGTCGGCCACAGAATGCTGCCGCACGCAGTTTCTTTGGCCCTTCACCTTACAGCCTCTTCCCTTCAAAAGTTAAGTCAGCAAGTTCCCCCTGCCCCGATTCCTTCAACGAGGTTGTTTCACATATTTGGAATGCAGTCAGGGTCTCTTGATTCTGCACTGGAGTCTGCGTTTTTTGTGTGATGTATCCAGATCTCTCCAATTTTTTTTTTTAAAATTTGCATACACTACAGTTCACTCTTTGTTTTGTAAGAATCTGTCGGCTTTGACAAATACCCGATGTCACATATGCACCATTGCAGCACCGTGAGAACAGCCTCATTGCTCTGAAACCCCCTGTGTTCGCCCTGTCTAGTCCACTCCCTCCCCAAACCCCTGGAAACCACTCATCTTTTTGCTGCTCTCTCTAGTTTTGCCTTTTCCAGAATGTCATATAGTTGGACTCCTACAGTATATAATCATTTTAGACTGGATTCTTTCACATAGCAATATGCATTTAAGATTTCTCTATTCCTTGTTGTGGCTGAGTATTTTATTTCTTTAAAAAAAGTTTTAATTGAAGGATAATTGCTTTAGAGTGCCATGTTAGTTTCTGCTCACAACCGCGTGAATCAGCTATAGGTATTCATGTGCCCCTCCCTCTTGAGCCTCCCTCCCACTCTCCATCCCGCCCCTCCAGGTCCTCACAGAGCCCTGAGTTGAGCTTCCTGCACCACGCAGCAGCTCCCCACTAGCTGGCTGTTTTACGAATGGCTGTGTATGTACGTCCATGCTTCTCTCTCAGTTGCCCCATCCTCTCCTTCCCCTGCTGTCCACAGTGTCGAGTCCTGCCCCAAGGCCACGGGTGCGAGTCTTGTATCAAAGCCACAGAAGTGGAGCCCAGAACCAAGGTCACCTCCACAGCTGACTGAGCCGCTCTGTAACCGTTGCCAAAAGCCTCCTGATCATCACTAGCAGGCTCCCTGACTCCAAATCAGGCAAAGACGCCCGCTCCAGTTAAGACCCTATAGCACCCTAACCAATCATCTAATGCCAACCTCCCGGCAGAAATTTTCTTTGTCTTGAGGCTGTAAAAATTGGCTATTAACTCACAGTACCTGTCGACTCTCCCTGGTCTGTCAGCAGGTGGGCCCGCACTGCTCACATTATCTCTGCCCTTTGTTCTTATAAACTCACTCCCTTCTAAAACGCTCTCTGCCTAGAAATTCTTCACTGACCCGCATGCAGACTGCCTCAACACACAGGCCCATTCTCTGTGTCTGCGTCTGTCTTCCTGCCCTGCCAGTAGTTTATCAGAACCATTTTTCTAGATTCCAAATATATACACTAATGAACAATATTTGTTTTTCTCTTTCTGACTTACTTCACCCTATATGATAGACTCTAGGTTCATCTGCCTCACTACAACTGACTCAAATTTGTTCTTTTTTGTGGCTGAATAATATTCCATTGTGTTATACACCATATCTTCATTATCCATTTATCTGTCAATGAGCAGCTATGTTGCTTCCATCTCCTATCATAAATGGTGCTGCAATGAACACTGGGGCACATTTGTCGTTTTTGAATGATCATTTTTCTCAGGGTATATGCCCAGTAGTGGGATTGCTGGGTCATGTGGTAGTTTAATTCCCAGTTTCTTAAGGAATACTCTTCTCCACAGTGGCTGTATCCATTTACATTCCCACCAACAGTGCGAGAGGGTTCCCTTGTCTCTGCATCCTCTCCAGCACGTATTGCTTGTAGATTTCTTTTGATGATGGCCACTCTGACCCATGTGAGGTGATAGCTCATTTTAGTTTTGCTTTGCCTTTCTCTAATAATGAGCGTTGTTATGCATCTTTTCACGTGTTTGTTGGCCGACTGTATGTCTTCTTTGGAGAAATGTCTATGTAGGTCTTCTGCCCATTTTTCGATTGGGTTGTTTGTTTTTCTGACATTGAGCTGCTTGTATAGTTTACATGTTAATCCTTTGTTGGTTTCTCCCTTTGCAATTATTTTCCCCCATTCAGAGGGCTGTCTTTTCACCTTGTCTTTGGTTTTCTTTGCAAAAGCTTCTAAGTTTAATTAGGTCCCACTCGGTCATCTTCGTTTTTATTTCTGTTACTCCAGGAGGTGGGTCAAAGATCTTGCTGTGATTTATGTCAGAGACTGTTCTGCCTGTGTTTGCCTTTAAGAGTTTTATAGTTTCTGGCCTTATGTTTAGGTCTTTAATCCATCTTGAGTTTATTTTTGCGTACAGTGTTGGGAGCGTTCTAACTTCATTCTCACACACCTTACGTGCTGCGCTGACGGCCTCCTCCTCTGTCGCCCGGACCACCCTTACCAACACCACTGCCCTCCTCATCCACTCAGCTCTGCGGGGCTACCGAGTTTCTCCTTCCAGAGCACAAACTAACCAAGCTCCAGTCAAACATCTAGAATTTCTCTTGTCCCCAGGACAGCAAGCAGTCACTATTCAACACAAAGAGCCTATAGCCTCTCTCCTGCATCATAATGAAACGGAATTAAGGGCGATTCTGGGCCTCACTGGTTCATTTCGCATCTGGATTCCCCACTGTGGCCTGATAAAGGAACCTCTTTCTGAGGCCCTCCAGGGACTTGAAAATGAACCCCTGGAGGGGAACTCTTCTCTCCCTTCAGCCTTTTCCTCCCTCCAGACAGCCCTCACCTCCGCTCCGGCCGTGGCCCTCCCAGACTCAGAGAAGCCCTTCTTACAATACAACTGTGAGAAGAGGGATCACCCTGGGAGTCTCAGGACAAAAATATCACCCAGGTTTCACCTCTCAAATTACCCAACAGGTGTCTCAAGCTCCAGACATAGGAGGGCTTCCCAGGAGGCACCAGTGGTGAAGAACCCACTGCCAACGCAGGCGACATAAGAGACGCGGGTTCGATCCCTGGGTCGGGAAGATCCCCTGGAGGAGGAGAGGGCAACCCACTCCGGTATTCTTGCCTGGGGAATCCCACGGACGGGGAGCCTGGCGGGCTGCAGTCTGTGGAGTCGCAGAGTCGGACACGGCTGAGCGACTAAGCAGGACACCAGCATCCTCCCTGGACGAACGGCCATTCCGTGGGACTTCTGTTTGTCCTGCTGTCAAGTGCCCCACCTGCCGCCCGGCCTTGCCTGTAGAAGACCTGAGGCGCTCTCCCTACGCAGGTGAAAGTAGCACCTGCCCCAGATACATCGGCTTTCTTTCCCCAGAAGCTTGGGGCTTTGATTTTTGATAATAGCTCCTCACCCGGGAAAATAACACCTCCAGCCTTCCCAGAGCTTCTGCCTGCTTAAGCCCGTTGGCACGACTTGCTCCAGCCGTCGTCTGCCCCTGCTAGAAGGCTCAGGTACAGGCTTCCTCTTGAATATGACTCTTGCGGCCTGCATATCCTCCTTCCGGACCTTGGCATATCTCCGTACGCCCCCTACCTGGATCCAGACCCGCACCGTCGTACCCCTGTGACCCCACTGCACCCCCGCAGCAGGCCTGGGCCTCTCGCCCATCTTTGCAGACGCTGGACTAAACGAGAACCTCTGTCGGTCCCGGTAACTGAGGCCGCAGCCCTGGCCTCAGGGGCCGGCACTGCCGCCATCATGCACTCAGCCGTAACTGCCAGACTCTGCTCCTCCACTCGGGCCCCTGTCTTTTTCTTGTTTAAATCTTTCTTCATTTATTTGGCTGTATTGGGTCTTAGTTGCAGCACGGGGACCTTCGTTGCCATGTGGCATCTTTCCTGGTGGGGCACAGACTTCTAGCTGCCGAGCACAGACTCTCGAGTACAAACTCAGTAGTTGTGGAGCATGGGCTTAGCTGCCCCTCGGCATGTGGGATCTTAGTTCCCCAACCAGGGATCGAACGCACATTCCCTGCCTTGCAAGGAGGCGTCTTAACCACTGGACCACCAGGTAAGTGCCCCGGCTCCTGTCTTACCAGGTTTCTTGTCTCTTTTCTTTAAAAAACCGTCTCACTGCCCTTACCAAACCTTTCTTCCCTGTCAAGGGTCTTCATTCAACTCCAAGACAACCCACCTGGCCTTCCAAAGAAAATAGCTCTCTTCCCAGCTCAGTGGGGAGAAGTTATGGAAAAGGAGACCTCAGCCTCAGTTCCCCCAAAATGGGTCAGCTGAGTCGCATGTAACACTTGGGTACATGCACGCTCAGTTGCCTCAGTCGTGTCTGACTCTGGCCCCACGGACGGCAGCCCACCAGGCTCCTCTGCCTGTGGGATTTTCCCAGCAAGAATACTGAAGTGGGTTGCCATTTCCTCCTCCAGGGGGTCTTCCTGACCAGGGATCAAACCCAGGTCTCCAGAATCTCTAAAGCTGTAGCGGATTCTTTACCACTGAGCCATCAGGGAAGCGCATGTAACACTGAAGAATAAGTTACTGTTCAGAGGGGGAAATGTAAACTCATCTAACACTGTTCAAAATAGAGTAACATCTGTCAAGGGCCACTATCAAGTCTCATTCAGACACCCAAGGACTGGAAAATTACTGAAGACAAGAGGTTACAGGTTCCCAGAAAACCCACATCTTACAGAGAGCAGCCTGTCCGGATGCTGCTGGAGACCAGAATAGATGTGAGCACTTCCCCTCTTTCCTGCATTTTGCCCCTTAAACTCCATAAAGACTCAACCTCCCCCGCCTCCAAGGCCAGAGCCACTCTATGCGTCTGCCCCTTTCCTCCCTGGAAAAGTGAATAAAAACTTTCTTTTCTTCTCTTGTTAACACTTGTGTGAATTCTTTCACAACCCACATTGGTTCACCTAACAGTTAAAATGGTGCATGAAGACTTCTGGTCCACTGGTTAAGAATCTACCTGCCAGTCACATCGAGCAGCTTCAGCTACATGCAACAAATTCTGATAAATTCTGTTTTCATTTTTACTGTTACAAATATTTTCAAATCTTCCTTGTTATGGCTTCTTAGATAGACCTATCATTTAAAAGTGGACATTTAAATTCCAAATACATGGGATTTTTAAAGTATCTTTGGTAGTAACTTCTCATTTTGATATTAATTTCTCGTTTAAATGCTTTCTTCTCTGCAATCATCCTCTCTGTTTTTTTCAGTCTTATGACTTTATTGAGGCTTTCAATGGCTAAGTTAAAGTTCTCTCTTGGTAAACTTCACATTGCACTTGAAAATAAGTGAGTTGTTTTTGAATATCTTTGGATGTTAATTTCTAACATAATGCTACAGTGATAAGAGAACAGACTGCATGATTTCAGATGAGATCGGGCGTGTTCAGGGTGGTATGGTTGTAGACAGACTGTATGATTTCAATGCCTTTGGGCAATGAAATTCTTGCACCTTTGTTTTTTATGTACCTGGATATGTTCTGATGTCTCCTAGTTTATAGTCTATGGGAACTGGAATAGAATTGTTACCCTACTGTTGTGTGAAAATTGTCTAAATCTTACTTATGCTGATTTGGTTCATAGCACCTTCCAGATCTACTCCAGCCCTCTACTTTTCTGTCTATGGACTGTTTCTTTTTGAGAGTTTGATATTGAAAGTATTAGTTGCTCAGTTGTGTCCAACTCTCTATGACCCTATTGACTGTAGCCCACCAGGCTCCTCTGTCCGTGGAATTCTCCAGGCAAGAATACTGGAGTGGATAGCCACTCTCTTCTCCAGGGCATCTTCCTGACCCAGAGATGGAAGCTGGGTCTCCTGCCCTGCAGGTAGATTCTTTACCATCTGAACCACCAGGGAAGCCCTCTAATTACATTGAACTGGTTCACAGTGCTTTTCAGACCTACTCCATCTTTCTACTTGTCTATCTACTCACTCTATTTATTTATGAGAGCTTGATATTGAAACTCCAACTAAAAGCTCAATTGACCTACTTAAAAGAGTAATTGTACTAGAGAACCCGCCTCCTCAGTCTGGGAGGATCCCACATGCTCCTAGGCAACTAAGCCCGTGCGCCACAACCACCGGGCCTGTGCCCTAGGGCTTGCGAGCCGCAGCTCCTGGGGCCGGTGCAGCGAGAGCCTGTGCTCCGCCACCGAGAGGAGCTGCTGCAGTGAGAGGCCTGCACCCCGGCTAGAGAGGGGCCCCGCGCGTGGCCACAGAGGAAGCCCTGGGCAGTGACGACGAGACAGCGCAGCCAAAAATAAAGACATAAAAATTTAAAAACCAGCTCCTTCTTAGAGAAGATGGTGAAAGATATGTGTGTTTTGACACAATAAAACAATTTTTAAAAGTGAATTGATAATACAGTTTCGTATATTTTAGAAAATAATTATTTGTTTGGCTGAGCCGGGTCTTAGCGGCGGCACACGGGAACAGTCTCTGTTTCCGCATGTGTCTAGTTCCCCGAGCCGGGATAGAGCCCAGGCCCCTCCCTCGGGACTGCAGAATCTTGGCGGGCAGTCCACAGGCGATGGCCATAGCCCTTCTTCTTTTTTTATTTTTTTACCAAGAAGGCAAGGCTAACACATACTAGGCTAACACACGGATGAACCTGGAGGACTTTAAACTGAGTGAAATAAATCATCACTAAAGAACAAATACTGTTTGGTTCCACTTACACGAAGTTCCTAGAATACTCAGTTCATGGAGGTAGAAAAGAGAAGGGGGGTTGGCAGCAGCTGGGGGAGGGAGCGTGGGGAGTGAGTATGGAGACAGAGTTTCAGTTTTTGCAAGAGAGGAGTTTTGGAGGGGATGATGGTGGTAGTTGCCCAAAAACGTGTGTTAGTTAGTGCTGCTCAACTATACACTTAAAAATGATTGAAATGGAAATTTTGTGTTATATATATTTTACCACAATTTGATTTAAAAAGAAAGAAATCACAGCTATAAGTAACTTCTCTTTAATAACATATTAAAAAAAAACCAACCTAAACAAAAGTGCACTCTTCCTGACAGCAGTGATGGGGTGGGAGTGTGCTGGCGGTGTGGTCCGCTGTGAGCACAGGATTCGCGTGGCCTGCCCAGTTGCATGGCCTTTGCTCCATCCCAGAGTTGACCCAAGACACCAGGGGAACATCCATGGGCTAATTAATGGACCTGCCATTAGAAGGGAGCCCTGGTCGGGGAAACTCAGGAAAGTCTACAAAGCTGCAGAGGAAGTTTCTCAGGCTGTCATCCAACTTCCCGCCTTTAATTTCTTCTGTTTGATAGAGAATGACTAAGAAAGCTAGTGACTCAGAAGCCGGGGAGAGGCTGTCTGCCGAGCTGGACGGATCAAGGGAGTGAGATGGGTCGGTGGAAAAAGAAATCAAGAGAGGAAAGAGAAGAAGCAGACAGAAGACTCAAAGGCCAGCCCCAAAACAGACGATGGAAGATCCCGGCCTGGTTCCGCAGGCATCGAGCCCCCCAGAGTGCTGCTGCTCCTCCGGCAGGAAGCTCTGGAGGTACCCGGGTCACTCTTACCTCTTGCATCCGGCAGAAAGGCGTGTCTGTCTCTCCCTTCTTTGGGCGCTCATTCCTTGGTTCCCCTTCCATCCCTTCCTTCAGTGTTTATTGCTCGAGTCTGTCACGCTGAGGGTTTGGGGGGACCGGGCAGAATGATGAGACCCGTCCTTGCCAAGCCTGGAGGACCGCGCCTGGGGCAGGGCTGCAGGCTTGCTGACATTTGGCTGCCACAGGGGTGGGATGGAGCCAAGCCCCAGGCCGGGGGCAGGGTGGGAGGCATTCCCGCTCACATGGGGGGCAGGAATGGTGCCCGCACAGAGTCCGTCAGCCAAGAGGCCTCCCTCACGTGAGACACACCTCACCGTGGATTTCACATGAAGCTCGTTTTACAGCTGGGGCAACAGAGGTTCTGAGAGGCTGAGTCACTTGCCCAGCAAGTGAGGGGGTCAGTGTTCCAATCCAGACAACCAGAACTGGGTACGGGGCTGTGCCCCTGGCTCTGGGGAGCAGGAGTGAGAGAAGAGGAGCGGGGGGAGGCGTGGGGCTGGGTGTGTCTGCTTTGTGGGGGACCCACATGTGTGTTCCCAGAGCCCCGCTCGGGTCTGCGTCCAGGGAAGCTCGCTGGATGGCCTTGAGTCGGGGAGTGGGGCTGGACTGCCCTATTAATTAAGGCTCTGATCTTGGGGGGTGTTTGCGGAAAGGCTGGGGTTATTTTGGAGGAGCTGGTGCTTTTATAAGCTAGAGAGAATTCTCCTGAAGAGAAAAGGTTTCCATGGTTTTCCAGGTTTTCCGTGTGGGCAGTGGGAAGATGCAGAATTTCAGTGGGAGCCCAGGGTCGTGGGGGATAGGGCGCCCCACCGGCATTATGTCTCTGATATCTGGACGGTGACCAGCATCATCCCCTAAGGGACAAGGATTTTTCAGTCGACTCACAGGAGATGGGATCTCAGAGGGGGTCTCCCAGGTCCTCACTAGCCTGGCGACGTTGGGGCCCTTTAGCCAGGATGGTCACTGTGCCAGGGTCATTTCCCTTTCTTTCCCAACTGTGGTGGCCCATGTGTGGCTGGTGGGGAAACCAGGAGATGGTCAGGCGGTCCAGGGCAGCTGAGCTGCCCTCAGGTTCCCGGCTGGCAGAGGGCATGGTGGGCGCTGGCCGGGCCCGTCTGCCTTCACCCAATCGCTTGGGCGTGTGTGGAGACAGCAGGGGCCACCACCCCATGTCTGACCTTCATTGGCCTCACCCCGTCCCCACCAGTATTCCTGCTGACAGATAACATCAACATAGCCATGTTCGTCGGAAGCCTGAGGGACCTCAGGACTTTGTAAGGGTGGCTGGCCTTTTTGGGGAGGGGGATTGATGCTCCCACCCAGAGGGGAGCCAGGGTGGCATAGGATCAACAGGGGTTTCCTCTCTGAGGTTTGAAAGGGGGTGCGCGCAAGCTCCAGGAGAGGGCTGTCCCATGAAGACACAGCGTGAACCACACACGGGAAGCTTTAATAGTCACGGGAGCAAATAAAAACAGAAATAGGTGAAATTATTTTACTGATTTGTTTTATTAGGCTAAAGTAGTATTTCAGCATGCTTCAACATTCAAGCAGCATTATTACTATCAAGGTGTTTTAGAGATTTCCCTGGTGGTCCCGTGGTTAAGACTCTGCCCTTTCCCATGCAGTGCGCCTGGGTTCCTCCGGGGCTGGGGAACTAAGATCCCATACTGCGAAGCACGGCCATTCAAACAAACAAACAAAACCCTGGGCGATATTTTACATTCCTTCTTTCCTAGCCAGTCTGTGGAAACTGATGTGGGTTTCGCACGGAGAGCACAGCCCAGCTTGGACAGTGCAAGTGCCCAGCGGCCACGTGTGGCTCGCGGCTGCTCACTGGACAAGGCTTCTCTGGAAAGAAGGGCGGTGATGCCGGGGTGGCTAACGTCACAGAGACTCCAGGGGCTAGATTTCCTGTTTTCAAACCTAAGCTAATTCATTATGATAAAGGAGCTAAGCGGGGGAAGGAGTGGGACGAACTGAGAGAGTAGCATTAGCATAAATATACTACCTTGCATGTGAAATAGACCGCTGGTGGGAAGCTGCTGTAGGGCAGGGAGCCCGGCCGGGTGCTCGGTGATGACCTAGACGGGTGGGATGGGGGCGTGGGCAGGAGGCTCGAGAAGCAGAGGATATATATGTAGTTATGACCGATTCACGTTGTTTTAGGGCAAAACCGAACGCAACAGTGTAAAGCAATCGTCCTCCAATAAAAAGTTAATTAATTTAAAAAAAAAAGCTATTTACTAGGAGTACATAGGGACTCTTCACCCCTTCCAACATAGTCAAATATAATTGGAGGCTGTCCTGATCCAATAGGCCCTGGTTCAGAGTTTTTCGTTATTACGACGTACACTCACCTGCTTTCACTGAGAGACTCAACAAAACAGTGGTTTAAGCAAGATAAAATTTACGTTTCTTTTAGGGCTTGCCAGGTGGCTCAGTGATAAAAGGATCTGTCTGTCAATGCAAAAGACTCAGATGCTGGTTTGATCACTGGGTCAGGAAGATCTCTCGGAGGAGGACTGGCAATCCACTCCAGTATTCTTGCCTGGAGAATCCCATGGATAGAGGAGTATGGCGGGCTATAGTCCATAGGGTCACAAAGAATCAGACACAACTAAAGAGGCTTTGCACATACACACCAGTGCTCCGTAGAGCTCAGTTCAGTTCAGCTCAGTCGCTCAGTCTTGGCCGACTCTTTTCAACCCCCATGGACTTTAGCACAATAGGCCTCCCTGTCTATCACCAGCTCCTGGAAGTTGTTCAAACTCATGCCCATCGAGTCAGTGAGGCCATCCAACCATCTCATTCTCTGTCATCCCCTTCTCCTCCTGCCTTCAGTCTTTCCCAGCATCAAGGGCTTTTCCAAAGAGTCAGTTTTTCATATCAGGCAGCCAAAGTATTGGCGTTTCAGCTTTGGCATCAGACCTTCCAATGAATATTCAGGACTGATCTCCTTTAGGATTGACTGGTTGGATCTCCTTGCAGTCCAAGGGACTCCTCAGAGTCTTCTCCAACGCCACAGTTCAAAAGCATCAATTTTTCAGTGCTCAGCCTTTTTTATAGTCCATCTCTCACATCCGTACACGACCACTGGAAAAACCATAGCTTTGACTAGCCAGACCTTTGTCAGCACAGCAATGTCTCTGCTTTTTACTGTGCTGCTAGGCTGGCCACAGCTCAGGGACCCGAGAGCTCAGGGACCCAGACTTTTCCCTGTAGTCTGCTGCAGACTGCTGCTGGGTGGGGCTCCTGTCTCATAGCTCAGGGTGGCTGCCCTGCTCCTGTTCTTACATGTGCATCTGGTGGTCAGGAAAGAGGACTGGGGAAGGGAAGAACATGCCTTTGCCCATGACGATGGAAAGGCCCAAGACCCAACTTGAAATACAGCTCCCTTCCCACTTGGAAATTCAGAAGTTAAAGTGAATGCCCTTTCAGGTTGAAGTCCCTGAGAACAGATGCTGAAGCGTTCAGGTGCCTTTGAATCGCTCTTCTCCCACCCCTACTTGTTTCGGCTCCGAGTCTTACCAGAAGCTGCCTCCCGTGGCTGCAGGCTGGGCTGTGTCGCTGAGGACCTTTGGGATCCAAAGCGGATTTCTGCCCTTCTGGTCTCTCCCTGCCTGGAGGGGTCCTTGTACCATCCCTGCTCTGCCTGACACCCACAGCATTTAGGAAAGAAGGTCATCCCTAGCCCCTAAGTGCTTTGTCCTGGAACTTCGAGGTGTCAGCCTTTTCCCTTCCAGCATTTCCAAAACCTCTTCATTTCATTTTTTCTCCAAGCTGATTCTTGGCGTTTGTGCTTACTGAGGGTAAGCTGAGAGGCAGCATGCCTGCCTCCTTCATCTTGAGCTGCTGCCCCCAGCCCTGTGTATTGACACAGTGAGCCTTTGAGGCCATCAGCTGCTGGACCGTCCAAATGCTCCTGGGCCCTGAGTGGCTACCCGCCAAGGGATGCCTCCCCTGTGCTGTGTCAAAGCCTCTTTGGCCCTCCGGATCCCCAGTCCAGGGTGTGGCACCCGTGGGCCCCAGCTGGATGGTGGGTGACCCTTCTTGTCCATACCGCCCAGGCTGGCCCCATGCTGGTGGGTGGTCCCGCCCCTCTCCCTGTTATCTGAGGGCTTCCCAGCCTGTGCTCCCATTACATACCCCTTAGTCCTGGAAAGAGCCACCCCCTGGGCCACATAATGGGTGTGGGTGGCTGCTTGGGTGAAGTGGTCTCCGCGAACAGCCCAGGGTGGCCGGGTCACAGGTTGTACTGGGGCGCCCGAGAATGGGGTGCTATATGGGGAGGGGCAGGCAGGGCAGTGGGCAGAAGTGAGAATGGAGATGAGGGGACCATGAGGAGGCCACCCCGTGTCCAAGGGCTCGAGCGGGCACCAGCCCTGCGGGGGCGCTCTCCTGTCCATCCACCTGTCCATCGCTGGCCTGGCCTGATGCGGCCAAGGTCACTCTTTTTCTCTGAACTTTTGGGGAGAAGACCAAGCACCTCATCTCAGAGGCTTTGCCTCCAGCTGCTGCTCAGGCCTGGGTTGCTTCCTTGTCTGGAGAAGGGGTTGAACCTGGGGAGCCCCCAGCACCCGGGCTGGGGAATGGAAGGTGCAAGCCGCTCCACCCTGCCCCTCCTAGGATGGTCTGTGGCAGCTGCATCTCTGTCTGTCTGTCTCTGTCTCTGTCTGTCTCTCTCTCTCTCTGTCTGTTTCTATCTCTGTCTGTCTGTCTCTGTCTGTCTGTCTCTGTCTCTGTCTGTCTGTCTCTGTCTCTGTCTGTCTGTCTCTCTGTCTGTCTGTCATCCATCCATTACCGATCCATCATCTATCACCTGCCTACCGTCTGTGTTTCTGTCTCCTGTCTGTCTTCCGTCTGCTTCTATCATCTGTTTCTTATCTGTGTACCTGTCGATCGTCTCTCTCACTGCCTGTCCCGGGTGTGGAGGGAGGCGGGGCTCCTCGCCCTTGGAGACCATTGAGGAGCAGGTCTCCAGTGCGATTCCGGGCCCAGCACCACCTGCACCACCTTGAAACCTGGCAGCAAAGCAGACTCCCTACCCGGGCGTGAATGGCCCCAGGGCGTCCTGATGTGCATTAACGCAGAGAACCCCTGTGCTGGAGTGTCTGCTCCCAGCTCTGGAGGACTCCCTCCTGGATGCTGGGTTAACCACCCTGTCCTGGCAGGATGCTGATAACCATTCAGTCATCTGACGGAGACTCAGATCCTGATCCGCCCTGGAGCACAGAGGCTCACAGATGTCATGCCAGGCTCTGAAGGGGACCGCATGCAAAGTTTACCCGGAAAAACCCTGTGCCCTTCTGCTCCTGTCTGGCCCCTAGACCTGGTCCCCAAAGGCTCTTTAAACAGGCTACCTCGTCTTCTTGCTGGTTCCTCCGAAGGATGGGCAAGTTCAGCACAGGCACCCCCAGGCAAATGAGGTCACCCCGAGGAGCCCTGCGGCAGCCCCCTGCCCCCTTACCTGCCGCCCCCTCCTGCAGCCCCTGTGAGCCGCTGGCCTCGGGTTCCCTTCTTCCAGGATTCTCACAGCTGGTCTTGGAGGGCCGCTTCCTGGAAGCCTGTCGGAGCATCTCATCCTCAGCGGAGGAAAGGCAGGACCGTGGCTGCCAGTACCAGGCCGTGGCCCGGGGCATGTGGCAGGTCGTCCAGGAGGCACTGGAGGGCGGCGGAGGCGGCCGGGAGCTGCAGAGGAAGCTCAGGTCGGTGGCGGCTGCGATGGAGTGGGCCCGGGGCGCCTCCCGGGAGCTGGGTGGTGACCTGGCCTCCTGGGACTGCCAGCTGCAGACACGGCTGAGGAATGACGCTGAGAACCGGGTGCCCCCGAGCCCCAGAGACCGAGTGCCCCTGAACCCGCGGGACCAGCTGGGCAGGTACTTGGTGGAGCTGGCCGAGGCCATGGATCGTGGCCTGGGCCCCCAGAGGGCAGCCCGGCTGGGAGCCTGCCTCTCGGCGACCGACAGAGAATGCTTCCAGGAGGTGCTCCTGGGCCGTCTCTCCGTGCTCCTGACCCGCAGCGGAGACCCGGACAGCTGCCAGGAGCTCTACACCTGGGCCAGGAAGACCTTGTTTGGGCAGCTGGCGTGAGTCAGCCTCGGGGCCTTGGGGTCTTGGGCCAGGACACCGCCCTGGCGTGAAGATCCTCAGGCCAGGGCGGCGGTCAGTGCAGGGCCCTTCAGAAGGGCCTCCTGGGGTGGGAGCAAACACAGGGGCTAGCCTGAGCACACACGCGCGTGTCTGTGGGTGTGTGTCAGTTTGTTCCTGGTGCGGCATCGGTGTGGGTGTGTGAGCCTGTCGGTGAGAGTACGGGGACCGCGGAGACTTTAGTTCCCGTGCGTGGCCCCCAGCTGTCCTCTCCTGAGCAAAGGGGTGGGGACCGGCCCGGAGTACACCACCCTCAGCTCTGAGCCAGCTCTCCCCGCTCCACAGCCGGGCCTGTCTCCCTCACGGCTGCTTCCAATCCAGCAGGAAGACTCCAAGGCCCGCCGCCGCCAGGAAACTCCTGGACCCGCTGATGTTTGTCACCTGGATGTCCCAGATGCAGAGCCGGCTGGTGGAGCTGATCCAGGTAACTGGCTTCCAGGAGCGTCCATCACTGAGCCTCCTTGTCCTGCATCCGGGGGTTGAGCGTGACCCCAAGTTCACCCCTAGGACGGATCTGGGCCCTTGACCACTGCCCCGTGTGTCTGCGTCACAGGACATGTTACAAAACGGCCTGCGGGGACTCCACCCCGGGCCTCGTCCCGGCCTTGACCAGCAGTGCAGTCTGGCTCCCCAGGCCCCAGTGAGCGACCCCAGAGCCTGGGACGCTTAGATGGGGAGTCGGTTGTCCCTGGAGGGCGCAGACAGTTAATCCATGGCAGACACGGTGAGACTGTAGCCCGTCGGGCTCCTCTGTCCATGGAGTTTTCCGGACAAGGATACTGGAGTAGGCTGCCAATTTCCTCCTCCAATTCATTCTCCTCTCATTCAAACACGGTGAGCACTTAAAGTGCCGTCACAACTCTCTACCGCAACCATTTTTCAGAAAGGTGGTTCGCTGTCACAAGCGAGACACAGGACACGTATACATTGAAACTGCAGTTTTCCTGTCACTGATAAACATGCCCAGCGTTCTCCTCGGCGCGCACAGCCATGCTGGCCTAACTCAAGGCTCAGTCCCGTTGAAGCACCTGGGTGAGAGCCTCCTGCTTTGGAGTCCCTGCCTGAGAATCCAGGCCTTGTCGTTCTCTGCCTTCCACGCTTGTCCACGGAGCTGAGCTGAGCTGAGCAGAACTGCCAGGTGTCAGTTCAGACCCCCAGGCAGGAGGAAAGGGTCCTGCTGCTAGGTCCCCACACCAACCCCCACTCTAGCCGCCCTCCCCCGGGACGGGTGCCAAGGGCTGGGGCGCCCTCTCCCTGCCCTACACCACCAGCCCTATAAGGTTCCTGCTGTTTTAGGGACGTGGGGGTGTGGAGGCGTGAGAGGGGGCAGGGCTAAGAGTGGAGAAGTACTGAGTGCTGAGCAGGCGTGGAGGAAAGTATCCTCCACCCAGGGCCCCCGGTAAGCCAGCCCTGACCTGGGCGCCCACAGGCACGTGGTAGGTCATGAGGAAGCACACGGCCCCTCTGACTGCAGCGCCCTGGCCGTGCTCTGGCAAGCGGTGTGGGAGGGGGCTTCCTCCTGAGCCTTTGTCCTCGCCTTGGGCCCGCCTGAGGGATCACCCCGAGATTTTCAGCAGGGCATCAGCGGCCTGGGGATCCCCAGCCCAGCCAGGTCTCCACAGGCTGTGGTAGCCTCAGAGCTGTGGCCCAGGCCTTGTCTGTCCTGGCGTTCTGAGTCCTCTTGACCCCCAGTCCATTGGTATCTGGGCACCCCTGTCTGACCTGGTCACTGCAGGGACCCTGGGCCCAGACGAGGGTAGCTGTTCATCCCCCTGCCCCCGACTGAGTGTTGATGACAGAAGCGGTTGTCTTCTCTGGACTTAGGGGTGGGGCGGATCCGGAAGGTGTCAGGCCTCCCATGATGGGTTGATGGATGTGGGCCATGGAAGAAGAGCTTTACTCGGGAAACTGGGTCCCCCAGGTGGGGGCATTTCAGGCTGCTGGTTGGTGGGGATCCCTGGGCTGGGTGAAGACTTGCCCCTCGCTCCCATCCCCAGCCTCAGCTGTAGGGGGCCTGGACCTGGCTGTGCCCCAGAGAGAACACAGGGATGAAAGTTGCGTTCATTGTGTTCTGAGCAGAAAGAGTTGGAAAAACAACTAGAAAATGTCCTGACCTGTGATCAGAAAGAGCGGGCCAGCTCTTCCTGCCAGGCGTTCCTCAAAATCTTCCAGGTATGCCCACCATGAGGGCCCCTGGCACCTTCCTGGGTGGCTGGCCTGGAGGAGGAGGGGCCTGGAAGGAGTGAGGCGCTGGGAGGGGTGGGGGTGTGGTGTGGACAGGAGGAGCTGAGTGGGGGAGGGGGAGGCCGGCGCTGCTGGGCACTGGAGCAGGGGGGCGGTTCTGGGGGGTACACGGTACCTGAGGCTAGGCAAGGAGCAGAGCAGGTAACACTCAGCCCAGGCCCGTCTCTTGGATGGTGGGGTCCCAGTGCTGGGGTGCAGGGTGTATCTTTTGGGGAGGAGCCTCTGAGGGAGACTTCTCATCTCATGAGGACGCACTCCTGGGTCTCACTTAGGACCTGGAAGAGATGGGTGTCTGGGGAGGGTGGGGCTTCGGTGGGGAGGCCTCTGAGGCTCCAGGAGACACTGTGCAGTCTACCTGGTGTAAAATGTTTGGTCCATGAGCGTGAGTGTGAACATGCGCGTGCATGTATGTGAATGTGTGCACACGCGTGTACGTGTGTATATATGTGTGTGCATGCATAGGAGTGTGTGTGTATAAGCACGTGGAGGTGTACATACGTGTGCACACGTGTGTATGTGAATGTGTGCACACGCGTGTACGTGTGTATATGTGTGTGCCTGCATAGGAGTGTGTATAAGCACATGGAGGTGTGTATACGTGTGCACACGTGTGTATATGCATGTGTGGGCATGTGTGTGCATACGCGTGTCTGTAAGCATGTATGTGTGCCTCTGTGTGTGCGCCTGTGTGTATATGTAAGTGTGTGTTTGTCTCTGTGTGTGTGCATGTGTTTGGCTCTCTTCGCAGGGGTGAGTTGGTGTTTCCGTTGATTCTTTGGACTGCTGGGGCTGGAGAGAGAGAAGATGATGAGACACTTAGCATCCTCAATGCCTTTGCGCAGAGACGCCCTGTTGAGAGCATCGGGAGGAGGTGGGCTGGGGGAGAGTTGGCAGCTCCTGTTGAGGAGGCTGGTGCAGCCTCAGGGTGTGTGTCAAATGGGAAAAACTCCGGGGGTGAGGCTGTAGGTAGGACCCAGTCTGGGTGCGAGTGGGGAGGCCTGAGGACACAGGGGGAGCCTGGTGGGAGGGGTCTGCCCCTTGCCATCTGCAGGCTTGGGAGGGGGCAAGGTGAGGCACAGGTGGGACAGGTGCAGAGTCGGGGGGCCGCATCCTCCCAGCGGTCTGTCCCTGTCCCCTGAGAGCCCACTTGCTTTGACCAACAGCTGTGGAAAGGAACCATAGATTCGGTGCAAGACGTCGGGCTGCCTGTCACCAGCCGAGTTCAAGCCATGGTTCTGAACACGTTTGCAGAGTTTCTGCAAAGGTAAGTGAAAAGGCAGCCTTGCCCAGGTGGGGAGGCCTGGGCTGCGTTCAGCTAACCCATGTCAGAGTGCTCACCTCGCCACCAGCCGCCAGGCCAGGGCCAGTTCACAAAATGCATGGGGAGCGCTGGTTGGCTCCTGGTGCCCCCCGTCCTGCCCGCTCTGCGTCTCGTCCTGGCTCTGGAGGCAGCCCTGTGTGACCGTGGAAACGTCCAGCCTGGAGGCCCCAGCCTGGCAGCTGTCCAGCTAATTCTGAGGGGGCATGAGGTTTAAGTTGTATTTAATTTTAACTAACTGACGTTTGAACAGCTTATGGGGCATGGGGCTCTTGGCTCTCTGTTGCACAGCAGGGTGAACCCGGCATTCGGTTCCCATCCTAGATTTTGTTATATTGATTTTGAGGGGTTTTTGTTTGTTTCATCTTCTTTTTTGGCCAAATACGGCTTGTGGGATGTTGTTCCCCAACCAGGGATCGAATGGCTGCCTCAGAGCAGTAGAATCGCTGAGTCCCAAACACCAGACCGCCAGGGAATTGCCATCGAGCTTTAAAAACTGAGATAAAGAACCATTTCTCTCAGTTACTGGATTTCAGGGCGCTCCTTTAAACCTTGCGGCTGAGCTGAGAGCCTCCCTCCCCGCTCTGGTTTTCCCGGCAGGACTTGCTGTCGGTCTCCTTGGTCCACACCCAGATCTGCCCCAGCCCTGGATTTGGGGGGGGGTCTCCCTCTCTCTAGCCTTTTCTCTGTCTTCTTGTATTGTGCTGAATGGAAGTGCTCAGTCTCCAGAGAGAAATGGAAGGGCTTAGTTTTTCCTGGCAGCTAGCTAGAGGATGAGAGAAGGCAATGGCACCCCATTCCAGTACTCTTGCCTGGAGAATCCCAGGGACGGAGGAGCCTGGTGGGCTGCAGTCCATGGGGTCACGAAGAGTTGGACACAACTGATCAACTTCACTTTCACTTTTCACTTTCATGCTTTGGAGAAGGAAATGGCAACCCACTCCAGGGTTCTGGCCTGGAGAATCCCAGGGACTGGGGAGCCTGGTGGGCTGCCGTCTATGGGGTCGCATAGAGTTGGACACGACTGAAGCGACTTAGCAGCAGCAGCCCTCTCTCCCAGGGGGCTCAGGTGAGGGCGGCTGTGGCCAGGGCTGCCCGGACTTTGTGAGAAGCAAGTTTGGGGCACAGCGCTGGGTACCGGAGTGTCATGGGGCCCCCTTTTCCAGGATTTCCAGTGTATTCACCTTCAGAGGGTCTCTGAAGGGCCTGGCACCAGACAGGTTACTCATGAGGGGCCAGAGATGTGAATTTTTAGGTGAAATCAGCCAGGTTTTAAATGTTTAGCCACCACTGTGGCTAGTTTGAGATCGTGGTTGATTTGTGTTCTAGGAATGTAAAGGCGCCCCTTCCTTCCTGCCTTTGGGGAGCAGGGGTATGCATGCCTCTCCTGACTCCTCTCTCCCCACCCTGCTGGGGGGGTTGCAATGCTCCAGGCAGGGTGTGGGGTGCCCCTCCCTCCCTGTGGGCACTCCAGACACTCCTAGGAGGCCTTGTTTCCTCCCTCTTCCTTCCCCTGAGAGCACGTTAGCTGTGATTGCAGACCACAGGAGAAACCCAGTCCCGTCCGGTTCTAGAAGTGTTTACTGCAAAGGGCCGGCACAGCATTACAGGAAAAGATTCTTGGGAACCGTCTGCTCCGGCGCCTGGTGCAGAGGCGGCCCCAGTTGTCCACACGTTGACCATGAGCACCCACATCTGTTTCACGGAAGAAGCAGCAGTTAGGCTGAGAAGGGGGACGGCTCACACCGCTGGATGGGGCTGACGTGCGGGGCAGCGCCTGCATCTCCGCCTTCACACGCAGATACCGGGGTGAGGGTGCCCCCCACTTCCTCCAGCAGCAGGCCGGTGCCGGACCCTCCCCCCAGCTGCATGTGCTGCAGAACTGCTGCGTCCTCAGGTGGGTCCCGGTGTGACCCGGGCGTGGGCGGGGCGGGCAGCCTCGGACCCGGTGGGCCTCTCTGCATGGATGGCAGACTGGGTGCTTGTGTGTGAAGTGGGGGATGACACCGCCCCCGCCGCAACCTGGATGCACAGTCGCAGGATTCCACAGAGGAAACGCCAGATGCCAGGGACACTGGCTGCCGCTGGAAGGAGTTTTCCTCTTGTACCTTTTGCATTTCATGCCACGGGAATATAACACTTATTCCGCACATAAAAAAGGGTGGGGATGAAGTAGACAACCAGGTGCTGAAGTGAGTCTGTCTGCCCGAGGGCACACAGAGGGTCAGTGGCGAGGGGGCATGCACGGCTCAGGGCTGCGGGCGAGGGGGCATGCACGGCTCAGGGCTGCGGGCGAGGGGGCATGCACGGCTCAGGGCTGCGGGCGAGGGGGCATGCACGGCTCAGGGCTGCGGGCGAGGGGGCATGCACGGCTCAGGGCTGCGGGCGAGGGGGCATGCACGGCTCAGGGCTGCGGGCGAGGGGGCATGCACGGCTCAGGGCTGCGGGCGAGGGGGCATGCACGGCTCAGGGCTGCGGGCGAGGGGGCATGCACGGCTCAGGGCTGCGGGCGAGGGGGCATGCACGGCTCAGGGCTGCGGCTGGGCCCTCAGGGTTCCCGGCCAGGCCCCACGGGCCCTTTGGGTTTCCTCCACCAGGAAAACGTGGCAGGATCTGGGCCAGGCCCACACTCCCCTGGCAGACTTGGTGCTGTGCACCATCAACGCCATTGAGGACCAGAGCCAGGATGCCCTCGTGTCTGGAGTCAGAAGCCTGTGCCAGGTGAGGTACCCCCAACTCCAGCCCTTGCAGGGGCCTCTGCTGTTCCCAGTGGTGTGACCAGAGGGTCCCTCTGTCTCCCAGGCTCTCTCCAGCCCAGGGCAATGACGGGGATACAGCAAAGCCCAGGCAAAGCTAGCTTTGAGTTGCCTGTGTCCAGCCTCCACCCTGCCCGGGCCTGGGCCTTGGTCTGCAGTGGGAGAAGGACAGCTCAGCATCCTGTCGGCCAGAGACGGGCTCCGTGCGGCTGAGGGGGCTGGGGCTGGCCTTGCCTCTGCTCAGGGGGCCCGGCTCCACCCTCACAGAGGGCACCTTCCTGGGCAGGGTCCACATTTGCAGTCCTCTGTCCACGGGCAGACCCGCTCTTGGCTCTCTCTATCTGTGGAGCCACCTGTCCTGCCAGGCCAGTGGAGGCCTGACACCCTGCCCCCTGCCCCGATCCCGCTTTGCCCCATGTGCCTCCCAGGCAGGTGAAGCCCCCTCCATGGTGTTCCCAGGGTCTCCATGCCTCCCCCAAGCACTGGCTGCCTCCAGGCTAGGGCCTCGCCCAGATTCCAGGGGTCCCAGGAGATGCCAAGGGCTGGGCCCAGGAGCTGAAGCCTTGAGAGGGCACGGTGTCCTCCTGGATGTGGAAACCATGGGGTCCAGGGCCCTCTGAGGTGGTCGCCATTGGATTTTCCAGAGATATGAGCACTTGGCTCAGCGAGACACGGAAATATCCAGGGCACCAAGGCTGACGAGAACACTGCCGGGGCCTCACCCCAAGCTGGGGCAGACGTTGCTAATCGAACCCCACGTTCTGCTGCTCTGGGGCAGATGGAGCCCCAGTGTCTGCTCAGAGCTCCCGGCAGACCCAGCCACTTGGCAGGACTTGGCTCTGAGCTTTACAGACGATGCTGACGAGGCTGCACCATGCAGATGGGGTGCTGGAGGTCCCCCAGCTGCACATCTGGTCTGGTGTTCCCCTGAGAAGTGAGTGGCCGGGGCTCACCGCAGGGTGGTCTAGCTGTGGCCCCTGCTGCAGGTCTCTGGAGCTGAGGATGTGGGGGGGAAGCATCCCTGAGACCTCGCGCCATGCTGTGGTTTGCTGGAGACCCAGAGGAGAGTGAGGGACTCCAGGAAGACTCAGGAGGGCTCTGGGGAGGACGCGGTGTCAAGGGTTGCAGATGGACTCTGGGAGGCTTCCAGGAGTCGGCAGGAGGAGGTGGACTGAGCTTGGGGGCAGACAGTGGGCAAGCCTCTGGCTCCTGGAATGCAGGCCCTTCTGGTCCAGGGCTGTGCGCCTAGCGGGGAGCAGGGCTGGGGAGGTGGGGCCTGCAGGGCTGGAGGAGAGAAAGGGCAAGGACGGGAGACAGGCTGGGCTCAGGCCTCAGTGACTGTGACGTTCCTGTGCTCAGAGCCTACTGGGGCATCACTTCGGGAGGGAAGACGAGGAGCTGGCCCGTGCTCTGCGATCCCTCCGGCAGGGCCTGGAGCGCTACCCCGGCCTGCTTCCTCCCCACATACAAGGTAGGAAGGAGCAGAAGGGGGCTCCCGGGGGGTCTGCTCTGCGTGGCTGCTGGCATCCCCCTCTGCCAACAGGGCAGCCCACGGCCAGAGACAGGCGGGGCTGCACGGCCCTGGTCGTCAGTCTGGCTCTTGGTCTCCTAGGGGAGGTGAGGGGCCAGCTGGTGGTCACCTCGGGAAGGAGTGGCTTTGTCATGGAAGCCCAGTGGTCAGGGGTTAGGCCTGCAGAGTTGGGGGCCAGGCCCCACAGACCCAGCTAGAGGGGCTTTCTGGACTGCTCTGCTGCCTCCACCCGCAAGGCTGAGCCCCTGAGGCCATGGGACCTTGTCCTGGGACAGCTTCTCTCCAGCCTTTTGCATCCTCTTTCTTTGGGCGGGGCAGAGCCTTGTGCAAAGTCTGTACAGAGCGGTCTTCACTGAGTACCTCCAGGCCTTGGTCACCCATCTCAAGAAGCTGAAGCCCCGGAAGTGGAAAGACCAGCAGGGTCAGGTGGAAACGGACGTCCAGGAGCTGCGTGAGACTTTCGGGAGGCAGGAAGTGAGCCTGGGACTCTCAGGGGGCTTCCGAGGGGCCACCTTCACCTTCCCGGCGTGTCTCTCCTCCCCTGACCAGCCTGGAGCCAGCTGTGCTCTCCTGCCCCGCTGGGCCTGTCTGTGCCAGGCTGCTCTCTCACGGCGGCCCTGGGAACCCTGGGCAGAGGGGAGGCAGGGCCTGGGGGGGAAGCCTGGGGGGCTCACGAGGTGACACGGGCGTGTAGGACCCTGCTCTCCCTGGCAGGGCTGGCCTGGGGGCCTGTGTGGCAACCCCGGGTGAGGCCTGCGCTGGGTGAGTCTGGGAGCTCCTGTCTGCAGGGCCTCTGTGACGGAGCCCCTGGCCTGGAGGCCTTCATGGAGGTCTTCCAGCTCAGCGGGGAGAGGGGCAGCCCGTGTCTGGATGGATGGCTGGCCTCCTTCAGGGACAGGTTCCCAGACTACGTGAGGTGAGAGGCAGAAGAGGGCAGGTAGAGGGAGGGGCCTGCAGGGGGCTCAGCCTGGGGCCTGGGCTGGGGAGGGACTGAGCTAAGGGGCTGGCATGTGACGGGTGAGTAGGAAGGGCATGAGGGCTGTGAAGGGTGTGAAGGGTGAGTTGCCAGCAGAGACTGGGAGGCCTGGGCTGGAAGCACACATCTCAGCGCCTCCTGTCTTCAGGAGGGAATCCAAGGCCAGAGAAGGGCAAGGACTTGCCCAGGGTCCCCTGCAGGCTGGTGCAGGCCCCTCCCTGGTCTCTCCGCCTCCTGACACTGAGATCCACCCAGCTGGACCCTCGGAGCGGCCCAGTCCAGATCCCTTCCTGGTGTCCAGGGCTCCCGGGTAGGCCGTCTAAGCGTCCTGGGGGTCATGGTTGGTGGTGGTGGCGGGGTCTGGGGACTTGGGGAACCGCCTGTGGTCCCAGCTGCCCCGGAAGACGTTGCTCTAGACTCCACTGCTGTCTTCCTTTGCGCGCCCACGGGTACACAGAGCCCCTCTTCCTGTTGCTCAGCACACAGGGCCAGCCCGAGGAGCCTGAGCTCAGGAGCTGCTGCCCTTGCTCCTGGGGCTTCCTCACGACTTTCACAAGGTGACCGAGGGTGTGAGGGCTCCAGGGCCTTCTCCAGGGACGCTGGTAGGTCAGGATCCACCCCTGGGCAGAGTGGCTGGGGCACAGCCTTGGGGGTCTCGGAGGAAACCAGGCTGAGGGGCTGGGTTGGAGGGAGGGCCCAGTGGCTTGATGTGGACACTGCACCGCCCGCCTGCAGGCAGCTCCTCAGGCCCTGAGCCAGTGGTTCTGGAATATTTTGGTTGCAAGACTCCTTTACTCTGAACAATTATTGAACTGAAGAACTGTAGCTTATGTGGTTATATCGATTGATAGTTCCATTATTCGAAATTAAAACTGAGAAACATTAATTCGTTTATATAAGGTGTTTGGAAAAAATAATAGAAATTCACTGGAATGCCCTTCCCACCTGCTGAAATTCTCCTCCCTCTAGGTCTGGCTCCTAGACAAACCCCCCACCAGTCTATTTCCTTTGCTTCCTGTCCTGAGATGCCCGTCACCATTGTCTTGGCCGAGATCTATCCTGTCTGTTCCCTGGCAAATGTCTTCACGGCGGAGGACCAGCCTCATGTCTGGAGGACCAGACAGACGTTTGTCCTCATCTCCTCGGCGCCCGCTGGCCGCCCCAAGTGGAGGTGGAAGTGAGCGCTCGTTTCAGGGAGCCTCTCCCCCTGGGGCTCTGGACATTGTGTGGCTCTGGGACCCGGTTAAGGCGGAGGATGTGAGTGCCCCTGGCCCCTTCACAGGCGGCAGTCTGAAATCCAGAAAGAAGCCACCCTTCTCAAGCCTGGACTCCTCCACCAGAAGGATCCTGAGTCAGACACCAGGCAGTGAAAGGCCGGCCTCCTCCATGGTCCACCCAGAAGCAGCGGAGGGCGAGGGCGGGGCAGGCAGAGGGCAAGGTGCGGGAGCGTCCCACCAGCCTGGCCGCATGTCCTCTCCTGTGTGGACCGCAGCTTTACTGAGATGCAATTCACCTGCCGCGTGTTTTGACCACTGAAGTCTCACGTACCATTCAGTGGTTTTTAGCATATTCACAGCTGTGCAGCCATCACCGCAGTCAATGTTAGGACTTTTCATCTACCCTAGAAAGAGACCCTGCAACTTTGTTGGCATGACCCCAAACCCCTCTTCCCGCCATGCCCCCGGCCCTGGGCAGGCCACATATGCGTGTCTGTTCCGGACACGTCGCATGGAGTGAATTACGTAATACGTTGCCTTTCGTGACTGGCTTCTCTCACTTGTCATTGTGCTTCAGCGTTCTTCAGTGTTGTGACTTGCATCCATGCTCCGCTCATTTTTCACATTCTTTCCTTCTTTGTTTGGCTGTGCTGGGTCTTAGTTGTGGCACTCGACATCTTTTCAGTTGTGGCACTCGAACTCTTAGTTGCAAAATGTAGGGTCTAGTTCCGTGACCAGGCATCGAACCCAGGCCCCCTGCATTGGGAGCGTGGGGTCATAGCCACGGGCCCACCGAGGAAGCTAGTTCCCATTCATTTTTATAGCTGAGTGACACTCTGTTTTATATTCGGTTTAGTCAGACATTCGCTGATGGGCATCTGAGTTGTTTCCAGTTTGGGGCTGCTGTGAATAATGCTGCTATAAACCCATGTGCACAACTTTATGTGTGGACATGTGTTTTTAGTCCTCTTGCCTGGAAAATCCCATGGATGGAGGAGCCTGGTGGGCTGCAGTCCATGGGGTCGCGAAGAGTCGGACACAACTGAGCGACTTCACTTTCAATTTTCACTTTCATGCATTGGAGAAGGAAATGGCAGCCGACTTCAGTGTTCTTGTCTAGAGAATCCCAGGGACGGGGGAGCCTGGGGGGCCCGTCTATGGGGTCGCACAGAGTCGGACACAACTGAAGCGACTTAGCAGCAGCAGCAGCAGCAGCGTTCCACCTAGGAGCGGAATTCCTGGGTCAAATGGTGACTCTGCGTTTAACTTTCTGAGAAACTGCAGAGTATTTCTCCGAAGTAGCTGCACCATTCTGCGTTCCCACCCGCGATGTATGAGGGGTCCGGTGTCTCCATCAACATTCCTTATGTCAGACTTTCTGTTGATACCCACCCTAGTGGGGGTGAAGCGGTGTCTCACAGTGGTTTTATCTACTTACTTCTTTAGTTAATTTTTGTCTGCCCTGGGTCTTTTTTGCTAAGCAGCCTAGGCTGCCGTTGCGGAGAGCAGGGGCCGCTCTCTAGTGGCGCTGCTCAGGCTTCTCCTGGCCGTGGCCTCTCTTGAGGAGCCCTGGCTCCGGGCCCGCCGGCTCCTCCGCAGTTGCAGCGTGTGAGTTCAGTAGTTGTGGCTCAAGAGCTGCGGCCCTGGGGCTTGGTTGCTGCACGGCACGCGGGGTCTTCCCAGATCAGGGCTGGACCCCTGCGTTGGCAGGTGGACTCTTTACCAGCAAGTCACCAGGGAAGCCCCTCACTGTGGTTTTGATTTGCATTCTCTGATGAATAACAGTGTTGAGCGTCTTTTCGTGTGCTTCTGGGCCATATGTATATCTTCTTTGAGAAATATCTATTCAGAAACTACTGATTATAAGTTAGGTTATTCGGCCTTTTGTTACTGAGCTGTAAGAGTTTTTAAAATATATATATATTCTAGATTCAAGTCCCTTATGAGACCGCCCCCCCCCGACCCCAAGCCCATGGCTTCAACTGGATGGACACTGGCCACCCAGAAACAGGCCTGCTCTTGGTGGGGGCAGGGTGGGGGCAGGGTGGGGGCTGCTGAGGGGACTGCCTGCAAGTGACCCTGGGCCACCCTGCTCTGCTGCTGACGCGCTGCCCCAGGTGGGCGGAGGTTGCAGCACCTGAGTACAGGCTCCCTCAGCCCCAGCGAAAATGAGACCTGGAGGATCTTGATCAGGAGGCCTGACTGTAGGGGGGACACACAAATGGATGGAGTGCAGGAGTGAGAGGGCACAGGACCCACGCCCCAAGGGAGGAGGGCTGAGTCCGCAGGAGGCGCTGGGTTTGCAGCAGGGCAGTGGGTGGGCTGGGCTGCAGGGGTGGGGGGGACAGGATGCCGCCCCCCACCAGGGTTAGAAGGAGGGTAGGAGTTTGTGAGTGCACATGGGGAGGGTGGGCGAGGAGCGACAGACGGCTGGGAGCCGGGCAGGTGCACAGCTGAGGCAGGTGCAGGGGCAGCCGGAAATGGGGGGCAGGCAGGCGACCCAGGAGCCCTTGTGCCAGGCCAGCGCGCTCAGGCCTACGGGCGGCGGTAGCTGAAGGGCTTCCATCAAGGGGTGACCCCGTGTGGCCTGTTGGCCCCGCAGCTGCTGGCAGAGGGTGGGGGGCTGCGCAAGATGCGTGACCCTCTGTTGCGGGGCTCAGCGCCTCTGTCCCCCCAGGAGGGGAGGAGGACTGGGCGCTGTGGGTCACGTGCGCCATCTGTCTGCACCGTGTACTCTGCTGCGGGTCGTCTTGCGGGTGCTTGCACTATCTTGTCGGCACTGCCTCATCTCTGACTACGTTTTGACATAGACCCGAGTGCTACCGATTTTACAGATGAGAAGACCGAGGCTCAGAGTGGAGTGCAGCTTGTTCAGGGCCAGCCTGCTCTTCAGTGTGGGTGTGGGGACAAACCCAGGACTGCCCACCCCTCAGTCCTTGAGAGCGGTCCTCGGAAGGTACCAGTCCCCGCAGATGGTACCAGTGCCCACCAGAGGGCGCCAAAGCCCAGCCTTTGTGGGCAACCTGTCCCGCGGTGACCAAGGGTCCTAGAGGCAGCCCCTACTCCTAGGCCTTCCGCAGGCTCCAGGCTTGGAGAGCTGCAGAGCTCAGGTCCCGGGGGATGGGGGTGAAGGGTACCCTGTTAACCCCAGACAACAGCAGGGACGAGAGCTTGGTCACAGGAGGGGGCAGTGTGAGAACTGTCCTTAAATATTTGGCAAACTCTTCAAGCTCCTGGAGGGCCCTGGGTCTTCAGGGAGCCCCTGCACGGACCCCTGTGGTCTGAACCTGGGGTCCCCCCCCCGACAGAGGCCTCTCAGGAGGAATTTCCGCCTGTCCCCACGCCCGTCCCCTGGGCGAATTGTGACAAGAACACTCGGGTCCAACACTAGGCCTGGGACTAGCCCCCCGGTTCCTCCATCCCTCCAGCTGGGGAGACGGCGCAGAGCCGGCCGCAGCCCACTGCCGCACGCACCTCACAGAGAGCCGGGCTTGTGGGGAGAAGAGGAGGGCGGGACAGGACGGCCAGCCTGGGCAGCCTCCCACTTCGTTGGGGCCTCCCGGGCCCAGAAGGGCGGCCAGGAGGTGACGGGCTCAGGACAGAGAGAGAGAGACAGAAGGATGTCCCCGAAGGGGAGGTGGGGACCTCTGGGCACTACTTGACAGAGTCCCCAGAAGGCACGTGTGCTTCCTGCCCGTGGATGCAGTTGCAGGACCACGGAGGGGTTGGTCAACATCCTTTCACCATGAGGGCAAAGGTGAGAGATGTGTGAAGAGAAGACCCAGAGCCTGGCTCCACTGGTCCCGTAATCAACCAACCCCAATACCCCCGGGCTAGTCAGCTGTACCCCAGAGCACCCGGAGGACGCAGGTCCTCACCCAGAGACAGCGCCCCCCAACACACACACCAACTTCCTGTCCTGGCGGCTCACCCCACTGAGGGGATCTGGGTGACAGAGGTGTCACCTGCCTTGGTTTGACAGAATCACGACAGTATCACCCATGTAAGCCTCAAATCCAAAGTCATCCCACCAAATGCCATTGAGATCCTTGGGAGCTCAGGAAACACACTGAGGTTTACTGAGTGGAAAAGTGAGGGGGCAGGGACTCCCCTGGCGGGCCAGTGGCAAAGACTCAGCGCTTCCACTGCCAGGCACGGGACCAGTCCCAGGACAGGGAGCTAACATTCTGCAAGCAGCACAGAGTGACCGATTACATAAAATAAATACATACTTTTTAGAAAGGGATGGACTATATCACCAAATGGCCAAATCAGTGTAAAATTGGAGGATATCTGATGGGAAGACAAAGGCAAGGTCACAGCCAGAGAGGAGGGCAGGGAGCGGGGGAGTGGCAGGAGGAGACCCCTTGCCGAGTACCCGGGGTCCCCACCAACAGCAGAAAATATAAATGGTCCTTACTTAACCCCACATATGCAGAGGGACTCGAGAGAGAAGAAAGGCAAAAATATGGAGTTAGAAGAGAATGCAGAATAATCTTTCTAACATCTGGACAAAAGCATAATCATATGATAAAAAACAACAATAAATTTGACTACATCCGAACTCAGACTTTTTCTCAGTGGACACCATGTTGTCCTTGTTCAATCAGTCGCACCCAACTCTTTGCAACTCCAGGGACTGCAGCACACCAGGCTTCCCTGTCCTTCATCATCTCACAGAGCTTGCTCAAACTCATGTCCATCGAGTTGGTGATGCCATCCAACCATCTCATCCTCTGTCATCCCCTTCTCTTCCTGCCTTCAATCTTTTCCAGCATCAGGGTCTTTTCTAATGAGTTCGCTCTTTGCATCAGGTGGCCAAAGTATTGGAGTTTCAGCTTCAACATCAGTCCTTCCAATGAATATTCCAATGAATATTTCCTTTAGGGTTGACTGGTTTGATCTCCTTGTAGTCCAAGGGACTCTCAAGAGTCTCCAACACCACAGTTCAAAAGCATCAATTCTTCGGTGCTCAGCTTTCTTTATGGTCCAACTCTCACATCCATTAATGACTACTGGAAAAATCTTAGCTTTGACTAGAGGGACCTTTGCTGGCAAAGTAATGTCTCTGATTTTTAACATGCTGTTTAGGCTGATCATAGTGTCATAGGTGTTGGTGATGGACAGGGAAGCCTGGTGTGCTGTAGTCCATGGGGTCGCAAAGAGACATGACTGAGCGACTGAACTTAACTGAGCTCTTGGCTATTGGGAATAATGATCCAGTTAATTAAAAAAATTTTTTAAATATATTTCTTATTTTGGCTGCACATTGCAGCATGTGGAATCTTAGTTCCCTGATCAGGGAGCAAACCCTTGCCCCCTGAAGGGGAAGCACAGAGTCTTAACCCCTGGACCACCAGGGAAGTCCCCTTCCAGTTAATTTTAAAGAAGCATGAGCAGAAGCTGCCTGCAGTCAAGTCATTTTTTAATCTCCTTTTCCTTCTCCTTCTAGGAAATAAAAGAGTAACTCTCATACAGCTATGTTTGGGGCTAAGACCTAGAATTGGTTTAAGAATTTAAACACTGTTTTAGCTGGTTCCATAGGCTCAGATATATAGTATTTTCATATATTTTATTTATGTATTATTATTATTTTTTAAAATATTAGTTTCTATTTATTTCTTTGACCGTGTTGGGTCTTAGTTGCAGCATGTGGGATCTACTTCACTGACCAGGGATTGAACCCCTGGCCCCCTGCATTGGGAGCATGGAGCCTTAGCCACTGGACCAGCAGGGAAATCCCGTATTTTCATATATTTTAAAAGAAATTTATGGTTCAGGGCTATAATTCCTTTTTGACCCTAGAGATGTCCAGGTGTTTTCATTTTACTTTTTGTTTTTATTTTTGGTTGGGCTGGGTCTTCATTGCTGTGCATGGACTGTCTCTAGTTTTGATGATCAGGGCCTTTGGTCTCGTTAAGGTGCACGGGCTTCTTGTTGCCGTGGCTTCTCCGGCTTAGGCGCACAGGCTCCAGAGAGCTCAGGCTTCAGTTGGGGCATACAGGCTTAGCTGCCCTGTGGCATGAGGGATCTTCTCGGACCAGGGATCAAACCTGTGTCTCCTGCATTAACAAGTGGACTCTTAACCATGGGCCACCAGGGAAGTCCTCAAAGAGTTTTAAAATGGAAATTTCCAGGGCAGGGTAGGGGGAGGTTCTTTTTGTTTTCTGATTTGTTTTCATCTTTTGGTTTTACTGTGCGGTATCACAGAATGTTGTCTATATGGTTTTATTTCTTGGAACGTATTATGGTTTGGGGGGAGGGCAGTATGTCAAGATGCTCACAGTTTCCCTGGGAAGGGTTGTAAGCTCTGTGCCAACCCTGGCCCTCCTCTATCTCGGGCTGGAAGGACAAGCCTAGCCTTCACATCATCCGCCTGTCCCCATGGAACTGCCCTGGGCCTGGGGCCCCAGCTGCACTGACACGGAAGCTCTCTGGGAGCCCTGAGGCTGGTGGAATGGGCCAGCACCACCACCCCCTTCCCCCATCAGCCTGTAACCCTAGTGCCCCCTTCCCAGCAGTCTTTGCCTATAGAGTCCCTGGGACTCCACGACCTGGTCCCTCCCTGGGACCATGCTCAGGGTCAGTCTGTGTCCCTCCCCCAGAAAGACCCTTAGCTGGGTGGGGAGGGCATCACTTTGGGGGCCCAAGACACAGGAACCCAGCCTCCTCTATCACCCACCTTTTTCCCAACCTTGGCTTCACTGGCCAGCAGAGGGCGCCCTGGCCCCATCCCTGAGAGTGCCAGGAGTTCTCCGGGACAGCTTCCCCGCGAAGCGAGAGGTAAAAACACCCGCCGGGCAACGCGGGAGATGCAAGAGAGGCGGATTCGATCGCTAGGTGGGCAAGACCCCCTGGAGGAGGAAAGGGCAACCCGCTCCAGAATTCTTGGACAGAGGAGCCTGGCGAGCTGCAGTCCGTGGGGTCGCAAAGAGTCGGACTGAGCACCCGTAGACACACACACACACAGCTGGACAGACACACACATAGACACACACGTCGGACTGAGCGCGCGCACACAGACACGCACACACACACAGCGCGCACACACACGCACACACACAGAGCGCGCGCGCACACACACACACACACACACACACACCCGCGTCCAGACAGCTGGTTTAGCCTGGGGAGTCCCGCTCAGAGCCTGGGGAGGGCCGGGCCATCCGGCCTGTGTGGCGGCCGGTCCTCCTCACCAGGGAGTCCCTGCCGCTTCCTTTTGCCTCCTGAGCCCTGCTCTAGGAGAAGCGTGTGTGGCTGTGGGAGGCCGTGGGCAGACACCGGGAGCCCAGACCCGTCCCTCCTGCTGAGGAAAGAAGCGGCTTGTCCCCTTCCCCCTCTCCGCGTCCCGGTCCTCCTCCCTGATCACCTCGTGCCCACCGCCCGCTGGGGAGGGTGGGCACCTGGGCTCCTAGGAGCCCTGCTGGTGTCTCAGCATCGGGGGCCTCAAAGGGGCAGCCGAGGCGGTGGGCGGGCGCAGGGACAGGCTGGCCCGCCACCTCCGGGGGCCCCTCGTTCGGGGCTGGACGCCCCGGAGAACGAGTGGCGCCCACGAGTCTGCGGGACTACGCGCGCGCCTGCTCCGCGCCGGCGCCCCCAAACCACCCATCAGAGCCGCGGGGGGACGCGCGGGCCACGCGGGGAGGGGCTCGCGGGGACGTGGCGGGGCACCTCCCTTCCGGGGGCGAGGAGGAAGCGCGGTTCTGGTCGGGCAGGAAGAGAAGGGGCCGGGGTTGGGCGGCCGGGGGGTCTCAGGGCCCGCGCTCCGCCCACGGCCGCGCGCTCCCCGGCCCGTCCCCCGACCTCGAAATGCCAAGTCCGTCCTCCCGAGCCTCAGACCGCGGACCGCCAGGCGGGTAGCGGGGTGGGGGAAGGCTGTCGAGAAGGGTGATCCCGCAGCGGGGAGAAAGGAGACGCTATAGGGAGTGGCGGGAGAGGGTCCCAGGGAGACCCCTCTCCCCCACCCCTGGCGGACTCCACGGGGGCTTGCTGGAGGAGCTGGAGGCGGGCTGGCGACCCCTGGCGAGTGCCGCCTCCAGCCTGGATGTCCCAGAACAGCCCGGATGAGCAAAAGACGGCCGTGGGCGTCCTGGCCTCTGGCTCTGAAACTGCACCGCGAGAGGCGCCGGATTATTGTTAGTTAACGGATGGGTTGAATCCAGGAAGCCTTTGGAATCATTTTCGTCTCTTCCACTGGGAACCTGGATTTCAACCCAAGAATGTCTGTCCTCCCACGACCCACGCTAGCACACGTCTTCTCCAGCAGTGTTCACTCTGAGGAGCACCAGAACTTTCCAAGGACTGGCAGGGACCTGCAGCTCTAAAGGAACCCACTGCTAGTTTCTGGACTCCCATATGAGCTCTTTCCTGAAACCTACCTCCCCGAGAAAGTTCTGGGGACGCCGGGGTCCCCTGCCCTCCTGTCCTCTTGCCAGGCACGCTCTCCTTTCAGAGAAGGGCTCCCCTCGCAGTCTGGCCCAGGTCCAGTGCTCCTTGCTGACGTTTCCAGGGAGAAAAAGGAAAGGCAACTCTCAGTTTGCTTTAGAATGGATAAAGCTTCCTTTAAGCAAGTCACTGCAAACCCAGGTAGCACTTCTGTCTGTTTTCTCTCACGCATGTTTATTTAAGAGCAAACTCAGAAACGATGTCTTGGCTCTAGTTGACATGTTCTGAATACATATATAGTGTTCAGTGGCTGCGATGATGCTTTCCTAACCTGACTGTCGAGAGAGGCCAGACTTCCGGGCAGTGACCTTGGAGGGAAGGACTCGGCACCAGGAAGAGACCGTGCTCCTTACTCCAGCCAGGGCCCCTGTCACGGCCAGGCAGCTGCGTGTCCAGGTCTTATCTGAGGAGGAGAACTCAGGCAAGATGGCTGTAGTGGGGGCTCTTGTGGGGGTCTCCCCGACTGATGCTGGTGCTTCAAGTCCACAGGGCAGGTCGTCAGGAAGGGAAGGGCAGGCGTGGCCTGCAGCCTTGAACACAGGCTGAGATAGCGAGGTCAGTTCTCAATGCTGCTTACCTTGGTAACTGTATTCTGCGAAAGCCAGTGTTTTTATTTAGTGTTGATCTGGAATGGGCTCAGCCTGCAGTGGCTTGAAGCAGGGCTCCGGCTCCCGGCCAGAGACTGAGGTCAGGTCTAGGTGGTGAGGGCACCGAATCCTAGCCCCTAGACCAATGGTCAGTGACAAGGGCCTGACTCTTTGACTTGGCAGAAAAAAAGCTTGCACAAAGATGGGAATTAGTGAAATAAGTATTTATTAGGAGGAAAAAGAGTGGAGTATGTGTGGATAGACTCACGGGGCAGACTCAAGAGAGCCCTTGAGTCAAGCCCCTGTGGCAGATTGAATCACTTTTATGGGGCATTTCTTCCTGTTTTCCTTAGGCCAACCATTTTCAAAATTATTTATCATTTTTGGCTGCACTGGGTCTTTGTCGCTGTGTGCGGGCTTTCTCTAGCTGCAGCGAGCGGGGGCTGCTCTCTCGCTCCTCATTGCCGTGGCTTCCCCTGTATTGCAGCCCGGGTTCTGGAGCACAGCCTCAGTAGTTGTGGCCCACAGGCTTGGTTAGGGCTTCCCACGTGGCTGTAATGGTAAAGAACTTGCCTACCAGTGCAGGAGACGTAAGAGACGTGGGTCCGATCCCTGGGTTGGGAAGAGCCCCTGGAGAAGGGCAGTGCAAGCCACTCCAGTGTTCTTGCCTGGAGAATCCCATGGATGGAGGAGACTGGCGGGCTGCAGAGTCGAACGTGACTGAAGGGTTGCAGAGTTGGGCATCACAGAAGCGACTCACACACACACTCAGGCTTCGTTGCTCCGTGCCATGTGAGATCTTCCTGGATCAGGGATCGAACCCAAGTCTCCTGCGTTGGCAGGCGGATTCTTTAAAACTGAGCCCCCAGGGGAGCCCTGGCCAATCTCTGAATTTGCCTGGTTCAGAGTCCACATTTGGTATGCCTCAGGATCCTCCCATGTGAGCACACACAGCTCTCAGCCAAGATGGATTTCACGGAAGACGCCTGTGGGTAGTCGGCATCACTTGGCATCACGCCGCTTTGACCTCCATGGAGCTTTTCTGCACATGTCTAGTTGAGGAGGTCTCGTGACCAAGATAGAGAAATGCGTGGTCTGTGCAGGGCCCAGCCTGCTCTCTTAACTGTCCTGCTATTCTCGTCTTGGAGTTTTCGTCCACAGGGAGTGACTCTCCTATCGCTTTATCCTGGTGGTGGGAGGGATCAACTTCCTGCCTCAGTATCACAATTTTTCTCGTATCTCTGATCTGTTTTTGTTTTTAAAACATATTTATCATATGTCTTTGATTTGGTAATCCTACTGCCTGAACATTAGACCGTTTGTGCTGGCTCTTGCCTGTGGTGACTTGTTCCCTCGTCTGTTCTGGAACTTTGGACCATGAGCTTTATCTGAGAAGATCAGGAGAGATCCCCACTGAAGGTGTGTCCCTCCAGACAGGCAGGCTTATATTGCTTCTAGGCTCTTGAAGGAACTGCCAGCCTGGGCTCGTTTGTGTTCGTTTTTCAGGTGGCTGTTTCCAGGACCTCAAAGGGATGCTCAGTTTAAATCCCACCCAAACCCTGCCTTCTCCCCCCAGGCCTCAGCTCTCATTACAAATTTTAGGGAAGATCTTCTATTTTTTTTGTCCTAGGAAGGGCCCAGGATAGGAAATTTTCTTTCTCATCTCCTTTTGCTGATAGTTTGAAAATATTTGAATTCATTTATTCGCTGAGGATCTGGACCTTCTAGGACTCGGACTTTGTGTGGGAGTCTCGGTTCTAAGTGGCAACTTTCTAAAAGCTCACAGTCTTGTCTCTGTTCTCCATGACACCCGAAGCTCTTGGTTACCATGATTGAGAATACGGCTTCCCCCACCCCCAGTTTCAGCAGCTTCTTTGTTTGGGTCATTTTCTCTTCCCCACCACCGCAGCTGTGCAAGGAAGGATTTTGTAATAGCTCATTCAGAATCCCTAGTCTCAGCAGATTTTTTTCCGGTCACCTAAGCTACTTAATTGCCGAAAAGGGAGTAACCACTTCTGCTTTGCAGTGGCTGCGCCCGCGTTTGTCTTCTCTAGCAGACCCACCAGCAGAGGTGGCCAGCATGGCTGCGATGGTCCCAGAGGGCGCCAGAGGGCACCTTTGTTTCCTGCTCCCAGAGGGGCGTGCAGTTCTCCGCAGAGGCCATCGGCAGCTGCTTCGTTCCGGGGATGCTGTCCTCTGTGCCTAGAGGTGCTGAGACCATGGCTCCTGTGGTTGGGTCCAGACTTGGGGGTCAGAGTGACTGTCTCTGGCCTAGGACCAAAGGCTCAGAGACATTAAAAGGCGCCCAGAAGCAACACCACCTAGATAATAAAATCAGGCCAGGAGTTTGGGGAGCAGGCACCTGGAATGCGGCACGAGCTTTGCTATCTGCAATTTCCTGCCATGAATTTCAAGGGGCCACTTCCACAGGGGTGGCCGGTAGGTTTTCGGGGCTGCCCAGCCTTGGGTGGGAGAGTCCAAACGTGGCTTTAGGGTTGTTGTTTAGTTGCTAGGTCGTGTCCAACTGGGGGCAACCCCATAGCCTGCCAGCCTCCTCTGTCCATGGGATTTCCTAAGCAAGAATACTGGAGTGAGTTGCCCTTTCTTCTTCAGGGAATCTTCCCAACCCAAGGATCGAACCCACGTCTCCTGCATTGCAGGTGGATTCTTTACCACTGAGCCACGTGGGAAGCCCCAGTTTAGGGTTAGAAAGGTGATTTAGTTTAGTCTGCTAAAGCCAGCCATCTGTTCCGGCCCAGACATCATCTGTAATAAGGTACAATTTTATATACATGTTCTTGAGTCTCCTTTGTCCTATCTCTTGAGCGTTTGGGTCTTGCTCAAGAGTAATGAGGTGTCACTTACTGGGTTCTTTCACACCTCTGCATTAACCACTGCCTTATCCCGTATGATTCTATACAGTCTTTTGCATGCAAACAGCCTCAACAAGCAATTAGCAAATTTATTTCATTAGTATACTGAAAAAAAAAAATACCAGGATAAATTGGGGTTTCACTCAGAAAGGCAAGCATTTATTCAACTATTCAACAAATATGGTCAGTTTAGCTATGATGTATCAGAAGCATTCTTAAAATTCAGGGTGTCATACAAAACTGCATAATAAAAAATACAGGACTTATGGGGAAAATGAGGTTAGGGGAGGATACTCAAAATACTTCATCAGTGGTACAGTTTTAAAAAGATGGGAGCATGGGACTTCCCTGGTGGGCCAGTGGTTAAGAAACTGTCTGCCAGTGCAGGGGACACAGGCTCAGTCCCTGGTCGGGGGAGCTTCCACCTGCCACGGGGCAACTAAGCCCACGCCCAGCCTCTACTGAGCCCGTGCTCCACAACAAGAGACGCCGCTGCAGCTAGAGAAAGCCTGCATTCAGCAATGGAGACCCAGCACAGGCAAAAATTAATAAAGATGGGAACCTAGTGAAAAAAAAGGTTAGCACAGTTGTACAAGTTAAATTGTTTTTTAAAAAGACATAAGTACTACAAAGGGGGCTTCCCTATGGCTCAGATGATAAAGAATACTCTTGCATGCAGGAGACGTGGGTTTGAGCCCCTGAAGAAGGAAATGGCAACCGCTCCAGTATTCTGGCCTGGAGAATCCCATGGACAGAGGAGCTGGGTGGGCTACTGTCCATGGAGTTGAAAAGAACGGGACACGAGTGAGCAACTAACACTTTCACTTTTTTTTTTCACTGCAAAAGATATGATTCTTTATCTGAAGCTTGAAGTTTGCTTGAGGAAGTAGGCGTCAGAAGGGTTGCAGCTTCTGAGGTATTGGTGAGGTGGTTCGAAGGTCGTAACCCCAGTGTGGACGAGGGTTAGAAACTGGGAGACATCTGAAGTGTGTGAGTGTGTTTTCCTACACACCTCAGTTCAGCTGGTGGAGTTTTCTGTGTTCATGTAGGGTTTCTTGCAAACAAAACCACACAAAATGCAAAATTCACATTATGCTCGAACTGTTTCCTAATTGTGAAATGGTGTTGGAACAAATTCACCTTTTCAAAGCAAGTATCAGAGCAGGACTGTAGTTGTGGAGCACCTACTGTGTGGGGGGCACTGCCCGACGCACAGTAGGTTCAGTAATATAGTGTTTCTGCCCTCATGGGAGACACATTGTAATGAGGGAAACAATAAACAAGTAATCAATTTCATATCATATAATTTGCATACCACCTCCCCCAAGTTCATGCGTTGACACCTAACCCCCACGGTGAAGGTGTTTGGAGGTGGGGCCTTTGGGGGGTGATTAGGTCCTGAGAGAGAAGCCTCATGGACAGAATTAGTGTCTTTATAAAATGGACCCCTCCCACCCCTGCCCAAGCTCCCTGGCCCTTCCACCACAGGAGGACTCAGCAAGAAAACAGTTCCGAATGAGCCAGGAAGTGTCTCTTTGCCGAGTCTGCTGGTGCCTCGGCCTTAGATTTCCCAGTCTCCAGAAACGTGAGCGATGAATACCCAGTCTCTGGGGTGCTGTCATAGCAGCCCAAAGGAGCTCAGCAGGGCAGTGAGCTGTGGGTTCATGGCAGGTGGAGTTGTATCCCCCCAAATCCCTGGGCTGAAGCCCCAGCCCTCTTACAGGTTAAGGTGTTAGTTCCCTGGGCTGCTGTTAACTGGGTGACTCACACGGAAACTTACAATCTCACAGTCTGGAGGCCAGAACCCTCAGATCAGGGTGTTGGCAGGGTTCATTCCTTCCATGGGCTGTGAGGAGGAATTCGTTCCATGCCTTTTCCTCAATTTTTAGTGATTTTCTAGCAGTCTGTGGCGTCCTCGGCTGCAGAAACTCCACCCCGTCTCTGCCCTCCTCTGCGTGTGCTGCTCTTCCTGTCTGCATGTGGGCCCACGTGTCCCCTTTCATGAGGCACCAGTCATCCTAGAGCTAGGGCTCAACCTGCTCAAGCAGCACCTCACCTTAACTGATTATATCTGAAAAAAACCTTATTTCCAAAAAAAGTCACATTCTGAAGTATTGAAGGCTAAAACTTCAACACGTGGATTTGGGGGGATACAATTCCACCTATAACTTACTAAAGCGATAAGGGAAGACCCCTTTCAGTAAGTGATATTTGAGAAAGGGACTTAAATAAAATGGATGGAGTAAGGGACTTCCCTGGTGGTCTAGTGGTTCAGACTGCTGCTGCTGCTGCTGCTAAGTTGCTTCATTCGTGTCTGACTCTGTGCGACCCCATAGATGGCAGCCCACCAGGCTCCCCTGTCCCTGGGATTCTCCAGGCAAGAACACTAGAGTGGGTTGCCATTTCCTTCTCCAATGCATGAAAGTGAAAATTGAAAGTGAAGTCGCTCAGTCGTGTCTGACTCTTCGCGACCCCATGGACTGCAGCGCACCAGGCTCCTCCATCCATGCGATTTTCCAGGCAAGAGCACTGGCGTGGGGTGCCATCGCCTTCTCCAAGTGGTTCAGATTACATGCTGCCAATGCAGGGGGCCCAGGTTCAATCCCTGGTTAGGGACGAAGAATTGATGCTTTTGAGCCGTGGAGCTAGAGAAGACTCTTGAGAGTCCCTTGGACTGCAAGGAGATCAAACCAGTCAATCCTAAAGGAAATCAGTCCTGAATATTCACGGAAGAACTGATGCTGAATCCAAAGCTCCACAATTTTTGCCACTTAATGTGAAGAGCCAACTCATTGGAAAACACCCTGATGCTGGGAAAGATTGAGGGCAGGAGGAGAAGAGGGTTGCAGAGGATGAGATGGTTGGATGGCATCACTGAACTCAGTGGACATGGGTTTGATCAAACTCTGGGTGATAGTGAAGGACAGTGAAGCCTGGCCTGCTGCAGTCAGTGGGTTTGCAAGGAGTTGGACATGGCTGAGTGACTGACCGACAACAGCAAGGAACTAGATCCTGCACGCCACAAATAAGAGCCTGCACGCCGCAGCTAAGACCTGGTGCATCCAATACATTTTCTAAACAATGAGGAGTGAGCCACGCAGACATCTGAGGAACAGAATTCAAGGGGGAGAGAAGAGCGAATATGAAAATTCTGTGATGGGAAAAAGAGATTGTCCTGCCCGAGGAACAGGTCACTGTCTCTAGAAGGCAGCGAGAAAAGTGGTAAGAGAGGAGGTGAGAAACAGAATGATTCATCAACAGGAAATCCATCAACTTACAGTCATTAAATTCTCAAAAGTAAAGAAGAAAAACCGTATCAATTTGTCAGAGTCCAAAAAACCAAAACCAAAACTAACAAAAAACTGCTGTTGTTCCCAGTAAAAATGCTAAGGCATACATAGACAATAACTTTCTCTTACGATAAAAAGTATCGGAGTACGCAAGCATGCATCATATTACTCACGCAATGTAAAGACATTTCTGCTGTTCAGAAATGTGGAGGGATGCCAGCAATTACCTCTTTGGTTCAATATTGTTATTTTGGTTCAATATTGTTATATTTGCTAAAGCAATAAAATAAGAAAAGGAAATAAGTAATATTCTCCTTGTTGTTTGCAGATAATATGTTCCTACACACACACATCCACAATGAGGTATTCTCAGCAATTAGAACTGAATCCCACATATACAGAGATCACACTTACAGTTGTGAAGGGGGAAGGGAGGAGGGAGAGGGATGAGCTGGGAATTTGGGGTTGGTAGATGCAAATCATTACATTTAGGATGGATAAACAAAACCGTAAAACAACAAGGTCCTATTATATATCACAGGAAACTATATCCAATCTCCTGGGGTAAATCATAATGGGAAATGATTTTTAAAGAATATGTGTATAACGGAGTCGCTTTGCTATACCACAGATACTGGCGCCACACTGTAAAGCAACTATACTTCGATTTAAAAGTAAGTAGAGCCGAATCGGTTGTCCTTTATGCTCTAGACTCGTGTGCTCTGGGTCCACTTTCTTGTCCCAGCCATGGCTACAGCAACCATCTGGTTGTGCGGGTGGGGCCTGGCTGCCACGTGCCTCAGCTGCACTGCACACCCCTGGGTCTCTACTGCTGCTGCTTGGGATGCTTCTGGAGTTCACTCAACCTCCCGGACACACGTGCACCCCGGGAGAGGCAGTCTGCAGGGCAACCCTGGAGCCGTAAGGAATGGGTGCCAGTGGATACATGCCTCCTGGGCTTCTGTGCATCAGTGGACAGTTCTGACATCCTACACGTTTTCTCAAGTACTCCACAGCAATAACTCAAGAATACACGTGCTGTGGGATTCCCCGCACTTTCCCTGTCTCTCTCTTCCAGGGCCTCCATTCTGGATCCCAGGGATCACTTCCAAAAATGAACTATTTGCCCACTAGACCAAGTCCCGTGTCATAGATTCTGCTTTGGGAGGGAATCTGAATTAAGAGAGTTAGTACCAGAAGAGGCTGTAGAAGTTAGGGGTAGAATTCAAGATGCATCACACACCCTTCAGACCCACGGCAGGGCCCTGACCGCTGGTGCTGAGTGAGCCGGTGATGAGCTCTGGCCTGTGGCACAGTTGTCATGACTTGCCAGGGGTGGATTAGGATGTGATTCAGGTGGCAGGGGAAGCACGGGCCTCCACGCTAGCAGTGGAACTCTAACTGCATTGAGGCAATGGTAATAAGATGGACTACGGGGCTGGCTGACTTTTGTTAAGGGTTTTAAAAGCCTCAAATAATAATGACAGGCTCAGACCAGCCAACTGTCAATTTAAGGCACTCTGTGAATGTCCGTTAGTCTCATGGCAGCCTGAAGAAGCCCTTACCTCCTGCAGGCACAGGGCACTGTGCGGTGAAAACCGGCCAGGGATTATTCACATCTCTGAATAATGTTGGTTCTATTTCTCCCTTCAACCACATTTAAACTCCTGTCTAACCTATCAATGGGTGTTTGTGTTAAGAAAAATCATAAATTATTATATTTTCCATTTCTAGAAGGCTTGTTGTTGTTTGGTCGTTAACTTACAGCCAACTCTTCGGGACCCCATGGGCTGCAGCACAGCAGGCTTCCCTGTCCTTCACCATCTCCTGGAGTTTGCTCAGATTCAAGTCCATTGAATTGGTGATGCTATCCAGCCATCTCATCCTCTGCCGCCCTTTTCTCCTTTTGCTTTCAATCTTTCCCAGCATCAGGGCCTTTTCCAATGAGTCTGCTCTTTGCATCAGGTGGCCAAAGTATTGAAGGATTTTTTTGGGGGGAGCGGGCGGGGGAGGTAAAGGGTAGAGATTTTTTAAAATTACTTGACCATAGTTTATAGTCTCTTATTCCTTGCTCATATTTTTAAGCGTTTCTTTTAAATCTTTAAACACATATAATTACTTTGTATGTCTAATAACACTAATATCCACAGGTTTCTGGATGTGATTTTATTGTCTGGTGTTTCCAACGGCTGTCACTCAGAGTGAAGTTTTCCTCATGTGTTTTGTGACTTGTTTTGACCGTGAGTTGCCTAAGTTCCCTCAAAAGTTATCCAAGGGGAGTTGTTGAAACCTGTGTGGAACTTGCATTTCTCTGGAGAATATTTACAGCTTATCTTTAAAAAAAATTTTTAGTTTTGTTATCCTGCAGTCAGAGAATAAGTCTTGTAAAATCTGTTTAGAAATCAAGTTGTCTGTTGTAGTAAGTATATAATTAATATTATACACTAAGGATGTTCTGTGCTGTTTATAAAAAGTACATTCTGTCACTGACCACAGACAGTGAAGCGCAGGATGTCTTATCGTCACTTAAACTTTGAGTCTGTGCTGCCAGGGAGGCAGGAAACTCCAGCTCCGTCAGTCTTGGGGTGCGGCCCCTCAGGCTGCACTGGAATGGGGGAGATTCATTGGTACCCCAAGCCTAGGGGGAGGGGCTATCTCATCTCCACTTCTAGCCCAGGCCTGCAGGTCTCCTGAAGCCCTCGGGCACCTGAGTGCCTGCAGCAGACAGTGAGCAGGGCTTACTTAGGTGTGCAATCCCAGGACTTCCTGCCCTGTCTCCTCTATCCCCGCACAGCCTTTCTCCTCTGACATCAAGGAACAGCAAGACGGTTGTGCAGCCGGAGTAGAAGCTTGAAAATGACTGGGGCAGGGAAGTCAGCCCTGAGGAGCCCCTTTGGATGACCCCGAAGCGCAGATGCCCAGGGCTTTCCCTGGCTGCCTGCTGCTGGGTGAATGGGTACATGCTTCCTTGTCTGGGTTGGGATGGAGTCAGGAGGGCACAACAGAAAGGCAGGAGGGTGTAAGTGGGGGAGTGAAATGTGATCAGCGTTTTATGAAGTTCTGGACTTCATAAAAGTTGGACCTTGGACTCCACTCAGTGACAAGAGGGGGCTTGCGGGGGCCCGAAGGAAGGCAGGGAGGGGCATGAGGGGCCCAGACCACGGAATGGGGGCCAGGAGGGAGTGACGTGGGACCCTCGGCCTGAAGCTCCTTCACACGCTACCTCTTCCCTGGGGTCCCCAGGCCTGGAGAGGGGCCACAGCGGCACGCCTCTCCAGGCCTGACTTTGAGTGAGGCCAGTCTGGCTTCGGGCCACGAGACTGGATCTGAAATGTGAAGAAATGCGTCTATTTCCCGGTTGACGTGGAAGGGACCCAGTTACCATTTGCTCCGGGACAGAAGGGGTTCTCCTCGGAGGGAGGGCAGGGAGCCGGGGCTGAGGGAGGGGTCCCCGCCGGCCCGCCCGCCCGCCCGCCCGCGGGGTCCTGGGGAAGACGGAGCGGGGCCGGGCAGCTCGGACCGAGCGGAGACAGAGGCCGGGGCTGCGCGGCCGGTGGGCGAGGCCGGGGCCCAGCCGCTCGGGCCGGGGGCGGGGCAGACGCTGCGCGGGGCGAGGGCACTGGGGCCGGCGGAGGGGCGCGCGGGGCCCAGGGTCTGGGGCGGGTGGCCTCTGAGCCGCAGCGGGCAGAGCCGGGCGGGGCGGGCGGGCTTGTGCGCAGAGGAGTTAGTTTACCCGTGCCCGGGCTGGAGCCCGCGCCCCGGCCCCCGGGTCCCACCCCGCCCCTGCCGCCCCGCCCCGCCCCTCGGCCCCCAGTCTCCCCTCCCTCCCCGCCTCCCCGCCCCTCCCCTTCCTCCCCGCCCCTCCCCTCCCCTCCCCGCCACTCGCCCCCCCCGCCTCCCCTCCCTCCCCGCCTCCCCTCCCTCCCCGCCTCCCCTCCCTCCCCGCCTCCCCTCCCTCCCCGCCTCCCCGCCCCTCCCCCCCCCTCCCCCCCCCGCCCCTCGCCCCCCCGCCTCCCCTCCCTCCCCGCCTCCTCGCCCCTCCCCGCCCCCCGCCCCTCCCCTCCCCGCCCCTCCCCTCCCCGCCCCCCGCCCCGCTCGGCCCCCGCCCCCCTCGCCCCTCCCTCCCCGCCCCCCGCCCCGCTCGGCCCCCGCCAGGCCCCCGCCTCCGCGCGCCATTCCTCCCGCCGCGCGTCCCGCCAGCCGCGCGCTTCGGCCATGGCGAGCCTGGGGCTGCGACCGGCCAAGGGGTACCGGGTGGTGCTGCTGGGCAGCGTGGCGGTGGGCAAGACGGCGCTCGCCACGCAGTTCGCCTGCGGCAGCTTCCCGGAGCAGTGCGAGCCGTCGGTGGAGGAGCTCTTCAGCAAGGTGATCGAGGTGAACGCGGCGCCCGCCCTTCTGGAGATCGTGGACACGGTGGGCGCCGATCACCTGGTCACCCTCAAGGACCTGTACATCAAGAACAGCGACGGCTTCGTGGTGCTCTACAGCGTGTGCAGCGAGGCCTCGTTCGAGGCGGTGCGGCCGCTGCGCGAGCGCATGGGCCGGCTGCGGGGGCCCAAGGCCGTGCCGCTGGTGCTCGTAGGCACCAAGGCCGACCTGGACGCCCAGCGCCAGGTGCTGACGTCTCAGGGCCGCGCGCTGGCCCGCGAGTGGCGGTGCCCGTTCCTGGAGGTCACGGCCAAGAGCAAACTGATGGTGGACCAGGTGTTCACGCAGGTGGTGCGCGAGATGGAGGCCCTGGCCCCGCCCGAGGAAGTGGTTCCGGCGGTCCCCACCAACGCACAGGAGACGTGGCCGTCCGAAAGATTCATCGGCTGACGCGCGGCGGTTCCTCTTGCCTGTATTCGTCGCTTTTCGTGATTTCTGAAGCTCCCTTTGCTCCTCTGCGTTTTTAAAGAAAGTTACTCCGCTGTAAACAAGTGGTTACTTCTATATATTGACTCAGATCCGTGCCTCAGACTGTCCACAGAGCTTCTTAAATATTTGTCGAGAACTTTGCAACTGTGTTTACTTCTGACAGTGCTGGAGGAGAAACCAAAAATCAGGTTTTTACCTCCTGTGTGAAGAAAGCCTACCCTTTTCTTCAGTGGAATTTGTTACAGGATTTTTTTTTTGTCATAATTAATACCTTCCAGTGTCATCTGACGGTTGATATTGATTGAGGAACATGAACTGATGTTTCAGCTTTCCATTCCATGAGGCTCTGATGTGTTTCCCTGTCATTTACAGCCTTGGATTGCAGTAGTATTTTCCTCTCTGCGTACTTCTAAATATAGTTATGACATACATAGCCATGGTTTGAAAGGGATACTGTATACTCTGGGAGGGGAAAAATCAACTGTGTGCTCCGGCAGAGATAGCTCAGCTCTGCCTTCAGTTTTGTAATTGACATCTAGTCGATTTCTGCATCTGTCCATCTGTCGATTAAGTGAAAATAAAATGACTTTAGAAGTCGATAGTTTTTGATATTTGTCTTTCTAAAACTTAAGCTCCAAGTTCCTAAGGTTTCCGTATACCATATCTTTGCTTTTCAGTTATTTTCCAGGACAAGTTAGTTACTAGAGTGAACATGGCCCCACATCTTTCTCTGTTTCTGCAGAAGTGCTTTCAATTACAAGTTGTTTTTTTTTTCTCGTGTCTTGCCAGAGTCGGATACGTTGTCTGAATACCTGCCTAGTTTAACACCAGTACAAAACATGAAGAAATAGAAACAAAACATGGAGAATCTTTTTGTAATGATAGTAGAGATCTTTCTTGCACTGGCTTAATTAAAAAAATTGGTCTTTGATATGAGTTGCTTGTGTTTATTTGCACAAGTTAGTAATTTTACCTCCTCCACTGCAACCAATTTTTAAAATTTAGGAACCTAGATTAGCCATTTGAAGTGAAAGTTGCTCAGTCGTGTCCAACTCTTTGTGGTCCCATGAGCTATACATAGTCCATGGAGTTCTGGCCAGGATACTGGAGTGGGTAACCCAGGGGATCTTCCCAACTTAGGGATTGAGCCTAGGTCTCCCACATTGCAGGCGGATTCTTTACCAGTTGAGCCACCAGGGAAGCCTATAGCCATTTGAACATCTTTCTAAGAAAAAAATAAAACGACAAAGCTCTGCCTGAGATCTAAAATAATTCCATTAAAGGAAAGTTAAAGAGCGGTGGCTACACTAGGCTCTGGGCGTTACATTTACATTATATATGATGTTTGACTAGAAGAATGGATTTTAACGTACACAGAAATATTTGAGAACCTCACAGTGCCTGAGAACTAGTTTACCCCAAGGAGGGGGCTAGGCCGGGACCTCCCCTGTCTCTTACTGCTTTCTCTCCCCTGGACATTGGGGATGGGGTGGCTGGGTGCTTCCTTTCGAGCCTTGAAACCCAGCTAGCCCACGGCTCTCCTCTGACTGTCTCTCCTGGGGTCACTGCTCCTGGCAGTATTACCTCACACCGCTCACCCGCTTCCGGAATCATCATTTCTCCAGGGGATGGTTCAGACACAGGGAGGGGGGAGGGGTGGCAGTCAGGAAGCCTCTCCTGGCCTCAGCTTGGTCCCACGCGGCCCCCTTCTGCTGAAGCAGAGGTAAAAACCCAAGACCCTTCCCTGACCAGATGTGGGCTTCACAGAGAAAGCCCGGGGTGGCTGGGGGAGCCGTGGGAGTGGGAAGGTGAACAGCAGTCTCCGCCCAGCCCTGAGAGCTGGGTCCCCAGGACTGGAAGTGGGTGACCCCTTCACCCTGCCTTATTGCACTTGCTTATGCTGCGGCCTCTGGGGAGGTTTTGTGTCCCTGGATCCCAGGCCCTCTGGATATCAGGCCTGATTCAGGAAAAAAATTAACTTACAGCCATTTCTTTCTTTAAATTACTAGACTCGTCTCAGACTACCACTCAGATCCAGGTGTCCAGCTTGGAGGCCAGGGGCATTCCTAACTGACCAGTCATGACCAGTCAACATGAATGACCGGGCCCGCGTGGTGAGCTCCTGTGACCGCTGGAATATGCATGGAGCAGCTTTCTGGGTGTATATGCACGCGCACACACACAATTAAAGACCCACACCCTGATCTTCTTTCTCTTCCTGCATTTCTAGTTTCTAATTTATTTACGTTCCTTACAAGTTGCCTGCATCCCTCTGGCCTCGGTGAGTTAGCAAGTGGCTGACAGGGCCCCTCGTCACGGTGCTGTGGTACTGGAAGCCCTGTGCTGGGGGAGGGACGGTGAAACTGTGGCAGCCTGACTCGACAGCTGGGAAGGGGTGCTCACATCTCCAGCCCTTCACATAAGACCAGGTTGTAGACTGTGTGCCCGCCTGGTATAACTGGGGAATGCGAAGCTGGTTTCCAAAGATGATGGAACAGTCACTTACCCACAAGAAGGGTGAGTGCTTCCGAGTCTCCAACTGCCCCACCACTCAGCATGGACAGATCTTTTTCTTGCCGATGTGTTATGGTTTCAGTTTGTGTTATTCAGATTGCGGGTGATGTAAGTTTTTTGTTGTTGTTGCAGGATCTCACTTCCCTAACCAGGGATCGAACCTGGGCTCTCAGCAGTGAAAGCGCCAAGTCCTAACCACTGGACCACCAGGGAACTGGTGATGCTGAGAATTCTTTTGGAGATGTTTTTTTTCTATATTTTAGCCATGGCATGTAGCATGCGGGATCTGAGTTTCCAACCGGGGATCAAACCCTTGCCCCCTGCACTGGGAGTTGGGAGTCTTAGCCACTAGACCACCAGGGAAGTCCCTCTTTGCCCATTTTTGAATCAGGTTATTTTTCCATTGTTAAATTTTAGGAGGTCTCTATATATTCTGGATGTTAATTTTGTATCAGGTATGTGATTTGCAAATATTATTTTCCATTCTGTGGGTTGCCCTTTTACTCTGTTGATAATGTATTTTGGTGCCCCAAATTCAAATTTTTTCATGAAATCCAATTGTCCAGCTTTTCTTTTGTTGTCTGTGCCTTTTGCGTCATTTCAAAGAAATCACTGCCAAATTCAAAGTTTCCATGTTTTGACATATGAAAACATAGGTTTAGGACTATTCTATACCTTTGGTCTATATTTTATCTTTTATGCGGGTACTGTACTGTTCTGGTTACTGAAGTATTGTAGCAGTTTTGAAACCAGGAAGTATGTCTTCCAGCTTTATTCTTTTTCCAGGTTGCTTTGGTTGTTTGGGATCCCTTGGGACTCCATAAGAATTGTATAATAAGTTTTTCTATTTCTGAAAAGATGTCATTGGAATTTTTATAGGGATTGCATTGACTCTATGGATTGCTTTGCATAGTATTGATGTGTTAATGATATGAGGTCTTCCAATCATAAACATGGAATCCATTTATTTGTGTCTTTTCATTTTTTAGCAGTGGATTGTCATCTTCATTGTACAGGTCTTTTCACCTCCTTGGTTAAGTTTATTGCTAGTACTTTACTCTTTCTGATGGTATTGTAAATGGAATTGTTTTCTTAATTTCCTTTTTGGATTGTTCATTGTTAGTGTATAGAAATGCAACTGATTTCTGTCCGTTGGCTCTGTATCCTGTCACTTTGTTGACTTTACCACCTCTAACAGTTTTGAGTTGTTTTTCTTTCGTGGAATCTTTACCGGTTTCTCCACATAAGATGATGTGAGCAGAGATACTTTGACTTCTTCCTTCCCAATTTGGGTGCCTTTTATCTCTTTACTTGCCCTCGTTGCTCTGGCGAGGATTCCAGTACAGTGTTGAATGGAAGTGGTGAAGGCAGACATCTCTGCCCTGTGCCTGTTCCTGATCTTAGAGGGAACGTTTTCAGCCTTTCATCTCTGAGTAGAATGTTCATTGCGGGCTTTTATATATTCAGTTTCTATTACATTTAGGTGATTTCCTTCTATTTCTAGTTTGTTGAGTGTTTTTTTAGTGAAAGGGTTTGAATTTTGTTAAATTATTTTTTGGGCATCAATTAAATATGGTATATACATTGATTTTTTTGTTTTTAAATTTTGTCTACACTGGGTCTTTGTTGCCCTGGGGATCTTAGTTCCCCAACCAGGAATGAACCCACGCCCCCTGTGTTAGAAGGGCAGAGTCTTAACCGTTAGACCACCAGGGAAGTCCCACATGGATTAATTTTTGTATGTTGAACCCCTCATGCATTCCAGGAATAAATTCCTCTTGTTCATGGTGTATAAGACTTTTTATGTGTTGTTAAATTCTCTTTGCTAGTATTTCATTGACGATATAGTTGATTTTTCCCCCAGTTTTTTTGAGATATATTTGACACAGAACATTGTGTAGTAAACACTGTAATGCTGTGTACACATTAACGGTGTACAATGTGATGGTTTGATACGCACATATATATTATTGATACAAAATGATTAACACAGTTCGGTTAGATTACACATCCCTCACCTCCCATGATTATCATTTGTGTTGTTGTTGTGATAAGAACATTAAAGATCTACTCTCCCAGCAACTTTGAGTATGATTTGTATCCTCTATTCCCTATCTGCTTCATGTTTTCTTTCCTCTCAGCCTGGACCTCGGCTGATTAGAGTTCTTTACCCAGTAGAAAGACCCAAGCATTCATTCCCAAAGGATACGAGTCCTGTGTAGGTTTCTGCCACTTTTGGGTTAATACCGCTTTATGATATCCTTTTACTACTGGAACGGAAATACCAAGAGGCATCTCAAAGAACCCACTTGGTCTCGGGGTACAACAGTTAGAGTTCCTCTACCCACCCCTCAGCTCCCAAACTCCTGTATTCTGACTGCGGGGAAAACAGCACCAAATATTAGCCTCTGATTAAAGGTTACATCAGAAGTGGTGAGATGGAGCCCCATCCTCTCCGAGTGCAGTCTCCTAGCTGGTGCTGCCCTTGTCTTTAGAGGCCATCTTGCCTTCCCATCAGGCAGCGACTTCCAGGTGAGCACACAGAAATTGCTCACAGACCATTGCGTTCCATGGGCATTGCCTATTACTTTGTTTCTTCTGCTGTAAAATCAATCCCTTGGTCATAGAAATATTCTGCGGGGTACCAGGAAGGTCTACAAGGCATCCTGCAAATCTGTGATGGTGGTGCTGGCAGAAGCATTAGAGGCAGGAAGGCAAAGCCATATCCAGGATAAACGTCTGCCCCAGGGACAGCAAGCAGCTGCTCCTTCCCCAGTGGAAGAAATCTAATGTCATTGACTTTTCACCAAGTGACTAGTGTTCCCTTGGAAGATGACACCATAATAGGGGCTCAGTGTTGGTCTCTGCTGTAGGCAGTTTAGATCCTCGATGGTGATGAAGCCGGGTCAGATGTTTTGAGGCAAAGTCCGTGATGTGGGGCCCATTCGTAGCATCCATCCCTACAGCCTTGGTTGCTTCGTGCATGGGCCCACTGAACAAGCACCTGGGGGGATGGCTACAGTGGCTGAATGGCACAGGACGGACTGTCTTGCCCAGCTGATTCTTGAGATCCTCCTCTGCAGAGGTGCCTGAGGGTGGGTATTCATATGCAGTAAAGTACCTTCACAGTTGAAGGAGGTGCAGCCTCCTGTCTCTTCCTCAGATCACCCTATTACCAGTCTTCCAATCTTGTTTTTTCCAACTCTCTGATGTTCCAGCCCAACCCATTAGCAACTGCCCGTTAATCAACTGTAGACCCATACTTCTAGCCACCTTGCAGTCCAGGCAAAGTGGTCAACAATCCAGCACTTGAATGCTTGAAGTGAAGACCACAGGGAGACTTTTCTTTCTTCGCTCTCCTTTAGGGCCACCTCTAGGTGGGACTGTAGGGCTGCAGCCATCCACTTCTGGACCATCTGTAAACCAGGAGCGAGGTTTTTCCTCCTCAATCAACTAGTCATAAGGCCCTCCCCGTGAGGCCACAGGTCTGGACTGTGGGTGGGAGACCGGGCAGGTGGAGGAGATCAGAGAGACAGCCTACGAGCTGGTGTTGACAGACTCCTGAGGCACGTGGTCTACCTTCAAAGGCACTGAGGACCACGAGTGTACCAAACGTCCTGCGGTGGTAGCACAGGGTCACCAGCTTCCCAGCCCACAGAGACGCACGCACACTTACTGCCTGTGTGCCGGCCTGGCTCTCCCAGTGACACCGCGGTGGCCTCCCACTGAGCAGAAACAAGTTCACAGGACGTGACCCATGTGGATCAAGACAAAAACAAGAGCGCTCTGTAATCAGGTCCAAACACAGACAAAAGTGTGAATACTTTCAAAACCACAAAAATTGATCAAACACTCTCCACTCTCAGCTACTATGGGTGATGAATGCTTCTTTACCAAGTACAGGCTTCCCTCCTCAGAGATGAGTTGTTACGATATTCAAGCATGTAATTTCCCCCAATTCCCCACAGCATCTAATCCAGAGCAAAGCTCTGCTTCCGATTCAACTTTCACCAAAACCACCTCATATAAGCCCATAACCAGCTCTGTGCTGAAGCTGAAGCTCCAATACTTTGGCCACCTGATGCAAAGAATGGACTCATTGGAAAACGCCCTGATGCTGGGAAAGACTGAAGACAGGAGAAGCGGACGACAGAGGATGAGACGGTTGGATGACATCACTCAGTGGACTCACCCTCACTCACATCGACTCAATGGACATGAGTTTGAGCAAACTCCGGGAGATAGTGAAGGATAGGGAAGCCTGGCGTGCTGCAGTGCATGGGGTTGCAAAAGAGCCTGATACGACTGAGCTACTGAATCGCCTCGTGCAAGGCCATAACCAACTGAGAAACTTCATGGCTCCCAGGTCTGTGTTCCCCTTATTGCAACTGCAGAGTAAAGCCAACTTTTCTTTTTTGGTTGTGCCTCACAGCATGTCGGATCTTATTATCAGTTCCTAGACCAGGGATTGACCCTGCAGGGGAAGTGCAGAGTCCTAACCTCTGGTCTGACAGGGGAGTGCCCAGAGCAAGGCTAACTTGTTCGGCCTTGTTCGATAGGTGTGCTGCTGTGGTCTTTAGCTGGAGGGCAGCCATACCACCCATCGCCACACCGCCCGCACCAGTGCTCATAAGGCCACATCATGTGTAGCAGCCAAACCTGTGGCCATCAGGGTGTATGCAGCAGAACCACTGCAGATAATCTAAGCAAGGCTGACATGAGGCACAGGCTCTGGCCTGGGCCTCTGAGAACAACTTCCAGAGGTGGGGGTGGGGTTCCACCCTCTGGCTCTGCCTCCAGAGTCAGGAGTCTCTGCCAAACATGCAGGGCTGCCATCCTAGGCTGCGGCAGCCAAAACAGATGCTCCTGCGGCTGCTGTCCCTGCCGTCCCTGCCTGCCGGCACTCAGGCAGCTGGGAGGAGGCATCAGAACCTGCCCACCCCCTCTCCATCTTGCTTGTCAGCAGAAAAGAGCAGAGAGCAGCAAGGACATGGCCTCCGCCCCCTTCCCCCCTCCAAACCTCCTGGAAGATCAGGCAGTTGGCTGACTCCAATTTTCAAGCAGACCTGGGAGGGAGGAAGTGGAGACAGGCAGCCGCAGCGACTCCCCCAACGTGGCCTCTAGCAGCTGTGCGGCCCACTTCCAGATTTCTCTTTTTCCCTCTCTCAAAGAAAACCATACTTTTGTATTCAGCTCCACAGGGTCCCCACGACTGACTGGCGCAGGGAGGATCCGCGACCACCCTGTGGTCTGGGTCTGGGACTCTAGGGTTCAGAGGGTTCCTGGGGTTCCCTGGGAAAGGGGGGCCGGCCCTGATCTATCGGGGGCGGGGGGCCGGGCGGGCAGGGTGGGGGCCCATTGTCAGATGCCCTCTGGTGAGACGCGGGCAGATGCTCAGTCCCAAAGGCATAAAGGCCCCGAGTCGTCGGAGGGCATCCTGGGGAGGGATGGCATTGGCGCGCTGAGGAAGCCCGCGGCGGGGGGTGGGGGGCGATCCCTTCAGATCCCATCTCCAGCCTCGGTGAGTGAACCCCCGGCCTCCCGGAAGGGCTTCTGGCGCCTTCCTGGAACCTCAACCCATGAGGTCGGGCTTCCTGGGGCGCGGACACCAGAGCGCGGCCTCCCCGAGGTCCTGTTACACGTGCGTGTTGTGAAGTCACACTCGGCTAGTTAGTGAGGCCCGCCTGCATTCCAAGGACGCCGCAGACCGCGGGGGAGGACGCCACCGAGCGGGACTGAGAGACCTGGGGCAAGGGTTGGGGGCCGGGGGCGGGGCGGGCGGGGCGGTGCATTCCTGCGGGCGGAGGCGGGCCCCGCGGCCCTGAGGGCTGACCACGCCTCCTTCCTGGACAACCACGCCTCCCGCTGGGTGACCACGCCCCATCGAAAGCCACGCCCCGTCCGGTATGACACACCCCATCAATAACCACGCCTCCTTTCGGGGTGACCATGTCCCCTCGGGAACCCCGCCCCCGGCCGCGTGGCCACGCCTCCCGCCCGGCAACTGACCCGCCTGCGCAGGACCCGGGCGGGGCTGAGCAGAATCCGCTTATTTAGAAACTTGGTGCCTGTTCCTGGATCGTGGTCTGCTGTGCTGGGAGGCCGGGACGCAGGAAGACCCGGCGACCGTGGGCCGGGAGGCAGAGGGCCCGCGGGTCACTAGGGGCCCCTGGACACTGGTCCCCGCCTGGCGTTTGTGCTGCGGCGGCGGCGGAGGGGACAGCTCTGGGATGAAGATGCACGTGGGTGGCAGGGAAGGAGCCTAGAGGCAGCGACTTTGGTGCGTCTTGGTTGACTTGGACGGAGGGGTGTGTTCGCTGGAGGACGTGCTTACTCTAGATGTAAGGTGATGCCGCCAGAAGTGGGGATGGAGGCCCACCCACTCATGTGGGAGGAGGGCAGTGAGCCTTTTGGTTTCCAAGGCTTCAAAACAGAGTCCAACCCCAGGGAGCGAGAGGACACCAAGGAACCTCAGAGCCCTCCCTGCTTGGGGTTGAGAACTCAGTTCTTTGGGCTTGTTTTGAGGCAGGCAGTGAGATAAAAACCATCACCTTATTGATGTGAGAGACTTCCCTGGTGGTCCAGTGGCTAAGACTCAGCTGCTCTCGATGCTGGAAACCTGGATTCCACTCCTGGTCTGGGTACTAGATCCCACATGCTGCAACTAAAAAGCCCCTGAACCTGAGTGGGTGCAGCCAAATAAGTAAATAAATATATTTGAAAAGAATAAAGCCATGATCACTTTTAATAGAGCTGTTCTTGACAAAGTTATGTAATTGTTACAGATCAAACTCCTGTTGTGAGATTTGTGAGGGGTGTATTTTGTTTGGAAGCCTGTGGTCCCTACAGCTGATGAAGTAGAGAAGCCACAAATTAGCACAAAAGGCAACTTTTTAAAACAAGCTAAAAAGAAATCCTCCCTAAAACTGCAAAAGGTAAAAACGTTGAAAAAAGTGTTCCTCATATACCACTAAGAAAAACCAGGATCTAAAAAAGGACTGAAGTTTGATAGGTTTTCTGTTCCAGAGCTGATGCTACTTTGAAGATATTCAAGAGCTCAGATTGAATAGAGGGATCAGCTAATACCTTTTAAAATATATTTGAAAATTTTGGTTTTGTTTATGTTTTGCCAAAAGTTTTTACTTCATTTTGGGTTTGAAGGGTTCGATAACAAAAGAAACCACATTTTTTACAGAAGACTATTTGATTTAATCTCAATATACGGTCATTAAAGGAAAAGAAATAGAAACAGTAGAAGTAACAGCATATAGGTCACCAAAGTGGGCCGACAACCTACATCCAGACTTAACAGCAATCTATAGTCCCAACTGGGAGAGGGTCCTGGGTGGGGTGCCCACCCCACGGGTGAAACTTCCAGTCGCCATGGTGGGGGCTCCTGCTTATATTCTCAGGCCACAAATGGATATCATCATCAGTTTGCAGGGCAAAAATGCAGCTCTGGTGTTTTCTTTAACTTTTACAATGCTCTTTGTTTTACCTAGTGAGTCATAGGCCTTCTTAGACCCCGGGGGCTGGCCAGGCCCTCAGGAACTTAAGAGACTGCAAGACCCACTTCCTTTCTCACCTAAAGTGCCGCTTGGCTTGCTGGTAACTGCCGGGGGCCAGCGTGAGGAATTCCGCCCATGGCAAAGGTCATGAGGAAGGAGGCTTGGCATACGCAAAGGCGTGATCAAGCCTCAGGAAACACCCTGTTCCTGAGCATCTATCACCAAAACCAGAGTCTGTTTTATGCTCTCACCTACACCTCTGACTTTACGGGGGGCTCTCCCGTTTCTCTCGGAGAAGGAGTAAACGTGCAGCTCCTAGGCGATAAAAATTCCTGGGCGTGACAAGAGTGTTTCAGCTTACGGACTCCTCTGAAGGTTATCTAGCCCACTTGTATAGGTTTGTCCGGCCACATGTGATTGTTTACAGCCTCCCAACCTGAGAGGCATGAGATGTTTTAGACTTACTAAAGGCAAAATCTTTTGGGGAGTTGGAAATTATTAGTATAGTTGGTTAGGAATTATATTGGTGAAGGGTCTCTTCATTTGTTGTGTCAATAATTGCTGCCAATTCCCTGCTCTGGGTGGGACAAGGATGTCTCAGGTCAAACCTCTCTGCTGACAGACTAGCATGTGTGACAGGATTATCCTTACTGCTGCCACTAGGCACATGATTGTTTACTACCTCTCAACCATAAACAGCACAGAGAGTTTTGGAGTATTTTGAGAGTCTTAATTAGCATAGGACTTTTTCTTCTTGTTGAGTCAATGATTGCCGCCAGGCCTCCATATCCTTAGGCACTTGGGAATATATTAATCAATGTATTTGGAATATAGCAAAGGGAAATATAGTAGTTTTTGATGTTAGCAATACTAGACTTTTTGAGTCAATGGGTTTTCTCTTTTGTAATAGATCACTGTGCTTTGTTATATATCACTGTGTCCTTGCTATGTAAAAATGTAGCTTTATCATATCTTAAGACTAAATAGATCTTAAGAGGAGCATTGGTGAAAGGATTTTCATTTGTTGGGCTGATGTTTGCTGCTAAATCTCCATGTTCCCTACCCTTATAATGAATATAACTAACATATAGGAGAAATAAGTATTAACCTTTAAGCATATAGGAGAAATAAGTATTAACCTTTAAGATTAACCATGTTAACCTTGGGTTAAATAAATTCCCTTCTTGATTGTGACTCACTACACCCTCACCCTATAGGAATGTAACTTTATTTGGAGGGTGGTGCCTGGTTTAAGAAAAAACACCCTTGGAAGAAATAAGTTTTTTGGTTATCAGAAAGAAAGGATCATAAAATGTCAGCAGGTCTCACTCATAGCCAGAAGATGATGTACCGTTTTTATATACATTTATGTGAAGCACCTGATTTTGATAAAGGTCAGGACTGCTGACCCCTGCGTGACTCTGTATTCATCCCTATGTGTAACAAAAGGTACATAAGCAAACCCAAAAATAAAGAAATCGGATCAGTTTCCGGAAAGACTGATTCCCCCATGTCGCTTCTTTCTTGCTCCCGTTTTTCTGGCTGAATTCCCATCTGGAGCATGGATGCTATTCCACGTAATCCAAGTGATTCAGCCTCCTTTTCTCCACTAATCTTCCTACTACACTATCCGTTTCTAATCTCTCTCTATCTGTGATTAAATATGTATTTTTCCAAAGACGCCGACTTCGTCCCCCCACCTTCGAGTCACCCTGGATCTGCCGGGGCTGGACCCCGGTAGGTAACAAGCGGCGTGCTTGCAGATGGACATGCAGTCCAGGCAGGGTCCAGGCAAGGTCTGAAGTGGGTAGAGGCCTGCTTCCCTACATGGTTTTTTTTTTTTTTTTACTATTTATTTGTTTATTCTTACTTTTAAATTTGTTTTGCTTCACCGAGACTTAGTCACAGCATGTGGGCTGTAGTTCCCGGACCAGGGATCGAACCCAGGCAACCTGCATTGGGAGCGCAGGGTCTTAGCCACTGGACCATGAGGGAAGTTCCTCTCTTACTTCTAAGGCCTAAGCAAGACTTACCTCCATTTAAATTTCCCTGACAGTTTGTCATTACATAGATTTTGCCCTTCCTCTGCACAGAGTTCTTGGGAGAGAAGTTAAAATGTAAACGTGCTAACAATTTGCTAACACAGCCTTAAAATAAAATTCATTCAGACAAATGTAAAACACTTTATTTGTGCTCAGTTTACTGACGCAAGTGTCTCCTGAGACTAAAAATTACAAAACTGGCAGACAGAGCTCAGTTCTTGGGTCTGGGTACACAATTAATACCCAAGCAATGCAGGAGCCTTCTCCAGGCATTCCTACAGAGATCATAACTGTATTTGGAGCGATACAGGAAGGGCCACAGCTGCAGTTCAGGGCTGCAAACAAGCTTTCAAATATGCGGAACTTCAGTGAAAACATGAGCTAGAACTCTCAGAGCATGCTCTGCATATTATCTCATCTATGCAGCCGTGTCCTACGGTGCCTCCTCCACCAGGAAGCACAGTGTCAAAGCATGAGTATGCCAGACAGGGAGGGAATTTGCAGAGAAGTAACCACTAGTTTGAGGCTCGATTAGTCTCCCTTTTTACTCTCTTTGTGTGTTAGTCCCTCAGTCGTGTCCAACTCTCTGCAACACCATGGACTGTAGCCCGCGAGGCTTCTCTGTCCATGGGATTCTCCAGGCAAGAATACTGGAGTAGGTTGTCATTCTCTTCTCCAGGGGATATTGCCAACCCAGGGATCGAACCTGGGTCTCCAGTATTGCAGGTAGATTCTTTACCACCTGAGCCATTATGTTAAAGGCATTAATCTAGTAGTCCTGAGCTCAAAAATTTACTCATTACAAATACAGAATGTGATTAAGAAAATCATTTATATTTTTAAACACTATCCCTTGCATTTGGGCCAGTATGATAATCTGAGAGAGCTAACGGGCTGATTGATAGGGACCAGATTTCACACTGGTGGGAACAGATGAGCACTCCTGTTCTCTGCCCACGATCTTGGAGGCCAAGGCATTGGCACAGGCCAGCCCTCTACCCAGCCAGTACCAAGGCCCCCATCTGGGGACATTCAAGGTGGCACAGGACCTCACTGTAGCTTCCAGTGCAGGCTAGTCTCCACTGGATCTGAGTGCACACCTGGTCCACCTGGGCCTCGCTCTCTGCTGTGACCTCCAGGCCTCAGCAGTGGCCCTAGCAGGCCAGTGTGTGCCCTGCAGTCAGCCCCTCAACTCCCCTGCTGAGGCCTCCACTATCACCCACTGTGCTTGCCAAGCTCCACTGGCCCTCCAAGGCATGAAGGGCTCATGGAATTCTATACTCTGTTAAACTACCATTCAAAAATGAGAATAAAATGAAAATATTTTCAGAGAAACAAAAATGGAAAGTGTCAGTAACAGACTGACTGAAGCGTGCACTTCAGGAAAACGAAACGGGACCTGGAATGAAGATTTAAGAATGATGACCAAAACAGATGAGGCAAGACTCAGAGAAGTCAGTGGAGGAGTGAGTCTGGATGACTCATTATTTCAGCCTAATAGACAGCAGCATATGCAGATGACACCACCCCAATTGCAAAAAGTGAAAGGGAACTAAAGAACCTCTTGATGAGGGTGAGAGAGGAGAGTGAAAAAGCTGGCTTAAAACTCAACATTCAAAAACTTAAGATCGCGGCATCCGGTCCCATCACCTCATAGCAAATAGATAATGGAAACAGTGGCAGACTTTGTTTTCTTGGGCTCCAAAATCACTGCAGACTGTAGCTACAGCCATGAAATGAAGACGCTTGCTCCTTGTAAGGAAAGCTATGACAAACCTAGACAGCACATTAAAAAGCAGAGACATCACTTTGCCGACAAACGTTCATCTAGTCAAAGCTCTGGTTTTTCCAGTAGTCATGTGTGGATGTGAGAGTTGGACCATAAAGAAAGCTGAGTGCCCAAGAATTGCTACTTCTGAACTGTGGTGCTGGAGAAGACTCTTGAGAGTCCCTTCAACAGCAAGAAGATCAAACCAGTCAATCAATCCTAAAGGAAATCAACCCTGAATATTCTCTGGAAGGACTGATGCTGAAGCTGAAGCTCCAAATACTTTGGCCACCTGATGCAAGCTCCAATACTTTGGCCACCTTTTCCAGCTGACTCTTTGGAAAAGACCCTGATGCTAGGAAAGATTGAGAAGAGAATAAGTGGGCAACAGAAGATGAGAAGGTTGGATGGCATCATTGACTCAGTAGACATGAGTCTGAGCAAACTCTGGCAGACAGTGAAGGACAGGGAAGCTGGCATGCTGCAGTCCATGGGGTGGCAGAGAGCTGGACACGACTTAGTGACTGAACAACAACAAAGAGAAATGGATTTTAAAATGATTGCCTTCATGAAACAAAAACAAGATGTTATAAAAAAGGAATACTAAGGACAGAAACACTTAGAAATGAAAGACATGATGATGGCAGAAATAAAACTGCAATGTAAGGCCTAGAAGATAAAGTCGAAGATCTCTCCCAGGAAAATAAGGATAAAAGGTCAATAACTAGAAAAAAGTAGGAGAAAGGAAATTAACAGAAAACTCCACAAGACCCAACATGTGAATAACAGGCAATCAAAAAGGCTAGAATAAGGAAATCAGAGCTCATAAAGAAATAATACAGGAAAGCTTTGGAGAGCTGAAGGACCCAAGTGCACCCCCCCAGAAAGACTCCCAAGGAACACTAAGGATGAACAAATCTCACCAAGGCGTGGGGATCACACTGGTCTCAGGCTCCCCCTTGTAACAAGAGCCAGCAGACATCCGAGTCAGGCCTTCAAAGTTCTGCAGGAAAATGACTTTTAACCTAGAATTCAATACCCAGGTAAACTGCCATTCAAACACAAAGGAAGAAAAGGCATCTTCAGACAGTTTAGTTCTCAAAAAAGTTTCTCTCTGATGGACTGTTTCCAGGGAAGCCACCAGAGCATAAGACATTCAGTTCAGTTCAGTTCAGTTCAGTCGCTCAGTCTTGTCCGACACTTTGCGACCCCATGAATTGCAGCACGCCAGGCTTCCCTGTCCATCACCAACTCCTGGAGTTCACACAAACCCACATCCATCCTCTGTCGTCCTCTTTTCCTCCTAAGACATGGGGTCCCAGAATTCCCATTCAACAGAGGAGAGGCACAGAAAAAAGTCCCATAAGGAATGAAGAGAAACCCCAGGATGGCAGCGAAGCAGCAGGCCTAGAGAAGACACAGCCTCAAGTGGAACAGGGAAATGCAAGGCTCTACAAGGGCTGAATCATTGCAGATGGTGACTGTAATCAGGAAATTAAAGACACTTGCTCCTTAGAAGAAAAGCTATGACAAACCTAGACAGCATTTTAAAAAGCAGAGCCCTTTTGCTGACAAAGGTCCGTCTAGTCAAAGCTATGGTTTTTCCAGTAGTCATGTATGCGTGTAAGAGTTGGACCATAAAGAAGGCTGAGCAGCGAAGAATTGATGCTTTGGATCTGTGGGGTTGGAGAAGACTCTTGAGGGTCTGTTGGACTGCAGGGAGATCCTAAAGCAAATCAGTCCTGAATGTTCATTGGAAGGACTGATGCTGAAGCTGAAGCCCAATACTATGGCTATACTATGTGATGAGCTAACGCATTGGAAAAGACCCTGATTTTGGGAAAGATTGAAGGCAGGAGGAGAAGGGGACCACAGAGGATGAGATGCTTGGATGGCATCATGGAGTCAATGGACATGAGTTTGAGCAAACTCTGGGAGATGGTGAAGGACAGGGAAGCCTGGCGTGCTGCAGACCATGGGGTCACAAAGAGTTGGACACGACTTAGCGACTGAACAACAAAGATATGGGGGGAAAGACGTGAGCTTCCATGCTCTCTCCCAGACCCCTGGGCAGCTTTGGGAGTGGTCTCAGAGGTCCGGTGCCTTGGGATTGCATGGATCGCTGGTGACATGGAGCTGTAGCCCATGGCTTTGCTCTCTTAGGTTAGCTGGTCCTCCCCAGAGTTGGAGAAACATTTTCTATAGCGTAGTTTTAACCTTATTTCACTCTACTCGAGAATGTAATAGTTCCTTAGTCATTTTATGAATTCCACATCTAAGTGGTTTCCAATATTTTGCCTTCTTTAGCAGTTTAAAATAACTGCTGTGTTTTTATCTGGAGTCCATGAGCATTCCAGGGACTAATTCCTCAAAGATGATGTGATACGTGTGATATATGTATATATCATATCTTCTTTGGAATCTAAAAAAAAAAAGTGATACAAATGAACTTATTTACAAAACATAAGTAGACCCACACACATAGAAAACAGACTTATGGTTACCAAAGTGGAAAGGTGCACGGGAGGGATAAATTAGGAGCTTAGGGTTAGCAGACACACACTACTGTATATATAAAACAGATCAACAACAAGGTCCTACCATACAGCTCAGGGATCTATATTCAACATTTTGCAATAACCTATAATGGAAACGAATCTAAATATATGTTAAATCTATACATCTGAATATCTATGTGGTCATGTATGGATGTGAGAGTTGGACTGTGACGAAGGCTGAGCACCGAAGAATTGATGCTATTGAACTGTGGTGTTGGAGAAAACTCTTGAGAGTCCCTTGGCCTGCAAGGAGATCCAACCAGTCCATTCTGAAGGAGATCAGCCCTGGGTGTTCTTTGGAAGGAATGATGCTAAAGCTGAAACTCCAGTACTTTGGCCACCTCATGCGAAGAGTTGACTCATTGGAAAAGACTCTGATGCTGGGAGGGATTGGGGGCAGGAGGAGAAGGGGACGACCGAGGTTAAGATGGCTGGGTGGCATCACTGACTCGATGGACAGGAGTCTGGGTGAACTCCGGGAGTTGGTGATGGACAGCGAGGCCTGGCGTGCTGCGATTCGTGGGGTCGCAAAGAGTTGGACACGACTGAGCGACTGAACTGAACTGAACTGAACTGAACTGAGCTGAATATCTATATATCTGAATCACTGCTGTACACCTGAAACCAACACAACTTTGTAGATGAACTAGACTTCAATTAAAAACAGCTTTGTTAATTAAATAAAAGAGCTCACCGGGTAGACCAACGCTGACTGGAGGCTTGTTTTCCGGTGATTTGATGAATAACATTTCTGAGTTGAGTTTTAGCATCTGCACCAGATGTCCCCACGAAGCAAGGTGGGAGTGATGGGAGCTTTTAAAAGAGGAGACGTCCCAGCTGTTGGCGGTGGCTGGCGTTTTTCTCCCTGTTGTCAGCCCCAAGCACTTAGCAATTCCTTCTGCTGGGGTCTCGCATGCTGGAGGCTATTCCAGAGGAAACAGGGTCTTCAGCTGAACAAGCTGTGCTTCAGTCCTTAACAGCATCCAACGACGGGACAGTTTGTAAGGAAAGCCATACCCTACAGATGTTAGGTTAGATTTTATTAGTAAGCGGAAGCATGATATATATATAAGATATATCAAAATCCTAAATGTCCAGCTGGAAACAGTTTTATGAAGTCAGCTCCTCCTGTAATCAGGACCCCAGAAGCCCATATCAGGACTGCTCACACCTCTGCTGGATCCTCAGCTTGAGCTCCTAAGACAAGGGACGTGGTTTCAACTTGAATCACAAGCTGACTAGAAGGCTGGCCCTGGGTGTGAGTTACAGAGGAGACTTTCTAAGCATTCAGGGCTCGGGTCAGGACAAATGTCTTCCGTGTCACCCTGAGATGGAGTTCTCCGCCTCAGCCCACCCTCCCATTGAGAGTCCAGTCCTTCCTGGTCTTGGAGTCTCAGTGCTAACCTCGCCCAGGTCCCGGCCTGCTCGCCCATCTCTCGTGGCCGTTGCGATGGAAAGGTCTTGGTGCCCCAGATGAGCAAACAGTCCCAGGGCCCGTGGCATCAGTGCTACCCAGCACGCTGGTTTTCAGAGTCTTTTTCATTTTTGGCCAATGGACTTTTCTCTTTACTGGGATCCCGACTGAGGATTAAAGGACTTTTGTTACAGTTCACCCTAATGTTCTAAATGTCCCCCAGGAAGCATCTTGGGGACCCGCCCCCCTGGACTCTGGGGTGGGCTGCGGCACGGGTCCTGCAGTGGCGCCTGTATGCTGTGTCTGGATGGAGGCCCTTTGGCAGAGGAGCCTGGGGGTGGGGGGCCTGTGCATGGCCACTGAGGACCCCCAGCCCCAAACCTGCCCTTTCTCTCTGCAAATGCCAGCAGCCCACAGTCCACGCTTCACTGCTTGTGAGTCTGCAGAATTTCACGAATGCACTTAAAGCCTTGTCCGCTGATTGCGCTAGCACAGTCCCAGCTGGATGAGATCTGGAGACCCTCCCCCACAATTCCCCAGCAAGCCAGAAGCCCAGGTTTCAGGCCTCGGGAACTCATGAGTCAACAAGGTCTTTGGATGAAGCTGCAGTTGGAGAAGCTCACAGCAGCGCAGGAGGCAGGCCCAAGGGAGCAGCCTGTGAGGAGGCCTGTTTCGTGACCTGGCATCAGGGACTTATCCTCCTAGGCCACGTGAGTCGTCAGAATCCCCAAGGCAGGGCCAGGGTGCAAACCGGCCCCAGCCTCACCCGCAGGCTGTTCCGATTCCGTGGCTGGCTGGACCTAGTTCTAGGCCCTGGAGGAGCCCCTGGGCTTCTGGAGCACGGCCCAGCATTGGGCCCCCACAGTAACGAGCAGCCCCGGGGTGTTTCCAGGGGCAGAGGGTGAACACAAAACCACTGAGTCATTTCTTCAGGTCCCCCATACTCCTGGAACCCAGGGGGAAGGCAGAGAGCCTGACTTTAGGCAGAAGTTGCCTTTGCAAATCTCCAGGCAGTGGCCACACACGTGTGCCATTGCCAAGCGGTGGAATTCAGTTGGTGGTGAACTGCAGAGTTCCACCTCTTAGTGTCTGGTATTTTTTTTTTTTTTTTAGCTCTCAAAACTTGAAAAACTGGTTGGAAAGAAAACTTTTCACTGTCTCAGCTTCCTTTTGAAGCAGAAGTCATCAGTAATTTCTGCCAGTTAAGAGTTGAACAGAGTCAATTCAAATTTTAAAAGACAGGTTCCCAATACCTTTAAAAATTGCACCAAAGACAAAAAACTTAGGAAAAAGCCTGACCAAGGATATAGACTTGTATGCTGAGAACTCTAAAATATCAATAAAGGAAACAGAAGATAATTCAAAGAATGGAAAGATAGCCCATGCTCTTGGATTGGAAGAATTAGTATAGTTAAAATGGTCATGCTACCCAAAACAATCTATAGATTTATTGTGATTCTTATCAAATTACCCATGACAGTTTTTACAGAACTAGAAGAAATAATCCTAGAATTTATATGGAATCATAAAAGACCCAGAATTGCCAAAGCAATCCTGATGAAAAAGAACAAAGTAGGAGGCATAACTCTTCTAGACTTCAGAGGATACTACAAAGCTACAGTAATCAAAATGGCATGGTATTGGCACAAAAGCAGACATAAGGATAAATGGAAGAGAATATAGGGCCCAGAAATAAATCCAGACACCTCTGATCAATTGATCTTCAGCTAAGGAGGCAAAAATATACAATGGAGTAAGACTGTCCCTTTAGCAAGTGGTTCTGGGAAAGTTGGACAGTTGCAGATAAATCAATGAAGTTAAAATACTCCCTCACACTTTACAAAAAAATAAACTCAAAATGGCTTAAAGACTTAAACATGAGACAAGACACCATAAAAGTCCTAGAAAACAACATAGGCAATACTTTCTCTGACATAAATTGTAAAATGTTTTCTTAGGTCAGTCTTGAAGCCAACAGAAAGAAGAGCAAAAATAACCAAATGGAACCGAACAAATTGGCAAGCTTTTGCACAGCAGAGGAAACCATACACAAAACAAAAAGTCTACAGACTGGGAGAAAATATTTGAAAATGATGCAACCAGCAAGGGCTTAATTTCCAAAATACAGAAACAGCTCATACAACTCAACAATGACAAAACCCAAAGAATCCAATTGAAAAATGGGCAGAACAAAAGAAACATTTCCGCACAGAAGACATACAGATGTTCAACACTGCTAGCTATGAGAGAAAAGCAAATCAAAACTACAATGAAGCAGCTTCTCACGCCAGTTAAATTGGCCACCATTAAAAAGCCTACAAATGACTGATGTAGAGAGAAAAGGGTGGAGAAAGGGGAACCCTTGTACAAAAACTCAGCAGTGGCCACAGGACTGGAAGAGGTCAGTTTTAAGACGGTAGGCGCTGAGAGAGGGCATCAGAGGGCAGACAGACTGAAACCGGGTGGGCAAAGTATTGGAACTTCAGCTTCAGCATCAGTCCTTCCCGGGAACATTCAGGGCTGATTCCCTTTAGGATTGACTGGGTTGATCTCCTCACTGTCCAAGGGACTCTCAAGAGTCTTCTCCTACACACACGCACGTGGTGTGTGTATCTGAATCACTTTGCTGCACAGCAGAAATTAACACAACGTTGTAAGTGAACTAGAATTTTTCAAATAAGAAGATAGGCTCCCAGACTCTATTTAAAAACAGGCTGGCTTCTCTGGTGATGCCGTAGTTAAGAATTCACCTGCCAATGTTGGCCACACAGGTTCCATCCCTGTTCTGGGAAGATCCCCCACGCCTCGGAGCAATTAAGCCTGTGCACCACAACTCCCGATCCCACTCTCTAGAATCCACGAGCCTCACGACTGATCCCACAGCCACTGCAGCCCGAGTGCCCAGAGCCCCTGCTCTGCAACAAGAGAACCACTGTGATGAGACGCCTGAGCACCGCAGCTGGAGAGGAGCCGCCGCAACTCGAGAAAGCCCGGTCGGCAACGGAGACCCAGAGCCGCCAAAGAAAAAATCAGTAAAACCAGCAAAGAAATCTTTCAGAGAAAAACAGGCAAGAGGACATCTGGTCTTATTTAAGATGGAAGAGCAAGGACCAGGTTTATGCTCTGACCTAAACACCCGAAAACCTCAGCAAAGCTAGCAGACGACATCTTTTAACATTGGGCACCACGCCCTGAAGGACGACAGAAAACAAGGGAAGTGCGCCCTCTGCTGTGCGAGCGAGCACCAGCTGGGGTATTTCCAGGACAAGAAGCAAGCAGGGGACCCGGCATCTCCTGAGCGGAGTCCAGGAACCGCGCGCCAGAGCCCACAGGGCAGAGTGCTGAAGAGGAGAGAGACACAGAGAGTTCTGGAGGCCTGCAGAGGCTGCCCTGCTGTGTCGGCTGAGCCCCAGTGAGCACGTGCCGGGTCAGGACGGGGTGGGCGGCCGGTGATCTACCCGAGGCTGGGAGAGAACCACCATGAGGACTGGAAACAGCAGCAGCTGGCGCTCACACAAGGCGGGGGTGGGGGTGGGTGGTGGTGGGGGGTAGTCTTTTGTACCATCAGCCAGAGTAGGCATGTCTCAGCTCAGGAGCAGGGAAATTATCCCGGACCAAATGCTTCTTGGACTCCACCTGTGAAAAGTGAAAATGTTAGTCACTCAGTCAGGTCCGACTCTTTGCAGCCCCTGGCCTGTAGCCTGCCAGGCTCCTCTGTCCATGGGATTTCCCAGGCAAGAATACTGGAGTGGGGTGCCATTCCCTTCTCCAGGGGATCTTCCTGACCCAAGGATGGAATCGGTGGCTCCTGCATTGCAGGTGGATTCTTTACCATATGAGCCACCAGGGAAGCCCTGGACCCCACCTAACAGAGCTTAAATACAAATCCCAAAAGGATCAGACTGTTTCCAAGTAACTCAACTGCAACCAGAACAAATACCAAGAATATTTGCAGGATGCAGAAATATCCAGCACCAAACGGTAAACTTCACACGGTCTGATTTCCCATCAGAAAGTATCAGGCATGCAAGAAATAGGAAAATAGAAGCATAAGGAGGACAAAAAGCAGCCATCAAGATGGACCCATAAATAATACAGTTGAAAGAATTAGTTGATAAGGATGTTTTCACACAAAACTCAGTTGTCAAAGATATACGCCCCCCAACCCCCAGTGTTCACTGCAGCGCTATTTACAACTCTCAGGACACGGGCGCAGGAGGGGAAGGGGACACCAGAGGCTGAGATGGCTGGATGGCAGCACCGACTCCATGGACATGAGTTTGAGCAAGCTCTGGGAGATACTGAAGCACAGGGAAGCCTGGCGTGCTGCGGTCCACGGGGTCCCAAGAGCTGAACACGAATTAGGTACCCAATACCAAGAAAATTAAACAATGAAACAATTTAAACACTGAAAAAACCCAAAAAGTTGACAACAATAAGAGCCTACTGTAAAGCACAGGGAACTCTATTCAGTGCTCAGTGGTGACCTAGAAGGGCAGGGAATCCAAAACACAGGGAATATTTGTGTATCTGTGGCTGAATTCACTTTGCTGTACAGGAGACATTGATGTAGCTATGTCAAGCAACTGTATACTCTTTTGAAAAAACCCAATGGTCTGCACTCCTGTATAAAGGTAGAAATTGTAGAATTAGTTTAAAAAAACACAAGACCCAACACTATGCTACCTACAAGAAACCCAGTTTAAATGTAAAGACACAGCAGCTTAAAAATAAGAGGAGGGAGAGAGATATGCCACATCAAATCAAAAGACAACCGGTGTGACTCTTACAACCAGGCAAAATAGATTTCAGAGAAAAGAATATTATCAGAGACAGAGGACAAAGGAGTCTATTAAAGAATGATGATTCTGGGCATACACGCACCTGTCAGCGAGCTGCAAAATATCCCATAATGAAGCCAAAACTGATGGAGCTACTGAGAGAGAGAGATGAACTCACACTTAGAGCAGGACGTCCCAGCACTCCTCTTTCAATACAGGGGCACAGAAATTCAGGAAGGAAATAGAAGACACGACTAACACTATCAAAATTTGACATTTATAGAACATTCTAACCAACAACAGCAGAATACACCTTATTGGCAAAGGCACACAGAACATTTGCCAGGAGAGATCATATTCTGGGCCATAAAACAAGTGTCAAAAAATTTTTAAGTCATACAAAGTATGTTTTCTAACCAGAGTGGAATTAAATTAATAAGCAATAACAGGAAGATTTCTAGAAAAAACAATCCTCAAATATTTCGTAATGAAAGTCATGCTTCTGGGACTTTCCTGGCGGTCCAGGGAATTCTGAGTAACTAGTAAACACACGCTATGATGTTACCCTCAGCGCCATGGTGTTCAGAATTCTGCTTGTAAACAAGACACAGTTTTCCCAGCATAAATAAGGCATAAGGACTGACCCATCTTGAGGCAGTGGGCAGCCTGGGTGAAGGACACACACAGACCTCCAGCACTGGGTGTGGTTGGCACCTCAAAAAAGCTTTTAAAATGACACCTATCCCCTTTGATATCTGGGAAGGTGTCCTGGGAAGGTCTGCCTTGAGCAAGAAAAGGGGCACATTCAAACCTCCCTCAACGGCTCCAGCCTACAAAGTGGCATTTGCCAAGGTGGGTCAGTCGGCAGAGAATCCACCTGCAACGCAGCAGAGCTGGGTTCCATCCCTGGTCAGAAAGATGCCCCGGGAAAGTAAAAAACCGACTCCAGTATTCTTGCCTGGAGAATCCCATGGACAGAGGATCCTGGCAGGCTAAAGTCTGTGGGGTCACAAAGAGCTGGATGCAAGTTGGCAACTAAACCGCCACCGTTGGCCTCTCCAAGGATTAGGTCATGCCCTGCTGAACCTGCTGACCTTCAACACCCCCTGAAGGCGTTCAGGGTGCAGAGCGGAAATGTGCGCCCTCTGCTGGGGTGGGGGGAACTGCCAGGACAGGTCTTCACATAGATATTTTCCGGAGCCGATTTTACAAGCCCAGTTCTTGTATCTCCCCATATCTGGAAAAGCACTAAAGTCCCCCACGCGCAAGACTTCACGAGACCAGTGGAGACTTTCTGGGGGAAAATACGTGCGCCCTGGCATGTATCCCCCTTCACCAGAATCACATGGATCCTGACCGTCCCCCTTTCTCTTTGGAGCAGTCCCTCAGAGCTCTCTGAGGGGCTGGCTCCCAGGCTGCAGCCCTCGTTTTGCCCCAGATAAAACTTCACTCGCAACTTTCAAGCTGTGTGTTTCTTAGTGACAAGCGCTAGGGGCTCCTACTGCTCTGGGCACGATGGGCCCAGGGCAAGTGTATGTCCGGCACTGGGGAAATGGCCCGTCAGTCTCTCAGGAGTGGGTGCAGGCCCGTGCTCCAGAGCCCCCTGGAGCTGGCATTGTGGTGGCATTTCCTCCAGAACTGAGCAGCAGGACAAGCTCTGGACACCCCGTCCTCAAAGTCTGGACCTGCCCCTCCCCCAGCCCTTAGGAGGACTGCTCACCGTATAAGCTGGGCAGGGAGCCCCAGGGCTTCAGATACAAGTCTACCTGCCGCCTTTGGACCTGAGAACTGTCCTACATCCGGAGCTTGCGAGGGACCGTGATTTTTCCACGGACAAGCCAGTTAGCATCAGCCTTCTGCTTGCCGGCTCCGGAAGCTATTAGTGTCCAAAATGCCACCTCATCGCGCACACGACCCTCTCCTGGCCATCACCACGGGCCCCACCGCGCCCTGACTGCCGCCTCGGCCGGCTCTTCATCTCAGCAATCATGTCCATCCTGGCTCCGATGGTGAACCCGGGGCAGCCTCTCCTGCCAAGTGCGGTCTGCAGACGACAGCCATCCCCCAGGCTCTAAGAGGTGCCGAAGCCCGTCCAGTTCACTGCCTGACACAGAGCCTTCTCCAGGACACCGGGTCTGGTGGAAGCTCTCCAGCCTCACCTTGCAGCCCATCTCGCAGGGCCTTCAGCTCCCCTCCCTCAGTCCTCTGCCAAGGAGGCCCCGGCGTCTCCACCTCCTTACTGAAGGCCGCTGTCACAGGCTTCAAGCCGCCGTCCCAGCGGTGAATGTTGACTGTGTCCTTGCCAGGCACTGAACTGGAGTCCCGGTTCAGTGACTCTGTGTGAGTCACTCATTTCTGTCCATCTGTAAATGTCCCCTGCCCCTCCCCTGACAGTCTCATTACCCTCAAGCTCTGTTCCCAGAGTCCTCTTCCTGTAGTTCGGGTGCCTCGGCCCCTTTGGTCAGGAAGCAATTTGCTCCCAGAGACGACGTTTCCCTGCTGGGCTGCTTTCAAAGCTGACACTGTTTATCTGGGTTTCCCTGGTGGCTCAGACGGTAAAGAACCTGCCTCCAGTGCAGGAGACGCAGGTTCGATCCGTGGGTCAGGAAGATCCCCTGGAGAAGGGCATGGTGACCCGCTCCAGTGTTCTTGCCTGGAGGATTCTGTGGGCAGAGGAGCCTGGCTACAGCCCATGGGGTCGCACAGAGTGGGACACGACTGCGCGTGGGTGCACGCGTACACTAGGTTTGTCTGGTTGATCCGCTTGGAGGTAACGAGGCACGACAGGGACAGACATGTGACCTCCTTTCCTTAGAGTATTTGCTCTAGAAGTCTTGTCATTGTACACCCTTTCTCTGCACCCTTGAAATGTCTGAAGCTTAGTCACGTTGAGGAAGACGCTCAGGTTATCTCGGCCACCAGGTGCCAGGGCAGGGGTTTGGCGGCCATCCAGACTCGGCTCCCGGGGACCAGGGAGCCACCCGTGCAAGAATGAGCTGCCCCCAGGGGAGCCCGCAAATGTCGCATTGGCCAGGATTCTGTTCCCCCGCAATTTCACCTACTGGTTTTAGCGTTCTTCACATCTTTGGTAGACCACTGTACTCAGGACTGTCCCCAGGGGACGGTCAGTGGTGAGGTGAAGTTCTCCCAGCAGGGCTGGAGGGGAGAGGGAGAGGTCTGCGGTAAGGATATGCTGATTCCTGGGCGGTGGTGAATGGCTGGCTGTTGGTCTGGGATAAGAAAGGGGCGAGACTGGAAGACTAGTGGTGAGGAGGTCTGGGGAAGAGGCATATGAGTGTGAGGGCGCTGGGCGCAAAGCAGGTAGATCTTTTGCCACCTGAGCCCACCCGAGACCCCTCCCCTCTTTTAAGGAAGTACTTGACCATGTGGTAGACAAGATGGCTTGTCCAGTAGATGACAGGGGCCTGCTTCCTCAGCCACACCAGGGTTTACACAGGGGGCCATGACCAGGGACAATGGGGGCCAGGCTGGAGGCTGGGTGGGGGCTTCCTCTCCCTGAGACTCAGCTCACTGATGACCCCTCCAAAGGCCGCCGTGTCATCATAAGAGCTGTGGGCCCTCAGTGTGACACCGTCCCTACAGAAGACAAGCCCCTCACTTGGCCAGTTGATTACATGAGACCTCTTCGAAGCAGGAGACGGAGAAATGCTTCCTCAACAGGGCAATGCCTACTCTGGATATAGACTTTCTCTGTGCCCACAGCTGCTCTGCCAGGTTACCTGATGTCTGGTTGGTCTTTCGTAGCATCACCTCCGAGCCAGAAGAGCTGTGACAGCGGGCTGTGACTGCAGGCTCTTCTGTTCTGACGCAGATCATGTTGCTGAAGCAGCCGGGCAGAGAGATCAGGATTCCCTTCAGCTAAGACGCAGGCTGGGGACGTCACCCTGCGGGGCTGAGGCTCTGTCCCCCAGCGTACGGGGTACGCCCTGAACCGATGGCCCATATATACTACATCCAAGTAGCTAGAGGCACTGTGGGGAGGTGGGAACAGCCGCTCTCATCACTCCCGGAAACCCAAGGGAAGCACTTTTTCTTCTGGTCCCCGAACGTTTAGGTCCCATTACATTGTTATCCAGGGGATGAAGTCTTGCCCCAGGAACAGTGTTCCTCTGAACTTAAACCTGTGAACCCCATCTGGTCACGTTGAGCTCTGTATTCTGATGGACCGGCAAACAAAGGAGTTACTTTCCTGGTGGGGGTAGTTGGCCCTGGTTATCCTGAGAAGTGACGGTGCTGCTATTCAGTGACGACAGAGAGGAACATATCCGAACCCAGGGCTTTCTCTGGGGCGTCTCTGGGTGCTTATATCCTAAGGGAAAATGGAGAATGGCTAACTGTAGCAACCATCTTAACAACAGAAAGGCGACTCCGACTCCTCAAGTCTGACAGTCTTGGTCACCCTACCAAGCGAGCGACCTGAGCCAATAGAAATGAACGTTGAGGGAGAGGAAAATCCCGCGAGAGGCGGAGGAGGAAGACGACTCTCAGCTGCATCTCTAGTCCAGGTGCTCCAGTGACTCGGCCTCACCCCTGATTTTTGTGCAGTTAGGCCCTTCTGGAGATTGAAAGAATCTGAAGAAAAAGACTTCAAATGTGCCGTGAGAGGGTCTGAGTGGTGCAAGAGGTGGACCGTACATAGCTGACACCTCGGATGCCCTGTGTCCCACACCATCAGCCCCCTCTGTCTGCAGCTGGAAGTGTAACAGGCAGTTCCATGCAACCTCGGGTTGATAGCATCCCAAGTCAAGTGGGCACCATGCAACTTATCCACTTCTTAAACCAAGGCTGAGCGTGCTAAGTCGCCTCAGTCATATCCGATTCTCTGCAACCCCCCAGACTGTAGCCCTCCAGGCTCCTATGTCCATGGGATTCTCTAGGTAAGACTATGGAGTGGGTTGCCATGCCCTTCTCCAGGGCATCTTCCTGACCCAGGGATAGAACCCGCGTCTCCTGTGGCTCCTGCCTTGCAGGCGGATTCTTTACTACTGAGCTAGAGGGGAAGTCTTTTTTAAAAGCACTTTATTTTATTTTTGGCCATGCCCTGCGGCATGTGTGGTCTTAGTTCCCCAACCAGGGATCAAACCTGTGCCCCCTGCACTGGAAGTGCAGAGTCCCAACCACCTGGGGCACCAGGAAGTCCTGCAGGAGTTGCTGTTGAGTTGTTTGTTTTTTTTTTTTTTAAATAACCTCAAAGTCTTTCATGCTCTTCTTTTCAAAAAGCGGCATCTCTCTGCTCCTTGATTTCAGGCTGGACATGTGACTTGCTTTGGCCAAGGTGATATTAGCCAACACATCACCAGTCGAGGCTTGAACACTCCTTGCTTGTTGTGATTTACCTGTTTAATAATTTTGTAGCCTATGGTGTATAGGTTACTGAAACTGAAACTCCAATACTTTGGGCCCTGATGTGAAGAACAGACTCACTGGAAAAGACCCTGATGCTGGGAAAGACTGAAGGCAGGAGGAGAAGAGGATGAGAGGATGAGATGGTTGGATGGCATCACTGGCTCGATGGACGTGAGTTTGAGTAACCTCCGGGAGTTGGTGATGAACAGGGAAGCCTGGCATGCTGCTGTCCATGGGGTCGCAAAGCGTCGGCCATGACTGAATGACTGAACTGATGGTTTATAGGCCAATATGGTTGGAAGAGTCAAGTAAAAGCACCACCACCAAACACTTAAAAGATTTGTGGATGGTGGTCTCTCCAAAACATTCATTTGATTCACCTGTCTGGCATGTACAGGACACGTAACCTAGATGAATCACGGCTGATGCTGATGGGCTAATGTGAACTTAGGTGTAGTTCCAATTGTAGCTGATGTGCTGGGCATGGTTAGTTTTTAGCTGAAGCAGACTGACCAGCCCTCGGGAATGTGATATGCAGCTGTTGATTCAGTGAGTAGTTTAGTCTCAATACTTATGCAGACAGAGAAGCAAAAGCAACTCAACTCTATGCACCAAGGAGAGCAATACCCCTCCTCATCTCGCCTCAGCTCCAAGTTATTAATAACTCTGCTGCCCTCTGTCCATGGTCAGGAGAGCTCTAATCCTCTTGATATTGTGCATGATGTCATGCTAGTTCCTGGAGGAGGAAATGGCAACCCACTCCAGTATTCTTGCCTGGAAAATCCCATGGACAGAGGAGCCTGGCAGGCTACAGTCCATGGGGTCACAAAGAGTCGGACACAACTCAGCAACTGAGCGTGCACGCATATGCTAATTCACTAGTAAGTTGATGACACCGTGCTAATGGGATCTGTTAAACAGGAAGATGCAGGTACTTTGGATATTCTAGTGGGTCTTCTATGTGCCAGATAAGGGAAAGTATCTGCCAAGCATCTGCTCGTCCCTTTGGGCTCGCTGGGAAGTGGCCCCTGGGTGTGATGCATCACTTCACGCTGTGCCCGCCCCCTGGCCTTTCTCTGCGCCCCCTTCTTCCTGCCTGGTTGGTGTCTCCCATGAAGAAGCATCATGCCACCTTCATCTTTGTCTCCGGCTGTTCCCTAGAAAACCCAGAGTAAGCCATATTCCAGGTATTTATTTTCATTTTGAAATTTTTATTGGATAAAATATTTAAAGCTGTGGCCTTTTCTTTAAGTAACTGTTTTCTGACTCAGGGAGTCAAAGCAAGAAATAACGAAGGCTCATCAGTACCATTTACCCAAGTTCCATATATACACATTAATATACAATATTTGCTTTTCTCTTTCTGACTTACTTCACTCCATATGACAAGCTCTCGGTTCGCCCATCTCCATCAGCTGACTCGAATTTGTTCCTTTTTATGGCTAACATTCCATTGTTTATAGGCACCATGACTTCTTTAACCATTCATCTGCCAGTGGACATATAGGTAGCTTCCAGGTCTTGCAAGTTGTAAATAATGCTGCAATGAACAATGGGGTACATGTGTCTTTTTAAATTATGTTTTTTTTTCACGGTATATGCCCAGTGGTGAGATTGCTGAGTCATATGGTAATTTTATTCCTAGTTTCTTAAAGAATCTCCATACTGTTGTCCACAGTGACTATCCATTTCTATTCCCACCAACAGTGCAAGAGGGTTCCCTTTTCTCCACATCAGGAGGAGAGACACAGACGCAGCGAACAGACTTGTGGACATAGCAGAGGAAGGAGAGGGTGGGACGAACTGAGAGGAGTGTCTGTGAAATAGATAGCCAGTGGGATGTTGCTGTATAACACAGGGGGCTCGGCCCGGTGCTCTGCGACGACCTGGAGGAGCTGGGGAGGGCGGGAGGGAAGCTCAAGGGGGAGGGGATATGTGTACCAGTTCAGTTCAGTCGCTCAGTCGTGTCCGACTCTTTGCGACCCCATGAACCGCAGCACGCCAGGCCTCCCTGTCCATCACCAACTCCCGGAGTTCACTCAAACCCATGTCCATCGAGTCGGTGATGCCATCCAACCATCTCACCTTCTGTCATCCCCTTCTCCTCCTGCCCCCAATCCCTCCCAGCATCAGGGTCTTTTCCAATGAGTCAGCTCTTTGCATCAGGTGGCCAAAGTATTGGCGTTTCAGCTTCAGCATCAGTCCTTGCAATGAACACCCAGGACTGATCTCCTTTAGGATGGACTGGTTGGATCTCCTTGCAGTCCAAGGGACTCTCAAGAGTCTTCTCCAACACCACAGTTCAAAAGCATCAATTCTTCAGTGCTCAGCTTTCATTATAGTTCAACTCTCACATCCATACATGACCACTGGAAAAACCATATCCTTGACTAGACGGACCTTTGTTGGCAAAGTAATGTCTTTTCTTTTTAATATGCTATCTGGGTTGGTCATAACTTTCCTTTCAAGGAATAAGCGTCTTTTAATTTCATGGCTGCAATCACCATCTGCAGTGATTTGGGAGCCCAGAAAAATAAGGTCAGCCACTGTTTCCATTGTTTCCCCATCTATTTGTCATGAAGTGATGGGACCAGATGCATAATCTTAGTTTTCTGAATATACTACTGGAGATCAGTGAAGAAATAACTCCAGAAAGAATGAAGAGATGGAGCCAAAGCAAAAACAACACCCAGTTGTGAATGTGACTGGTGATGGAAGCAGGGTTTGATGCTGTAAAGAGCAATATTGCATAGGAATCTGGAATGTTAGGTCCATGAATCAAGGCAAATCGGAAGTGATCAAACAGGAGATGGCAAGAGTGAATATTGACATTCTAGAAATCAGTGAACTAAGATGGACTGGAATGGGTGAATTTAACTCAGATGACCATTATATCTACTACTGCAGGCAGGAATCCCTCAGAAGAAATGGAGTAGCCATCATGGTCAACAAAAGAGTCCGAAATGCAGTACTTGAATGTAATCACAAAAACGACAGAACGGTCTCTGTTCGTCTCCAAGGCCAACTATTCAGTATCACGGTAATCCAAGTCTATGCCCCGACCAGTAACGCTGAAGAAGCTGAAGTTGAACAGTTCTATGAAGACCTACAAGACCTTTTAGAACTAACACCCAAAAAAGATGTCCTTTTCATTATAGGGGACTGGAATGCAAAAGTAGGAAGTCAAGAAACACCTGGAGTAACAGGCAAATTTGGCCTTGGAGTACAGAATGAAGCAGGGCAAAGGCTAATAGAGTTTTGCCAAGAGAACGCACTGGTTGTAGCAAACACCCTCTTCCAACAACACAAGAGAAGACTCTACACATGGACATCACCAGATGGTCAACACCGAAATCAGATTGATTATATTCTTTGCAGCCAAAGATGGAGAAGCTCTATACCATCAGCGAAAACAAGACCGGGAGCTGACTGTGGCTCAGATAATGAACTCCTTATTGCCAGTTTCAGACTGAAATTGAAGAAAGTGGAGAAAACCGCTAGACCATTCAGGTATGAACTAAATCAAATCCCTTATTGCCGGGGTCTAGCCCCCGCAGGATCCAGGGGAACCTGAAGGAAAAACGGCGTCGGCGGATGATTTAGAGAGAGATAAGGAAAGAATATTGTAGATAAGAAAATAGAGGAGAGAAAGAGGCTGATATTCCTTGGTTTACTTAGAAAGCCAATAAAACTTCGAGACAAGAAGTTTGCCCTGTTCACGGAGGCCACAGGTGCCTTCCCGGTCTCCCGAGGGAGTGAGGACGCAGAACGTCTTTCTGTTTAGGTCTTAGAAACCCGGGCAGATAAGTGAACGCAGGGAGGGAGCCTCTATGCTCCAAGGGATCAGCCTGAAAAAGAAAGAGAGAAAAAAATAGAAAAAAGAAAAACACGGGGTGACCAAGTTTCTTCAAGCGAGGCCCAATAGCTTTATTATTAAAAGGTACTTTTATACCTTGTCTTATACATAGAGGGAAATGAAAGATGCAAAGTCATACAGAGTCAGCCCAAACATTACATCTGTTTTGTCTTTATCGAAACCAGGATTTTTCTGCAAACCTTTCCCATAAACAATATTGTGTACATTATCTTCTGGCCTTGGAGGCCTGTGAACATTTTATGACCCTCTTTTGATAAAGGCTGCTCAACCAGAAAACTTATTTTCTTTTGAAATGTTTTTTCTTATATTTCTAATTTATGTCAGCCTCAAAAAGTATTAAACAAAGTTACATTTTCAGGAAGCAAAGGTGCAGTGAGTTACAAGAAAGAACCAATTAGCTCAAAAGTCTGATGTGGTTAATTTCAAGGCTACACTGGTTTTTCTTACTTTCCAACTATGTTAACTAATGCACTTCCAGGTGCACAGTGGATAAGAGATATGGCAGCTTAGCAACAAGCATTGGCCAAATAATGAAATCCTACAGTAGCACTACTCTAATAACTTTTAACTCTTTGAAAGGCTCTATGTTTTAGGCTTTCTGTGCCTCTCACAGTTGGGAGGATGTAAATAATCATATGCGTAGCTGCAAGAGTCTGGACATACCTGCCCAGCAAGCTATAATGCTAACAGAGGGGTTTTGATTGGAAATATTCGTCTCATGTCCAGGAGACTTATTAGCTATAGCCCTAAGTTGATTTTCTCCAGAGAAAGGTGGTCAGGGTTAGCCCCCTGTTAATGTCAGAGGAGTTGGTGAAAGTCATGAAATAGTAAAACAGACAGATTCTGGTTTGGGGGTAGATGCTCGAGAAAGCCTAGGGAGCCCGTTGAGTTCTGAAGCCTTGCTTAACACTTCTCTTCCACATGACCTTGTCATGGGTGGGGTCTCCCGTGGTGGCTCCCGGCACCTTACGATTATATAGTGGAAGTAAGAAATAGATTTAAGGGACTAGATCTGATAGAGTGCCTGATGAACTATGGATGGAGGTCCTTGGCATTGTACAGGCGACAGGAATCAAGACCATCCCCAAGAAAAAGAAATGCAAAAAAGCAAAATGGCTGTCTGAGGAGGCCTTACAAATAGCTGTGAAAAGAAGGGAAGTGAAAAGCAAAGGGGAAAAGGAAAGATATACCCATTTGAATGCAGAGTGCCAAAGAATAGCAAGGAGAGATTTCCTCAGTGATCAATGCAAAGAAATAGAGGGAAACAATAGAATGGGAAAGACTAGAGATCTCTTCAAGAAAATTAGAGATGCCAAGGGATATGTGTACGCCTATAGCTGATTCTCATTGTTGTAGGGCAGAAACCAACACAACCTTGAAAAGCAATTATCCTCCAATTAAAAATTAAAAGAGAGAGAGCGAGAAAAGAAGTAACCCAGGCGGCCACGGAGGGCCTGAGCAGGCATTCGCCCAGGAGCAGTCCCTCCCCAGGTGCCACCACAAGGGGGCACAGCCAGCTCACTGGAAGAGGAGCGTCCAGACCCCGGCTCCCGGCTGGAGTCCGCAATCCCAGGGAGCTTCCTGCGAAGCCCAGGAGGGCTGCTGTCCTCTCCCTCAGGGGGCCCTGCTCACCGAGGCGCTTCTGCTCTAGGGGTCCCCCACCCATGCCCCAGGGCCTTCTCTCCAGTCCTGGTCCCTGTTGACTGGCACATGGCATCCAGGGGCACCCAGCCTGTGAAGCTGAGAGTCCCGCAGTCCCGGGTAGTCCAAAGGGCCACTGCCTGCTGGTCCCCCTCCCTGCAGCTCTCTGGCCCCGAGGCTGGCCCACCTTTTCCGGACGTCACTGGGGTCATGGGAGTTCAGAGCAGCCAGGGCTGCTGGCTGCTCCTGGGCTGCACATGGCACCCAGGAAAGGCTGGGCAGCATGAACTGTGTGCCCTCGTCCCCAGGGCCAGGGATCTGAGGGGTGAGTCACGGGATCAGAGTGGGCGTAGGGCGGAGCAGTGTCACCAGAGGTCACCGTGGTGGCTTCCGGGGGGGCTCAGAGTAACAACAGCCGAGGACTGACAGGGTGTTGTTGCCACTGGCCAGTAGGGGGGCTTGCTGGGCGGTGAGAAGGCATGTGGGGGGAGCAACCAAGTCCTCTCTCCACAGTGTCCCCGGGGATGGCCCTGCCCGCTGATGCCCCTTCCTCACAATGCGAAGGGGAGGGGCTGGCCTGGGCCTGGCGGCCCCCGCCCTCTGCAGACACCCCGCAGCCCACCTGGCTCGCCTCCCCCCAGCTCAGAGTCCCTCTCAGCCCTTGCTAAACATTCGGGAAGAGTCCTTGGGTCACTTCGGAAAAAAATCAGAGTTCCCATCGTCCCTGCTTCCATTTGTTGGTAGAGTGGTGTGGACTGGGATGCTCACTGCACTCGGGGAAAGGCTTGAGGGGCAGAGGCGGTGACGGACACCCTCCCATGGGTGTGAGAAGCAGCCACCCTCAGGAGCCCCTCTGCTGACCAAGCCTGACCCCACCGTCCTTTTACCCTGTGACCCCAAGGACAGCTTCCTGGCAAACACTGCCCCCACCCCACACCCTGGGGGAGCGTGGCAGCCCCCCGCCTGGCTCCTCCTTCAGGGGTCGGCTCTTAACCCCCCACCCCCAGCCCAGGGCCCAGGCCCGGTGGAGAGGGGTGAGATTCCTGTCTGTTCTGGGGGCCCAAACTGGGTCCCCTCCCACTGCCTCTGGCTGCACTATGGGAAGCTGCGGCCCTGGGGTCCGGCCAAGCTCTAGGGGGCCCTGGCCCCCCGTCCCTCCACCTGGGCCTCCAAGCCCCTCAGTCCTCCACCTGGCTCCACTCTCGTGGAATAACTGGAAGGGGCATTGGCCACTCACTCGGGGGGAGTTCCGGCCCCATCCTTGCGCCCTCGCACAACACGCCAGTGTGACCGGTCTCCTTTTTAAGTAAAACCTTAGGCATCCTTTCCTCTAGTATGTGGACTTGAAAGTGAAAGTGTTAGTCTCTCAGTCCTGTCTGACTCTGTGACCCTGTGGACTGTAGCCCGCCAGTCTCCTCTGTCCCTGGGATTTCCCAGGCAAGAATACTGGAATGGGTTGCCATTTCCTACCCCAGAAGAAAAAAAAAACCACTTTCTAGTTTCAAAAGTATTTCACTGTAGAAAATGTTCAAGTTAAAATAGCAAATAAGAAATTTAAAATCACACATAATTCCAACAGACTCAAGCACTACAGACACGATACATATATATGAAAGTTGCTCAGTCACATCCGACTCTCTGTGACCCCATGGACCTTGGCCCACCAGGCTCCTCTGTCCATGGAATCCTCCAGGTAAGAATGCCGGAGTAGGCAGCTGTTCCCTTCTCCAGGGAATCTTCCCCATCCAGGGATCGAACCCAGGTCTCCCACATTGCAGGTGGATTCTTTATCATCTGAGCCACCAGGGGAGTCCTGGGTACGTGCTAAACAAACTCCTATCCCAGCTATGTTTGTAGAAAATACTATGTTTTTTTTTTAGATTTGCCAGTGGGGAACATGGGTTGGATTCCTGGGCTGGGAGGCTCCCACGTGCTGTGAGGCAGCTAAGCCCGTGCACCACTCCTGAAGCCCGCAAGCCTAGAGCCTGCGCTCTGCAGCAAGCGAAGTCAGCGTAGTGAGAAGCCCTGCACGGCGACCGGAGAGCAACTAGCTCGCCACAGCTAGAGAGCAGCCTGCACGCGGCAGTGGAGGCTTTGTAATAATAGAAAAATGAAGGGTTATGTGAAGGACACACCGGACAGCACCCACTCCCCCCTCAGCCTGTCTGTTCCTCCGACCCCTCCCCAGGCAGCTCTCCTGCCACAGATACTGTGCTGCAAATGAACAGTTGTCACTTAAGGTCAGGCTATGGATGTTTTCTTCAACGAGTGGAAGCGGACGTGGTTCATTTTGCGGCTTGCAGGATCTTAGTTTCCTGATCTGGGTTCGAACCCAGGACCCAAGCAGTGGAAGCACGGAGTCCTGCTCACTGGACCTCGGCTCATTTTCTACAAAATGGCCACACTGTCATGTAATCATTTTCCTCTTTCTCTCCTGCTGGATATTTCGAGATTTTCCAGTTTATCCTACAGCAAGAATCCTTGTACATATTATTTCTGATACATACATTTTCCAGAAGTGGAATCCTTACCTCAAAGATCTTGTTGAAGGTAAGAGAAGACTCTTAATCTCCTTATTAAGATAAGAAATCTAGCAGAGGCAAATAGTCTATTGTTTGTCTGAGAAATCTCTTAGGTACTTAACACTGTTTCGGAATCCAGAAACGTGATTACACACGGTTACCAGGGAAGATCAGCAAGCAGCCTGCAGTTTTCTATCGAAAGTTGTTCTCATGAGTCATGGCAACAGATTCTAAGTCTTAGAAACATTCCAAGGTCCTTCTGTTTAAATAACAGATTCGTTGTAACTGAGAAATGAGAAGCTGGTAACAGTATAAATGTTCAGACAAGTCCCATTTTATACCAGAAATCAAGACTTATACATATGTTCAGTTCAGTCGCTCAGTCGTGTCCGACTCTTTGCGGCCCCATGAACTGCAGCACGCCAGGCCTCCCTGTCCATCACGAACCCCCGGAGTTCACTCAAACTCACGTCCATCGAGTCGGTGATGCCATCCAGCCATCTCATCCTCTGTCGTCCCCTTCTCCTCCTGCCCCCCCAATCCCTCCCAGCATCAGAGTCTTTTCCAATGAGGTCTGAATTGGTCTGGAATGAAAGTCTTTCATTAAGTTTTAAAATTCAGAGTTGTATCTTTCCCTTCATGATTCCAGGGGAAAGGAGACATCTTTAACTCTTTCTCAGCTTCCTTTTGTTAACTATATACTCTTTCATTTTTGAGGCCAGGCTCTGGAAATTAACTAGTTGGCCTTTGAGAAGCAAAAATCAGATGTGTGGAGCTCCCTTTTACTGAGCCAAAAGAGAGAAATAAATGAATAAGATCTTAATAACAGTTGAATAAGGAGCACACATGATTCCTCTTCATCAAAAAACAGAAAAGCTTTCTAGTGGATACCGCAGTAATTAATTCAAAAAAGACTAAGGCCAATTCATTCTTCCGCCAATAGGGAGCCAGTTTCCTCACAATTTTGCTGGAAATGGAGGCAATTATCTGGTTTAATTTTGGACAATCTGATGGGACACAAACACACCAAATGCGCATGTTTTCATGCTTTTTAAAAGGGGGCTTTATTGAGATGTAACTGACATGCAACCAAGTGCACATATTTGAAGTTTGCTGCTGCTACTGCTGCTAAGTCGCTTCAGTCGTGTCCGACTCTTTGCGACCCCATAGACGGCAGCCCACCAGGCTCCTCCGTCCCTGGGATTCTCCAGGCAAGAACACTGGAGTGGGTTGCCATTTCCTTCTCCAATGCATGAAAGTGAAAAGTGAAAGGGAAGTTGCTCAGTCATGCCTGACTCTTAGCGACCCCATGGATTGCAGCCTACCAGGCTCCTCCACCCATGGGATTTTTCAGGCAAGAGTACTGGAGTGGGGTGCCATTACAGTTTAGTAATCTTTCATATGTATGTATCCTCATGAAACTGTCATGGCAATAAAGATAACACATCAGCACCACTGAAAGCTTCTTCATGCCCTTTGTCATTGCTCTCCTCACCCACCCTGCTCACCACCCCTGGGCGAGGACAGATTCCTTCTTAGCAAGATCAGCTACCATTTCCCAGCAGTGAGGCTGACAACAACCAGGAGCTTCCCCTCCTGCTCTGGCAGTGTAATTTCACACCCTCTGTGGAGGACCCTTTGACAATATCAGTCAAGGTACCACATGCACGACTGAACCAGCCATTCTAGGAATGAATCTGATGAGCACTCTAATATCCATCGGAAACGACACAGGTGCCAGGATAGTCTCTTCAATTGTAGCAGCACAACACTGGAAACTCCCCAAGTGTCCAGTAGTAGCCACCAGGGAAATGATCCAGCGAGTCAAACAATGGAGTGATATGCAGCCGTGAAAGAGAATGAGGAAGCTGTTTTAGTTCTGGGGCAGAAATTATCCCCAGATACGACGTAAAGGGGGAAGTGTGTGTGCCGAGCAGTGGGTGGTCGCCGTCCACTCCTGTAACTCTTTTCATCTTGTGAAACGGGTACTTTATACTGAACAAGAACTCCCCATTAACAACCCCTAGCCCATGGCAACCACCATTACTCTTCCTGACTCTGTGGTTTCAGAGACTCTAAGTGCCTGCATGCCTCTTCATTCTCTGGGGACCATCATGAGAGCTATGACTCTGACCTCTCCCCCCCCCCCCCCGCCCCCCGTCCCTTGCCTCGGGAGAACGAGGAAGCACTCACCTGGCTGGCAGTCGGGTGGTGGTGGTAAGCCTCTTTCTCTCTCTGGTTTATTAATTCTGTTCCACGGTCTCCTTCTGTCTCCAAGTGGGGAATCTGCCTGGAGGGAAGCGCCACTGCCCCTGTCCAGGGGGGTCTGTGTGTCCAGGAGTGGCGGTCAGTGTCGTACAGCCCACAGCCTGAGCTGAAAGCCACATCCTCCCCACCAGCTTTTTCAGTAGTCCTGAGGATGTTCTGATCTTCACCTGCCTGCCCGACTCAGGTTGTGCCCAGGCAGGTCAACCCCAACAGTGAGGTTGTGTGCCAGGAGGGTATACACACGCCACGCATGCATCCTATATGGAGCATGTGTATCTCATGTATGTGGGAAATGCACTAACATAAACCTTGCATCTTGACCATTTCAAGGTTACTGTGGTATTAGATACATATGCTCACACTGCTGCGCAAGCGTCGTCACCATCCATTCCTGTAGCTCTTTCCGTCTCGTAAAACGGGTACTCTATACCAAATAAGAACTCCCCGTTCTCTCCCTCAACCCTAGCCCATGGCAACCACCGTTACTCTTCCTGACTATGATTTCAGATACTCTGAGTGCCGCATCTCAGTGGAATCACGCAATATCTGTCTCTTTGTGACTGGCTTCTTTCACTCTGCACGATATCCTCCGGGTTCATCCACGCTGTAGCGTGTGCCAGAATTCCCTTCTTTTTAAGACTGAATAATTAATTTTGCTCTAATTCAGTGGAGCCCCTTCGAATTCCGTTTTGATTCCGTTGTATGGGTGTGCTGCACTGCCCCTGTCCGTCTGTCCATCAGTGGACGCGGGGGTTGCTTCCATGCTTTAGCTACTGTGCCTGCTGCTCCTGTGAATGTGAGTGTGAGAAAGTCTCTCTGAGCCCCTCCTCTCACTTTAGAGCATGTACCCAGAAGTAGAATAATGGAGCACAGGGTAGTTTTTTAAAAAACTTAAGGACCATCATATGTTTTCCCCAGTACATTTACATTCGCACCCACAGTGCCCAAGGCTTCCAATTTATCTACATCCTCACCAGCTGTTTTTTTGATTTTTTGATAGTAGCCATCCTCGTGGGTATGAGGTTGATATCTCATTGTAGTTCTGATTTGCATTATCACTAAGGATTGGTGATATTGAGCATCTTTTCAAGTGCGTATTGGCTATTTGTATATCTTCTTTGGAGAGATGTCTGTTTAAGCCTTTTGCCCACTTTTGAACCAGCTAGTGTGTGTGTGAGGGGTTATTTCGATTATTGTTGAGTTTTAGAAGTTCTTGACGTATCCTGGATATTAATCCCTTGCAATGCAGAACACTCGAGTTCAGTCCCTGGGTGGGGAAGATCCCCTGGAGAAGGGAATGGCTACCTACTCCAGTATTCTTGCCTGGAGAATTCCGTGGACAGAGGAGCCTGGCAGGCTATAGTCCATGGGGTGGCAAAGAGCTGGACAGGACTGAGTGGCTAACACTTTCACTTTTTCACCAATATATGGTTTCCAAATAGTCTCTCCCATTCTGTGGGTAGTATTTTTACTCTGTGGATAGTGTCCTTTGAAGAAAGACAAATTTAAAAATTTTCATGAAGTCCAACTTGTCTGTTTCTAATTTCATTACCTATGCCTTTGGTAATATGCCAAGAAATCATTACCAAATCCAGTACCATGAAGCTTTTGACCTGTGCTTCCTTCTAACAGATTTATAGTTTCAGGTCCATCATTTACGTCTTGATTTATTTTTACCTAATTTTTGTAAATAGTGTTAGGTAAGTGAGCGACTGAACTGAACTGAACTGAAGGGTATAATTTCATTCTGTGGCATGTGGGTATCCAGTTTTCTGAGCATCATTTGTTGAAAAGACCATCCTTTCCCTATTGAATGGTCTTGGCACTCTCGTCCAAGATTATTTGACCATGTATATGAGGATGTATCACTGATCCTTTTCATGATGCCAATTGTTTTGCTGTTCACACTGTCTGCACTGTTCGCTGAACCCAGTGAAGGCCAGGCTCAAACTAAGAGGCTGGAGGGAGACTGGAGGAGCCATAGGAATGTCTGTTGTCCCCTGGCGGGCATGGCAGCCGTAACACAGCCTCTCTCCTGGCTGATTCGGCAGCGGTAGCAGCAGCCATAGCTTAGCCATAATGGAGCAATATCGTAGCCACAACACAGGCTCACATATCATAGCCATGGTGTCGCTCCGGTGGGGCCCCCGTGCAGCAGCAGCCGAGGCTCTCATGGTGAAACTCATACAGGCGAACCGCACACAGCAGCCTGTGAGCAAGCGAGCGCCTCATGGCGCGCATGCGTGGTGCTGTGAGTGCGCTTGGCCGTTACATAACCATGCAAAGTCAGTGTTTACAGAGGGTGTGAGAGCGTGGGTGAGAGAGCACGACTGGCACCATCTTTCTGGTTTCCCCACAGAGGGCTTATATCTGCGCTCTCCATTTTATTCCACTGACCTAGGTCTGTCTTTATGCCAGAGCCACAGCGGCGTTACTACAGCTTTGTAGGAAACTTTGAAATCAGGACGTGTGAGTCCTCAGTGTTGTTCTTTTTCAAGATTATTTTGGCCATTTGGGGTCCCTTGAGAATTCACGCGATTTTTAGAATGGGAATTTCTATTTCTGCATATTCTAGAAGTGTCATTACTCTGAAGAATTTGGGATTTTGATGGGGATAGCACTGGCTCTGTAGATCACTTGGGATAGTATTCGTAGCTTGACAATATTAAGTTTTGCAATCCGTGAACATGGGATGTGTTGCCGTTTACTTGTTTCTTCTTTAATTTCTTTCGGCAGTGTCTTGTAGTTTGCATTGTACACCTCCTAGGTTAGGGAAATGCTTAAGGACTTTCTTTATGTCTCACAGCTTGTCTGTCCCTCATTTCCTGCACGACTGTCTCCTTTCATGATTGGTTGATTTTTTTTTTATAATGAAATGTTTACATTCTTTTCTCATTTCCTTTTGTGTATATTATATAGCTGGCTTCTTTGTGTTTACCATGGGGATTCCATTTAACATCCTAAAGTTATAACACCCAAATTTAAATTTATACCAGCTTAACATTAATGACATATGGGTCTCTACGCCCTGACAGCTCTTCTTTCTTGGTCAGTATCTCAAAACTGCATCATTAAACGTTGTTGTTGTGTCTGTCCCAGGCTGTTAACCGGGTGCTCTCGGCTAGGAGTACCTGAGGCACTGGCTGCGGCTGTCACAGTGAACACCACGGGCCTTCTGCCACCAGGAACAGTGCTGTGACTGGGCTGGCCTCGTGTTTCTCGTTACGATTGCAGACACACGTCAGCAAAAACCTTTCAGGGAACTTTGAGGAACAAGCTTTATTACTCACAGTTCCTGGAGGGTGCACAGCACACCGAGGACCACACAGGTTGTGGGAGAGAAAGAGAGAGACACAGAATGTGGGGGCTTGCCCTTGTCGTGGTCCAAAGATGGAGTCTGGGGTTGCATGGGTCACTCGTCATTAAAGCACGAGAGCAGGAGTTAGGGTTTAGTTTTCCTCCACTTTGTCAGTTTTCTAGGTTTCCCACAGTGTTCCGAAAGGGGAGCTTCTTGAGTGTGGGAGGCCTAGTTCCTTAACTTGCTGTTTTGATAGTAGCTGTTTCATACAGCTGGTAATATGTTTATTTAAAATGGATGTCTTCTGAAACAGATGCCTCAGCACTTACATTGCAATCAAAAGTTTAATGTTATGTACTTACTTTACACATGTCTTCCCCAAAATATAAACCATTAATTCTTTTAAGTGCATTATTCTCCTAAGTTTCATGGAAAACAAGATTTGGAGTTCCAAACCAAAGTTATAGTAATACTAGCTTTGCACTAGAAACTGTTTTTGTTTTGTTTTGTTTTTTTTTAGTGTATCCATCACTTAATTCGGTAGAAAACAAGCAAAGGTACAGGTACCAACCACTCTTACAATAACACTAGCTTTTATAATTGCTCATGTATTTACCTTTACTAGGATCTAAACTTCTCCATGTGGCTTCAGGTTACCGTCTAATGCCCTTTCACTTCACCTTGGATGACTCCTTTGAGCATCTCGTGCAGGTCAGGTCTAGTGGTCATGGAGTCTCTCAATTTTGTTTATTAGGGAGTATGATCATTCCTGGTCTTCCCAGGTGGTGCTAGTGGTAAGAATCTGCCTGCCAATGCAGGAGACATAAAGGAAGCAGCTTTGATCGCTGGGTCAGGAAGAGCTCTTGGAGGAGGCCATGACAACCCACTCCAGCATTCTTGCCTGAAAAACCCCATGGACAGAGGAGTCTGCTGAGCTACAGTGCATGAAGTCACAAAGAGGCAGACACAGCTAAAGCCACTTAGCACACACGCACGTGTTCATTTCTCTCTCACTTTTGAAGGACAGTTTTGCTGGATATACGACTCTTGGTGGACAGGTTTTTACATTTTAGCATTTGCATATATCGGCCCACTGCCTTCTGGCTTACAAAATTTTATATATATATCTCGCTGTACCAGGCCTTAGCTGCAGCATGTAGGATCTTTAGTGGTGGCATGTGGGACCTAGTTCCCTGACTATGGATGGAACCCGAGCCCCCTGCATTGGGAACGCAGTCTTAGTCACATGGCCACCAGGGAAGTCCCATGGCCTCCAGATCTTCTGGTGAGAAATCTGGTGATGGTCTTATTGAAAATCCCTTGTATGTGATGATGTGATGATTCACTTCTCTCTTGCTGTTTTCAGGAGGGTGAAAAAGCTGCCTTGAAACTCAACATTAAAAAAAAAAAAAGATCATGGCATCTGGTCCCATCACTTCATAGCTAATAGAAGGGGAAACAGTGGAAGCAGTAACAGATTTTCTTTCCTTGGGCTCCAAAATCCCTGCAGAGAGTGACTGCAGCCATGAAATTAAAAGACACTTGCTCCTTGGAAGGAAAGCTATGTAAACCTAGACAGTGTATTAAAAACCAGAGACATCACTGTGCAGACAAAGGTCTGTATAGTTAAGCTATGGTTTTTTCAATAGTCATGTACAGATGTGAGAAGTGGACCATAAAGAAGGCTGGGTACCAAATGTTGATGTTTTTAAATTGTGGTGCTAGAGAAGACTCTTGAGAGTCTCTTGGACAGCAAGGTCAAACCAGTCACTCCTAAGGAATCAACCCTGAATATTCATTGGAAGGACTGATGCTGAAGCTGAAGCTCCCATACTTCAACCACCCGATGTGAAGAGCCAACTCACTGGCAAAGACCCTGATGCTGGGAAAAACTGAAGGCAGGAAGAGCAGGGAAAAATTGGATGAGATGGTTGGATGGCATCACTGACTCATTGGACATGAATCTGAGCAAACTCTGGGAGATAGTGAAGGACAGGGAAGCCTGGCCTGCTGTAGTCCATGGGGTTGCAAAGAGTCAGACATGACTTAGCAGCTGAACAACAATAAATTGTACTTTTCAGCTCCAGGATTTTGGGGAGGAGGGAGTTCTTTTTAGGTTTTCTCTTTACTGATATTTTCATTTTGTTCCCGCATTGTTTCCTTGACTTTCTTTGCATCTTCCTGTTTTTGAGCTTCTTTAAGATAATTGTTTTAAAGTCTTGGTCGAGTTTATCTGCCATCAGGTCTTTTACAGAAATAGTTTCTGTTGGTTACTTTTCTCCTGTGAATGGGCCGTATGTTCCTGTTTCTTTCTATGTCTTGCGATTTTTTGGTTGTACAGTGGGCATTTCCAGTCATAATGTAGTAACTCTGGAAATCAGATTTTCCTCCTTCCCCAGGGTTTTCTGGGTTTTGTTATTGTTTTTCCTTTTATTGTTGCAGGCTGTTTCTGTGCAGAGGATTAGCCTGAGGTGTGAATATAATATCTTACTGAGTCTTTCCTGGGTATGTGGTGTCACTTCCGAAGTTCCCCCAACTATGCAGTTCAGGCTCCTAAAAATGGAAAAAGCAAAAAATGAAGGTGGGAAGGGCGATGGCTCTTTGAGTCCTCCGCGAGCCGCTTCAGCTAGCGGGGGCGGGTCCTAGCGGGGGCGGGTCCTAGCGGGGGCGGGTCCTAGCGGGGGCGGGTCCTGCAGCTGGAGAGGGAGGCGCGCAGCCACAATGGCTGACACCTTTTTGTGCTCCTCTGTGATCAGACGCAGCGCCAGTGATGAGAGCACAGGTGTCCAGTATTTGGAAGGCAGAGTCCTTTTTGCCCACCTAAGCTCCCACATGCTATGTGCAGGCTGCTCCAAGAGCATGTAAATAGCTAGCTGCCGAATGGCTGGGAGAGGAGGATGGGTAGCCGCTACTGTGCTAAGAGCTGAAATTGCCCCAAACTAATCACCAACCAAAATTTATCATCCAAATATTCCCCTAGAACTTGCAAACCTTCAACAGACTCCAGAGTTCCAAATTAATTGCATCAGAAAGACTCTGTCCATGTGATTGTTGTCTAGGTGGGGAGACAGAGTTCTTGTTCTTCTTCTATCATCTTCCCAGAATCTTCTCCAAGGTGTATTTTGTACAGAGATTACACAATGCACGTATACATGTATAATGTCCCCAAATGACAGGATTGTTCACTCAGAAAATCAAAGAAACTGAAAGCCCTTTAGAACAAATGACACAATCTGATAAGTTCACTGATTAGAAAACAAATGTCTGTATGAAACTCTTTAGATTAACACTTTTTGCCCAGGATCTTATAAGATAATTTTTATAGGAAAAGGTCTGATTCACAATATTGGCTAAAACCATGAAAAGCCTAGTAATAAGTTTGAAAAGAATTGTTTAAGACCTATATGACAGCACCTCAGTAGAGAACGCTTAAAACTAAAAATCAAGGAGGAACACCAGAATTCACAGGTAGAGTGAAAGGGGCTGCCTGCGGTGGTGGGGGTAGCAGGGGGCAGAGAACTGACTTTTAAATTATGAGCTTAGAACTATTATTTGATTTTTTTGAATGATAGTTGCCTTGCTGACCTGGTAAGAATATAAATTGAAACTTAAAAATTTCACAGGACACAACAAATCTGGTGAGGAGTTACAAGATAATTTTGAAACCTTGGAATACATTATTAAAAATAAATATTGAAATGTCCTTGAGAAATTTTGTGCTAAGTTACAGTCACACCAATGGTGGGTGCATGTCTTAATTCCCAACACTTTTCTCATGTGACCCTGGGAGTGAGTGTCATCTAAGGAGTGAGGCACCTAGGGCACCAATTTTATGTGCGGGCTTGGTATTTGTGTGATCCTGAGATGAGCACCTCTTTAAAGTTTGTGTCCTGGTGCTTCACTGTTTGATCCTGGTCCTACCCCTGATTGTGTCCCTGGGCAACTGCAAAGATTACTGCCACCATGAAGACTTGAAAGAAGCAGGAATGGGAATGCCTATTACGTTCCCACACACCTGACTAGCCAGCTTAGCCTGTGCAGATGTTGGATGGATCTGGGAGAAGGACTCTGGACTGTGAGAAATGGAATCAGGCGGTGACTCCACTTGTATCTGCTGTCCCAGATGTAGCAGGTTTACTGGGGCAAATCACAACGGCCCTGGCACTCGGCATGTGACTATTAGACTCGTCATTGTCTTCTTCTCTGTACTGATTATCAGGGACCATCAGAAACAGTTTGCTTTTACCTGGCAGGACCAGCAGTATACCTTAACAATGTTGCCTCTAAACTCTGTAAATTCTACTGCTCTCTGCCACAGTATACTCCACAGAGATCTCTACTATCTTTCTTATTATTTGTAACCGGTGCTTTTTTAAAAGCTGAGGAAAGCATTTCATTTGCGTATGAGTCACCTAGGAATTCTTCCTTTATGAATTCTAATCCAGAAAGTCTAAGGCAGGCATTCTGCATTTCTAAAAATGTTCAGGGGAATGCCATGCTGCTAATCTTTTGTCTACTCTTGATAGTATCAAGGTCTTAACACACTGACTTTTTAAAATACAGTCACACAAAAACACAAAAATTTTCTGTTTTAATCTATGCTTAGCTTACTTTTTGCAGAAAGAAATTCTTTTTTACATTGTGGTAATATACACATAACCTAAAACTTCCTGTTTTAACCAATTTTACGTATACAGTTTAGGAGCACTGAGTACATTTATGCTGTTATGCAACCATCACCACCATCTTTAAGAATTTTTTTCCTCTCGCAAAATTTAAACTCAGTTCCCATTAAATAATAACTCCCCATTCCCTCCTCATCCTAGCCCCTCACAACCACCATTGTATTTTTCATCTCTATGAATTGATCTTATTCAACTGAACATTACAACTGGTCGACCCATTGATGACATCATGCTGATTAGATCTGATAAACAGGAAATAGGAAGTACTTCAGATATGTTAATAAGATACATGTGAACTATAGGATGGGTGATAACCCCTCCCCCACCAAAAAAATTTAGGGACCTGTGATTTTAAATTTCTGGGAATTATTTGGTATGGAGAATTTTAATACATCCCCTCTAAGAAGAAAGGGAAATTGCTCCATGTTTTACCAGCTACCGTGAAAAAAGTGCTTCCCTTGTGGCTCAGCTAGTAAAGAATCTGCCTGCAATGTGGAGCCCTGGGTTTGATCCCTGGGTTGGGAAGATTCCCTGGAGAAGGGAAAGGCCATCCACTCCAGTATTCTGGCCTGGGGAATTCCAGGACTGTATAGTCCATGGGGTCACAAAGAGTTGGACATGACTGCGTGACTTTCACTTTCATGAAAAAAAAGAGGCAAATTCTTGGTAGGTCTTTTTAGACTTTGGAAGCAACACAGCTTGGTGTGCTGTGAGATGACCCATCTGCAGAGTTCCCTGTTGGTAGCCAGTTTCAAGAAGAGACCAGAGCAAGGGAAGGCTCTGCAGGTGGAGGCCACTCTTCCACACAAGCCGCTGTACCTATTGTGTAGATTACCACCTATAATCTGGCAGATCCAGTGATGCTCAAAATACCCATGACAGCATCCTTAGGAAAAGCACAGCCAGATGTCTGGAGCAACCCTCCGCTCTCTTCTTCAGCTGACTATTTTCCTTCTGAGAAACTGCTGGTGTGCATTTGGATTCAGTGGAGAGTGAATCCCCATCCATGGACATCCAGTGACCACTCAGCATGAGTTTCCCATCATGAGCTAAGTGTTGTTTGACCCACTAAGCCAGAAGGTTTGATGTGTCCAGTAGCTTTTCCATCATCGCATGGTCTGAATGAAAGACTCAAGCTCAGGCAGGCCCAGGAGGCACAAGCGTTGGATTGGCCATAAAGTTCGTTGGGTTTTCCTAGAAGATGTTACAAATGAACTTTTTGGCCAACCCAGTAATAAGAGTAGAAAGTGACTCCAACACCAATTCCAGTTGCATCGCCTTGCCTCCCTTCTCTCAGCCTATGCCTGAGGCCTCTTGGGCTGCGGAGTAAGAAACACTCAAGCCTGATTGTCTGTGGGTCTGTCGATATGCTGGTTCTCCCTGGAAGTGCACTGCGGCCCCACTCAGCAGTGACCCTGAAGGGTGCTGGTGAAGGAGCCTCCACCCAGGCTGCAGAGCTCGGAGCAACGTGCTTGGCTGTCGACTATGTGTAGAGGGAGAGATGGCCAGAGAGATGGATTTACTCTAATTTAGACAGTGGCTAACACTTTGGCTGGAGGACACCAAAGAGAATTGGGAGTTTCTGACAAGAAAGCCTGGGGAAGAAGTGAGTAGATGGACCACCTCTCAAAGTGGGTGCAGACAGAGATCTGCCCCCGTGTGAAAGCTTATCAAAGGGCATCCGCTTCGGAAGCGATTCATTAATCAGGTGAGAGGACTAAGGTCTGTGTACTTGTCATCAACCTCTGTCATAGTTTGCTCCAGCTTCCTTAACAAAGTATCACAAACTGGGTGAACAACAGAAGTATGTGTCTCACAGTTCTGGAGGCCAGAAGTCCAGGACCGAGTTGCTGGGAGGGTGCTCCTTCTGAGTGCTGGCAAGAAATCTGTTCGTGCTTCTCGCCTCGCTTCTGGAGGCTCCCTGGGGGCCTTTGGTGTTCCCTGGCTTGCAGGAGCATCGCTCCAATCTCTGCTCTCATCTTCACATGGCGTTCTCCGTGTATGTGTGTGTGTTTCCAGCTCTCTCTTAAAATGTACATATTGATGTGCTTTTGGCTGTGCTGGGTCTCAGTTGCGGCATGCAGGTTCTTTAGTTCCACTGTGTAGGGCTTAGCTGCTCCACAGCATGTGGGATCCTAGTTCCCGGTCCAGGGATCGAACCCACGTCCCCTGCATTGGAAGGCATATTCTCAACCACTGGACCATGAGAAAAGTCCCTCACCTTTCTACTGATATAAGATCAGCAGTCATATTGGACTAGGACCCACCCTAATGACCTTATTTTAGCTGATTACCTCTGTAAAGATGGTGTCTCCAAATGAGGTCACTGTCTCGGGTACTGGGCACCGGGACTTCAATATGAAGTGGGGAGGGGGACATAAATCAACCCGTAAGAGCCTCTTTGCCCCTGGCCGCTCCAGTGGTTTCGCTGTGGCTCCATAAACAAAGCAGCAATGGTGACAGGGACGCAGGCTCTGCTTGGGGTCAACAGCACAGACTTCCTCTTCCCAGGCAGCTCTGGCAACTGCCCAGTGCCTTATCTTGACAGTGGCGGAGGTCAGCACTTGGCTCTGGTGGCACGATTCCCCAGGGACAGCAGCCGGCTGCCTGGTAGCAGGTGGCTTACACTGGCCCTCTCCCATCAGCAGGAGCCATGACTCACCCTCCTGGAATAGATGCATTCTGGACAGAGATGTGGCTTGGCTTGCTTGACTGTAACTTCCATCAGCGCCACGACTCACACTCGCGAAATGCCTTATCTGGGCTTCTCAGAGAGGGATTCACGTCACAGCTAAGGGGGTGCAGCGGTGTGGGCTCCCGGCCATGGACTTCACTGGTCTCACTGCACACCTGGAAGTGACCAGCCCGATGGAGGGGCTGAGTGACCTAGGGAAGATTTGGTTGTGGTGCCAGATGGGAGACAACGTCCAGGAAGGACGAGGCTCTCTCTGCTTCGTGGGCTTCCACAGGGGTTTGGGTCAGAGACAATTACATGGGTCTGTTTCTGCCGTAGCAAAATGCATGGGTCCAGAGACACCCCTGGTGGTCCAGTGGCTAAGACTCTGAGCTCCCCGTGCAGGAGGCAGGGTTCGATCCCTGGTGGAGGCACCAGATCCTACACGCCACCACTAAGAACTGGTGCAGCCAGGTAAGTAAATACATATTCAAAACGCACAGGTCCAGGGCCAGGAGTAGCTGCGGTGGACCCTTTCTTACACCCAACCTTGAGCTCTGCTGACTTGAGGGTCTCAGTCCTCCATGGGGAATACTGCAGCCACGGAGCACCCAGCGGCTTTATTAAATTGAAAGGCAATACTACCACCTGGCCCTCTGGGTTTATTATGCAAAAGGCCAGCAAGGGACTGCTCTATGGCTGGCGTGACCAATTCTGTTCCCGGGGGCCATTGTGTGGCCACTTTGCAGCAAGGACGGGAGGGCTGGCCAGCAGAGCAGGGCATTCTCTGGAGCTCTTCCAACAATTTCTACAACCTACAGGAAGGGCTAATGGAACACCACATCAACCGTAGCAGGGCAGGGGAGCCAGGACTCAGACCCCTCGGGGACCTTCCTTCAGGTCATTCCATCACGTACGTATTCTCCAGCAAGCCTGCCAACTGAGGCTCTGGCTGCGGGTGGGGGAGATCCAGGCTGAGTAAGGGAAGAAGAATGGGCAACGGGAAAAAGAGTCCGCAGACATGGCTTCCCCGCTGTTACAGAAACTAGGGCTGTGGGAGCTTCGCCTGAGAGTCTTTGCTGCTGCTGCTGCTGCTGCTGCTAAATCACTTTCGTCATGTCCAACTCTGTGCGACCCTAGAGACAGCAACCCACCAGGCTCCCCTGTCCCTGGGATTCTCCAGGCAAGAATACTGGAGTGGATTGCCGTTTCCTTCTCCAATGGATGAATGCATGCTAAGTTGCTTCAGCTATGTCCGACTCTGTGCGACCCCATAGACTACAGCCCACCAGGCTCCTCCGTCCACAGGATTCTCCAGGCAAGAACACTGGAGTTGGCTGCCACTTCCTTCTCCAAGTCTTCGCTATTCTAATGTTTTTGTGTGCTTTGTGAACTGCTTCCCTCTTGTCTCCCCTTGGCTTTGTTATTGTACCTGAAATCTGTTGGAGGTTAACTCTGCAGTTCAGACTGCAGGTAACAGAGCATCCAGGGGGCTGTGACTGAGTGTGGGAAGCAGTGAGCACAGCCGGGAAGAGATAAGGGGACTTGGGACAGCACGTCTTCATTCTGGGGAAGAGTGAGTACCCCCACTTGTGGGAAGGCTGGGTGGACAGCGTTGAGTGGAAAACGTTCACGGGAGGCTGAGTGCGCAGGAGGTGCATCTGGATGCCAATCGCCTGTCATCAATCCATGTCCCCCGCTCCAAACTCCTCTGTCACTGCCCCACATGAGGATTCTGGAATTTTCTCCCTTGCAGAGTGCTAAGCTTCATCAGTAGCAGGTGCTGGAGGGACCGTGAAGCAGGAAGGGGGTCGTCTGTGTCACACCCATCGGTTGGCGGCCACCTGGCACATCTCGCCCCGGACCGCTGCCCCCGCCACCTCCCAGGAGGCTCTGCAGCAGGTTCCCAGTGGAGCACCTACCAGTGTGTGGCTCACCTGGCATCCCAGGGCCTGCCTTTCCAGCAAGTTCTGCAGGCAGAGCACCTCACTGAACTTTGCTGGGGCTGCAGCCTCCCCACTGAGGCCTGAATCCGGGCCAGGAGCCAATGCGGGGGTCGGGGTGGGACGTGGGGCTCTTCCAGACTCACCCCTTCCTTGAGGCCCTGCTCAACCCTCAGCGCCCCGCTCCGCCCGTTGCGTGCCTTCTCCATGCTCGGTAGCCACCTCCACACTCTGGTCCCTGCTGCCGTCCCTCAGTGGCCCCCTCCCAATTTCGGTGTGGTCTCCTCCTCTCGACCGGACCCCGAATGATCCGAGACCATAAAGGTCCTCAGCTACAAGCCTGTGCCAGTGTCACGGAAGGATGCTCAGAGGGCAGACCATGAGCAGAGGAGAGACGGTGGAGTCCAGAGCTGAGAAGAATGGATGCTCGAGGGCGCCCCACCCCTGTGCCTGCACCTCAGCCCCCTGGGGCCCCATCCTCTGACCCAGCCCCTCCCCCTCACATCCCCCAGCCCTCCTGCCCTCTGAGACCCCAGTTTACTGTTCTAACCTCTCGTGGGGGTACTCTCACATCCTGCTCACCCACTGTGTGATCGTAGGACGTGAACCATGAAAGAAAGTTGCTCAGTCGTGTCCGACTCTGCAACCCCATGGCCTATAGTCACCAGGTTCCTCTGTCCAGGGAATTCTGCAGGCAAGAATACTGGAGTAGGCTGCCATTCCCGTCTCCAGGAGATCTTCCCCACCCAGGAACCAAACCCAGGTCTCCTGCATTGCAAGCAGATTCTTTACCGCCGAGCCGCCAGGGATGCCTACCCAAGCCGTGTTCTTTGACGCCCACCCTGTGGCCGCAGGCCGGCTCCTGAGCGCTGAGCTTGGTTGGAGAAAATCTCAGGCCGATGACGAAACCACTTCCATGGTCTCAGCATCGCTGGACCACCTCACACTCGAGACTCACAAGTCTCATCTCCTCCTGGAAACTACAGCATCTCCATGAGATGTTAGATTATAAAATGTGTAACACATTCACATGGCTCAATAGTTGAAAAAATTAAAGCTGGACACACAGTGAAATATCTCCTCCCCAACCTCTGCCTCCCTCCCCATACCCTCCACACCCCTCCCCTCCCCCCAGCCCACGAGTGCACACACACTCACCAGCAAGCACGCTCTGTTTCTGTTATGTTCTTCCAGGCTGCCTTAATGCACAGATGTTGTTCAGTCACTAAGTCATATCTGATTGCAGCACGCCAGGCTTCCCTGTCCTTCACTATCTCCCAGAGTGTGGTCAAACTCATGTCCATTGAGTCGGTGATGCCATCCACACATCTCATCCTCTGTTCCCCACTTCTCCTCCTGCCCTCAATCTTTTCCAGCATCAGGGTCTTTTCCAATGAGTTGGTTCTTTTCATCAGGTGGCCAGAGTATTGGAGCTTCAGTTCAGTTCAGTCACTCAGTCGTGTCCGACTCTTTGCGACCCCATGAATCGCAGCACACCAGGCCTCCCTGTCCATCACCAACTCCCAGAGCTCACCCAGACTCATGTGCATCGAGTCAGTGATGCCATCCAGCCATCTCATCCTCTGTTCCCCACTTCTCCTCCTGCCCCCAATCTTTCCCAGCATCAGGGTCTTTTCAAATGGGTCAGCTCTTCGCATCAGGTGGCAAAGTATTGGAGTTTAAGCTTCAGCATCAGTCCCTCCAATGAACACCCAGGACTGATCTCCTTTAGGATGGACTGGTTGGATCTCCTTGCAGTCCAAGGGACTCTCAAGAGTCTTCTCCAACACCACAGTTCAAAAGCATCAATTCTTCGGCACTCAGCTTTCTTCACAGTCCAACTCTCACATCCATACATGGCTACTGGAAAAACCATAGCCTTGACTAGATGGACCTTTGTTGGCAGAGCAATATCTTTGCTTTTTAAGATGCTATCTAGGTTGGTCATAACTTTCCTTCCAAGGAGTAAGCGTCTTTTAATTTCACGGCTACAATCACCATCTGCAGTGATTTTGGAGCCCAAAAAAATAAAGTCTGACACTGTTTCCACTGTTTCCCATCTATTTCCCATGAAGTCATGGGACCAGACGCCATGATCTTCATTTTCTGAATGTTGAGCTTTAAGCCAGCTTTTTCACTCTCCTCTTTCACTTTCATCAAGAGGCTTTTTAGTTCCTCTTCACTTTCTGCCATAAGGGTGGCGTCTTCTGCATACCTGAGGTTATTGATATTTCTCCCAGCAATCTTCATTCCAGCTTGTGCGTCTTCCAGTCCAGCGTTTCTCATGATGTACTCTGCATAGAAGTTAAATAAGCAGAGTGACAATATACAGCCTTGACATACTCCTTTTCCTATTTGGAACCAGTCTGTTGTTCCATGTCTAGTTCTAACTGTTGCTTCCTGTCCTGCATACAGGTTCCTCAAGAGGCAGGTTAGGTGGTCTGGTATTCCCATCTCTTTCAGAATTTTCCACAGTTTATTGTGATCCACACAGTCAAAGGCTTTGGCATAGTCAATAAAGCAGAAATAGGTGTTTTTCTGGAACTCTCTTGCTTTTTCCATGATCCAGTGGATGTTGGTAATTTGATCTCTGGTTCCTTTGCCTTTTCTAAAACCAGCTTGAACATCAGGAAGTTCCTGGTTCACGTATTGCTGAAGCCTGGCTTGGAGAATTTTGAGCATTTCTTTCTAGCGTGTGAGATGAGTGCAATTGTGCAGTAGTTTGAGCATTCTTTGGCATTGCCTTTCTTTGGGACTGGAATGAAAACTGACCTTTTCCAGTCCTGTGGCCACTGCTGAGTTTTCCACATTTGCTGGCATATTGAGTGCAGCACTTTCACAGCATCATCTTTCAGGATTTGAAATAGCTCAACTGGAATTCCATCACCTCCACTAGCTTTGTTTGTAGTGATGCTTTCTAAGGCTGACCTGACTTCACCTTCCAGGATGTCTGGCTCTAGGTGAGTGAGCACATGATCGTGATTATCTGGGTCATGAAGATCTTTTTTGTACAGTTCTTCTGTGTATACTTGGAGCTTCAGGCAGACACAAATGTCTATTTTTTTCTACTTTTGTTTATCCATGGCTGCACACCATCAACTCTTCTACACTGTGTGTTTTGGTTATTTTCCTCAACGTTATATGTTGGGACAATTTTCAAATCAGAACCAAGACAACGTCCTCCTCGCTCGAAGGCACACAGCACTCCTTTGTCTGCACCACTGCAGTAATTCCCCCGCGTCTACTGATGGACACTCCGGGAGTTCCCAGTGCTTTGCTACAACAATGGAAGTGACTGTCCTGGTGCCTGTCGTTTCTCATGGATGTTAGAGAGTTGATAAGACTCATTCATAGAAGCAGAATGGTTCCCAGGAATCTCTGTGGGTTTCACTGATCTTGCTGAGTGGCCTCCGGGGGGGCTGTGGCATCCCACTCCCAGAGTAGCTGTCGGGGGGGTCCTGGTGACTGTCAGCCTCACCAGACACTGTCGTCACCCACACACTAGGGGTTTGGCAGTCTATTCTTTTTAAATATTTTCAATGTTTTGACCATGCCATGTGGCGTGCGGGATCTTAGTTCCCCAACCAGGGACCAAACCTGTGACCCCACAGCGGAAGCTCTGAGTCTTCGCCACTGGACCACCAGGGAAGATCCGGGAGATGGGGGCAGCCTAATGAGCCATCCTCCCTTCCTGCGCATCTTTCAACCAGAAACCCCAGCCTTCCCCCCAGGACTCCCCTGGCTTCCAGGAGGCCCCACGGCCCCCGTCGGGATGGGAATGAGGCTTCCCCTGCCTCCCTGCCCTGGGCCAGCCTCACCTCCCCGTTTCAACCCTCATAGACCAGGCCTCTCCCTGGGCACCCTGGCACTTCTCGAGGGCGCCCTGGCCTCCCTGCGGCATCCCCGCTCTGCCTACAGCAGCCACAGAATTCTTTCCGAGTCACAATCACAGCAAACGGCCTCTCCAAAGTCCCTAGTGCTCCCCCCTTTACAGTGAGTGAGTGGAGTGAGTGGACCCCAACGCCCAGCCCCAACCAAGGCCCCCTCGGCGCCAGCCTGCCGCTTCGGGGGGGCTCGCTTGACTCCCCACTCCCGGCCAACCCTGTCTTGAGCTCTTTCTTTCCCTAAAACCCGAGCCCTTCCCCGGTCCTAGGCTGTTTCCCTTCGCGCACTGCCCCTCCCCACTCTGCGCACATGCGTGTGCCCCCTCCAAAAGCCCCCGCCCCCCAGTGAGTACCGCCGTGGCCACAGCGGGACTGCCCCACCCCCATACCCGCTGCATCACCCCACGCCATCTGCCCCGCACTTGAACCTGGACTGTTTATTAACTTGCTCCCTGTTCCTTGCGGGCCTCCAGGGATGTGAGCCCTTCAGGGAGAGCCCGGGCCACCCTCCCCACTGCCCCCATGCAGGGCCGGGGTGGGATTGGAGGGTCCCATCCACGCTTGTCCCACCGCTGACCGTGGCCTCCCTGCCAGCTCACAGGAGCCTGGATGGGGCCGGGAGGACCTGCCCTCTGTCCCCTCTGCCCAGCGACCCACTCCTCGCCTCTGGGGAGAATCCTTCCCTTAAAGGAATTTTCCTTCTGTGACCAGAAAGTTACTGATGCAGAGCCCTTGGTGGAGGGGCCCGAGCTGGTGACCCCGCGGGACCTTAGCGGCTCTCCCCCTCCTACAGGGACAGCATGGATGGCGCCCCCCACAGCGCCAGCATGGAGTCCACCTGGCCCGCTCCCCGACCCCAGGGCCCCGTCTCTGACCGCATCTGTTCTCCTTGGACCCTGGCCCACCCTGCTGCAGGGAGGCTGGGGGGGGTGCATCTCAGCACCCTCTGCATTTTGGGGCCCAAATCCATTCTCTTTGGTCCATGAATATCTGCCTGGATCAGAAAATTTCCATCTGGTCCTCAGCTTCCATGAGCTCCCCCTTCACTCCTGCCCCCTCCTCCCATGCTCCACAGGGGGAACTCGGCGTAAACCCACCAGCCATCCCCCTACTCCAAGGCTCCAACCTGCCCAGGACCCACACTCAGAGCTCAGCCTGGGGCGGCCTGTCGCCCCTTGCCCCTGTGCGCTCCCCACGATCAGTGGGTCCATCCCATCTGCATCTCATCCCAAAGGGCCTTCCCTCTGGCTCCAGCCGCTGATGTCCAGGCCTTTCCAGCTGGACCTCAGACTCCGCCCACCGTCATCACTCCTCCGGCTCCCCCACCCCCCAGCTGTCTGGAATGAGTTCACCAAGGTTTCCCTTTGCCTCCCAGGGACTCTGCCCTTCTGCAAATCCTGGGCCAGGATGGGGGTGTGGAGGAGAGCTGGGCCAGCTGTGATCACAGCTGGGCCCTTCGAGGTCAGTTCCAGGAATACAAGAGCCAGTTCCCGCTGGGCCCGACACACAGAGCTGAAATGTTGCGGTCCCATTGTTCTGTAAAGGACTGTGGGGGAAGTCAGACAGGTTCGTGATCACCACCTCCAGGTGAGGAAAATGAAGGGTGGAGTGAGGGGCCTTGGCCCACAGCAGACCCTCCCAAAGGTCCCGCTCACAGTGAGAGGTGGGCAGGAGGCGCTTGGGGACAGAGTCTGCAGACACTAAGAGTCTGAGAAAGCCTCTCTCAAGAGAAATCACTCCACAGCCACTTTTGAAATCAGCTTTATATTAAGCTATGAAAACCAAGAGTTTGTTCTTAAAAAAACATACAAAAGCATACTATCAAAAAATAATAATAACCTCAAACCTGCAAACTTCTACAAATGTACAAAGGCCTTCGTGAACCATTTACACGGGCCAATTTCTGGCCACAGTACCTGGAAAGAGGGGAACAAGTCCAAGAGAGCCGGCTACAAACCCAGTCACAGAGGGGCGTTCCCGCAGGCACAGGCGGGGTGGGTCACGCCTGCATCTCAACTGCCCCAGGCCGAGGAGGGTGAGTGAACCTTTGCTTTCCTGGGGAGGATAAGGCACTCCACAGGGCAGGGGATGGGTGAAGGCTGTGGCGGGCAAAATAATGTCCACCCCATAAAGATGCTCACATCCTAATCCCTGGGCCTCTGACTATGTTAGTTTCCACGGCAGAGGATTTAAGGTTGTCCAGTGGAATTAATAATCAGCTGACCTTAACATCAGAAGAGGATCCTGGAGTGCCTGGGTAGGTCAAAGGTCATTGGTGGGTTAAAGGTCACCACCAGGGGCGAGTAGGAGGGCAGTGCTGAGATGCAAAAGGGATTTGACAGGCCGCTGCTGGTTTTGGAAATGGAAGGGGCCCACGAACCAAGAAACTTGGGAGGCTGGCCTCTAAAAATGAAAAAGCAAGGAACTTCCCTGTCACAGTTTCCAGAGGAACCGCCTGGCTCAGCCCACCAGACCCACGTCAGATTGCTGACCTCCAGAACTGAAAGCAAGTTCTCGTTTTAGGCTCCCAAGCAGTGGAAGTTTGTTAGATTGGCAACAGGAAACTGAACCAGAGGCCAAGGGGTCAGAGGTCAAGATGGTCCTGCCCTGACCTCAGCCTGACTTCCAGGGGAGGACCCACAGAGGCATCCCTGGGTCGGCCCCTTGTCGGGGGAGGCAGAGCCCGAGAAAACCCAGCAGGTCCTGGCCCTCCCAGGCCCATCCTCAGGGGACACCGAGGGGAATGAGAGGGGTCAGGGGCTTGGACACTGGCTTTGCCCCACTTGCCCTGTCCTCCCAGAGGCCCTTTTCCAGTCCCCCCACCTTCCCAGACAGGAGCTCATCTTCCCCTTTCTCCTCCAGCTCTTCCTTCTGCTCTACTCAGGCTGAGGCTGGCTCGACGCAGCCCTGGACCAGAGCAGGCAGGAGGGGTGAGGCTCGGGCCTGCTCAGGAGCTGTGGAGGCCGGAGACCCAGCCTGAGCAGGGCGGTCCTCAGGCAGGTGGGGCAGGATCTCGTGGACAGGCGGTGATCCCAGAGCTGGGTCCCCGAGCCACACACCCTCCTGACCCCTCCTTCAGGGCATGCAAGCTCCACTCTCATTCACAGAGCTTCCCCAAACAGCTCCTGCCCCACAGGAGGGGGGTCAACACATCATGGCTTGTCCAGTTCCAGCGGCCCAGGGGCCCACACCTCGGCCAGGCCTGGGCAGAAGCAGCAGCAGAACTCAGGACTCCCAGAGGGACCGCATGGGGCTGTGACGCTGGTGCTGGTCTGACGGCCCCCAAACGGAGTGGTATCCCATGCTTGCCAGGCGCTCCTAAGGAGGTCAGGCCGCAGAAAAAGCTAACCAACCTTTATAAGCGAAAATAGAGCCTTGGAGGGCTCGTGTGCCCCCGTGTTGATGTCTAGAATGCTCCGGATGCTCTTGGCGTCACTGCTGGACAGGTTCCCTTTGATGGCCAGGATGGCACTCAGGTGGCCCTTGCTGGTAAAGACAGGGTCCCGTCAGTCTGGCCCGCTCACCAACACCCCTGCTCACACCCCTTCCCAGCTCCCCAGACTCCTGTCTGGAGCCACAGGGCCCAGCAGCCAACCCCCTGCCCATGAGTGTGCCCTGCTCTGCTTAACCCACTGCACTCCAGCGGCACGGGCCACAGTGCCTCCAGACGGTGCCAAGCTCCTGCCCGGTCCAGCCTTTGCACTGGCTGTTCCTCCCAGAATGCTCGTCCCCAGGCCCTTGAGGTAACCAGCTCCTTCTCACCCCTTAGCACTTAGCTAACATGTCACCTCCCGTCAAGAAGCTGCCTGCCAGTGCAGGAGACACGGGTTCGACCCCGGATCTGGGAAGATCCCAAATACCACCGAGCAGCTAAGCCCATGGACCAGAGCTACTGAGCCTGTGCTCATGAGCCCTCAAGCCCTCAAGCCCGCGCTCCGCAACGAGAGAAGTTACTACCATGAGAAGCCCGGGCACTGCAACTCGAGAGCAGTCCCCACTTGCTGCAACTAGAGAAAAGCTCACGCAGCAGCAAAGACCCAGCACAGCCCAAAGTAAACAGTAAAGCTTAGAACAAGCCTCCTCCCCAGAGAGGATTTTCCAGCTCTAAAGTCAGCACCTCCCGCCACTCACAACCTTGGTTAAACAATCTTTAAAACTTGGAAATAGTACTCCTTCGCCGGATGACCTCCTCATTGCTAACCCTCATCTGACTGACTGTCAGAAGGCCTGGTGTGCCTTGTACCTCCTTGCATCCTGGTGCCTAAACAGAGCCGGTAGCTAGTAGGAGACCACTTGATAACTGTTCATGGGCTGGGTGGATACAAGGATCCGTGAATGGATAGATGATAGGGGGGCAGGTGGATGACTAGATGGGTGGATGGATGGATAGATGGAAGGACGGACAGATGGGTAGATGAGTGCCTGACCAGATGGCTGGATAGCTAGATGGGCGTCCAGATGGGTAAGCAGGGGCCTGTATGATGGGTAGATGGACGGGTGAGTCTGTAACTGGATGGGTGGCTGAACAGGTGAACCAGATCAGCCAGCAGCTGGACCAGGCTATGCTGGGACAGGCCGACCACACCAGAGGCCTCAACCCACAGAGACCGCTGCCCTGGCTCACCAGATCCTCAGGCAGTCAGGGATTGAGCCTCCACTCTAGAACAGAGGCCCCAGGACACAGGTCAAGCCTCAGAGGACCCCTAGGCTGACCGGCGGACCCCAGCTTCACTACGGACGTGCCACGGCCTCCAGCAGGTCCCTGGTCCCTCTGGTCTCGGATCCCTCTCTGAAGGAAAGGCTCATGCGGTGTGGAGCCAGAGGCCTGGCTTTGTTGTCTCGGCTCTACGACTGACCAGCCACGTTACCCTGGACACATTCCTCATACACCCCCAGGTCCCATCTGGACAACGGAGGTGAAGAATGTCAGCTCCAGCAGGTGGCAGCGAGGACCGAGTGAACAGCCGCTGTAACGATGTGGGCACAGTGGCCAGTATCTATCTGCGCTCTGTCCACCCTCAGGGACTCACTCTGCACCCCCTCAAGGCTCCAACCGCAGCGGGGAACCACAGGGCCACACTGCCTTCCCCGGGTCCTGGAGGCCCCGGCTCTCACCTGAAGTCAGGGTACAAGGCGGCGTACGTGGCCACCTCGATCTTGATGGCACTGGGGTCTTGCAGGCGAATGATCTCGGCAAGCGTGGGGAGGGCGTGGTGCAGCCAGGTGGCCCGGGAGCCCTGCGGGCACAGGCTTGTTGAGAGAGGCTGGCCCTGCCCGGAAGCGCGCCCGGGGGCCAGAGAGGCTCGGGTTGGACCTCATCAGGTTTGGAGAGGCCCAGAGGGGCGGTCCTAGCCCGTGAAGAGCTTGGAGCAGGAGGGCAGCCCGCTGCAATGGGAGGATGGAGGGTGAGTGGGACTTACGCTCTGTGTGCAGAACTGCTGGATGTCCTGGGCGTTGGCCTGGACGAGCCCCGCCAGCTGCTGCTGCTGCTCCGCTGTCTTGAGGACCAGGCGCCGCTTGCAGAGGTGGGTGATGTACTCCTTCACCAGGTGCAGGTGGACCGCCTCCAGCAGCTCCTGGGTGGGCGAGCGGGCAGGGCCATGGGAACCCACCACCTCCCTGAAGGCCAGGGTCCAGGGAGGGGCGGATGCCAGAGCGAAAAAGCGCATCCGGGTGTGCCCACACACACGCCTGCCTGCGTGTCCCCCCACCAGCAGCCCAGCACCCCCTCACCTCTCGGAAGCAGTCCTGCAGCTCTGAGAACTCAGGCATCCTCTCGGCCACGGTGGAGATGATTTCCTCCAGGGTCTGCTGGGGGGCATCCCAGCGGGTCTGCGTGAACCTCTTGAACAGCGGCTGCGAGAGAGGGTCAGGCTGTGTGGCCACACCCGGCAGAGGAAGGGCCTGCCCAGTAGACACGCACGCACAGACACACACGGGGCCGGGACAGGGGTCTGGTTATATTAAAGACTCCCCGGGCACTCCAGCAGGAAGTGGAGGCCGGGTTTGCGTCCCCTTCTCCAAGGCTGACCAGCCAGGACTGCCATCTGCCTGCCCTGAGGCCTTCTCCACCATCTCTCTCCTTAAATAAATAAATTCCTGCATAAACACAGCCCTGTGCTTGGCTGGGCCTATGATGATGATGACCCTGCCGAGTCATCCAGGGTCACCGCCTGGCCACCCGCAGCTGCAGGGCACTGGGGTGAAGGGGGGCCCCCCCGGATGGCAGGCAGGACCCCCTCTCCCTCCCCTAGGACCCCCGCCTCCTCCTGGGGTACAGGCACTAAGGGTCTCTGGGGATGCCCTGGCCCCCGCAGATGTGGCCGCCAGAGGCTCTGAGTGTCCTGGCTGGGAGGCAGGGTCGGGCAGGAGGGCCTGGGGGCTTCAGGGCAAACTACAGGCAAGCTTGAGGACTAGGTGGAGTCCAAACAGGGAGGGGCTCTGAGGCTTCTTGTTCGCACCCCAGGGCAATCCCGAGGCTGAAGGAGGGGGTGACTTCAACATCACGGGGGCCACCAGCCTCCTTGTATCTGCCCAATGCTGAGACTTCCTCCAGCCAGGTCTTCATTTCTGCTGCCCAATGCCCCACCCCACCCTCCCAGGCCCTCCCCAGCATCCCCACCACTAGACTCAGCACGTGCTGCTGACCACCCCCAGGCCCTCCCCAGCACCGCCACCACTAGACTCAGCACGTGCTGCTGACCACCCCCAGGCCCTCCCCCAGTGAACCCAGCACTAGACTTAGCATGTGCCCCGGGGCAGGAGGCTGGACTACCTTCAGGTCCCCAAACAGGCTCTGGAGCAGAGTATCAAAGCCATGGCTTTTTAGCTCATTCAGGGGCCTCAGCAGGGAGTTCTGGAGGTCTGGCCTTGTCTGCCACCTCTGCTCCACAGACACTCTGGAAGCACAGGAGGCAGGGAGGTCACGCCAGCCCCGCCCAGTCTGCAGCCCTAAATCCAGACAGCCCGGGAGCCCCAGGCGAATCTCCCTAAACCATCGCTCTAGAACCCTCCCTGGTTCCCCTGTCTCAGTGGGAGCAAGACCAAGGCACTCCATCCAGGCTCCCTAGGCGGGACCCAGCCTTCCCACCTAACACCCGCCTAACACCACATCCTGTTCTAACTGAGGACAAGTGGCTCAGCCTCTCCATAGTCAGGGTGCTCATGGTTCAATGGACACAGTCACTGTATCTGCTTAACAAGGTTGCTGACAGGATAAATGAAACCCTGTGTGAGAGCGCCTGACCCGCCAGCACTAGACAAATGCTTGCTGTTGCCCTGTAAGCCCGGGCATTTCCTCTCCACCCTGCTCATTTTAATTCAGCATCGCTGCTTAGGCTGCTCCTCCTCCCCCATCCCAGGAACCTGCCCCCAGTCCGCCCCTCTGCACCCCCACCCCCTCCCGCCCTCCCCACCCGCCGGCTTCCCGGCCCAGGCCCCCCCCCGCCCCACACCTCCGCCGCCGCCCCCGACCAACACAGGCAGGCAGCCGCAGTGACTTCCCCCACTGCCCAGCGCCCTTACCGGAAAGGGAGGCAGTTGTTGATGTTAGCGATGACATTGGCCCTGTAATTTCGCAGCTGTCTGCATCGCTCCAGAAAGTCATCAAAGGCGCGCTGGTAGCTGGTGGAAGGGAAAGGGCACACGTAGGAGCAGCACAAACACTGGGACAAGGGCAGCCTCGCAGCCGCCCGGCCAGCCTCCCGCTCCACACCCGGCCCCCGCGGCACACGGTGGGCGCAGTAGGCATCCCGGAACTAGCTTCACACGCTCAGCCCGGCGCGGCCAGGGCCCCTGCAGAACTCCTGGAGAGGGCGCTACAGAGCCCCCAGGCCCCTCTTGAGCTGCAGGCAGAAGTGGGGAGGCGGTTACCCAAGAGAACTCGGGCGCGGACCGGGGGCATCACCTGAAGGGGGGCCAGGGCCTCAGTCCCTTGCGGGGCATCTTTGCAGTTGGAGGCTGCTCTTCCCGGGGCTTTGCTGAGCGGGGTCGGGGGCGGGTGGGGGTCAGACGCCCAGGTGGGTCGTGCAAGGGGGACAAGGACTCCTGCTCATAATGACAGACACCCTAGTGGCCGGGAGGGGGCGCTGGTCTAGCTAAGATCTCCACCTGGGGCCCAAGGGAGGCGCTGGGGCTCTGAGAGAGGGGGCGGCAGGGACCCCTCAGGCCCCAGCCCCGCCCTGGGCATGTATGCTCATCACCCACCTCCTGAGGAACCTGGCCAGCTCTTCCAACAGCAAGGGCTTTATCTGCGTGCCCAGGTCCAGAGTGATGCTCTCGGCCTTGTCCTGGCCCTGGGAAATGATCTGCAGGGGTGGGGGTGGGGGGTGAAACTGAGCAGAAGCCCGCCTGCTCTAGGGCTGGGGCAGGGGTGGCCATGGGTAAGACATGGAGCAAGGGGGTGTGTGCTCAGTGGCAGGCGCGTCTGCCCACAGGGATGAGGCCAGTGCGGGCAGGGCAGCGGGTGCTACCTGGATGATGTCGATGGCCAGCTCACTGTGGCAGCGGTCGTCCAGCCTCTGTGGGGCCTCATCCTTGGTCCAGCGCTCCGACTCCAGCTCCAGAGCTCGGGCTGTCAGCTCCCTTATGCTGGCCTGGAGGGGAGGAAGGGCCCCCTCAGGGTAGGGCGAAGCCCACGGGGCGTCCTTGCCAGGCTCCCTGCTCGCCCCCCTCAGCCCCGCCCGGCACTGGCCCTGGACTCACCACCTCGTTGGAGAGGAACGTGGCCTCTAGCTGCCGGATCTGGGTCTGAGGCAGGAGGGTCCCCAGTCTGACTCCCTGCAGCTCGGGCGACAGCTTGGGGCTGTTGAGGATGTCGCTGTGGGCAGAGGGGCTGGCGTGAGGAAAACCAGAGCTGTCCCCCTGTCCTGGCCAGAGCCCTGCACAGCTCAGTTGCCTTCCCTCCAGTGCCTCCCAGCCCTGCCTCTCCATCTCAGTTTGATCCAGGCCCCGAACCCCGGATCACCCTGCCTCCGTTCACTCTCTCCCGCGTCCACTCTTACTCCAGGTTATGCTCCCAAAACCCATCAGCCTCGAGCCACCCGGCCAGAGGCACCCCACGGCCCAGCCCCCATCTCCCGCCTGGGACACCGAAGGACCCTCCTCCAGGCTCCCTGCCTTGCCTCCAGCAGTCCGCCCTCCCCCTGTGGCAGCAGAACCGCATTTCCAGTCTGCTGGCCCTGCTCCGAGGGCTCCCCATCCCCTTCTCACCCTCTGTCTCCTTCCCACCATCCCCCACCGTGCTCCCACTGCATCCCACCAGCCCTGCCCTGCCTTCCCCTCAGACAGGCTCTGCTGCCCCCAGAGGAGGGCCAGTCCCAGCAGGAACGGCTGTCTGCCCTTCCCCAACCTCTTCCTGGAGGGAGGCATATCCACCCATCCTTGTGGCGCTTCCACTGGGTCCCAGAGCCCCCTGGGGACTGCCCAGCCCTGGCATTTCCTTAGGGCCTTTGTCTGCCCAGAGGCTCAAGAATAGCCCTTTCTGCCACCCGCATCCCTCGCCCCACCAGCCTGGATGCGCTGTGTCCCTTTGCTCCCCAGACTTCTGGCCACACGGACCTCCTCGGAGCCACCCTGGTCTCCCCCTCTCAGGACTCAGCATCAGGCTGCACTGACCCCACAGGGCCCCAGGTTAAAGCCCCAGAGGTCACCAGGACAGGAAGGTGGAGGGGCAGAGGGGACAGGCCCGGCACTTCCTGGTGAGTCAGGACCAACAAGAAGGAACCCGCTCGGCTGGTGGGACTCTCTGGCATCCCCTGCCCTGGGCCAGCTTCCCTGCTCTCCTTGACTCCTTACTCACCACCCCGACCTGGTCCTCACTGGGCCCCTGCTGGAGGCTGACCCACCAGCACCAACCGAGACCACTAATGTCCCTGAGAGCCTCAGACATCGCTTACAGGGTCTACACCTCCAGGCTTCCTGCAGGCTTTATGCTACAAGCGGGGCCAGCCCCGAGCCGATCCACACTGCAGGTTGTCTCTCCCCACCCAGGTTGATCAAATGAGGGACATGCTTGTTGCAGGAAAATAAGGGAAAAAAGAGGTGTCCTGCTGTTTTTTTCCTCCAGTTCTTTACCTGTTCCTGATCTGCCTTCTGTAACTAAGTTTCTTTATCAAAAGATTAAACCTGATTTGAGAATTACATGCTGCACCTATAGTCCCCTCAAAACATTCTGTATCTGGGGCTCAACTTCACAGCACCCTCTCTGCAAACCACCTCTCCGAGTTTTTCTCTCCTCTGCGTTACAGAAAGAACGTCTCACTACAGTCCACAAAAGACAACGGACCCAACAGCTGGGCCAGCAGACTGCCAGCCCCAAATTACTGGGCTACCCAACGCCAGCCTGATGACTATTTTTGAAACAGCTGAGGAGAAGCACGCAGGATCCTTACGCCTCTGTTCATCTCCAACCACACACTGCTAGCTCCCAGCTATAGGATCCCCTAGGTTCCTCATGGAGGCAGGGACACAGTTCTGGAGGCAGGAGCCTGCTGTGTTCTTGCCACTGTCTCCGGATTTTCTTATCCAGCTTCGGTGGGCAGAGAAAGCCAAGATACTGGCAGCAACATGCTCAGGGATGCATGGGGTCTGGGTGCATCAGGGGATGCCCGGATCTGAATCCAGTTGGTACCAGGGATTCTCCACGGCAGCACTAGGCACCGTCCAAACTGGGAGCTCTAGGCCTCGGTGGCCAGAACTCAGCTCTGCCACAGGGGGACACCCTGCACAGTGGGGATTTCCCCAACAGGCTCAGCGCTCCCCATCCTGCCTGGGAGTGCTCCCTGGGCCTGCTTTGAACCACACTGCTCCCAGAAGGCCTCCCAGCTCAGCCTTGGGCCATGCAGGGCTGCTCCCTTTGCTGGGAACACCACCCCACCTCTCTCTCTCCCGGCCTGTCCTCGCTCCCCCCTGCCTCACTCCCTTACTTCTGTTAGACTGTCAGCGGCCACAGAGCAGAGCCCCTGCCTCCTGTGGCATGTAGAATCCTGCACCTCCTCCTCCGAGCTGGCTTCCTGGGCTGACCCAGGCCAGGTCAGGGCCCCTGCTCCTGGCCACAGCCCTTCCTGACTCTTGATCAGAGGCGGCTTCACCCCCTAACTCAGACTGGAAACTCAGGAAAGAAAGATGAGGTCCTTGCCCCCACTCTCTGTGCCTCAGTTTCCCCAACTGTGGGATGCAGCTAAGGCCAGAGAGACTAAGGATTCCCGGGGCAAAGCAGGCCCAGCGGAGGCCCTGCCCCTTTAATTCTAGACCCGCCTGGGCCGTTTTCCCAGCGGACTCCCTGCACTTGGTGACACCCAGGCCCTGCCCGCCTGGGGAACGCCTGCCCGGCACCCAGCGCCCGAGCTCACTTGGGGTAGAGGTTCTGCACCCAGAGCAGCAGCATGTAGGTGTCTCGCGGGCACAGCTCCAACTGCGTCAGGGCCGCCAGCTGGGCCGCGAATTCCGCGTGGTAGCTCTCGGCGTAGGCGGCCACCACGCTGAAGTCGGCGGGGGAGAGCGGCTTGAGGCGCTCCACCACGGCCTCCAGGTCCTCCTTCATGGTGCGGCCCATGTGCAGGAAGGCGCGCTCGGCCTCCGTGCGGCCCTCGGCGTCCGCGGCCGGCCGCCGGCTCAGGCGCTCCGCGGCCGCCTGCGCCACGCCGTCCCGCCACAGCTGCAGCCAGCCTCGGGGCCGCGTGGCCGCCAGCCCCGGGCTCCCCGGGGGCCCGGCCGCCGCCGCCGCCGCGCGGTCCTGGCGCTCCTGCTCGGCCAGCACGGCCAGCGCCTGGCGCAGCCGCTCGGGCGCCGCTTCCAGCGGCCGGCGCAGCAGCCCTAGCACCTGGTCGCGCAGCAGCGCATACAGCGCCTCCACCTCGCTCTGGCGCTGCACCAGCTCCTCCTCGCTCGCGAGGCCCGCCGCCGCGGCCTCCTGCAGCTCCAGCTCCAGCGCCAGCAGCGGCCCCGCCGCCTCCAGCCGCCCGCGCTCCAGGTCGGCCTTGAGCTCCTCCACTGCGGCCAGAACACGGCGTTAGCGCGGCCCGGGGTTCTGAGACCCGCTCCCCGCCCCGGTCACCTCCCAGGGGCCGAGACCCCCAAAACATGCGGGGTGTCCCAGCCCGGGCAGGGGACACCAGGCTCAGATCCTGAGCTCAGAGGGCAGCAGTTGAAAGCAGGGAGGGGAGGACCTTCGACGCCCGCGAGCCGTGCCCCCTTTGTCCCGGCTGATTGGGGTATCCACTCCAATGAGCCCCCATCCTACACAGATCCTGCCCGCCTGGGGAAGGGGCTCCCGCCTACCTGTGGGCAGCTGGGCAGGCGGCGGCGGACTGGACTCAGGCTCACTCTCAGTCTCTGCTAAGCTGGGCTGACCCTTCTTCCTCCCTTTGGTGAAGAAGCCATACTGGGTGGCCAGGACATTCGAATTCTTCGTGCTGGCCTCTTCTTCGTCCCTGTCTGGGGCCACCTCCCCGGGGACCCTGAGGGAGGGGGCAGAGCTCGGCTGCTGGCCCATTGCACAGAGTGAGAACCGAGGTCCAGAACAGTCACAGGGCGCTAGGGGCTGGGCTGAGGCAGGAATCCGGGCGCAGCCCCATCCTCCATTCTGCTCAGTTCTTCTCTTGACTCCTGTGGCCTGGGGTCCCAGAGGAACGCGATGAGCAGAAAAAGGGCTGCTCCCGCTGGGACCACGAGGCAGGCAGGGCCAGACACCGATTATGACCTTGGGGGGCTCAGGTCTACAGAAACCACAGTGCCCCCTCAAGCCCTTTCCCAGGTTGGAGGGACAAGCGGCCCAAGGAGGCGCAGGCCTGTCTGAGGTCACACAGCAGCTCAGACAGGAAACTCGAGCTTCCCAGCTCCACGGCACCCTGCCTGCTCCCCAACTGGGGTGATGACACCACCACAGAAGCTTCCATTTCCTGGGCCCTTCCTGAGTGCCCATCCCATCACTTCCCCACTGCCTTTCAGGAGGGGTGCTATTTTCCTCATCTCTAGTAACTAGCTCAGAGAGGTTTAAAACGTCCCCATGGTCAACAGCCTGGAACTCAGCTCACCAGGCACTGGGCACCGCCACCATCCAGAGAGGCAGCACCTGCCCCGGCGCCTTGACTGTGGGGGAAGCCAGGCCCGGACGGGTGGAGGGGAACGTGGCTGACCCTAAGGAAGGGAACGCGGCATGGCTGAGAAAGGGGAGCAGAGGGGAACGGGCCTCCTTGGTAACTGCGGTGACCCATAACAGGGCCTGCCCCACCACGCAAGAGTAAATACACCAAGTTGTGACTCATACAGCATGGCTTCAACTCGTCCTGCAGCAGCCCTGCGAGGTACACAGGGTGATCCACCCCTGCAGAAAGGGAAACTGAGGCAGCAGGAGGTGGGGTAGGGGGTGGGATTAGGCCTGTCAGACTTTCCACATTCCCTGCTGCCTTCCCACCCGCCCAGCCACCTCCACCCATCCTCCCAGGAACGCTTCCCAAAGCCCCAAGCTTGACCAGAGCCACTCAGTGGCCAGGAAGCCGGGCTTTCTCTCCTCCCACAGCCTCACCAGATACCGGGGGCAGAGTCCTACACTGCTGGGTCTCAGCTGCCAGCCGGTGCCATTTGGACTGCGAGTTCCCCTCCAGAACCAAGCTGAGGGTCCTCCTGGGAGCCCCAAAGCCAGGGTCCCCAGGTGCAAGGCCACTAGGCACTTCTGCCCTGCCCATCCCTTCCCCCAGCATCCCTCCCAGTCCATGTCGCTTTCATGCCAGGCACCCACGGGAGCTGGTCCGGCTGGTTGGCAAGGGCCACTCAGCCTCACCCTGGGCCCAGGCCCCACCTCTCCCCGCACACACAGCCCCTCCCCCCGCTGCCAGGGGAGGAGCAGGGCCCTCCTGGGTGGCTGCGGACCCACCGGCCTCACTTCTGCCTCACTGCCCCGCCTCCTCCGTCCCTAGGCGTGCCAGGCTCCCGCCAGCCTCCAGACCTGGTTCCTGCAGGTCCCTGCAGGGCATCACCAGCTCCTCCTCGCCTCTGGGGCACAAAATCTCCTCCCGCGCCAAGGTCCGCAGCAGCCCCTTTGGCCCCCGCCCAGGCCTTCACTCTGAGGCCGCTGCTGCAGCAGAGAGACCACTGTGCGCTTGGCTGTACCATCCACTAGGGTGTAGACCAGACACCACCCTGCCTTCACAGACCTCAGTCTTCCCATCTGTGCAATGGGGAGGAGAAGCCCTCCTCACAGTGCTGCTGAAAGGAGGCTGTGAGGGGAGCACACAGCCACATATGCTGGCCCCTGGCCAGGCCTCAGTAAGGGTCTGAGTCTTGTGTCCCAGGGTCTGTCAGGCTAACCCTGGTGGCCGGACACAGCATAAGAGGGCAGGAGAGGCATTCCTTTCAGCCGAGGCCAGTGGCTGGGCACACTCAGGCAGGAAGGGGTATGCTCCGAGTCACACCATGTGGCCACAGCCTGGGGCACCTCCTTGGTCCGCCCAGCTCCCCCAGTTTCTATGCGGGCACACACTCTCACTCTCCTCCCCCGGGTCAGGGCTGAGGTCCAGGCCAGCCTCCCTGGTCCCTGCACGTGAGGACATTCAAGCTCGGCAGGTGAAGTGACTCGGCCTCTGTCATACAGCCAGGCGCCCCCACCCCGCCCTGGGCCACCCCCGCCCCTCCGACTGCAAAGGAAGGGACACTAGGGCCCCTTCCCACAGCCCCCTCCTCCCGGCTTTCCCAGGACAGAGCCCTCTGCTGGGAGCATCTAACTCGACCCTCTGCACCCTGACGCAGCAGCTGAGCCCTAAGGCTTCAGTTTCCCTAGAAGGGCGGGCTGAGGAAGACCTGGGGTTCTCCGCGCGGGGTTCCCTCCATCGCGCCAGCCGCTCCCTACCGGGATTGGGCCGGAGACGCGGGTCGCGTCGGGGCGGGTGGGCAGCCGCGCGGAGAGTTTGGGGCGGACGCACCGGACGCACCGCGAGCGCAGGTCACTTACTGTGTCCGGGCCGAGCCTGTCGCCTCAGAGCCGGGCGCCGCCTGAAATAGACGCAGGCTCCACCCCCGTCGGGCCGGCCCGCCCCGCCCGCCGTCCCCGCGGAAAACCCCCGGGCGGAGGCCAAAGCCCAGAGAGTGTGATGGGGGCTGCCCGGGTCCCCGCGCCCGGGGCCGCGCGTGCGCCCCCTGAGCGAGGCGAAGCCTGCCAAGCTGGGGTGTCCGGGAAGGGCTCACTCTCTCCCACCAGCCTGGGCGGGGTGTCGGGGCTGGCTGTCGCCAAGCCTGAGTGGGGCCCCAGACCCGCACCCCCCAGCGGACAGTATGGGTTCGGTGCTGACCCATTGTCCGACAACAGCTGCTGATTGGCTGACTGGAAGGGGCTCTGCACTCAGAACCACTTTCAAGCGTCACAGAGCCAGCACCTCGGGCAGCTCAGAGGACCTCCTAGCAACCCAGCTCACCCCCAACTGTGGGGAGTCCGCTTCCTCCCGCGGGGTACTGGGGACTGTCCCACCTGACTCTGAGGCTGACCGCTCGGAGGATCACCCCTTCCAGAAAGAGTGTTCACACCCTGAGGGTCACTGTGGCCACACACATCCTTGGGGAGGAGGCTCCCTAAGGGACCGGGTGCTGGTCAGCCTTTGACAGAGCACCCGCGCTGGTGCCTGGCATACACTCTCATTGCCCAGGCTTCCTTAAAAAGGGGAAATGGCTCACAAAAGTGAGTGACTTGCCCGAGGTCACACAGGCAGTAAATGGGGGTCCGAACCCACACCCAGGCCTGCAGGACTCCCACTGAAGCGCTTTCCCTTTCTGGGACCCAAGCTGGGTCAGACCATGCTCCTAAAGGCGCCAGGTGGGGGTCCCAACAGCTCAGGCTTGAGTCTCACTCAGCCTGGCTTCCTCCTCACTTGGTATGGCCTTCAGCAGGTCACATTGCTTTCTGGGCCTCAGTTTCCCATCTGAGGCCTGTTTCTCTGGGTCAGTCAAGGGGCCGGAGGGGAGCTGGGGAAGAGGACCTCTTCCTTGTTTCACATCCTAGAAATTCCTGCCCTCTGAAAACGACCTTGCAGCTCAGGAATTTCCCGTCTGGGCACTGGCTTCTTTTTTGCTCCTTAACAGAGCTTCTGCTCCTCCCTCCCTTTTGTGTGCCCCCATCCCCCCTCCCCTCTGGTTCCCTGCTCCCCCTGGAAACTGGGCTCAAAGCTCTGCAGCCTGGGAGGCACGGCCAAGTGGGCAAGGCAGGGGGGAGACGGGAGTGCCCCTTGGAACTGAGAACTTCCTCTTCCTCCTTGGGAAAGGCGGCCGGGGGCCAGTGTGGGGCTTGGACATCGATCCTGTCTCTGGACAGTGTAGGAGGGGGTTGGGGGGGTTGTTGTGGGAAGAGGGGGCTTCAGGAGGCTGGAGTAAGCCAGACTCTAGCCCCTTCTCGCCTATGGCCTCAGGGGCGACATTTTTTAGATCTGAAACAACAGTCACAGGGGGTCATTCCAGCTGCTCCCAGTGCGTCGAGGGGAAGACTGCCCCCAACCACAGCAAGTCCATCCAGCCAGAGAGGGTAATGAGGCCACGACCCAAGGGGTCCTGGCCCACTGCCTCCGTGGCTGTCTGCCGTGGCCTCATTGGGCAATCCCCAGTCCTCCCTGCCAGCCTCCTTTTCTAGCCCCAGATTGGGAAATCGCTGGAGAATCCAAAGTGCTCTGGGTCACGGACGAGGGGACAGCGTCAGGCTCACAGACCCACCACCCCCTCAGAGCTCCAGACCCTGATGGGCAGGGGCAGGAAGAACACGCCCGGGCAGGCTAGGCACCCCCTTACCCAGCTGCCATGATGCCCTCACTCCCTCCCTGGGGCCTCACCCGGGCTCCAGGCTGCAACCAGGGCATGGGAGACGCTGCCTCGCCCTCCTGTGGCAGTCACTTCCCCTTTCCCTGAGTTCTGGCATGAGGGTCAAGGGTCACGTCCGTGAAACCCCCAGCTCAAGGGCAACCCTCTAACAATAGGGCTGCGTGGAGAGCCAAGGGGTGTGACCGTCAGTGGGGCCCAGGGGGCAGGAGCTATTCTTACTCCCTCTTGACAGATGAGGAAACAGTCCTCAGGAGACCAGACACTTCCAGAAGGAGCCAAAGGCCAGCCAAGAATTCCACCCTCAGCAGGAAATGAGCATCAGATGGGAGTTGGGAGTGTCCCTGGTCAGCTGCTGTTCCATTACCCTCCTCCCCAGGGGGCTGGGGCTCAGGCTGCAGGCCGGTTCCACCTGGCAGGAGGCCAGCAGGCAGGGGTGGACTGGCAGCAGACCCCCCCAAGTCCAGCCCAGACGTCAAGTGCCCCCACACCTGGCCCAGAGCTATGGTCCGCTCTTTGCATGCAACCCAGGACTTGGGAGGCCCCGGACACCACATGCCTTCCGTCTGCTTGGAAATGACAGGTGACTTCTCTTACTGTTGTAGAATCCACGTAACCTAATGCCCCATTTGGACCATTGTAAGTCCACAGTGCAGTGGCAGTAAGTCACACGCTGTTATGCAGCCGTCACCACCATCCAGCTCCAGGACTCTTTTCACTTTGCAACACTGAAACGCCACACTCATTAAACACGACCTCCCCTTTCTCAGCCTCCCTCCAGCCTGGCATCCGTCAGTCTACTTCCCATCTCTCTAAACCTGACCACTCAAAGTAGCTCATACAAGTGGAATCCAACGGACAGCGTTTGTCCTTTCGTGGCCGGCTTACATAACTTCGCATAAGATCCTCAAGGGTCATCCGTGCTGCGGCATGTGTCAGAATGTCCTTCCTTTTAAAGCTTGAATAGCGTTTCACTGTTTATCTTTTCATCTGTCCCCAGACACCTGGGTTGCTGCCACCTCTTGGCTGTTGTGAATAATGCTGCTGTGAGCCTGGGAACTCAACCAGCCCTGCCAGACCCTGCTTGGGGTTCTTTTGATTAGACAGCTGACTTGTGTCCCCCTCCACAGGCATCAGGCTCTTTCCTAAGTGCTTTGTATGCGTTAACTGGTTGCAGCAGACAATCTGATGAAATGGGTGCTCCTTAATTATCTCCTTTCCACAGACGAAGAAATCAAGGCACAGATAGGTCCAGTCACGTGACGTTCATTGGTGGAGCTGCGAGCCCGCACTAAACATATTGTTGTGATTCGGTCGTTCATGCGTCTTCCACGGTTTGCAACCCCATGGCAACTCTGCAGCACACCAGCCTTCCCTGTCCTTCACTATCCTGGAATTTGCTCCAACTCATGTCCATTGAGTCAATAAAGCCATCCAACCATCTCATCCTGTCACCCTTTTCTGCCCTCCATCTTTCTCAGCATCAGGGTCTTTTCCAATGAGTGTGCTGCTGCTTAGCCCCCTAATGTCGATCAGAGCGTCCCAGGTGGCTCAGGGGTAAAGAACCCACCTGCTAATGCAGGAGACTCAGGAGACATGGATTCGCTCCCTGAGTCAGGACAATCCTCTGGAGGAGGAAATGACAACCCACTCCAGGATTCTTGCCTGGAGAATCCCATGGACAGAGAAGCCTGACGGGCTCCAGTCCATTGGGTTACAAAGAGTCAGATAGGGCTGAGTTCGCGCGCACACACACAGATCAACTGAAATACAGCTTGATGCATTTAAGTCAGATGCAAGGAAGGACTGTCTGCCGGGCAAGGAAGCTCAGATGCAGAAATGGAAGGCTTTTTTTTTTTTTTTTTCTGCCCTCTACTCCTTTTTCATCTTTGAAAAAAAGAAGTATTTCCCAATCTGTTTCATGACCTCGTGCGGTCGGTTAATTTGAGTCTCCGCCCTCAGCCTGCGCGGCAGCAGGAGGGGCTGAGAGGGGCCAGAGAATATAACGCGGGTGGTGTGTGCTGATCGTCCTCCCTCGATTCCCCCTCCCGCAGCTCCCAGGGCGAGGGGGAGGGGAAGGCAGAAGGGCGCGCATCCTGCCACAGGGCTCGGCAGGTGCAAGAAAGCCCGGTGCGTGCGGGATGGGACTGGAACACACCGGGCCTGTGGGTCGCTGGGTCTGGCCGCCCTGGACCACCGGGCGGGAGGGCAGGGCCGAGGGCGGGGCTCCTCCACGGCCCCGCCCACTTCCCTTCCGGCGATGACTTGGCGCTTCCCAGGCCCCAGCTCCGCTGGCGCGCTGCTTCTCTCCTGGACCCTTGCTGGGGCCTCTAGTTTCTTGGGGCTGTCCCCGCTCGCTCCCGAAGTGCACTGGGCAGAGCCATGGGATCCTCTGTTGACAGGTGAGGAAACCGAGCCTTGGACGCAACAAGTGGACGCAAAAAGCGGAGGCCTTGAGGCTGGGATCTCTGCTGCCACCCAGCCTCCCCCAAAGGGGAAGTCACTTGCTCAGGGTCATTGGCAGCTGCACCTGACCTTGGCCCGAGACTCCTGACCACCCGAGGACCACGGGATGGTCAGGTCAGCTGACCAGGAGCCACCCTCCCAGGACCGCCCCTGCCAGGAGTGCCCCCATCGGGGCAGGTGCATGCAGACAGGCAGTGTCCTCCCAGGTCCCCTCGAAGCTGTCTGCTTGTTAACAGCCCACCCTTCCTCCAGGGAGGAAGCCAGGCCCTGCACTCCTTTCTGTGTTTGCCTGATGGGGAAAATGAGGCCTGAGGAGAAAGAGCTGGAGGTGCTAGAGGTGGGTGGGGCCACATGGGACAAAGCAGGGCCCGCTGGGCATAAGGACCCCAATCCCAGTGGCCTCCTAAGGATGGCACCGCCTCCAGGGCACCAGGGAATCTCCACACTGGCCCCAGTGGCCTGGGCTCTTTCCTAAAAGGCCCTGGCTTTCCACAGCAGTTTTTGGCTGTGATGCAAGATGACCTACTTCAGACCCGGGGCTGCCCGGGCTCTTCTCCTCAACGGCACAGTTTCCGGGAAAACAGCCTTGCTCCACAAACAGTCCCACCAGGGACAGAGCGGGTCATGTGGCAGGCGCTCTGGGAATCCCAGTGCTGCGCAGGGCGGCCAAGGCCGAGGGCAGAGGAACCTGCCCCAAACCACCACCGGGCCTTCCCCTTCCTCCAGTCTGGGTGCTGGAACACCTCTCATCAGGGAGCTCTGCCCTTTCCTCTTTGGAGAAGGAGGGCACAATGGTGGGGGCTCAGGCACGGAGACCATTTGGGTCCTGGGGCATCCCACCACCTCCATCTATGGTTCCTGATTTTGGCTGAACTGAGCAGTTTGTGAGGGCTCAGTTCCCCCGAGGAGGGATGGAACCCAAGCCCTTGGCAGTGAAAGTGCAGAGTCTTAACCACTGGACCGCCGGGAAGTCCCCCATCTGGGGCTTCAGACACATTGCTTCACCCCTTTGGCCTCAATCCTTTCTAGAAACAGAGCAGACACTCGCTTAGGGGGCTGCCAGACAGGGCTTCAAGGAGCGGGTGCATCTAAATAGCAATAACTGCCATCCTGAGGGAGTGCAGACAGGCAGGCTGGGCCTCGTCCTTCACATTTGCACTTTCTCCCGTAATGTTCCCCACGTTATACCAGGAGCTGGGGCCCAGAGAGGTGGAGTAAGCTGCCCAACGTCACACAGCTAGCAAGGTGCAGAGCTGGGCTCCCAGCCCAGAGGTGTCTGAATCCAGAGCCTAATCCTTTTTTTTTTTAAATTTAAATACAGTTGATTTACAATTGATCTGCAATCAACTAATCTATATTAATTTTGATCGCCCTGCCCAGTACAAGGGCACAGGCCAGCCACCCAGGACTCCACACTGGGAGACGGCTGGGGAAGCACCATCTAGTCCAGGGCTGCCTAGTCCCAGCTCCTCCCCCCGGGCCAATGGACGGTGGGCAGACATTGACCTCGGTGGGAGGGGGACCCTCTGACCTGCTGGAGGTCCCTAAAGGACTCTGAGGTAGTAAAGGAGGAGGTGAGAGATGGGACAGCGTGGCCCTGGGGACCCTGCAGCCCCCTCTCCCCTGGGGTAGCGATGGGGGCTCTGTGAGGACTGCATCCCAGCTGCCGAGGGGGCCGCCCATGTGTCCAGGGGCCCCATGAAGTCCAGGAAGGAAGGGGCCAGGGTCAGCAGACCAGGGAGGAGGAGGGAGAGGATGCGCGGGCACAGAGGTGGCAGGCTGGCTGCCCCTTCCAGCGCCCCACCTGCAGGGTCTCTGGCCGATCCCACCTCCCCCTGATCTCTGCTCCTACTGGGCACAGCCTCCCAGCATCTCCTGTGTCACAGAGGAGGGGACCCAGCCTCAGAGAGGACCGTGCCGGCTCACCTGCTGCGGGAGACAGCAGCTGAGACCCGAACAACCTTGAGCAGGGCTGGCCCCAGGCTGGGCGGAGGGCCACAGAGGGAAACGCCCAGGTGGAGTGAGGGGGACACCAGGTCCCTCCTGTCGCCCAGGCTGTCTTGGGTCAGCAAATTGGGTTTCCTGTCCTTGAAGCTGAGCGTCCTGCCTTGGGCAAGCTGGCCCCCGCACCCTCTCACCCCCAGCCTCAACAAGGAGCCACAGGCTCAGGGCCAGAGACAACCCTCCACCCACAAAGGAGCCCCAGGAAATGTGGGCAATGGTGAAGCCAAGCTGAGCCCAAGGGGGAAGAGCAGGGGGCCGCGCAGGGGGAAGGTAGTGGCCAGGCTAGGTGGGGCCTGGGACCCGCGCTCTGGGGGCACGCAGGATGTCCTGCTGCACAGAGGAACAGACACTGGGCAAGCCCCTCCACCCCCATCCCTGGGCACTGACAGGGGCTGGCACGTTCCAGGAACACACACATATGTGAACACACACACACATGCACACACGCTTCCTTATCAGCCAGACAACCTGGTCCTCAAGTCCGGAAGCAGCTCGGGGAGCCAGCCCTCTCCCCCCAGTGCTTGCCCCGGACAATAGAATGGCCAGGGAAACACTAGGCTCTTCATGAGGGCTCCTGGGACCTGGTGGTAGGCTTGGTCCTGAACACAGCCCCCCAGCCTGGGACAGGATGGCCAATGGCCAGGGCCCTGGACCCAAGCCAGCCGGTGTGCCCTGGCCCCGGTCCTGCCTGCAGTCCCCGGCCTCCCTAGCTGCACCCCTCATAGGAGCTGCCGTCTAGCCTCCTATTCACCCCAGCTCAGCCCTGGGAAGCCGACCCCAGCCCCTCACGCTCTGCTGGGCTCACAGGAACACAGCCGGGGCACACAGAGCCACCTGGGCATGGAGGGTCCTGCCAGGAAAACCCTGCCTTTCTGGCTCTGGGCCTGGGTCTCCGCCTACAGCCTTCCCGCTGCCACTCACAGGCTGCTTAGCCCTGCTGGCCCCGCCTCCCCGGGGGTGTTCCCCACTCACGGCCCCGCCCACCTCAGGATTCACTGACAGAGCCCCCTAGCCCTGCACCCAGGGTCTTTTCTGCTTCTTCGTGCCAGGCCCATGGGAACATGGGCTCACGGGTCCCACACCTGGCTTTATGGCAGGCCCTTGCTTCACTCCTCCTGGCCTGGGAGGCACAGACAGCACCTCCATTTCGCAGCTGGAAAAAACAGGTGCAGAGAGGTGACGAAACTTGCCTACAGCCTCTGACTGGAAAGCAAGCGGCAGAACTACGCCTGGCTCAGAAACCAGCCCGGGACCCTCTGCCTGCAGCCCAGGGGCTCAGGCAGCGCCAGGCCTGTCAGTCAGAGCCGGGGTCAGGGCTGCAGGAGGGGTCTCCTTGAGGGGCCGGGAACGCAAAGCTGTCGGGGGTGGCAGGGGCTCCCCGTGGGAAGCTGGCCAGGACCAGACCAGGGCAAGGCTTCCTGTAGCACGACCCCTACGCGACCTCTGCTGGCCACGGGGCTGACTCGTGGGGTCAGGCTGGCCTGTCAGTCCCCTGCTGCTCTCGAGGGAAAGAGGTGCCCCTTGGACACCTGCCCGCCCCCCAGCCGGCTGTACGACCTCAGGCCACCCGTGCTGGGGCCTGGGGTGAAGAGGCGCAGACCCCCATCCTGTGCTGGCCTCAGTTTCCCCAATGACACTAGGGCTGCCTACCAGTGTCAGCACTCACACGCCCCACCCCCACCCCACTCCTGTTTCCAGGGCCTGGAACACCAACCTCTCCTCTTCCTCCTTCTGGCCCAGCCTCTAGCCAGGCTGTGCCTGGCACTTGCTCCTGATGCCCCAGGAAACCAGCAGGGGGGAGGGTGGGGGAGAGGCAGCTGGTGGGGCCTCCCTCAGCGCCTCCCTGTCAATCTCCCATCTCAGCACCCCCTTTCTTGGAGAGCCCCAGGTTGCCAATGCAAACGGGGTTTCCTAGCAGCCTTGCTTGCAGGCGGGAGCCAAATTTCAGTGCCACGGGTTCGAGAGAGAAAGATGAAGAGGGAGGTTTGCAGGGGTCAGGCCTGAGTATGCTCCTTGCAGCCTCAGGTCCAGAGCCAGGACTGGCAGGGTCCACCCCTCCACACACTCACTCCAGGCTGACACTTGCCCTGTGGCAGCACACAACTTTCGCTGCTGGGAAGTCCCTCGCACATCTAACCCAAACACCTCAAGCTGTAGAACAAGCTTTGGCCTTTCCTTATCTGCCAGGGTGCAGGCTTGCTTAGAACAGGACAGAGCAGTGCCCACGCCTGTGGGACAAGGCTCACTTGGCACGTGAGGCCAGGGGCCTCGGGAAACCAGGGTCAAAATTTGTTTTGCTCTCTAACCACAGTGGTGGGCTTTCCCAGTTCAGACTTGCCTCAGTCTCCCTGTTGGTACAGTGGGCAGGAAAAGTCAGCACAGAACCTCTGGCCGGCCCCTGGGTGTGTGGGGACACGGACCTTCTGTCTGCAGTCAACTTGGCCCCGCCTCTCCTTAGACAGATACCATTTTATTTCATGTTTATATTAAAATAAATACTCTGTTCTTCATTTTCACATTGGGGGTGGTGCCGGACAGTTAGACAGGGAGGCCTTCCCGGGTGGGCAGTACCAAAGGGAACTTCTGCACCAAACCCTCCTCCAAATGCCTGGAATGCCTCTCAGGCTTGCTGGCATGCCTGGCATGACCTCCCCTGGCCATCAGGAGGAGGAGGATGGACGGTCCCCCACGGGGGGCTTCAGGCCTGGGGCTGCGCTGGGGCTGCCCCCCGGGTCCCCGGCTTGGGGCTCGGTCCCTAGGGGCAGGTGGCCGCCTCTCCGTCCCCCGGGGCCGCCCCCTTTCAGGCCAGCAGCGCTAGATGCAGGTGACCAGCACGTCCACGCCGGTGCCCAACTCGATCTCCTCGAAGAGCACGCGGCCCCCGGCGGCCCCGGAGCCCCCGGCCTTGGCGGCAGCCCTCAGCACAGCCTGGGCGTGGCGCAGGAAGTGCTGGTTCCGACGGCGGCCCAGTTGGCGCAGTGCCAGGATGGCCAGCACGTGGTCCCGCCTGCAGAGACACGCGGGCCCCTGCTGCAGACTCGACAGCTCCAGTGACACCCCGGACCCCAGGGCGAGGGGGACCCCGCGGCTCAGACTGGAAGCGCTAGGGCACCCAGCATTCCTGGGGGCGGGTGCCTGGGTCTTGAAGGGTGCAAAGCCCGGCGGAGACAGGAAGAGGCAAGCCTGATGGGAATGGCCTCTGAGCCCCAGGCAGAGGTTCCGGAAACCTAGTGGACCTAGGGAGGTAGCAGGGCGCCGCCATGCCGCGATGCCAGGAGTGTGGCAGGCAGGGGAGTCAGAGCCTCTTCCCCTGAGAACCCTGCTGGGGAGCCCCGGCCCATTGGCAAGCAGAGAGGCACGTGGGGTGGGAAGCTTGGCCCAGTGTGCCCCTCCCGCCCCAGCACCCCAAAGAGCTGGAAGCACTGTCTCCCGCAGCCAGGGAGGGCCGGCCAGCCTGCGCAGGAAAACCCCGAGGGGCCAAAAGGGGGACCTTCCTCCTATGCGCAGTTACTCTGATTCAAGGCCAGACAGATGCAGGGGGCTGGGATCAGAGGATTCTCCGGTGGGGCGGGGCGGGGCAGGGGACCAGGAAGGGGCTAGGCCCGGGCTTTCTGTAGCCTCCCCATCCTGGAATCTCCAAGGCCATGAGGAGATTCAGCTGGGATTTCCACGTGACTCACAACCCCCCAACACACACCCTAGGATCAAAGCCTTCTTCCTGCTGGCAGGTCTCGGGGCTTCCAGAAAGGGCTTTCTCCTGGAGCTGGGCGCCTGTGCCTCCCCCTAAGACTCGCTGGAGGAAGGGTTCTGGCTCCCTTCAGACTCCAGGGACCACAAGACTGAATGAGGACGGCGAGATTAGAACACCGGGGAAGGGCAGCGACGATCCCACCAGGGCCCCCACAGCCTGAGGGTCCGGGGCCCGCAGGTCACGCTGCTGGTACCTGTGCACGGAGGCCGGTGCTAGTCCGAGCCCCGCCCCGAGGCCCCCTCCCCGTCTCCCATCCCCAGAACCAGCTCTGGGGTACGAACCTGATGTCCGGGTAGCTTCTGATTAGTGTCTCCAGGTGCTACCTGATGTCGTGTTTGTAAGTCTCGCCCAGTATGTCAGCCACGCATGGGATAGCTTGGCTCAGCCACGTGGCCTGGGAGCCCTGCGGAAACGCGACGCGGTGGGCCACCCCCGCCCCCGCCTGCAGCCCCTCGGTGAGTGTCCGGTTTAGCCCTCCTGCAGCCACCACTGTGGCCCCACCGGGACCGCCTCCCGCCCCGCGGAAGGGGACGCCCCCGGCTCAGGGTTCCTCTTCCCTCCCCACCACAGGGCGCAGAGGAGGCTTTCCGTGTCTGCTCAGGCGGGTGAGCCCAGGCCCCGCGGGGAAGGCCTGCCTGGCATCAGACGGGGAGTCGGGGACCAGCGGCCCAGATGAGGGGTGTCTGTGTGGGCAGGACATGCCTGAGCTCGCTCTACTGGGGGTGGGGTGGAGGAGAGGTCCCACACAGTCCCCGCCCCTCAGACAGGGCTGCGACCCTCATCCCTCCCCTACACCCTCCACAAAGTACATGCAAATCAATGCAAACATATGCAACGTGTCTCCCCACCTGGCCCGGCCCCAGCACTTGGAGAGTGCCTCGAATCCTTTGCCAAAGCCTGCCCACTGGGGGGTCTCTAATAGCGGGGAGCTGAAATCAGACTGAGGGGTGCGCTGTTGGAGGGTTCGCGGGCTGGAGAACCCCCAAGAAGGCCAGCACCCCGGGGCAGTCGGGTGATGCTCCTACCAAGCACTGGAAGGTGCTGCTGATGGCCTGCGCCTCGAGGACCATCTTCTGGGAGCCGCTCCGGCGGTCCACACCCCGGAGCCGCTCGCGGGGTCGCAGTGCCTGCGCCAGGTACTCGCGGACAACGTAGCGGTGCACCTGCTGCAGAGTCTCCTGGGGGTAGAGGTCAAGGTCACCGAGAGGAGTCCTGGGCACGCCCCCACCAGCGCCCGCCCCCACCCCCGGATACCTGGGCCAGGGGTGGGGCCATGTGCTCGAGGAGGCCCGAGAAGGCCACCACCTTGTCCATGAGGGGCTGCAGCAGGTCCTGGGTCAGCCAGGCCTTGGTGCACAGGACCCTGAAGAGTGGCTAGGGGCAGAGCGGTGGGTAGTCGGCCGAGGGCTGACCCCCAGCACCCACTAGAGCCTCCCCTGGGGTCCGGGGGTCCTCCCCTCATGGCTCCGGACAGGGGCAATTCAGGCCAAAGGGTGAGCTGGCATCAGGAAGAAAGCCTGGGGAGCTGACCCCCTTCTCTATGGTATCTTGGGGACAGCCCCTCTCTTGGCTCTAGACCTTTCCCTGATGAGAAATCTCTGAGACTGCCTCCTCCAGGCCGGCAGGCCCCGTGGGCATGGTTGGAGTTTGAGCCTCTAGCCAGCCCTTGCCTCGGGAGTCCTGGCGGCGCTTTGAGGGGCTGGATGAGGCGCCATTCCCTAGATGCACCGCTCTGTGGAGAGGGTTCTCAGTCTCAGAGTTCGTCTCTGAGAGGAGAGTGAAAGGGTTAGTCACTTAGTCGTGTCCGACTCTTTGTGTCCGCATGGACTGTACCTCCGTCCATGGGATTCTCAAGGCAAGTGTACTAGACTGGGTTGCCATTCCCTTCTCCAGGGGATCCTTCACACCCAGGGATGGAACCTGGGTGTCCTGCAATTATAGGCGGATTCTTCACCATCTGAGCCACCAGAGAAGCCCAGGGCATGAAGGAAGAAGGGAATTGTTCCCAACTGTTCTTGCTCAGCTGGGAACCTGTCTGGGTTCCATGCCTGCCCCCGAAACACCACCCCAACACGCCCCTATGGTAAATGAGTGCTGTGACTTGGGCCCCCGGGCTCCAAGACACAGGGTGCACCTGCTGGGCAAGGAAAGTGGGGAGAGAAGGGCCCACCCCCTCACCTGCACAGCGCCCTGCAAGCCCTGGAGCAGCCGCTTCTGAAAGGCTTGGGCAGCAGCCCCCAGGGCCTTCTCCAGCTCTCCAAAGCTTTCTGGGAACTTGGCCAGAAGGTGAGTCCTGGGGAGGGGGAGGGGTAGGGGCCAGGATTGGGGAAAGTGGGCAAGGGCTCACAGCCTGGCATACAGCCGTGAAGGCTGGGTGCCACCCCAGCTCCGATCACTCAGACTATAGTGTGAAGGGCAGCCCCCTGGGGCGCCACAGTGGAGAAGCCCTGGGAGCCGTCACGTGAGGGGGCGGCAGTGCGCCCGGGAGCCGAGCACGGAGGGGTGGGCCAGGGGAGTGTCGAGGTCCCACCGCATGGCAGGGTCCCCGTGGCCGGGCTGAGCCAGACCTCATCCCTCCTGGCGACAGAACAGTGCGGCACAGCCCCTCCTGGCACAGAGGCCCTCCTCAGACGCTCGGGAGAGTCGCTCAGTCGAGCCCGACTCTGTGACCCCATGGGCTGCAGCCCGCCAGGCTCCTCCGTCCATGGGATTCTCCGGGCCAGAATACTGGAGTGGGTTTCCATTCCCTTCTCCAGAGGATCTTCCCAACCCGGGGACTGAACCCAGGTCTTCTACATTGCAGGTGGATGCTTTATCCTCTGAGCTCCCAGAGAAGCCCTTTGAGCCTCATAACTGCCTCTCCAAATATCACAATGTCCCCATTTCATCATTGGGGAGACAGGGCTAGGCTCTCCCAGTTTGCAGCCCAGGGACACAGAAAGTGAAGTCTCTCAGTCGAGTCCAACTCTTTGTGACCCCATGGACTGTAGCTCGCCAGGCTCCTCCATCCATGGGATTTTCCTGGCCAGAGTACTGGAGTGGGTTGCCATTTCCTTCTCCAGAAAGGCAGGGACACAGAAAGGCAGGCTAAATTTCTATCAGGGCTTGACCAGAGATGGCCTACACCAGAGTCCCCTGTGCCAGGACCAGCCTGGCACAGTCTAGGGACAGAAGAGTGTTAGTGAGCCAGCGCCTTATCACGGTCGTGCTTTGGGTTCCCAGATCCAACAAGTACTGCCTGCGTGACTGTCGACCAGCGGCAATGTCTTTCTGAGCCTCCACACTGCATTCCCGTCTGTCTGTGGGGACATCACGCCATCAGCAGTAGCTGATGCTTCTTCAGTTGGGGACACTACGGGTTGGCCTGGGGCTGAAGGCTTTGGCAGCCCGCAGGGGAGGGCCACTGTCCCCTGGAGGTAGAGGAACCCAGGTTCCGGCACCAGCAAGGCCCTGGGGTTTGGGGAAGGGGTGGGGAGACTGTCAGGGCAGGCTTCCAAGAAGAGAGAGGGTCCTTCAAAGTAAGGAGGCTGAGCGGGATGAAGGGAGGAGAGAATGGAGCCCTGGGTGGCAGGGATGAGCTGGGCAAGGGTGGTTGGAACCTCGGCCTCTGCTCGGCCCTGAAGCTCCCTGCGTCCCTGGCAGGGCCTCAGCTCTGCGGGGCCAAGAGAGGACCCCACGGGGGGGGGGACGGGGGGGGACGGGGCGGGGACGAGCACGGAGACGGAGTCCCCTCCGGGGGCCTCCAGGCAAGGCCACCAAGGGGCCGCAGGGGCGCTGTCTGCGTCGTGGTTCCCAGGGCTCGCGCGCCCCCTGCCGGTCGCGCCTCGCACCGCGGGACAAACCCACCTGAGCTCCTCGCAGGCATTGATGCTGGCGCACACGTGAGGCTCGCTCACCGCCCCTGATTCCAGGAAAGTCTTTTCGAACCTGGGGGGCGGGGTACGCAGGGGCCGTGGAGACTCTCCCTGGTTGCTGAAACCCGGAGCCCGCCCTCCAGGCTTCTCCCTCCCAGTTGTCTGGAATCTCGGATTCCGAGGTAACGGGATGGGTGGGTCCTCCCCAGGGACAACCAGCGTCCACACCCTGGCCACCCCGCCCACCACATCCCGGCCCAGGATTCGCCCGCACCTGTGCAGGAAGAGCCCCAGCGCCCGCGCGCAGATCCCCAACGTGGTGGCCTCCAGTTCTCTGGAGATGGCGCCGGCCGCCTTCACGTGCTCCGCCACGAGCTGCGAGTGAGCGCGTCTGAGTACTGGATGCCTATGGCCCCAGCGCCCACCTCGTGGCGCAGGGACGTCTCCACACTCCCCGCTCTGCCTCCCAGCGTCGGCTCCGACTTCGAGGGGCCCCGATTTCCAGAGGGTCAGCCCTCCCAGCTCCGCACATCCACAGGGTCCCTCCCCCAAGCCCGCTCAGCTGGGAGCCGTGGCCTGGCTCTCCCAGCCTGGTCATGAGACCCGAGGACTTCTGCCCGCGCCCCACGTGGGGCCTCAGGCTCCCGTTCGATGGGGAGAGGCGGTTGTGACTGTGCCTTATAAGAGAGTCTCCACCGCCAGAGGCCCAAACCCACGGCCTTCCCTCCGGCGCACCATGCAGATGTCGAAGGACAGCGGCGTGTGCAGAGGCCCCGCAGCTCTTCGGGGGCCTCCGCAGCCGCCCAGCGACTCTGCTCCAGCTGCAGGATGCCATCGAAGCAGCTCGCGATCTTGGTCTGTGCGGGCCAGGGAAGGGGCTGCGGTGAGACCCTCTCAGGAGGGAGACCCCCTACCTCCAAGCCCTAGGGCACGCCCTTGGCGACAGGGCACCCCTGTCGGGGCACAGGCCCACGCCCGAGGCCGCAGAGCTGAGAGGCTCGGACCGTGTGCACTGCGCCTCCCTACCCCGCCGGCATTGACCACCCTCTACCTGGACCCCGCCCACTTCGGCCCGGCCCCGCCCTGGTCTCACCTCCGGGAAGCTGGTGTAGTCTTCTTCCAGACGGGCCCAGAAGTCCAGTGCCAGGAGCGGGAGCAGTGGCTCCGAGGGCAGAGCCTGGTCCTGGGTGCCCAGGAAATCAGGACTGGAAGGCAGGGCGGGGCCTGAAGGTCTGGGCGGGACTCTGATGCGGCCGCGGCTGCACCCACTGCCCTCTTCCTTGGCTCAAAGCCTAATGCCATCGCTGTGAGGCCCGAAATCTGGGCTTCCATTCCCACGCCCGGCACCCCAGCCCGCCCTCCGGGATTCCGTGCCAAGCGCCTATCCACTCGGTTTCCCACCTCAGGATTTCCTGGCTAAGCAGTCGGCGGAGCGTGCCCCGAAAGCATAAAGAAGGCAGTCCGGATGGACCTCGACCAGCTTGCTTTGGGAGTGACCTCCACCCTCTCGCTTGGGGTTCACCCAAATTGAGCTCTAAACGCCCCCAGGACCTTGCAGTTCAGGGTCCAGCTAGGATCCAGCCCACACCAGGGCAGGCGCCTGTCTGCAGCCACGCAGAATATTAAGGAGGAGCCCAGCACTTTAGCGCCCCCTCCAACTGCCCCCCTACCTGGGGAGCTGGGGAGCGCTCAGGGGCACGGGGGACTCACCCCATCACGTTCTGCAGAGCCCTGCAGAGCCGAGGTGTCCATCCAAAGCAAGAGTGGGGGTGAAAGCCAGCCCTCAAGAGCGCGGTGAGCCGCGGTTGTGTCCAGCCTGGAGGGGGCGCCCTTGGCCAGTTCGCTAAAGGCCCCGCGTGGACTAGGGGGTACTCCCTGGGCTCGCCGCCATGGAAGCAACCCCGCCCATAGCTCTTTCCAGCTTCTGAACCGAGAGGGAGAGCACCAGGGTCTGGGAGGGGGAGGAGAGAATATCAGAGGGCTCCCGGATCTGGGATCTTGGGTGCCTAACAGCCAGCACTCTCCCGGGGAGGAAAAGGAGGAGAAAGGTGCCCTGTGCCCTTCAGAGCAGGTTCCCGAAGGCCTTGCGGGCGGGCAGTGCCAGCCCCTCCTCGCCCTCGCCCCAACCCCCGGCCGCCGGCCCGGGCCTCACCTGCTGTAGACGTTGGCGGCCCAGTCCAGCAGCACGTAGAGCTGCTCGAAGCCGCGGGCGTCGTGCGCGAGCTCCTGGAGGCGCCCGGCCACCGCGCCGTGGAAGGCACGCAGGTAGGCCTCCCACGCCGGGAAGCCGGCGGCCGCGTAAGCGGGGTGCACCTCCCGCTGCACCTTCTGCAGGTCGCGGCGAACCAAAGCGCCGAGCTCGGCCAGGAGCCGCGCCAAACGGGGACAGCGTCGGCCGCCCCTGGGCCTCCCTGGCGCCCTCCTGCCGCACGGCTTCCTCCCAGTACTGGCGCTTCTGCTCAAAGCGGAGCTCAACGGCCCCGAGGAGGACGTCCACCCCTTTCCCTGGCTGTCCCAGCCCTGGACGGGGGTGGGGTCAGGCTGCAAGGGGCTGGCCCAGGCCACCGGGGGCTTATCGAGGCCTTGCAGCCCACAGGGAAGGCTGTGGGAGGGGCCTTGGTTCTATATTTAACCAGGGGCTGGAGGCTCCTAACTCCGATTCTCACCCATCGATCTTCTCCCCGCTGCCCCTCGTAGAGGACTGGGAGGGAGTCTCCAGGGCGTGGGGGCTTGGGCGCAGGGCCCTCACCACCCCCAGGCTCCCTCAGGTTCTGCTCACTCCCCACCCCCTTTCAGCCCCTCCTGCTGTTTCCTGGGGAAAAAGAAGAGAAACTTCTTGGCCTGCTGGGACCTCCCACCCTCCCCACTGTGTAAAGACAAATTCAAGCTGGTGCGGAGCCAGCAAGTTCTCACTTCAGCCCAGGGAACTAGGGCCCAAAGGTGGGCAGGACCTGCTGAAGTCACTGACCAACCAGAGGCTGAGCCACACCCCTTTCCCGGCCACCCCACCACCGGGACAAAGGCCAGGTTGGAGCCAGCACCTGACCCTTGGGTGATATTGGGCCCGAGCGGCCTCTCTGCAGGCCTCAGTGTGCCTGGGGTGATTGACACCAGGATGGGCAGGGCCCAGCCCCTAACTCACCCCCTTCCCGGTACCTGCCAGCAAGATGTCCGTCCAGAGGACAGACATTCAGGGGGTTGCTGAGGCCTATCTTCCTCTCCCAGAGGCAGCTCAGAAGCTGCAAGGAGGCTGTCCCGAGGGAGGGGCCGGCCCAGGTGCTCGATGCAAGCCTTATCAGCCCTGCCCTGGCCACAGGTCGTGGTTCCCCCAGATGCCAGGACTCAGGGACCATGCCCTCAGGTCATCGCCAACACAGCAGGGAGCATCGTGCCAGCGGCCATCTGACCCTGCCGCTCCCCACCTCCCACAGTGCCCCCCAGTGCCCAGCAGGGGCAGGAGTGGTGATGAAGGAGCCATTCCAGCGGGGCCCAGCCTGCCCTGCTCTGGGCTCTGTCTCCAGGGAGTGTGGGGGTAGGACAAGCCAGCCTACCTTGGTTGGCAAGAGCTCACATTTAGTAAGCACCTACTGTATGCTCGGTCCATGCCTGGCACTGTCAGATCCCCATGACAACAAAGTGACAGGGTGTCATTCTCCCCACTTTATAGATAAGGAAACAGGCTCAGAGAGGGGCAGGGTCTTGCCTTAAGCCACACAGCTCAGGGGCGGGGAGTCAGGACCAGCCCAGGTCTGGCTAGGAACCTGGGAGCAGAGGCTGAACCCTGTCTCCCTGTACCAGCAGCCCAGCGTTGCTGCCCAGGGAACCCTTTCTTCTGGCAGAGGGTCTGAAGATGGGCAGGCTGCCAGATGCCAGGAGTGGCTTCAGACTTGAAGTTCTCCAGGAAGCCTAGGGGAAAATTCTGGGGGAAGAGGGGCAGCTGGCGGCTGGGTCTCACGGGAGGTAACAGAGGCAGACACTTGAAACCCAGCCACCCTGCCTGACCACCTCGTCCCAAAGCTCATCGAGGCCCCCTGGTGTTCCCTCTGCCCCCTGCTCCCTGAATCCTGCTTCAGCAGCTTCCCAAGTCATTCTTGACCTTCAGGAGGCACCAGTCAATCAGGTCACTCTCCTGCTTTAAACCCTTCCGTGGCTCCCCACAGCCTGGCATTAGAAGCCGCCCTCGCCCCCCATCAAGGTCTGAACTTCCTCCAGCCTCCCGCCCGGGCCTCCTGGGCCTGCATCCAGCCCGGCTCCCGGCTTCTGCTCAGGCAGCTCCTCCTCCCAGCCTCTCCCTCTGCTCCCCAGCGCTGACCTGGATTTCAGAAGCTGGGGTGCAGTCGCCTCCACCTCCCAGCAGTCCGTGGGCTGTGCTGTGCCGCCTGCCTGCTCATCAGGCCCTGGACTGGCTCCCTGGAGATGGGGCCTCCTCACTGGCCTGGGAACCTCTGTCCATCCACCCCTCCTTACTGCCCAGAGGCAGCCTGTGGGGGCAGTGAGCCTTCAATGTGAAGATCACCCCTGCCTGTGCGGGCCCTCTCGGGTATCAGGCTGGTGTCTTCTGGGCTGCAGAGTCCCTGCTGACTCTGCCATGGCCCCGTCCCGGGCCTGCCTCCCCAGCCATGGGGCCTCTTCCTGGCTCTCTCTCTCTGTTCTGTTGCCCTGAGTGTTCAGAGGCCCTGGCCCCTGCACCTTGGCCTCAGCTGAGCTTCAGGAGCCAGGAGATGCAGGCCTGGGCTGCGCCCTGAGGCCCATGTTCTCCAGGTCAGGGTATCACGCCCACTGCAGGGCCAGTAACAGGGGTGGGAACACCACCCAGAAGCCATGCTTACTGGAAGCTCCCACCTGAGGCCACCCTATCTGTGACCAAGTCAGGTCTGGGCTTCCCTCACCACTGGGTATCTCCACCCTAGCTTCTACCCGCTTTCCCCAAGCCTGCCCTCCTATAGCAGCTCTTCCCAGGTATCCCATCGCAGTCCCGATCTTTCCACCTCCCCAGGGCCTGGGCCATCACCCCATCCTTCAAAGCTCCAAAGTAGCCACCTGGGGCAGAGGACTGCGTCTCCCTCATACCTCCCACCGGTCATCCCCCCATTGCCTGGTCACAGGTCCTACCTGTACTCCTTCCTAAACCCCCTGGATTTCATCCTTAGAGGGGTCGGGGGTCTTGCCAAAATATAACCCTCCCTTAAAGCCCTTCTCTGCGGGTAAGATTCTTCTGAAATAAGGAAGAAGACAAGCATGTGTGCTCTCAGCATTCAACATTTGCCTGGAAGATCTAATTAAGTCAACAAGGCAAGAAAAATGAATAGGAGGTATCAATATTGGGAAGGACCTGATAAAAATGTCATTATTTGGAGGTGATGGATTACCTGCTTAGAAATAGCTTTCTTAAACTCCAGAAAAGCCTATTTTTAAAAAGTTCTTAACCGGACATGGAACAATGGACTGATTCAAAATTGGGAAAGGAGTACGTCATGGCTGTATATTGTCACCCTGCTTATTTAATGTCTAAGCAGAGTCCATCGTGTGAAATGCTGGGCTGGATGAAGCACAACTGTTGGGAGAAATATCAATAAACTCAGCTACGCAGATGACACCACCCTTATGGCAGAAAGTGAAGAGGAACTAAAGAGTGTCTTGATGAAGGTGAAAGAGAGTGGAAAAACTGGCTTAAAATTCAGCCTTCAAAAAACGAAGGTCAAGCCATCCAGTTCCATCACTCCATGGCAAATAGACAGGGAGAATGGAAACAGCGACAGACTATTTTCTTGAGCTCCAAAATCACTGCAGATGGTGACTGTAGCCGTAAAATTAAAAAACGCTTGGTCCTTGGAAGAAAGGCCATGACAAAGCTAGACAGCATATTAAAATGCAGAGACGTTATTTGCTGACAAATGTCTGTAGACTCAAACCTATGACTTTCCCAATAGTCATGTATGGATGTGAGAGTTGGACCACAAAAAAGGCTGAGTGGCAAAGAATCGATGCTTTTGAACTGTGGTGTTGGAGAAGACTCTTGAGTCCCTTGGACTGTAAGGAGATCAAAACCAGTCAATCCTAAAGGAAATCAATCCTGAATAACTATTGGAAAGATTGATGCTGAAGGTGAAGCTCCAGTACTTTGGCCACCTGATGCAAAGAGTTAGAAAAGACCATGGTGCTGGGAAAGACTGAAGGCAGGAGGAGAAGGGCACGACAGAGGATGAGATAGTTGGATGTCATCGCCGACTCAACAGACATAAATCTGAGCAAACCCCGGGTGATGGTGAAGGACGGGGAGGCCTGGCGTGCTGCATCCATGGGGTCGCAGAGTCGGACACGACTGAGCGACTGAACAACAACAACAGAAAGGCACTTAAAGCCTCCCTTCTTGAGGCTCCTGGTGGCTCAGTGGGAAAGAATCCACCTGCCGATGCAAGAGAGGTGGGTTCGATCCAGACCCGGCAAGATCCCATCTGCTGCGCGGCAACTAAGCCCTTGCACCCCAACTATCGAGCCTGTGCTCCAGAGCCCTGAACTGCAGCTACTGAAGCCCGCGTGCCTAGACCCTGTGCTCCACAGCAAAAGAAACCACTGAAATGAGAGAGGCCTGCCCTCCACAACAGAGCACAGCCCCCACTGGCCAGAGCTAGAGAAAAGCCCCGCAGCAATGAAGACCCAGCATAGCCAAAAATAAATAAATAAGTACCAATTTAAAAAAGGCTTCCCTTAATTCAGCAACAAAATATAACACTTGTCCCCACCCCGCGCTGCCGTCACCCTCAGGAGAAGCACACCCTCCTCCTTAGCGCGGCATTCAAGGAAGCACCTGGCCCCAATGTCGGGAGCCGCGTTAGGCATTACTGACAGAATGGAGGCACGGCCCCAAACCCCTCTCTTCATTCCGCAGGCACGGACCCGGGATGAAGGAGTTAGGCCTTGTGATTCTGATTGCTCTTTCCTTTCTTCAGTTGAGTTGACTGGAAAGAATGTTAAGGTGATTATTGTGCTTGACAGAAGCATGAGAAAGCACAAAGCCTTCTACACTTGTGCCCAGAAAATAATCTATAAAATAACCATTGACACTTGTTCAAGGATCTTTACAAAGAATGTCCCGGGATGAGCACATGGGCCACAGCTTGAGGCCATGGGAAAGATTATTATCTGAGACCTATTTGTGAGGGAAATGTTTATGGCCAAAGAAGTTTGCTGAGTTTAGGGTTTAGGATTAATTAGCAATAGCTAGAAGCCTTTTTAGGAGATGATGATCTTAAGATGCTAGGGGCAAACAGGATTTAGAAAGATAAGAAATAAACTAAGAAATGTAGCATGTTCAGTTCAGTTCAGTCGCTCAGTCGTGTCTGACTCTTTGCAACCCCATGAATTGCAGCACGCCAGGCCTCCCTGTCCATCACCAACTCCTGGAGGTCACTCAGACTCAAGACCATCGAGTCAGTGATGCCATCCAGCCATCTCATCCTCTGTCGTCCCCTTCTCCTCCTGCCCCCAATCCCTCCCAGCATCAGAGTCTTTTCCAATGAGTCAACTTTTCGCATGAGGTGGCCAAAAGTACTGGAGCTTCAGCTTTAGCATCATTCCGTCCAAAGAAATCCCATTCTGATCTCCTTCAGAATGGACTGGTTGGGCCTCCTTGCAGTCCAAGGGACTCTCAAGAGTCTTCTTCAACACCACAGTTCAAAAGCATCAATTCTTCAGCTCTCAGCCTTCTTCACAGTCCAACTCTCACATCCATACATGACCACAGGAAAAACCATAGACTAGCCTTGACTAGCCTTGACCTTTGTTGGCGAAGTAATGTCTCTGCTTTTGAATATGCTATCTAGGATGGTCATAACTTTCTTTCCAAGGAGTAAGCATCTTTTAATTTCATGGCTGCAGTCACCATCTGCAGTGATTTTGGAGCCCAAAAAAATAAAGTCTGACACTGTTTCCACTATTTCCCCTTCTATTTCCCATGAAGTGATGGGACCAGATGCCATGATCTTCGTTTTCTGAATATTGAGCTTTAAGCCAGCTTTTTCACTCTTCTCTTTCACTTTCATCAAGAGGCTTTTAGCTTCTCTTCACTTTCTGCCATAAGGGTGGTGTCATCTGCATATCTGAGGTTATTGATATTTCTCCCGGCAATCTTGATTCCAGCTTGTGTTTCTTCCAGTCCAGCGTTTCTCATGATGTACTCTGCATAGAAGTTAAATAAGCAGTGTGACAATACACAGCCTTGACGTACCTCTTTTCCTATTTGGAACCAGTCTGTTGTTCCATGTCTAGTTCTAACTGTTGCTTCCTGACCTGCATACAGATTTCTCAAGAGGCAGGTCAGGTGGTGTGGTATTCCCATCTCTCTCCAAATTTTCCAGTTTATTGTGATCCACACAGTCAAAGGCTTTGGCATAGTCAATAAAGCAGAAATAGATGTTTTTCTGGAACTCTCTTGCTTTTTCCATGATCCATGATCCAGCGGATGTCGGCAATTTGATCTCTGGTTCCTCTGCCTTTTCTAAAACCAGCTTGACCATCAGGAAGTTCACAGTTCACGAATTGCTGAAGCCTGGCTTGGAGAATTTTGAGCATCACTTTACTAGCATGTGAGATGTGTGCAATTGTGCAATAGTTTAAGCATTCTTTGGCACTGCCTTTCTTTGGGATTGGAATGAAAAGTGACCTTTTCCAGTCCTGTGGCCACTGCTGAGTTTTCCAAATTTGCTGGGATATTGAGTGCAGCACTTTTACAGCATCATCTTTCAGGATTTGAAATAGCTCAACTGGAATTCCATCACCTCCACTACCTTTGTTCATAGTGACGCTTTCTAAGGCTGACCTGACTTCACCTTCCAGGATGTCTGGCTCTAGGTGAGTGTCTCACCATCGTGATTCTCTGGGTCGTGAAGATCTTTTTTTGTACAGTTCTTCTGTGTATTCTTGCCACCTCTTCTTAGTATCTTCTGCTTCTGTTAGGTCCATACCATTTCTGTCCTTTATTGAGCCCATCTTTGCATGGAATGTTCCTTTGGTATCTCTAACTTTCTTGAAGAGATCTCTAGTCTTTCCCTTTCTGTTGTTTTCCTTCATTTCTTTGCATTAATCGCTGAAGAAGACTTTCTTATCTCTTCTTGCTATACTTTGGAATTTTGCATTCAGATGCTTATATCTTTCCTTTCCTCCTTTGCTTTTTGCTTCTATTCTTTTCACAGCTATTTGTAAGGCCTCCCCAGACAGCCATTTTGCTTTTTGCATTTCTTTTCCATGGGGATGGTCTTAATCCCTGTCTCCTGTACAATGTCACGAACCTCATTCCATAGTTCATCAGGCACTCTATATATCAGATCTAGTCCCTTAAATCTATTTCTCACTTCCACTTTAAAATCATAAGGAATTTGATTTAGGTCATACCTGAATGGTCTAGCGGTTTTCCCTACTTTCTTCAATTTAAGTCTGAATTTGGCAATAAGGAGTTCATGATCTGAGCCACAGTCAGCTCCTGGTCTTGTTTTTGTTGACTGTATAGAGCTTCTCCATCTTTGGCTGCAAAGAATATAATCAAATTAATATTTCGGTGTTGACCATCTGGTGATGTCCATGTGTAGAGTCTTCTCTTGTATTGTTGGAAGAGGGTGTTTGCTATGACCAGTGCATTTTCTTGGCAAAACTCTATTAGCCTTTGCCCTGCTTCATTCTGTACTCCAAGGCCAAATTTGCCTGTTACTCCAGGTGTTTCTTGACTTCCTACTTTTGCATTCCAGTCCCCTATAATGAAAAGGATATCTTTTTTTGGGTGTTAGTTCTAAAAGGTCTTGTAGGTCTTCATAGAACTGTTCAACTTCAGCTTCTTCAGCGTTACTCGTCGGGGCATAGACTTGGATTACCGTGATATTGAATGGTTTGCCTTGGAGATGAACAGAGATCATTCTGTCGTTTTTGAGACTGCATCCAAGTACTGCATTTCGGACTCTTTTGTTGACCATGATGGCTACTCCATTTCTTCTGAGGGATTCCTGCCTGCAGTAGTAGATATAATGGTCATCTGAGTTAAATTCACCCATTCCAGTCCATTTTAGTTTGCTGATTCCTAGAATGTTGACGTTCACCCTTGCCATCTCTTGTTTGACCACTTCCAATTTGCCTTGATTCATGGACCTGACATTCCAGGTTCCTACGCAATATTGCTCTTTACAGCATCAGATCTTGCTTCTATCACCAGTCACATCCACAGCTGGGTATTGTTTTTGCTTTGGCTCCATCCCTTCATTCTTTCTGGAGTTATTTCTCCACCGATCTCCAGTAGCATATTGGGCACCTACTGACCTGGGGAGTTCCTCTTTCAGTATCCTATCAGTTTGCCTTTTCACACTGTTCATGGGGTTCTCAAGGCAAGAATACTGAAGTGGTTTGCCATTCCCTGCTCCAGTGGACCACATTCTGTCAGACCTGTCCACCATGACCCGGCCGTCTTGTGTTGCCCTGCAGGCATGGCTTGGTTTCACTGAGTTAGAGAAGGCTGTGGTCCTAGTGTGATTAGATTGACTAGTTTTCTGTGAGTATGGTTTCAGTGTGTCTGCCCTCTGATGCCCTCTTGCAACACCTACCATCTTGCTTGGGTTTCTCTTACCTTGGATGTGGTGTATCTCTTCACGGCTGCTCCAGCAAAGCGCAGCCGCTGCTCCTTACTTTGGATGAGGGGTATCTCCTCAATGCCACACTTCCTGACCTTCAACGTGGGATAGCTCCTCTAGGCCCTCCTGCACTGGTGCAGCCACTGCTCCTTGGACGTTGTGTTGCTCCTCCCGGCCGCCGTCCCTGGCATCGGGCGCAGGGTGGCTCCTCTTGGCCGCTGCCCTTGGGGCATGGGTTCCTCCTGGCTTCTACCCCAACCTTGTACGTGGGGTAGCTCCTCTCGGCCACGCCGCTTCGTGCGCTGGTCGCAGCCACCTGCGCTTAGTTCGTACAGTCAATAAAGGAAAAGAAATAGAAACAGTAGAAGTAACAGCATCAGTTCAGTTCAGTTCAGTTCAGTCGCTCAGTCGTGTCCGACTCTTTGCAACCCCATGAATCGCAGCACGCCAGGCCTCCCTGTCCATCACCAACTCCCGGAGTTCACTCAGATTCACGTCCATCGAGTCAGCACTTAGGTCACCAAAGTGAGCCGACAACCTACATCCAGACTTAACAGTGCTGGGAACTCCCTCCTTAACAGCAATCTATAGTCCCAACTGGGAGAGGGTCCTGGGTGGTGTGCCCACCCCACGGGTGAAACTTCCAGTCGCCATGGTGGGGGCTCCTGCTTATATTCTCAGGCCACAAATGGATATCATCATCAGTTTGCAGGGCAAAAATGCAGCTCTGGTTTTTTCTTTAACTTTTACAATGCTCTTTGTTTTACCTAGTGAGTCATAGGCCTTCTTAGACCCCGGGGGCTGGCCCGGCCCTCAGGAACTTAAGAGATTCTGAGACCCACTTCCTTTCTCACCTAAAGTGCCTCTTGGCTTGCTGGTAACAAGCGGCGTGCTTGCAGACGGACATGCAGTCCAGGCAGGTCCAGGCAAGGTCTGAAGTGGGTAGAGGCCTGCTTCCCTACATGGTTGGGGTTTTGTTTGTTTGTTTTTTTGTTTTTACTATTTATTTGTTTATTCTTTCTTTTAAATTTGTTTTGCTTCACCGAGTCTTAGTCACAGCATGTGGGGTCTAGTTCTGGGACCAGGGATTGAACCCAGGCAACCTGCATTGGGAGCGCAGAGTCTTAGCCACTGGACGATGACGGGAGTTCCTCTCCTGCTGAGGTCCAGCCCCTGAAGGATCCAGGGGTACCCTCAGGATGAACAGCATCGGTGAATGAATGAATGAATGAATGAGAGAGGAAAGAATAGAAGCTGATATTCCTTGTTTTACACAGAAAGGAAATAAAGCCCCAGACAAGGGACTTGCTCTGTTCATGGAGGCCACAGGCACCCTCTCGCCAGAGTGAAGATGAAGAGCGCCTTCTAGCGGGAAAGAAGATGCAGAGTGCCTTCTCCATTGGGTCTTTGAAGCCCAGGCAGGAAAGTGAATGCAGAGAGCCTCTATGGTGCAAGGGATCAGCCTAAAGAAGAGGGAGGGAGAGAGAGAGAAAGAATGACATGGGGTGACCAAGCTTTGGTAGCAAGGCCATAACTTTATTTTCAAAAGGAACTTTTATACCTTGACTTGTACATAGAGGGAAATGAAAGATGCAAAGTCATGCAGAGTCAGCCCAAACATTACATCTGTTTTGTCTTTATCAAAACCGGGATTTTTTTCTGCATACCTTTCCCATAAACAATGTTGTGTACATTATCTTCTGGCCTTGGAGGCTTGTGAACATTTTATGGCCCTCTTTTGATAAAGGCTGCCCAACCAGAAAACTTACTTTTCCTTGAAATGTTTTTTCTTTATATTTCTAATCTATGTCAGCCTCAGAAAGTATTAAACAGAGTTACATTCTCACGGAGTAAAGGTGCAGTGAGTTACAACAAAGAAAGAACCAATTAGCTCAAAGGTCCGATGTGGTTAATTCCAAGGTTACTGCTTGTTTTTCTTAAATTCCAACTACATTAACTGTTGCACTCCCAAGTGCACAGGGGATAAGAAATATGGGATCTTATCAGCAAGCATTGGCTCAACACTGAGATCCTACACCAGCACTATTCTAAAAGCTTTTAACTCTTTGAAAGGCTCTATATTTTTAGAATGTTTAGCTTCCCATGCCTCTCACGTTTGGGAGGCTGTGAACAATCACATGCATAGCTGCAAGAGTCTGGATAAACCTGTCAGGCAAGCTATAAAGCCATTGGCAGAGTTTGATTTGAAATACTCCTTTCATGTCCAGGAGACTTATTCGCTAGAGCCCTAAATTGATTTTCTCCCGAATAAAGGTGGTCGGGGATAGCCCCCTGTTAATGTCAGAAGAGTTGATGAAAGGCACACAATAGACAGATTCTGGTTTGGGGGTAGATGCTTGAGCAGATCCAGGGGGGCCCTCGGGTCCTGATCTACCTTGCCTATCAGGTCTCCTCCGCGTGACCTTGTCATGGGTGGGATGTCCTGTGCTGGCTCCCAGCATCCTCCCTCTTCTGAAGCCTAAACAAGACTTACCTCCATTTTAATTTCCCTAACAGTTTGTCATTACATAGATTTTGCCCTTCCTCTGCACAGAGTTCTTGGGAGAGAAGTTAAAATGTAAACCTGCTAACAATTTGCTAACACAGCCTTAAAATAAAATTCATTCAGACAAAAGTAAAATACTTTATTTGTGCTCAGTTTACTGATGCAAGTGTCTCCTGAGGCTAAAAATTACAAAACTGGCAGACAGAGCTCAGTTCTTGGGTCTGGGTACACAATTAATACCCAAGCAATGCAGGAGCCTTCTCCAGGCATTCCTACAGAGATCATAACTGTATTTGGAGCGATATAGGAAGGGCCACAGCTGCAGTTCAGGGCTGCAAACAAGCTTTCAAATATGTGGAACTTCAGTGAAAACATGAGCTAGAACTCTCAGAGCATGCTCTGCATATTATCTCATCTATGCAGCCGTGTCCTACGGTGCCTCCTCCACCAGGAAGCACAGTGTCAAAGCATGAGTATGCCAGACAGGGAGGGAATTTGCAGAGAAGTAACCACTAGTTTGAGGCTCGATTAGTCTCCCTTTTTACTCTCTTTGTGTGTTAGTCCCTCAGTTGCATCCAACTCTGTCCATGGGATTCTCCAGGCAAGAATACTCGAGTAGGTTGTTATTCTCTTCTCCAGGGGATCTTCCCAACGCAGGGATCGAACCCAGGTCTCCGGTATTGCAGGTAGATTCTTTACCACCTGAGCCACTAGGTTAAAGGCATTAATCTGGTAATTCTGAGCTCAAAAATTTACTCATTACAAATACAGAATGTGATTAAGAAAATCATTTATATTTTTAAACACTATCCCTTGCATTTGGGCCATTATGATAATCTGAGAAAGCTAACGGGCTGATTGATAGGGACCAGATTTCACACTGGTGGGAACAAATGAGCACCCCTGTTCTCTGCCCATGATCTTGGAGGCCAAGGCATTGGCACAGGCCAGCCCTCTACCCAGCCAGTACCAAGGCCCCCATCTGGGGACATTCGAGGTGGCACAGGACCTCACTGTAGCTTCCAGTGCAGGCTAGTCTCCACTGGATCTGAGTGCACACCTGGTCCACCTGGGCCTCGCTCTCTGCTGTGACCTCCAGGCCTCAGCAGTGGCCCTAGCAGGCCAGTGTGTGCCCTGCAGTCAGCCCCTCAACTCCCCTGCTGAGGCCTCCACTATCACCCACTGTGCTTGCCAAGCTCCATTGGCCCTCCAAGGCATGAAGGGCTCATGGAATTCTATACTCTGTTAAACTACCATTCAAAAATGAAAATATTTTCAGAGAAACAAAAATGGAAAGTATCAGTAACAGACTGTGACTGAAGCATGCACTTCAGGAAAACGAGACTGGACCCGGAATGAAGATTTAAGAAGAATGATGACCAAAACAGATGAGGCAAAACTCAGAGAAGTCAGTGAAGGACTGAGTCTGGATGACTCATTATTTCAGCCTAATAGACAACAGCATATGCAGATGACACCACCCCAATTGCAGAAAGTGAAAAGGAACTAAAGAACCTCTTGATGAGGGTGAAAGAGGAGAGTGAAAAAGCTGGCTTAAAACTCAAGATTCAAAAACCTAAGATTGCGGCATCTAGTCCCATCACCTCATAGCAAATAGATAATGGAAACAGTGGCAGACTTTGTTTCCTTGGGCTCCAAAATCACTGCAGACTGTAGCTACAGCCATGAAATGAAGACGCTTGCTCCCTGTAAGGAAAGCTATGACAAACCTAGACAGCACATTAAAAAGCAGAGACATCACTTTGCCGACAAACGTTCGTCTAGTCAAAGCTCTGGTTTTTCCAGTAGTCACTTGTGGATGTGAGAGTTGGACCATAAAGAAAGCTGAGTGCCCAAGAATTGCTGCTTCTGAACTGTGGTGCTGGAGAAGACTCTTGAGAGTCCATTCCACAGCAAGGAGATCAAACCAGTCAGTCAATCCTAAGGGCAATCAACCCTGAATGTTCTTTGGAAGGACTGATGCTGAAGCTGAAGCTCCAAATACTTTGGCCACCTGATGCAGGCTCCAATACTTTGGCCACCTTTTCCAGCTGACTCTTTGGAAAAGACCCTGATGCTAGGAAAGATTGAGAAGAGGATAAAGGGGCAACAGAAGATGAGAAGGTTGGATGGCATCATTGACTCAGTGGACATGAGTCTGAGCAAACTCTGGCAGACAGTGAAGGACACGGAAGCTGGCATGCTGCAGTCCATGGGGTGGCAGAGAGCTGGACATGACTTAGTGACTGAACAACAACAAAGGGAAATGGATTTTAAAATGATTGCCTTCATGAAACAAAAACAAGATGGTATAAAAAAGGAATACTAAGGACAGAAACACTTAGAAATGAAAGACATGATGATGGCAGAAATAAAACTGCAATGTAAGGCCTAGAAGATAAAGTCGAAGATCTCTCCCAGGAAAATAAGGATAAAAGGTCAATAACTAGAAAAAAGTAGGAGAAAGGAAATTAACAGAAAACTCCACAAGACCCAACATGTGAATAACAGACAATCAAAAAGGCTAGAATAAAGAAATCAGAGCTCATAAAGAAATAATACAGGAAAGCTTTGGAGAGCTGAAGGACCCAAGTGCACCCCCCCCAGAAAGACCCCCAAGGAACACTAGGGATGAACAAATCTCACCAAGGCGTGGGGATCACAATGGTCTCAGGCTCCCCCTTGTAACAAGAGCCAGCAGACATCCGAGTCAGGCCTTCAAAGTTCTGCAGGAAAATGACTTTTAACCTAGAATTCAATACCCAGGTAAACTGCCATTCAAACACAAAGGAAGAAAAGGCATCTTCAGACAGTTTAGTTCTCAAAAAAATTTCTCTCTGTTGGACTGTTTCCAGGGAAGCCACCAGAGCATAAGACATTCAGTTCAGTTCAGTTCAGTTCAGTCGCTCAGTCTTGTCCGACTCTTTGGGACCCCATGAATTGCAGCATGGGGCAATTTGCTTTAGGATCAGCAAAGTCCTAAAGCAAATACTGTCAGAATTCCCTGTCCATCACCAACTCCCGGAGTTCACACAATCCCACGTCCATCCTCTGTCGTCCCCTTTTCCTCCTAACATAAGACATGGGGTCCCAGAATTCCCATTCAACAGAGGAGAGGCACAGAAATAAGTCCTATAAAGAATGAAGAGAAACCCCAGGATGGCAGCGAAGCAGCAGGCCTAGAGAAGACACAGCCTCAAGTGGAACAGGAAAATGCAAGGCTCTACAAGGGCTGAATCATTGCAGATGGTGACTGTAGTCAGGAAATTAAAGACACTTGCTCCTTAGAAGAAAAGCTATACAAACCTAGACAGCATTTTAAAAAGCAGAGACCTTACTTTGCCGACAAAGGTCCGTCTAGTCAAAGCTATGGTTTTTCCAGTAGTCATGTATGCGTGTAAGAGTTGGACCATAAAGAAGGCTGAGCACTGAAGAACTGATGCTTTGGATCTGTGGTGTTGGAGAAGACTCTTGAGGGTCTGTTGGACTGCAAGGAGATCCTAAAGCAAACTGGTCCTGAATATTCAATGGAAGGACTGAAGCTGAAGCTGAAGCCCAATACTATGGCTACCTAATGTGATGAGCTGACTCATTGGAAAAGACCCTGATGTTGGGAACGATTGAAGGCAGGAGGAGAAGGGGACCACAGAGGATGAGATGGTTGGATGGCATCATGGAGTCAATGGACATGAGTTTGAGCAAACTCTGGGAGATGGTGAAGGACAGGGAAGCCTGGCGTGGTGCAGACCATGGGGTCACAAAGAGTTGGACACGACTTAGTGATTGAACAACAATGATATGGGGGAAAGACTTGAGCTTCCATGCTCTCTCCCAGACCCCTGGGCAGCTTTGGGACTGGTCTCAAAGCTCCGGTGCCCCGGGATTGCCTATATCGCTGGTGACATGGAGCTGTAGCCCATGGCTTTGCTCTCTTAGGTTAGCTGGTCCTCCCCAGAGTTGGAGAAACATTTTCTATAGCATAGTTTTAACCTTATTTCACTCTACTCGAGAATGTAATAGTTCTTTAGTCATTTTATGAATTCCACATCTAAGTGGTTTCCAATATTTTGCCTTCTTTAGCAGTTTAAAGTAACTGCTGTGTTTTTATCTGGAGTCCATGAGCATTCCAGGGACTAATTCCTCAAAGATGATGTGATACGTGTGATATATGTATATATCATATCTTCTTTGGAATCTAAAAAAAAAGTGATACAAATCAACTTATTTGCAAAACATAAGTAGACCCACACACATAGAAAACAGACTTATGGTTACCAAAAGGGAAAGGTGCCCGGGAGGGATAAATTAGGAGCTTAGGGTTAGCAGACACACACTACTGTATATATAAAACAGATCAACAACAAGGTCCTACCATACAGCTCAGGGATCTATATTCAACATTTTGCAATAACCTATAATGGAAAGGAATCTAAATATATGTTAAATCTATACATCTGAATATCTATATATGCGAATCACTGCTGTACACCTGAAAATAGCACAACTTTGTAGATGAACTATACTCAATGAAAACCAGCTTCGTTAATTAAATAAAAGAGGTCACCGGGTAGACCAAGGCTGACTGAAGCCTTGTTTTCCAGTGATTTGGTGAATAACAGTTCTGAGTTGAGTTTTAGGATCTGCACCAGATGTCCCCACAAAGCAAGGTGGGGGTGATGGGAGCTTTTAAAAGAGGAGACGTCCCAGCTGTTGGCGGTGGCTGGCGTTTTTCTCCCTGTTGTCAGCCCCAAGCACTTAGCAATTCCTTCTGCTGGGGTCTCGCATGCTGGAGGCTATTCCAGAGGAAACAGGGTCTTCAGCTGAACAAGCTGTGCTTCAGTCCTTAACAGCATCCAACGACGGGACAGTTTGTAAGGAAAGCCATACCCTACAGATGTTAAGTTAGATTTTATTAGTAAGCGGAAGCATGATATATATATATCAGATGTATCGAAATCCTAAATGTCCAGCTGGAAACAGTTTTATGAAGTCAGCTCCTCCTGTAATCAGGACCCCAGAAGCCCTTATCAGGACTGCTCACACCTCTGCTGGATCCTCAGCTTGAGCTTCTAAGACAAGGCACGTGGCTTCAACTTGAATCACAAGCTGACTAGAAGGCTGGCCCTGGGTGCGAGCTACAGAGGAGACTTTCTAAGCATTCAGGGCTCGGGCCAGGACAAATGTCTTCCGTGCCACCCTTAGATGGAGCTCTCCCCCTCAGCCCACCCTCTCACCGAGAGTCCAGTCCTTCCTGGTTGGGGTCTCAGTGCTAACCTCGCCCAGGTCCCGGCCTGCTCGCCCATCTCTCGTGGCCTTTGCCATGGAAAACCTTTGGTGCCCTGGACGAGCGAACAGCCCCAGGGCCTGTGGCATCAGTGCTACCCAGCACGCTGGTTGTCAGAGTCTTTTTCATTTTTGGCCAATGGACTTTTCTCTTTACTGGGATCCTGATTGAGGATTAAAGGACTTTTGTTACAGTTCACCCTAACGTCCTAAATGTCCCCCAGGAAGCATCTTGGGGACCCGCCCCCCTGGACTCTGGGGTGGCCTGTGGCATGGGTCCTGCACGGGTGCCTGTATGCTGTGTCTGGATGGAGGCCCTTTGGCAGAGGAGCCTGGGGGTGGGGGGCCTGTGCATGACCACTGAAGCCCCCTAGCCCCAAACCTGCCCTTTCTCTCTGCAAATGCCAGCAGCCCACAGTCCACGCTCCACTGCTTGTGAGTCTGCAGAATTTCACGAATGCACTTAAAGCCTTGTCTGCTGATTGCACTAGCACAGCCCTAGCTGGATGAGACCCTGGGACCCTCTCCCACAATTCCTCAGCAAGCCAGGAGCCCAGGTTTCAGGCCTCGGGAACTCATGAGTCAACAAGGTCTTTGGATAAAGCTGTAGTTGGAGAAGCTCACAGCAGCGCAGGAGGCAGGCCCAAGGGAGCAGCCTGTGAGGAGGCCTGTTTCATGACCTGGCATCAGGGACTTATCCTCCTAGGCCACGTGAGTCTTCAGAATCCCCAGGGCAGGGTGCAAACCGGCCTCAGCCTCACCCGCAGGCTGTTCTGATTCCGTGACTGGCTGGACCTAGTTCTGGGCCCTGGAGGAGCCCCTGGGCTTCTGGAGCACAGCCCAGCATTGGGCCCCCACAGCAATGAGCAACCCCAGGGTGTTTCTAGGGGCAGAGGGTGAACACAAAACCACTGAGTCATTTCTTCAGGTCCCCCATACTCCTGGCACCCAGGGGGAAGGCAGAGAGCCTGACTTTAGGCAGAAGTTGCCTTTGCAAATCTCCAGGCAGTGGCCACACACCTGTGCCATTGCCAAGCGGTGGAATTCAGTTGGTGGTGAACTGCAGAGTTCCACCTCTTAGTGTCTGGTTTGTTGTTTTTTTTTTTTAGCTCTCAAAACTTGGAAAACTGGTTGGAAAGAAAACTTTTCACTGTCTTATCTTCCTTTTGAAGCAGAAGTTATCAGTAATTTCTGCCAGTTAAGAGTTGAACAGAGTCAATTCAAATTTTAAAAGGCAGGTCCCCAATACCTTTAAAAATTGCAACAAAGACAAAAAATCTTAGGGAAAAACCTGACCAAGGAGGTGAAAGACTTATATGCTGAGAACTCTAAACTATCAATAAAGGAAACAGAAGATGATTCAAAGAATGGAAAGATAGCCCATGCTCTTGAATTGGAAGAATTAATACAGTTAAAATGGCCATGCTACCCAAAACAATCTATAGATTTATTGTGATTCTTATCAAATTACCCATGACAGTTTTTACAGAACTAGAAGAAATAATCCTAGAATTTATATGGAATCATTAAAGACCCAGAATTGCCAAAGCAATCGTGATGAAAAAGAACAAAGTAGAAGGCATAACTCTTCCAGACTTCAGAGGATACTACAAAGCTACAGTAATCAAAAAGGCATGGTATTGGCACAAAAGCAGACATAAGGATAAATGGAAGAGAATATAGAGCCCAGAAATAAATCCAGACACCTCTGATCAATTGATCTTCAACTAGGGAGGCAAAAATATACAATGCAGAAAGACTGTCCCTTTAGCAAGTGGTTCTGGGAAAGTTGGACAGTTGCATAAAAACCAATGAAGTTAGAATACTCCCTCATAGTATACAAAAAATAAAATGGCTTAAAGACTTAAACAGAGGCAAAACACCATAAAAGTCCTAGAAAACAACATAGGCAAAACTTTCTCTGACATAAATTGTAAAATGTTTTCTTAGGTCAGTCTTGAAGCCAATAGAAAAGCAAAAATAAACAAACGGAACCTAAGAAATTTGCAAGCTTTTGCACAGCAGAGGAAACCATAAACAAAACAAAAAGACAGTCTACAGACTGGGAGAAAATATTTGAAAATGACGGAACCAACAAGGACTTAATTTCCAAAATGCATAAATAGCTCATACAACTCCACAATGACAAAATCCAAAGAATCCAATCGAAAAATGGGCAGAACGAAAGAAACATTTCCCCACAGAAGACATACAGTTGTTCAACCTTGCCAGCTATTAGAGAAAAGCAAATCAAAACTACAATGAAGTAGCTTCTCATGCCAATTAAATTGGCCACCATTAAAAAGCCTACAAATGACAGATGGTAGGGAGAAAAGGGTGGAGAAAGGGGAACCCTTGTACAAAAACTCAGCAGTGGCCACAGGACTGGAAAAGGTCAGTTTTAAGACAGTAGGCGCTGAGAGAGGGCATCAGAGGGCAGACAGACTGAAACCGGGTGGCCAAACTATTGGAGCTTCAGCTTCAGCATCAGTCCTTCCAGGGAATATTCAGGGCTGATTCCCTTTAGGATTGACTGAGTTGATCTCCTTACTGTCCAAGGGACTCGTGTGTGTGTGTGTGTATCTGAATCACTTTGCTGCATAGCAGAAATAAACACAATTTTGTAAGTGACCTCGAATTAAAAAAAAATATGATAGGCTCCCAGGCTCTATTTAAAAACAGGCTGGCTTCTCTGGTGATGCAGTAGTTAAGAATTCACCTGCCAGTGTGGGGGACACGGGTTTGATCCCTGTTCTGGGAAGATACCCTACACCTTGGAGCAATTAAGCCCGTGCACCACAATTCCCGATCCCACTCTCTAGAATCCACAAGCATCACTACTGCTCTCACAGCCACTGAAGCCCGAGTGCCCAGAGCCCCAGCTCTGCAACAAGAGAACCACTGCGATGAGAAGCCTGAGCACTGCAGCTGGAGAGGAGCCGCCGCAACTCGAGGAAGCCCGGCCAGCAACGAAGATCCAGAGCCACCAAAAAGTAAAAATCAGTAAAACCAGTAAAGAAATCTTTCAGAGTAAAACAGGCAAGAGGACATCTGATCTTATTTAAGATGGAAGGGCAAGGACCAGGTTTATCCTCTGACTTAATCAAGTGAAAACCTCAGCAAAGCTAGCGGACAACAGCTTTAAAGATACTGGGCATCAGGCCATGAAGACAACAGACAACAAGGGACGTGCGCCCTCTGCTGTGCACGCGAGTACCATTTGGGGTATTTCCAGGACAAGAAGCAAGCAGGGGACCCGGCGTCTCCTGAGTGGAGTCCAGTACTAGATGCAAGCCCAGGACCCGGCGTCTCCAGAGCGGAGTCCAGGAACCATGCGCCAGAGCCCACAGGGCAGAGTGCTGTAGAAGAGAGAGACACAGAGAGTTCTGGAGGCCTGACAGGCTGCCCTGCAGTGTTGGCTGAGCCCCAGTGAGCACGTGCTGGGTCAGGACGGGGTGGGGGCCGGTGATCTACCCGAGGCTGGGAAAGAACCACCATGAGGACAGGAAACAGCAGCAGCTGGCGCTCACACAAGGTGGGGGGTAGTCGTTTGTACCATCAGCCAGAGTAGGCATGTCTCAGCTCAGGAGCAGGGAAATTACCCTGGACCAAATGCTTCTTGGACCCCACCTGTGAAAAGTGAAAATGTTAGTCACTCAGTCAGGTCCGACTCTTTGCAGCCCCTGGCCTGTAGCCTGCCAGGCTCCTCTGTCCATGGGATTTCCCAGGCAAGAATACTGGAGTGGGGTGCCATTCCCTTCTCCAGGGGATCTTCCTGACCCAAGGATGGAATCGGTGGCTCCTGCATTGCAGGTGGATTCTTTACCCTCTGAGCCACCAGGGAAGCCCTGGACCCCACCTAACAGAGCTTAAATGCAAATCCCAAAAGGATAGGACTGTTTCCAAGTAACTCAACTGCAACCAGAACAAATACCAAGAATAGTTGCAGGATGCAGAAATATCCAGCACCAAACGGTAAACTTCACACGGTCTGATTTCCCATCAGAAAGTATCAGGCATGCAAGAAATAGGAAAATAGAAGCATAAGGAGGAGAAAAAGCAGCCATCAAGATGGACCCATAAATAATACAGTTGAAAGAATTAGCCGGTAAGGATGTTGTCACACAAAACTCAGTTGTCAAAGACATACACCCCCCAACCCCCAGTGTTCACTGCAGCGCTATTTACAACTCTCAGGACATGGGCGCGGGAGGGGAAGGGGAAGCCAGAGGCTGAGATGGCTGGATGGCAGCACTGACGCCATGGACATGAGTTTGAGCAAGCTCTGGGTGATACTGAAGCACAGGGAAGCCTGGCGTGCTGCGGTCCACGGGGTCCCAAGAGCTGAACACGACTTAGTGACCGAACACCAAGAAAATTAAACAATGAAACAATTTAAACACTGAAAAAACCCAAATTTGACAACAATAAGAGCCTACTGTAAAGCACAGGGAACTCTATTCAGTGCTCAGTAGTGACCTAGAAGGGAAGGGAATCCAAAACACAGGGAATATCTGTGTATCTGTGGCCGAGTTCACTTTGCTGTACAGGAGACATTGACACAGCCGTGTCAAGCAACTGTATACTCTTGAAAAAACCCAATGGTCTACACTCCTGTGTAAAAGGTAGAAATTGTGGAATTGGTTTCGAAAAACAAGACCCAACACTATGCTACCTACAAGAAACCCAGTTTAAATGTAAAGACACAGCAGCTTAAAAATAAGAGGAGGGAGAGAGATACGCCACATCAAATCAAAAGAAAACCGGTATGACTCTTACAACGTCGGGCAAAATAGATTTCAGAGAAAAGAATATTATCAGAGACAGAGGACAAAGGAGTCTATTAAAGAATGATGATTCTGGGCATACACGCACCTGTCAGCGAGCTGCAAAATATCCCATAATGAAGCCAAAACTGATGGAGCTACTGAGAGAGAGAGATGAACTCACACTTAGAGCAGGACGTCCCAGCACCCCTCCTTCAATACAAGGACACAGAAATCGGGAAGGAAATAGAAGACACGACTAACACTATCAACAAGTTTGACATTCATAGAACATTCCTACCAACAACAGCAGAATACACCTTATTGGCAAAGGCACACAGAACATTTGCCAGGAGAGATCATATTCTGGGCCATAAAACAAGTGTCAAAAAATTTTAAAGTCATACAAATATTTAAGTCATACAAAGTATGTTTTCTAACCAGGGTGGAATTAAATTAATAAGCAATAACAGGAAGATTTCTAGAAAAAACAATCCTCAAATATTTGGTAATGAAAGTCATGCTTCTGGGACTTTCCTGGCGGTCCAGGGAATTCTGAGTAACTAGTAAACACACGCTATGATGTTACCCTAGCTGCCATGGTGATCAGAATTCTGCTTGTAAACAGGATACAGTGTTCCCAGCATAAATAAAGCATAAGGACTGACCCATCTTGAGGCAATGGGCAGCCTGGGAGAAGGATACACACAGACCTCCAGCACTGGCTGCTGCTGGGACCTCAAACGAAGCTTTTAAAATGACACCTATCCCCTTTGATATCTGGGAAGGTGTCCTGGGAAGGTGTGCCTTGAGCAGGGAAAGGGGCACGTTCAAACCTCCCTCGACGGCTCCAGCCTGTCAACTACAAAGTGGCATTTGCCAAGGTGGGTCAGTCGGCAGAGACTCCACCTGCAACGCATCAGAGCTGGGTTCCATCCCTGGTCAGAAAGATGCCCCGGGGAAGTAAAAAACCGACTCCAGTATTCTTGCCTGGAGAATCCCATGGACAGAGGATCCTGGCAGGCTAAAGTCTGTGGGGTCATAAAGAGTTGCATGCAACTTGGCAACTAAACCGCCACTGTCGGCCTCTCCAAGGATTAAGTCATGCCCTGCTGAACCTGCTGACCTTCAACACCCCCTGAAGGCGTTCAGGGTGCAGAGCGGAAATGTGGCGCCCTCTGCTGGGGTGGGGGGAACTGCCAGGACAGGTCTTCACATTGATATTTTCCGGAGCCGATTTTATGAGCCCAGTTCTTGTATCTCCCCGTATCTGGAAAAGCACTAAAGTCCCCCACGCGCAAGACTTCACGAGACCAGTGGAGACTTTCCGGGAAAATATGCGCTCCCTGGCGTGTATCCCCCCTCACCAGAATCACATGGATCCTGACAGTCCCCCTTTCTCTTTGGAGCAGTCCCTCGGAGCTCTCTGAGGGGCTGGCTCCCAGGCTGCAGCCCTCATTTTGCCCCAGATAAAACTTCACTCGCAACTTTCAAGCTGTGTGTTTCTTAGTGACAAGCCCTAAGGGCTCCTACTGCTCTGGGCACGATGGGCCCAGGGCAAGCGTATGTCCGGCACCGGGGAAATGGCCCATCAGCCTCTCAGGAGCGGGTGCAGGCCCGTGCTCCAGAGCCCCCTGGAGCTGGCATTGTGGTGGCATTTCCTCCAGAACTGAGCAGCAGGACAAGCTTTGGATGCCCCTGTCCTCAAAGTCTGGCCCTCCCCTCCCCCAGCCCTTAGGAGGACTGTTCACCGTATACTCTGGGCAGAGAGCCTCAGGGCTCCAGATATTCGTGTACCTGCCGCCTTTGGACCTGAGAACTGTCCTACATCCGGAGCTTGCGAGGGACCATGATTTTTCCACGGACGAGCCAGTTAGCATCAGCCTTCTGCTTGCTGGCTCCGGAAGCTGTTACTGTCCAAAATGCTATCTCACGCACGCACGACACTCTCTGGCCATCACTATGGGTTCAAAGGATTTTACAAATACAAAATGTTTCTCCTGTGGCCACATGGAACATTTTTGCCGGCAATGTCCTGCTAAACAGAGACAATAAGACATGCCAATTAACCCCAGGTAGCTCAGGACTAGACCTCAGCTTCACCACCGCAACAATATTAACCCCTGATGTGCCAGTTACGCCGATTCCAACGGGAGTGGCTGGCCCCCTGCCTGAGGACATTCTGCACTTGTGCTAGGGCGTAGCTTGCTTGCTTTTCAAGAAATTTCGGTGGTGTCTGGTGTAGTAGATTCTGATGATACTGGAGAAATTAAAGTTTTGATCTTGCCCCCTGCTAAAACTGTGCAAATTAATAAAGGTCAAAGAATATCACAGCTTTTGCTTTTACCTTATTATCAGACAGAAAAACCTTGACTTCTCAAGCTAGAAGCCCCAGAGGATTTAGATCTAGCTTTTTGGGTGCAGGAAATTACAGCTTCTAGGCCTTTGAACGATTTTTTAATTCAAGGAAATAAAATGTCAGGGATGTTAGACACTAGAGCAGATGTTTCTTGCATTGCTGGAAAAGATTGGCCCAGCTCCTGGCCCACACATACTACTGAAAATGACTTGGTGGGATTAGGAAGAGCCCCTGCAGTAGCTAAGAGTGCAAAAATATTAAATTGGCGGTTTGAGGGTATCTGTAGAACTTCCTGACTCTATGTAGTTCCTTTGCTCCCCTTTACCCTATGGGGGAGGGATGTGTTGTCTCAAATAGGAGATGCTCAGAGAAAGGTTTTTCTCAATTTCTTAGTTATCAACAGGCGGTACAATGAACAATACTTTATATATTGTTATAAGTACATAATATAAATATACTTGCCTAATTACAGTTTGCCTAATTAGGTATGGGTATAAATAAAATATAATAAATGTATACCTAATTCTATTTATAAACCTATACTTAATATGTATATGAATATACTATATATACATATTATATATATACTGTATAAACGTATATATTGCAGTAATATAGTATGTATGTGGCTGATATTAGTTGGTATAGATTGGTGTGCTGTGATAATATATATTATATATACTGTATAATTTTATATGTGTGATATATATTATTACAGTACATTGGTTTATACATTGTGTTGGTTGGTATTAGTTGTGCACAGGTTGTATTGCTGTAATATATATTAATTAATATGATAATTATAAAGATTAATTCAAGTATATTGATTTATGTATATTATATGTCAATAAGTTTATACTTCTTGTCATATATAAATACATATATAAATACATTTTGCATTTAGGTATATCTGTATACCTAAATGAGATAAAGAGGTTAGTATTATTTAAATTTACACAGAGACCTAAACTAAACATTAGACCTAAATTAACATATCCCTAAATTTATGTTGTTAAAACATAATTTAAGTATAGTTCTCCCCATCAAATTTTACAACATGCGCTCTTTGTAATAAATAACTTAAATGCTGATTCTGGAACAACAAAATGCAAAGCCCTCGGTAAAGTGGAAGGACCTCCTCTCTGGACAATGGAAAGGTCCCGACCCATTATTAACTGGCGGTCGAGGATGTGCTTGTATTTTTCCACAGGACGCAGATTCGCCAGTTTGGATCCCGGACAGGCTGATTCGCCATGGCAGTCCCCCAGGCACCTGGTTCCTCTGCGGTCGCCGCCACAGGGAGCAGCCGCGCCCTGGGAGCCGCGGGCGGGGCCAGCCTGACTGACAGGACCCAGTGCCCCGCCGCGCCCGCCGGCAGGAGAGGCAAGATAAACACCGAGATCCCGGCGGGACTGACGGCTGCTGCAGCGCGAACTCCGACCAGAAAATCATTCTACTTATTCTGCTTTGGCTTGTTTATCCTCTCCCTACGTGTTTCTTTTCACTAGTGACTCTGGGAGACTTACTATACAAATGAATCATTCAGGTGGACCTAATGCAGTGTCCTGAGAACAAGGTGTGCGTTCATCTCGCTTAACTCCTCAATATAATGTTTGCTCTCTTGTGGTGTTCAAACGTCCACCCTGTCTTATGGTGCCTGTAACTGTAACTACTTATCGGTATGATAATTATGGTCTGGCTGTGTTACAACAACTACAAGATTTAATGTGAACGCGACGGTTTGCGGGCTTACTTATCTTAGGAATATCAGCTTTAATAGCTGCAATTGCTTCTGTTACTGTGGCGGCAATATCATTGACTCAACAAGTGCATACTGCCCAATATGTTGATACTATGTCTAAAAATGTCTCTCTAATGCTGGCAACACAGGAAGCTATCGACAGGAGACTAGAAGTGAGGGTAGATGCCCTAGAAGAGGCTATAATGCATATTGGGACTAAATTATGGGCTTTAAGAGTGAAATTGACATTGTCTTGTCATGCCAACTACCGATGGATATGTGTTATACCCCTGAAAGTAAACGAGACAGATTATGACTAGGAAAAAATTAAAAATCACATTTCAGGTATCTGGAACAGCTCAGATATTGGTTTAGATTTAGGGAAACTTCATAATCAGATTCAGACCATGGAAGACTCCCGATTAGATTTTACTGCTGCAGGAGCAGCTAATGACTTTTCCCGCACCTTCTCTAACTTTATTTCTGGAAAGAACATTCTGTCTACTATTTTTAGCTATGCTGCTGTAGCTGCTGTGATTCTGCTTCTCATAATTATTCTTCCTTGTATTGTCAGGATTCTTTGACAGAACATTGAGAAGCTCACAACTGAACTACATCTGGCTGTCTTAAGAAATAAAAAAGAGGGAAATGCCAGGAGCCAGCACAGGAGATCCCACCCATGACAAGGTCATTCGGAGAGACCTGACGGGCAAGGCGAGTCAGGTCTCAAGGGGTCCTCTGTCTGAGCATCTACCCCGAAACCGAAATCTGTCTGTTTACTGTCTGCTATACTATACTCTCTGACATGACAGGGGGCTATCCCCGACCACCTTTCTCTGGAAAAAGTTAACTTAGGGCTCCAATTGACAGTCTCCTGCGTATAACAGGAATGTTTCAGATCAAATCCCTCTGATAGCTCTCTAACTTGCCTGACAGATTCCCCTGCACTTTTACAACTGGTGATTGTTTACGGCCCTCAACCGCAAGAGTCACAAAGCTTAAAGCATCTTAAAGATATAGAGCCTGTTTTAAAGAGCTAAAAATCATATTGGTGGTGGGTTTCAGTGTTGAGTCAATGACTGCTGCCAGGTCTCCATATTCTTTATCTTTTAGGCACCAGAAGGATATTAATCAATGTAATTGGGATATAGAAAAAGGAATATAGTAGTTTTGATATTAACAACACTAGACTTTTGAGTTAATGAATTTTCTCTTTGTTATAAATCACTGTACTCCTCTTTCATTGTTATAAATGGTTGTGTCCTTGCTATGTAAGAATGTAACTTTATTTAGTGCTTTCTGAGAGTGGCACCAGACTTAGGGAAGAACAACACTATTAAGACAAATTAGTTTTCTGGTTGACAGACCCTTATCAGAAAAGGGCCATAAAATGTTAATTGGCCTTCTGGCCAGAAGATGATGTAAATCACCTAAGACTTGTGTATACAACTAGGTATGCAGAGAGAAAGCCTGGTCTCGATGAGAGTCAGGGCTGCTGATGCTGCATAATTTTGTATTATCCATTGATCCCTATGTACAAAAAAAGTATAAAAAGCCTTTCTGGACAATAGAGGATGGGAAAGTCACTGGAAAGACTGGTTTCCCCCGTGTCAAATCTCTCTCTCTTTCTCCCTCTCCCTCCCTCTCCTTTTCAGGCTGAATTCCCATCTGGAGCACGGAGGCTGGCCAAGTCTACTTACTTGCCCTGGCTTCTAAGACTCATGCGAGAGGGAGCCCAAGGCAGGGCATGGTCTGCTATTCAATTGTGCACCGGTGGCCTAACGTAGATGGTGTGGACCTCTTGTCTCGAGGTTTTATTAGTTTTCCGTGTAAACCAAGTTATTCAGCCTCTTTTCTCCACTAATTTTCCTACTATACTATTCTAATATAATCTCTCTTTATATTTCTAATTAAATAGTCCTTTCCCAGACTCCAACTCCGTCCCCGCTTTGAATTCCCTGGATCCACCGGGGCTGGACCCCGGCACCCCACCGTGCCCTGACTGCCACCGTGGCCTCCTCTTTATCTCAGTAATTGTGTCCATCCTGTCTCTGATGGTGAACACAGGGCAGCCTCTCCTGCCAAGTGCAGTCTGCAGACGACAGCCGTCCCCAGGCTCTAACAGGTGCTGAAGCCCGTCCAGTTCACTGCCTGACACAGAGCCTTCTCCAGGACACTGGGTCTGGGTGGAAGCTCTCCAGCCTCATCTTGCAGCCCATCCTGCAGAGCCTTCAGCGCACCTCCTTCAGTCCTCTGTGTAAGGCCTGACCCTGGGAGCCGTGATGGGCCACCCCTCCTCTGCCTCCCACTGGCAGGGGAAGTCCCTAATGGAGGGAGCCTCCCAGATCCCGGGGACCAATGACAGCACACTTTGCCAGGTAAAGCCACCCCACCACATCCACGTAGAAGGACCTGTCAGCCCGCGACACCTCAGCCTGGCGATCTATCCTAACCCCCGTCCATCTAGCCTGACCATCCCTCGCAACAAATGTATAAAAACCTCACTCAACATGGTCCAGGTGCAGACTTCCTTGACCTGCCTCATTTGGGTCTGGGAACCAGGCCTGGGAGCGCTTCGCCATTAAAAAGCCTGTTACACACTCTTTTCGGGGTCCTGGTCATCCTTACCTAACATTTGGCACCCAACGTGGGGCCCGAGGCAAAGGCATAGATGTTAAATCCCATGACGAGTGGGATTTGCGGCCCCCTCGGGTCTGGCCCGTGCTGGACCAGGTCACCCCATCACCCCTCCGGGACCATTCAACCGTCTGGCAGGATACAGGGTAAGTTCGATCGGTTGGGCTCTGGGGGTTGTTGCTCCCATGGCGATTATGCCTAGGCTGTCCCAGTTTCTATAAATGGCGGCAGCATCTGGAACCCTCCTCCACAAGCCAGGCTTGCTATTCCTCACTTCAGTTCAGTTCAGTCGCTTAGTCATGTCTGACTTTTTGTGACCCCGTGAATCGCAGCACGCCAGGCCTCCCTGTCCATCACCAACTCCTGGAGGTCACTCAGACTCAAGACCATCGAGTCAGTGATGCCATCCAGCCATCTCATCCTCGGTCATCCCCTTCTTCTCCTGCCCCCAATCCCTCCCAGCATCAGAGTCTTTTCCAATGAGTCAACTCTTCGCAAGAGGTGGCCAAAGTACTGGAGCTTTAGCTTCAGCATCATTCCTTCCAAAGAAATCCCAGGGTTGATCTCCTTCAGAATGGACAGGTTGGATCTCCTTGCAGTCCAAGGGACTCTCAAGAGTCTTCTCCAACACCACAGTTCAAAAGCATCAATTCTTTGGCGCTCAGCCTTCTTCACAGTCCAACTCTCACATCCATACATGACCACAGGAAAAACCATAGCCTTGACTAGACAGACTTTAGTCGGCAAAGTAATGTCTCTGCTTTTGAATAGGCTATCTAGGTTGGTCACAACTTTTTCCAAGGAGTAAGTGTCTTTTAACTTCATGGCTGCAGTCACCATCTGCAGTGATTTTGGAGCCCCCCCCCCCCAAAAAAAAACTAAAGTCTGACACTGTTTCAACTGTTTCTCCATCTATTTCCCATGAAGTGATGGGACCAGATGCCATGATCTTCATTTTCTGAATGTTGAGCTTTAACCCAACTTTTTCACTATCCACCCTCAATTTCATCAAGAGGCTTTTTTTTTAGTTCCTCTTCACTTTCTGCCATAAGGGTGGTGTCATCTGCATATCTGAGGTTATTGATATTTCTCCCAGCAGTCTTGATTCCCTCTTGTGTTTCTTCCAGTCCAGCATTTCTCATGATGTACTCTGCATAGAAGTTAAATAAGCAGGGTGACAATACACAGCCTTGACGTACTCCTTTTCCTATTGGAACCAGTCTGTTGTTCCATGTCCAGTTCTAACTGTTGCTTCCTATCCTGCATACAGACTTCTCATGAGGCAGGTCAGTGGTCTGGTATTCCCATCTCTCTCAGAATTTTGCACAGTTTATTGTGATCCACACAGTCAAAGGCTTTGGCATAGTCAATAAAGCAGAAATAGGTGTTTTTCTGGAACTCTCTTGCTTTTTCCATGATCCAACGGATGTGGGCAATTTGATCTCTAGTTCCTCTTCCTTTTCTAAAACCAGCATGAACATCAGGGAGTTCACGGTTCACGTATTGCTGAAGACTGGCTTGGAGAATTTTGAGCATTACTTTACTAGCGTGTGAGATGAGTGCAATTGTGTGGTAGTTTGAGCGTTCTTTGCCTTTCTTTGGAATTGGAATGAAAACTGACCTTTTCCAGTCCTGTGGCCACTGCTGAGTTTTCCAAATTTGCTGGCATATTGAGTGCAACACTTTCACAGCATTATCTTTCAGGATTTGAAATAGCTCAACTGGAATTCCATCACCTCCACTAGCTTTGTTCGTAGTGATGCTTTCTAAGGCCCACTTGACTTCACATTCCAAGATGTCTGGCTGTAGATGAGTGATCACATCATCATGATTATCTGGGTTGTGAAGATCTTTTTTGTACAGTTCTTCCATGTATTCTTGCCACCTCTTCTTAATATCTTCTGCTTCTGTTAGGTCCATACCATTTCTGTCCTTTATCGAGCCCATCTTTGCATGAAATGTTCCTTTGGTATCTCTAATTTTCTTGAAGAGATGTCTAGTCTTTCCCATTCTGTTGTTTTCCTCTATTTCTTTGCATTGATCGCTGAGGGGGGCTTCCTTGTCTCTTCTTGCTATTCTTTGGAACTCTGCATTCAGATGCTTATATCTTTCCTTTTCTCCTTTGCTTCTCACCTCTCTTCTTTTCACAGCTATTCATAAGGCCTCCTCAGACAGCCATTTTGCTTTTTTGCATTTCTGTTCCATGGGGATGGTCTTGATCCCTGTCTCCTGTACAATGTCACGAACCTCATTCCATAGTTCATCAGGCACTCCATCTATCAGATCTAGTCCCTTAAATCTATTTCTCACTTTCACTTTAAAATCATAAGGAATTTGATTTAGGTCATACCTGAATGGTCTAGCGGTTTTCCTTACTTTCTTCAATTTAAGTCTGAATTTGGCAATAAGGATTTCATGATCTGGGCCACAGTCAGCTCCTGGTCCTGTCTTTGTTGACTGTATAGAGGTTCTCCATCTTTGGCTGCAAAGAATATAATCAATCTGATTTCGGTGTTGACCATCTGGTGACGTCCATGTGTAGAGTCTTCTCTTGTGTTGTTGGAAGAGGATGTTTGCTATGACCAGTGCGTTCTCTTGGCAAAACTCTATTAGTCTTTGCCCTGCTTCATTCCACATTCCAAGGCCAAATTTGCCTGTTACTCCAGGTGTTTCTTGACTTCCTACTTTTGCATTTCAGTCCCCTAGAATGAAAAGGACATCTTTTTTGGGTGTTAGTTCTAAAAGGTCTTGTAGGTCTTCATAAAACCGTTCAATTTCAGTTTCTTCAGCATTACTGGTTGGGGCATAGACTTTGATAACTGTGATATTGAATGGTTTGCCTTGGAGATGAACAGAGATCATTCTGTCGTTTTTGAGACTGCATCCAAGTACTGCATTTTGGACTCTTTTGTTGACCATGATGGCTACTCCATTTCTCCTGAGGGATTCCTGCCTGCAGTAGTAGATATAATGGTCATCTGAGTTAAATTCACCCATTCCAGTCCATTTTAGTTTGCTGATTCCTAGAATGTCGACGTTCACCCTTGCCATCTCTTGTTTGACCATTTCCAATTTGCCTTGATTCATGGACCTGACATTCCAGGTTCCTATGCAATATTGCTCTTTACAGCATCAGATCTTGCTTCTATCACCAGTCACATCCACAGCTGGGTATTGTTTTTGCTTTGGCTCCATCCTTTCATTCTTTCTGGAGTTATTCCTCCACTGATCTCCAGTAGTGTTTCAGGCAACTAATGACCTGGGGAGTTCCTCTTTCAGTATCCTATCATTTTGCCTTTTCACACTGTTCATGGGGTTCTCAAGGCAAGAATACTGAAGTGGTTTGCCATTCCCTTCTCCAGTGGACCGCATTCTGTCAGATCTCTCCACCATGACCTGGCCGTCTTGGGTTGCCCTGCAGGCATGGCTTGGTTTCACTGAGTTAGAGAAGGCTGTGGTCCTAGTGTGATTAGATTGACTAGTTTTCTGTGAGTATGGTTTCAGTGTGTCTGCCCTCTGATGCCCTCTTGCAACACCTACCATCTTACTTGGGTTTCTCTTACCTTGGGCGTGGGGTATCTCTTCACGGCTGCTCCAGCAAGGCACAGGCGAGGCTCCTTACCTTGGACGAGGCGTATCTCCTTACCGCCACCGTTCCTGACCTTCACCATGGGATGGCTCCTCTAGGTCCTCCTGCACCTGCGCAGCCACTGCTCCTCCCACTGCCTGTCAATTTGGAGACGTCCATCTTGGCTGAGTGGCCCTCTCCTTGCTGGGTTGACGGCCTGTTTGGGGATGCCTGACCGGGCCATTCCCAGCCCTGTTAATGACAGGTCCAGGACCTTCGATTCATATTTGCCATGGGGGCGGCTGCCTCCAAGGCTGACCAACCCTGGTCTACACCGCTAGAGTGTTTACCTGCCAACCTCAGAACTCTTCATATCTCCAGAGAAATTCATTCCAAACGCTTAACCTTCTTTTGTTCTGAGGCATGGTCCCAATATTCTTTAGATAACGGCTCACAATGGCCGCCCACTGGAACTTTCTAATTTAACATCCTCCGTGACTTAGATAATTACTGCTAGTAGACGGGAAAATGGTCTGAGGTACCCTAGGTTCAGGTTTTCTGGCTGTTGCGCTCCCGTCCCACCCTATATACCCACTGTTCCCCTTCTGAAATTCTTCTAACTATCCCCCTTGCCAGTTTCTCCCATGTCTTCCCCTCCCCCACCGTCCTCACAGCCCAGCCCTCCTGTGACTACGCCTCTCGCCGTTCCCTTGGCTCCACCTCAATATCCACCCCTTCCTCCATGCCCACCCCTTTCTGGCTCACCAGTTAGCTCACACACAAGGTCGCAGACTGCTCCCAATCTGCTTCCAGCTCCTCTGCTTCCTCTCCGCCAGGTGGCCAGCCCGGAGGGTCTCACCCATGTCCACGTACCCTCTTCACTCCAAGACATTGCCCATATCGAACAGCAGCTAGGCTCCTACTCGGCCAACCCCTCCAACTACATCAAAAACTTTACCCAGCTGTCTCGGTCTTATGCCCTCACTTGGCAAGACGTATTTGTCATCCTGGGGTCCACTACCACCCCAGAGAAAAGAAAGGCCATTTGGGCGGCAGCAAGAGTGGTAGCAGACCGGAGACATGTAGCCCACCCTGCAGACCCAGCCCGGCCACCCGGAGCAGCTGCCATTCCAGACGCAGACCTAGACTGGGACTGTCAGGAGGGACAGAGAGGCGGAGCCAACATTCAACACATGGAAAAATGCCTATTGGAGGAAATAGAAACCACCTCCCTCAAGGTGGTAAACCTACTTAAGCTAGATGAGATAACCCAGGACCCTGATGAAAACCCAGCAGCCTTTCTTAACAGACTGACAGAGGCTCTCACCACCTATACCTGGATTGCCCCAGATTATCCAGCAGGGGTTACTACCCTAGCCAACCGTTTTATATCCCAATCAGCTTCAGACATCAGGAAAAAAAAAAAACAAAACCTCTCCAAGGCTGAGGATGGGCCTCAGACCCCCCTCAGAGACCTGGTAAAAATGGCCTTTACGGTTTACCACGCCTGGGAAGAAGCCACCGAAGCCAGCCGCAAGGCAAGTCTTAAACAAAAAGACGAACTCCAGGCTAACCTCCTTGAGAGACATACCCAGGCACTGGTAGCAGCCCTGCAGCCAGCCATGGGACAGGAGGTGGGTCCCCAGAAGCCACCGCCAGGAGCCTGCTTCAAATGCGGTCATGAGGGCCACTGGGCCCACCAATGCCCAAACCCTCGGCTCCTGACAAAGCCCTGCCCTCATTACAAATAGCCGGGACATTGGGCGAGTGATTGTCCCCAGGCGACTCGGGCCCCGGCCTTACTGGGCTGAGGTCTGGGCTCCCAAAAGGACATTTCCTCCCTGCACCCCACCTTGGGACTTCTCTCCTTTGATGAAGATTGATGGCGCCCAGACTCAGGGACCCCCATAACCCAAGCCGAGCCCAGGGTAATGCTTCAAGTGGCAGGTAAGCTATCAATTTCTTGATGGATACGGGGGCTACTTACTCAGTCCTTCCCTCCTCTGGGGACACCTTGCATCCTTCCCAGGTCTCTGTGGTGGGTACAGATGGCACATCTTCACGACCCTTGCAGACTGGGCCACAGCCCTGTCAGCTTGACCACTTCCTGTCTGCACATTTTTTTCTGATAATCCCTTCATGCCCCACTCCCCTGCTGGGGCGGGACATTTTAGCTAAGCTTTGGGCCACCATTCACCTACCTCTCTCATTTTCCCAATCTCTCCCCTTGCCCCTACTCTTCCTTTGCTCCCCTGAGGCTCCAATTGTCAACCCTACCATCTGGGACACTGAAATTCCTCTGGTAGCAACCCATCACACCCCCATCCTGATTAAACTACGTGATCCTTCCCACTTCCCAAGCCGCCCTCAATTCCCCATCTCTCAGACTCACCTATGCGGTCTTAAACCAATCATAGACCGTCTCTTAGGCCAGGGCCTCCTAGTCCCCACGGCCTCGCTCTGCAGTACCCTCATTCTCCTGGTACGGAAAGCTGCTGGCAGCTACCAACTGGTCCAGGACCTTCGACTGATAAACAAGGCCATGATCCCTGCCCATCTGATTGTCCCCAATCCCTATACCTTACTTTCTGACATCCCTAGCAAGATGACTCACTTTACTGTCGTAGACCTCAAAGGTGCCTTTTTCACTATTCCCTTACACCCAGACTGCCAATTCCTCTTTGCTTTTACATGGACCGACCCAGAAACCCGACAGTCCTCCCAGCTAACATGGACAGTCCTCCCTCAAGGGTTTAGAGACAGCCTCCATTTTTTTTTTTTTTTTTTTGGCCAGGCTCTGGCCTGGGATCTGGCTATGTGCCCTTTGGCCCCTAGTGTCCTCTTACAGTATGTGGATGGCCTTCTGCTCAGCGGCCCCTCACAAGCTCTCTCTCAGACACATATCACTCTTCTCAACTTCCTCAGCTCTAAAGGACACTGAGCATCTCAACAAAAAGCCCAACTCACCCAGACCTCTGTAACTTACCTAGGTCTAAAGATTACCCCAACAACTAAAGCTCTAACTACTGGCAGACTCAGCCTTCTCTAAGACCTCTGCCCCTCTTCTACTGGGGAACGAATCTTGTCCTTTTGGGGGTTAACAGGATTCTTCTGGCACTGGGTCCCCAACTATGCTTCACTGGCTAAACCCCTCTAACACAGCTGCAAAAGACACCCCTACTGGACCGCTCTCTTCAGAAACAGAGGTCCAAAAGTTTTTCTACAACCTCCGCTCAGCTTTGCTGTCCCCTTCCCCGCTCTTTCTGCCCAATCCCAACCTCCCCTATCACCTGTATACTGATGAAAAAGGGGGCCTAGCCTTTGGAGCCCTCACACAGCCTGCGGGCCCTGAAATGCTGCCAGTGGCATTTATCTCCAAACAGACCCCACCGCCTGGGGATGGTTCCCCTGCCTACGAGCCCTGGCAGCAGCAGCTTCTCTATACGCAGATGCAAAAAAGCTAATTCTAGATCAACCCCTAACTATATTCTCACCACACCGCCTGGCTGACCTCCCGTCTTCCAAATTCCTGTCAGACCTTAGCGACTCTCAGCTCCAGCAGTTCACCATTACTAAGACACCCCTGCCTCACACCAGTGAGTGACACGCCCTGTCCAATGCTTGACTGGCCTCATCCGTTGTGGCTGTTGCCAATCACAACTTTGGCTATACTCTTCGCCACTGGACTGTGTCACGGCCCCCGTAGGACTGGCCGCCCACACTCCGACTTTCACTGGCCCTTACTTACCTTATCATCTGTTCACTACTCCTGGGGTGCTATTCCTTTGGAACGGCCTGACCTGGCCATATGTCTCTAGCCTGCCTTGAGGACTTTATCTTGACCCTTCTACAAGACCTCTGATTGGCTACCCCGATTATTGACTGTGACTCTTTCATCCAGGCAATTTCTGATCTGCACTTACAGGAGACCTTCCTCCTTTTCACAAAAGCTCAAATTGATTTTTTCTCCTTTATCACTCTCCTCCTAATATCATAGCTAAAATTGCTCTTGTCACTATTCCTCCTGGCCGAGATAACACGGGTGGGACAACCTACACCCTGCCCCCGGGGCTACACCAAACGAGACCACTAAAAAACTGGGTTCACAGCCTACACTTATGTCCACTGAGACTGCTATGTCTCACCTGCCCAGCCATGCTCCCATGGGGGTAAATGGTATTGGACGGCCAAGAGCCTTGGGACTGCCAAATCAAACTCAGCCTCTAACTGCTATAAAGCTAGAGACAAAGACCTCTGTTTCACCATACAATCCCACTGCTAAATGACAGACGGAAAGGGGGACCAAGATCAGAGACAAAAACAAATCCAACATAAGCTCCAACAGGACTTAATAAAGTTGACAGCTGAAGCCTCTAATCCACAGCATGAGCCCAATAAACTCCTACCCTGGGCTGTGCATACAGCAAGGTGAAAAATGCAGAGTCGACTCAACATCCATCTGTATTAACTTTTATCGATATCAGGTTCCTTCCTGCAAGAGTCTTATTTTTTCTACATTATCTTCTGGCCCGGAGGCCTGTTGATATTTTATGACCCCTTTTTGATAAAGGTTGGTCAGCCAGAACAATAATTTTCCCTTGAAGTGTTTCTTCTTAAATTCCTAGCCTGCATCACCCTTAAAGTACAGAGTTACATTTTTATGGAGCAAAGATTCAGTGGGTTACAGCAAAGAAAGAACTTATTAACTCAAAGTCTAATGTTGCTAATGCTAAAGCTGCTGCTTGTTTTTTCTACATCCCGACTATATGCACTCCCAGGAACACGATGGATAAGGGATGTGAGAACTTGGCAGCAAGCATTGGCTCAACAATGTTGCACGAGTCTGGATAATCCTGCCAAGTAAGCTAGAATGCTAACGGGGGTTTGAAACACTCTTTTCATGCCCAGGAGATTTATCAACTAGAGCCCTAAATTAACTCTTTCCAGAGAAAGGTGGTCAGCAACAGCCCCCTGTTAATGTCTGAAGAGTTGGTGTAAGGCATAAAATAGTAAGACAGACAGATTCTGCTTTGGGGGTAGATGCTCGAGCAGGTCCAGGGGGTCCGTCGAGTCCTGAGGCCTTGCTTATCAGGACTCTTCCTGCATGACCTTGTCATGGGTGGGATCTCCCGTGCTGGCCCCTGGCATCTCCCCCTTTTTAGAGTGGCCACAGCAGCATAGCTAAAAATAGTAGACAGAATGTTTTTTCCTAAAATAAAGTTAGAGAATGTATGGGAAAAAACACTTGCTACTCCTGCAGCAGCAAAGTCTTACCGGGAGTGTTCCATGGGCTCTGTCTTCCCTTGAGACCCTGACTGTTCCTCGCCCAACTGACCCCCAAAAAATAGGTAGAGGCCCAAAATCTCACTCAAAATGCCACTGAAGTAACCTGGCCAATGGGGCCCTTGACCACCCAGGTACTGTACCTCCCAGCCAACACCTCTTGTGTTCTGGCCAATGACACCTCATTAACCACAGTGGTTTGTGATGGCTCAAGATGAGACCCCCTATCCCCAAACCCTCCAATATGCGGAAAACCCAGGATATTCTTTCTCTGCAATCAAACCACCTTATTACAATGCTTCCCGCCCAACGGGACTCAGCCTTACACCCCAATCTTCCTTCCTCCCTACCTGACCGTTCTGACACCCCAGGCAATGGAGGACCAAACCCAGTCAACCTGCCGCCAGAGGGCACTAGCTGCAGCTCCCCTGCTCCTCGGGGGAGGTTTATTCAAGGCCTTAGGATTGGGGGCGGGAGGACTGGGATCAGCCACACACTTCTACTATAAGCTGTCCACAGACATCAGTCAAGACCTGGCCAAGGTGGCAGATTCCCTGATGGCATTACAAACCCCGATAACCTCTCTGGCAGCAGTGGCTCTCCTAAATCAAAGGGCCCTGGACCTGCTAACGGCTGAAAAAGGGGGAACCTGTCAGTTCCTAAGGGAAGACTGTTGCTTTTTTTTTTTTCATTAATGCCTTGGGGCTAGTTCAGAACAAGGTCCGAGAGCTGAGAGAGAGCATCAGACTTGGACAGGCCGAGTCAGACGGTTTCGATTTCTCGGGATGGTGAAAGTCGTCTTGGGCAAGATGGCTTCTCCCACTTCTCGGACCCCTCGCAGCCTTGTTCCTTATCCTGTCGATAAGACCTTGTGGTTTTCAGATCATCCTCCGGAGGTTCAGGGAGCTGACCCAGACGGCTACTGGACAGATGTTGATGGTAGCCACATACTCCAAGCTCCCGTCCAGAGACCCTGAGGCCCCCTAAAGGTCACTGGGATCCAGCCACCACCGTCAGCCCCAGTGACGCCCCAATTCAGCAGGAAGTAGCCAGAAGCGATAATGGCGCCCCTTATCCTATCAAAAGGGTCAGAATGTAAAGCTGGACCCCAGGGGCCACAATGGGCCTCCCCTCCTCTTCCTCCCGCTGGCGGGGGAAGTCCCTAATGGAGGGAGCCCCCCAGATCCCGGGGACCAATGACAGCACACTTCACCAGCTAAAGCCGCCCCACCCCAGCCATGTAGAAGGACTTGTCAGCCCGCGACGCCTTGGCCTGGCGACCTATCCGAACCCCCGTCCATCTAACCTGACCATCCCTCGCAACGAACGTATAAAAACCAGCCCCAACACGGTCCAGGCCCAGACTTCCTCGACCTGCCTCATTCGGGTCCGGGAACCCCACCCAGGAGCACTTCGCCATTAAAAAGCCTGTTACACACTCTTTTCGGGGTCCTGGTCGTCCTTACCTAACACTTTGCCAAGGAGGCCCCGGCGTCTCCACCTCCTTACTGAAGGCTGCTGTCACAGGCTTCAAGCCGCCGTCCCAGCGGTGAATGTTGACTGTGTCCTTGCCAGGCACTGAACTGGAGTCCCGGTTCAGTGACTCCGTGTGAGTCACTCATTTCTATCCATCTGTAAATGTCCCCTGCCCCTCCCCTGACAGTCTCATTACCCTCAAGCTCTGTTCCCAGAGTCCTCTTCCTGCAGTTCGGGTGCCTCAGCCCCTTTGGTCAGGAAGCAATTTTCTCCCAGAGACGACATTTCCCTGCTGGGCTGCTTTCAGAGCTGACCCTGTTTATCTGGGTTTCCCTGGTGGCTCAGACGGTAAAGAAACTGCCTCCAGTGCAGGAGACACAGGTTCAATCCGTGGGTCAGGAAGATCCCCTGGAGAAGGGCATGGTGACCCGCTCCAGTGTTCTTGCCTGGAGGATTCTGTGGGCAGAGGAGCCTGGCGGGCTACAGCCCATGGGGTCACACAGAGTGGGACACGTCTGTGCGTGGGTGCACGCGTACACTAGGTTTGTCCAGTTGATCTGCTTGGAGGTAACGAGGCACGACAGGGACAGGCCTGTAGAGAGACCTGTGACCTCCCTTTCCTTAGAGTATTTGCTCTAGAAGTCTTGTCATTGTACAACCTTTCTCTGCCCCCTTGAAATGTCTGAAGCTTAGTCACGTTGAGGAAGACGCTCAGGTTATCTCGGCCACCAGGTGCCAGGGCAGGGGGTGGGCGGCCATCCAGGCTCGGCTCCTGGGGACCAGGGAGCCACCCGTGCGAGGATGAGCTGCCCGCAGGGGAACCTGCAAACATCACATTGGCCAGGATTCTGTTCCTCAGCAATTTCACCTACTGGTTTTAGCATTCTTCACATCTTTGGTAGACCACTGTACTCAGGACTGTCCCCAGGGGACGGTCAGTGGTGAGGTGAAGTTCTCCCAGCAGGGCTGGAGGGGAGAGGGAGAGGTCTGTGGTAAGGATATGCTGATTCCTGGGCGGTGGTGAATGGCTGGCTGTTGGTCTGGGATAAGAAAGGGGCGAGACTGGAAGACTAGTGATGAGGAGGTCTGGGGAAGAGGCATATGAGTGTGAGGGGGCTGGGCACAAAGCAGGTAGATCTTTTGCCACCTGAGCCCACCCGAGACCCCTCCCCTCTTTTAAGGAAGTACTTGACCACGTGGTAGACAAGATGGCTTGTCCAGTAGATGACAGGGGCCTCCTTCCTCAGCCACACCAGGGTTTACACAGGGGGCCATGACCAGGGACAATGAGGGCCAGGCTGGAGGCTGGGTGGGGGCTTCCTCTCCTTGAGACTCAGCTCACTGATGACCCCTCCAAAGGCCGCCCTGTCATCATAAGAGCTGTTGGTCCTCAGTGTGACACCGTCCCTACAGAAGACAAGCCACTGACTTGGCCAGTTGATTACATGAGACCTCTTCGAAGCAGGAGACGGAGAAATGCTTCCTCAACAGGGCAATGCCTACTCTGGTTATAGACTTTCTATGTGCCCACAGTTGCTCTGCCAGGTTACCTGATGTCTGGTTGGTCTTTCGTAGCATCACCTCTGAGCCAGAAGAGCTATGACAGCGGGCTGTGACTGCAGGCTCTTCTGTTCTGACGCAGATCATGTCGCTGAAGCAGCCGGACAGAGAGATCAGGATTCCCTTCAGCTAAGACGCGGGCTGGGGACGTCACCCTGAGGGGCTGAGGCTCTGTCCCCCAGCGTGTGGAATATGCCCTGAACAGATGGCCCATATATGATACTACATCCAAGTAGCTAGAGGCACTGTGGGGAGGTGGGAACAGCCGCTCTCATCACTCCTGGAAACCCAAGGGAAGCACTTTTTCTTCTGGTCCCTGAACATTTAGGTCCCATTACATTGTTATTCAGGGGATGAAGTCTTGCCCCAGAAAGAGTGTTCCTCTGAACTTAAACCTGTGAACCCCATCTGGTCACGTTGAGCTCTGTATTCTGATGGACCGGCAAACAAAGGAGTTACTTTCCTGGTGGGGGTAGTCGGCCCTGGTTATCCTGAGAAGTGACGGTGCTGCTATTCAGTGACGACAGAGAGGAACATATCTGAACCCAGGGCATTCTCTGGGGCGTCTCTGGGTGCTTATATCCTAAGGGAAAATGGAGAATGGCTAACTGTAGCAGCCATCTTAACAAGAGAAAGGCGACTCCGACTCCTCAAGTGTGACAGTCTTGGTCACCCTACCAAGCGAGCGACCTGAGCCAATAGAAATGAACGTTGAGGGAGAGGAAAATCCCGCGAGAGGCGGAGGAGGAAGACGACTCTCAGCTGCATCTCTAGTCCAGGTGCTCCAGTGACTCGGCCTCACCCCTGATTTTTGTGCAGTTAGGCCCTTCTGGAGATTGAAAGAAACTGAAGAAACAGACTTCAAATGTGCCGTGAGAGGGTCTGAGTGGTGCAAGAGGCTGACCGTACATAGCTGACACCTCTGATGCCCTGTGTCCCACACCATCAGACCCCTCTGTACAGAAATCCAAGTCTATGCCCCAATCAGTAACACTGAAGAAGCTGAAATTCAACGATTCGATGAAGACCTACAAGACCTTTTAGAACTAACACCAAAAAAGATGTCCTTTTCATTATAGAGGACTGGAATGCAAAAGTAGGAAGTCAAGAAACACCTGGAGTAACAGGCAAATTTAGCCTTGGAATGCGGAATGAAGCAGGACAAAGACTAATAGAGTTTTGCAAAGAAAATGCACTGGTCATAGGAAACACCCTCTTCCAACAGCACAAGAGAAGACTCTATACGTGGACATCACTAGATGGTCAACACCGAAATCAGACTGATTATATTCTTTGCAGCCAAAGATGGAGAAGCTCTATACTGTCAGCAAAAACAAGACCAGGAGCTGACTGTGGCTCAGATCATGAACTCCTTATTGCCAAATTCAGACTTAAATTGAAGAAAGTAGGGAAAACCACTAGACCATTCAGGGATGACCTCAATCAAATCCCTTCTGATTATACAGTGGAAGTGAGAAATAGATTTAAGGGCCTAAATCTGTTAGATAGAATGCCTGATGAACTATGGAATGAGGTTTGTGACATTGTACAGGAGACAGGGATCAAGACCATCCCCATGGAAAAGAAATGCAAAAAAGCAAAATGGCTGTCTGGGGAGGCCTTACGAATAGGTGTGAAAAGAAGAGAGGCGAAAAGCAAAGGAGAAAAGGAAAGATATAAGCATCTGAATGCAGAGTTCCAAAGAATAGCAAGAAGAGACAAGGAAGCCCCCCTCAGCGATCAATGCAAAGAAATAGAGGAAAACAACAGAATGGGAAAGACTGGACATCTCTTCAAGAAAATTAGAGATACCAAGGGAACATTTCATGCAAAGATGGGCTCGATAAAGGACAGAAATGATATGGACCTAACAGAAGCAGAAGATATTAAGAAGAGGTGGCAAGAATACATGGAAGAACTGTACAAAAAAGATCTTCATGACCCGGATAATCACAATGGTGTGATCACTCATCGAGAGCCAGACATCCTGGAATGTGAAGTCCAGTGGGCCTTAGAAAGCATCACTACGAACAAAGCTAGTGGAGATGATGGAATTCCAGTTGAGCTATTTCAAATCCTGAAAGATGATGCTGTGAAAGTGATGCACTCAATATGCCAGCAAATTTGGAAAACTCAGCAGTGGCCACAGGACTGGAAAAGGTCAGTTTTCATTCCAATCCCAAAGAAAGGTAATGCCAAAGAATGTTCAAACTATCACACAATTGCACTCATCTCACATGCTAGTAAAGTAATGCTCAAAATTCTCCCAGCCAGTCTTCAGCAATATGTAAACCATGAACTTCCTGATGTTCAAGCTGGTTTTAGAAAAGGAAGAGGAACTAGAGATCAAATTGTCAACATCCACTGGATCATGGAAAAAGCAAGAGAGTTCCAGAAGAACATCTATTTCTGCTTTATTGACTATGCCAAAGCCTTTGACTGTGTGGATCACAATAAACTGTGCAAAATTCTGAGAGAGATGGGAATACCAGACCACCTGACCTGCCTCTTGAGAAATCTGTATACAGGTCAGGAAGCAACAGTTAGAACTGGACATGGAACAACAGACTGGTTCCAAATAGGAAAAGGAGTACGTCAAGGCTGTATATTGTCACTCTGCTTATTTAACTTCTATGCAGAGTACATCATGAGAAACGCTGGACTGGAAGACGCACAAGCTGGAATGAAGATTGCTGGGAGAAATATCAATAACCTCAGATATGCAGATGACACCACCCTTATGGCAGAAAGTGAAGAGGAACTAAAAAGCCTCTTGATGAAAGTGAAAGAGAAGAGTGAAAAAGTTGGCTTAAAGCTCAACATTCAGAAAACGAAGATCATGGTGTCTGGTCCCATCACTTCATGGGAAATAGATGAGGAAACAGTTGAAACAGTGTCAGACTTTATATTTGGGGGCTCCAAAATCACTGCAGATGGTGACTGCAGCCATGAAATTAAAATACGCTTACTCCTTGGAAGAAAAGTTATGACCAGCCTAGATAGCATATTCAAAAGCAGAGACATTACTTTGCCAACAAAGGTCCGTCTAGTCAAGGCTATGGTTTTCCAGTAGTCATGTATGGATGTGAGAGTTGGACTGTGAAGAAGGCTGAGCACTGAAGAATTGATGCTTTTGAACTATGGTGTTGGAGAAGACTCTTGAGAGTCCCTTGGACTGCAAGGAGATCCAACCAGTCCATTCTGAAGATCAGCCCTGGGATTTCTTTGGAAGGAATGATGCTAAAGCTGAAGCTTCAGTACTTTGGCCACCTCATGCAAAGAGTTGACTCATTGGAAAAGACTCTGCTGCTGGGAAGGATGGGGGCAGGAGGAGAAGGGGACGACCGAGGATGAGATGGCTGGATGGCATCACCGACTCAATGGACGTGAGTCTGAGTGAACTCCGGGAGTTGGTGATGGACAGGGAGGCCTGGCGTGCTGGGGTTCATGGGGTTGCAAAGAGTCAGACACGACTGAGCAACTGAACTGAACTGAACTGAATCAATCTGTTAAGTTCACTGATTACAAAATAAATGTCTGTACAAAACTCTTAGATTAACACTTTGTGCCCAGGACCTTATAAGAGAATTTTTATAGGAAAAGGTCTGATTCACAATATTGGCTAAAACCATGAAAAGCCTAGTAACAAGTTTGAACAGAATTGTTTAAGACCTATATGACAGCAACTCAGTAGAGAATGCTTTAAACTAAAAATCAAGGAGGAGGACCAGAATTCACAGGTAGAGTGAAAGGGGCTGCCTGCGGTGGTGAGGGTGGCAGAGGCAGAGACCTGACTTTTTAATTAAGAGCTTAGAACTGTTCTTTGATTTTTTTGAACAATAGTTGCCTTGCTGTCCTGGTAAAAATATAAATTTAAACTTAAAAATTTCACAGGACACAACAAATTTGGTGAGGAGTTACAAGATAATTTTGAAACCTTGGAATACATTTTTAAAAATATTCAAATGTCCTTGAGAAATTTTGTGCTAAGTTACAGTCACACCAATCGTGGGTGCATGTCTTAATTCCCAACACTTTTTTCATGTAACCCTGGGAGTGAGTGTCATCTAAGGAGTGAGGCACCTAGGGCACCAATTTCATGTGCAGGCTTGGTTTTCGTGATCCTGAGATGAGCACCTCTTTAAATTTTGTGTCCTGGTGCTTCACTGTTTGATCCTGGTCCTACCCGTGATTGTGTCCCTGGGCAACTGCAAAGATTACTGCCACCATGAAGACTTGAAAGAAGCAGGAATGGGAATGCCTATTACGTTCCCACACACCTGACTAGCCAGCTTAGCCTGTGCAGATGTTGGATGGATCTGGGAGAAGGACTCTGGACTGTGAGAAATGGAATCAGGCGGTGACTCCACTTGTACCTGCTGTCCCAGATGTAGCAGGTTTACTGGGGCAAATCACAACGGCCCTGGCACTAGGCATGTGACTATTAGACTCGTCATTGTCTTCTTCTCTGTACTGATTATCAGGGACCATCAGAAACAGTTTGCTTTTACCTGGCAGGACCAGCAGTATACCTTAACAATGTTGCCTCTAAACTCTGTAAATTCTCCTGCTCTCTGCCACAGTATATTCCACAGAGATCTCTACTATCTTTCTTACTATTTGTAACCGGTGCTTTTTCAAAAGCTGAGGAAAACTTTTAATTTGCATATGAGTCACCTAGGAATTCTTCCTTTATGAATTCTAATCCAGAAAGTCTAAGGCAGGCATTCTGCATTTCTAAAAATGTTCAGGGGAATGCCATGTTGCCAATCTTTTGTCTACTCTTGATAGTATCAAGGTCTTAACACACTGACTTTTTAAAATACAGTCACACAAAAACACAAAAATTTTCTGTTTTAATCTATGCTTAGCTTGCTTTTTGCAGAAAGAAATTCTTTTTTACATTGTGGTAATATATGCATAACATAAAACTTCCTGTTTTAACCGATTTTAAGTATACAGTTTAGGAGCACTGAGTACATTTATGCTGTTATGCAACCATCACCACCAACTATCTTGAGAATTTTTTTCTTCTTGCAAAACTGAAACTCAGTTCCCATTAAATAATAACTCCCCATTCCCTCCTCATCCTAGCCCCTCACAACCACTATTGTATTTTTCATCTCTATGAATTGATCTTATTCAACTGATCATTACAACTGGTCGACCCATTGATGACATCATGCTGATTAGATCTGATAAACAGGAAATAGGAAGTACTTCAGATACATTAATAAGATACATGTGAACTATAGGATGCGTGATAACCACTGCCCCACCAAAAAAATTTAGGGGCCTGTGATTTTAAATTTCTGGGAGTTATTTGGTATGGAGATTTTTAAAACATCCCCTCTAAGATGAAAGGGAAATTGCTGCATGTTTTACCAGCTACCATGAAAAAAGGGCTTCCCTTTTGGCTCACCTAGTAAAGAATCTGCCTGCAATGTGGACCACTGGGTTTGATCCCTGGGCTGGCAAGATCCCCTGGAGAAGGGAAAGGCCACCCAGTCCAGTATTCTGGCCTAGAGAATTCCATGGACTGTATAGTCCATGCTGTTGCAAAGAGTTGGACACGACTGAATGACCTTCACTTTCATGAAAAAAAAAAAGAGGCAAATTCTTGGTAGGTCTTTTTAGACTTTGGAAGCAACACATCTTGGTGTGCTGTGAGATGACCCATCTGCAGAGTTCCCTGTTGGTAGACAGTTTCAAGCAGAGACCAGAGCCCACACTCGGAGCTCAGCCTGGGGTGGCCTGTCCCGACCTCCCCTGGGTGCTCGCCACGATCAGTGGGTCCATCCCACCCGCATTTCATCCCAAAGGGCCTTCCCTCTGGCTCTAGCCGCTGATGTCCAGGCCTCTCCAGCTGGACCCCAGACTCCGTCCGCCCACTGTCATCCGTCCTCCGGTCGTCCCACCCCCCAGCTGTCTGGAATGAGTTCACCAAGGTTCCCCTTTGCCTCCCAGGGACTCTGCCCTTCTGCAAATCCTGGGCCAGGATGGGGTGTGGAGGAGAGCTGGGCCAGCTGTGATCACAGCTGGGCCCTTCAAGGTCAGTTCCAGGAATACAAGAGCCAGTTCCCGCTGGGCCCGAAACACAGAGCTGAAATGTCGCTGTCCCCCTCTTCTGTAAAGGACTGTGGGGGAAGTCAGACAGGTTCGTGATCACCACCTCCAGATGAGGAAACTGAAGGGTGAAGTGAGAGGCCTTGGCCCACAGCAGACCCTCCCAAACGTCACGCTCACAGTGAGTGGTGGGCAGGAGGCGCTTGGGGACAGAGTCTGCCAGACCCCAAGAGGCTGAGAAAGCCTTTCCCAAGAGAAATCACTCCACAGTCACTTTTGAAATCAGCTTTATATTAAGCTATGAAAACCAAGAGTTTGTTCTTAAAAAAACATACAAAAGCATACTATCAAAAAATAATAATAACCTCAAACCTGCAAACTTCTACAAATGTACAAAGGCCTTCCTGAACCATTTACACGGGCCAATTTCTGGCCACAGTACCTGGAAAAAGGGGGACAAGTCCAGGAGAGCCGGCTACAAACCCAGTCACAGAGGGGCGTTCCCGCAGGCACAGGCTGGGTGGGTCACGCCTGCATCTCAACTGCCCCAGGCCGAGGAGGGTGAGTGAACCTTTGCTTTCCTGGGGAGGATAAGGCACTCCACAGGGTGAAGGCTGTGGTGGGCAAAATAATGTCCACCCCATAAAGATGCTCACATCCTAATCCCTGGGCCTCTGACTATGTTAGTTTCCACAGCAGAGGAATTAAGGCTGTCAGGTGGAATTAATAATCAGCTGATCTTAACATCAGAAGAGGATCCTGGAGTGCCTGGGTAGGTCAAAGGTCATTGTCTGGTGGGTTAAAGGTCACCACCAGGGGCGAGTAGGAGAGCAGTGCTGAGATGCAAAAGGGATTTGACAGGCCGCTGCTGGTTTTGGAAATGGAAGGGGCCCATGAACCAAGAAACTTGGGAGGCTGGCCTCTAAAAACGAAAAAGCAAGGAACTTCCTCGCCAGAGTTTCCAGAGGAACCGCCTGGCTCAGCCCACCAGACCCACGTCAGATTGCTGACCTTCACAACTGAAAACAAGTTCTTGTTTTAGGCTCCCAAGCTGTGGAAGTTTGTTGGATTGGCAACAGGAAACTGAACCAGAGGCCAAGGGGTCAGAGGTCAAGATGGTCCTGCCCTGACCTCAGCCTGACTTCCAGGGAGGACCCACAGATGCATCCCTGGGTCGGCCCCTTGTCGGGGGAGGCAGAGCTCGAGAAAACCCAGCAGGTCCTGGCCATCCCAGGCCCATCCTCAGGGGACACCGAGGGGAATGAGAGGGGTCGGGGGCTCGGACACTGGCTTTGCCCCACTTGCCCTGTCATCCCACAGGCCCTTTTCCAGTCCCCCCCACCTTCCCAGACAGGAGCTCATCTTCCCCTTTCTCCTCCAGCTCTTCCTTCTGCTGTACTCACAGGCTGAGGCCGGCTCAACGCAGCCCTGGACCAGAGCAGGCAGGAGGGGTGAGGCTCGGGCCTGCTCAGGAGCTGGGGAGGCCGGAGACCCAGCCTGAGCAGGGCGGTCCTCAGGCAGGTGTGGCAGGACCTCACGGACAGGCGGTGATCCCGGAGCTGGGTCCCCGAGCCACACACCCTCTTGACCCCTCCTTCAGGGAATGCAAGCTCCACTCTCATCCACAGAGGTTCCCCTCACGGCTCCTGCCCCACAGGAGGGGGGTCAACACATCATGGCTTGTCCAGTTCCAGCGGCCCAGGGGCCCACACCTCGGCCAGGCCTGGGCAGAAGCAGCAGCAGAACTCAGGACTCCCAGAGGGGCTGCCTGGGGCTGTGACGCTGGTGCTGGTCTCACGGCCTCAAACGGAGTGGTATCCCATGCTCGCCAGGCGCTCCTAAGGAGGTCAGGCCGTAGAAAAAGCTAACCAACCTTTATAAGCGAAAATAGAGCCTTGGAGGGCTCGTGTGCCCCCGTGTTGATGTCTAGAATGCTCCGGATGCTCTTGGCGTCACTGCTGGACAGGTTCCCTTTGATGGCCAGGATGGCACTCAGGTGGCCCTTGCTGGTAAAGACAGGGTCCCGTCAGTCTGGCCCGCTCACCAACATCCCTGCTCACACCCCTTTCCCAGCTCCCCAGACTCCTGGCTGGAGCCACAGGGCCCAGCAGCCAACCCCCTGCCCACAAGTGTGCCCTGCTCTGCTTAACCCACTGCGCTTGGGCGGCACGGGCCACAGTGCCTCCAGACGGTGCCAAGCTCCTGCCCGGTCCAGCCTTTGCACTGGCTGTTCCTCCCAGAATGCTCGTCCCCAGGCCCTTGAGGTAACCAGCTCCTTCTCACCCCTTAGCACTGAGCTAACATGTTACCTCCCCGTCAAGAAGCTGCCTGCCAGTGCAGGAGACACGGGTTCGACCCCGGATCTGGGAAGATCCCAAATACCACCGAGCAGCTAAGCCCATGGACCAGAGCTACTGAGCCTGTGCTCATGAGCCCTCAAGCCCGCGCTCCGCAACGAGAGAAGTTACTACCATGAGAAGCCCGGGCACTGCAACTCGAGAGCAGTCCCCACTTGCTGCAACTAGAGAAAAGCTCACGCAGCAGCAAAGACCCAGCACAGCCCAAAGTAAACAGTAAAGCTTAGAACAAGCCTCCTCCCCAGAGAGGATTTTCCAGCTCTAAAGTCAGCACCTCCCGCCACTCACAACCTTGGTTAAACAATCTTTAAAACTTGCTAATAGTACTCCTTCGCCGGATGACCTCCTCATTGCTAACCCTCATCTGACTGTCAGAAGGCCTGGTGTGCCTTGTACCTCCTTGCATCCTGGTGCCTAAACAGAGCCGGTAGCTAGCAGGAGACCACTTGATAACTGTTCGTGGGCTGGGTGGATACAAGGATCCGTGAATGGATAGATGATAGGGGGACAGGTGGATGACTAGATGGGTGGATGGATGGATAGATGGAAGGACGGACAGATGGGTAGATGAGTGCCTGACCAGATGGCTGGATAGCTAGATGGGCGTCCAGATGGGTAAGCAGGGGCCTGTATGATGGGTAGATGGACGGGTGAGTCTGTAACTGGATGGGTGGCTGAACAGGTGGACCAGATCAGCCAGCAGCTGGACCAGGCTATGCTGGGACAGGCCGACCACACCAGAGGACTCAACCCACAGAGACTGCTGCCCTGACTCACCAGATCCTCAGGCAGTCAGGGATTGAGCCTCCACTCTAGAACAGAGGCCCCAGGACACAGGTCAAGCCTCAGAGGATCCCTAGGCTGACCGGCGGACCGCAGCTTCACTACGGACGTGCCACGGCCTCCAGCAGGTCCCTGGTCCCTCTGGTCTTGGATCCCCCTCTGAAGGAAAGGCTCATGCGGTATGGAGCCAGATGCCTGGCTTTGTTATCTCAGCTCTACGACTGACCAGCCACGTTACCCTGGACACATTCCTCACACCCCCCAGGTCCCATCTGGACGATGGAGGTAAAGAATGTCAGCTCTAGCAAGCGGCAGCGAGGACCGAGTGAACAGCCGCTGTAAAGATCTGGGCACAGTGGCCAGTATCTATCTGCGCTCTGTCCACCCTCAGGGAGTCACTCTGCACCCCTCTCAAGCCTCCAACTGCAGCGGGGAACCACGGGACCACGCTGCCTTCCCCGGGTCCTGGAGGCCCCGGCTCTCACCTGAAGTCAGGGTACAAGGTGGCGTACGTGGCCACCTCGATCTTGATGGCACTGGGGTCTTGCAGACGAATGATCTCGGCAAGCGTGGGGAGGGCGTGGTGCAGCCAGGTGGCCCGGGAGCCCTGTGGGCACAGGCTTGTTGAGAGAGGCTGGCCCTGCCCGGAAGCGCGCCCGGGGGCCAGAGAGGCTCGGGTTGGACCTCATCAGGTTTGGAGAGGCCCAGAGGGGCGGTCCTAGCCCATGAAGAGCTTGGAGCAGGAGGGCAGCCCACCGCCACGGGAGGGTGCGGGGTGGGCAGGGGCTTACGCTCTGGGTGCAGAACTGCTGGATGTGCTGGGCGTTGGCCTGGACGAGCCCCGCCAGCTGCTGCTGCTGCTCCGCTGTCTTGAGGACCAGGCGCCGCTTGCAGAGGCGGGTGACGTACTCCTTCACCAGGTGCAGGTGGACCGCCTCCAGCAGCTCCTGGGTGGGCGAGCGGGCAGGGCCATGGGAACCCACCACCTCCCCGAAGGCCAGGTCCAGGGAGGGGCGGATGCCAGAGCGAAAAAGCGCATCCGGGTGTGCCCACACACACGCCTGCCTGCGTGTCCCCCCACTGGCAGCCCAGCACCCCCTCACCTCTCGGAAGCAGTCCTGCAGCTCTGAGAACTCAGGCATCCTCTCGGCCACGGTGGAGACGATTTCCTCCAGGGTCTGCTGGGTGGCAGCCCAGCGGGTCCTCGTGAACCTCTTGAACAGCGGCTGCGAGAGAGGGTCAGGCTGTGTGGCCACACCCGGCAGAGGCAGGGCCTGCCCAGTAGACACGCACGCACAGATACATGCGGGGCCGGGACAGGGGTCAGGTTATATTAAACACTCCTCGGGCACTCCAGCAGGAAGTGGAGGCCGGGTTTGCGTCCCCTTCTCCAAGGCTGACCAGCCAGGACTGCCATCTGCCTGCCCTGAGGCCTTCTCCACCATCTCCCTCCTTAAATAAATAAATTCCTGCATAAACACAGCCCTGTGCTTGGCTGGGCCTATGATGATGATGACCCTGCCAAGTCATCCAGGGTCACCGCCTGGCCACCCGCAGCCGCAGGGCACTGGGGTGAAGGGGGGCTCCCCCGGATGGCAGGCAGGAGTGCCCCCTCTCCCTCCCCTAGGACCCCCGCCTCCTCCTGGGGTACAGGCACTAAGGGTCTCTGGGGATGCCCTGGCCCCCGCAGATGTGGCGGGAGCCGCCAGAGGCTCTGAGTGTCCTGGCTGGGAGGCAGGGTCGGGCAGGAGGGTCTGGGGGCGTCAGGGGAAACTACAGGCAAGCTTGAGGACTAGGTGGAGTCCTCAAACAGGGAGGGGCTCTGAGGCTTCTTGTTCGCACCCCAGGGCAATCCCGAGGCTGAAGGAGGGGGTGACTTCAACATCACGGGGGCCACCAGCCTCCTTGAATCTGCCCAATGCTGAGACTTCCTCCAGCCAGGTCTTCATTTCTGCTGCCCAATGCCCCACCCCACCCTCCCAGGCCCTCCCTCAGCCCCCCATCACTAGACTCAGCATGTGCCACCGACCCCTCCTCCCCAGGCCCTCCCCAGCACCGCCACCACTAGACTCAGCATGTGCTGCTGACCCCCCCAACCCCTCCCCAGCAACCCCACCACTAGACTCAGCACGTGCTGCTGACCACCCCCTAGGCCCTCTCCCAAAGAACCCAGCACTAGACTTAGCAAATGCCGCGGGGCAGGAGGCTGGACTACCTTCAGGTCCCCAAACAGGTTCTGGAGCAGAGTATCAAAGCCGTGGCTTTTTAGCTCATTCAGGGGCCTCAGCAGGGAGCTCCGGAGGTCTGGTGGTGTCTGCCACCTCTGCTCCACAGACATTCTGGAAGCACAGGAGGCAGGGAGGTCATGCCAGCCCCGCCCAGCCTGCAGCCCTAAATCCAGACAGCCCGGGAGCCCCAGGCGAATCTCCCTAAACCATCGCTCTAGAACCCTCCCTGGCTCCTCTGTCCCAGCAGAAGCAAGACCAAGGCACTCCATCCAGGCTCCCTAGGCGGGACCCAGCCTTCCCACCTAACACCCGCCTAACACCACATCCTGTTCTAACTGAGGACAAGTGGCTCAGCCTCTCCATAGCTCAGGGTGCTCACGGTTCAATGGACACAGTCAGTGTATCTACTTAACAAGGTTGCTGACAGGATAAATGAAACCCTGTGTGAGAGCGCCTGACCCGCCAGCACTAGACAAATGCTTGCTGTTGCCCTGTAAGCCCGGGCATTTCCTCTCTACCCTGCTCATTTTAATTCAGCATCGCTGCTTAGGCTGCTCCTCCTCCCCCATCCCAGGAACCTGCCCCCAGCCGGGCCCTCTGCACCGCCACCCCCTCCCGCCCTCCCCACCACCCGCCAGCTTTCCCCCGCCCCCTCACCAACACAGGCAGGCAGCCACAGTGACTCCCCCCACTGCCCAGCGCACTTACCGGAAAGGGAGGCAGTTGTTGATGTTAGCTATGACATTGGCCCTGTAATTTCGCAGCTGTCTGCATCGCTCCAGAAACTCATCAAAAGCGCGCTGGTAGCTGGTGGAAGGGAAAGGGCACACGTAGGAGCAGCAGAAACACTGGGACAAGGGCAGCCTCGCCGCCGCCCGGCCAGCCTCCCGCTCCACACAAGGGCCCCCAGGACACAAGCATCCCGGAACTAGCTTCACAAGCTCAGCCCGGCGCGGCCAGGGCCCCTGCAGAGTTCCTGGAGAGGGCGCTACAGAGCCCCCAGGCCCCTCTAGAGCTGCAGGCAGAAGAGGGGAGGCGGTTACCCAAGAGAACTCGGGCGCGGACTGGGGGCATCACCTGAAGGGGGGCCAGGGCCTCAGTCCCTTGCAGGGCATCTTTGCAGTTGGAGGCTGCTCTTCCCAGGGCTTTGCTGAGCGGGGTCGGGGGCGGGTGGGGGTCAGATGACCCGAGGCTCTCAGCGCCCAGGTGGGTGGTACAAGGGGGACAAGGACTCCCGCTCATAATAACAGACACCCTAGTGGCCGGGAGGGGGCGCTGGTCTAGCTAACATCCCCACCTGGGGCCCAAGGGAGGGACTGGAACTCTGAGAAAGGGGGCGGCAGGGACCCCTCAGCCCCCAGCCCTGCTCTGGGCATGTATGCTCATCACCCACCTCCTGAGGAACCTGGCCAGCTCTTCCAACAGCAAGGGCTTTATCTGCGTGCCCAGGTCCAGAGTGATGCTCTCGGCCTTGTCCTGGCCCTGGGAAATGATCTGCAGGGGTGGGGGTGGGGGGTGAAACTGAGCAGAAGCTCACCTGCTCTAGGGCTGGGGCAGGGGTGGCCATGGGTAAGACATGGAGCAAGGGGGTGTGTGCTCAGTGGCAGGCGCGTCTGCCCACAGGGATGAGGCCAGTGCGGGCAGGGCAGTGGGCGCTACCTGGATGATGTCGATGGCCAGCTCACTGTGGCAGCGGCCGTCCAGCCTCTGTGGGGCCTCATCCTTGGTCCAGCGCTCCGACTCCAGCTCCAGAGCTCGGGCTGTCAGCTCCCTTATGCTGGCCTGGAGGGGAGGAAGGGCCCTCTCAGGGTAGGGCGAAACCCACGGGGGCGTCCTTGCCAGGCTCCCTGCTTGCCCCCCTCAGCCCCGCCCGGCACTGGCCCTGGACTCACCACCTCGTTGGAGAGGAACGTGGCCTCTAGCTGCCGGATCTGGGTCTGAGGCAGGAGGGTTCCCAGTCTGACTCCCTGCAGCTCGGGCGACAGCTTGGGGCTGTTGAGGATGTCGCTGTGGGCAGAGCGGCTGGCGTGAGGAAAACCAGAGCTGTCCCCCTGTCCTGGCCAGAGCCCTGCACAGCTCAGTTGCCTTCCCTCCAGTGCCTCCCACCCCTGCCTCTCCATCTCAGTTCGATCCAGGCCCCGAACCCCGATCACCCTGCCTCCGTTCACTCTCTCCTGCGTCCACTCTTATTCCAGGTTATGCTCCCGAAACCCATCAGCCTCGAGCCACCCGGCCAGAGGCACCCCACGGCCCAGCCCCCATCTCCCGCCTGGCACACCGAAGGACCCTCCTCCCGGGCTCCCTGCCTTGCCTCCAGCAGTCCCCCCTCCCCCTGCTGCAGCAGAACCACATTTCCAGTCTGCTGGCCCTGCTCCGAGGGCTCCCCCTCCCCTTCTCACCCTCTGTCTCCTTCCCACCATCCCCCACCGTGCTCCCACTGCATCCCACCAGCCCTGCCCTGCCTTCCCCTCAGACAGGCTCTGCTGCCCCCAGAGGAGGGCCAGTCCCAGCAGGAACGGCTGTCTGCCCTTCCCCGACCTCATCCTGGATGGAGGCATATCCACCCATCCTTGTGGCGCTTCCACTGGGTCCCAGAGCCCCCTGGGGACTGCCCAGCCCTGGCACTTCCTTAGGGCCTTTGTCTGCCCGGAGGCTCAAGAATAGCCCTTTCTGCCACCCGCATCCCTCGGCCCACCAGCCTGGATGCACTGTGTCCCTTTGCTCCCCAGACTTCTGGCCACACGGACCTCCACGGAGCCACCCTGGTCTCCTCCTCTCAGGGCTCAGCGTCAGGCTGCACTGACCCCACGGGGCCCCGGGTTAAAGCCCCAGAGGTCACCGGGACAGGAAGGTGGAGCGGCAGACGGGACAGGCCCGGCACTTCCTGGTGAGTCAGGACCAACAAGAAGGAACCCGCTCGGCTGGCGGGACTCTCTGGCATCCCCTGCCCCGGGCCAGCTTCCCTGCTCTCCTTGACTCCTTACTCATCACCCCCACCTGGTCCTCATCGGGCCCCTGCTGGAGGCTGACCCACCAGCACCAACCGAGACCACTAACGTCCCTGAGAGCCTCAGACATCGCTTACAGGGTCTACACCTCCAGGCTTCCTGCAGGCTTTATGCTACAAGCGGGGCCAGCCCCGAGCCGATCCACACTGCAGGTTGTCTCTCCCCACCCAGGTTGATCAAATGAGGGACATGCTTGTTGCAGGAAAATAAGGGAAAAAAGAGGTGTCCTGCTGTTTTTTTCCTCCAGTTCTTTACCTGTTCCTGATCTGCCGTCTGTAACTAAGTTTCTTTATCAAAAGATTAAACCTGATTTGAGAATTACATGCTGCACCTATAGTCCCCTCAAAACATTCTGTATCCAGGGCTCACCTTCACAGCACCCTCTCTGCAAACCACTTCTTCGAGTTTTTCTCTCCTCTGCATTATAGAAAGAAAGTCTCACTACAGTCCACAAAAGACAATGGACCCAACAGCTGGGCCAGCAGACTGCCAGCCCCAAATTACTGGGCTACCCAACGCCAGCCTGCTGACTATTTTTGAAACAGCTGAGGAAAAGCACACAGGATCCTTACGCCTCTGTTCATCTCCAACCACACACTGCGAGCCCCCAGCTATAGGATCCCCTAGGTTCCTCATGGAGCCAAGGACACAGTTCTGGAGGCAGGAGCCTGCTGTGTTCTTGCCTCTGTCTCCAGATTTTCTTATCCAGCTTCGGTGGGCAGAGAAAGCCAAGATACTGGCAGCAACATGCTCAGGGATGCATGGGGTCTGGGTGCATCAGGGGATGCCCGGATCTGAATCCAGTTGGTACTGGGGATTCTCCATGGCAGCACCAGGCGCCTCCCAAACTGAGATCTCCAGGCCTCAGTGGCCAGAACTCAGCTCTGCCACTGGGGGACACCCTGCACAGTGGGGATTTCCCCAACAGGCCCAATGCTCCCCATCCTGCCTGGGAGTGCTCCCTCGGCCTGCTTTGAACCACACTGCTCCCAGAAGGCCTCCCAGCTCAGCCTTGGGCCATGCAGGGCTGCTCCCTTTACAGGGAACACCACCCCGCCTCTCCCTCTCCCGGCCTGTCCTCGCTCCCCTCTGCCTCACTCCCTTACTTCTGTTAGACTGTCAGTGGCCCCAGAGCAGAGCCCCTGCCTCCTGCGGCATGCAGGCCAGGTCAGGGCCCCTGCTCCTGGCCACAGCCCTTCCTGACTCTTGATCAGAGGCGGCTTCACCCCCTAACTCAGACTGGAAACTCAGGAATGAAAGATGAGGTCCTTGCCCCCATTCTCTGTGCCTCAGTTTCCCCAACTGTGGGATGCAGCTAAGGCCGGAGAGACTAAGGATTCCCGGGGCAAAGCCCCTGGAGGCCCTGCCCCTTTGATTCTAGACCCGCCTGGGCCGTTTTCCCAGCGGACTCCCTGCACTTGGTGACACCCAGGCCCTGCCCGCCCAGGGAACGCCTGCCCGGCACCCCGCGCCCGAGCTCACTTGGGGTAGAGGTTCTGCACCCAGAGCAGCAGCATGGAGGTGTCTCGCGGGCACAGCTCGAACTGCGTCAGGGCCGCCAGCTGGGCCGCGAATTCCGCGTGGTAGCTCTCGGCGTAGGCGGCCACCACGCTGAAGTCGGCGGGGGAGAGCGGCTTGAGGCGCTCCACCACGGCCTCCAGGTCCTCCTTCATGGTGCGGCCCATGTGCAGGAAGGCGCGCTCGGCCTCCGTGCGGCCCTCGGCGTCCGCGGCCGGCCGCCGGCTCAGGCGCTCCGCGGCCGCCTGCGCCACGCCGTCCCGCCACAGCTGCAGCCAGCCTCGGGGCCGCGTGGCCGCCAGCCCCGGGCTCCCCGGGGGCCCCGCCGCCGCCGCCGCCGCGCGGTCCTGGCGCTCCTGCTCGGCCAGCACGGCCAGCGCCTGGCGCAGCCGCTCGGGCGCCGCTTCCAGCGGCCGGCGCAGCAGCCCTAGCACCTGGTCGCGCAGCAGCGCATACAGCGCCTCCACCTTGCTCTGGCGCCGCACCAGCTCCTCCTCGCTCGCGAGGCCCGCCGCCGCGGCCTCCTGCAGCTCCAGCTCCAGCGCCAGCAGCGGCCCCGCCGCCTCCAGCCGCCCGCGCTCCAGGTCGGCCTTGAGCTCCTCCACTGCGGCCAGAACACGGCGTTAGCGCGGCCCGGGGTTCTGAGACCCGCTCCCCGCCCGGGTCACCTCCCAGGGGCCGAGACCCCCAAAACATGCGGGGTGTACTAGCCCGGGCAGGGGACACCAGGCTCAGATCCTGAGATCAGAGGGCAGCAGATGAAAGCAGGGACGGGAGGCCCTTCGACGCCCACGTGCCCTGCCCCCTCTGTCCTGGCTGAGCCGGGCCTCCACTCCAATGAGCCTCCATCCTGCCCAGACCCTGCCTGCATGGGGAGGAGGCTCCCGCCTACCTGTGGGCAGCTGGGCAGGCGGCCGCGGACTGGACTCAGGCTCACCCTCAGTCTCTGCTAAGCTGGGCTGACCTTTCTTCTTCCTCCCTTTGGTGAAGACGCTGAACATGGTGGCCAGGCCTTTCGACTTCTTCTTCTTCTTGCCGGCCTCTTCTTCATCCCTGTCCGCGGCCATCTCAACCTCCAGGGATGGCACTAGGTCCTCGGAGGAGGCCTCCGACATGGAGGCCTCAGACTCTGCCTCTGAGGTAGAGGGCAACTTCTGGGCACTTCTGGGGAAGTCAGGGGCCCTGGACACAGGCTGCTGGCCTGGGAGTCCTTGGAATAAGGTCAGCATCTTCAGCATCACCCCGACTCAGGCCTGCAGGTTGACCAGCGGAGGGAATGAGAGGCTCAGTGGTTGCGGGGGACTGGCCCCTGGCGCCCCAGCCCAGGCGTGCGGCCAGGTTGATCTGTTTTCACCTGTATGACCGCCAGGGCTCTGGCTGTCTCCTGGCCCAGATGGGTACCAGCAACTCAACCTTCCCCCTGGATGCGACTTCCGCAGAACCCCCAGGCCCTCCCTGAAGCTCCAGACAGAAGGGGACTTCGTTTTGGCAAATCCTTCCTTGTCAGCCCATCCTCTGGGCAGGGAGGGGGACCACAGGCTCACTGGGACTCTGGGGGAGGGGGCAGAGCTCGGCTGCTGGCCCATTGCACAGAGCGAGAACCGAGGTCCAGAACAGTCACAGGGCGCTAGAGGCTGGGCAGAGGCAGGAATCCCACCCCAGCCCCATCCTCTGATCTGCTCAGTTCTCCTTTTGACTCGTATGGCTTGGGGTCCCAGAGGAACGCGGTGAGCAGAAACAGGGCTGCTCCCGCTGGGACCACGAGGCAGGCAGGGCCAGACACCGATTATGACCCTGGGGCTCAGGTCTACAGAAACCACAGTGCCCCCTCAAGCCCTTTCCCAGGTCGGAGGGACAAGCGCAGGCCTGTCTGAGGTCACACAGCAGCTCAGACAGGAAACTCCAGCTTCCCAGCTCCACCGCACCCTGCCTGCTCCCCAACTGGGGTGACGACACCATCGCAGAAGCTTCCATTTCCTGGGCCCTTCCTGAGTGCCCATCTCATCACTTCCCCACTTGCCTTCCAGGAGGGGTGCTATTTTCCTCATCTCAAGTAACTAGCTCAGAGAGGTTTAAAACGCCCCCATGGTCAACAGCCTGGAACTCAGCTCACCAGGCACTGGGCACCGCCACCATCCAGAGAGGCAGCACCCGCCCTGGTGCCTTGACCGTGGGGGAAGCCAGGCCCGGACGGGTGGAGGGGAACGCGGCTAACCCTAAGGAAGAGAGCGGGGCAGGGCTGGGAAAGGGGAGCAGAGGGGAAGGGGCCTCCTTGGTACCTGGGGTGACCCATAACAGGGCCTGCCCCACCACCCAAGAGTAAATATACCAAGTCGTGACTCATACAGCACGGCTTCAACTCGCCCTGCAGCAGCCCTGCGAGGCACACAGGGTGATCCACCCCTGCAGAAAGGGAAACTGAGGCGGCAGGAGGTGGGGTAGGGGGTGGGATTAGGCCTGTCAGACTTTCCACATCCCCTGCTGCCTTCCCACCCGCCCAGCCACCTCCACCCATCCTCCCAGGAACGCTTCCCAAAGCCCCAAGCTTGACCAGAGCCACTCAGTGGCCAGGAAGCCGGGCTTTCTCTCCTCCCACAGCCTCACCAGATACCGGGGGCAGAGTCCTACACTGCTGGGTCTCAGCTGCCAGCCGGTGCCATTTGGACTGCGAGTTCCCCTCCAGAACCAAGCTGAGGGTCCTCCTGGGAGCCCCAAAGCCAGGGTCCCCAGGTGCAAGGCCACTAGGCACTTCTGCCCTGCCCATCCCTTCCCCCAGCATCCCTCCCAGTCCATGTCGCTTTCATGCCAGGCACCCACAGGAGCTGGTCCGGCTGGTTGGCAAGGGCCGCTCAGCCTCACCCTGGGCCCAGGCCCCACCTCTCCCCGCACACACAGCCCCTCCCCCCGCTGCCAGGGGAGGAGCAGGGCCCTCCTGGGTGGCTGCGGACCCACCGGCCTCACTTCTGCCTCACTGCCCCGCCTCCTCCGTCCCTAGGCGTGCCAGGCTCCCGCCAGCCTCCAGACCTGGTTCCTGCAGGTCCCTGCAGGGCATCACCACCTCCTCCTCGCCTCTGGGGCACAAAATCTCCTCCCGCGCCAAGGTCCGCAGCAGCCCCTTTGGCCCCCGCCCAGGCCTTCACTCTGAGGCCGCTGCTGCAGCAGAAAGAGAGACCACTGTGGGCTTGGCTGTACCATCCACTAGGGTGTAGACCAGACACCACCCTGCCTTCACAGACCTCAGTCTTCCCATCTGTGCAATGGGGAAGAGAAGCCCTCCTCACAGTGCTGCTGAAAGGAGGCTGTGAGGGGAGCACACAGCCGCATATGCTGGCCCCTGGCCAGGCCTCAGTAAGGGTCTGAGTCTTGTGTCCCAGGGTCTGTCAGGCTAACCCTGGTGGCCGGACACAGCATAAGAGGGCAGGAGAGGCATTCCTTTCAGCCGAGGCCAGTGGCTGGGCACACTCAGGCAGGAAGGGGTATGCTCCGAGTCACACCGTGTGGCCACAGCCTGGGGCACCTCCCTGGTCCGCCCAGCTCCCCCAGTTTCTATGCGGGCACACACTCTCACTCTCCTCCCCCGGGTCAGGGCTGAGGTCCAGGCCAGCCTCCCTGGTCCCTGCACGTGAGGACATTCAAGCTCGGCAGGTGAAGTGACTCGGCCTCTGTCATACAGCCAGGCGCCCCCACCCCGCCCTGGGCCACCCCCCCCTACTGCAAAGGAAGGGACACTAGGGCCCCTTCCCACAGCCCCCTCCTCCCGGCTTTCCCAGGACAGAGCCCTCTGCTGGGAGCATCTAACTCGACCCTCTGCACCCTGACGCAGCAGCTGAGCCCTAAGGCTTCAGTTTCCCTAGAAGGGCGGGCTGAGGAAGACCTGGGGTTCTCCGCGCGGGGTTCCCTCCATCGCGCCAGCCGCTCCCTACCGGGATTGGGCCGGAGACGCGGGTCGCGTCGGGGCGGGTGGGCAGCCGCGCGGAGAGTTTGGGGCGGACGCACCGGACGCACCGCGAGCGCAGGTCACTTACTGTGTCCGGGCCGAGCCTGTCGCCTCAGAGCCGGGCGCCGCCTGAAATAGACGCAGGCTCCACCCCCGTCGGGCCGGCCCGCCCCGCCCGCCGTCCCCGCGGAAAACCCCCGGGCGGAGGCCAAAGCCCAGAGAGTGTGATGGGGGCTGCCCGGGTCCCCGCGCCCGGGGCCGCGCGTGCGCCCCCTGAGCGAGGCGAAGCCTGCCAAGCTGGGGTGTCCGGGAAGGGCTCACTCTCTCCCACCAGCCTGGGCGGGGTGTCGGGGCTGGCTGTCGCCAAGCCTGAGTGGGGCCCCAGACCCGCACCCCCCAGCGGACAGTATGGGTTCGGTGCTGACCCATTGTCCGACAACAGCTGCTGATTGGCTGACTGGAAGGGGCTCTGCACTCAGAACCACTTTCAAGCGTCACAGAGCCAGCACCTCGGGCAGCTCAGAGGACCTCCTAGCAACCCAGCTCACCCCCAACTGTGGGGAGTCCGCTTCCTCCCGCGGGGTACTGGGGACTGTCCCACCTGACTCTGAGGCTGACCGCTCGGAGGATCACCCCTTCCAGAAAGAGTGTTCACACCCTGAGGGTCACTGTGGCCACACACATCCTTGGGGAGGAGGCTCCCTAAGGGACCGGGTGCTGGTCAGCCTTTGACAGAGCACCCGCGCTGGTGCCTGGCATACACTCTCATTGCCCAGGCTTCCTTAAAAAGGGGAAATGGCTCACAAAAGTGAGTGACTTGCCCGAGGTCACACAGGCAGTAAATGGGGGTCCGAACCCACACCCAGGCCTGCAGGACTCCCACTGAAGCGCTTCCCCTTTCTGGGACCCAAGCTGGGTCAGACCATGCTCCTAAAGGTGCCAGGTGGGGGTCCCAACAGCTCAGGCTTGAGTCTCACTCAGCCTGGCTTCCTCCTCACTTGGTATGGCCTTCAGCAGGTCACATTGCTTTCTGGGCCTCAGTTTCCCATCTGAGGCCTGTTTCTCTGGGTCAGTCAAGGGGCCGGAGGGGAGCTGGGAAAGAGGACCTCTTCCTTGTTTCACATCCTAGAAATTCCTGCCCTCTGAAAACGACCTTGCAGCTCAGGAATTTCCCGTCTGGGCACTGACTTCCTTTTTGCTCCTTAACAGAGCTTCTGCTCCTCCCTCCCTTTTGTGTGCCCCCATCCCCCCTCCCCTCTGGTTCCCTGCTCCCCCTGGAAACTGGGCTCAAAGCTCTGCAGCCTGGGAGGCACGGCCAAGTGGGCAAGGCAGGGGGGAGATGGGAGTGCCCCTTGGAACTGAGAACTTCCTCTTCCTCCTTGGGAAAGGCGGCTGGGGGCCAGTTTGGGGCTTGGACATCGATCCTGTCTCTGGACAGTGTAGGAGGGGGTTGGGGGGGGTGTTGTTGTGGGAAGAGGGGGCTTCAGGAGGCTGGAGTAAGCCAGACTCTAGCCCCTTCTCGCCTGTGGCCTCAGGGGCGACATTTTTTAGATCTGAAACAACAGTCACAGGGGGTCATTCCAGCTGCTCCCAGTGCGTCGAGTGGAAGACTGAAGGACTGCCCGCAACCACAGCAAGTCCATCCAGCCAGAGAGGGTAATGAGGCCACGACCCAAGGGGTCCTGGCCCACTGCCTCCGTGGCTGTCTGCCGTGGCCTCATTGGGCAATCCCCAGTCCTCCCTGCCAGCCTCCTTTTCTAACCCCAGATTGGGAAATCGCTGGAGAATCCAAAGTGCTCTGGGTCATGGAGGAGGGGACAGCGTCAGGCTCACAGACCCACCACCCCCTCAGAGCTCCAGACCCTGATGGGCAGGGGCAGGAAGAACACGCCCGGGCAGGCTAGGCACCCCCTTACCCAGCTGCCATGATGCCCTCAGTCCCTCCCTGGGGCTTCACCCGGGCTCCAGGCTGCAACCAGGGCATGGGAGACGCTGCCTCGCCCTCCTGTGGCAGTCACTTCCCCTTTCCCTGAGTTCTGGCATGAGGGTCAAGGGTCACGTCCTGTGAAGCCCCCAGCTCAAGGGCAACCCTCTAACAATAGGGCTGCGTGGAGAGCCAAGGGGTGTGACCGTCAGTGGGGCCCAGGGGGCAGGAGCTATTCTTACTTCCTCTTGACAGATGAGGAAACAGTCCTCAGGAGACCAGACACTTCCAGAAGGAGCCAAAGGCCAGCCAAGAATTCCACCCTCAGCAGGAAATGAGCATCAGATGGGAGTTGGGAGTGTCCCTGGTCAGCTGCTGTTCCATTACCCTCCTCCCCAGGGGGCTGGGGCTCAGGCTGCAGGCCGGTTCCACCTGGCAGGAGGCCAGCAGGCAGGGGTGGACTGGCAGCAGACCCCCCCAAGTCCAGCCCAGACGTCAAGTGCCCCTACACCTGGCCCAGAGCTGTGGTCCGCTCTTTGCATGCAACCCAGGACTTGGGAGGCCCCGGACACCACATGCCTTCCGTCCGCTTGGAAATGACAGGTGACTTCTCTTACTGTTGTAGAATCCACGTAACCTAATGCCCCGTTTGGACCACTGTAAGTCCACAGTGCAGTGGCAGTGAGTCACACGCTGTTAGGCAGCCGTCACCACCATCCAGCTCCAGGACTCTTTTCACTTTGCAACACTGAAACGCCACACTCATTAAACACGACCTCCCCTTTCTCAGCCTCCCTCCAGCCTGGCATCCGTCAGTCTACTTCCCATCTCTCTAAACCTGACCACTCAAAGTAGCTCATACAAGTGGAATCCAACGGACAGCGTTTGTCCTTTCGTGGCCGGCTTACATAACTTCGCATAAGATCCTCAAGGGTCATCCGTGCTGCGGCATGTGTCAGAATGTCCTTCCTTTTAAAGCTTGAATAGCGTTTCACTGTTTATCTTTTCATCTGTCCCCAGACACCTGGGTTGCTGCCACCTCTTGGCTGTTGTGAATAATGCTGCTGTGAGCCTGGGAACTCAACCAGCCCTGCCAGACCCTGCTTGGGGTTCTTTTGATTAGACAGCTGACTTGTGTCCCCCTCCACAGGCATCAGGCTCTTTCCTAAGTGCTTTGTATGCGTTAACTGGTTGCAGCAGACAATCTGATGAAATGGGTGCTCCTTAATTATCTCCTTTCCACAGACGAAGAAATCAAGGCACAGATAGGTCCAGTCACGTGACGTTCATTGGTGGAGCTGCGAGCCCGCACTAAACATATTGTTGTGATTCGGTCGTTCATGCGTCTTCCACGGTTTGCAACCCCACGGCAACCCTGCAGCACACCAGGCTTCCCTGTCCTTCACTATCCTGGAATTTGCTCCAACTCATGTCCATTGAGTCAATAAAGCCATCCAACCATCTCATCCTGTCACCCTTTTCTGCCCTCCATCTTTCTCAGCATCAGGGTCTTTTCCAATGAGTGTGCTGCTGCTTAGCCCCCTAATGTCGATCAGAGCGTCCCAGGTGGCTCAGGGGTAAAGAACCCACCTGCTAATGCAGGAGACTCAGGAGACATGGATTCGCTCCCTGAGTCAGGACAATCCTCTGGAGGAGGAAATGACAACCCACTCCAGGATTCTTGCCTGGAGAATCCCATGGACAGAGAAGCCTGGCGGGCTCCAGTCCATTGGGTTACAAAGAGTCAGATAGGGCTGAGTACGCGCACACACACAGATCAACTGAAATACAGCTTGATGCATTTAAGTCAGATGCAAGGAAGGACTGTCTGCCGGGCAAGGAAGCTCAGATGCAGAAATGGAAGGCTTTTTTTTTTTTTTTTTTTTCTGCCCTCTACTCCTTTTTCATCTTTGAAAAAAAGAAGTATTTCCCAATCTGTTTCATGACCTCGTGTGGTCGGTTAATTTGAGTCTCCGCCCTCAGCCTGCGCGGCAGCAGGAGGGGCTGACAGGGGCCAGAGAATATAACGCCGGTGGTGTGTGCTGATCGTCCTCCCTCGATTCCCTCTCCCGCAGCTCCCAGGGCGAGGGGGAGGGGAAGGCAGAAGGGCGCGCATCCTGCCACAGGGCTCGGCAGGTGCAAGAAAGCCCGGTGCGTGCGGGATGGGACTGGAACACACCGGGCCTGTGGGTCGCTGGGTCTGGCCGCCCTGGACCACCGGGCGGGAGGGCAGGGCCGAGGGCGGGGCTCCTACACGGCCCCGCCCACTTCCCTTCCGGCGATGACTTGGCGCTTCCCAGGCCCCAGCTCCGCTGGCGCACTGCTTCTCTCCTGGACCCTTGCTGGGGCCTCTAGTTTCTTGGGGCTGTCCCCGCTCGCTCCCGAAGTGCACTGGGCAGAGCCATGGGATCCTCTGTTGACAGGTGAGGAAACCGAGCCTTGGACGCAACAAGTGGACGCAAAAAGCGGAGGCCTTGAGGCTGGGATCTCTGCTGCCATCCAGCCTCCCCCAAAGGGGAAGTCACTTGCTCAGGGTCATTGGCAGCTGCGCCTGACCTTGGCCCGAGTCTCCTGACCACCCGAGGACCACGGGATGGTCAGGTCAGCTGACCAGGAGCCACCCTCCCAGGACCGCCCCTCCCAGGAGAGCCCCCATCGGGGCAGGTGCATGCAGACAGGCAGTGTCCTCCCAGGTCCCCTCGAAGCTGTCTGCTTGTTAACAGCCCACCCTTCCTCCAGAGAGGAAGCCAGGCCCTGCACTCCTTTCTGTGTTTGCCTGATGGGGAAAATGAGGCCTGAGGAGAAAGAGCTGGAGGTGCTAGAGGTGGGTGGGGCCACATGGGACAAAGCAGGGCCCGCTGGGCATAAGGACCCCAATCCCAGTGGCCTGCTAAGGATGGCACCACCTCCAGGGCACCAGGGAATCTCCACACTGGCCCCAGTGGCCTGGGCTCTTTCCTAAAAGGCCCTGGCTTTCCACAGCAGTTTTTGGCGGTGATGCAAATTGACCTACTTCAGACCCGGGGCTGCCCAGGCTCTTCTCCTCCACGGCACAGTTTCCGGGAAAACAGCCTTGCTCCACAAACAGTCCCACCAGGGACAGAGCGGGTCATGTGGCAGGCGCTCTGGGAATCCCAGTGCTGCGCAGGGCGGCGAGGGAACCTGCCCCAAACCACCACCGGGCCTTCCCCTTCCTCTAGTCCGATGCTGGAACACCTCTCATCAGGGAGCTCTGCCCTTTCCTCTTTGGAGAGGGGGGCACGATGGTGGGGGCTCAGGCACGGAGACCATTTGGGCCCTGGGGCATCCCACCACCTCCATCTATGGTTCCTGATTTTGGCTGAACTGAGCAGTTTGTGGGGGCTCAGTTCCCCTGAGGAGGGATGGAACCCAAGCCCTTGGCAGTGAAAGTGCAGAGTCTTAACCACTGGACCGCCGGGAAGTCCCCCATCTGGGGCTTCAGACACATTGCTTCACCCCTTTGGCCTCAATCCTTTCTAGAAACAGAGCAGACACTCACTTAGGGGGCTGCCAGACAGGGCTTCAAGGAACGGGTGCATCTAAATAGCAATAACTGCCATCCTGAGGGAGTGCAGACAGGCAGGCTGGGCCTTGTCCCACACATTTGCACTTTCTCCCGTAATGCTCCCCACATTATACCAGGAGCTGGGGCCCAGAGAGGTGGAGTAAGCTGCCCAACGTCACACAGCTAGCAAGGTGCAGAGCTGGGCTCCCAGCCCAGAGGTGTCTGAATCCAGAGCCTAATCCTTTTTTTTTTTAAATTTAAATACAGTTGATTTACAATTGATCTGCAATCAACTAATCTATATTAATTTTGATCGCCCTGCCCAGTACAAGGGCACAGGCCAGCCACCCAGCGCTCCACACTGGGAGACGGCTGGGGAAGCACCATCTAGTTCAGGGCTGCCTAGTCCCAGCTCCTCCCCCCGGGCCAATGGACGGTGGGCAGACATTGACCTCGGTGGGAGGGGGACCCTCTGACCTGCTGGAGGTCCCTAAAGGACTCTGAGGTAGTAAAGGAGGAGGTGAGAGATGGGACAGCTGGCCCTGGGGACCCCCTCCCCCCCTGGGGCAGCTATGGGGGCTCTGTGAGGACTGCATCCTGGCCGCCGAGGGGGCCGCCCACGTGTCCAGGGGCCCCATGAAGTCCAGGAAGGAAGGGGCCAGGGTCAGCAGACCAGGGAGGAGGACAGAGAGGCTGCACAGGCACGGAGGTGGCAGGCCGACTGCCCCCCCTTGCGCCCCAGCTGCAGGGTCTCTGGCCGATCCCACCTACCCTTGACCTCCACTCCTGCTGGGCACAGCCTCCCAGCATCTCCTGTGTCACAGAGGAGGGGACCCAGCCTCAGAGAGGACTGGGCCGGCTCACCTGCTGCAGGAGACAGCAGCTGAGACCCGAACACCCTTGAGCAGGGCTGGCCCCAGGCTGGGCGGAGGGCCACAGAGGGAACACACCCAGGTGGAGTGAGGGGGACACCAGGTCCCTCCTGTCGCCCAGGCTGTCTTGGGTCAGCAGATTGGTTTCCTGTCCTTGAAGCTGAGCGTCCTGCCTTGGGCAGGCTGGCCCCCGCACCCTCTCACCCCCAGCCTCATCAAGGAGCCACAGGCTCAGGGCCAGAGACAACCCTCCACCCACAAAGGAGCCCCAGGAAATGTGGGCAATGGTGAAGCCAAGCTGAGCCCAAGGGGGAAGAGCAGGGGGCCGCGCAGGGGGAAGGTAGTGGCCAGGCTAGGTGTGGCCTGGGACCCGCGCTCTGGGGGCACGCAGGATGTCCTGCTGCACAGAGGAACAGACACTGGGCAAGCCCCCCCCTCCCACCATCCCTGGGCACTGACAGGGGCTGGCACATTCCAGAAACACACACATACATGAACACACACACACATGCACACACGCTTCCTTATCAGCCAGACAACCTGGTCCTCAAGTCCGGAAGCAGCTCGGAGAGCCAGCCCTCTCCCCCCAGTGCTTGGCCTGGACAATAGAATGGCCAGGGAAACACTCGGCTCTTCGTGAGGCCTCCTGGGACCTGGTGGTGGGCAGGGTCCTGAGCATAGCCTCCCAGCCCGGGACAGGATGGCCAATGGCCAGGGCCCTGGACCCGAGCCAGCCGGGGTGCCCTGGCCTCGGTCCTGCCTGCAGTCCCCGGCCTCCCTGGCTGCACCCCTCATAGGAGCTGCCGTCTAGCCTCCTATTCACCCCAACTCAGCCTTGGGAAGCGGACCCCAGCCCCTCACGCTCTGCTGGGCTCACAGGAACACAGCCGGGGCACACAGAGCCGCCTGGGCATGGAGGGTCCTGCCAGGAAAACCCTGCCTTTCTGGCTCTGGGCCTGGGTCTCCGCCTACAGCCTTCCCGCTGCCTCTCACAGGCTGCTTAGCCCCCGCTTCCCCCGCCTCCCCGGGGGTGTTCCCCACTCACGGGCCCCACCCACCTCAGGACTCACTGACAGAGCCCCCTAGCCCTGCACCCAGGGTCTTTTCTGCTTCTTCGTGCCAGGCCCATGGGAACATGGGCTCACGGGTCCCAGACCTGGCTTTATGGCAGGCCCTTGCTTCACTCCTCCTGGCCTGGGAGGCACAGGCAGCACCCCCATTTCGCAGCTGGAAAACACAGGTGCAGAGAGCTGACGAAACCTGCCTACAGCCTCTGACTGGAAAGCAAGTGGCAGAACAAGGACTACGCCTGGCTCAGAAACCAGCCCGGGACCCTCTGCCTGCAGCCCAGGGGCTCAGGCAGCGCCAGGCCTGTCAGTCAGAGCCGGGGTCAGGGCTGCAGGAGGGGTCTCCTTGAGGGGCCGGGAACGCAAAGCTGTCGGGGGTGGCAGGGGCTCCCCGTGGAGAAGCTGGCCAGGACCAGACCAGGGCAAGCCTTCCTGTAGCACGGCCTGTACGCGACCTCTGCTGGCCACCGGGCTGACTCGTGGGGTCAGGCTGGCCTGTCAGTCTCCTGCCGCTCCCGAGGGAAAGAGGTGCCCCTTGGATACCTGCCCGCCCCCCAGCGGCTATAGGACCTCAGGCCACCCGTGCTGGGGCCTGGGGTGAAGCAGCGCAGATCCCCATCCTGTGCTGGCCTCAGTTTCCCCAATGAGACTAGGGCTACCTGCCAGCGTCAGCACTCACACGCCCCGCCCCCACCCCACAACTGTTCCCAGGGCCTGGAACACCAACCTCTCCTCTTCCTCCTTCTGGCCCTGCCTCTGGCCAGGCTGTGCCTGGCACTTGCTCCTGATCCCCCAGGAAACCAGCAGGGGGTGCAGCTTCCATCAGCTCCTCCCTGTCAATCTCCCATCTCAGCACCCCGCTTTCTTGGAGAGCCCCAGGTTGCCAACGGGGTTTCCTAGCAGCCTTGCTTGCAGGCTAGAGCCAAATTTCAGTGCCACGGGTTCGAGAGAGAAAGATGAAGAGGGAGGTTTGTAGGGGTCAGGCTTGAGTATGCTGTCTAGAGCCAGGACTGGCAGGGTCCACCCCTCCACACACTCACTCCAGGCTGACACTTGCCCTGTGGTAGCACACAACTTTCGCTGCTGGGAAGTCCCTCGCACATCTAACCCAAACACCTCAAGCTGTAGAACAAGCTTTGGCCTTTCCTTATCTGCCAGGGTGCAGGCTGTGGGGCAATGCTCACTTGGCACGTGAGGCCAGGGGCCTCAGGGAAACCAGGGTCAAAGTTTGCTTTGCTCTGTAACCACGGCGGTGGGCTTTCCCAGTTCAGACTTGCCTCAGTCTCCCTGTTGGTACAGTGGGCAGGAAAAGGCAGTCAGCACAGAACCTCTGGCCAGCCCCTGGGTGCGTGGGGAGACAGACCTTCTGTCTGCAGTCAAGTTGGCCCCGCCTCTCCTTAGACAGATACCATTTTATTTCATGTTTATATTAAAAATAAATACTCTGTTCTTCATTTTCACATTGGGGTGGTGCCGGACAGTTAGGAACGGAGGCCTTCCCGGGTGGGCAGTACCAAAGGGAACTTCTGCACCAAACCCTCCTCCAAATGCCTGGAATGCCTCTCAGGCTTGCTGGCATGCCTGGCATGACCTCCCCTGGCCATCAGGAGGAGGAGGAGGATGGACGGTCCCCCATGGGGGGCTTCAGGCCTGGGGCTGCGCTGGGGCTGCCTCCCAGTCCCCGGCTTGGGGCTCGGTCCCTAGGGGCAGGTGGCCGCCTCTCCGTCCCCCGGGGCCGCCCCCTTTCAGGCCAGCAGCGCTAGATGCAGGTGACCAGCACGTCCACGCCGGTGCCCAACTCGATCTCCTGGAGGAGCATGCGGCCCCCGGCGGCCCCGGAGCCGCCCGCCTTGGCGGCAGCCCTCAGCACAGCCTGGGCGTGGCGCAGGAAGTGCTGGTTCCGACGGCGGCCCAGTCGGCGCAGTGCCAGGATGGCCAGCACGTGGTCCCGCCTGCAGAGACACGCGGGCCCCCGCTGCAGACTCGACAGCTCCAGTGACACCCCGGACCCCAGGGCGAGGGGGACCCCGCGGCTCAGACTGGAAGCGCTAGGGCACCCAGCATTCCTGGGGGTGCCTGGGTCTTGAAGGGTGCAAAGCTCGTCGGAGATGGGAAGAGGCAAGCCTGATGGGAATGGCCTCTGAGCCCCAGGCAGAGGTTCGGGAAACCTAGTGGACTTAGGGAGGCAGCAGGGCGCCGCGATACCCCGATGCCAGGAGCGGGGCAGGCACGGGAGTCAGAGCCTCTTCCCCTGAGAACCGTGCTGGGGAGCCCCGGCCCCCAGCAAGCAGAAAGGCACGTGGGGTGGGAGACTTGGCCCAGTGTGCCGCCCCTCCCGCCCCGAGCACCCCAAAGAGCTGGAAGCACTGTCTCCCGCAGCCAGGGAGGGCCGGCCAGCCTGCGCAGGAAAACCCCAAGGGGCCAAAAGGGGAACCTTCTGCCTATTCGCAGTTACTCTGAATCAAGGCCAAACAGATGCAGCGGGCTGGGATCAGAGGATTCTCTGGTGGGGCGGAGCGGGGCAGGGGACCAGGAAGAGGCTAGGCCTGGGCTTTCTGTAGCCTCCCCATCCTGGAATCTCCAAGGCCATGGAGAGATTCAGCTGGGATTTCCACGTGCTGATGACTCAGCACCCCCCCAACACACACCCTAGGATCAAAGCCTTCTTCCTGCTGGCAGGTCTCGGGGCTTCCAGAAAGGGCTTTCTCCTGGAGCTGGGGGCCTATGCCTCCCCTAAGACTCGCTGGAGGAGGGGCTCTGGCTCCCTTCAGACTCCAGGGACCACAAGACTGAATGAGGACGGTGAGATTAGAACACCGGGGAAGGGCAGAGACTATCCCACCAAGTCCCCCACAGCCTGAGGGTCCGGGGCCCGCAGGTCGCGCTGCTGGCACCTGTGCACGGAGGCCGGTGCTAGTCCGAGCCCCGCCCCGAGGCCCCTCCCCGTCTGCCATCCCCAGAACCAGCTCTGGGGTAGGAACCTGATGTCCGGGTAGCTTCTGATGAGCGTCTCCAGGTGCCGCCTGATGTCGCCTTTGTAAGTCTCGCCCAGTATGTCAGCCACGTATGGGATAGCTTGGCCCAGCCACGTGGCCTGGGAGCCCTGCGGAGACGCGGCGCGGTGGGCCACCCCCGCCCCCGCCTGCAGCCCCTCGGTGAGTGTCCGGTTTAGCCCTCCTGCAGCCACCACTGTGGCCCCACCGGGACTGCCTCCCGCCCCGCGGAAGGGGACGCCCCCGGCTCAGGGTTCCTCTTCCCTCCCCACCACAGGGCGCAGAGGAGGCTTTTCGTGTCTGCTCAGGCGGGTGAGCCCAGGCCCCGCGGGGAAGTCCAGCCTGGCATCAGACGGGGAGTCGGGGACCAGTGGCCCAGATGAGGGGTGTCTGTGTGGGCAGGACATGCCTGAGCTCGCTCTACTGGGGGTGGGGTGGAGGAGAGGTCCCACACAGTCCCCGCCCCTCAGACAGGGCTGCGACCCTCATCCCTTCCCTACACCCCCCACAAAGTACATGCAAATCAATGCAAATATATGCAACGTGTCTCCCCACCTGGCCCGGCCCCAGCACTTGGAGAGTGCCTCGAATCCTTTGCCAAAGCCCACACACCGGGGGGTCTCTAACAGCGGGGAGCTGAAATCAGACTGAGGGGTGCGCTGTTGGAGGGTCCTCGGGCTAGAGAACCCCCAAGAAGGCCAGCGCCCCAGGGCAGTCGGGTGATGCTCCTACCAAGCCCTGGAAGGTGCTGCTGATGGCCTGCACCTCGAGGCCCATCTTCTGGGAGCCGCTCCGGCGGTCCACACCCCGGAGCCGCTCGCGGGGTCGCAGCGCCTGCGCCAGGTACTCGCGGACAACGTAGCGGTGCACCTGCTGCAGAGTCTCCTGGGGGTAAAGGTCAAGGTCACCGGGAGGAGACCAGGGCACGCCCCCACCAGCGCCCGCCCCCACCCCCGGATACCTGGGCCAGGGGTGGGGCCATGTGCTCGAGGAGGCCCGAGAAGGCCACCACCTTGTCCATGAGGGGCTGCAGCAGGTCCTGGGTCAGCCAGGCCTTGGTGCACAGGGCCCTGAACAGCAGCTGGGGGCAGAGCGGTGGGAGTTTGCTGAGGGCTGACCCCCAGCACCCACTAGAGCCTCCCCTGGGCACCCAGGGCATGGCTCTGGACAGGGGCGATTCAGGACAAAGGGCGAGCTGGCATCAGGAAGAAAGTCTGGGGAGCTGACCCCCTTCTCTACGGTACCTTGGGGACAGCCCCTCTCCTGGCTCTAGACCTTTCCCTGATGAGAAAACTCTGAGACTGCCTCCTCCAGGCCGGCAGGCCCCGTGGGCATGGTTGGAGTTTGAGCCTCTAGCCAGCCCTTGCCTTGGGAGTCCTGGCGGCGCTTTGAGGGGCTGGATGAGGCACCATTCCCTGGATGCACCCGCCTTGTGGAGAGGGTCCTCAGAGAGTCTCAGAGTTCGTCTCTGAGAGGAGAGTGAAAGGGTTAGTCGCTTAGTCGTGTCCGACTCTTTGTGTCCGCATGGACTGTACCTCCGTCCATGGGATTCTCCAGGCAAGTGTACTAGACTGGGTTGCCATTCCCTTCTCCAGGGGATCCTCCTCACCCAGGGGTGGAACCTGGGTGTCCTGCAGTTATAGGCGGATTCTTCACCAGCTGAGCCACCAGAGAAGCCCAGGGCATGAAGGAAGAAGGGAATTGTTCCCAACTGTTCTTGCTCAGCTGGGAACCTGTCTGGGTTCCCTGCCTGCCCCCGAAACACCACCCCAACACGCCCCTACGGTAAATGAGTGCTGTGACTTGGGCCCCCGGGCTCCAGGACACAGGGTGCACCTACTGGGCAAGGAAAGTGGGGAGAGAAGGGCCCACCCCCTCACCTGCACAGCGCCCTGCAAGCCCTGGAGCAGCCGCTTCTGAAAGGCTCGGGCGGCAGCCCCCAGGGCCTTCTCCAGCTCTCCAAAGCTCTCTGGGAACTTGGCCAGAAGGTGAGTCCTGGGCAGGGGGAGGGGCCAGGATTGGGGAAAGTGGGCAAGGGCTCACGGCCTGGCATACAGTCGTGAAGGCTGGGTGCCACCCCAGCTCCAATCACTCAGACTATAGTGTGAAGGGCAGCCCCCTGGGGTGGCACAGTGGAGAAGCCCTGGGAACGGTCACGTGAGGGGGCGGCAGTGCGCCCGGGAGCCAAGCACGGAGGGGTGGGCCAGGGGAGTGTCGAGGTCCCACCGCATGGCAGGGCCCCTGTGGCAGGGCTGAGCCAGACCTCATCCCTCCTGGCAACAGAACAGTGCGGCACAGCCCCTCCTGGCACAGAGGCCCTCCTCAGACGCTCGGGAGAGTCGCTCAGTCGAGCCCGACTCTGTGACCCCATGGACTGCAGCTCGCCAGGCTCCTCCATCCATGGGATTTTCCTGGCCAGAGTACTGGAGTGGGTTGCCATTTCCTTCTCCAGAAAGGCAGGGACACAGAAAGGCAGGCTAAATTTCTACCAGGGCTTGACCAGAGATGGCCTACACCAGAGTCCCCTGTGCCCAGGACCAGCCTGGCACGGTCTAGGGACAGAAGAGTGTTAGTGAGCCAGCGCCTTATCACGGTCGTGCTTTGGGTTCCCAGATCCAACAAGTACTGCCTGCGTGACTGTCGACCAGCAGCAATGCCGTTCTGAGCCCCCACACTGCATTCCCGTCTGTCTGTGGGGACATCACACCATCAGCAGTAGCTGATGCGTCTTCAGTTGGGGGACACTATGGCTTGGCCTGGGGCTGAAGGCTCTGGCAGCCCACAGGGGAGGGCCACTGTCCCCTGGAGGTAGAGGAACCCAGGCTCCGGCACCAGCAAGGCCCTGGGGTTTGGGGAAGGGGCGGGGGGAGTGTCAGGGCAGGCTTCCAAGAAGAGAGAGGGTCCTTCAAAGTAAGAAGGCTGAGTGGGATGAAGGGAACCCTCGGTGGCAGGGATGAGCTGGGCAAGGATGCTTGGAACCTTGGCCTCTGCTCAGCCTTGAAGCTCCCCGCGTCCCTGCGAGGGCCTCAGTTCTGCGGGGCCAAGAGAGGACCCCACGGAGTGGGGACGGGGCGGGGCCGAGCACGGAGACGGAGTCCCCTCCGGAGGCCTCCGGGCAAGGCCACCAAGCGGCCGCAGGGGCGCTGTCTGCGTCGTGGTTCCCAGGGCTCGCGCGCCCCCTGCCGGTCGCGCCTGGCACCGCGGAACAAACCCACCTGAGCTCCTCGCAGGCATTGATGCTGGCGCACACGTGAGGCTCGCTCACCGCCCCTGATTCCAGAAAAGCCTTTTCGAACCTGGGGGGCGGGGTACGCAGGGGCCTTGGAGATTCTCCCCGGCTGCTGAAACCCCGAGCCCGCCCTCCAGGCTTCTCCCTCCCAGTTGTCTGGAATCTCGGATTCCAAGGTAACGGGATGGGTGGGTCCTCCCCAGGGACAACCAGTGTCCACACCCTGGCCACCCCGCCCACCACATCCCGGCCCAGGATTCGCCCGCACCTGTGCAGGAAGAGCCCCAACGCCCGCGCGCAGATCCCCAACATGGTGGCCTCCAGTTCTGCGGAGATGGCGCCGGCCGCCTTCACGTGCTCCGCCACGAGCTGCGAGCGAACACGTCTGAGTACTGGATGCCTATGGCCCCAGCGCCCACCTCGTGGCGCAGGGACGTCTCCACACTCCCCGCTCTGCCTCCCAGTCTCGGCTCCGACTTCGAGGGGCCCCGATTTCCAGAGGGTCAGCCCTCCCAGCTCCGCACATCCACAGGGTCCCTCCCCCAAGCCCGCTCAGCTGGGAGCCGTGGCCTGGCTCTCCCAGCCTGGTCATGAGACCCGAGGACTTGTGCCCGCGCCCCACGTGGGGCCTCAGGCTCCCGTTCGATGGGGAGAGGCGGTTGTGACTGTGCCTTATAAGAGAGTCTCCACCGCCAGAGGCTCAAACCCACGGCCTTCCCTCCGGCGCACCATGCAGACGTCGAAGGACAGCGGCGTGTGCAGAGGCCCTGCAGCTTTTCGGGGGCCTCCGCAGCCGCCCAGCGACTCTGCTCCAGCTGCAGGATGCCATCGAAGCAGCTCGCGATCTTGGTCTGTGCGGGCCAGGGAAGGGGCAGCGGTGAGACCCTCCCAGGAGGGAGACCCCCTACCTCCAAGCCCTAGGGCACGCCCTTGGCGACAAGGGCACCCCTGCAGGGACACAGGCCCACCCCGAGGCCGCAGGGCGCAGAGAGGCTCGGACCATGTGCACTGCGCCTCCCTACCCCGCTGGCATTGACCACCCTCTACCTGGACCCCGCCCACTTCGGCCCGGCCCCGCTCCGGTCTCACCTCCGGGAAGCTGGTGTAGTCGTCTTCCAGTCGGGCCCAGAAGTCCAGTGCCAGGAGCGGGAGCAGTGGCTCCGAGGGCAGAGCCTGGTCCTGGGAGCCCAGGAAATCAGGACTAGAAGGCAGGGCGGGGCCTGAAGGTCTGGGCGGGACTCTGATGCGGCCGCGGCTGCACCCACTGCCCTCTGCCTTGGCTCAAAGCCTAACGCCATCGCTGTGAGGCCCAGAATCTGGGCTTCCATTCACACGCCCAGCACCCCAGCCCGCCCTCCGGGATTCCGTGCCAAACGCCCATCCACTCGGTTTCCCACCTCAGGATTTCCTGGCTAAGCAGTCGGCGGAGCGTGCCCCGAAAGCATAAAGGCAGTCCGGATGGACCTCGACCAGCTTGCTTCGGGAGTGACCTCCACCCTCTCGCTCGGGGTTCACCCAAATTGAGCTCTAAACGCCCCCAGGACCTTGCAGTTCAGGGTCCAGCTAGGATCCAGCCCACACCGGGGAGGGCGCCTGTCTGCAGCCACGCAGAATATTAAGGAGCCCAGCACTTTGGCGCCCCTCCAACTGCCCGCCTGCCTGGGGAGCTGGGGAGCGCTCAGGGGCACGGGGGACCCACCCCATCACGTTCTGCAGAGCCCTGAACCGAGGTGTCCATCCAAAGCAAGAGTGGGGGTGAAAGCCAGCCCTCAAGAGCGCGGTGAGCCGTGGTTGTGTCCAGCCTGGAGGGGGCGCCCTTGGCCAGTTCACTCAAAGGCCCCGTGTGGACTAGGGGGGACTCCCTGGGCTCGCCGCCTCGGAAGCAACCCCGCCCATAGGGCTTTCCAGCTTCGGGAACCCGAAAGGGAGAGCACCAGGGTCTGGGAGGGGGAGGAGAGAATGTCAAAGGGCTCCCGGATCTCGGATCTTGGGTGCCTAACAGCCAGCACTCTCCCGGGGAGGAAAAGGAGGAGAAAGGTGCCCTGTGCCCTTCAGAGCAGGTTCCCGAAGGCCTTGCGGGCGGGCAGTGCCAGCCCCTCCTCGCCCTCGCCCCACCCCCCGGCCGCCGGCCCGGGCCTCACCTGCTGTAGACGTTGGCGGCCCAGTCCAGCAGCACGTAGAGCTGCTCGAAGCCGCGGGCGTCGTGCGCGAGCTCCTGGAGGCGCCCGGCCACCGCGCCGTGGAAGGCACGCAGGTAGGCCTCCCACGCCGGGAAGCCGGCGGCCGCGTAAGCGGGGTGCACCTCCCGCTGCACCTTCTGCAGGTCGCGGCGAACCAAAGCGCCGAGCTCGGCCAGGAGCCGCGCCAAACGGGGACAGCGTCGGCCGCCCCTGGGCCTCCCTGGCGCCCTCCTGCCGCAGGGCTTCCTCCCAGTACTGGCGCTTCTGCTCAAAGCGGAGCTCAACGGCCCCGAGGAGGACGTCCACCCCTTTCCTTGGATGTCCCAGCACTGGACGGGGGTGGGGTCAGGCTGCAAGGGGCTGGCCCAGGCCACCGGGGGCTTATCGAGGCCTTGTAGCCCACAGGGAAGGCTGTGGGAGGGGCCTTGGTTCTATATTTAACCAGGGGCTGGAGGCTCCTAACTCCGATTCTCACCCATCGATCTTCTCCCCGCTGCCCCTCGTAGAGGACTGGGAGGGAGTCTCCAGGGCGTGGGGGCTTGGGCGCAGGGCCCTCACCACCCCCAGGCTCCCTCAGGTTCTGCTCACTCCCCACCCCCTTTCAGCCCCTCCTGCTGTTTCCTGGGGAAAAAGAAGAGAAACTTCTTGGCCTGCTGGGACCTCCCACCCTCCCCACTGTGTAAAGACAAGTTCAAGGTGGTGGGGGGCCAGCAAGTTCTCACTTCAGCCCAGGGAACTAGGGCCCAAAGGTGGGCAGGACCTGCTGAAGTCACTGACCAACCAGCGGCTGAGCCACCCCCCTTTCCCCGGCCACCCCTATAGGGAACAAGGTATAAAGAACGTTGAGAAGTGCTTGCAAACGAGACTCTCAACCAGGGCTGAACATTCTTGCAAACGAGATGTTCAGCTAAGAATCCTGTTTGTTCCCATGGGAAAAGAACATTGCTTGCACACAAGGATGTTTCTCTGATTCCTCGAAAGGAACAGACCCTGGGACAAAACGGATTCTAAGTTGATAAGGAAGTTCCCCAAAACAAAGTCTTAGCTGCAGTAAATAAGTCAAGGTAAAGGTTATCTCGCCCTGCGCCTGCGCACTGTATAGTCTCTGAATCATAGTGCTTGGCAGCTTGCCCTGTAGGTGGTTGTGCCAGGGATATAAAATAAAGCAGCTGTAAGAAGCAAGTGTTAAAATATAAAGATTTAAACCACTCTGCAGTGTTGGTGTTTCATTCCGTCGCCAGCACACCCCCCTTTCCCTGGCCACCCCCACCAGGGGGACAAAGGCCAGGTTGGAGCCAGCACCTGACCCTTGGGTGATATTGGGCCCGAGCGGCCTCTCTGCAGGCCTCAGTGTGCCTGGGGTGATTGACACCAGGATGGGCAGGGCCCAGCCCCTAATTCACCCCCCTCCCCACACCTGCCAACAAGATGTCCCTCCAGGGGACAGACATTCAGGGGGTTGCCGAGGCCTATCTTCCTCTCCCAGAGGCAGCTCAGCAGCTGGAAGGAGGGTGTCCCGAGGGAGGGGCCGGCCCGGGTGCTCGATGCAAGCCTTATCAGCCCTGCCCTGGCCACAGGTCGTGGTTCCCCCAGATGCCAGGACTCAGGGACCATGCCCTCAGGTCAGCCCCGGCACAGCAGGGAGCATTGTGCCAGCGGCCCTCTGACCCCGCCGCCCCCCACCTCCCACAGTGCCCCACAGCGCCCAGCAGGGGCAGGAGTGGTGATGAAGGAGCCATTCCAGCGGGGCCCAGCCTGCCCTGCTCTGGACTCTGTCTCCAGGGAGTGTGGGGGTAGGACAAGCCAGCCTACCTTGGTTGGCAAGAGCTCACACCTAGTAAGCACCTACTGTATGCTCGGTCCATGCCTGGCACTGTCAGATCCCCATGACAACAAAGTGACAGGGTGTCATTCTCCCCACTTTATAGATAAGGAAACAGGCTCAGAGAGGGGCAGGGTCTTGCCTTAAGCCACACAGCTCAGGGGTGGGGAGTCAGGACCAGCCCAGGTCTGGCTAGGAACCTGGGAGCAGAGGCTGAACCCTGTCTCCCTGTACCAGCAGCCCAGCGTTGCTGCCCAGGGAACCCTTTCTTCTGGCAGAGGGTCTGAAGATGGGCAGGCTGCCAGATGCCAGGAGTGGCATCAGACTTGAAGTTCTCCAGGAAGCCTAGGGGAAAAATCTGGGGGAAAAGGGGCAGCTGGCAGCTGGGTCTCATGGGAGGTAACAGAGGCAGACACTTGAAACCCAGCCACCCTGCCTGACCACCTCGTCCCAAAGCCCATCGAGGCCCCCTGGTGTTCCCTCTGCCCCCTGCTCCCTGAATCCTGCTTCAGCAGCTTCCCAAGTCATTCTTGACCTTCAGGAGGCACCAGTCAATCAGGTCACTCTCCTGCTTTAAACCCTTCCGTGGCTCCCCACAGCCTGGCATTAGAAGCCGCCCTCGCCCCCCATCAAGGTCTGAACTTCCTCCAGCCTCACGCCCGGGCCTCCTGGGCCTGCACCCAGCCCGGCTCCCGGCTTCTGCTCAGGCAGCTCCTCCTCCCAGCCTCTCCCTCTGCTCCCCAGCGCTGACCTGGATTTCAGAAGCTGGGGTGCAGTCGCCTCCACCTCCCAGCAGTCCGTGGGCTGCGCTGTGCCGCCTGCCTGCTCATCAGGCCTGGACTGGCTCCCTGGAGATGGGGCCTCCTCACTGGCCTGGGAACCTTTGTCCATCCACCCCTCCTTACTGCCCAGAGACAGCCTGCGGGGGCAGTGAGCCTTCAGTGTGAGGATCACCCCTGCCTGTGCGGGCCCTCTCGGGTATCAGGCTGGTGTCTTCTGGGCTGCAGAGTCCCTGCTGACTCTGCCATGGCCCCGTCCCGGGCCTGCCTCCCCAGCCATGGGGCCTCTTCCTGGCTCGCTCTCTCTCTGTTCTGTTGCCCTGAGTGTTCAGAGGCCCTGGCCCCTGCACCTTGGCCTCAGCTGAGCTTCAGGAGCCAGGAGATGCAGGCCTGGGCTGCGCCCTGAGGCCCATGTTCTCCAGGTCAGGGTATCGCGCCCACTGCAGGGCCAGTAACAGGTGTGGGAACACCACCCAGAAGCCATGCTTACTGGAAGCTCCCACCTGAGGCCACCCTATCTGTGACCAAGTCACATCTGGGCTCCCCTCACCACTGGGTATCTCCACCCTAGCTTCTACCCGCTTTCCCCAGGCCTGCTCTCCTATAGCAGCTCTTCCCAGGTATCCCATCGCAGTCCCGATCTTTCCACCTCCCCAGGGCCTGGGCCATCACCCCATCCTTCAAAGCTCCAAAGTAGCCACCTGGGGCAGAGGACTGCGTCTCCCTCGTACCTCCCACCGGTCATCCCCCCCATTGCCTGGTCACAGGTCCTACCTGTACTCCTTCCTAAACCCCCTGGATTTCATCCTTAGAGGGGTCGGGGGTCTTGCCAAAATATAACCCTCCCTTAAAGCCCTTCTCTGCGGGTAAGATTCTTCTGAAATAAGGAAGAAGACAAGCGTGTGTGCTCTCAGCATTCAACATTTGCCTGGAAGATCTAATTAAGTCAACAAGGCAAGAAAAATGAATAAGAGGTATCAATATTGGGAAGGACCTGATAAAAATGTCAGTATTTGGAGGGGATGGATTACCTGCTTAGAAATAGCTTTCTTAAACTCCAGAAAAGCCTATTTTTAAAAAGTTTTCCCTACTTTCTTCATTTGAAGTCTGAATTTGGCAATAAGGAGTTCATCATCTGAGCCACAGTCAGCTCCTGGTTTTGTTTTTGTTGACTGTATAGAGGTTCTCCATCTTTGGCTGCAAAGAATATAATCAATCTGATTTCGGTGTTGACCATCTGGTGATGTGCATGTGTAGAGTCTTCTTTTGTGTTGTTGGAAGAGGGTGTTTGCTATGACCAGTGCATTTTCTTGGCAAAACTCTATTAGTCTTTGCCCTGCTTCATTCCGCATTCCAAGGCCAAATTTGCCTGTTACTCCAGGTGTTTCTTGACTTCCTACTTTTGCATTCCAGTCCCCTATAATGAAAAGGACATCTTTTTTGGGTGTTAGTTCTAAAAGGTCTTGTAGGTCTTCATAGAACTGTTCAACTTCAGCTTCTTCAGCGTTACTGGTCGCGGCATAGACTTGGGTTACCATGATATTGAATGGTTTGCCTTGGAAACGAACAGAGATCATTCTGTTGTTTTTGAGATTGCATCCAAGTACTGCATTTCAGACTCTTTTGTTGACCATGATGGCTACTCCTTTTCTTCTGAGGGATTCCTGCCTGCAGTAGTAGATATAATGGTCATCTGAGTTAAATTCACCCATTCCAGTCCATTTTAGTTCGCTGATTCCTAGAATGTCGACGTTCACCCTTGCCATCTCTTGTTTGACCACTTCCAATTTGCCTTGATTCATGGACCTGACATTCCAGGTTCCTATGCAATATTGCTCTTTACAACATCAGACCTTGCTTCTATCACCAGTCACATCCACAACTGGGTATTGTTTTTGCTTTGGCTCCATCCCTTCATTCTTTCTGGAGTTATTTCTCCACCGATCTCCAGTAGCATACTGGGCACCTACTGACCTGGGGAGTTCCTCTTTTGGTATCCTATCATTTTGTCTTTTCATGCTATTCATGGGGTTCTCAAGGCAAGAATACTGAAGTGGCTTGCCATTCCCTTCTCCAGTGGACCACATTCTGTCAGACCTCTCCACCATGACCCGCCCATCTTGGGTTGCCCGGCGGCCATGGCTTAGTTTCATTGAGTTAGACAAGGCTGTGGTCCTAGCGTGATTAGATTGACTAGTTTTCTGTGAGTATGGTTTCAGCGTGTCTGCCCTCTGATGCCCTCTTGCAACACCTACCATCTTACTTGGGTTTCTCTTACCTTGGGTGTGGTGTATCTCTTCACGGCTGCTCCAGCAAAGCGCAGCCGCTGCTCCTTACTTTGGATGAGGGGTATCTCCTCAATGCCACCCTTCCTGACCTTCAACGTGGGATAGCTCCTCTAGGCCCTCCTGCACTGGTGCAGCCACTGCTCCTTGGACGTTTGGTTGTTCCTCCCAGCCACTGTCCCTGGCATCGGGCGCAGGGTGGCTCCTCTTGGCCGTCGCCCTTCGGGCATGGGATCCTCCCGGTGTCTACCCCTGACCTTGTACATGGGGTAGCTCCTCTCCGCCACGCTTCGTGCACCGGCCGCAGCCGCCTGCGCTAGGTGTCATTAAAGGAAAAGAAATAGAAACAGTAGAAGTAACAGCATCAGTTCAGTTCAGTTCAGTCGCTCAGTCGTGTCTGACTCTTTGCAACCCCATGAATCGCAGCACGCCAGGCCTCCCTGTCCATCACCAACTCCCGGAGTTCACTCAGATTCACGTCCATCGAGTCAGCACTTAGGTCACCAAACTGAGCTGACAACCTACATCCAGACTTAACAGCGCTGGGAAGTCCCTCCTTAACAGCAATCTATAGTCCCAACTGGGAGAGGGTCCTGGGTGGTGTGCCCACCCCACGGGTGAAACTTCCAGTCGCCATGGTGGGGGCTCCTGCTTATATTCTCAGGCCACAAATGGATATCATCATCAGTTTGCAGGGCAAAAATGCAGCTCTGGTTTTTTCTTTAACTTTTACAATGCTCTTTGTTTTACCTAGTGAGTCATAGGCCTTCTTAGACCCCGGGGGCTGGCCCGGCCCTCAGGAACTGAAGAGATTCTGAGACCCGCTTCCTTTCTCACCTAAAGTGCCTCTTGGCTTGCTGGTAACAAGCGGCGTGCTTGCAGACGGACATGCAGTCCAGGCAGGGTCCAGGCAAGGTCTGAAGTGGGTAGAGGCCTGCTTCCCTACATGGTTGGGGTTTTTTTTGTTTTTGTTTTTGTTTTTTTTTTAACTATTTATTTGTTTATTCTTACTTTTAAATTTGTTTTGCTTCATCGAGTCTTAGTCACAGCATGTGGGGTATAGTTCCCAGACCAGGGATCGAACCCAGGCAACCTGCATTGGGAGCGCAGAGTCTTAGCCACTGGACCATGAGGGAAGTTCCTCTCCTGCTGAGATCCAGCCCTTGCAGGATCCAGGGGTACCCTCAGGATGAACAGTGTCGGTGAATGAATGAATGAATGAATGAGAGAGGAAAGAATACAAGCTGATATTCCTTGTTTTACACAGAAAGGAAATAAAGCCCCAGACAAGGGACTTGCTCTGTTCACGGAGGCCACAGGTACCCTCTCGCCAGAGTGAAGACGCAGAGCGCCTTCTAGCGGGAAAGAAGATGCAGAGTGCCTTCTCGATCGGGTCTTCGAAGCCCAGGCAGGAAAGTGAATGCAGAGAGCCTCTATGCTCCAAGGGATCAGCCTGAAGAAGAGGGAGGGAGAGAGAGAGAAAGAATGACATGGGGTGACCAAGCTTCAGTGAGCAAGGCCCATAACTTTATTTTCAAAAGGAACTTTTATACCTTGACTTGTACATAGAGGGAAATGAAAGATGCAAAGTCATGCAGAGTCAGCCCAAACATTACATCTGTTTTGTCTTTATCAAAACCGGGATTTTTTTCTGCATACCTTTCCCATAAACAATGTTGTATACATTATCTTCTGGCCTTGGAGGCCTGTGAACATTTTATGGCCCTCTTTTGATAAAGGCTGCCCAACCAGAAAACTTACTTTTCCTTGAAATGTTTTTTCTTTATATTTCTAATCTATGTCAGCCTCAGAAAGTATTAAACAGAGTTACATTCTCACGGAGTAAAGGTGCAGTGAGTTACAACAAAGAAAGAACCAATTAGCTCAAAGGTCCGATGTGGTTAATTCCAAGGTTACTGCTTGTTTTTCTTAAATTCCAACTACATTAACTGTTGCACTCCCAAGTGCACAGGGGATAAGAGATATGGGATCTTAGCAGCAAGCATTGGCTCAACACTGAAATCCTACACCAGCACTATTCTAAAAGCTTTTAACTCTTTGAAAGGCTCTATATTTTTAGAATGTTTAGGCTTCCTGTGCCACTCACTGTTGGGAGGCTGTGAACAATCAGAGGCATAGCTGCAAGAGTCTGGATAAACCTGTCAGGCAAGCTATAAAGCCATCAGCAGGGTTTGATTTGAAATACTCCTTTCATGTCCAGGAGACTTATTCGCAAGAGCCCTAAATTGATTTTCTCCAGAAAAAAGGTGGTCGGGGATAGCCCCCTGTTAATGTCAGAAGAGTTGATGAAAGGCACAAAATAGACAGATTCTGGTTTGGGGGTAGATGCTTGAGCAGATCCAGGGGGGGCCCTCCAGTCCTGATCTACCTTGCCTATCAGGTCTCCTCCACGTGACCTTGTCATGGGTGGGATGTCCTGTGCTGGCTCCCAGCATCCTCCCTCTTCTGAAGCCTAAACAAGACTTACCTCCATTTTAATTTCCCTAACAGTTTGTCATTACATAGATTTTGCCCTTCCTCTGCACAGAATTCTTGGAGAGAAGTTAAAAAGTAAACGTGCTAACAATTTGCTAACACAGCCTTAAAATAAAATTCATTCAGACAAATGTAAAACACTTTATTTGTGCTCAGTTTACTGACACAAGTGTCTCCTGAGACTAAAAATTACAAAACTGGCAGACAGAGCTCAGTTCTTGGGTCTGGGTACACAATTAATACCCAAGCAATGCAGGAGACTTCTCCAGGCATTCCTACAGAGATCATAACTATATTTGGAGCGATACAGGAAGGGCCACAGCTGCAGTTCAGGGCTGCAAACAAGCTTTCAAATATGTGGAACTTCAGTGAAAACATGAACTAGAACTCTCAGAGCATTCTCTGCATATTATCTCATCTATGCAGCCGTGTCCTACGGTGCCTCCTCCACCAGGAAGCAAAGTGTCAAAGCATGAGTATGCCAGACAGGGAGGAAGTTTGCAGAGAAGTAACCACTAGTTTGAGGCTCAATTAGTCTCCCTTTTTATTCTCTTTGTGTGTTAGTCCCTCAGTCGTGTCCAACTCTCTGCAACACCATGGACAGTAGCTGGCCAGGCTTCTCTGTCCATGAGATTCCCCAGGCAAGAATACTGGAGTAGGTTGTCATTCTCTTCTCCAGGGGATATTCCCAACCCAGGGATTGAACCTGGGTCTCCAGTATTGCAGGTAGATTCTTTACGACCTGAGCCACTAGGTTAAAGGCATTAATCTGGTAATTCTGAGCTCAAAAATTTACTCATTACAAATACAGAATGTGATTAAGAAAATCATTTATATTTTTAAACACTATCCCTTGCATTTGGGCCATTATGATAATCTGAGAAAGCTAACGGGCTGATTGATAGGGACCAGATTTCACACTGGTGGGAACAAATGAGCACCCCTGTTCTCTGCCCATGATCTTGGAGGCCAAGGCATTGGCACAGGCCAGCCCTCTACCCAGCCAGTACCAAGGCCCCCATCTGGGGACATTCAAGGTGGCACAGGACCTCACTGTAGCTTCCAGTGCAGGCTAGTCTCCACTGGATCTGAGTGCACACCTGGTCCACCTGGGCCTCGCTCTCTGCAGTGACCTCCAGGCCTCAGCAGTGGCCCTAGCAGGCCAGTGTGTGCCCTGCAGTCAGCCCCTCAACTCCCCTGCTGAGGCCTCCACTATCACCCACTGTGCTTGCCAAGCTCCATTGGCCCTCCAAGGCATGAAGGGCTCATGGAATTCTATACTCTGTTAAACTACCATTCAAAAATGAAAATATTTTCAGAGAAACAAAAATGGAAAGTGTCAGTAACAGACTGAGTGAAGCGTGCACTTCAGGAAAACGAAACTGGATCCGGAATGAAGATTTAAGAAGAATGATGACCAAAACAGATGAGGCAAGACTCAAAGAAGTCAGTGGAGGAGTGAGTCTGGATGACTCATTATTTCAGCCTAATAGACAGCAGCATATGCAGATGACACCACCCCAATTGCAGAAAGTGAAAGGGAACTAAAGAACCTCTTGATGAGGGTAAAAGAGGAGAGTGAAAAAGCTGGCTTAAAACTCAACATTCAAAAACCTAAGATCGCGGCATCCAGTCCCATCACCTCATAGCAAATAGATAATGGAAACAGTGGCAGACTTTGTTTTCTTGGGCTCCAAAATCACTGCAGACTGTAGCTACAGCCATGAAATGAAGACGCTTGCTCCTTGTAAGGAAAGCTATGACAAACCTAGACAGCACATTAAAAAGCAGAGACATCACTTTGCCGACAATGTTTCATCTAGTCAAAGCTATGGTTTTTCCAGTAGTCATGTATGGATGTGAGAGTTGGACCATAAAGAAAGCTGAGTGCCCAAGAATTGCTGCTTCTGAACTGTGGTGCTGGAAAAGACTCTTGAGAGTCCCTGTGAGAGCAAGGAGATCAAACCAGTCAATCAATCCTAAGGGCAATCAACCCTGAATGTTCTTTGGAAGGACTGATGCTGAAGCTGAAGCTCCAAATATTTTGGCCACCTGATGCAGGCTCCAATACTTTGGCCACCTTTTCCAGCTGACTCTTTGGAAAAGACCCTGATGCTAGGAAAGATTGAGAAGAGGATAAGGGGGCAACAGAAGATGAGAAGGTTGGATGGCATCATTGACTCAGTGGACATGAGTCTGAGCAAACTCTGGCAGACAGTGAAGGACACGGAAGCTGGCTTGCTGCAGTCCATGGGGTGGCAGAGAGTTGGACATGACTTAGTGACTGAACAACAACAAAGGGAAATGGATTTTAAAATGATTGCCTTCATGAAACAAAAACAAGATGTTATAAAAAAGGAATACTAGGGACAAAAACACTTAGAAATGAAAGATATGATGATGGCAGAAATAAAACTGCAATGTAAGGCCTAGAAGATAAAGTTGAAGATCTCTCCCAGGAAAATAAGGATAAAAGGTCAATAACTAGAAAAAAGTAGGAGAAAGGAAATTAACAGAAAACTCCACAAGACCCAACATGTGAATAACAGGCGACCAAAAAGGCTAGAATAAAGAAATCAGAGCTCATAAAGAAATAATACAGGAAAGCTTTGGAGAGCTGAAGGACCCAAGTGCACCCCCCCAGAAAGACCCCCAAGGAACACTAAGGATGAACAAATCTCACCAAGGCGTGGGGATCACAATGGTCTCAGGCTTCCCCTGGTAACAAGAGCCAGCAGACATCCGAGTCAGGCCTTCAAAGTTCTGCAGGAAAATGACTTTTAACCTAGAATTCAATACCCAGGTAAACTGCCATTCAAACACAAAGGAAGAAAAGGCATCTTCAGACAGTTTAGTTTAGTTTAGTTCTCAAAAAAGTTTCTCTCTGATGGACTGTTTCCAGGGAAGCCACCAGAGCATAAGACATTCAGTTCAGTTCAGTTTAGTTCAGTTCAGTCTCTCAGTTGTGTCCGACTCTTTGCGACCCCATGAATTGCAGCATGGGGGAATTTGCTTTAGGATCAGCAAAGTCCTAAAGCAAATTCTGTCAGAATTCCCTGTCCATCACCAACTCCCGGAGTTCACACAATCCCACGTCCATCCTCTGTCGTCCCCTTTTCCTCCTAACATAAGACATGGGGTCCCGGAATTCCCATTCAACAGAGGAGAGGCACAGAAAGAAGTCCCATGAGGAATGAAGAGAAACCCCAGGATGGCAGCGAAGCAGCAGGCCGAGAGAAGACACAGCCTCAAGTGGAACAGGGAGATGCAAGGCTCTACAAGGGCTGAGTCATTGCAGACGGTGACTGCAGTCAGGAAATTAAAGACACTTGCTCCTTAGAAGAAAAGCTATGACAAACCTAGACAGCATTTGAAAAAGCAGAGCCCTTTTGCTGACAAAGGTCCGTCTAGTCAAAGCTATGGTTTTTCCAGTAGTCATGTATGCGTGTAAGAGTTGGACCATAAAGAAGGCTGAGCACTGAAGAATGATGCTTTGGATCTGTGGTGTTGGAGAAGACTCTTGAGGGTCTGTTGGACTGCAAGGAGATCCTAAAGCAAATCAGTCCTGAATGTTCATTGGAAGGACTGAAGCTGAAGCTGAAGCCCAATACTATGGCTACCTGATGTGATGAGCTGACTCATTGGAAAAGACCCTGATGTTGGGAAAGATTGAAGGCAGGAGGAGAAGGGGACCACAGAGGATGAGATGGTTGGATGGCATCATGGAGTCAATGGACAGGAGTTTGAGCAAACTCTGGGAGATGGTGAAGGACAGGGAAGCCTGGCGTGGTGCAGACCATGGGGTCACAAAGAGTTGGACACAGCTTAGCGACTGAACAACAACAAAGATATGGGGGAAAGACGTGAGCTTCCATGCTCTCTCCCAGACCCCTGGCCAGCTTTGGGAGTGGTCTCAAAGGTCCAGTGCCTCGGGATTGCATGGATCGCTGGTGACATAGCCCGTGGCTTTGCTCTCTTAGGTTAGCTGGTCCTCCCCAGAGTTGGAGAAACATTTTCTATAGCGTAGTTTTAACCTTATTTCACTCTACTCGAGAATGTAATAGTTCCTTAGTCATTTTATGAATTCCACATCTAAGTGGTTTCCAATAGTTTGCCTTCTTTAGCAGTTTAAAATAACTGCTGTGTTTTTATCAGGAGTCCATGAGCATTCCAGGGACTAATTCCTCAAAGATGATGTGATATGTGTGATATATGTATATATCATATCTTCTTTGGAATCTAAAAAAAAAGTGATACAAATGAACTTATTTGCAAAACATAAGTAGACCCACACACATAGAAAACAGACTTATGGTTACCAAAGTGGAAAGGTGCCCGGGAGGGATAAATTAGGAGCTTAGGATTAGCAGACACACACTACTGTATATATAAAACAGATCAACAACAAGGTCCTGCCATACAGCTCAGGGATCTATATTCAACATTTTGCAATAACCTATAATGGAAAGGAATCTAAATATATATTAAATCTATACATCTGAATATCTATATATGCGAATCACTGCTGTACACCTGAAAATAACACAACTTTGTAGATGAACTAGACTCAATGAAAACCAGCTTCGTTAATTAAATAAAAGAGGTCACCGGGTAGACCAAGGCTGACTGAAGCCTTGTTTTCCAGTGATTTGATGAATAACAGTTCTGAGTTGACTTTTAGGATCTGCACCAGATGTCCCCACAAAGCAAGGTGGGAGTGATGGGAGCTTTTAAAAGAGGAGACGTCCCAGCTGTTGGTGGTGGCTGGCGTTTTTCTCCCTGTTGTCAGCCCCAAGCACTTAGCAATTCCTTCTGCTGGGGTCTCGCATGCTGGAGGCTATTCCAGAGGAAACAGGGTCTTCAGCTGAACAAGCTGTGCTTCAGTCCTTAACAGCATCCAACAACGGGACAGTTTGTAAGGAAAGCCATACCCTACAGATGTTAAGTTAGATTTTATTAGTAAGCGGAAGCATGATGTATATATAAGATGCATCGAAATCCTAAATGTCCAGCTGGAAACAGTTTTATGAAGTCAGCTCCTCCTGTAATCAGGACCCCAGAAGCCCATATCAGGACTGCTCACACCTCTGCTGGATCTTCAGCTTGAGCTTCTAAGACAAGGCACGTGGCTTCAACTTGAATCACAAGCCGACTAGAAGGCTGGCCCTGGGTGCGAGTTACAGAGGAGACTTTCTAAGCATTCAGGGCTCAGGCCAGGACAAATGTCTTCCGTGCCACCCTGAGATGGAGCTCTCCGCCTCAGCCCACCCTCCCACCGAGAGTCCAGTCCTTCCTGGTTGGAGTCTCAGTGCTAACCTCGCCCAGGTCCCTCCCGGCCTGCTTTCCCATCTCTCGTGGCCGTTGCAATGGAAAAGTTTTGGTGCCCTGGACGAGCAAACAGCCCCAGGGCCTGTGGCATCAGTGCTACCCAGCACGCTGGTTGTCAGAGTCTTTTTCATTTTTGGCCAATGGACTTTTCTCTTTAATGGGATCCCAATTAAGGATTAAAGGACTTTTGTTACAGTTCATCCAAAATTTCTAAATTTTTCCTCAGGAGACTTCTTAGGGACCCCATTCCCCTGGACTCTGGGGTGGCCTGTGGCACGGGTCTTGCAGTGGCACCTGTATGCTGTGTCTGGATGATGGCCGTTTGGCAGAGGAGCCTGGGGGTGGGGGGCCTGTGCATGGCCACTGAAGCCCCCCAGCCCCAAACCTGCCCTTTCTCTGCAAATGCCAGCAGCCCACAGTCCACGCTCCACTGCTTGTGAGTCTGCAGAATTTCACGAATGCACTTAAAGCCTTGTCCGCTGATTGCGCTAGCACAGCCCCAGCTGGATGAGATCTGGAGACCCTCCCCCACAATTCCCCAGCAAGCCAGGAGCCCAGGTTTCAGGCCTTGGGAACACAGGAGTCAACAAGGTCTTTGGATGAAGCTGTAGTTGGAGAAGCTCACAGCAGCGCAGGAGGCAGGCCCAAGGGAGCAGCCTGTGAGGAGGCCTGTTTCGAGACCTGGCATCAGGGACTTATCCTCCTAGGCCACGTGAGTCGTCAGAATCCCCAGGGCAGGGCCAGGGTGCAAACTGGCCTCAGCCTCACCTGCAGGCTCTTCCGACTCAGTGGCTGGCTAGACCTAGTTCTGGGCTCTGGAGGAGCCCCTGGGCTTCTGGAACACGGCCCAGCACTGGGCCCCCACAGCAACGAGCAGCCCCAGGGTGTTTCCAGGGGCAGAGGGTGAACACAAAACCACTGAGTCATTTCTTCAGGTCCCCCATACTCCTGGCACCCAGGGGGAAGGCAGAGAGCCTGACTTTAGGCAGAAGTTGCCATTGCAAATCTCCAGGCAGTGGCCACACACCTGTGCCATTGCCAAGTGGTGGAATTCAGTTGGTGGTGAACTGCAGAGTTCCACCTCTTAGTGTCTGGTATGTTGGGGTTTTTTTAGCTCTCAAAACTTGAAAAACTGGTTGGAAAGAAAACTTTTCACTGTCTCATCTTCCTTTTGAAGCAGAAGTTATCAGTAATTTCTGCCAGTTACGAGTTGAACAGAGTCAATTCAAATTTTAAAGGACAGGTCCCCAATACCTTTAAAAATTGCACCAAAGACAAAGAAAATTAGGGAAAAACCTGACCAAGGAGGTGGAAGACTTATATGCTGAGAACTCTAATCTATTAATAAAGGAAACAGAAGATGATTCAAAGAATGGAAAGATAGCCCATGCTCTTGGATTGGAAGAATTAATATAGTTAAAATGGCCATGCTACCCAAAACAATCTATAGATTTATTGTGATTCTTATCAAATTACCCATGACAGTTTTTACAGAACTAATAGAAATAATCCTAGAATCTATATGGAATCATAAAAGACCCAGAATTGCCAAAGCAATCCTGACGAAAAAGAACAAAGTAGGAGGCATAACTCTTCTAGACTTCAGAGGATACTACAAAGCTACAGTAATCAAAATGGCATGGTATTGGCACAAAAGCAGACATAAGGATAAATGGAAGAGAATATAGAGCCCAGAAATAAATCCAGACACTTCTGATCAATTGATCTTCAACTAGGGAGGCAAAAATATGCAATGCAGAAAGACTGTCCCTTTAGCAAGTGGTTCTGGGAAAGTTGGACAGTTGCATAAAAACCAATGAAGTTAGAATACTCCCTCATAGTATACAAAAAGTAAAATGGCTTAAAGACTTAAACATGAGACAAGACACCATAAAAGTCCTAGAAAACAACATAGGCAAAACTTTCTCTGACATAAATTGTAAAATGTTTTCTTAGGTCAGTCTTGAAGCCAATAGAAAAGCAAAAATAAACAAATGGAACCTAAGAAATTGGCAAGCTTTTGCACAGCAGAGGAAACCATACACAAAACAAAAAGACAGTCTACAGACTGGGAGAAAATATTTGAAAATGACGGAACCAACAAGGGCTTAATTTCCAAAATACAGAAACAGCTCATACAACTCAACAATGACAAAACCCAAAGAATCCAATTGAAAAATGGGCAGAACAAAATAAACATTTCCGCACAGAAGACATACAGATGTTCAACATTGCTAGCTATGAGAGAAAAGCAAATCAAAACTACAATGAAGTAGCTTCTCACTCCAGTTAAATTGGCCACCATTAAAAAGTCTACAAATGACAGATGGTAGGGAGAAAAGGGTGGAGAAAGGGGAACCCTTGTACAAAAACTCAGCAGTGGCCACAGGACTGGAAAAGGCCAGTTTTAAGACGGTAGGCGTTGAGAGAGGGCATCAGAGGGCAGACAGACTGAAACCGGGTGGGCAAAATATTGGAGCTTCAGCTTCAGCATCAGTCCTTCCCGGGAATATTCAGGGCTGATTCCCTTTAGGATTGATTGGGTTGATCTGCTCACTGTCCAAGGGACTCTCAAGAGTCTTCTCCTACACACACGCACGTGGTGTGTGTATCTGAATCACTTTGCTGCACAGCAGAAATTAACACAACGTTGTAAGTGAACTAGAATTTTTTAAATAAGAAGATAGGCTCCCAGACTCTATTTAAAAACAGGCTGGCTTCTCTGGTGATGCCGTAGTTAAGAATTCACCTGCCAATGTGGGCCACACAGGTTCCATCCCTGTTCTGGGAAGATCCCCCACACCTAGGAGCAATTAAGCCCGTGCACCACAACTCCCGAGCCCACTCTCTAGAATCCACGAGCCTCACAACTGATCCCACAGCCACTGCAGCCCGAGTGCCCAGAGCCCCTGCTCTGCAACAAGAGAACCACTGCGATGAGAAGCCTGAGCACTGCAGCTGGAGAGGAGCCGCCGCAACTCGAGAAAGCCCAGCCGGCAACGGAGATCCAGAGGCGCCAAATGAAAAAATCAGTAAAGCCAGCAAAGAAATCTTTCAGAGAAAAACAGGCAAGAGGACATCTGGTCTTATTTAAGATGGAAGAGCAAGGACCAGGTTTATCCTCTGACCTAATCAACTGAAAACCTCAGCAAAGCTAGCGGACAACAGCTTTTAAGACACTGGGCATCAGGCCGTGAAGATAACAGACAACTAGGGAGGTGTGCCCTCTGCTGTGCACGCGAGCACCAGCTGGAGTATTTCCAGGACAAGAAGCAAGGCCGAGACCCGGTGTCTCCTGAGCGGAGTCCAGGACTAGATGCAAGCCCAGGACCCGGCGTCTCCAGAGCGGAGTCCAGGAACCACGCGCCGGAGCCCACAGGGCGGAGTGCTGAAGAGGAGAGAGACACAGAGTTCTGGAGGCCTGCAGAGGCTGCCCTGCAGTGTCGGCTGAGCCCCAGTGAGCACGAGCCGGGTCAGGATGGGGTGGGGGGCCGGTGATCTACCCGAGGCTGGGAGAGAACCACCATGAGGACAGGAAACAGCAGCAGCTGGCGCTCACACAAGGTGGAGGGTAGTCGTTTGTACCATCAGCCACAGTAGGCATGTCTCAGCTCAGGAGCAGGGAAATTACCCCAGACCAAATGCTTCTTATACCCCACCTGTGAAAAGTGAAAATGTTAGTCACTCAGTCAGGTCCGACTCTTTGCGGCCCCTGGCCTGTAGCCTGCGAGGCTCCTCTGTCCATGGGATTTCCCAGGCAAGAATACTGGAATGGGGTGCCGTTCCCTTCTCCAGGGGATCTTCCTGACTCAATGATTGAATCGGTGGCTCCTGCATTGCAGGTGGATTCTTTACCATCAGAGCCACCAGGGAAGCCCTGGACCCCACCTAACAGAGCTTAAATACAAATCCCAAAAGGATCAGACTGTTTCCAAGTAACTCAACTGCAACCAGAACAAATACCAAGAATATTTGCAGGATGTAGAAATATCCAGCACCAAACGGTAAACTTCACATGGTCTGATTTCCCATCAGAAAGTATCAGGCATGCATGAAATAGGAAAATAGAAGCATAAGGAGGAGAAAAAGCAGCCATCAAGATGGACCCATAAATAATACAGTTGAAAGAATTAGTCGGTAAGGATGTTGTCACACAAAACTCAGTTGTCAAAGATATACGCCCCCCAACCCCCAGTGTTCACTGCAGCGCTATTTACAACTCTCAGGACACGGGCGCAGGAGGGGAAGGGGAAGCCAGAGGCTGAGATGGCTGGATGGCAGCACTGACGCCATGGACATGAGTTTGAGCAAGCTCTGGGAGACACTGAAGCACAGGGAAGCCTGGCGTGCTGCGGTCCACGGGGTCCCAAGAGCTGAACACGACTTAGTGACCGAACACCAAGAAAATTAAACAATGAAACAATTTAAACACTGAAAAAACCCAAAAAGTTGACAACAATAAGAGCCTACTGTAAAGCACAGGGAACTCTATTCAGTGCTCAGTGGTGACCTAGAAGGGAAGGGAATCCAAAACACAGGGAATATCTGTGTATCTGTGGCTGAGTTCACTTTGCTGTACAGGAGACATTGACACAGCCGTGTCAAGCAACTGTATACTCTTTTGAAAAAAAAAAAACAATGGTCTACACTCCTGTATAAAAGGTAGAAATTGTGGAATTGGTTTAGAAAAACAAGACCCAACACTATGCTACCTACAAGAAACCCAGTTTAAATGTAAAGACACAGCAGCTTAAAAATAAGAGGAGGGAGAGAGATATGCCACATCAAATCAAAAGACAACCAGTGTGACTCTTACAACATCGGGCAAGATAGATTTCAGAGAAAAGAATATTATCAGAGACAGAGGACAAAGGAGTCTATTAAAGAATGATGATTCTGGGCATACACGCACCTGTCAGCGAGCTGCAAAATATCCCATAATGAAGCCAAAACTGATGGAGCTACTGAGAGAGAGAGATGAACTCACACTTAGAGCAGGACGTCCCAGCACCCCTCTTTCAATGCAGGGACACAGAAATTCAGGAAGGAAATAGAAGACACGACTAACACTATCAACAAGTTTGACATTCATAGAACATTCCTACCAACAACAGCAGAATACACCTTATTGGCAAAGGCACACAGAACATTTGCCAGGAGAGATCATATTCTGGGCCATAAAACAAGTGTCAAAAAATTTTAAAGTCATACAAATATTTAAGTCATACAAAGTATGTTTTCTAACCAGAGTGGAATTAAATTAATAAGCAATAACAGGAAGATTTCTAGAAAAAACAATCCTCAAATATTTGGTAATGAAAGTCATGCTTCTGGGACTTTCCTGGCGGTCCAGGGAATTCTGAGTAACTAGTAAACACATGCTATGATGTTACCCTAGGTGCCACGGTGATCAGAATTCTGCTTGTAAACAGGATACAGTGTTCCCAGCATAAATAAGGCATAAGGACTGACCCATCTTGAGGCAATGGGTAGCCTGGGAGAAGGACACACACAGACCTCCAGCACTGGCTGCTGCTGGGACCTCAAACGAAGCTTTTAAAATGACACCTATCCCCTTTGATATCTGGGAAGGTGTCCTGGGAAGGTGTGCCTTGAGCAGGGAAAGGGGCACGTTCAAACCTCCCTCGACGGCTCCAGCCTGTCAACTACAAAGTGGCGTTTGCCAAGGTGGGTCAGTCGGCAGAGACTCCACCTGCAACGCAGCAGAGCTGGGTTCCATCCCTGGTCAGAAAGGTGCCCCGGGAAGTAAAAAACCGACTCCAGTATTCTTGCCTGGAGAATCCCATGGACAGAGGATCCTGGCAGGCTAAAGTCTGTGGGGTCACAAAGAGCTGGATGCAAGTTGGCAACTAAACCGCCACCGTCGGCCTCTCCAAGGATTAAGTCATGCCCTGCTGAACCTGCTGACCTTCAACACCCCCTGAAGGCGTTCAGGGTGCAGAGCGGAAATGTGGCGCCCTCTGCTGGGGTGGGGGGAACTGCCAGGACAGGTCTTCACATAGATCCGGAGCCGATTTTATGAGCCCAGTTCTTGTATCTCCCCTTATCTGGAAAAGCACTAAAGTCCCCCATGGTGACCCCTGTTCCACGTGACATGCAAGGCTTCACGAGACCAGCGGAGACTTTCCGGGAAAATACGCGCGCCCTGGCGTGTATCCCCCTTCACCAGAATCATATGAATCCTGACCGTCCCCCTTTCTCTTTGGAGCAGTCCCTCAGAGCTCTCTGAGGGGCTGGCTCCCAGGCTGCAGCCCTCATTTTGCCCCAGATAAAACTTCACTCGCAACTTTCAAGCTGTGTGTTTCTTAGTGACAAGCCCTAAGGGCTCCTACTGCTCTGGGCACGATGGGCCCAAGGCAAGTGTATGTCCGGCACTGGGGAAATGGCCCATCAGCCTCTCAGGAGCGGGTGCAGGCCCGTGCTCCAGAGCCCCCTGGAGCTGGCATTGTGGTGGCATTTCCTCCAGAACTGAGCAGCAGAACAAGCTCTGGATGCCCCTGTCCTCAAAGTCAGGACCTGCCCCCTCCCCCAGCCCTTAGGAGGACTGCTTACTGTATACGCTGGGCAGAGAGCCCCAGGGCCCTTGCTCAAAGGCCACGGATATGCGTGTACCTGCCGCCTTTGGACCTGAGAACTGTCCTACATCCGGAGCTTGCGAAGGACCGTGATTTTTCCACAGACGAGCCAGTTACCATCAGCCTTCTGCTTGCTGGCTCTGGAAGCTGTTAGTGTCCAAAATGCCACCTCATCGCGCACACGACCCTCTCCTGACCATCACCACGGGCCCCACCGTGCCATGACTGCCGCCGCGGCCGGCTCTTCATCTCAGCAATCATGTCCATCCTGGCTCCGACGGTGAACCCAGGGCAGCCTCTCCTGCCAGGCGCGGTCTGCAGACGGCAGCCATCCCCCAGGCTCTAACAGGTGCCGAAGCCCGTCCAGTTCACTGCCTGACACAGAGCCCTCTCCAGGACACCAGGTCTGGTGGAAGCTCTCCAGCCTCACCTTGCAGCCCATCCCGCAGGGCCTTCAGCTCCGCTCCCTCAGTCCTCTGCCAAAGAGGCCCCGGCGTCTCCACCTCCTTACTGAAGGCTGCTGTCACAGGCTTCAAGCCGCCGTCCCAGCGGTGAATGTTGACTGTGTCCTTGCCAGGCACTGAACTGGAGTCCCGGTTCAGTGACTCCATGTGAGTCATTCATTTCTGTCCATCTGTAAATGTCCCCTGCCCCACCCCTGACAGTCTCATTACCCTCAAGCTCTGTTCCCAGAGTCCTCTTCCTGTAGTTCGGGTGCCTCGGCCCCTTTGGTCAGGAAGCAATTTGCTCCCAGAGACGACGTTTCCCTGCTGGGCCGCTTTCAGAGCTGACCCTGTTTATCTGGGTTTCCTGGTGGCTCAGACAGTAAAGAAACTGCCTCCAGTGCAGGAGACACAGGTTCAATCCGTGGGTCAGGAAGATCCCCTGGAGAAGGGCATGGTGACCCGCTCCAGTGTTCTTGCCTGGAAGATTCCGTGGGCAGAGGAGCCTGGCGGGCCACAGCCCATGGGGTCACACAGAGTGGGACACGACTGCGCGTGCGTGCACGCGTACACTAGGTTTGTCCAGTTGATCCGCTTGGAGGTAACGAGGCACCACAGGGACAGGCCTGTAGAGAGACCTGTGACCTCCCTTTCCTTAGAGTATTTGCTCTAGAAGTCTTGTCATTGTACACCCTTTCTCTGCCCCCTTGAAATGTCTGAAGCTTAGTCACGTTGAGGAAGATGCTCAGGTTATCTCGGCCACCAGGTGCCAGGGCAGGGGGTGGGCGGCCATCCAGGCTCGGCTCCCGGGGACCAGGGAGCCACCCGTGCGAGGATGAGCTGCCCATAGGGGAACCTGCAAACATCGCATTGGCCAGGATTCTGTTCCCCCGCAATTTCACCTACTGGTTTTAGCGTTCTTCACATCTTTGGTAGACCATTGTACTCAGGACTGTCCCCAGGGGACGGTCAGTGGTGAGGTGAAGTTCTCCCAGCAGGGCTGGAGGGGAGAGGGAGAGGTCTGTGGTAAGGATATGCTGATTCCTGGGCGGTGGTGAATGGCTGGCTGTTGGTCTGGGATAAGAAAGGGGCGAGACTGGAAGACTAGTGATGAGGAGGTCTGGGGAAGAGGCATATGAGTGTGAGGGGGCTGGGCGCAAAGCGGGTAGATCTTTGTGCCACCCGAGCCCACCCGAGACCCCTCCCCTCTTTTAAGGAAGTACTTGACCACGTGGTAGACAAGATGGCTTGTCCAGTAGACGACAGGGGCCTGCTTCCTCAGCCACACCAGGGTTTACACAGGGGGCCATGACCAGGGACAATGGGGGCCAGGCTGGAGGCTGGGTGGGGGCTTCCTCTCCCTGAGACTCAGCTCACTGATGACCCCTCCAAAGGCCGCCCTGTCATCATAAGAGCTGTGGGCCCTCAGTGTGACACCGTCCCTACAGAAGACAAGCCACTCACTTGGCCAGTTGATTACATGAGACCTCTTCGAAGCAGGAGACGGAGAAATGCTTCCTCAACAGGGCAATGCCTACTCTGGATATAGACTTTCTCTGTGCCCACAGCTGCTCTGCCAGGTTACCTGATGTCTGGTTGGTCTTTCGTAGCATCACCTCCGAGCCAGAAGAGCTGTGACAGCGGGCTGTGACTGCAGGCTCCTCTGTTCTGACACAGATCATGTCGCTGAAGCAGCCGGGCAGAGAGATCAGGATTCCCTTCATCTAAGACGCGGGCTGGGGACGTCACCCTGCGGGGCTGAGGCTCTGTCCCCCAGCGTGTGGGGAACGCCCTGAACCGATGGCCCATATATACTACATCCAAGTAGCTAGAGGCACTGTGGGGAGGTGGGAACAGCCGCTCTCATCACTCCCGGAAACCCAAGGGAAGCACTTTTTCTTCTGGTCCCCGAACGTTTAGGTCCCATTACATTGTTATCCAGGGGATGAAGTCTTGCCCCAGGAACAGTGTTCCTCTGAACTTAAACCTGTGAACCCCATCTGGTCACGTTGAGCTCTGTATTCTGATGGACCGGCAAACAAAGGAGTTACTTTCCTGGTGGGGGTAGTCGGCCCTGGTTATCCTGAGAAGTGACGGTGCTGCTATTCAGTGATGACAGAGAGGAACATATCCGAACCCAGGGCATTCTCTGGGGCGTCTCTGGGTGCTTATATCCTAAGGGAAAATGGAGAATGGCTGGCTGTAGCAACCATCTTTTGACAAGAGAAAGGCGACTCCGACTCCTCAAGTCTGACAGTCCTGGTCACCCTACCAAGCGAGCGACCTGAGCCAATAGAAATGAACGTTGAGGGAGAGGAAAATCCCGCGAGAGGCGGTGGAGGAAGACGACTCTCAGCTGCATCTCTAGTCCAGTTGCACCAGTGACTCGGCCTCACCCCTAATTTTTGTGCAGTTAGGCCCTTCTGGAGATTGAAAGAAACTGGAAAGTCGGACTTCAAATGTGCCGTGAGAGGGTCTGAGTGGTGCAAGAGGCGGACCGTACGTAGCTGACACCTCGGATGCCCTGTGTCCCACACCATCAGCCCCCTCTGTCTGCAGCTGGAAGTGTAACAGGCAGTTCCATGCAACCTCGGGTTGATAGCATCCCAAGTCAAGTGGGCACCATGCAACTTATCCACTTCTTAAAGCAATGCTGGGCGTGCTAAGTCGCCTCAGCCGTATCCGTCTCTCTGCAGCCCCCCGGACTATAGCCCTCCAGGTTCCTCTGTCCATGGGATTCTCCAGGTAAGACTACGGAGTGGGTTGCCATGCCCTTCTCCAGGGCATCTTCCTGACCCAGGGATAGAACCCGCGTCTCCTGTGGCTCCTGCCTTGCAGGCGGATTCTTTACTACTGAGCTAGAGGGGAAGTCTTTTTTAAAAGCACTTTATTTTATTTTTGGCCATGCCCTGCGGCATGTGTGGTCTTAGTTCCCCAATCAGGGATCAAACCTGTGCCCCCTGCACTGGAAGTGCAGAGTCCCAACCACCTGGGGCACTAGGAAGTCCTGCAGGAGTTGCTGTTGAGTTTTTTTCTTTTTTTTTTTTTTAATGACCTCAAAGTCTTTCATGCTCCTCTTTTCAAAAAGTGGCATCTCTCTGCTCCTTGTTTTCAGGTTTGGACATGTGACTTGCTTTGGCCGAAGGTAATGTTAGCCAACATATCACCAATAAAGGCTTGAAAACTCCTTGTTTGTTGTGATTTATCTTTTCAATAATTTTGTAACCTATGGTGTATAGGTTGCTGAAGCTGAAACTCCAATACTTTGGCCCCTGATGTGAAGAATGAACTCAAGGGAAAAGACCCTGATGCTGGGAAAGACTGAAGGCAGGAGGAGAAGGGGACGAGAGGATGAGATGGTTGGATGGCATCACTGGCTCGATGGATGTGAGTTTGAGTAACCTCCGGGAGTTGGTGATGAACAGGGAAGCCTGGCGTGCTGCTATCCATGGGGTCGCAAAGAGTTGGACACGACTGAGTGACTGAACTGATGGTTTATAGTCCAATATGGTCGGAAGAGTCAAATAAAAGCATCATCACCAAAAACTTAAAAAATGCGTGGATGGTGGTCTCTCCAAAACATTCATTTGATTCACCTGTCTGGCATGTACAGGACGCGTAGCCTAGATGAATCACGGCTGATGCTGATGGGCTAATGTGAACTCATACAAGTGTAGTTCCAATTGTAGCTGATGAGCTGGGCACAGTTAGTTTTCAGCTGAAGCAGACTGACCAGCCCTCTGGAATGTGATATGCAGCTGTTGATCCAGTGAGTGGTTTAGTCTCAATTCTTATGCAGACAGAGAAGCAAAAGCAACTCAACTCTATGCACCAAGGAGAGCAATACCCCTTCTCATCTCGCCTCAGCTCCGAGTTATTAATAACTCTGCTACCCTCTGTCCATGGTCAGGAGAGCTCTAATCCTCTTGATATTGTGCATGATGTCATGCTAGTTCCTGGAGGAGGAAATGGCAACCCATTCCAGTATTCTTGCCTGGAAAATCCCATGGACAGAGGAGCCTGGCAGGCTACAGTCCATGGGGTCACAAAGAGTCGGACAGAACTCAGCAACTGAGCGTGCACGCATATGCTAATTCACTAGTACGTTGATGACACCGTGCTAATGGGATCTGTTAAACAGGAAGACGCAGCTACTTTGGATATTCTAGTGGGTCTTCGATGTGCCAGATAAGGGAAAGTAAAGATTACTCCGTGGACTGGCACAGCAGCAAGTTGGTCAGGTCCAGGGGTCTGAGCATGCCGAAACGCCCTCTAAGGGAAGAGAAGGGGTGGAAAGAGTGCTGCCTCTTGTGTCTCCACCACCGTGGAAGAGGTGCAGCTGGGTCAGGGGCTCTTGGTATATTGGAGGCTGCAGATAGTGGTGTCACAAAACTACATCATTAAACGTTGTTGTGTCTGTCCCAGGCTGTTAACGGGGTGCTCTCGGCTAGGAGTACCTGAGGCACTGGCTGCGGCTGTCACAGTGAACACGGGCCTTCCACCACCAGGACCAGTGCTGTGACTGGGCTGGCCTCGAGTTTCTCGTTAGGATTGCAGACACACGTCAGCAAAAACCCCTCAGGGAACTTTGAGGAACGAGCTTTATTACTCACAGGTCCTGGAGGGTGCACAGCACACCGAGGACCACACAGGTTGTGGGAGACACAGAGAGAGAGAACGTGGGGGCTTGCCCTTGTCGTGGTCCAAGGATGGAGTCTGGGGTTGCATGGGTCACTCGTCATTGAAGCACGAGAGCAGGAGTTAGGGTTTAGTTTTCCTCCACGTTGTCAGTTTTCTAGGTTTCCCACAGTGTTCCGAAAGGGGAGCTTCTTGAGTGTGGGAGCCACAGAGTTCTTTCCGAGTCACAATCACAGCAAACGGCCTCTCCAAAGTCCCTAGTGCTCCCCCCTTTACAGTGAGTGAGTGGAGTGAGTGGACCCCAATGCCCAGCCCCAACCAAGGCCCCCTCGGCGCCAGCCTGCCGCTTCGAGGGGGCTTGCTTGACTCCCCACTCCCGGCCAACCCTGCCTTGAGCTCTTTCTTTCCCTAAAACCCGAGCCCTTCCCCGGTCCTAGGCTGTTTCCCTTCGGGCACTGCCCCTCCCCACTCTGCCCACATGCGTGTGCCCCCTCCAAAAGCCCCCACCCCCCAGTGAGTACCGCCGTGGCCACAGCGGGACTGACCCACCCCCATACCCGCTGCATCACCCCACGCCATCTGCCCCACACTTGAACCTGGACTGTTTATTAACTTGCTCCCTGTTCCTTCCGGGCCTCCAGGGATGTGAGCCCTTCAGGGAGAGCCTGGATCCGCCCTCCCCACTGCCCCCCTGCAGGGACGGGGTGAGGTTGGAGGGTCCCATCCACGCTTGTCACACTGCTGACCATGGCCTCCCTCCCAGTTCACAGGAGCCTGGATGGGGCCGGGAGGACCTGCCCTCTGTCCCCTCTGCCCAGCAACCCACTCCTCGCCTCTGGGGCGAATCTTTCCCTTAAAGGAATTTTCCTTCTGTGACCAGGAAGTTACTGATGCAGAGCCCTTGGTGGAGGGGCCCGAGCTGGTGACCCCGCGGGACCTTAGCGGCTCTCCCCCTCCTACAGGGACAGCATGGATGGCGCCCCCCACAGCGCCAGCACGGAGTCCACCTGGCCCGCTCCCCAACCCCAGGGCCCTGCCTCTGACCGCATCTGTTCTCCTTGGACCCTGGCCCACCCTGCTGCAGGGAGGCTGGGGGGGTGCATCTCAGCACCCTCTGCATTTTGGGGCCCAAATCCATTCTCTTTGGTCCATGAATATCTGCCTGGATCAGAAAATTTCCATCTGGTCCTCAGCTTCCATGAGCTCCCCCTTCACTCCTGCCCCTTCCTCCCATGCTCTACACGGGGAACTCGGTGGAAACCCACCGGCCATCCCCATACTCCAAGGCTCCAACCTGCCCAGGGCCCACACTCGGAGCTCAGCCTGGGGCGGCCTGTCCCTCCCCCTCCTCTGGGTGCTCCCCACGATCAGTGGGTCCATCCTACCCGAATCTCATCCCAAACGGCCTTCCCTCAGGCTCCAGCCGCTGATGTCCAGGCCTTTCCAGCTGGACCCCAGACTCCGCCTACTGTCGGCTTAGTCATCCCTCCCCCGCCCCCACCCCGACAAGCCTCCAGCTCTCTGGAATGAGTTCACCAAGGTTCCCCTTTGCCTCCCAGGGACTCTACCCTTCTCCAAATTCTGGGCCAGGATGGGGGTGTGGTGGAGAGCTGGGGCCACAGCTGGATCCTTCGAGGTCAGTTCCAGGAATACCAGAGCCAGTTGCCACTGGGCCCGACACACAGAGCTGAAATGTCACCTTCCCCCTCTTCTGTAAAGGACTGTGGGGGAAGTCAGACAGGTTCGTGATCACCACCTCCAGGTGAGGAAAATGAAGGGTGGAGTGAGGGGCCTTGGCCCACAGCAGACCCTCCCAAACGTCACCCTCACAGTGAGTGGTGGGCAGGAGGCGCTTGGGGACAGAGTCTGCCAGACCCCAAGAGGCTGAGAAAGCCTCTCCCAAGAGAAACCACTCCACAGCCACTTTTGAAATCAGCTTTATATTAAGCTATAAAAACCAAGAGTTTGTTCTTAAAAAAACATACAAAAGCATACTATCAAAAAATAATAATAACCTCAAACCTGCAAACTTCTACAAATGTACAAAGGCCTTTGTGAACCATTTACACAGGCCAATTTCTGGCCACAGTACCTGGAAAGAGGAGGACAAGTCCAGGAGAGCCGGCTACAAACTCAGTCACAGAGGGGCGTTCCCGCAGGCACAGGCGGGGTGGGTCACGCCTGCATCTCAAATGCCCCAGGCCGAGGAGGGTGAGTGAACCTTTGCTTTCCTGGGGAGGATAAGGCACTCCACAGGGCAGGGGATGGGTGAAGGCTGTGGTAGGCAAAATAATGTCCAGCCCACAAAGATGCTCATATCCTAATCCTTGGGCCTCTGACTGTTAGTTTCCAAGGCAGAGGAAATAAGGTTGTCAGGTGGAATTAATAATTAGCTGACCTCAACATCAGAAGACAATCCTGGAGTGCCTGAGTAGGTCAAAGGTCATTGTCTGGTGGGTTAAAGGTCACCACCAGAGGCCTTAAACCGGAAGACAGAGTTAGGAGGGGAGTGCTGAGATGCAAAAAGGATTTGAGAGGCCGTTGCAGGTTTTGGAAATGGAAGGGGGCCACCAGCCAAAAAATATGGGAGGCTGGCCTCTAAAAACTGGAAAAAGCAAGGAACTTCGCCGCCAGAGCTTCCAGAGGAACCGCCTGGCTCAGCCCACCACACCCACGTCAGAGTGCTGACCTCCAGAACTGAAAGCAAGTTCTCATTTTAGGCTCCCAGGCTGTGGAAGTTTGTTAGATTGGCAACAGGAAACTGACCCAGAGGCCAACGGGTCAGAGGTCAAGATGGCCCTGCTCCGACCTCAGCCTGACTTCCAGGGAGGACCCACAGAGGCATCCCTGGGTCGGCCCCTTGTCGAGGGAGGCAGAGCCCAAGAAAACCCAGCAGGTCCTGGCCCTCCCAGGCCAATCCTCAGGGGACACCGAGGGGTATGAGAGAGGGGTCAGGGCCTCGGACACTGGCTTTGCCCCACTTGCCCTGTCCTCCCAGAGGCCCTTTTCCAGTCCCCCCCGCCTTCCCAGACAGGAGCTCATCTTCCCCTTTCTCCTCCTCCAGCTCTTCCTTCTGCTCCATTCACAGGCTGAGGCCGGCTCAACGCAGCCCTGGACCAGAGCAGGCAGGAGGGGTGAGGCTCAGGCCTGCTCAGGAGCTGGGGAGGCTGGAGACCCAGCCTGAGCAGGGCGGTCCTCAGGCAGGTGGGGCAGGATCTCGTGGACAAGCAGTGATCCCGGAGCTGGGTCCCAGAGCCACACACCCTCCTGACCCCTCCTTCAGGGCATGCAAGCTCCACTCTCATTCACAGAGCTTCCCCCAACGGCTCCTGCCCCACAGGAGGGGTCATCAGGACACAGCTGTTCCAGTTCCAGTGGCTCAGGGGCCCACTCCTCGGCCACGCCTGGGCAGCAGCAGTAGCAGAACGCACGACACCCGGAGGGGCTGCGTGGGGCCGTAACGCTGGTGCCTGTCTGACGACCCCCAAACGGAGTGGTGTCCCATGCTCGCCAGGTGCTCCTAAGGAGGTCAGGCCATGGGAAAAGATAACCAACCTTTATAAGCGAAAATAGAGCCTTGGAGGGCTTGTGTGCCCCCGTGTTGATGTCTAGAACGCTCCGGATGCTCTTGGCGTCGCTGCTGGACAGGTTCCCCTTGATGGCCAGGATGGCACTCAGGTGGCCCTTGCTGGTAAAGACAGGGTCCCGTCAGTCTGGCCCGCTCACCAACACCCCTGCTCACACCCCTTCCCAGCTCCCCAGGCTCCTGGCCGGAGCCACAGGGCCCAGCAGCCAACCCCCTGCCCACGAGGGCGCCTCGTTCTGCTTAGACCACTGTGCTCGGACGGCACCTGCCACAGTGGCACCAGAGGGTGCCAAGCTCCTGCCCGGTCTGGCCTTTGCACTGGCTGTTCCTCCCAGAATGCTCGTCCCCAGGCCCTTGAGGTAACCAGCTCCTTCTCACCCCTTAGCACTTAGCTAACATGTTACCTCCCGTCAAGAAGCCGCCTGCCAGTGCAGGAGACACGGGTTCGACCCCGGATCTGGGAAGATCCCAAATACCACCGAGCAGCTAAGCCCATGGACCAGAGCTACTGAGCCTGTGCTCATGAGCCCTCAAGCCCGCGCTCCGCAACGAGAGAAGTTACTACCATGAGAAGCCCGGGCACTGCAACTCGAGAGCAGTCCCCACTTGCTGCAACTAGAGAAAAGCTCACGCAGCAGCAAAGACCCAGCACAGCCCAAAGTAAACAGTAAAGCTTAGAACAAGCCTCCTCCCCAGAGAGGATTTTCCAGCTCTAAAGTCAGCACCTCCCGCCACTCACAACCTTGGTTAAACAATCTTTAAAACTTAAAACTAATACTCCTTCGCCGGATGACCTCCTCATTGCTAACCCTCATCTGACTGACTGTCAGAAGGCCTGGTGTGCCTTGTACCTCCTTGCATCCTGGTGCCTAAACAGAGCCGGTAGCTAGTAGGAGACCACTTGATAACTGTTCGTGGGCTGGGTGGATACAAGGATCCGTGAATGGATAGATGATAGGGGGGCAGGTGGATGACTAGATGGGTGGATGGATGGATAGATGGAAGGACAGACAGATGGGTAGATGAGTGCCTGACCAGATGGCTGGATAGCTAGATGGGCGTCCAGATGGGTAAGCAAGGGCCTGTATGATGGGTAGATGGACGGGTGAGTCTGTAACTGGATGGGTGGCTGAACAGGTGGACCAGATCAGCCAGCAGCTGGACCAGGCTATGCTGGGACAGGCCGACCACACCAGAGGACTCAACCCACAGAGACCGCTGCCCTGGCTCACCAGATCCTCAGACAGTCAGGGATTGAGCCTCCACTCTAGAACAGAGGCCCCAGGACACATCTCAAGCCTCGGAGGACCCCTAGGCTGACCGGCAGACTGCAGCTTCACTACGGACATGCCACAGCCTCCAGCAGGTCCCTGGTCCCTCTGGTCTCAGATCCCCCTCTGAAGGAAAGGCTCATGCGGTGTGGAGCTGGATGCCTGGTTTTGATGTCTCGGCTCTACGACTGACCAGAGCGTTACCCTGGAAACATTCCTCACATCCCCCAGGTCTCATCTGGACGACGGGGATGAAGAGTGTCAGCTCTAGCAGGCGGCAGCGAAGACCGAGTGAACAGCCGCTGTAACGATCTGGGCACAGTGGCCAGTAATCTTCTGCGCTCTGCCCACCCTCAGGGACTCACTCTGCACCCCCCTCAAGGCTCCGACCGCAGCGGGGAACCACAGGGCCATGCTGCCTTCCCCGGGTCCTGGAGGCCCTGGTTCTCACCTGAAGTCAGGGTACAAGGTGGCGTACGTGGCCACCTCGATCTTGATGGCACTGGGGTCTTGCAGGCGAATGATCTCAGCAAGCTTGGGGAGGGCGTGGTGCAGCCAGGTGGCCCGGGAGCCCTGTGGGCACAGGCTTGTTGAGAGAGGCTGGCCCTGCCCGGAAGCGCGCCCGGGGGCCCAGAGAGGCTTGGGTTGGACCTCATCAGGTTTGGAGAGGCCCAGAGGGGCTGTTCTAGCCCGTGAAGAGCTTGGAGCAGGAGGGCAGCCCACTGCCACGGGAGGGTGCGGGGTGGGCAGGGGCTTACGCTCTGGGTGCAGAACTGCTGGATGTGCTGGGCGTTGGCCTGGACGAGCCCCGCCAGCTGCTGCTGCTGCTCCGCTGTCTTGAGGACCAGGCGCCGCTTGCAGAGGCGGGTGACGTACTCCTTCACCAGGTGCAGGTGGACCGCCTCCAGCAGCTCCTGGGTGGGCGAGCGGGCAGGGCCATGGGAACCCACCACCTCCCCGAAGGCCAGGTCCAGGGAGGGGCGGATGCCAGAGCGAAAAAGCGCATCTGGGTGTGCCCACACACACGCCTGCCTGCGTGTCCCCCCACTGGCAGCCCAGCACCCCCTCACCTCTCGGAAGCAGTCCTGCAGGTCTGAGAACTCAGGCATCCTCTCGGCCACGGTGGAGATGATTTCCTCCAGGATCTGCTGGGGGGCAGCCCAGCGGGTCTGCGTGAACCTCTTGAACAGTGGCTGCGAGAGAGGGTCAGGCTGTGTGGCCACACCCGGCAGAGGCAGGGCCTGCCCAGTAGACACGCACGCACAGACACACACGGGGCCGGGACAGGGGTCAGGTTATATTAAACACTCCTCGGGCACTCCAGCAGGAAGTGGAGGCCAGGTCTGCGTCCCCTTCTCCAAGGCTGACCAGCAGGGACTGCCATCTGCCTGCCCTGAGGCCTTCTCCACCATCTCCCTCTTAAATAAATAAATTCCTGCATAAACACAGCCCAGTGCTTGGCTGGGCCTATGATGATGATGACCCTGCCGAGTCATCCAGGGTCACCGCCTGGCCTTTCGCAGCCGTGGGGCACTGGGGTGAAGGGGGCCTCCACCGGAGCGGGGCAGGCAGGGAGTGCCCCCTCTCCCTCCCCTAGGAAGCCAGCTTCCTCCTGCGGTACAGGCACTAGGGTCTCTGGGAATGCCCTGGCCCCTGCAGATATGGTGGGAGCCGCCAGAGGCTCTGAGTGTCCTGGCTGGGAGGCAGGGTCCTGCAGGAGGACCTAGGGCCATCAGGGGAAACTACAGGCAAACTTGAGGACTAGGTGGAAACCAAACAGGGAGGGGCACTGAGGCTTCTCGTCCGCACCCCAGGGCCCTAAGCGGCCCTCTGAGGCCAAGCCCGAGGATGAAGAGGGGAGTCAAGTCAAGGGCAAGTCATGTCCCCATCACGGGGGCCACCAGCCTCCCTGCAGCTGCCCCATGCCGAGCCTCCTCGAGCCAAGTCTTCGTTACTGCCGACCACCCCCGACCCAACACTTCCTGGCCCTCCCCCATTGCCCCCAGCATTAGACTCAACACGTGCCAGGGGGCAGGAGGCTGGACTACCTTCAGGTCCCCAAACAGGCTCTGGAGCAGGGTATCAAAGCCTCGGCCCTTTAGCTCATTCAGGGGGCTCAGCAGGGAGCTCTGGAGATCAGGTGGTGTCTGCCACCTCTGCTCCACAGAAGTCCTGGAAGCACAGGAGGCAGGGAGGTCATGACAGCCCCGCCCAGCCTGCAGCCCTAAACCAAGAGATCCCAGGAGCCCCAGGAAAATCTCCCTAAACCATCGCTCTAGAACCCTCCCTGGCTCCTCTGTCCCAGTGGGAGCAAGGACCAAGGCACTCCATCCAGGCTCCCAGGTGGGACCCAGCCTTCCCACCTAACACCCGCCTAACACCACATCCTGTTCTAACTGAGGACAAGTGGCTCAGCCTCTCCATAGCTCAGGATGCTCATGGTTCAATGGACACAGTCACTGTATCTGCTTAACAAGGTTGCTGACAGCATAAATGAAACCCTGTGCGTGAGCGCCTGACCCGCCAGCACTAGACAAATGCTTGCTGTTGCCCTGTAAGCCCGGGCATTTCCTCTCCACCCTGCTCATTTTAATTCAGCATCCCTGCTTAGGCTGCTCCTCCTCCCCCATCCCAGGCACCTCCCCCCGGCCCGGCCCTCTGCACCCCCACCCCCTCCCGCCCTCGCCACCCGCCGGCTTCCCGGCCCAGGCCCCCCCGCCCCACGCCTCCGCCGCCGCCCCCGACCAACACAGGCAGGCAGCCGCAGTGACTCCCCCCACTGCCCAGCGCCCTTACCGGAAAGGGAGGCAGTTGTTGATGTTAGCGATGACATTGGCCCTGTAATTTCGCAGCTGTCTGCATCGCTCCAGAAAGTCATCAAAGGCGCGCTGGTAGCTGGTGGAAGGGAAAGGGCACACGTAGGAGCAGCACAAACACTGGGACAAGGGCAGCCTCGCCGCCGCCCGGCCAGCCTCCCGCTCCACACGCGGGCGGGCGCAGTAGGCATCCCGGAACTAGCTTCACACGCTCAGCCCGGCGCGGCCAGGGCCCCTGCAGAGCTCCCGGAGAGGGCGCTGCAGAGCTCCAGGCCCCTCTAGAGCTGCAGGCAGAAGTGGGGAGGCGGTTACCCAAGAGAACTCGGGGCGCTGACCGGGGGCATCACCTGAAGGGGGGCCAGGGCCTCGGTCCCTTGGGGGGCATCTTTGCAGTTGGAGGCTGCTCTTCCGGGGCTTTGCTGAGCGCGGTTGGGGGGGGAGGTCAGATGACCTGAGGCTCTCAGTGCCCTGGTGGGTGGTGCAGGGGGACAAGGACTCCTGCTCATAATAACAGACACCCTAGTGGCCGGGAGGGGGCGCTGGTCTAGCTAAGACCCCCCACGTGGGGCCCAAGGGAGGGGCTGGGGCTCTGAGAGAGGGGGCGGCAGGGACCCCTCAGCCCCTAGCCCCATGCTGGGGGTGCATGCCCATCACTCACCTCCTGAGGAATCTGGCCAGCTCTTCCAACAGCAAAGGCTTTATCTGCGTGCCCAGGTCCAGGGTGATGTTCTCGGCCTTGGCCTGTGTCTGGGAGATGATCTGCAGGGGTCGGGGTCGGGGGTGAAACTGAGCAGAAGCCCACCTGCTCTAGGGCTGGGGCAGGGGTGGGCACTGGTAAGACATGGAGCAAGGGGGTGTGTGCTCAGTGGTAGGCACATCTGCACACAGGGATGAGGCCAGTGCGGGCAGGGCAGCAGGTGCTACCTGGATGATGTCGATGGCCAGCTCACTGTGGCAGCAGCCGTCCAGCCTCTGTGGGGCCTCATCCTTGGTCCAGCGCTCCGACTCCAGCTCCAGAGCTCGGGCCATCAGCTCCCTCACACTGGCCTGGCGGGGAGGATGGGCCCACTCAGGGTAGCGCAAAGCCCACGGGGGCATCCCTGCCAGGCTCCCTGCCCAGCCGTACTGTCTACCCGCGCCCCCTCAGCCCCGCTCAGCACCGGCCCTGGACTCACCACCTCGCTGGAGAGGAACGTGGCCTCTAGCAGTCGGATCTGGGTCTTGGGCAGGAGGGTCCCCAGTCTGACTCCCTGCAGCTCAGGTGCCAGCTTGGGGCTATTGAGGATGTCGCTGTGGGCAGAGGGGCTGGCGTGAGGAAAACCAGCGCCGTGCCGCCCCCACCCCGGCCAGAGCCCTGCACAGGTTCAGTTGCCTTCCCTCCAGTGCCTCCCAGCCCTGCCTCTCCATCTCAGTTCTATCCAGGCCCCGAACCCCGGATCACCCTGCCTCCGTTCACTCTCTCCCGCATCCACTCTTACTCCAGGTTAGGCTCCCGAAACCCATCAGCCTCGAGCCTCCCGGCCAGAGGCACCCCGTGGCCCAGCCCCCATCTCCTGCCTGGCACACCGAAGGACCCTCCTCCAGGGCTCCCTGCCTTGCCTCCAGCAGTCCCCCCTCCCCCTGCAGTGGCAGAACCACATTTCCGGTCTGATCACCCTGCGCCGAGGGCTCCCCCTCCCCTTCTCACCCTCTGTCTCCTTCCCACCATCCCCCACCGTGCTCCCACTGCATCCCACCAGCCCTGCCCTGCCTTCCCCTCAGACAGGCTCTGCTGCCCCCAGAGGAGGGCCAGTCCCAGCAGGAGGGGCTGTCTTCCCCTCCCTGACCTCACCCTGGACGGAGGCATATCCACCCATCCTTGTGGTGCTTCCATTGGGTCCCAGAGCCCCCAGGGGACTGCCCAGCCCTGGCACTTCCTTAGGGCCTTTGTCTGCCCGGAGGCTCAAGAATAGCCTTTTCTGCCCCCGCCACCACCCCCTCTCCACCCAGGCTGGATGTGCTGTGTCCCTTTGCTCCCCAGACTTCTGGCGACACCAGCCTCCACGGACCCACCCTGGTCTCCCCCTCTCAGGGCTCAGCGTCAGGCTGCACTGACCCCAGGGGGCCCCAGGTTAAAGCCCCAGAGGTCACCGGGACAGGAAGGTGGAGGGGCAGAGGGGACAGGCCCGGCACTTCCTGGTGAGTCAGGACCAACAAGAAGGAACCCACTCTGGTATCCCCTGCCCTGGGCCAGCTTCCCTGCCCTGCTTGACTCCTCACCCACCACCCTCACCTGGTCCTTCCTTGGGCCCCTGCTAGAGGCTGACCCACCAGCACCAACCGAGACCACTGACATCCCTGAGAGCCTCAGACATCGCTCACACGGTCTACATCTCCAGGCTTCCTGCAGGCTTTATGCTACAGGCCGGGGCCAGCCCCTACCAGAACCCCCTGAATCGATCCACACTGCAGTTTAAGTCTCTCCCCACCCAGCTTGTATGAATGACAGACATGCTTGTTGCAGTAAAATAAGGGAAAAAAGAAGAAAAAAGAGGTGTTGTGCTGTTTTTTCCCTCCAGTTCTTTACCTGTTCCTGATCTGCCTTCTGTAACTAAGTTTCTTTATCAAAAGATTAAACCTCATTTGAGAATTACATGCTGCACCTATAGTCCCCTCAAAACATTCTGTTTCCAGGGCTCACCTTCACAGCACCCTCTCTGCAAACCACCTCTTTGAGTTTTTCTCTCCTCTGCATTATAGAAAGAACGTCTCACTACAGTCCAGAAAAGACAACGGACCCAACGACTGGGCCAACAGACTACCAGACCCAAATTACCGGGCTACCCAACGCCAGCCTGATGATTGTTTTTGAAAAAGCGTGAGGAGAAGCACGCAGGATCCTTACGCCTCTGTTCATCTCCAACCACACACTGCGAGCCCCCAGCTATAGGATCCCCTAGGTTCCTCATGGAGGCAGGGACACAGTTCTGGAGGCAGGAGCCTGCTGTGTTCTTGCCTCTGTCTCCGGATTTTCTTATGCAGCTTCGGTGGGCAGAGAAAGCCAAGATACTGGCAGCAACATGCTCAGGGATGCATGGGGTCTGGGTGCATCAGGGGATGCCCGGATCTGAATCCAGTTGGTACCAGGGATTCTCCACGGCACCAACAGGCACCGTCCAAACTGGGAGCTCCAGGCCTCGGTGGCCAGAACTCAGCTCTGCCACTGGGGGACACCGTGCACAGTGGGGATTTCCCCAACAGGCCTAGTGCTCCCCATCCCGCCTGGGAGTGCTCCCTGGGCCTGCTTTGAACCACACTGCTCCCAGAAGGCCTCCCAGCTCAGCCTTGGGCCATGCAGGGCTGCTCCCTTTGCTGGGAACACCACCCCGCCTCTCCCTCTCCCGGCCTGTCCTTCCCAACCCCACCCCCCGCTAAATCCCTTACTTCTGTTAGACTGTCAGCGGCCCCGGACCAGGGCCAATGCCTCCTGCGGCAGGTAGAATCCTGAACCTTCTCCTCCGAGCTGGCTTCCTGGGCTGACTTAGGCAAGGTCAGGGCTCCTGCTCCTGGCCACAGCCCTTCCTGACTCTTGATCACAGGCGGCTTCACCCCCTAACCCAGACTGGAAACTCAGGAAAGAAAGATGAGGTCCTAGCCCCCATTCTCTGTGCCTCAGTTTCCCCAACTGTGGGATGCAGCTAAGGCCAGAGAGACTAAGGATTCCCGGGGCAAAGCAGGCCCAGCGGAGGCCCTGCCCCTTTGATTCCAGGCCGGCCTGGGCCGTTCTCCCAGCGGACTCCCTGCACTTGGTGACACCCAGGCCCTGCCCGCCTGGGGAACGCCTGCCCGGCACCCGGCGCCCGAGCTCACTTGGGGTAGAGGTTCTGCACCCAGAACAGCAGCATGTAGGTGTCTCTCCGGCACAGCTCCAACTGCGTCAGGGCCGCCAGCTGGGCCGCGAATTCCGCGTGGTAGCTCTCGGCGTAGGCGGCCACCACGCTGAAGTCGGCGGGGGAGAGCGGCTTGAGGCGCTCCACCACGGCCTCCAGGTCCTCCTTCATGGTGCGGCCCATGTGCAGGAAGGCGCGCTCGGCCTCCGTGCGGCCCTCGGCGTCCGCGGCCGGCCGCCGGCTCAGGCGCTCCGCGGCCGCCTGCGCCACGCCGTCCCGCCACAGCTGCAGCCAGCCTCGGGGCCGCGTGGCCGCCAGCCCCGGGCTCCCCGGGGGCCCCGCCGCCGCCGCCGCCGCCGCGCGGTCCTGGCGCTCCTGCTCGGCCAGCACGGCCAGCGCCTGGCGCAGCCGCTCGGGCGCCGCTTCCAGCGGCCGGCGCAGCAGCCCTAGCACCTGGTCGCGCAGCAGCGCGTACAGCGCCTCCACCTCGCTCTGGCGCCGCACCAGCTCCTCCTCGCTCGCGAGGCCCGCCGCCGCGGCCTCCTGCAGCTCCAGCTCCAGCGCCAGCAGCGGCCCCGCCGCCTCCAGCCGCCCGCGCTCCAGGTCGGCCTTGAGCTCCTCCACTGAGGCCAGAACGCGGCGTTAGCGCGGCCTGGGGTTCTGAGACCCGCTCCCCGCCCCGGTCACCTCCCAGGGGCCGAGACCCCCAAAATATGCGGGGTGTCCCAGCCCGGGCAGGGGACACCAGGCTCAGATCCTGAGATCAGGGGGCAGCAGATGAAAGCAGGAACGGGAGGCCCTTCGACGCCCACGTGCCCTGCCCCCTCTGTCCCGGCTGACTGGGGTATCCACTCCAATGAGCCCCCATCCTACACAGATCCTGCCCGCCTGGGGAAGGGGCTCCCGCCTACCTGTGGGCAGCTGGGCAGGCGGCGGCGGACTGGACTCAGGCTCACTCTCAGTCTCTGCTAAGCTGGGCTGACCCTTCTTTTTCCTCCCTTTGGTGAAGAAGTTGGTGACCCGGTCTTTCCAATTCTTCTTCTTCTTGCCGGCCTCTTTGTTCCTGTCTGGGGCCACCTCCCCGGGGACCCTGAGGGTGGGGGCAGAGCTCGGCTGCTGGTCCATTGCACAGAGTGAGAACTGATGTCCAGAACAGTCACAGGGCGCTAGGGGCTGGGCTGAGGCAGGAATCCACCCCAGCCCCATCCTCCGTTCTGCTCGGCTCTTCTCTCAACTCCTGTGGCTTGGGGTCCCAGAGGAACGCGATGAGCAGAAACAGGGCTGCTCCCGCTGGGACCACGAGGCAGGCAGGGCCAGACACCGATTATGACCTTGGGGGGCTCAGGTCTACAGAAACCACAGTGCCCCCTCAAGCCCTTTCCCAGGTTGGAGGGACAAGTGGCCCAAGGAGGCACAAGCCTATCTGAGGTCACACAGCAGCTCAGACAGGAAACTTGAGCTTTGAAGCTCCACCGCACACTTCCTGCTCCCCAAGTGGGGTGAGGCCAGCACCACAGAAGCTTCCGTTTCCTGGGCCCTTCCTGAGTGCCCATCCCATCACTTCCCCACTGCCTTCCAGGAGGGGTGCTATTTTCCTCATCTCACGTAACTAGTTCAGAGAGGCTTAAAACGCCCCCATGGTCAACAGTTTGGAACTCAGCTCACCAGTCACTGGGCACCACCACCATCCAGAGAGGCAGCACCCACCTGGGCGCCTTGACCGTTGGGGAAGCCAGGTGAGGACCGGTGGAGGGGTATGCGGCTGACCCTAAGGAAGGGAGCAGGGCAGGGCTGGGAAAGGGGAGCAGAGGGGAACGGACCTCCTTGGTAACTGGGGTGACCCATAACAGGGCCTGCCCCACCACCCAAGAGTAAATACACCAAGTTGTGACTCATACAGCACGGCTTCAACTTGCCCCTGCAGCAGCCCTGCAAGGCAGACAGGGTGATCCACCCCTGCAGAAAGGGAAACTGAGGCGGCAGGAGGTGGGGTAGGGGGTGGGATTAGGCCTGTCAGACTTTCCACAGCAGTTTTTGGCAGCAGTTTCTGGCAGCAGTTTTTGGTGGTGATGCAAGATGAACTGCTTCAGACCCGGGACTTTCCCGACCTGGAAACCCGGGCTCTTCTCCTCCACAGCACAGTTTCCCGGAAAACAGCCTTGTTCCACATACAGTCCCATCAGGGACAGAGCGGGTCATGTGGCAAGAATTGTGGGAATTCCAGGGCTGTGCAGGGCCAGCCAAGGCCGACGGCGGAGGGAACCTGCCCCAAACCAGTACCGGGCCTTCCCCTTCCTCCAGTCTGGGTGCTGGAATACCTTCTCATCCAGGGAGCTCTGCCTCTGCACTTTGGAGAAGGAGGGCACGATGGTGGGGGCTCGGGCACGGAGACCACTTGGGCCCTGGGGCATCCCACCACCTCCATCTATGGTTCCTGTTTTTGGCTGAACTGAGCAGCTTGTGCGGGCTCAGTTCCCCTGAGGAGGGATGGAACCCGAGCCCTTGGCAGTGAAAGTGCAGAGTCCTAACCACTGGACTGCCGGGAAGTCCCCCATCTGGGGCTTTAGACACATTGCTTCACCCCTTTGGCCTCAATCCTTTCTAGAAACAGAGCAGACACTCACTTAGGGGGCTGCCAGACAGGGCTTCAAGGAGCGGGTGCATCTAAATAGCAATAACTGCCATCCTGAGGGGGTGCAGACAGGCAGGCTGGGCCTCGTCCTGCACATTTGCACTTTCTCCCGTAATGCTCCCCACGTTATACCAGGAGCTGGGGCCCAGAGAGGTGGAGTAAGCTGCCCAACGTCACACAGCTAGCAAGGTGCAGAGCTGGGCTCCCAGCCCAGAGGTGTCTGAATCCAGAGCCTAATCCTTTTTTAAAAAAAAATTAAATACAGTTAATTTACAATTGATCTGCAATCAACTAATCTATATTAATTTTGATCGCCCTGCCCAGTACAAGGGCACAGGCCAGCCATCCAGCGCTCCAACTGGGAGATGGCTGGGGAAGCACCATCTAGTTCAGGGCTGCCTAGTCCCAGCTCCTCCCCCCGGGCCAATGGACGGTGGGCAGACATTGACCTCGGTGGGAGGGGGACCCTCTGACCTGCTGGAGGTCCCTAAAGGACTCTGAGGTAGTAAAGGAGGAGGTGAGAGATGGGACAGTGTGGCCCTGGGGACCCTGCAGCCCCCTCTCCCCTGGGGCAGCGATGGGGGCTCTGTGAGGACTGCATCCCGGCCGCCGAGGGGGCCGCCCACGTGTCCAGGGGCCCCATAAAGTCCAGGAAGGAAGGGGCCAGGGTCAGCAGACCAGGGAAGAGGAGGGAGAGGATGCGCAGGCACGGAGGTGGCAGACTGGCTGCCCCTCCCGGCGCCCCAACTGCAGGGTCTCTGGCAGATCCCACCTATCCCTGAGCTCCACTCCTGCGGGGCACAGCCTCCCAGCATCTCCTGTGTCACAGAGGAGGGGACCCAGCCTCAGAGAGGACCGCGCCGGCTCACCTGCTGCAGGAGACAGCAGCTGAGACCTGAACACCATTGAGCAGGGCTGGCCCCAGGCTGGGCGGAGGGCCACAGAGGGAACAAGCCGAGGTGGAGTGAGGGGGACACCAGGTCCCTCCTGTCGCCCAGGCTGTCTTGGGTCAGCAGATTGGGTTTCCTGTCCTTGAAGCAGAGCGTCCTGCCTTGGGCAGGCTGGCCCCTGCACCCTCTCACCCCCAGCCTCATCAAGGAGCCACAGGCTCAGGGCCAGAGACGGTTGAGGAGCCCCAGGAAATGTGGGCAATGGTGAAGCCAAGCTGAGCCCAAGGGGGAAGAGCAGGGGCCTGCGCAGGGGGAAGTGGGTGGCCAGGCTAGGTGGGGCCTGGGACCCGCGCTCTGGGGGCACGCAGGATGTCCTGCTGCACAGAGGAACAGACACTCGGCAAGCCCCCCCTCCCACCATCCCTGGGTGCTGACAGGGGCTGGCACATTCCAGGAACACACACATACATGAACACACACACACATGCACACACGCTTCCTTATCAGCCAGACAACCTGGTCCTCAAGTCCGGAAGCAGCTCGGAGAGCCAGCCCTCTCCCCCCAGTGCTTGGCCTGGACAATAGAATGGCCAGGGAAACACTTGGCTCTTCGTGAGGCCTCCTGGGACCTGGTGGTGGGCAGGGTCCTGAGCACAGCCCCCCAGCCCGGACAGGATGGCCAATGGCCAGGGCCCTGGACCCGAGCCAGCCGGGGTGCCCTGGCCTCGGTCCTGCCTGCAGTCCCCGGCCTCCCTGGCTGCACCCCTCATAGGAGCTGCCGTCCAGCCTCCTATTGACCCCAACTCAGCCTTGGGAAGCGGACCCCAGCCCCTCACGCTCTGCTGGGCTCACAGGAACACAGCCGGGGCACACAGAGCCACCTGGGCATGGAGGGTCCTGCCAGGAAAACCCTGCCTTTCTGGCTCTGGGCCTGGGTCTCCGCCTACAGCCTTCCCGCTGCCACTCACAGGCTGCTTAGCCCCCGCTTCCCCGCCTCCCCCTAGGGGTGTTCCCCACTCACGGCCCCGCCCACCTCAGGATTCACTGACAGAGCCCCCTAGCCCTGCACCCAGGGTCTTTTCTGCTTCTTCGTGCCAGGCCCATGGGAACATGGGATCACGGGGCCCCAGACCTGGCTTTATGCCAGGCCCTTGCTTCACTCCTCCTGGCCTGGGAGGCACAGGCAGCACCCCCATTTCGCAGCTGGAAAACACAGGTGCAGAGAGCTGACGAAACCTGCCTACAGCCTCTGACTGGAAAGCAAGTGGCAGAACTACGCCTGGCTCAGAAACCAGCCTGGGACCCTCTGCCTGAAGCCCAGGGGCTCAGGCAGCGCCAGGCCCGTCGGTCAGGGCCGGGGTCAGGGCTGCAGGAGGGGTCTCCTTGAGGGGCCGGGAACGCAATGCTGTCGGGGGTCGCAGGGGCTCCCCGTGGAGAAGCTGGCCAGGACCAGACCAGGGCAAGCCTTCCTGTAGCACGACCCCTACGCGACCTCTGCCGGCCACCGGGCTAACTCGTGGGGTCAGGCTGGCTTGTCAGTCCCCTGCTGCTCCTGAGGGAAAGAGGTGCCCCTTGTATACCTGCCCACCCCGCTGCTGGCTGTAGGACCTCAGGCCACCCGTGCTGGGGCCTGGTGTGAGGCAGCGCAGACCCCCATCCTGTGCTGGCCTCAGTTTCCCCAATGACACTAGGGCTGCCTGCCAGCGTCAGCACTCACATGCCCCTACCCCCAACCCTTGTTCCTGGGGCCAGAACCCCAACCTCTCCTCTTCCTCGTCCTGGCCCTGCTCCCGGCCAGGCTGTGCCTGGCACTTGCTCCTGACCCCCCAGGAAACCAGCAGGAGGGAGGGTGGGGGAGAGGCAGCTGGTGGGGCCTCCATCAGCACCTCCCTGTCAATCTCCCATCTTAGCACCCCCTTTCTTGGAGAGCCCCAGGTTGCCAATACAAATGGGGTTTCCTAGCAGCCTTGCTTGCAGGCTGGAGCCAAATTTCAGTGCCACGTGTTCGAGAGAGAAAGATGAAGAGGGAGGTTTGCAGGGGTCAGGACGGAGTATGCTCCTTGCAGCCTCAGGTCCAGAGCCAGGACTGGCAGGGTCCACCCCTCCACACACTCACTCCAGGCTGACACTTGCCCTGTGGCAGCACACAACTTTCGCTGCTGGGAAGTCCCTCGCACATCTAACCCAAACACCTCAAGCTGTAGAACAAGCTTTGGCCTTTCCTTATCTGCCAGGGTGCAGGCTTGCTTAGAACAGGACAGAGCAGTGCCCACGCCTGTGGGACAAGGCTCACTTGGCACGTGAGGCCAGGGGCCTCGGGAAACCAGGGTCAAAATTTGTTTTGCTCTCTAACCACAGTGGTGGGCTTTCCCAGTTCAGACTTGCCTCAGTCTCCCTGTTGGTACAGTGGGCAGGAAAAGTCAGCACAGAACCTCTGGCCGGCCCCTGGGTGTGTGGGGACACGGACCTTCTGTCTGCAGTCAACTTGGCCCCGCGTCTCCTTAGACAGATACCATTTTATTTCATGTTTATATTAAAATAAATACTCTGTTCTTCATTTTCACATTGGGGTGGTGCGGGACAGTTAGACAGGGAGGCCTTCCCAGGTGGGCAGTACCAAAGGGAACTTCTGCACCAAACCCTCCTCCAAATGCCTGGAATGCCTCTCAGGCTTGCTGGCATGCCTGGCATGACCTCCCCTGGCCATCAGGAGGAGGAGGATGGACGGTCCCCACGGGGGCTTCAGGCCTGGGGCTGCGCTGGGGCTGCCCCCCGGGTCCCCGGCTTGGGGCTCGGTCCCTAGGGGCAGGTGGCCGCCTCTCCGTCCCCCGGGGCCGCCCCCTTTCAGGCCAGCAGCGCTAGATGCAGGTGACCAGCACGTCCACGCCGGTGCCCAACTCGATCTCCTCGAAGAGCACGCGGCCCCCGGCGGCCCCGGAGCCCCCGGCCTTGGCGGCAGCCCTCAGCACAGCCTGGGCGTGGCGCAGGAAGTGCTGGTTCCGACGGCGGCCCAGTCGGCGCAGTGCCAGGATGGCCAGCACGTGGTCCCGCCTGCAGAGACAACGCGGGCCCCCGCTGCAGACTCGACAGCTCCAGTGACACCCCGGACCCCAGGGCGAGGGGCACCCCGCGGCTCAGACTGGAAGCGCTAGGGCACCCAGCATTCCTGGGGGTGCCTGGGTCTTGAAGGGTGCAAAGCCCGGCGGAGACAGGAAGAGGCAAGCCTGATGGGAATGGCCTCTGAGCCCCAGGCAGCGGTTCCGGAAACCTAGTGGACCTAGGGAGGCAGCAGGGCGCCGCGATGCCCCGATGCCAGGAGCGGGGCAGGCACGGGAGTCAGAGCCTCTTCCCCTGAGAACCGTGCTGGGGAGCCCCGGCACAGCGGCAAGCAGAGAGGCACGTGGGGTGGGAAGCTTAGCCCAGTGTGCCGCCCCTCCCGCCCCGAGCACCCCAAAGAGCTGGAAGCACTGTCTCCCGCAGCCAGGGAGGGCCGGCCAGCCTGCGCAGGAAAACCCCAAGGGGCCAAAAGGGAAACCTTCTGCCTATTCGGAGTTACTCTGAATCAAGGCCAAACAGATGCAGCGGGCTGGGATCAGAGGATTCTCTGGTGGGGCGGGGTGGGGCAGGGGACCAGGAAGGGGTTAGGCCCGGGCTTTCTGTAGCCTCCCCATCCTGGAATCTCCAAGGCCATGGAGAGATTCAGCTGGGATTTCCCAGTGCGTGATGACTCACCACCCCCCAACACACACCCTAGGATCAAAGCCTTCTTCCTGCTGGCAGGTCTCGGGGCTTCCAGAAAGGGCTTTCTCCCGGAGCTGGGGGCCTGTGCCTCCCCCTAAGACTCGCTGGAGGAAGGGCTCTGGCTCCCTTCAGACTCCAGGGACCACAAGACTGAATGAGGACGGTGAGATTAGAACACCAGGGAAGGGCAGCGATGATCCCACCAAGGCCCCCACAGCCTGAGGGTCCAGGGCCCACAGGTCGCGCTGCTGGCACCTGTGCATGGAGGCCGGTGCTAGTCCGAGCCCCGCCCCGAGGCCCCCTCCCTGTCTCCCGTCCCAGAACCAGCTCCGGGGTAGGAACCTGATGTCAGGGTAGCTTCTGATGAGCGTCTCCAGGTGCCGCCTGATGTCATCTTTGTAAGTCTCGCCCAGTATGTCAGCCACGCATGGGATAGCTTGGCCCAGCCATGTGGCCTGGGAGCCCTGCAGAGACGCAGCGCGGTGGGCCACCCCCACCCCTGACTGCAGCCCCTCGGTGAGTGCCCGGTTTAGCCCTCCTGCAGCCACCACCGCGGCCCCACCGGGACCGCCTCCCGCCGCGCAGAAGGGGACGCGCCCTGGCTCAGGGTTCCTCTTCCCTCCCCACCACACAGCACAGAAGAGGCTTTCTGTGTCTACTCAGGCAGGTGAGCCCAGGCCCCGCGGGGAAGGCCTGCCTGGCATCAGACGGGGAGTCGGGGACCAGTGGCCCAGATCAGGGGTGTCTGTGTGGGGAGGACATGCCTGAGCTCTCTTTGCTGGGGGTGGGGTGGAGGAGAGGTCCCACACAGTACCCGCCCATCAGACGGGGCTGCGACCCTCATCCCTCCCCTACACCCCCACAAAGTACATGCAAATCAACGCAAACATATGCTACGTGTCTCCCCACCTGGCCCGGCCCCAGCACGCGGAGAGTGCCTCGAATCCTTTGCCAAAGCCCGCCCACCGGGGGGTCTCTTACAGGGGGCGAGCTGAAATCAGACTGAGCGGGGCGCTTTTGGAGGGTTCGTGGGCTGGAGAACCCCCAAGAAGGCCAGCGCCCGGGGGCAGTCGGGTGATGCTCCTACCAAGCCCTGGAAGGTGCTGCTGATGGCCTGCGCCTCAAGGCCCATCTTCTGGGAGCCGCTCCGGCGGTCCACACCCCGGAGCCGCTCGCGGGGTCGCAGCGCCTGCGCCAGGTACTCGCGGACAACGTAGCGGTGCACCTGCTGCAGAGTCTCCTGGGGGTAGAGGTCAGGGTCACTGGGAGGAGCCCAGGGCACGCCCCCACCAGCGCCTGCCCCCACCCCCGGATACCTGGGCCAGGGGTGGGGCCATGTGCTCGAGGAGGCCCGAGAAGGCCACCACCTTGTCCATGAGGGGCTGAAGCAGGTCCTGGGTCAGCCAGGCCTTGGTGCACAGGACCCTGAAGAGCGGCTAGGGGCAGAGCGGTGGGCAGTTGGCTGAGGGCTGACCCCCAGCACCCACTAGAGCCTCCCCTGGGCACCCAGGGCATGGCTCTGGACAGGGGCGATTCAGGACAAAGGGCGAGCTGGCATCAGGAAGAAAGTCTGGGGAGCTGACCCCCTTCTCTATGGTATCTTGGGGACAGCCCCTCTCCTTGCTCTAGACCTTTCCCTGATGAGAAATCTCTGAGACTGCCTCCTCCAGGCCGGCAGGCCCCGTGGGCATGGTTGGAGTTTGAGCCTCTAGCCAGCCCTTGCCTCGGGAGTCCTGGCGGCGCTTTGAGGGGCTGGATGAGGCGCCATTCCCTAGATGCACCCGCCTTGTGGAGAGGGTCCTCAGAGAGTCTCAGAGTTGTCTCTGAGAGGAGAGTGAAAGGGTTAGTCGCTTAGTCGTGTCCGACTCTTTGTGTCCGCATGGACTGTACCTCCGTCCATGGGATTCTCCAGGCAAGTGTACTAGACTGGGTTGCCATTCCCTTCTCCAGGGGATCCTCCTCACCCAGGGGTGGAACCTGGGTGTCCTGCAGTTATAGGCGGATTCTTCACCAGCTGAGCCACCAGAGAAGCCCAGGGCATGAAGGAAGAAGGGAATTGTTCCCAACTGTTTTTGCTCAGCTGGGAGCCTATCTGGGTTCCCTGCCTGCCCCCGAAACACCACCCCAACACGCCCCTACGGTAAATGAGTGCTGTGACTTGGGCCCCCGGGCTCCAGGACACAGGGTGCACCTACTGGGCAAGGAAAGTGGGGAGAGAAGGGCCCACCCCCTCACCTGCACAGCGCCCTGCAAGCCCTGGAGCAGCCGCTTCTGAAAGGCTCGGGCGGCAGCCCCCAGGGCCTTCTCCAGCTCTCCAAAGCTCTCTGGGAACTTGGCCAGAAGGTGAGTCCTGGGCAGGGGGAGGGGCCAGGATTGGGGAAAGTGGGCAAGGGCTCACAGCCTGGCATACAGCCGTGAAGGCTGGGTGCCACCCCAGCTCCGATCACTCAGACTATAGTGTGAAGGGCAGCCCCCTGGGGCGGCACAGTGGAGAAGCCCTGGGAGCCGTCACGTGAGGGGGCGGCAGTGCGCCCGGGAGCCGAGCACGGAGGGGTGGGCCAGGGGAGTGTCGAGGTCCCACCGCATGGCAGGGCCCCCGTGGCCGGGCTGAGCCAGACCTCATCCCTCCTGGCGACAGAACAGTGCGGCACAGCCCCTCCTGGCACAGAGGCCCTCCTCAGACGCTCGGGAGAGTCGCTCAGTCGAGCCTGACTCTGTGACCCCATGGGCTGCAGCCCGCCAGGCTCCTCCATCCATGGGATTCTCCGGGCCAGAATACTGGAGTGGGTTGCCATTCCCTTCTCCAGAGGATCTTCCCAACCCGGGGACTGAACCCAGGTCTTCTACATTGCAGGTGGATTCTTTATCCTCTGAGCTCCCAGGGAAGCCCTTTGAGCCTCATAACTGCCTCTCCAAATATCACAATGTCCCCATTTCACCATTGAGGAGACAGGGCTAGGCTCTCCCAGTTTGCAGCCCAGGGACACAGAAAGTGAAGTCTCTCAGTTGAGTCCAACTCTGTGACCCTATGGACTGCAGCTCGCCAGGCTCCTCCATCCATGGGATTTTCCTGGCCAGAGTACTGGAGTGGGTTGCCATTTCCTTCTCCAGAAAGGCAGGGACACAGAAAGGCAGGCTAAATTTCTACCAGGGCTTGACCAGAGATGGCCTACACCAGAGTCCCCTGTGCCCAGGACCAGCCTGGCACGGTCTAGGGACAGAAGAGTGTTAGTGAGCCAGCACTTTATCACGGTCGTGCTTTGGGTTCCCAGATCCAACAAGTACTGCCTGCGTGACTGTGGACCAGCGGCGATGCCTTTCTGAGCCCCCACACTGCATTCCCGTCTGTCCGTGGGGACATCACGCCATCAGCAGTAGCTGATGCGTCTTCAGTTGGGGGACACTATGGCTTGGCCTGGGGCTGAAGGCTCTGGCAGCCCACAGGGGAGGGCCACTGTCCCCTGGAGGTAGAGGAACCCAGGCTCCGGCACCAGCAAGGCCCTGAGGGTTGGGGTCGTGAGGGAGGCAGGCTTCCAAGAAGAGACAGGGTCCCTAAAAGTAAGAAGGCTGAGTGGGATGAGGGAGGAGAGATGGAGCCCTGGGTGGCAGGGATGAGCTGGGCAAGGGTGGTTGGAACCTCGGCCTCTGCTCAGCCCTGAAGCTCCCTGCGTCCCTCCCAGGGCCTCAGCTCTGCGGGGCCAAGAGAGGACACCATGGCGGGGACAGGGGCGGGGCCGAGCACAGAGAGGGGGTCCCCTTCAGAAGGCCTCTGGGGATGGCCGCTTTGGGGCCGCAGGGCCAGCGTCTGCCTGGCGGTTCCCAGGGCTCGCGCGCCCCCTGCCGGTCGCGCCTGGCACCGCGGGACAAACCCACCTGAGCTCCTCGCAGGCATTGATGCCGGCGCACAGGTTAGGCTCGGTCACCGCCCCGGACTCCAGAAAAGCCTTTTCGAACCTGGGGGGCGGGGTACGCAGGGGCCTTGGAGACTCTCCCTGGCTGCTAAGACCCCGAGTCCGCCCTCCAGGTTTCTCCCTCCCAGTTGTCCGGAATCTCGAATTCCGAGGTAACGGGATGAATGGGTCCCCCCAGGGACAACCAGCGTCCACACCCTGGCCACCCCGCCCACCACATCCCGGCCCAGGATTCGCCCGCACCTGTGCAGGAAGAGCCCCAGCGCCCGCGCGCAGATCCCCAACGTGGTGGCCTCCAGTTCTCTGGAGATGGCGCCGGCCGCCTTCACGTGCTCCGCCACGAGCTGCGAGCGAGCGCGTCTGAGCCCTCTGTCCCGATGGCCCCAGCGCCCAATCGTGGCGCAGGGACGTCTCCACCCTCCCCGCTCTGCCTCCCAGTCTCGGCTCCGACTTCGAGGGGCCCCGATTTCCAGAGGGTCAGCCCTCCCAGCTCCGCACATCCACAGGGTCCCTCCCCCAAGCCCGCTACGCTGGGAGCTGTGGCCTCGCGCTCCCAGCCTGGTCATGAGACCCGAGGACTTGTGCCCGCGCCCCACGTGGGGCCTCAGGCTCCCGTTCGATGGGGAGAGGCGGTTGTGACTGTGTCTTATAAGAGAGTCTCCACCGCCAGAGGCCCAAACCCACGGCCTTCCCTCCGGCGCACCATGCAGACGTCGAAGGACAGCGGCGTGTGGTAGAGGCCCTGCAGCTTTTCGGGGGCCTCCGCAGCCGCCCAGCGACTCTGCTCCAGCTGCAGGATGCCATCGAAGCAGCTCGCGATCTTGGTCTGTGCGGGCCAGGGAAGGGGCCGCGGTGAGACCCTCCCAGGAGGGAGACCCCCTACCTCCAAGTCCTAGGGCACGCCCTTGGCGACAAGGGCACCCCTGCTGGGGCACAGGCCCACGCCCAAGGCCGCAGAGCGGAGAGGCTCTGACCCTGGGCACTGCGCCTCCTTACCCCGCTGGCATTGACCACCCTCTACCTGGACCCCGCCCACTTCGGCCCAGCCCCGCTCCGGTCTCACCTCCAGGAAGCTGGTGTAGTCGTCTTCCAGTCGGGCCCAGACGTCCGGTGCCAGGAGTGGGGGCAGCGGCTCCGAGGGCAGAGCCTGGTCCTGGGAGCCCAGGAAGTCAGGACTGGAAGGCAGGGCGGGGCCTGAAGGTCTGGGCGGGACTCTGATGCAGCCGCGGCTGTCCCCACTGCCCTCTGCCTTGGCTCAAAGCCTAATGCCATCGCTGTGAGGCCCGGAATCTGGGCTTCCATTCACACGCCCAGCACCCCAGCCCGCCCTCCGGGATTCCGTGCCAAACGCCCATCCACTCGGTTTCCCACCTCAGGATTTCCTGGCTCAGCAGTCGGCGGAGCGTGCCCCGAAAGCATAAAGGCAGTCCGGATGGACCTCGACCAGCTTGCTTCGGGAGTGACCTCCACCCTCTCGCTCGGGGTTCACCCAAATTGAGCTCTAAACGCCCCCAGGACCTTGCAGTTCAGGGTCCAGCTAGGATCCAGCCCACACCGGGGCGGGTGCCTGTCTGCAGCCAGGCAGAATATTAAGGAGCCCAGCACTTTGGCGCCCCTCCAACTGCCCGCCTGCCTGGGGAGCTGGGGAGCGCTCAGGGGCACGAGGGACCCACCCCATCACGTTCTGCAGAGCCCTGAACCGCAGTGTCCATCCAAAGCAAGAGTGGGGGTGAAAGCCAGCCCTCAAGAGCGCGGTGAGCCGTGGTTGTGTCCAGCCTGGAGGGGGCGCCCTTGGCCAGTTCACTCAAAGGCCCCGTGTGGACTAGGGGGGACTCACTGGGCTCGCCGCCTCGGAAGCCACCCCGCCCATAGCGCTCCAGCTTCGGGAACCCGAAAGGGAGAGCACCAGGGTCTGGGAGGGGGAGGAGAGGATGTCAAAGGGCTCCCGGATCTCGGATCTTGGGTGCCTAACAGCCAGCACTCTCCCGGGGAGGAAAAGGAGGAGAAAGGTGCCCTGTGCCCTTCAGAGCAGGTTCCCGAAGGCCTTGCGGGCGGGCAGTGCCAGCCCCTCCTCGCCCTCGCCCCACCCCCCGGCCGCCGGCCCGGGCCTCACCTGCTGTAGACGTTGGCGGCCCAGTCCAGCAGCACGTAGAGCTGCTCGAAGCCGCGGGCGTCGTGCGCGAGCTCCTGGAGGCGCCCGGCCACCGCGCCGTGGAAGGCACGCAGGTAGGCCTCCCACGCCGGGAAGCCGGCGGCCGCGTAAGCGGGGTGCACCTCCCGCTGCACCTTCTGCAGGTCGCGGCGAACCAAAGCGCCGAGCTCGGCCAGGAGCCGCGCCAAGTCGGGGGCAGCGTCGGCCACCCCCGAGGCCTCCCCCGCGCCCGCCTGCCGCACGCGCTCCTCTGCGCTCCGCCGCACGGCGTCCTCCCAGTACTGGCGCCAGCGGCGCGGCGTGCGCAGAAAGTCGCCGTCTGCGGGGGGCTCCGGGTGGGCCTCCTCTTCCGCACGCACCACTCGGGCCAGCTCCGCGAGCGCGGCCGCGTCCACGCCATCCGGGCCCAGCGTCTCGCGCACGATGGCGCCGATCTCCGCGGCCAGCCCGTCGTAGTGCAGGCACACGTCCATGGCGCGCCGCGCAAAGCCCGTGGGGTCCTGCTGGAAGGTGCACGAGGCTTTCTCGGTCACTAGCCCCGTCTCCAGGTGCCGCAGCCGCTCGAAGGCGGCTAGGAGTTGCCGCTCGGAGATGAGGTCTGCCACGGACGTGCCTTTTGCAAGGTCGGGCGAGAAGAGGGCCAGTGAAGGGGGCGCTCCAGGTAAGCTGGTCGGCCCCGACCCTACACCCCGGGCTGGCTGCCTGGCCCCAGAGCGCTACGGAAGGCCTGCACCAGGAGCAAGGGACCCGACTGCTCTATGTCCTTCGGAATTGCCTTTGAAGAGGCAGATCCCAGGTCCCAAGCCTGGTTCAGATCATGCCTGGGATGTGTCCTGCCTCCCCTTGCCTTCAGCCCCTACATCGGCCGCTGCTCCCTGCATGGAGCTGGACCTGGTGGCCTCCAGTGCAGTCCTGACTCAGGTCCAGTGGGGCCAGAGCTCAGTCTGGGCGTGCCCTTGGATGCCCAGGTTCCTGCCCGCGGTGTCCAGCTTCAGCCTTTCTTGTTCCCCGCTATTCCCCGCTCTGGGCCAGCCTCCACCCCCAGGAGCCCTCCACTTTCTCCTGCACGCCCTCTTCAGGGCTCATCTCCTGGGTGGCCCCCTAATCTCGCCTCGAGGCGGTCTTGGCTCCCAGGCACCCTCCGTGATCCTGTGATCTGACTGGGCCAGTGCCTTGTCCACCAGTCCGGTTTGGCCAGGAGCCAGGCTGTGGAAGCCCGTGGAGTTCTGGGGCCCTGCAGATCTGGGTTCAAATCTCATTTTTCCACTTCCCAGCTGTGAGACGTGAGGCAAGTCACTTAACCTCTCTGAGCCCCACTTTTCTCAGCTGCCCTTGTTGAAACGCTGGAAGAATTTTACCGTGCAGTTGTGCCGGGGAAGGGGTTTGGGGTGGCTGGGGAGGGTAACCCATCAAGAAGCCTGGGCCCCGCCCCCCCCCCCCCCCACCCCCTCCCCCCCCTTGGTTTCCTCCCCTGCTCAGTGGGGGCGGGGCAGCCCTCACCTTTGGCTTCCTCAGGCCCCGCCCCCGTGGACAACCGCCGGCCAACATCTTCCTTGGCCTTGGAGGACCCCTTCCTGCCGCAGGCTGGCCCTGGCTCCGAGGTCACCCCGGTCTGGTCCACGGCAGGGCAGTTGTCTGGAGTGCGCCGCAAAGACCCGAACAGGAAGCGGCCGCTGAGCCTGAGCAGCCCTGCGTCTCCCTGGGAGGCTCGAACTGAGGCCCGCTGGCTCGCCCTCGAGAGGGCCCGCCGCAAGGTGCCCAGGCCAGGCCTGAAGCCCTCGTGCTGGGCGCCGGGCGCGTCCTCGCTGCTCGCCCGCCGGGCGCCCTGGGCTGGGGTGTGGGGCTCCACCGGCTCCTGGGGGCGGTGCAGCTCCAGCCCAGAGGCCTGTGTCTGTGGCAATGGCATCTTGGCAGCAGCGGAGCTGAGGGTGAAAGGGAAGCTCAGGAACTCGGGGTGGGGTGGTGGTGGGGCGACCAGTCCCCGGGAGCAGACACCAAAACCCCATGAGATCCGCAGGGGGCGTGTGGGGGCCCAGGCGCTGGTCGGGGAAGCTTCCCACCACCACCAGAGGTGACCCCAAAGCTGTCAAAAGGAACTGTTGCCAGGCAGCTCCCGTGGCCTGAGCCGTCCTTATGCCAGGATGCAGCTGCTTCTGCAGACACGGACAGCTACTTCTATCAGGAAGCCTCCCCTGGCACCATGTTCCATGACGGTCTCCCCTGAGTACCCACCCACGCTGGGTCTGCCAAGCCAGACCCTCCCACCAGAGCTGGAGAGGGAAACGAAGGTGCATATCCCAGGGCTTAGCCCAGCCCGCAGCCCACAGTCCCCAGAGTGGGCTCAGCAACCACGGCCAGAGCTTCCTGAACCTCGAGTCCTGAGGCCTAGCGTGTCTACCCCCTCCACAGCGCCTTCACTGCCCCCTCACCCCTCAGCTCACACCCTTTCAGCCATCACACTCACTGCTTCTGCTCAAAGCGGAGCTCAACAGCCCCCTGTGGAAGACGGCCACCCCTTTCCCTGGATGTCCCAGCACTGGACGGGGGTGGGGTCAGGTTGGAGGGGGCTGGCCCAGGCCACCCAGGGCTTATCGAGGCCTTGCAGCCTGCAGGGAAGGCTGTGGGAGGGGCCTTGGTTCTATATTTAACCAGGGGCTGAAGGCTCCTAACTCTGATTCTCACCCATGATCTCCTCCCCACTGGCCCCCGTAGAGGACGGGGAGGGGGTCTCCAGGGCATGGAGGCCTGAGCACAGGGCCCTCACCACCTCCAGGCTCCCCCAGTCTCTGCTCATCCCCACCCCCTTTCAGCCTCGCCTGGCTGTTGGGGAAAAAGAAGAGAAACTTCTTGGCCTGCTGGGACCTCCCACATACCCCACTGTGTAAAGACAATTTGAAGTTGGTGGGGGCCAGCAAGTTTTCACTTCAGCCCAAGGAACTAGGGCCCAAAAGAGGGCAGGACCGGCTGAAGTCACTGACCAACCAGAGGCTGAGCTACCCCCCATCCCCCAGCAACCCCCCACCACGGGGACAAAGGCCAGGCTGGAGCCAGCACCTGTCCCCTGGGTGATATTGGGCCGGAGCGGCCTCTCTGCAGGCCTCAGTGTGCCTGGGGTGATTGACACCAGGATGGGCAGGGCCCAGCCCCTAACCCACCCCCTTCCCCGCACCTGCCAGCAAGATGTCCGTCTAGGGGCAGACATGCAGGGGGTTGCTGAGGCCTACCTTCCTCTCCCAGAGGCAGCTGAGCAGCTGGAAGGAGGCTGTCCCGAGGGAGGGGCCGGCCCAGGTGCTTCATGGGAGCCTTATCAGCCCCGCCCTGGCCACAGGTCATGGTTGCCCCAGGTGCCAGGACTCAGGGACCATGCCCTCAGGTCAGCCCCGACACAGCAGGGAGCATCGTGCCAGCGGCCATCTGACCCTGCCGCTCCCCACCTCCCACAGTGCCCCCCGGTGCCCAGCAGGGGCAGGAGTGGGGAAGGAGCCATTCCAGCGGGGCCCAGCCTGCCCCGCTCTGGGCTCTGTCTCCAGGGAGTGTGGGGGTAGGACAAGCCAGCCTACCTTGGTTGGCAAGAGCTCGCACCTAGTAAGCACCTACTGTATGCTCAGTCCAATGCCTGGCACTGTCAGATCCCCATGACAACAAAGTGACAGGGTGTCATTCTCCCCACTTTATAGATAAGGAAACAGGCTCAGAGAGGGGCAGGGTCTTGCCTTAAGCCACACAGCTCAGGGGTGGGGAGTCAGGACCAGCCCAGGTCTGGCTAGGAACCTGGGAGCAGAGGCTGAACCCTGTCTCCCTGTACCAGCAGCCCAGCGTTGCTGCCCAGGGAACCCTTTCTTCTGGCAGAGGGTCTGAAGATGGGCAGGCTGCCAGATGCCAGGAGTGGCATCAGACTTGAAGTTCTCCAGGAAGCCTAGGGGAAAATTCTGGGGGAAGAGGGGCAGCTGGCGGCTGGGTCTCATGGGAGGTAACAGAGGCAGACGCTTGAAACCCAGCCACCCTGCCTGACCACCTCGTCCCAAAGCCCATCGAGGCCCCCTGGTGTTCCCTCTGCCCGCTGCCCCCTGAATCCTGCTTCAGCAGCTTCCCAAGTCATTCTTGACCTTCAGGAGGCACCAATCAATCAGGTCACTCTCCTGCTTTAAACCCTTCCGTGGCTCCCCACAGCCTGGCATTAGAAGCCGCCCTCGCCCCCCATCAAGGTCTGAACTTCCTCCAGCCTCACGCCCGGGCCTCCTGGGCCTGCACCCAGCCCGGCTCCCGGCTTCTGCTCAGGCAGCTCCTCCTCCCAGCCTCTCCCTCTGCTCCCCAGCGCTGACCTGGATTTCAGAAGCTGGGGTGCAGTCGCCTCCACCTCCCAGCAGTCCGTGGGCTGCGCTGTGCCGCCTGCCTGCTCATCAGGCCTGGACTGGCTCCCTGGAGATGGGGCCTCCTCACTGGCCTGGGAACCTCTGTCCATCCACCCCTCCTTACTGCCCAGAGGCAGCCTGCGGGGACAGTGAGCCTTCAGTGTGAGGATCACCCCTGCCTGTGCGGGCCCTCTCGGGTATCAGGCTGGTGTCTTCTGGGCTGCAGAGTCCCTGCTGACTCTGCCATGGCCCCGTCCCGGGCCTGCCTCCCCAGCCATGGGGCCTCTTCCTGGCTCTCTCTCTCTCTGTTCTGTTGCCCTGAGTGTTCAGAGGCCCTGGCCCCTGCACCTTGGCCTCAGCTGAGCTTCAGGAGCCAGGAGATGCAGGCCTGGGCTGCGCCCTGAGGCCCATGTTCTCCAGGTCAGGGTATCGCGCCCACTGCAGGGCCAGTAACAGGGGTGGGAACACCACCCAGAAGCCATGCTTACTGGAAGCTCCCACCTGAGGCCACCCTATCTGTGACCAAGTCACGTCTGGGCTCCCCTCACCACTGGGTATCTCCACCCTAGCTTCTACCTGCTTTTCCCAGGCCTGCCCTCCTATAGCAGCTCTTCCCAGGTATCCCATCGCAGTCCCAATCTTTCCACCTCCCCAGGGCCTGGACCATCACCCCATCCTTCAAAGCTCCAAAGTAGCCACCTGGGGCAGAGGACTGCGTCTCCCTCGTACCTCCCACCGGTCATCCCCCCATTGCCTGGTCACAGGTCCTACCTGTACTCCTTCCTAAACCCCCTGGATTTCATCCTTAGAGGGGTCGGGGGTCTTGCCAAAATATAACCCTCCCTTAAAGCCCTTCTCTGCGGGTAAGATTCTTCTGAAATAAGGAAGAAGACAAGCGTGTGTGCTCTCAGCATTCAGCATTTGCCTGGAAGATCTAATTAAGTCAACAAGGCAAGAAAAATGAATAAGAGGTATCAATATTGGGAAGGACCTGATAAAAATGTCAGTATTTGGAGGGGATGGATTACCTGCTTAGAAATAGCTTTCTTAAACTCCAGAAAAGCCTATTTTTAAAAGGTTATTAACCGGACGTGGAACAATGGACTGATTCAAAATTGGGAAAGGAGTACGTCAAGGCTGTATATTGTCACCCTGCTTATTTAATGTCTAAGCAGAGTCCATCGTGTGAAATGCTGGGCTGGATGAAGCACAACTGGAATCAAGACTGTCGGGAGAAATATCGATAAACTCAGCTACGCAGATGACACCACCCTTATGGCAGAAAGTGAAGAGGAACTAAAGAGTGTCTTGATGAAGGTGAAAGAGAGTGGAAAAACTGGCTTAAAATTCAGCCTTCAAAAAACGAAGGTCAAGCCATCCAGTTCCATCACTCCATGGCAAATAGACAGGGAGAATGGAAACAGCGACAGACTATTTTCTTGGGCTCCAAAATCACTGCAGATGGTGACTGTAGCCGTGAAATTAAAAAACGCTTGGTCCTTGGAAGAAAGGCTATGACAAAGCTAGACCGCATATTAAAACGCAGAGACGTTATTTGCTGACAAATGTCTGTAGACTCAAACCTATGACTTTCTCAGTAGTCATGTATGGATGTGAGAGTTGGACCACAAAAAAGGCTGAGTGGCGAAGAATCGATGCTTTTGAACTGTGGTGTTGGAGAAGACTCTTGAGTCCCTTGGACTGTAAGGAGATCAAAACCAGTCAATCCTAAAGGAAATCAATCCTGAATAACTATTGGAAGGATTGATGCTGAAGGCGAAGCTCCAATACTTTGGCCACCTGATGCAAAGAGTTAGAAAAGACCCTGGTGCTGGGAAAGACTGAAGGCAGGAGGAGAAGGGCACGACAGAGGATGAGATAGTTGGATGGCATTGCCGACTCAACGGACATAAATCTGAGCAAACCCCGGGTGATGGTGAAGGACGGGGAGGCCTGGCGTGCTGCATCCATGGGGTCGCAGAGTCGGACACGACTGAGCGACTGAACAACAACAACAAAAAGGCACTTAAAGCCTCCCTTCTTGAGGCTCCTGGTGGCTCAGTGGGAAAGAATCCACCTGCCGATGCAAGAGAGGTGGGTTCGATCCCTGACCCGGCAAGATCCCATCTGCTGCGCGGCAACTAAGCCCTTGCACCCCAACTATCGAGCCTGTGCTCCAGAGCCCTGAACTGCAGCTACTGAAGCCCGCGTGCCTAGACCCTGTGCTCCACAGCAAAAGAAACCACTGAAATGAGACAGGCCTGCCCTCCACAACAGAGCGCAGCCCACACTGGCCAGAGCTAGAGAAAAGCCCCGCAGCAATGAAGACCCAGCATAGCCAAAAATAAATAAATAAGTACCAATTTTAAAAAGGCTTCCCTTAATTCAGCAACAAAATATAACACTTGTCCCCACCCCGCGCTGCCGTCACCCTCAGGAGAAGCACACCCTCCTGCTCAGCGCGGAATTCAAGGAAGCACCTGGCCCCTGCAGGTTCCTCTCCTACCCTCTCTCTCTCACTCACTCGCTCACCCACTCTGGTCACTCGGATGCACTCACGTGTCCTCCACACCTTGTACAGACTGTTCTCTCTGCCAACAGTGACCTCACTCTCACCTTCTCCAGCTCCTTCACGGCTCAGCACAGGCGGCTCCTCCTGCAAGAAGCCTTCCCTGACCACCTGAGCCCCAGACCACAGTCAAGACCTCCTGCTCCACGCCTGGTTCCTGACCTGTGCATGACTTCTCCCATGACTGAGGGGCACTTCCAGAGTCTGGGGTATCTTCCCCTTGACCAGGAGCCCCCCAAGCAGGGAGTGGGCCTGACCCAGCGTCCAACCATGGCAGGTGCCAAGGAAAACAGATAAGCAGTTTCATGTAGGCGCATCAGCCCATGGGTGTGCAGCCACTTTTGTGACTGTGGTGTCCCCTGGTGTGTGTGTGCCTCAGAGGGTCTGTGAGTGGCTCTGTCCGTGAGTCTCCATCTGTCTGCATGTCTTCATGTCCCTGTCTGTCTGCTTCCTATCTGTGTGTGTGTGTGTGTTCATTGTGACTTGAGCTGGCATACTGCTCTGGGCTCTAAGCTGAAGCCTATAGCCTGGAAGGCCACTGGCAGAACCGGAATTGTCCTCAAGCCCTCGAATCCCCGCCTCCTGCCCACAACACCCCAGAGGCCCTCCTCCTCTACCTGCGTGGACATACCTGCTGGGTGAGTAGACGCTGGGCCCCAGGCAGAGCAGGGCCACCAGGGGAAGCCGGCGGGGCCGGGCCCTCAGAGCAGGACCCGGGCGATGGGGTCCCTGAAGCAGCCAGAGGGATTGACCCACGGCTGGGGCTTTCCAGCTGCAGTCACGCGGGCCGGCCCCAGCCCCACCCCAAGCCCCACCCTCCACCAGGAGCCCTGCTTTCACTTTGAGATGGCCTCCCCCCGCCCCCCGCCCTGCTCAGAGGCAATCACGCCAACCTTTGATCCTGCAGCAGTGTGGAGCCCAGCCCAGGCTCAGGTCAGGGGCCTTGGTGGCTGTCGGCTTAAAAAGTACTCACAGCCTAAAAGTTGAGAGTTGCATTCCATTTGGTGGGCAGTTTTAGTACTTCAAGCCTGGGAAGCAGCACCTCAAGTACTCTGAGAGAACTGCTCTGAGAAGGGGAGCAGGGGACTGGTTATACTGAAGTTTTGCAATGAAAGGTAGTCTTGTTAAAGAAAACCAGATATCCCAAGTCACGAAGTTCGGCACTTTTCTGTGTGGGAAGACGCAAGAGGCTGTCACTGCAATCATTGCTTTCACTGGACCTCAGCTGTCAGGGCCGGCCATCTGCTCTTCACATCCGGAGCTTCCTTCCTTTTCTCAGGCCTCACTGTCGGGGGTGGCTGTAGTCTGATGGTTGCTAGATAGCAGGTATTCTTGTGTCCCCTTAGGGCTCACAGGTTCACACTGGAGGGCTGCAATTGCGGTCAACTGTGACACCCTTGTTTACTGATACGACAGGAAATATTCCATTGCTCCTTCCCAGGTGGCTCAGTGGTAAAGTTGCCAATGCAGGTGACCCGGGTTCGATCCCTGGGTCTGAAAGATCCCCTGGAGAAGGAAATGGCAACTCGCTCCAGCATTCTTGCCTGGGAAACCCCATGGACAGAGGAGGCTGGCAGGCTATAGTCCCTGAGGTTGCAAAAGGGTTGGACACAGCTTAGCGACTAAACAACAATTTCTCAGGGTGAAGGAGAGGATGAGGGGTAGCACTCTGGGGTCTGTAGGGAGCTGACCTTGCTGGGGACGGCTGGGACAGCCCGTCCCTCGTGGTCAGACTGAGGCTCAAAGGAGCAGGAGCCAACCGGCTGGAAGTGGGCACCCAGCCCACGGTGTCCAAGCCCAGAAGGACCCTTCCCTCCAGGGCGGAGTCGCCAGCACCAGCCCTGTGCCCTGCCAAGCTCATCGTGAGAGCCCCTGTGCCCTGCCTGGTGCTAAGAGCCCTGAGGGCAGACATGGGGGACCGAGAGCAGGGAGGGACACGGAGACAACACAAGGAACATTGTAAGCCACGCTTCAGCAGCTGGGAGGAGGACAGATCGGCTCGCACTCAGGGACGGGGATGGGTGGCAGGGGTCAGCCCATGAGGGACGGCGCAGAGGTGGGCCTGAGGCTGATCAGCCACGAGCACGCAGCCTAGTTCCCCACGGTGACTCCAGCCAAAGACACTTAGTGGGAAGGGCCACTGAAACTTCCCAGAAGAGGCAGGCCCCACACCTTCCTGGGGGGATTCCGCTGCCGGCGTCCTAGGGAAAAAAACTTAGGGAAAATCCAGGGAGGACAGATCCAGGCCTGTTCACTCGGGCTGGAGCCACAGGGCCATGGCGCAGAGCAGCGGAGGTGCTCCAGATAGCATCCTGGAGAGAGCAGACGCAAGCCTGTGGACCATCCCAAGCCTGCCAACGCAGACATTCATTTTCTCGAAGTTCTGGGGGCTGCAAGGTTCCAGATCAAGGTGCTGGCAGGGCTGGCTTCTCCCGAGGCCTCTCTCCTGGGCTGCGGACGGCCATCTTCTCCCTGTGTCTTCACATGGTTATCATCTGTGGGTCTGTGTCCTGACCGCCCCTTCCCATAAGGCCATGTTGGACTAGGACCCACTAAAATGGGCTTGTTTTAACTTGTTGTGGTTGTTCAGTCCCTAAGTCGGGTCCGACTCTCTGGGACCCCGTGGCTCTTTAAAGACCCATCTCCAAATACAAACCCACTCTGAGGTCCTGGGAGTTAAAACTTCAACAGAAGGAAGTTTGCAGGACAAAGTCCAGCCCACAGTAGACTGGAAGGCACCCACGGTGCTGCGGCGCCTTGCTGTCGTCTGCAGACAGACCATGCTGTACCTGGAGCAGCAACCTCCTCCAGGAAGCCCTCTAGTTTCCTCTTGAGTCATTAGATCCTAGAGCCCTGGGTTCCCCTCTGTGAGGTAATCAGAGTCCCAGCTCAAGCCTGTGAGGCACCAGCTACTTGGGTGAACCGTCCCCCAGCTCAGGCTAGCCTGCCTGCCGGCTTCCTGTCCCATGCATCTCTCCAACGGTAGGAAGCTAACAGATCAGAGGGCCAAGCACAACTCTTGACAGAAGGAGGGGTCCTCGAGGAGACCAACCAGGGCTCTTTGGTGGGAGCCCTGGGACTTTGTGGGGTAGCTGGTCCCCACCCATGCTGCACTGGGTCACCAGCTCGGAAAGACACAGGAACCTGCTACATGGCAGGCAAGTCCAGGTCTCTGCCTCTGAAGACTGGGTCTTCCCATGGGGCCACGCGTGGGCACTGGAAGGTCCTCAGTCCACCCCTCCTGTTCTCCAGCTCAACGAGGCTCATCTGGGTGCTGGAACCTCCCGTTGTGGGTCACCTCCACTTCAGAGCCCAGGATGGGGGAGTTTCTCCCAGAGCTCCCAGCTCCCAGCTGCACCCCACCCCTGCCCAAACCTGTGCCCACTTTTCAGCATGAGGCTGGGATGTTTCTTTTGTCCTATTTCTAGGTGGTTTTCCCCAACTTTCTCAGTAAAATCCTGTCAGCAAAGTCCCAGCCTTGTCTCAGAGGAGCCCTGGGCACAGGGCTGGTCTGGCCTGAGCCAGGAGAAGGCTGGGCCGAGGGGCAGTTGGAGAGGGGCACACAGCTGGGGACCCAACGAGGAGAACAGACCCTGCTGCCTCATGCTGGACTGCACCGCCTTCAGAGAGGCGACCCTGCGTCTGCCTCGGGTAGTAGTAGTTGTTCAGTTGCTAAGCCCTTTCTGACTCTTTTGCGACCGACCCCATGGACTGTAGCCCACCAGACTCCTCTGTCCATGGGGATTCTCCAGGCAAGAATACTGGAGTCAGTTGCCACGCCTTCTCCCAGGGGATCTTCCTAATACAGGGACGAACCCAGGTCTCCCGCGTGGCAGGCAGATTCTTTACCGGCTGGGCCACCAGGGAAGCCCAAGAATACTGGAGCGGGTGGCCTATCCCTTCTCCAGGGGATCTTCCCCACCCAGGACTCGAACTGGGGTCTCCTGCATTGCAGGCGGATTCACCAGCTGAGCTACCAGGGAAGCACCCAGCCTCAGGTTATTTCTCCATAAAACGAGGTTGCTGTTGGGATCCAGTAGGTTCACCTCGGCAGAGCACCTGGCGCCCAGAACTGGAAGGGGAGGGACAAGGACCACACCACCAGAGGCCTGCCCGCGCCCTAGAGGCTCCTGGGGAGGAGCCAGGCTACCGCACGCTGAATATAGGGGCCCAAAGTGCCTGAATTCCAGCTTCACTGCTGCGGGGCCCAGGACAGAGCTTTGCCTGGGAACAGGACACAGAGGCTCCGGTCTCTGCCCCTCACCGGCTATTGGCCTGCACGAGGGACAGTGTCTGTCTCCAAGCCTGGATCTCTCAAGCCGGACGCTGCGTTGCTTAGGTGTCCCTGGCCCGGCCTGCTGGTGGGCGGGGCCGTGAAGACGGGGCGGGGCCTCCGGTGGGCGGGGTATACTCCTGGCACCGCCTCCTGCACCTATCTCGGCTTCTCGCGGGTCGGTCGCCTTGCGTGTGGACTCAGCCCGCTCTGGTGGCTACAGGGCAGGCCCATAGGGTAAGGCTACTCTGCTCTGCCCCACCGGGCTTCCTCCCTGGGGCTGACTCCCCCGTTCCCCTGCTCCCGGGGCACGACGAGGTCCCGAGACCCCCAGTTGAGGCGGCGTCTCTTCCCCAGATCTGCCTTGATCGGTGGTGAGCTCGAGGGTAGCGTTGTGAGCACTCTGGCGCTTAGGTCCCAGGCGCACCGGGAATTCTGCCTCAGCCCGGCTCTTTATCAGCCGCGGGACCTCTAGAAAGTCGCTGTGACACCCTGCCCAGGAGGGGCGAGAATGAAATCTCAGCACCATCCCCCGCCACACACACACATTCCGCACCCGGAAACCCCTGCCTGGGAAGGACTCCCGGCTTGCTCGAGCCCTGGACCCAAATCCCCCGTGTCCGCAAGCCCTGGCAAGGCTTTCTGTGAAATGTCTGTCCCCTGCCCCCTTGTGGAGGCGACAGGAAGGGCCGGAGGAGGACGGGAGGGACCTTGAAGGACAGCCCAATCCCCCCAATCCCCCACCCTAAGAGGAACCAGCCTGGGCCCTGTATACTGGCCACAGGTTTAAAATTAAAGCTGGCTGCCAGGCAAACTTCTGCACCTCCGCCTTCCACCTCTCCTGCATTTGGGGGGTGGGCTATTTTTAGAAGGCAGGCGGGTTGGAAAGTGCTTTATTCATCCTGGAGGTTAGCGAGGCCTGCAGGAGAGAACAGAGGGGCCTGTGTCTCCCTCTGCCTCCTCCATGCTGACTCTGACCTTGCACCACCCACTGGGCCTGTGGATTTACTGAGCTAACATTTACTCAGGGCTCGCCTTGCCCGGCCCTGAGCTTCCTCAGGCCTGGATCAGGCCTGGGGTGATGGGAGAGAGGGTGGCACACCTGGACAGTGAACCCAGGCAGTGATCAGGTTTCCACGCCCCAGGTCCACCCTGACCAGTCAGCAGGGCCAAGAAGCCATGTCGCTGGACCCCTCGGAGGGATAGGCCCCTCACGTGGCTCAGGAAGAGGTGCTACCCAGTCTCCTGCATGGACTGTCTATCTGGCTGGGTGGGTGGCTTCCCAACTTCAGGAGTCCTGTGCCAGTTGAGGCCAGCACTAGCCTCGGGCACCTCAGTTTCCCCATCTGTACAATGGGACTATGCAAGATTCAAGCTGGGACAGGGCACCCCACCCAGGTACCATTCCTGTGTCCTACTGCACTCAGAGTCGGTAAGGGGTGACAGGAGGAGTCCTGCCCTCAGGGGCCAGCCAGGACTGGAGGCCCCAAGCAGAGGTGGGGAGGCCACCTGGAGGACGTTGGTCTCAGCCTCAGCTGAAGTGGGGCAGAGGGTCTCGGCAGGGCGCCACAGGAGCGGACACGACAGCTGCACCAGCCACCCCCACGTCCAGTGTGGGACAGCCAGTGGTCACTCTGGTCTGGCAGCCTGAGCTCTGAGCAGAAACCTTCGCCTGGAAGGTCACTGGCAGGACCCAAATTGTCCTCAGCCCCTGGAGTCCCCACCCAGTGTGCCCAGTGGCCGCCAGGAAGAGCCTTTATTTGTGCTTCCCTCCAGAGAAGTAGGAGGGGTGTGATCCAAACCCTGGGCTGCGGCTGGGAGGCGGCGGGGGAGGGCGGTACTGGTGGACCTGGTGAGGCAGGAGGGGTGGTGGTCAGCTGTGCCCACTGGGTGCCCGGGCAGGCCCAGGCCTCTCAAAGCGTCAGCCCAGCCCCTCCGAGGCAGAGGCCCCCTCTCAGCTGTCAGAGCCCGGGGACGGCAGGATCCGGCCGGTCCTTGTCCTACGGCCGGGAGCAGGGGGCCTGGCCCGTGGAGCTGGCATGCTTGCCGTCAGGAGCCTCCCCCGGTGATTCTCCTGGCGGACGTGGTGAGGGGGCTGAGGAAACACGCAGGCCTCTGTGTCGGCGGGACACGCATTTCTGACAGGTCTGCCAGGAGAGGTGTGAGGGTGGGCAGGCCACAAGCTCCCCGCCGGTGAGGGGGCGGGGGGTCACTGGGTGCACGGTTCCCGGTGCAAGGGTGGGCAAGGCCAGGCTCCAGGAGCAGGAGACCCTTGGCCCCCGGCAAGGCCACCAGTTCGAGGGTGGCCGACTGGGCGGAGACCCAGGGTCCTCCCCAGAGCCCAGGTCTCAGTGGTTACCCAAGGGGCAGGCCCCGGGCAGACCTGTCGGAGGTTGAGGGGACTTTCGGGAGAGGTGGCAGACAAGCTCCTCTGGGCCCAAGCTCTGGGAGCGGCGGACCACAGGGGCTGCAGGGCTGGGCCAGGGGCCAATGGCGGAGGAGAAGAGGGCAGGCAGGGAAGAGCAGCCCCATCTGAGGCCAAATCCCCCAGGACTGACCCCTCGGGGGCTCAGGGGACAAAGCCGCCCAGGGCACGGCTCACCCCTCGAGCACCCTTCCTGGGGGCCTGGCCAGCTGTTTCTCCTACGCGGCAGACTGGCTCCTGGCTGATCCCTCTCCTGCCCACACATCCTCCTCCTAGAAACTTCCCTGGCCCTGGCAGCCCTTCGGCCTTTAACCAGGGCACCCACACCAGGACAGAAGCCTGCCACCAGCTTCTGCACCCCCACCCACCCTGCCTTGCACCCATACCCTTACCCCTTCCAGGCCTTAGTGGGCAATGCACACTTGTCCCAAAGGTGATGAATCGTGAGAGCAAGGGGAGAGGGGCCGGGACCGGGTGTTGAGAGGTGAGAGCAAGGGTGTACCTGTATGCCAGGCCTGGGGCCACATCTGGATGGGGGAATCGCCTGTGAAGATGGTGGGGAGGGTGGCAGGGAAGGCCAGGCCAGGCGGTGCCCAGGCGACAGAAGCTCACGGGGCGGGCAGATAGGTGGGGTGCAGGCTGGCTGGAGGGGTGGAGGACCAGGCGTCTGACCTCTCCTGGGACCCCTTCAGGCCGCCCCTCACTCACCAGCAGCAGCCTGGCTCTGGGCAGACGCCCTCTGGGCGCCCTCTGGAGGCCAACGCAGCTCCCCGCTCTCCACCGCACCCAGCTCGCTGGGCTCCACCACGATCGAGGGCAGCCGCTGGCCCAGCCGAGGGCCCTTCTCCCAGGCACCCACCACAGCCTGCAAGGGGGGTGGGCAGGGGGTCAAAGCAATGGCAGGCCTGAGCTCCCCACGGCCTGCCACTCCTGTCCTGCATTGTCCATGGGGAGAACGGGCGTCCCTAACCTGCCCAGTCTCCAGGGCCAGGTGAGCTCTTGTGCGTGCGTGCACATCCCCCATAGGGTCGCGGCCCTCCCCCTCCCACCCCTGGAACTGGGGCACTCAGCGCCTGGGCCACACAGATCCCACCTGGGCTTGGCCCTCAGGCCCGTTTCACAGAAGGGCCTGTTATGCGAAAGGCCAAGGTCACACAGTGAGCGAGCTCAGGGTGTTTGCGCCTCCCAGGCAGGCAGCCTCCCGCATCCCACTGGGCCCCTTCTTGGGGTCTCTCTTATGGGCCCTTGGCCCCCTCCCAGCTCAGGGGAGCTGGGAAGCTGTTGCTATGGCAACCTGAGCAACTTCTCTGGGCTCATTGTTCAGTGCTCACAAGAGCCTGCGGGGGCTGCCTCCCCAAGCCCTCCTGGAGCCCTCAGCATCTCCGCCTCCCATTCAAGGCCTTCCAAGGTAGAGGTCCCAAGACGCCCCGTGCTGTGCGCAGACCTGCAGCCCTAACTCTCCTGTGCCAACCCACCTCCATGCCTTTGCTCCGGTTGGTTGGGCTTGTCCCCAACCTCTTACCCAGAAGGCTGGCTGCTTGGGCGCTCTGCCTTCCCCAAAGGCATGTCTAGGCGGGGAAGAGCAGGCACACGGCTGGCAGGACTTTGCTAAATGGCCCTCGCACCTCCCTGCCCCCGCCCAGGGGAACCATCTGAACATGTGTTTCAGTGCACTGTCTGATCAGCCTTTGAACAAAGTACCGCAGAGATCCTAAAGTGTGTCACTAGGCTGGGACTTCCATGGGATCAGAGGGACAAGACCAGCGACCCCACCATGGCCCAGTGACTGGATCTCCTGGGCCTCCCTGCTGGCCTTGCCTGTCCAGGGGCTCCTCCCTGCCCAACCCCCCTGAACCCCTCTCCCCCTCACCCTGCCAGTCTCCTTTCCGCCCTCCTCCCGGAAGCCCTGCTGGGCCCGACCCAGGGCCGCTCCTCTGCCCAGATGGTGCAGGAAGATCTGGGCCAGTCGAGTTTGGTGTCCAGCCTCTCCATCCGCCCCCCACCCCCTGCCAGGAGGGCAACCCCAGGCTCCAGACTGGCCCTTGGGCTGGACCCCCTCAGGGGCCCGCTGGCCCCGACAAGAAGAGCCCAACTCCAGGCTCAGAGCGGCAGGCCTGGGCCTCTTGGGCAAGAACCTCCCTTGTTAGCTCCATCAGCATCTCCTGCAGGAGCTGAGGTGGGAGCAGGAGGCCCTGGCACGGCCTCACCCAGCAGAGACGAGACTGACCTGGGCGCAGGCCCTGGGCCCCCAGGGCTGGCTGGGGAGCTCCCTGAGTCAGGAGAGCTGGGCCTTCAGTGACTGTGCACATCATACTCCTGCGGAGGGGCAACCGCCTCCCCCACCCAGATGGGTAAACCGAGGCACGTGCTGCCACAGGCCAGGGCTTGAGAGCGGCAGACGGCCGGTCCCCAACCGCACACATACCTCTGCCGGGCCTCCGGCCTGCTTGTCTGAGCCCAGCTTGGGCGCGGCAGCGGGCTGGGGGCCGCTCATGCTGCAGCTGCTGTCCAGCTGCACAAAAACAAGGAGCAGAAGCGGGGTGCATGTTAGGGCCCAGCTGCAGTGCCCCGTCCACTCCCGGAAGCCCCACACTGCCCCAGCCCGCACGCACCCCACCCCAGGCCCGCAGCCACTGCCCAGGCTGGGCCTCCACCGCTGCGGCCGCCCGCCCAAGCCACCATCAGGGAGGCGCTGGACAGGCCCCACGCTGGGGGCCCTAGGCTGAGGCAGGAGGGCCCACTCCTCCCTGAGAACAGACGCCCCACGCACACACCCGAGGCCCCGCCCTCAACCCCCGCAGCTGAAGGGAGACTGACCCTCTGCCTGCCTGTGGCCACTTCCCCTCAGGCCAGGCCCAAGCGCCAGGGAGTCCGGCTAGAGACCACACAGTGAGGGCGCTGGGAAGAGGGGCCCTGCCAGGACTGCTGGGCACCAGATTCAGATGCTCCACCTGCACCAGGCTGGGCTGGGTCTGGCGGGCAGGCAGCTAACTTGGGCACCGGCTGGGAGGCAGCAGGAGGCCTCTGACAAGGGGCAGGAGTGCTGGGAGGGTGCTGGGCAGAGGGAGGGCACTGGCCAGCTGGCTGCAAGGCTCCCAATGCCCTGCTGGTTGTGGGGGAGGGGTGCTGTGCACACCCAACAAGAGGTAGGGGGCAGCTATTCCAGGAAATGAATTCCTTTGACTAAAACCCAGCTTGGGTCAGCTCAGGTCCCGCTGGGACCCAGGGATTCTGGGGGGTGGGGGGTGGGCCACGTGTATGCAGCATGGGGCCTCCGGGGCGATGGGCAGCCAACATGCCCACCAGAGCCTCCACCCAGGCACAGAGCACGCGAGAGCCCTCCCCCAGGCCCGAGGCTCCGGGTCACCCCTTCCTGGGATTCCACCCCAGGATCCCAGAAGCTCAACTGGAGCCCAGGGCAGACAGGACCAATCCCAGGAAAGTGGACTCAGAGATCCAGACAGATGCCAGAAAGACCAGAGGGAGGTGCAGAAAGAACCGCGCGGGCCACAGAGAGGACGCAGGGATGACAAAACTAGAGATTCAGAGAGACGACAGAAAGAGGTGAGAGATGATGGAGACGCAGGAGGAGAGAGGGCAGCTGATGGAGACAGACGGTGGAGCCAAGGGGGCGGCGGGCGGCAGGCAGACGCCGGAGGGCTGCCTCCCCGCAGCCTGGCACCAGGGGCCCCTGCCAGTGGGGCATCCCCTCAGCGAAGGCTCGGCCACCCACACCTGCAGCGGCGGCCAGGTGTGGCGGGCCAGCCGACAGAGACGCTGCTCGAGCCCAAAGCCCGGCGTCCGGCAGTCAAGGGCTGGCTGTGGTCCCCACACCTCCCCTTCTCCGGGGAGCGCCGACTCAAACCCACCCTTCGCCGCTTCCTGCTCTCCCAGACGCCGCGCACTGTGGGGCGCGGGCGGACGAGGGTGGGGAGGGGGCACGCCCCGCGTCTCGCTCACACTCACCGCGGCGGGTGCTCGCGCAGGGCCGGCACTGTCTGCTCCGCCGCTGCCAGTCCGCCCGCCCTGGCTGGCTCCCCGCCTTCCTCCCGCGCGCTCTCCGCCCACAAGCGCTCCCTCGCCCGGCCCCTCGTCCACACTCGCGCTCCCAGGTCCAGCTCCCAGGTAGCACGCCCGTGCCATCTCCCCCCTTGCCAAAACCGCAGCGCCCCAGCACCTGATCCTGATCACTCGAGGCACCCAGCCTCAAGTTTGAAGTTCTGGAATTCAGCGGGGCGGAATTCAGGGCGACTAGATAGATCAGAGCGAGGACACGCTCCAGCTGGAAGGAGGAGTGAAGAGGACAAGGGGCACACCCGAGTGTGAGGGCCAGTGTGTGTGTGGCGGGAGAGCGTCACCACACCAGGCCCCTCTTCATCTCTGATTCCAGTCCCCCAAAGGGACAGTCTCATTCAGCCAGCGTGTAGACCTGACACCTGAGGCCAGGATGCACGCCTGTTGGTCCAGCCTTCCACCATCCGCACCTCACCTCACCACCATCATCTACCCAACATCCAACACCCAGCCCACACCTACAACCCACCATTCAGCATCCGCTTCCCAGGCACTGTCATCTACTACGCCCATCTATTCATGTCTCTTCTACCATCCAATCATCATCCAACCACCAGCCAACCTCAGCCATCTGCCATGGGTCCCCCACCACCAATAAACCAACAACTGTCCCATACAACCCACCACCTAACTTCCACCGTCCAAGTTCTATCCACCATGCTTCCATCCAGTTTGTTGTGATCCACACAATCAAAGGTTTTAGCATAGTCAGTGAAGCAGAATTGGATGCTTTCTGGAATTCTCTTGCTTTTTCGATGATCCAACAGATGTTGGCAATTTGATCTCTAGTTCCTCTGCCTTTTCTAAATCCAGCTTGAACATCTGGAATTTCTCAGTTCATGTACTGTTTAACTCTAGGTTGGAGAATTTTGACCATTACTTTGCCAGCATGTGAGATGAGTGCATTTGTGCTGTAGTTTGAACATTCTTTGGCATTGCCTTTCGTTGGGATTGGAATGAAAACTGAGCTTTTCCAGTCCTGCAGCCACTGCTGAGTTTTCCACATTTGCTGGCATATTGAGTGCAGCACTTTCACAGCATCACCTTTTAGGATTTGAAATAGCACAACTGGAATTCCATCACTTCCACTAGCTTTGTTTGTAGTGATGCTTCCTAAGGCCCACTTAACTTCACACTCCAGGATGTTGGGCTCTAGGTGAGTGATCACACCATCGTGGTTATCTGGGTCATGAAGACCTTTTTTGTACAGTTCTTCTGTGTATTCTTGCCACCTCTTCTTAATATCTTCTGCTTCTGTTGGATCAATACCGTTTCTGTCCTTTATCGAGCCCATTTTTGCATGAAATGTTCCCTTGGTATCTCTAATTTTCTTGAAGAGATCTCTAGTCTTTCCTTTTTTTTTTTAATTATATAGAAAAGATTTATTTATACCATAAATATTTCAACAAATTCCACTTTCTACGATGAGTTCAATCTTCACAAAAGTAGGATGAACAGCACCTGTTTCCACTAGGATCCATAGCAGTGCACAAAGTGACAGTGAGCGTGAAAATCTTAATGATGACCACCAGAAAGAAGGTCAGCAGGGTTGATATCACAGATTTTTCAGTGTTCCAATACAAGTTCTACCCAAATCCATAAAGAAAGACATATGCATAGGAAACTACAAATTGAAAGCAAGTCTATTGAGATAAATATTGGACATCAATTGTATGAATCTTTAAGGCATAACTGCAGACATTCTTCAGACATTCTTCAAATTCATAGAATGACAACAAAGTATGGCTACGTACAATCCATTCGGTTTTATAAACCACTCATGAATAACCTCACAAGCCATTTGAAACCAGATGACAATTTCAAATAGCTTTGATCTATAAACAAGGCTGTAAGACAGAAAGTTAAAATCGAAATACATGAAGTAAATCCTCAGTAGATATGAAAACATCCCATGGTAGTGAAGTCAATTAGCATTAGTTATTAGGGCTTTCATGCACAGACTCATCTCTGATCGATGTGATCCCAATTCATATTTGGCAAAAAATACAAAAGCTGATCTTAACAGTCATATTATTTTTCTTTGTACCCCTAAAAAGAAAAATGAACATGAAAAACTAAATTAAGCTTGGAGGCTCACATTTCCCAATCGGTATACAAAGCAACAGCATGTCAAACTTTCTAATTCACATATGCATTTAAATGAAATTGGATGAAATACCCCTAAATAAACACATACTTCTATGCCCAATGTTTCACAAGGCAGAAAACGCTCAATGAATGAAACTGAGAGGGTAACAGCCAGGAAGGCCAGGGGTCTCCAAAGGGAGGAAATGGGGTGCAAGTGTCAGACAGTTGTTATCTGTCACTTCCGAGGCAGGAGGAAACAAGCTGTTATCTTTTTTCCCCTTCTTGATACAAATTTAAAAAGAGGTTTTCTCTTACAATTCTGTGTTGCTATAATGACACCTGGTTCCACCTGAACTTCACTTTTCTCATACTTTGAGCTGACCAAGGCATTTTTCTCATGGAAAGGTTTGCCTTAAGCTATGTGAATGTACTAGGTATTTACCCTAGACTCTATCTTCAAGTAGGTTCTGCCTAAAGGCTCAGAACTGACTTGACAAACCAATATGCGTTACTCATACATGGCTCTCCTGATCTATGTGAATGAAGCTATCCATTTGCTCATATCAATCGTTTTATGGCCCAGGATGACTCACCTGGTGCCACGGTCATCTCCATATATCTTGTGGGTGAGGGGTCTGCTGCCATTCCTTTCTCTAATGAGTAGACTGCTAGTAGCTAGATAACATCCAGCCAAAGATGAGTAGGGGGCACTCTTTCTGCCCCCTTCTGATGTCTATGTCAGAAGCTTTCTCTCTTTTATACTTTAATAAAACGTTGGGACACAAAAGCTCTGACTGATCAAGCCTCATCACTGGCCCTGGGTTGAATTCTTCCTCTAAGGAGCCCAAGATTTCAAGCATCTTTCATGGTTAGACAACAACCTTTCCAAACAATGGTCTTTTCAAAAAAAATGATGATAAGTGATGAGTATGCATATGTCTACGAATGAAATGGGACCCATATGTCAAACCACATAAAAATATATCTTCCCTCAACATACATATAACACAACCAGGCCTTCACATGCATCGATTCTCCAACTATCAAGTCATACAAAGATGGATGTAAAATATCACAATACATTCCAAAGTTTAAAAGTGATGGATATTGACTTTCGCCCGCTGGTGCTTCTTTTTATGTCATCTCCATTATATTAGCTATGACAACGAATCATGTGCTGTGCGAAGTCACTTACATTGTGTCCAACTCCTTGGGATCATATGGACTAGGCCCCACCAGGCTCCTCTCTCCATGAGATTCTCTAGGCAAAGATACTGGAGGGGGTTGCCATGCTCTCCCTCAGGAGATCTTCCTGCCCCAGGGATGGAATCCATACCTCCCATGTCTCCTGCATGGGTATGTTCTGCATGTTCTTTACCACTAGAACCACCTGGGAAGCCCCAAGACACATGAACATCAGTGGATTTGGGGATCCATGGGGCATATACAGAACCATTCCTCCAACAAAACTGAAGAATGACTTTAAAATCTCAAACAAAACATGAGTATATGTGTTCACAAACTTCATGGAGCAAGGGTTTCTTCGATCTGAAAACTGGCGTCGATGAAGGACTGTGTGAAGAATACTTCAAAGTCTATTTGGCAAACACAGCCTACGTTGGCTATATTTAGTCCTCAGTTGAATGGAATGTCATGAGTACTGGTCATTTCAAATAAGTAGCCTGTGAAGCTGTTTACACTTATTGGGACGCGTGGTATACCACATTCACACATTTCAGTAGCATTGGTGCAAAAACGATCCATTTCTCAGGGGAAGCTTCTACATGGACTCCTGGGATCAGAGCTCTAACTCATACACACATACTTTCCCTTTTAAAATGATCCTGCATGATAAGCAAACAAAACACTGGATGAACACCTAGACGGTGAGCTCTGTACTAAATGATTTTAAAGCCAGTAGATGGAATGAGCTGATGAGGAAGACTACAAACGAGTCATCTTCTTCAACTTGGTCAAACTGCTCATAGTCATACAAGTGAGTGAAAAGTTGAGCCTGTTGTCATTAAATCCAGATGAAGTTCAAGGGAAGCTGCGATGCTCACTGCCTGTGAAGGAGTCCACGTGGAATGAAGAAGTACTGTGGGAAGTCTATTAGTAACCACCATGTCTTAGGTCCTCTGGATGACCTACAGAATTCTGGAGAGGTCAGGAGATGGGAGGCTCCAATTCAGAGGTCCTACCAACCTCCCAGGATCCACTTCGCTGGAATCCATCTCAGCTGAGTGATGCGTGTGCCCCCAAGAAGGATCCCAATTCAGAATGCCGATGCAGGGAACACGGGTTCAATTCCTGTGTAGGAGATTCCACACGCCCAGGGGCAACGAAGCCCTTGAACAGCTCTTGAAGTTTGCATGCTCCAGAGCCCAAGTTCTTAAAGACATGGACAGATATGCCATAGCGATGAAAAGGCTTCAGTTGGCAATACCATGGAATGCATCTTCAATCTGTGGCCCACAGCCCTGCGCTCTGCTCGCTGGATGCCAATCAACGGGGACCCAGGAGCCCACGAAACGAGCATTCCCAGCTGCAATGGCGAGCCCTGAGAGCCCTGGCCCCCGACGCGCCGCCATGTTCATCCCGCCCCCTAGTCTTTCCTATTCTATTGTTTTCCTCTATTTCTTTGCACTGTTCACTTAGGAAGGCTTTCTTATCTCTCCTTGTTACTCTTTGAAACTCTCCATTCAAATGGGTATATCTTTCCTTTTCTCCTTTGCCTTTCACTTCTCTTCTTTTCTCAGCCATTTGCAAGACCTTCTCAGACAGCCATTTTGCCTTTTTGCATTTCTTTTTCTTGGAAATAATTTTGATCCCTGCCTCCTGTATAATGTTATGAACCTCTGTCCATAGTTCTTCAGGCACTCTATCAGATCTAATCCCTTGAATCTATTTGTCACTTCCATTGTAAGGGATTTGATTTAGGTCATACCTGAATGACCTAGTGGTTTTCCCTACTTTCTTCAATTTAAGTCTGAATTTGGCAATAAGGAATTCATGATCTGGGCCACAGTCAGCTCCTGGTCTTGTTTTTGCTGACTGTATAGAGCTTCTCATGTTTGGCTGCAAAGAATATAATCAATCTGATTTCGGTGTTGACCATCTGGTGATGTCCATGTGTAGAGTCTTCTCTTGTGTTGTTGGAAGAGGGTGTTTGTTATGACCAGTGCATTCTCTTGGAAAAACTCTGTTAGCCTTTGTCCTCTTCATTTTGTACTCCAAGACCAAACTTGCCTGTTACTCCAGGTATCTCTTGACTTCCTACTTTTGCATTCCAGTCCCCTATGATGAAAAGGACATCTTTTTTTTGGTGTTAGTTCTAGAAGGTCTTATAGATCTTCATGCTGCTGCTGCTAAGTCACTTCAGTCGTGTCCAACTCTATGTGACCCCATAGACGGCAGCCCACCAGGCTCCCCCGTCCCTGGGGTTCTCCAGGCAAGAACACTGGAGTGGGTTGCCATTTCCTTCTCCAGTGCATGAAAGTGAAAAGTGAAAGGGAAGTCACTCAGTCGTGTCTGACTCTTCGCGACCCCATGGACTGCAGCCTACCAGGCTCCCCCGTTCATAGGATTTTCCAGGCAAGAGTACTGGAGTGGGGTGCCATTGCCTTCTCTGATAGGTCTTCATAGAACCATTCAACTTCAGCTTCTTTAGCATTAGTGGTTGATACATAGACTTGTATTGAATGGTTTGCCTTGGAAACGAAACAAGATCATTCTGTCATTTTTTGAGACTTCACTCAAGTACCCCATTTCAGACTCTTTTGTTGACTATGAGAGCTACTCCATTTCTTCTAAGGGATTCTTGCCCACAGTAGTAGATATAATGGTCATCTGAATTAAATTTGCCCATTCCAGTCCATTTTAGTTCAGACTGGTTCAAAATTGTGAAAGGAATACATCAAGGCTGTATATTGTCACCCTGCTTCTTTAACTTATATGCAGAGTACATCATGTGAAATGCTGGGCTGGATGAAGCACAAGCTGGAATCAAGATTGCCGGGAGAAATATCAATAACATCAGATATGCAGATGACACCACTGTTATGGCAGAAAGCAAAGAGGAACTAAAGAGTCTCTTGATGAAGGTGAAAGAGAGTGAAAAAGCTGGTTTAAAACTCAACATTCAAAAAACTAAGATCATGGATCCAGTCCCATCACTTCATGGCAAATAGATGGGGAAACAATGGAAACAGTGACAGACTTTATTTTCTTGGGTTCCAAAATCACTGCAGATGGTAACTGCAGCTGTGAAATTAAAAGGCATTTGCTCCTTGGAAGAGAAGCTATGTATATGAGAGCTGGACCATAAAAAAGGCTGAGTGCCGAAGAATTGACGCTTTTGAACTATAGTGTTGGAGAAGACTCTTGGGAGTCCCTTGGACAGCAAGGAGATCAAACCAGTCAATCCTAAATGAAATAAGTCCTGAATATTCACTGGAAGGACTGATGCTAAAGCTGAAACTCCAATACTTTAGCCACCTGATGGGAAGAACTGACTCAGGTGAAAAGACCCTGATGCTGGGAAAGATTAAAGGCAGGAGAAGGGGATGACAGAGGATGAGATAGTTGGATGGCATCACTGACTCAATGGACATGAGTTTGAGCAAGCTCCCGGAGATGGTGAAGGACAGGGGAGCCTGGCGTGCTGCAGTCCATAGGATCACAGAGTCAACAACAACAAAATGCATCCGTCCATTCACCACCCCCCCCCACCACCATTCACCAAGCATCAGTACACCATGAAAATACCCTTCAGTCCTAAATTAATTCAGCATCCATCTATCCACCATCATTGACTGTCTAACAGCTTTCCATCTATTTAACAACTGTCTATCCATCTACGGGTGATTTATTCATTCACCGCATATCTGGTTCTGTTACTAATCCAGTGCTACTGTCCATTTACCTGAATTTATCCCCCACTCACCCATTAGCCTCCAGCCAGTCAGTCACAGTTTATTCTTGTTTAGTCGCTAATCTTGGCTGACTTTTTTCGACCCTATGAACTATAGTCTGCTAGGCCCCTCTCTCCATGGGATTTCCCAGACAAGAATACTGGAGTGGGTTGCCATTTCCTTCTCGGGGGGATTGTCCCGACCCAGGGATCAAACTCATTGGCAGGCAGATTCTGTACCACTGAGTCACAATTCATCTATCCACAATTCAGTCACCAGTCACGCCCCATCCCTAACCCATTCATATGTCTATGGAGCCACCATCTACCATCCACCCACTTCTTATCTCTGTTCACCACCTATCTAGCCATTTATTGCCCATCTCACAATATCCTCCATCCATCAATACATCATCCAGCCATAATTCATTATTCATTCAAAACCCATTCGTGAGTCATCCACCATCTATCCGTATTCATCCATTCTAGAAGAATTCATCGAGTGCCCTCTGTACACCAAGCATTAGTTTAGATGATGGGGATAGAGCAGAGAGACAGCACTGAGATCCATCCACCATCACAAACCACCCAGTAATTATCTGTACATCATCCCCCATTCATTATTCACTACTCACTCAATATCATCTTCATCTATCATCCATTTGCCATCTACCAATCTTCCTCCCTCTATACATTAAGCCGTTGATTTATAATATGCTGCTGACCATCTACCATCCGTCTGCAGCCTCTCCACCATCTTCCCATCCACCACTCACCTTTCATGCATCTACATTCCCAAGATGCATCTGTCATTTAGCCATCATTGATTCATCACCTAATTGACATCTCTCTATCTGCTATCCACCTTCCATCTACATGTCCACAGTACACAACCCATTATCTGTTGACCCAGCAACCATCTATTGATTTGCCACCCAGGCACCATTCAGCCACCATTTACTTCTCCACCATTCACGGTCCATCCATCAATCATGTATCCATTCACATGCATCTATTAATACCATCTAGCCATCCATTCTCTGTGGCTCAGAGCCTTCACAAGCATCCCCTATTTATCCTCCATCCATCCATAATCCCATGATTCAGTTATTGAACAAGCATCCACCACTCACCACTTATTGCCTATAATGCACTATCTGTAGATTATTTCAGTATCAATCAGTCCCAATTTAGTGTCCAAGTTCACCCGCCCTCCATCTACCAATCTATCCACTCATCGTCACTTAACTGCCATTATAGATGCATCCACCATCCGCCATCCTCTGACCATCAGCTCCAGTATCTACCATGCTTCCAGCACCCAGCCAGCCACTATCTGCACACCAGCCTCCCATCCATACACACATTCTGCTTCCGTCATCCATCCCTTAGTTCACCTCCCCGTCCAGTCATTCATCCCTCACCAGCCACCTATCCACTGAGTGACTTACCCATCCATCATTCTGCCATGCATTCATCTATCATCCTTACATTATGTTTGTGTTATCCATACACATAAATATGAGTAAATCTTTACTTCTGTTTTTCCACCACCCACCTCCACCCTTCACCAATCCACTCATCTCCTCAACAGTCTTCTGTCCATGCATTCATAAACTAAGTACTTATTTATTAATAACTGTTAACAGTAAACATAAATATTAAACACTTATTACTCAGTGCTATTGCGGGATTCTAGAATCATCAAGATGAAATAGATCCCATCTATATTCAGTCTGATGAATTCAGTCTGATGGCTCAAAAAAGGGAAATGTTACAATAGCCAAGACATAGAAAGAACCTAAATGTCCGTCAACAGATAAATGGATAAAGAAGATGTGCGCACACACACACACACGCACACACACACACGCACACACACACGCACACACACACACGTGTGCACGTGCTAAGTCGCTTCAGTCGTGTCCAACTCTGGGCAACCCTGTGCACTGTGCCCCGCCAGGCTCCTCTGTCATGGGATTCTCCAGGCAAGAGTACTGGAGTGGGCTGCCAAGCCCTCCTCCAGGGGCTCTTCCCATCTCAGGGATCAAACTCGTGTCTCTTACATCTCCTGCATTGACAGGCAGTTTCTTTACCACGAGCACCACCTTGGAGGAATATATATATATATATATATACTGTGGAGTACTACTCAGCCATCAAAAAGAATGAAATAATGAAATGATTTGCAGCAACATGGGTAGACCTAGAGATTATATACTAAGGGGAGTAAATCAGACAGGGAATGGGAACGTCATATGACATCACCTATTTGTGGAGTCTAAAATACCATACAAATCAGATGCATGAAACAAAAACACACTCGCAGATACAGAGAGCAGTCTTGTGCTTGTGGGGGTGGGGAGGGAGGGACTGGGAACTTGGAGTAGCAGCGGCAACTATTGCATCTGGGATGGAGAAACAGCAGGCCACACTGTGTAGCGCAGGGAATGCAGTCAATGTTCTGTGACAGACCATGGTGAAAAAACATATATATGCCATTTCCTTCCCCAGGGGACCTTCCCGACCCAGGGATCGAACCTGGATCTCCTGCATTGCAGGCAGACGCTTTACTATCTGAGCCACCCTACCATGCTATATATATGTTTTCATCTGAATATCTGGGTCACTTTGCTCTACAGAAGAAATTAACACAACATTGCAAAGAAAATAAAAAAAAATTTCAATAAATTTCAATAAATTCTCAACAAAATTTTCAATTTATTCAATAAAATAAATTTTTTTTAAAAAAATGGACCAGGTCAGACAGAGAATGATCAATGTAAAATGTATATTGTGTCCGAATCTCGGTGTGTCCACCCTCTGGCCACGGGGTGGCCGTAGCTCTTTGCACCAGTTTCCAAAGAGGAGGGCCGGGGAGACGGCGTCAGGGCAGGATCAGCAGAGGCCCGATCTGGGCAAGGCGGCTGCAGCACGGGCCACCTGATGATGTGGGTGAGAAGAGAGGTGAGGGTGTGAAAAGCGGCTGCAGAGACGACGCGATGCTGGGAGGAGCAGCCAGGGGACTGGTCCCTGATGATAGCAGGGAGCTCTGGGAGGGTTTAGGCAGGTAGGTCCCCCAGTCAGCTACGTGCTGAGACGGGACCCCCATACACACATCCACCTCCTCACTGGACAGAACTTGAACCCCAAGGATGGTGGGGTGCTGTTTTAGGGCCACGCAGCAATGCTGGGGCAGGCTCTGGCTGCAGCTACGCCATTACAACACCCTGGCACCCTGTGTCAGGAGAGTGCCTGCTGGCATGCCCCCCCACCCCATCCCCCAAAAGGCCATGTCACTTCCTTTCCACCTGGGCGGGATTTTCTTTCCCTCCTTGTTAATGAAGGTGTCAGCTGTCACCCAAGGTGCTGCCTTTCACCCAAGGTGTTAGCCGACAAGGGCTCCTAAGAGGGCTCTCAGGAGGTGCTCAGGGCCACTGAGGCTCTAAGCCCCGATGGAGGAGCAGCGGACTGGGGACGGGGAGCCTCTTTAAAGACAGACCTGGAGGCCCAGAGCTGAGCCCACAGCAGCCATCTTTGGGGCTCGTCTTTGCCTCCAGCCTCGGATTCTGCTTCTCCCCCTCCCTGCTGCCCTCCACAGTGGGCCCTTCTCCACTAGGGACAAACAGATCTGCAGGCGGGAGCTGTGTGTCCCGGTGGCGCCCAGCCTTTGCTGTGTGCCCTTGGGAGGCCCTGCCTGCTCTGGGCCGTGGTGTTCCTGCCAATGGAGTAAGAGAATGTTGTGTCAAATGAAGAGTAAGGACCAACCATCCCTGAGGCTCCCTGGCCTCGGCGAGGCTGCAGTTCTCCTCCTCCCGGCCCCCTCCCCTACACGTACCCTCCAAAGCTTGCTTGAATGGAGGCAATGGCACCGCGCGGCTTCAGGCACTCAGAGTGGGTGGAGGCCTGGCTCTGGGCAAGGGAGGCTTGCTCTTTGGCGCCCTCTTGTGGCGATTCTGGAGTAAAACACCCCAAACTCCTGCGAGGGACACAAAACAAGAGCAAAGGGAAATTCCGGTGTTAATTTAATGTGAGCACCGTGGTCCAGGGCTTCCCTGGTGGTTCAGACAGTGAAGAATCTGCCTGCAATGCAGGAGACCCAAGTTCGATACCAGGGTTGGGAAGATCCCCTGGGGGTAGGGCAGTGGCTACCCACTCCAGTATTCTTGCCTGGAAAAGCCTGGCAGGCTACAGTCCCTGGGATCAAAGAGTCAGAAACCACTGAGTGATGAACACCGCACTCTCACCTTTTTCCTATGCTTTGTCCTCACGTGCTGATCTTCTGTGAGAGGCAGGGCCAGGACGGAGTCCCTCTGCCCTTGGTGGGCTGCTGGGCGGAGGGTCCTAAGTAATGATCCCAAAGGAGGAGTGGACGGGCCCTGGGGATGGGTTGACAATGAGGCAAGAGACAGGCCCTGGCCGGAGCTGGAGGGAAGGGCCCTGAGGAGGGATTTCCAACCGTCTAGCTCCAACACTGAATCCCCAGCCCCTAAATTAGACTGGCTGACCGCACACTGTTTCTGGACGTTTCTTTTTAACATAAACAATCCGATTTCAGCCTTTTAAATGCAGTAATAAGGGAAACACACCAACAGAGGGAGCCCCTGGAGGCGCCGGCGCCGTTCCCAGCCGCTGGGGGTCCCCAGGAGCTGCCGACGTGGCCGTCAGTCCCATCACAGCACCCCTCGAGGCCTGCGACGTGTCCACCCAGGATGAGAGCCGCGCCAGGACAACTGGGGGACAGATCCCCCGGGGACAAGTTGGGGACAGATCCCCCCCGGAGACAAGCGGGGGCTGAGGGAACCTGTCCTCCCAGTGAGGCTGCAGTGGGGATGGGTGAGGGGGACCCGGGCCTACCCTCAGACCCGAGCTGCCCTCCTTGACCTGCACTGCGGCTGCCCCGAGCCTGAGCGGGGACCGGGCAGGTTGGGGTCCTGAGACAGGCGTCAGCCGGGCAGGCCGACGGCCGCGAGGCTCTGGGGTGTGGGCGGGGCGGTCCTCGGGGCCGCGGGCCTTCTCTCGAGCGCCGGCTCCCACCGGGGTCCCTGCGCGGCCCCGGCTGCTCGCGCCCGCGAGCCCAGATTCGGGACTGGCAGGTTGCGGGCGCCGGGCCCCCCTCCGACGGTGGGGGCGGGCGGCGGAGGAAGCGCCCAGCGCCCCCGGACACGCGCTCTCGGCTTGGACGTGGGCGGCCCGGAGTCTGTCTCCGGGTCTGTCTCCGGGTCCCGGCCCCCGTTTCCCCCCACGGGGCGGGGCGGGGATTCCGGTTGCGGGAGCCAGGGCGGGGGTCGGGCTGACCTTCCTTCCTAGCTCAGCGCCGCCGCCCTGCCCCGTCCGGAAAGCCCGAGGCTCGGGGAGCGCGGGTCGCCTGGGAACCCGAGGCGGAGGGGCACAGGATCCACGGCCCGCGCCCTGACAGCCCGCCCTCTGGCCGAGGAAGGGCTGGCTCCCCATTTCGGAGCCCCGGGGTGCTTGCTCGCCACCCCCCACCCCCATCCCGCGACCCGCGCAGGGAGCTGCGCTCGGGAGGAGAGGGGGCGATGGGGGTCCGGCTCCACCCGCCGCGCCTGGAGGACAGGTGACCTGCGACGGGGCGCGGGGGGTGGGACGGGGTGACGGGGGGACGTGGGGGGCAGGGGGGCGGGGGTTGAGGATGGAAGCGAGAGAGGCCGCGCGGAAAGGCGAGGGCGCCGCGGGCCAAGGGACGAAGGGCCGCTGCGGGGGTCCAGAGCCCGGGCCACCGCGGTGCTGATCGAGGCCACGGCCGCAGGGGTCACCCGGTCATCCCGGCCAGTGCTCCGCCTGCAGAAGGGAAGGTGTTCGCGCCTGCCGCTTTTTCTGCCTCATCGCAGTCCTTCGCGCTGTCCGCAGCTCGAGGATGGGGTTGGGCGGGGCTCCTGGTCCTGGGTTTTAGTCTCTAGAGCCTCCCGAGGGCTTGCCCACGGCCAGGAACAGAGGGCCGCACTCAGCAGGCCTGCGTCCGGAGGCTCCAGGTCTTGCCCCACGTGGCCGCCCGGGCGGCGCGCCAACTCAGCTGCAGCCTCTGCTTCGCAGCTCCCGGGGCAGGTTGCCCTTCAGGTGCGCATGTTCTCCCCGGCTCAGCTGTGTCCGACTCCGTGTAGCCCACCAGGTTCCTTTGTCTGTGGGATTTTCCAGGCAGGAGTACTGGGGTGGGTTGCCATGCCCTCCTCCAGGGGATCTTCCCGACCCAGGGGTCCAACCTGCGTCTCTTACTCTCCTGCATCGGCAGGCGGGTTCTGCTAGTGCGCCTGGGAAGCCCAACCGCGCTGGTAGGTGAGCAGTGACTGTCCTGAGCCCCGTGTGTGCTTAGTTCCTAAGCTGAGTCTGACTCTGTGACCCCATGGGTTGTAGCCCGCCTGGCTCCTCTGTTCATGGGATTCTTCAGGCAAGAGTGGGTTGCCATTTCCTCCTCCAGGGGATCTTCCTGACTCAGGGATCAAACATGCCTCTCCTGCAGTCCTGAGCCCCTTTGTGTAATAAACAGAAAGTTTAACATATGTGCCCTTTAATGCATGTACATGTTTGTACAGCATCGAAATGTTTTGCAAGTCCAGCAATATTCTAGCTGAGCCTGCCTGGCTCTTCCTGTGTACAAGGCACGGTTTGGTGCTTTGCGAAGCTCATGTAATCTCGGAAACCCTGTGAGATGGTATATTATTATCTCATCCTACATGAAAAGACTAGGCACAGAGAGGCTGAGGAACCTGCCCGGGGTCACAGAGCTGCAAGGTGGGGCTCTGCTTTGAGTGGGCACGTGAGACTTGCTGTAAACCCCCCGGGCTAGGCTGCTGTCCCAGGGTGCGGGGCTCGAGTGGGCAAGCCGGCACACCTCTCCCCACACATCCATTTAACACTGTCGGGCCACAGCCCTGTCAGGGCCAGCCAATCCGGTGGGTCCTCCAGACATCACAGCAGCCTGGAATCGAGGGGCTCAGACACCGAGACCAGAGTCCAGAGCGGGAAGCAGCTTGCCCCAGGGCTCCCAGCACAGAACCCAAGTTGGGACTTGAGTCTTCCCAGCCCCTCCTGCCTTCCAAGGGGAGCCCTGGGGTCTTCCCACTTCCCCCTACCATCCCCGCCCCAGGGGCAACCAGTCACTGCCGGGTGACAGGATGGACGTTAAGTCCTTGACCTTGTGGAAACTGCCCACTCCCGGCTCCCTCTCGGTTTACTGGTTCTCCAGAGCTGGACTCTAAAAGAGACTACAGTGGGATGTCCCTGGCAGGCCAGTGGTTAAGACTCTGCTTCTGCTGCAGGGAATGTGAGTTCAATCCCTGATGGGGGGCTAAGAGTTCACAAGGTTCTCGGACAAAAAATTTAAAATAAAAAAAAAAGCCCCGGAGTGACCGCCCCCGCTACTCGCCTGGGGGCAATGCACTGACTGCCGGCAGGAGCAAGTCCTGAGCAAAACCGAGGTGGGGGCCAGTGGAGAGCAGGCCTGGGCTGGACTCCTTTCTGGGCCCCAGCCCTGCCTGCTGGTGGGGCGGAGCAGGGTTCAAGGCCCGGAAGCCTGGAAGAGCTGCAAGCCCAGGCCCAGACACCGGTCTACCCGCTCCCAACGCCACCCCCACCTCCAGCTGGTCCTTCAGCCGCGGGGCCACCATTTCCTCCCACGTCCATTCACTGAGTGCCAGGGTGACATCCGCTGCTCCGGGCGCACCTCGCCAGTGGGAGCAGGGGCCCCCTAACCCTGCGCCCCAGGGCCCCTCACTCCTGGCCCTTCCTTAGTTGGGTGGGAGGGTGGGGGGAGGCCGGAAGAACTGCCGGGAGGGGTGGCCAGGCAGCAGGCCCCGTGAGCTGAGAACCCCAGACTCAGGGCAGTCAGCAGGGGTCCCGGCCCTGGGTCCTGAAGGCTGTTGTGGGGAGATTATCCCTGAGCTCTGCTAGCAGCCGCGGATGGTGTGGGGGTGCAGGTGTTAGCTCCACCGTAAAAATAGCAATTTTAATGGTAAAATAGATGACAGCACTCTAATGGCAGAAAGCAGCGAGGAACTAAGGAGCCTCTTGATGAAGGTGAAAGAGGAGAGCGAAAAAGTTGGCTTAAATTCAACATTCAGAAAACAAAGATCGTGGCACCCGGTCCCATCACTTCATGGCAAATAGATGGGGAAACAATGGAAACAGCGACAGACTTTATTTTCTTGAGCTCCAAAATCACTGCAGATGGTGACTGCAGCCATGAAATTAAAAGACACTTGCTCCTTGGAAGAAAAGCTATGACAAACCTAGACAGTGTATTAAAAAGCAGAGACATTACCAACAAAGGTCTGTCTAGTCAAAGCTATGGTTTTTGCAGTAGTTATGTATGGATGTGAAAGTGTGAAAGTGAAAATCCCTCAGAAGTGTCCTACTTTTTACAATCCTGTGGACTGTTCCACAGAATTCTCCAGGCCATAATACTGAACCGGTAGCCTTTCCCTTCTCCAAGGTATCTTCCCAACCCAGGGATTGAACCCAGGTCTCCCATATTGCAGGCATATTCTTTACCAGCTGAGACACAAGGGAAGCCCAAGAATACTGGAGTGGGTAGCCTATCCCTTCTCCAGCGGATCTTCCCGACCCAGGAATCGAACCAGGGTCTCCTGCATTGCAGGCGGATTCTTTACCAACTGAGGAAGCTTCATGGATGTGAGAGATGGACTGTAAAGAAGGCTGAATGCCGAAGAATTGATGTTTTTGAACTGTGGTGTTGGAGAAGACTTTTGAGAGTCCCTTGAACCGCAAGGAGCTCAAACAAGTCAATCCTAAAGGAAATTAGTTCTGAGTGTTCACTGGAAGGACTGATAAAGCTGAAGCTCCAATACTTTGGCCACCTGATGCAAGAGCTGACTTATTAGAAAAGACCCTGATGCTGGGAAAGATTGAAGGCAGGAGGAGAAGGGGACGACAGAGGATGGGATGGTTGGATGGCATCACCGACTCGATGGACATGAGTTTGAGCGAGCTCCAGGAGACGGTGATGGATGGGGAAGCCTGGCGTGCTGCAGTCCATGGGGTCACAAAGAGTCGAATGCGACTGAGTGACTGAGCAACACCAACGATGGTGATGGAGAGGGGGTTTCAGAGGAGTCCTTCGTGCCCGCTCCGCCATCACCTCCCTTACTCCTCACACCTTTGGGAGGTGGGGATGTGCAGCAGGGAAGAGGGATTGGCTGTCGGGTGTGACCATCCCTCGGACTCGATCAAGTGAAGCGGGGACTGGCCAGGCCGTGTCCAAACTAGATGTCCCCCCAGAGGTCACCGGGGCTGCCCCTCCCCTTCTCATTCAGCTCTGAGGAACTGAGGGGAGTAGGTGGGAGGTGAGTGCCCACCAGGGCCCAGGGCAGAGGCCCTGGGAGGAAAACAGCTCCTGGCAGTCCCCAGGCTTGATCTTGGATCAGAATGGCATGACAGCCCCTGGCCTGGCGGTTCTGGGTCCTTGTGTCTGGGGTGCATCAGTAGCAAGTTCCCAGGGGTTAGACGGAGCCCTGGCCCCTCCATCCACTCCCTGTGTGCCCCCAGACAGGTCCTCACCCACTCTGAGCCGCGATCTCCTTGTCTGCACAGTGGGGAGGAGGACAAGCTGTGTGCAGATAAGCGCGAGGTCCTGTGCAAAGTGCTGGCACACAGATGGCACTGGGGCTAGCGTTCCTCATCGAGTTTTTCTTTCTTCCCAGGAAGAAGCCTGGGCTAGAAGGAGGCAGGGAAGGCAGCACAGCAGGGGGCCAGGGCGTCTGGGCTCGGAAGCAGGCCCTGCCATGTCCCAGCAGTTACTTCGCCTCACCCAGCCTCAGTTTGCACCTCTGGAAAATGGGGTGACTCCTGCCCCTGCCTCATTGGGTTCTTAGCAGTTAGTCTGTAAAGAGCTGTGCATCAGGTGCGTAGAGTGCTTGCAGTCTTTGCTGTGACACCTTGAAGTCTCCACCGAAGCCCCTCCACGCCCACCCTATCCCATGCCTTCTCCCTGACTTCCTAGTTGGCCCTCCACACCAGCAGCGAGTAACTCCCTCTGGCAGGGCAGCGCTGTAGGCCCTGGGAGGGGTGGTTGAGTTGCTCAGCCGTGTCCGACTCTGTGCGACCCCATGGACTCTAGTCCACCAGGCTCCTTTGTCCATGGGATTTCCCAGGCAAGAATACTGAGTGGGTTGCTATTTCTTTCTCCAGGGGGATCTTCCTGACCCAGGGATGGAGCCCAGGTCTCTTGCATTGCAGGTAGAGTCTTTACCAACTGAGCCCCCAGGGAAGCTCCTAGATTAAAGGCTCAAGGGGACACCCTTATCCTTGAGGGAGTGGGGAGCCACGGAACCAAGAGAGCTGTGGTCAGAGCCCAGCTTCGGGAAGATATGCGTGGCAGCCAGTGGAGGGTGGGGGACTCCTGGCCCCAGTGGTGGGAGCGGGGAAGAGGGGGCCGCCTCCGGCCCTCGCCTTCCACCGGCAGCACTGTCGTTAGCTCCGGCCTGGCCTGTGAGCGGACGAGCTGCAGTCAGGTGCCCAGTGTGGCAGCAGGCTGCACCCGTGACTGCGCTGCAGTCTCCCTGTGACTGCGGGTCAGGGTCTCCAGCCCCCTTTCAGACGGGGAGCTGGGCTCCCAGAGTCGGCCCGGGGCTCGTGCCCTCACCCAGCCCTTGGAGCATCCCACGTGGGCAGCTGCGGAGGATGGCTGGGGGGGCGGGTGGTGGTGCTTTTGGATGCAGAGAACATTCCAGGCGTTTCCTGCAAGGATGTGCCTGGGGGGACCAGCGGGGCGGGGCTCACAAACCAGGTCTGGGTCGCTGCCCCACCCCACCCCTTGCGCCCTACTCTCCACCCCATTCCTTCCTGCACACACATCCAGGGGGCACTTTTTTCGGGTCCACCCTTGGCAGAGGACTGGTTCATGCCCCTGACCTTCAAAGTCCTCCATGTTGTCAGAAAGAGGAAGAGAAGCACCCTTCAGGAAGAGCTGTGGCCTAGCGAGGCAGGCAGCAGGAAACCTCAGGAACCGCTGGCGGGGTCACCGTGGCCACGGGACCCCAGTGGCGGCTGGCAGGGAGCGGGGAGTCGCTGGGCCTAACAGCCGAGACCCGGCCACGCACGCGCAGGCCTGCCTGCCTGCCTGCCTCTCTGCTGGGCCGCCTGGGCCGCCCTCGGTTCCCGCTCTGAGCGGGGAAGCCTCACCGGGCTGCTTCTGCTTCCTTTCCACTTGCTTCTCAGCGACAGTGTGCTGGAGGCAGGAGCCCCCCCCCCCGCACCCCCCACCCCACCCTGCCGTCTCATCACCGTGAGCACTTCCTCCCGAGCCCTCACTGTCTGGGATGCTCTCTTTCGACTCCTCTGCGCGCTGCTCTGTAATCTGTCCCTGGACCAGAGAGGATGCTCGGGTGACAGTCCTGGCTGCTGCCATATCTTCGGCATGCGGCATCTCAACAGGGATTGAACCCTTGCCCCCGGCATTGGGAGCATGGAGTCAACCACTGGACTGCCAGGGAAGTCCCTGTTTCATTTTTTCAGTGGCTCCATGGAATTTCATACTTTGGAGGTACCATTATGTATCTATTTATCTATTGAAGGACACTTTAGTTTTCATTATTTTAATTGTAAGTAGCCGGAGAAGGCGATGGCATCCCACTCCAGTACTCTTGCCTGGAAAATCCCATGGACGGAAAAGCCTGGTAGGTAGGTTCAGTGATCAGTGCAGTCCTATGTACAGTGATACTCATGACCTGGTTGCTGCTGCTGCTGCTAAGTCGATTCAGTTGTGTCCAACTCTTCTCGACCCCACTTTCACTTTTCATTTTCATGCATTGGAGAAGGAAATGGCAACCCACTCCAGTGTTCTTGCCTGGAGAATCCCAGGGACGGCGGAGCCTGATGAGCTGTCGTCTATGGGTTCGCACAGAGTCGGACACGACTGAAGCGACTTAGCAGCAGCAGCAGCAGCAGCAGCAACCAGGTCATGAGTATCACTGTACATAGGACTGAACTGATCAGGGTCCCAGCAGAGGCACACGGAAGCAGGTGAATCCAGGAAAGCATAAAAGTGGGTTTATTTACTGGGATCTGAGCAGGATCCTGGACACTCGGGGAGGGACGGCAGCTCCGAAGGCGGTGACAGGTAGGTGGGGGAAGGGCCGTGGAGGGAGGGGTGGCTGGAACCTGGGGGCAGGTGTGTCAAAGAGAGGGGCCCCAGGGCAGGCTGTGGCTGCAGCCATGGGATGGGGCAGCGGTGGGGACAAGATCCCATTCTTCCTCTCCCAAGCTCCCTCTCCCACGGGCCCGTCTGGGGCACAGAGCAGGCAGAGAAGGGCGGAGAATGGCCCTGGAGGGGCACCTAGCCCCGCGGCCTTCAGCATCCACCCCTGTCCCCTGGGGGACATGTGTCCTCAACACTCAGGACACACGGGCTGCACCAGCCTCTGATCACCCTGGGTGATAACAACCAGGGAGGGGGCCAGCCTGAAGCTGGAGGCACCCCCCCCCCCCAAATAAGGTCTCAGGGGATGGAGCGGGACAGCTGGGAAGAACACAGCCACCCTCCACCCCTCCCCGGGGGGTGCTTGCTGGGACAGAGCCTGCTTCCGACATGCTCTGCAACTGCTGAGCCCTGGGTCAGCCCTTCAACAGCACTTTTTTTTTTTTTTGCAGCTTTATTTATTTATTGGCTGTATTGGGTTTCATTGCTTCGAGGGCTTTTCTCTAGTTGCGGCGAGCGGGGCTCCTCTCCAGCTGCGGTTCCTCTCCAGCTGCGGTGTGGGGGCTCATTGCGGTGGCGTCTCCAGCTGTGGAGCATGGACTCTAGGTGTGCGGGCTCCAGTAGCTGCAGCTCACCGGCTCCGTAGTTTTGGGGTATGGGCTTAGTTGCTATGTGGCATGTGGAATCTTCCTGGACCAGGGATCGAACCCGAGTCCCATGCATTGGCAGGTGGATCCTTATCCACTGTTCCACCAGGGAAGGCCAGCAGCGCTTATTTTTTAGCCTTGGTGGGATGACCCAAACTTTTGTTCCCTCGGGACCTGAGTGCTTTCCAAGCCCATCTTTGAGGAGCGCCCTTCCTTTTGCCCAGTAAGAACCATTGAGCACCACAGTGAAATCTCAGGGCGCCACATGTAGTCCACCTGGCCCCAACATGTGGCTCAGATCAGATCTCCTCTGATGACTGGTATCAATATGCCCTTCTCTGCCTGCTGGTTCAGTAGCATGAGGAACCAGAAGTACCCGGTTGGGGGAGGAGACAGCCTCAGCTTTAATTCATCCAAAGCATGAATGCGTTTCCTGATGGAGACATTCCTTTCTTGGACACTAGTCCAAGGTCACAGGAAGGAAAGCAAAAATTCCTCCAGTGTGTTCTTTGGTGTAATTGTGGGAGGGATGACTCCCACCTCCACTGCTGGATTCCCGGATCCAGGCGTTTGGGCTGTGGGGGAAGGGCACCCTGTAATGCTTGGTGGGTCAAGCATACCCCACACCCTGGAGAGCAGCACTTAAACCTTGCAGGGTGTTGTGTCTCACCCGGCATGGTAAGTAGTCTCTGCAGACCATCCCACTATCCTCCCAAGGCAGCTGCTTCTGGAGGATGGGCCATGGGGTAAGTCCAGGGAATTTCTTGGGCAGGAGCTCTCTGCCTCATTCTCCATCAGAAAATGAGTCCTTCAGCCCGAGGCGATGTTGCCTGGGTTGCCATGGTGATGGATAAATAAAGCATTCTCCGAGTCCACAAATGGTGCTGCCGGTAGAAGGAACTTGACTGAAAAGGCCTCACCTGAAATAGCCAAGGGCAATGTGCTGCCCTTTCCGTGATGACAGGGGCCCTATGTCATCAAGCTGACCGCCAGGTACCAGGCTGGTCCCTCTGGGAAATGGTACCATATTAGGAACTCAGTGTGGGTCCCTGCTGGTGACAAGGTGGGCACTCAGCCATAACGGAAGCCAAGTCAGCCAGGGTGAGGGCAGTTCATATGGCCGAGTCCCTGCATAGACTCCATTTCTGCCCTCTTGGTCACTTGTACATGGACCTGTTGAGCAAGCACTGGGGCAAGGGAGGGGAGAGGCTGACGTCCTCAGAAACAGATCACCTTGTCCACTCGACACTTGAGAACTTCCTCCATGGCGGATGTCCTTCGGTGAGTATTCATTCTCACTTTGTGCCCTTTCTGACAGGTCCATTTGTGTGCCTTTCCCCCAGATCTCCAAGGAAAAGGTTATTCTTTCCAAGTCTCTGATCAGCTGGCCAACCTGTTAACCACTGCCCATGAGTCCACATCAGTTCAGTTCAGTCGCTCAGTCACATCCGACTCTTTGCGGCCCCATGGACTGCAGCATGCCAGGCCTCCCTGTCCATCACCAACTCCCAGAGTTTACTCAAACTCGTGTCCATTGAGTCAGTGATGCCATCCAACCATCTTATCCTCTGTTGTCCCCTTCTCCTGCTGCCTTCAATCTTTCCCATCATCAGGGTCTTTTACAGTGAGTCAGTTCCTCACATTAGGTGGCCAAAGTATTGGAGTTTCAGCTTCAGCAGCAGTCCTTCCAATGAATATTCAAGACTGATCTCCTTTAGGATGGACTGGTTGGATCTCCTTGCTGTCCAAGGGACTCTCAAGAGTCTTCTCCAACACCACAGTTCAAAAGCATCCATTCTTTGGCGCTCAGCTTTCTTCATAGTCCAACTCTCACATCCATACGTGACTACTAGAAAAACCATAGCCTTGACTAGATGGACCTTTCTTGGCAAAGTAATGTCTCTGCTTTTTAATATGCTATCTAGGTTGGTCATAACTTTTCTCCCAAGGAGTAAGCATCTTTTAATTTTGTGGCTGCAGTTACCATCAGCAGTGATTTTGGAGCCCCCAAAATAAACTCTGTCACTGTTTCCATGGTTTCCCCATCTATTTGCCATGAACTGATGGGACCAGATACCATGATCTTAGTTTCCTGAATGTTGAGTTTTAAGCCAACTTTTTCACTCTCTTTCACTTTCATCAAGAGGCTCTTCAGTTCCTCTTCACTTTCTGCCATAAGGGTGGAGTCATCTTCATATCTGAGGTTATTGATATTTCTCCCGGCAATCTTGATTCCAGCTTGTGCTTCATCTAGCCCAGTGTTTCTCATGATGTACTCTGCCTGTAAGTTAAATAAGCAGGGTGACAATATACAGCCTTGATGTACTCCTTTCCCAATTTGGAATCAGTCTGTTGTTCCATGTCCAGTTCTAACCATTGCTTCCTGACCTACATACAGATTTCTCAGGAGTCAGGTCAGGTGGGCTGGTATTCCCATCTCTTTCAGAATTTTCCACAGTTTGTTGTGATCCACACAGTCAAAGGCTTTGGCATAGTCAATAAAGTAGAAATAGATGTTTTTCTGGAATTCTTGCTTTTTCGATGATCCAACAGATGTTGACAATTTGATTTCTGGTTCCTCTGCCTTTTCTAAAACCAGCTTGAATATCTGGAAGTTCATGGTTCACGTACTGTTGAAGCCTGGCTTGGAGAATTTTGAGCATTACTTTACTAGTGTGTACTGCTGCTGCTCCTGCTAAGTCGCTTCAATCGTGTCTGACTCTGTGCAACCCCATAGACAGCAGCCCACTAGGCTCCTCTGTCTCTGGGATTCTCCAGGCAAGAATACTGGAATGGGTTGCCATTTCATTCTCCAATGCATGAAAGTGAAAAGCAAAAGTGAAGTCGCTCAGTCGTGCCCGACTCTTAGCGACCCCATGGACTGCAGCCTACCAGGCTCCTCCGTCCATGGGATTTTCCAGGCAAGAGTACTGGAGTGGGGTGCCATTGCCTTCTCTGTACTAGTGTGCCAGGTGAGTGCAATTGTGCGGTGGTTTGAACATTCTTTGGCATTGCCTTTCTTTGGGGTTGGAATGAAAACTGGCCTTTTCCAGTCCTGTGGCCACTGCTGAGTTTTCCACATTTGCTGGCATATTGAGTGCAGCACTTTCACAGCATCATCTTTTAGGATTTGAAATAGCTCAACTGGAATTCCATCACCTCCACTAGCTTTGTTTGTAGTGATGCCTTCTAAGGCCCACTTGACTTTGCATTCCAGGATGTCTGACTCTAGGTGAATGATCATACTATCATGATTATCTGGGTTGTGAAGATCTTTTTTGTACAGTTCTTCTGTGTATTCTTGCCACCTTTTCTTAATATCTTCTGCTTCTGTTAGGTGCATACCATTTCTGTCCTTTATTGAGCCCATCTTTTCCTGAAATATTTGCTTGGTATCTCTAATTTTCTTGAAGAGATCTCTAGTCTTTAGAATCAACATATTTGCCTTCTGGAAGAATTGCTCTTCACCATAGTCTTTCGGGGCTTCTCCTGAGTGTGTCTGTAAAGCCACAGCCATCCATCTTTTGTGGGAGTCACCACACCAGGCAGACCAATCTTTAAATCAGACACATGTTTTCATCCTCCATTGACTGATCACAACACTTCCCATGGGAGCATAGCTGTGGGGTTTTTAACAGTTGGTAAAACAGATACCATGGAGTCTAAGTCACCTACTCATGAAGTCTGCTTGTTCCTTCCAAGTCTGTTTGGGAGGAGTTTCATTCTACAATGGAATGCCATGTACGTATCTACACTTAAGATTTAGTAGGTAAGACGATATCTATTTCATGATGGACATCTTGAGTCATAATTCCTTGGTTATCCGTGGTTAGGCACTAAGCCCCCATCTAGATCCACCAGGAAGCCAGGAACAGTCCTTGAAATGCAGAAGAGTTGTTGGCAGAAGAAGACATGGTCTGCAACTTCCCGGTGGCCCAGTGGTTAGGAATCCACCTGCCGATGCAGGGGACCCAGGTTCGATCCCTGGTCCAAGCAGGAGTCCACATGCTATGGGGCAGCTAGGTCTGTGCAGCACAACTGCTGAGCCCATGTGCCGCAATGACTGAACCCCCCACGCCTTAGAGCCTGTGCTCCACAGCAAGAAAAACCCTGCGTGCAGCAACAAAGACCCAGCGCAGCACTCTCCCCACAGACAAACCAACCAACCCAGGGTCTGCTGGATCTTGGGGCTTAACTGCTTATGTGGCAGGGCAGTTTGCACCAAGGCCTGGACCTGCATTGTTCTGAACCCACTTTTTCTCTGGGTTTCCCTCAAAACTGACAGCCTTCATGGGTACCCAGCAAATGAATCAGAGAAGCTTACCCAAGTAGTAAGTGTGTCTAGAAAAGCAAAAGAAGGCAATCAGGCACTGTTCCTCTGCCTTCCTGGTGGGCCTTCATATATTTGAAAATGTCTTTATTTCCACCTTCATTTTTTGAAAGATATTTTTGCTGGGTATAGAATTCTGGGGGTGGCAGTTATTTTGCTTTGCTTTTGGTACATTAAAGATGCCACTCCAATGAGACGTCTTCTCATTTACACAATTTCCAATGAGAAATTTGATGTCATCTTTGTTCCTCTGCACATAAAGTATCTTTTTCCTCCTCTGGCTGATTTCTTTTTGTCAACAGGTTCTGAGCAGTTTGATCATGATGTGCTTTAGTATTACGTGTTTGTTTGGGGGGTTTTATTGTTTTTTCTTATGTTTCTTGTGCTTGCGTTTCACTGAACCTCTTGGATCTGTGATTTATGGGTTTCATCGAGTTTGGAGATTTTTCAGCCATTATTTCTCCAGATTTTTTTTTTTCTGTCCCTTCTCTTTCTTGTTCTTCTCCTTTGGGACCCCAATCCATATATTGGATCAGTTGATATTGTCCCACAGTTCACTGATGTTCATTTTTTTTAATTAAAGAATTCTTTTTTGGCTGTTCTGGGTCTTCCTTGTGGCACGCAGGCTCAGTAGCTGTGGCCTAGGCTCAGTAGTTGCTGTGCAGAAGCTTAGCTGCCCCGTGGCTTTTGGTGGCTTAGTTTTCCCACCAGAGATAGAACCCACATCTCCTGCGCTAGAAGGCAGACTCCCAACCACTGGACCACCAGGGAAGTCCGTTATTTTTTTTTCCTCGCTTTTTAATTTTTTTGGATAAGCTCTCCTGCTGTACCTTCAAATTCAATAATATTTTCTTACACAATGTCTAATCTGGCATTAATCCCATACAGTATGTTTTTCATCTCAGAAAGTGTAGTTTTAATCTCTGAAAATTCTATTAGGTTTTTTTAAAAAATGTCTTTTATGATTCTACTCATGTTTTGAACATGTGGAATGCAGCTATAACAACTGCTTTAGTGTCGTTCTCTGCTGATTCTAACATCTGTGGAAGTTCTGGGTTAGTTTTGATTATTTGATAATTCTCTTCATTATGGGTTGAGTTTCCCTGACTGTTTGCCTAGAAGTCTTTGAGTAGATGCCAGACATTGTGATTTGATCTGTTTGGGGTGCTGGATATTTTTGTGTTCTTATAAATTTTCTGGAATTTGGTTCTGGGATGCTGTTAAATTACCCGGAAACAGTTTGATACTTTGGGGTCTTGTTTTTATGATTTGTTAGTAGGCAGATCTGGAGCAATCCTCAGTCCCAGGCTAGTTCCCACACCCAAAGCACAAACTTCTAGGGAATTCTGCCCAGTACCGAATTATCGAGCTTTTCTAGTTTGGCTGGTGAAAAACAACACTAGTCCCAGTGTATGTGAGTACCAGGCGCTACTTGCTATAGTCCTTTTGAGTGGTTCTTTCCCCAGCCTTGGATAGTTTCCTCCTGCACAAGTGCTGGTCAGTATGCTGCTGGAAACCTGCGGGACCGCCTGCAGATCTCCAGGCGTCTCTCAGTGCAGTTCACTCCTCTTGGGTACTTGGTCCCAAGTCTTCTACCTGCCAGACTTTCAGCTCTGCTTCCTCATCTCAAAACAGGTTTCCCCGCAGTTTCAGGCTGTGTGAAGACGCTCTTAAGACACACTGTTCGATTCCATGAGAAAAGAAGTTGGGGGAGAGTGTTCCGTGAGTGTTGACTGCCATACCTGTTGTTACCCTAATCAGGCGAAACTGTACTATTGGAAGACTTCCTGTCAAGAAGTGGCACGTAGGCTGTTTCAGAAAACTCAAATATTTGAAAAAGTTGTTATTGTAAAGAAGAGAAAAATGAACCTGTGTGTTTTTCTGGCAGGAGTGAGGTTGCAGCTATCCAGCTTTCACGGGGGAAATCACTGCTTTTGGAATCGGGCCCCATTTCTCAGGTTCACAAAAACAGGTTTCCCCGCAGTTTCAGAGCTGTGTAAGAAGAGAGGTCAGGCGAGAGTGCTCTCTGAGTGTTGGCCTCTTGTCGCATTGATTAGGTGAGACTGTGCTGTGGCTTGATTACTCTATGTTGTGCATGTTTCAGGGCCTGGGGGTAAGGCCAGGCTCAGTGTGATGTTTTTTAGGAGGTGGGGCTTTGGTAAATGATTAGGTCATGAGGCTGGAGACCTCATGAATGGGTTAGTGCCTGTTTATAAGAGGCCAGAGCTACCGCTTTCCATCATGTGAGAGCACAGAAATACAGCCCTCTGTAACCAGGGACAGTGAAGTCACCCAGAACCAGACCACACTGGCATCCTGATCTTGGACTTCCAGCCTCCAGAACTGTAAGAAATAAACTGCTGTTGTTTATAAGGCACCCAGCCAATGGTGCTTTGTTATAGCGGCCCAAAGTGATTAAGAGACACAGAGGAACCTCAAGGATGGATGCCTGAGGACACTGGGATTCCCTGCTCTGGGGAACCCAAGACACTCGGCCCATCAGCTGGTCACAGAGCCCCTGCCCCTGGTTTTAGATATAACAATTCCAGTGCATGACACCAGCTATCAGTGTGTGAGCATGTGAGCCAAAAGGCAGTTCAAGGTGCTCTTGGGGTATTAATTTAGTTCTTCCAGAAACTTACTGAAATACTGGTGAAGGTCCTATTATCATTCTTTTTTTAATCTTTGAAGAAACTGAGGCCAGGAAGATTTCTAGTATCCTGACTAATGGGCAAGACTCACAGGTACCCACTTTGCCAAGTGCTAAGGAAAACTATGAAGTGGGGCCTGGGGAGTTAGGCAAGGCTGCCCTGAAAGGACGATTCTGAGACAGATTTGGGCTGAGCAAAGTGAAAATGGCCAGGGAGGGGCATCCAAGCTGAAGGGCTTGGCAAATGCAAAGGCCCTGAGGCAGGAGGGAGCAGAAACGGCAGAGGAACAGCAAGGCAGGCAGTGAGACTGAAGTCAGAGACCCAGGAGAAGAGAGTAAGGACAGGGCTAGAGGGCTGAGCAGGCCCAGGCCACCCTGCTGTGTCTGGGGATGAGAGAGCATCCTGTATAAATGGGGGCATGGCGGGAATGAAGGACATTGTTAGATGTACACTGGGACAATGGCAAAAAATTGGGACTGTCCCAGACAAATTCAGATGTTTGATCACTTCAAATGTAAGGTGTGCAGCAGAAACTAGCACAGCATTTTAAGTCAACTATACTCCAACAAACAGACAAAGGTAAAGTGAAGAATTTGGTCTTTACCCTAAAACCAGCGGGGCATCTTTGGTTTTGGGCCTTTTGTTGGCTTGGCCTTTTTCTTTTTAATTGAGGTATAATACATGTGTTTGTGTGATGAGTTGCTTCAGTCATGTCCGACTCTTTGTGACCCTATGGACTGTAGCCTGACAGGCTTTTCTGTCCACGGGATTCTCCAGGCAAGAATACTGGAGTGGGTTGCCATGCTCTCTTCCAGGAGATCTTCCTGGCCCAGGGATTGAATACGCATCGCCTGCACTGAGCCACCTGGGGAAGGTCCATAACACACGAGTACAAATATTTAAGAGCATGGTTTATTGTTTTGTTTTGTACCCTGGTGGCTCAGTCGGTAAAGAGTCTGCCCGCAGCACGGGTGACCTGGATTCCATCCCTGGGTCGGGAAGATCCCCTGGAGAATGAAATGGCAACCCACTCCAGTATTCCTGCCTGGAGAATTCCACAGACAGAGGAGCCTGGTAGGCTACAGTCCATGGGGTCACAAAGGGTCAGACACGACTAAGTGACGTTAAAAACATTTTTTTTCCTTTTTCTTGATTAAACTTTATGTATGTATAGACCCATATAGCAAGATGGGTCAAGATACAGAATGTTCCTAGTCCTGTACCACATATTTCCCCTGACGTATCCACTACTCTGACCTCTAACACCAAAGATTGTTTATGCCTGCTTTTTAAAAATTAAGGTATAATAGCGACATGCACTACTCAAGTGCACAGTTTAAGAATGTTCCTTATATGGAGTCCTGCATAACCACCATCCAAGTCAAATTACAGAACATTCCTAGAAGCCCAGAAGGCTCGCTGCTACCCATGGCACTCAATGCCTCCCCAACAGAGGTAGCCGCTATTTTATGTCCGTAGGTTAGTTTTCTCACAGGCTTCTTTAGGGCGCCGTCTTCAACCTCATCTGCTCTCCCTAGCTGGCCCCGCTCCTCCTGAAGCTGCCCGCTCGCCCCTCCTCCCACTTTAGGGATTCCCTAGCCCTACATCGTCATTGGAAAAGTCCCTATGCTGGGAAAGACTGAAGGCAGGAGGAGAAGGGGATGACAGAGGATGAGATGGCTGGATGGCATCACCGACTCGATGGACATGAGTTTGAGCAAGCTCCAGGAGATAGTGATGAACAGGGAAGCCTGGCGTGCTGCAGTCCCCTGGCTCCCCAGCCCTTGCCTGCTCATCCCCGCGGCCTCAGTAATTCCCCACGAGTTCTAGGCTGCCCCTCCTCTTCCGACGCCAAGGGTCCCTCTGGCTGCAGATATTCACCATTACCCTCCTTCCCCAGACACACGCATAAACCCGCGATCTGAGTACCAGCCCAGAGGGAACGGCAGGCAGCTTCCTACCAAACTGCCACCCCAAGGCATCTGCGGGGAGGGGGCGGCGGGGGTGCATCACGAATTCATGGGGCGCTGGGTGGCCCCTCTCCGGCAGCCCCCACCCAGCCCGGGCCTCAGTCTCCCGCCTGTCAAGTCGGAGCAGGGTCCGCCTTTCCCCAAAGGCCGCTCCCAGCTAAGAGGAGGCCCGGCTTTAAAACACCCCGTCGTGCGGTCGAAGTCGCCAGCACTGCGGCAGCGGGGCAGCCTTGACGCTCGCCTCAGCGCACCAACCCCGAAGCCCCCGGGCAGGCCAGAGCCCGCGGGCGTCGCCTCACGCCTCGGGGGCCCATCCTGGAGCCGCGTCGCGCGCGCGCGGCGGGAGCGCGGGCCCCGCACACAGGCTCCGGGTCGCGCTCCACGCGCTCCGGCCCGCAATCTCGGCGGCGCGCTGGCCGCTCGCTCCGCCCGCCCCCGCCGGGCGGTGCTGCCCTCCGACCCCGCCCGCCCGGCCTTCCCAGCATCCCGGCCCCGCTACGGCAAGCGGCGAGGTCCGGCCGCGCCGGGAGTCGGGAGCCGGGAGCGCGGGGCGGGGCGGCGCGCTGAGGTCAGCGCGGCGGCGGCGGCCGGCCCCGCCGTGGTTGGCTGCGCCCGCGCTGGCCGCGCCCTGGTTGGCTGCGGGCCGCGGGGCTGGGCCGCCAGGTCGGGGCCTGGGGTCGGGGCTCGGGCGCCGGCCGGGCTTTGCGCAGCGGTGCTGGCCTCCGCGCTGCTCCAGGCCGACGGCGAGCTGCGGCGGCGGGCGGCGGGGAGGGCGCGGCCGCGGGTGGGGCCGCGGGGCGCGCGGCGGGGGCGAGCCCAGCGGCGCCGGGCGGGGCGGGCGGCGGCGCCGAGGGGAGGGGAGCGGCCCATGGACCCGCGGGGCCCGGCGCCCCAGACGCTGCGCCGCCGGGCCCGAGCCCAGGAGGTCGGCCTAGGCCGGGGCGCGACGACGCGGACGGGGCGGCGGCGAGGCGCCGCCGCTGCTGGGGCTCGCGGCCGCCGGGACCCCGCGGGCGCGCCCTGACGGACCGGCCGAGCGGGCCGGCAAGAGGCCCGGCGCGTTGGGAGCGGGCCGCGCGGCACCATGTCGGCCAAGGTGCGGCTCAAGAAGCTGGAGCAGCTGCTCCTGGACGGGCCCTGGCGCAACGAGAGCGCCCTGAGCGTGGAGACGCTGCTCGACGTGCTCGTCTGCCTGTACACCGAGTGCAGCCACTCGGCCCTGCGCCGCGACAAGTACGTGGCCGAGTTCCTCGAGTGGGGTAAGTGACCGGCGGCCCTGCGACCCCCGCCCCGGCGCGCCCTCCCGGTCCTCGGGCGGCCGCGCGTCCCGCCTCGTCACCGCTCCCAGGCCTGCCTCTCGGCCCGGCCCTGCCCTCCTCCCCGGCCTTCGCACGTCCGCGCTGGGCCGTCCCGCCCCCTCATCCTGCCCCTCGGAGCCACATCCTCCGTTCCCACCCCCGCCCCCACCGTCCCGCCGGGCCCGCGCCCCGGCCGCTTCCTAGATCCACCCTCCCCGAGCCTGGATATCGTTTCCTGCAGCCCTACCCGGGATATCCGCCGCCGGTCCCCGCCTTGGGGTCCCGAGTCCGCGTCGAGTTCCGCGCCCCCCCATCCCACTCGCCCTGTGGGGTCGTATGGGCAGCGGCGCGTGCCTTCTGCATCCGCCTCCCCACCCCCGCGCGTCTCCTGGGAGCCCCTCCTAGGTGACAGCCTGTCCGCATCCCTTGGTGTCCAGGGCCTGAACATCCGTTTTACTGTACCACCTCCAAGGGAATTTTAAAGTTGAAATCCTTGTTTTGAAATGCCATGGGAGAGTCTGTTGATATTTTTCATTGTAATTTTGCCAGACCCTGATAATGCTTGGGGAGGGGAGGGCAGCTGGAACTGTTAGTCTATGGAAGTCACTGTAAAACTTTCTTCATCAGACCTCCGCATGCTTTTTAATCATGGGTCAGCTAAATTATTATGTTCTACTAGGACAGAAATCTGATTAAGCTGTGTAATGGTTAGAACCCCAGAAACAACTACACGTGTAAAGCGACGTCTTCCCTTTCTCTCTCTCTAACTTGGGCGTCTTGTCAAGACCCTCAGCCTCGTTTAAAACTACCTAGAAGGAAGATGAGATGCTTCTGTTCAGGGTTCAGGTCAAAGCTATGAAAATCTTATCCTTGGGTTGTTTGAGTCGTTGGGCTCAGACTGTGCCGTTTGAACCAGTAATTTCTAATCTTCGGGGCTGATAAAGCTGACTTTTTTACATAAAGAAATGAATGTGTTCTGTAGTTAGGACCCCTGGTCTGCCAAAATGGTAATTGGAATTTGGGATTTTGTTTACCAAATACAACTTCAGTTGTTAGGTGTTTTAGAGAGCTTTCTCTTCTTCCCTCTTTAGTGAAATTTTGAAATCTTTTGAGAACAGCAGGAAAAGGAGGCCCACAGCCCCAAGACAGCCTGTTTCGCTTTGTTTTGGGCTTCGTTTTGGTACTGACCACCCTTCCGGGTTACATACAGTATCAATAAAATGAGAATACTATTCATTTTCTGGCGTCATTCATTAGTGATGTGATCGCCAGCTGAATAATGAACTTGACTTCACAGTTGCTTTGAAAGTGAAGTCAAGCCTCTTACATCCAGCCTTCTGAGGATCCTGTTTGCTCTTCCTTGCTGAGCATTTGATCTTGGAATCCAGACAGTTTCACAATCAGGTTCAACTCAGTGCTTGGCATGTGAGTCAATATGTGACTGAAAGGAGGAAGCAGATGGAAGCTTGAGTTAGCAGGTGAGGTGTGGTCCCAAAGTCCTCTGGCCTGGGAAGTGCCTAGGAGGGACTTACTTATCCCGAAGGCTGAACCAGTGGTTGCTGTGCAGCCCTCTTAAAACCAGACAGTAGCAGCCACTGTGAACTGGTGGGTTTCAATGGAGGAAGCTCTCAGCATGTGAGGAGGTCTTATTTTATGAGGTTTTGACTTTTCCCAAGTCTAAATAGAAGCTGTGTGCTGTAATATAGAAATATTTTGACTCTTTGGAAATTATGATTACAAATAAATGACATTATCTCTTAAGAATTCAGTCTGCATTGAGCTTTAAATCACAGAGAAGAGGAATGGACTCTAATTTAGGTGGCATTTTTTGTGGAATAGTAATATATTTGAGAAGCAGCATTTAATGTCATGTATGTTAAGATATGCACCATTGTGACTCCACAGTGTGTATCACTCGTTAGGATCTGGGCGGTTGTTATTTAGTGTTGCTTGGGACGCCCACTTACTGTGTTGGAAAGCAAAGAGTGGTCTTTCAAATGGAATTGTTTGTGGAGCATTACTAGGTACTCTCACTTCCTAGTGGGATTACTTCTGCTTTACTCAAGAAACATATATATAGGCTGTCACCCTGCGAGCTGTTGATTTACACTCTGCATGATGTTTGCGACCTCTAATGTGTCGAGTCCTGGCATGCAGAGGACCAACCTTGGTAGGTATCTGCTGACAGTTATGGAGAAGTCTGGAAGCTCAGTGAAGAAAAATACCCGATTCAGCCCAGATTTGAGAATTATTGGGGATTTTTGAGGAAATTTGGAAGGTATAAGTAATAAAGTTTTTAAGTTTTAAAAGAGAATTTCCCACAGTGGTTGCGTGGGCCTAGACTCATCCTAGCCTTCACTGTAGGTTTTGCCTTTAATTTTCCCTTGATTATGTTTATAGTTTGATTAGTTTCCTCTATGAAATCCTGGACCTTAATTAAAAGTTGGAAGTACCCTGCTTTGCATGTGTATTTCTTTAAGCTATTTTTTAAATGCAAATTTGATACCGTTTGAAGCAGAGCATGTGAAACACTTTGAAATTTCTACAAGTAAACAGCAACAAATACGGACAACTAAATGAGGTGAAGTTGTCTTTCATCTTCATTATGTAAAAATACTTGTACATGTGTTAAAATTTTTTCCCCTGACTTAAAAAAAAATAACCACGGCTGTTATATTTGGACAGAGCCGATGTTGCGGCCCATTGGCGTTGGATGGACCACAGTGGTCCTCTGCCCTGGCCCCCATGTGGCTTGCAGACCAGGCGGGAAGCAGACCTCAGCCTGGTTCCCCGATTCCCAGTCCAGGCCCTCATCTTGCTCTGTGCCACCATACTTCTTCTGGAAGGGATAGAATTCATCTCTGTAGTCCTCTGTTTAGTTTCCTCATTGGTGATTTTTCTTACGAATGAAGCATTACCTTGTCAGAGTTCTCTCTCATCTGTGTGAATTCCTGTAGCTTTTGGCGCGGGGATGCTCAGCGCCCAGTGTAGGTGGGATGTCTCTACCAAACTGAATGTGTTCAGGGCTTAACTGATGGTGCTAAATATCTCAACATACATTTTTAATCTCAGTGGCTTCTCGAGATAGAATTTTTGCATGACAGGGGAACACTTTTTTTTTTAAGTAACAGATTTGGAGAAACATCTTTTGAATAAAAATATGTAATTTAGTAGAGGAATACTGGGATTGTGTAATAAAAATTAGGTTAACACAGTTTGGATTTGTAAATAGCTATTTGAAGTGCAGAGTGATATTGACTATGGCACTGTAACAGAACAGCTGAAACCATTAAACATTAACCAGCCAGCCTTACTTTTCTCTCTTGAAACCTCCTCCATTGACAGTTGGGCTTTGAAGTAGACAGCAGTGTGTCTGTTAAGTCTAGACCTGCGGCAAATGAAACTGGAGTTGGAGTGAGTTGCTCTCACTTGATACCACTGCCTGAAAGAGCTTAGGAGGTGCGGTGCATGGCTCTTCAATTGCAAATGCATGTAAGGTAGAAACCCCAAACACAGCAGCGGTGTGGACAGGAGCCCCCTTTGGCTTTGCCCTGCCTCCTCCTGTAGCACCTGACGCCCTTGGAAGTCTTGTCCTGTCTGTGCTGACGTCTGTGATGCCGGATAAACATGCGCGCAACAGGACTGTTAATACCAAACTATATTAAGTACAACAAAACTATTGAACTCTTTTCTTGGTAAAGAGGCAAAACGTATTTTTTTGAGAGTGATAACATGAAACGGTCATGCTGGAAGAAACCAAATACATATTTTCACTCTTTTTTTTTTTTCCCACCAAAAAGGTGATAAAATGCAAGTAAAGAAGATTTTGAAAGAATTAAAAAGACAAAATTCCCTGTAATTCCCTCACCCCAACCCCCATAACATGACATCTTTTAGTCCCTGCCCTGAATTTGATTCTTAAGTTCCAAATGACAGTATGTTAGCGTTACCTGAAATTTGTGTGAGAATCTCTCTTACTAATGAAAATGCATGAGAGGAAAATACACTTTCCTTAGATTTAAAATCATAAGTATTTGGGGACTTCCCTGGAGGTCCAGTGGTTAAGACTCCACCTTCCATTGCAGGGGGCGGAGTTCGACCCCTGGTTGGGGAACTGAGGTCCCATGGTCCTTGGGGGTGTGGCCAAAATTTTTTTTTTTTGTAATTAATAAAATCATGAGTGTTTGGCCAACATAAACTTCGTATGGTAAATTTTGAAGGCTTTATTTAGGTTTAAAATCTATCAGATAAATTTTATTAAGACAATAAAACAGATACTATGTATGAGATGAAGGTCACACATTATAGTATGATTTTAAATGTGTTCAATATTAGATATTTGGTCAGTGTTATTGAGTGGTAGGTAACTGACAACAAAATTGTTTTCAGATTAAAACTTTGTGAAAAGGATCAGTATGTAATATAATAGGAGACTTTGGATATTTTGTTATCTTTAGGAAAGAATTAGAGATTTGAAGAAAAATTTGAATTAGAGAGTTGAAGAAAAATTTGAATTATATAATTTCTTTTTTAAATATAAATTTATTTATTTTAGTTGGAGGCTAATTACTTTTATTGGAGCATCTTTGAAGACATATGAGATTTATTCTTCTAAGGGGACCGTCGACATTACTGATGTGATGATGCTTCCTGTCGCTTCCAAGTTGTGGGTTTGAAAACTGTTGGGAATTTGAGAGATGGCATGGTCTTTCCTCCACCCACATCTCCCCTCTCTGTTGGGTAAACCAGGCTCTGGACTTTTCCCCTGATCATTTCTGAGCAGCTCGCCCTCCAGCCAGGGTTTCTCTCCTCCGTGGGCTCCTGGTCAGCCATGGGCTGCCTTGCTGGCACCTGCTATGTAATACCTCAGTTTTATTTTTGACCTTTTTTTCCCCTTCATTCCCATCCTCACTGGCCTAGCTGAAGGTCTCAAGACCTAAAGGAAAGCGTTTCTCCCTTGAAGATTTCAGTATCTCTGCCTGATCAGTCTTCAGCACTGCCTTGCATTTCATCCCTCGCCTTTTCAAAACTTCTGCCATGACTTTGGATTCTGTTGCCTTGAGAAAAATCAGATCTGGAATCTGCAGTCCAACGGCAATTTAGAATTAACTAAAGGGGACTTCCCTGGTCGTCCAGAGGTTAAGAATCCACTTTGCAACGCCAAGGCCTTTGTTCCATCCCTGCTCAGGGAACCGAGATCCCATGTGTTGTGGGATGGCTTAGCCTGTGGGCCTTAACTGCTGAGCCTGCATGCCCCGACTCAGAGCCCGGGAGCCGCAGCAGAAGGTCCTGCAGACTCGACGACGATCCTGCGTGTTGCAGCTGATACCTGCTGCTGCTGCTGCTGCTAAGTCGCTTCAGTCATGTCTGACTCTGTGCGACCCCATAGACAGCAGCCCACCAGGCTCCCCCATCCCTGGGATTCTCCAGGCAAGAACACTGGAGTGGGTTGCCATTTCCTTCTCCAATGCATGAAAGTGAAGAGTGGAAGTAAAGTCGCTCAGTCATGTCTGACTCTTCTCGACCCCATTGACTGCAGTGCACCAGGCTCCTCCGTCCATGCGATTTTCCAGGCAAGAGTAATGGAGTGGCCACATACAAAAAAGTGAATGAACGAACATTACTCTTTCAAAGTAAATAAATAAAGTTTACCTGAGAGACTCCCTGGTCCAGTGATGAAGACACTGGACTCCCAGAGCAGGGCCCGGGTTCCATTCCTGGTCGGGAAACTAAGATCCTGCCACCGCACAGCGCGACAGAAAAGGAGAAAAGAATAAAGACCTAAAAAGATACAGCCAATCCTAGTTTGAGAGGTTGAGATGAACGGCACATCTGACCATACCCTGTGGAGTGATTTTCTTTCAATGTAATTTTACTTTTATCAAAGTAATGCATTTACTCAGTTTTAAAAGTGAAGTAGTTCTGCAGAGTTAGGATGAAAAACAAAAGTCCCTTTACCAGCCGGCCTGCTCTGGGTTCTCAATTCTCAGAAGCAACCAGTTTTAACCCTTCTGTTTCTCCTTATGGTCAACTGTCTTAGGCTGCCAGTGACAGAGAACCAGATAACAGTGACCTAAACAAAATCGGGGCTTCCCTGATAGCTCAGTTGGTAAAGAATCTGCCTGCAATGCAGGAGATCCCGGTTCGATTCCTGGGTCTGGAAGATGGGGAAGGGATAGGCTACCCACTCTGGTACTCTTGGGCTTCCTTTGTGGTTCAGCTGGTAAAGAATCCACCTGCAATGTGGGAGACCTGGGTTCAGTCCCTGGGTTGGGAAGATGCCCTGGGGAAGGGAAAGGCTACCCACTCCAGTATTCTGGCCTGGAGAATTCCATGGACTGTATAGTCCATGGGATCGCAAAGAGTCTGACATGACTGAGCAAGTTTCACTTCACTTCAAACAAAATCAAGGTTGATTTGCCTTTCATGCGGCTTGTGAGCGGTCCAGGGCTGGTTTGACAGCCTCATTCCAAGAAGTCTTCAGGGACCTGCCCTTTCCTGCTCAGTCCACGGTCTGGTCTGAGGGTGACCCTCTTACCTACATTCCAGGCAGAGGGCGAAGGTGTTATTAAGTGGATGGGGGAAGAACCTTGGATGCTGATGGTGGGGGCTGTTGAGTCGCTAAGTCGTTTCCGACTCTTTGCAACCCCATGGACTGCCACACACCAGGCTTCCCTGTCCCTCACTATCTCCTGGTTTTTGCCCAAGTTCATGTCCATCGAGTCGGTGATGCCATCCAACCATCTCATCCTCTGTCGTCCCCTTCTCCTCCTGCCCTCAATCTTTCCCAGCATCAGGGTCTTTTCCAGTGAGTCGGCTCTTCGAATCAGGTGGCTGAAGTATTGAAGCTTCAGCATCAGTCCTTCCAGTGAGTATTCAGGGTTGATTTTCTTTAGGATTGACTGGTTTGATCTTGCTGTCCAAGGGGCTCTCAAAAGTCTTCTTTAGCAACACAGTTTGGAAGCATCAGGTCTTTGGCGCTGATGAGTACTTATTTAGCAATTCCTGCCTCAAATTTCATGTGTCTCTGTAGCATGCTTATGCTGCTTCTTTCTGATTTTCCACTTTATATGCCATCTGTTAACTTCTCCTGTGGAAGAGAAGGCCATAGAACTTTAGATGTCTCCTCCCCTGCATTGCCGAGACACACACACCCTTCCTCCCTCTTTGTTTTTCCAAATCTGGCTATATAATAATTATTGTTTAAATTGATATTCAGTGTTTGTTATCATTGGGTAAACATCTTAACAGCTAAGCCACATAGGATGCGGTTAATTCCCAGTCTACTAAGACAAGGAATTATTTTTGTGTTAATTGGGATGAATTATTTTTTCTCTCCCTTCGTGTGGATGCAAATGTCTAGTCATGAATTCAGTGCAGGCTTCAACTAGAACTCCCCAGTGCAGTCAGCCACCTCAAGTGATCTCTCACTTTTCAGCCCTTGTAGAGCCTTGCATTTCCCTGTCCCACTTGAGGCTGTGTCTTCTCTAGGCCTGCTGCTCCCTGCCATCCTGGGGTTTCTCTTCGTTCCTTATGGGAATTCTTTCTGTGCCTCTTCTCTGTTGAATGGGAATTCCGGGACCCCATGTCTTATGTTCTGGTGGCTTCCCTGGAAACAGTCCATCAGAAAGAAAGGTTTTTGAGAACTAAACTGTCTGAAGATGGCTTTTTTCCTTTGTGTTTGAATGGCAGTTTACCTGAGTGTTGAAATCTAGGTTAAAAGTCATTTTCCCACAGAAGTTTGAAGGCCTGACTCAGATGTCTGCTGGCTGTTGTTACAAGGGGAGGCCTGAGACCAGTGTGATCCCCATGCCTTGGTGAGATTTGTTGATCCCTAGTGTTCCTTGGGGGTCTTTCTGGAGGCGGGGGCCACTTGGGTCCTTCAGCTCTCCAAAGCTTTCCTGTATTATTTCTCTGTGAGCTCTGATTTCTTTATTCTAGCCTTTTTGATCACCTGTTATTCATATGTCAGATCTTCTGAGTTTTCTGTTAATTTCCTTTCTCCTGCTTTTTCCTAGTTGTTGACCTTTTATCCTTCTTGTTCTGGATGAGAGCTTCGACTTTATCTTCTAGGCCTTACATTGCAGGTTTATTTCTGCCATCATCATATCTTTCATTTCTAAGTGTTTTTGTCCTTAGTATTCCTTTTTATAACATCTTGTTTCTGTTTCATGAAGGCAATCATCTTAAAAACCATTTCTCTTTGTTGTTCAGTTGCTAGGTTGTGTCTGACTCTTTACCGCCCCATGGTCTGCAGCATGCCAGGCCTCCCTGTCCTTCAGTATCTCCCAGAGTTTGCTCAGACTCATGTCCATTGTATCAGTGATGCCATCCAACCTTCTCATCCTCTGTCGTCCCCTTCTCCTCTTGCCCTCAGTCTTTCCCAGCATCAGGGTCTTTTCCAATGAGTCAGCTCTTGCATTGGGTGGCCAAAGTATTGGAGCTTCAGCTTCAGCAGCAGTCCTTCCAATGAATATTCAGGACTGATTTCCTTGGGGATTGACTGGTTTGATCTTGCTGTCCAAGGGACTCGCAAGACTCTTCTTCAGCACGACAGTTCAAAAGCATCAATTCTTCGGTGCCCACCTTTCTTTATAGTCCAACTCTCACATCCATATACGACTACTGGAAAAATCATAGCTTTAACTAGATGGACCTTTGCTGACAAAGTGATGTCTATACTTTTTAATATGCTATCTAGGTTGGTCATAGCTATTCTTCCAAGGAGCAGGCATCTTTTAATTTTGTGGCTGCAGTCACCATCCACAGTGATTTTGGAGCCCAAGAAAATAAAGTCTGTTACTGTTTCCACCGTTTCCCCATCTGTTTGCATTGAAGTGATGGGACCAGATGCCATGATCTTCATTTTTTTAATGTTGAGTTTTAAGTCAGCTTTTTCATTCTTTTACCTTCATCAAGAGGCTCCTTAGTTTCTCTTCCCTTTCTGCCGTTAAAGTGGTGTCATCTGCATATGCGAGGATGTTGGTGTTTGTCCTGGCAGTCTTGATTCCAGCTTGTGATGCACCCAGCCCAGCGTTTCGCATGATGTGCTCTGCATGTGCGCACACTTGAGTTATGCAGACATTTCCTTTCGTTTCCTGTGTTGTCTCTGTCTCTTCTGAGTCCTTCTGAGCTGGTTTCCTACTTTGGTCTTCGTCTTTGGTGTCAGAAGCTCTTCCAGTGCCTGGTGATTATTGGCTGTCTTCCACAGTTATGAGTGGACTGATTGGAAACTCTCTGTGTGCATAAACCGTAAATGTGAGGCTCACCATTAGGAAATGGGATGGGGACCTGGTCCCATTTGAGGGGCGCTAGCAGAGTTGCTAGAGTAGTCCCTTCTCTGGTCCTGTCGGTTTTCCCAGAACAGAGCTTCTGGTGTCCAGCCTAGATGGTGGCGAGTGTGATACAGGCCCAGCTGCCAGCATTCTGGGAAAGTGGGGCAAGCTGGGGTTGGGGGGGCAGTGGGTTGGGGATGGGAGATACCTGGAGTGTAACTGCTTCTCCTGCAGACTTGCAGCCCGTTCTGCGCTCTGTCGCTTACTGTTTGCATGTGTGTTAGTCACTCAGCCCTGTCTGACCCACTGTAGCCCGTGATGCTCCTCTGTCCATGGAATTCTCCAGGTAAGAATACTGGAGTGGGTAGCCATTCCCTTCCCCAGGGGATCTTCCCCATTCAGGAATCGAACCCACGTCTCCTGTGTCTCCTGAGTTGGCAGGTGGATTCTGCCACCTGGTGACGCTCATTTCTGTTTAGTCTGCAAGACCCTGCTGCTGCTGGTGATCCCTGTTTCTTTTCCCTCCCTCCCATGGCTGACTTTCACTTTTCTGTCTTTGCTGGATTCGATGCTGCTTGTGCATTTCCTCTGTGCAAAATCGTGTTGACTTTCTAGTCTACTGCCATCTTCTGTCCTAAGAAGTGCCCGGGCACTGCAGTGGTGAACAGAATTCCTGTTCTTTGGAGCCCATGTTATCCTTGAGGCTACGTCCCACTGTAACCCATGCTATCATTTTAGTAGGGCTTCCAGATGGTGCAGAGATACGGCTGTTCTATACACTAGAGGTAACTGAAAGGTACCCTGATTTTCATCTCTAAATGGAGTCAGGGTGTATAGTTACCATTTTAGTTTTTTTGGCCGGATTGTGTTTCTGTTATATGTACTCACTTATTAGAAAGCTTCCCCTCTAAGTAGAAGGGAGAAATGCAGATAAGGGAGGGCAGCGTTTTTTTCTGGTAATTGCACAGCATTGGAAGAAAGAGAAAGGAGGATGGGTAAAACAATGTGAAGACAGGGGACTTGGATATTTTGAGAGCTGGAAAGTGGCTGGAGGGACACTGGGCCGGCACCCTGGGTGGGCTGGGGGCGAGGCAGGGGTGGTGTCTGAATTGGCCCCTTGTGCCTCAGGGACCCTGTGTGTGAACTTGATCTTTCTTGAAGTGACACAGACTGGTTCTGTTTAACTCCAAGGCTTTTGGTACGGAGGAAGAAATCACTAATTTAAAACAAAGAATAGAATAAGAAATGCTCTTGCCAGTCGTGATTTTCTAAAACCATAAATAAATGAAATCCAAAGGTAGACAGACCTCCCTTAACCATGACACCCAAACTGCGTTTTAAGGCTGTTTTCTCTTGTGCTGTACCCCGTTCATATGAAAGAATTCATTTGAAAACACTGGGTTATTCTCTCTCTTTGTTTAAAAATTTTAAATTAGGGGGCTAAAATTTTTAACTTCCTATTTTTAACTTGAAATAGCATTTGTATTGATTCTTTGTTGAGGAAGATGTCGATTTATAATTAGTGGGTTTGCAGCAATTCTTAAATATTGCAGCTCAGATGTGTTTCTTTTTTAACCCTAAGTATTTGAAATCAGATTGTTGAAACATCTTTAAGTATACTAACAAATCATCTTTCAAATGAATCTGGGAGAGTGCTGATGAAGTATTGCTTTCAGATACGTAGGATATATTGTCTAGTTGGCAGCAGATTGGGAAATTATTGAGAATGCTCTATGCCAGTTTCACCAATTAAGCTGTCAAGGGTAGCATTTATATTAGACTGTATTCGAACATAAAAAATGTTCTCAAAACATCAGGTGTTATTGTGATTTTATGTACTCAAACTGATAAGCCTGGATAAATTTTCTTCTACAAATATATACTTTTTTTTAAAACAAGATTTGTGTTCATGAAGTTTTGATAATCCTTGTGAAATGATATGTTAAGAAGGTTACTGAACAGAAACCAGAAGTCTGCTGACAATATGAAGCTTGACTTGAACTGCACAACTGATCATTTTAGTGAAAAAGGAAGATTTCTCTGCCATTTACAGTTACCAGATGACTTCTTTCGTTTGTAACAGTTTTATTGAGATGTATAATCCACGTGCAAATTACCTATTTAAATTGTAGAGTTCAGTAGTTTTAGTATTTCACAGAATTGGGTAGCTATCTCTGTTGTTTATTTCCAAATATTTTCATCACCTTAAAAAGAAATCCTAAACCCTCTAGCTATGACTCCTAACTCCTTTCCCTCCCCACCCCCAGGCAGCCGCACATCTAGTCTTATTATATATACGCACATTCTGGCCATCTCCTACCGATGGAGTCATACGATACGTGGTGTTTTGCGATGGCATTCTTTGCACTTAGTGTAATGTTTTCAAGGGTATATCTGTTTCCTTCCTTTTTATTGCTGAATAATGTTCCGTCGTATGGCTCGTCCGCATTTTGTTTGCGCGTTCCTCAGTTGATGGGCGTTTGGGCTCTTTCTGCCTTGGAGCTGTTCTGAATAACGCCCCGTGAACGTTAACGTGCCGGTTTTTATGCGACATGTTTTCCTTCCCCTTGTGTGTGTGCCTGAAAGTGGAGTTGATAGGTCCTTTGGTAACACTATGCTTAGCGTTTTGAAGAACTGCCGGGTGGATTTCCATGACAGCTGTCCCGGTTTACATTCTCACCGGCGCTGTGGGGTTCCAGCTTCTCCTTATCCTCACAGATGCTTGTCGTTATTTGTCTTTCTTACTCTAGCCATCCTGGTGTGTGTGTGAGGTGGTGTTAGAGTCAGACACGACTGAGCGACTGGACTGAACTGAAAGGCCAGTGATGCTGAGTATCTTGTTTATTGTTTTGTTATTGGCCATTTGTGTATGTTCTTTGGAGAAATGTCTGTTCCGTTTCTTTGCTCATTTTTTAATTGTGTTGTCTGTCTTGTTTTTCTGTTGTTGTAAGTTATGTACCTACTGGATACAGATCCTACATCAGACGTGATTGGCAGATATTTTCTCCTTTAGGTTGTCATTTCACTTTCTTACAGGTTTCCTCCGAGTCCCAAGTTACTAATTTTGATGAAATCCAATTTAACTTTTGTTGCATCTGGTGTCATGTCTTAAGAATCTGTTGCTAAATCCAAGGTCACAAGGATTTTATACCTGTGTTTTCTTCTAAGAATTTCATAGTTTATATAGTTTTAGCTTTCACATTTAAGTGTTTGATCTGTTTCGATTTTTTATTTTTTTTAGAAATAAGGTGTGAAATGGGAAGTTATAATTCATTCTTTTTCATGTAGCTGTCCTGATCTCCCAGCAGCATTTGTTGAAGAGACTTTTTTTTTTCCCCATTGAATAGTCTTGACCCCCTTGACCATAAATGTGCGGTCTTATTTCTGGGCTCTTAGTTCTGTTCTGTTGATGTATATTCCTGTCTTTGTACAATATACTACCACACTCTCGTGATTACTGTTGCTTTCTGCTGAGTGTTGAAATCAGGGAGTTTGAGTTCTCCAACTTTGTTTTTTTCTAAGAGTGTTTCGCTATTCTGGGTTCCTTGACTTTCCATGTGCATTTTAGGATCAGTGTGTCAGTTTCTAGAAGGAAGACATCTGGCATTAGGGATCACGTTGAATCTCTAGATCACTTTGGGGAGTACTGCCATCTTACAGTATTAGCTTTTCCTGTGCATGAACATGATATGACTTTCCACTTATTTAGATCTCCAAATTGAAGTGTGTGTATATATATATATTTTGTAGTTTTCAGAGTTTAACTTTTTTTTACTTTTTTATTGTGGTAGAATATATATGATACAAAATTTGCCATTTTAGCTTTTTAAGTGTTCACTTAGTTGCATTAATTTCATTCGCAATGCAAAATGTAAGATTTGTACTTCTTTTGTTAAATTATTCCCAAATGTCTTTTTAAAAATTCTATTATAAGTGGAGTTGTTTTCTTAATTGCGTTTTTGCATTGTTTGTTACAAGTACAATTTTTTTTTACTAGCGATTTTGTATACTGCAAAAATGTTTAAATTTTTTATTAGTTCTAATGGTTTTTTTTTAAAGTGGATTTCTTAGGATTTTTATATACAAATTCGTGTCACCTGTGAATAGAGGTTGTTTTAGTCCTTCCTTTCCAGTTTGGGTGCCTTTTGCTAGTTTTTGTTGCCTATTTGTCCTGACTAAAACCTCGAGGACAGTGTGGAGTAGGAGTGGCAAGCATGGCCACTCTTCCTCCTAGTCTTAGGGAGAAAGCATCTCAAGTCTTGCGCCATTAAGTAGGCTGCTTTCTGTGTTTGATGAAAGTCCGCTGTGAAGCCAGCTGGGCTTTCTTTGTGATTAGCCTTTGGATTACTAATTCAGTCTCTGTACTTTTAGATCTGGTCACATTTTCTGTTTCTTCTTGAGTCAGTTTGATAGGTTCTGTCTTTTTAGGAATTTGTTCATTTCGTTCAGGTTAGTTTATTGGCGTACAGTTGTTTGTAGTATTTCTTAACCCTTTTATTTCTGTAAGATCTACAGTAATGTCCCTCTTTCAGTTTTAGACATTTGAGTCTCTTTTTTTATTTTTTAAAAATGATTACAGTGGCAACTTTTATGTTATGTATCTTTTACCCTAACAACAAAGTAATTGCAAGTAAAAGTAATTGAAGTCCATCCATGCTACTGAGTGTAAGTGACAGTAGCTAGTTCCTTCTGGTTGCTGTATCCCACTGAATTCCTTCCCCACAGTTTATCCGTTCATTCAGTGCACATCTCAGCTGTCCAGCTTGGGGCTATTAATGAAGAGTGATACTACCAGAAATTGTTTTGGCTTTTAAAATTCTCCAGAGAGAATGAATGATTTTTCTAAATCCAACGCGTTTCCCTTAATGTTGAATTCTGTTGTAGTTTGTGGAGGGTGGTCACAGGTGGTCCAAGTCACAGTTCTTTGTCATTTAGAATTGTCCTTTATACCAAGTATTAAAATGTCAGCACCTGTATCACAGAAATTGTATTTGGCCAGTGCAATTTTTATTTTAAGTAGTGTTAAAATTATAGAAAATAACGTATGCTCATGATTTTAGTAAATTCAGGCAGTATAGAAGGGTATGTCACAGAGTAAAAAGTCGCCTTCCCTCTAGTTGTGTTTTAATTTTTTTAACTTCTTTTTTAGATTTTAGAGCATAATCCAGAATTTCCATTAAAACTGAATGTTGACTTGAAAGGTTTTTTTAAACATCAAAATATGTTTATATTAAAATTTTTAATAAGAAATTAATGTTGGAATATGGCTTCCCTTGTGGCTCAGCTGGTAAAGAATCCACCTGCGGTGTGGGAGACCTGGGTTTGATCCCTGGGTCGGGAAGATCCCCTGGAGAAGGGAAAGGCTACCCACTCCAGTATTCTGGCGTGGAGAATCCCATGGACTGTACAGAGTCCATGGGGTCGCAAAGAGTCGGACACGACTGAGCGACTTTCACTTTCACTTCACTTTCATCAATTTTATGTTGTCAGAGTTTCTAACATTTATGGTATGCTGTGACTTAGAGAAGTCTTTTTTGTTTTGTCTAAGTTGGTTGTACGATTTGGAAACTAATAAATAGAATTTAAAATAGTTATAGGTATGTAACTGTTATCCACTGTAAAACCCAGCTGTGTGACTGGACCCAGAGAGAGGCACCCGTCCTGTGTCTTGAGCAGCAGAGTCATCGAGGTGCTGGTGTTGAAGAGTCCCTGGACTTGCTTCCTAACTTCTTTGCTGCTTCTGGGTCATACGCAGATGTCTCTGTTTCTTATGCTCATGTCACTTTCTTGGATTCTTTTATTTTGATGATTGGCTAGAGCCTTTTCCTGGTGGACTAATGCTGAGTTGCTTCAGTCGTGTCCGACTCTTTGTGACCCCATGGACCGTAGCATGCCAGGCTCCTCTGACCGTGGGATTCTCCAGGCAAGAATACTGGAGTGGGTTGCCATTTCCTCCTCCAGGGGACCTTCCCCACCCAGGGATCGAACCCACAGTCTGTCAGTTCTCCTGCATTAGGTGGAGTCTTTACCACTAGCGCCACCTGGGAAGCCTTTCATGGTTGGGGGGCGGGGATATGTATATGTTATACATACACACATAAGTGTATATAGCATTTCCTCCCATGTAGGATCAAGGGTGGTAATCTTTCCAAGTTACTGCATTTCTAAAAATGTCTTCCCTTACCCTCATTTTAGTGGTGTGTGTTTGACTGAGAATGGAACTCTGGGGTCAGAATGTCTCCCTCTTGGAGAAGATACTGCTCTATGACTGTGGTGAGGTGCGGCGTGGTAGGAGGCTAGACTCTGTCCTCTTTCTGAGAATATTAATCAGATTTTTTTTTTTTTTTGGCTGCACTGGGTCTTTGTCGCTGCAGGCAAGCTCGCTCTCGTGGTGGTGGGTGGGGGCTGCTCTTGGGTTGTCCAGCGTGGGTTCTGGGCGCACGGGCTTCAGTAGTTGTGCATGGGCTCTGGAGTGCGGGCTCAGTAATCACGGCACATGGGTTTAGTTGCTCCACAGCATGTGCAGTCTTCCCAGACCAGGGATTGAGCTCATGTCCCCTGCATTGACAGGCATAGTCTCAGCCACTGGACCGCCAGGGAAGTCCGTTAATTAGAATTTTTTAAAGTTTTCTTCTTCCCGATTTATCAGTTTTCTCTGGAGTCAGTTCTTGGTTCACCTTGGAACTTTTCCTCTTAATGATTTTCCTGGTCTTTTTGTCATGCAGTATTTAGAAATCTTCCCTAAAAATAATATAGAATTACTAGTTGTCCCTGTTGAGGGGTGATGTTTTTGAGTTCTAGATCCTTAGTCCTTCAGGTTTGATAGTTTTTCTTCTCTGATAGCATTTTTGTAACAACTCTAGTTTGTGATATAGATAAAACTTCATTTCATAAGAATTTTAAAAAAATTCATGCCATTCTTAATATCCATTTCACAGTACCACGTGTGTATGTTATGGCTTATTTTTTTCCCTACTGCAGTTATTTTGGATTGTATTGTAAGTTTAATGATGCTTAAAATATTACATTTATTATCTGAGAAAAATATCTGGCAATAAAATGAATTTTAAATGTTTTTTAAAATGAAGTTGGGAGTGGAAAAATTTAACTGTTTCCCCCACTTTCCCCATAGCGTTCTCATTTCTCCACAGTGAAGGGGATCCTTAGGTAAACATTTATCAGTCAGAGCATCACCTGGCCCTTCTGGAAGTGGAGTCTGGAGTACTCAGTGCTGTACTAGCATCAGTCAGGTCAGGGGAGAGATCTGTTACACCGAATACTGAAGCTGTTAGTCATGGCAGCTTTTCAGAGTTTGTATGAAATGTTTACCAGCTCATAAAACTGTTTTATGACCCAGAAGGAATTCCAGCAATAAAGCAAATGAACTCGTAACAAATAACCTGGGCATGTAGTTGATTTTCGTGCCCAGATACACTTGCTGTGTGGTTCGTGACAAGAGAAGAGCTCTGGTGATTTGGATTCATTCTGTTTGGAATTCAGTTGGTTTGAGTATTTGTAAAAGGAGACTTAATTTTTCAAAAACTTCTAATCTAATATCCCTTGTCATGCCTTCAATTGTCCTCCATTTAGATATGAAATAGTCAAGGACACCATGTTTGAAAACGTCATTGTTCCGTTTTGGAGGGGCTTGAACTTTTCATATATTGATACTCTTTGTTTTTATATTTAGTGTTAATAAAAGTGATTGATTATAATTCCATTTAACATTTTTATTATAGGGGCTTCCCTGGTGGTGCAGTGGATAAGAATCCACCCACCAATGCAGGAGCCACGGGTTCTGTCCCTGGTTCGGGAAGATCCCACCCGCCATGGGGCAGCTAAGCCCACGTGACGCAGCTGTTGAGCATGTGCTGTAGAACCCTTGCTCTGTGGCAGAAGCCACCACAATGAGAAGCCTGTGCGCCACCATGAAGAGGAGCCCCCGCTCACCGCAACTAGAGAAAGCCTTGCACAGCAACAAATAGCCAATGCAACCAAAAAAAAAAAGAAACTTATTATAGGAATCTTGAACCTGTTAAAAAGTAGAAATAGTTGACTAATGAACCCCTTGTTTCAGTCACTCCCTTCAACAGTTAAGTCACCCCCGTCTTCATTTTGATACCTTTTTCCCCCAAAAAGAGTGATTTTGAGGCAAATCCTAGACATCTGTCATCTCATTTGTAAATATTTCCCTGTATGTCTCAGGAAGATTAAGGCCTTAGCCATATAAACATAGCATATAACATAAAACCATAGTAGTATCATGTCACTGAAAAAAGGACCATAATTCCTCAGTACCGTCAAATACGCAGTCAGGGTTTAAATTTCTCCTTTTTTGCTGCTGTTTTCAGTTAATTTGTTCTGTAGCAGCCAAAACAAAGTTACTTATGGCGTTTGGATTGCCCACCTCCTGGTTCTCCTTTAACCTATAGGCTCCCTTTCTGTCTTCTCCCCAGTTGCAGTTTATTTGTTGAAGCAACCAGACCACTTGTCTTGTTCTGCTCCTTCCGTTTGAATTTATTTCTAGCTGGACAAATTTGGCTTTTGACAAATCATTTCTATACTATTGGCCTTGCATATTTTGTGGGAAATAGAGCTATTAGGGGACCAAACTGATATAAAAAATTAGATACTTCTTACTTCGTTTGAAATCCCCCTTTTGTGAGGAGTATTGCAGTCAGTACCTGACTTGGCCTAAGATCCTGAGTGTGAGCTGGGTGCCCGAGGGTGCTGTGCCAGAGGTCAGCGGTTGGCATTCTGGGTGGTGATGCAGGGGCTTGGTGGGGGCTGGGGCAGTTATTGCCTCCCTTCCCCTCAGTCCCTATGGAGATGTGGAGGCACCAGTTTGACAGTGGGCACCTGCCTTTCTCTGGAGCCCATGTGTCTGATTTGCCCCTCCTGTCCCCTTGCCCCTCTCCTCCAGTGAACACTGTGTGACTATTTGAAGAGTTGATTAATGTCTAGCTGGTATCCTTCCCCTTTCTCCACACTTCATATTGGATTGCTGCTAGAAATTTCTTAGAACTTTATGTTCTAACATTCCCTATGTTCCTGTTAGAGGAATTAGCCTAGCCTCTTTTTTGTATTCTGTACTTGATAGCTTTCCTTTGGTTTTTGTTAGCACTTACTGGTGTTTTGTTCTTAGTTTTAATACTGCAAGTTGAATTGGAGGGTGCCAGGGTCTGACGTTTCCCGTCCTGGTCCCTTCCTGTGCCGTATGCTCCCACTTCCTGTGCCAGATGCCCCGCTTCCTGTGGTGGGGTCCCCCCACTTCCTGGCCAGATGCCCCACATCCTGTGGTGGGGTCCCCCACTTCCTGGGTCAGATGCCCCGCTTCCTGTGGTGGGGTCCCCCCCACTTCCTGTGTCAGATGCCCCCACTTCCTGGGTCAGGTGCCCCGCTTCCTGTGGTGGGTTCCCCCGCTTCTGTGCCAGGTGCGCCCCGCTCCTTTTCTGGGCCGGACGGTGGGTAGGCCTGGCTCTGTCACCAGCTCCCTTCAGCTTCCTTCGTCTGGAGCAGGAGAGGCCTCGCTGGGGTGAGCTGGTCCCAGGGGAAGATGGAGTTTTGTTGGGTGGCGGGGCTGACTGTAAGGTGCCGAAGAGGTTCGTGGAGGTGCGGGCTGGGAGCCGGGAACCCTGAGGCAGGGAAGGTGGGTCAGGGCCGGCGGAGGGGTGAGAGCCGTCCTCAGAGGGTGGCAGCCACTTGCGGGGGGAAGGAGGTGTAGACAGGCCTGGCCTGGAAGCCACTGCCCGCCCCAGGCCAGCGCCAGGTCATGCCACCGGCAGGCCCTCCCTGAGGGGCCCCGAGGCTACGGGAGAGGAGGGGGCAGCGCACACTCCCTCGCCCGATCCGACGCCCCTCTGCCGGCTCTGTCTCGCCGCCTGCCCTCTCACGCCAGTGTGGCCCCTCTCCTTGGGCCTGCACCTGGGGCGCCCTCTCCGCCCGTCTTCGGCTGGGGTTCTGGAGGGCCGGGTGGGGTGCAGGGAGACCGGAGCCCAGCCGGAGGCGGCGGTGGACGGGGCTCGGGGTCCCTCTGTGCCGCTTGCGCACCCCGCCGCTCAGCGTCCAGTGTCGGTCGGTGCTCGGTTCCCCTACCCACTGCAGCGGTCCAGGGCCTCTGGGTGTGCGGGGGCTCGTCCCACAGGGAAGTCACCGGGACTCAGGCTCTCCTCTTACACTGGGGCTCGCACGGGCAGGGTCAGGATGGGACGAGTCCACGAGGTCGGTTGGGAGGTTGAGCGTGTCATCTGCACTGGAGGGAGTGACACCTCCCCATGGGGACTGGGATGGTGTCCTGAGACCAAGCCGCAGCGTGAGAAGTGAGAGGTGTGGTGTCGCTTCCCGGGTCCTTCCTGTTAAGAAACGCCCACGCTGCCCTTTCTTTCAGATGCTTGTTCAGCTTGGGTGACCGGCAGGGAGCTCTGAGAGATACCTTGGACTCATAGCATCAGATATTTTTTTAATACAAGACAGGTCTTACATAGAACGTAACAGTTGTTTGCTAGAGACGCTTTGGAATTAACATTGTGACTTCTCAGTTCTTAAAATACCTTTTTAAGGTTTTGGTTTTTTAATCTGACTTCCGAAAAAGTGGTTCTTGCTTGTCCGTGTCTGACAGTGGTGCTGTAGCCTGCAGTGCATCCAGGTCTTCCTTTTCCTTTAATCCAGCTCTGCAAAGTCAGTAGGCCGGACAGACACTGTGCTCTGGAAATAGTAGGAGAGCCAGGCAGCTTCCTGCTGAGAACATTCAGGGGAAGAACTAAGTAGGAGCGTGTGTGCAAAGTCAGTTCAGAATCACCAGACATCCTGGGAAATCGTGATTCAAAACAACAACAAAAAATCCAATAACACTTGTAATATAAACCTTTCATTTTTACTGAAGGGTTAAGAAGGAGGCTGTTTTTTGATTGGTTCTTAGAACATGCAAATGTAGGCTCCACAAAGCTAAGTGTTCTTTTTTTGAAATGTAAAACATGTGCCAACCTATCAGTAAAATTCTGTTGATTTATGGGAAGCTTTTGTCATTTGCTAATTTTCAATGTGTCTCATCTCTGGCTATCTAGTGGGAAGATGACCAGCTTACCAATGGCTGGATAAAACCAGAGTGACTGTCTTATGTACAAAACAGCTTTCTTCCTCTTACTAACTCACTTATTTTGTGATGGTGAGCTAAAAATAAAAGACAAAGGAAGACATTTATTCTCTTTCTCTACTTTGTGGCTTGAAGATTTTCCTTTGTGTTTCATTCTCTTTATGCTGACATTTTATTAAAAAAATATCAAGCAGGGGACTTGTTTGCCTGTTTTTTTAAAAGTGCTCAGAAATGCATAGGTTCCGTCGGATAATTCAGTGCAGGTAGTGGCATCCGGTCAAGGGCACATGTAATGTTGATGTTCAAATAAACAGCGTTGAACACGAGTGTAGCTATTTTTGTCACATCTAAAATACAACTTCTCCTTAAGCTTCTTTAAAAAACGAAAGCACACAGCTTGGTTCTTCTATACATTCATGAGCATTTTGAAAATGCACGGTTTCCATCTTAACCTTGCAGGGCAAGGGTGTGAAACTGCCTTGAGTACCCAGGAGCACCAGCCTGTGTGGGACTGAGGTGGGTGACAGCTGGTGAGAGGTCAAAGCCGCCGGGGCAGGTGGAGGGGCCGGCAGCTCCTCATTTCCCCCTTTTGGAAGAGAAGTGAGTGCGTTGCTCGGAGGGCCGCTTGCTGGGTTCTTCCTCTGGTTCAGAAGCAGTTGCCTTGAGAGTAGGTTAAGTACTGCAGTTGCTGGGCGAATTACTGTTGCTGTTTTGAATGTTCTCGTTCTTCATGTCTGGCCACGGGGGGCTTCAGGCTACCGTATTTTTTTTGTCTCCTGAGATGTCTGACATAGGATTCGGTTCTGGAGGATGCATATAATTTTTGGTAAAAACACTTCTTTTCCTTCCAGAGACATTTATTCCTTGTGTAAAAATATACAAAACTAAGTATGGTAAACAGCTTAAACGAATTTTGGATAAGAGAAGATTACCTGTGAAAAGATGTAACTTTTTTTTTCAAACACCACAGTACTCCTTGTATATCAACCATCCAACTCAGACTTTGTCAGGTTGGACTTGGATCATTTAGTATTCAGCTCTGTACAATTGTTATGAACACTGATGTTTAAGTGCAGAAGGTTTAGGAGCTTAAATAACATGTCCTGTTGGTCTCAGGACGTGTGCTAGACATTTTTTTTCTAGAACCGTGACATAAATTTGTTTTTCTGTTGTTTTCAGTTGTATGAGTTTAAGAGTAAATAACACTCCCATTAACCAAGAATTCCACACACTTGCGCCCAGACAAGAGAGTCCATGCCATACGCCCAGATCACCAGTACAGAGTATAAGGACGGTTACACAGTGGTGTTGGGAAAGCCTTCTTGGAGGCAGTAGATTCTGCTTTATTCAGCCGGGGTCAGCGCTCAGAGGCTCTTCCTCAGGGCTGGGCAGGGAGTGGCCCTTAGTGGGAAGCGGCAGGCAGTGCCGTGGGGCCGGGCGGGGCTCGAGGCAGCGAGGCAGGCAGGGCCCAGGACAGCTGCCTGGGCGTGGGCTCACACCGGGAGGAGAGTCGAGGTGGGGGGCACAGTGAGTCTTCTCTGGTGAGCCTGCGATCACACGCATATAGTGACCCGCGTCTGGAGACACTGAGCTCATGGTCTCCGTCCAGGGCTCTTGTAATTCTCCTGATAACCCTCAGTCCTGCATTATCCCTAATTGGCCATTGAGGAAGCCGGGGCTCGGATCACGCATCCCGCAACACCAGCGGGGCAGCTAAGTCTAAGCTCAAGCGCATGCTGTCAGTCACTCTCTGCTTCATCTCAGTAATTTTTTTTTTGGCTGCACTGGGTCTTCGTTGCAGTGCACAAGCTCTCTGGCTGCGGCAGGCAGTGGCTCAGTTTCCCCTCGGCATGTGGGATCTTAGTTCCGCAACCCAGGACTAAACCCGCGTCCCCTGCACTGGAAGGTAGATCCTTAACTAGGGAAATACCAGTAGTTTCCTTAAATATCCCTGATACCTTTTGAATAAATGAATGAATGAGTCAGGGACCCACGCAGGCTCTGCTGTGCCCTCTTCACCCCTCAGCATATGACTCTTCCCCAGAGTGGGGGGCGCTGTGTGACCTGCATCACACGTTAGTTAATGCCCGGGTTTTTTTTCAAGTTTATTTTTTTCATGTGTATACAATTTGGTGATTTTTTTTTCTTTTTTTGTGTATTCACAGAGTTGTACAACCACCACCACTGCCTGATTCTAAAACATTTTCATCACCCTGCAGAGAAACGCTATTTCCATTAGTAGTCCCTCCCCATCCCCCTGCCCCTGGCCCTTGGCAGCTAGTAGTCTACTTTCTGTCTTCATGGGTTTGCCTGTTCCGGGCATTTCGTATAAATGGAATCATAAAACACGTGGTTTTTGAAACTGGCTTCTTTCACTTAGCATAACGTTTGTAGGAGTCATCAATGTTGTACTGTATATCAGCATTTCTTTTTTATGGCTTACTAATATTCCATTCTGTGGATAGACCACATTTATCCAATTAAAGGAACAGAAAAGAAATTTTCCTCATAACATGATAAAGAGGCACAAGCTTTCAGTTACAAAATAAATGAGTCACAGGTATGAAATAACCAGTATGGGGGATATAGTCAGTAGTCATGTGTAATTATGTGTCTTAAGCCAGAAGGCAATGGCACCCCACTCCAGTATTCTTGCCTGGAAAATCCATGGATGGAGGAGCCTGGTAGGCTGAAGTCCATGGGGTCGCCAAGAGTCGTACACAACTGAGCGACTTCACTTTCACTTTTCACTTTCATCCGTTGGAGAAGGAAATGGCAACCCACTCCAGTGTTCTTGCCTAGAGAATCCCAGGAACAGGGAAGCCTGGTGGGCTGCTGTCTATGGGGTCGCACAGAGTCGGACACGACTGAAGCGACTTAGCAGCAGCATGTATCCTAAGAGTTCTCATCACAGGGAAAAATACATTTTAAAAAATTTGTTTAATGTCCTATCTATATGAGGTGATTGTTGTTACTCAGCTGTTACTCCTAGACTGCAGCATGCCAGGCTCCTCTCTCCTCTGCTGTTGCCTGTAGTTTGCTCAGATTCATGTCCTTGAATTGGTGATGCCATCCAACCATCTCATCCTCTGTCATTCCCTTCTCCTCCTGCCTTCAATCTTTCCCAGTGTCAGGATCTTCTCCAGTGACTCAGTTCTTCGCATCAGGTGGCCAAAGTACTGGAGCTTCAGCTTCAGCATCAGTCTTTCCGGTGAATATTCAGGACTGATTTCCTTTAGGATTGACTGGTTTGATCTCCTTGCAGTGCACGGGACTCTCAGGAGTCTTCTCCAACACCGCAGTTCAAAAGCATCAATTCTTCCGAACTCAGCCTTCCTTTTGGTCCAACTCTCACATCCATACATAACTACTGGAAAAAACATAGCTTTAAGGACCTTTGTCAGCAAAGTGATGTCTCTGCGGTTTAATACACTGTCTAGGTTTATCATAACTTTCCTTCCAAGGAGCAAGTGTCTTTTAACTTCATGGCTGCAGTCACCATCTGCAGTGATTTTGGACATCACTGAGATGTCCATGAGATGATGAATATTTACTAAACCTGTTACAGTCATCATTTCACAGTGTATGTAAGCCAGATCATTACGCTCTGCACCTTAAACTTGAAAAGATTTTAAAAAAGGATTTACTGTCTTAACATCTTGCATATATAATGTACAGCAATGTTAGTTATAATGTTGTCCATTGCACCAGAGTACTTATTTGTCTTATGACTGGAAGCATACATTTTTAGTTTTGATGAAGCCTAATTAAAATTTTAAAATTTTCTCGCTTGTGCTCTCAAAACTTCATTGCCTAATGCAAGGTCACCACGGTTTGTAGCATTTTTTCCCTAAGAGGCTGATGGTTCTAGCTCTCACTCTAAGGTTTTTGGCCCACTCTTAGCATCTTAGCTGGTTTTCATCTTTGGTCTGAGGTAGGGTACAGTTGTTTTCCTGTGAGTGGTTGTCCACTGTCCCTGCACCATTGGTTGAAGAGACTGTTCTTCAACCCTTTGAGTTTTCTTGAAGTTGTGTCTGTTTTGAGCTTCATACAATGGAATTATGAGTACTTTGCGTCTGACGTGTGTCTTCTTTAAAATCATAGTGCGTGCTTTATGTTTGGCTGGGCTGGGTCTTCCTTGCTGCTCTCAGGCCTTCTCTGGTTGGAGCGGCGGGGCTGCTGCTCAGCGGCGGCCCCTGGGCTCCTTGCAGTGGCTTCTCCCCGTGGAGCACGGGCTCTAGGGTGTGCAGGCTTCTGTAGCTGCGGCGCCCGGGCTTAGAGCCCAGGCTCAGGAGTGGTGGCGCTGGCAGGTGCTCCGGGGCATGTGGGGTCTTCCCACAGCAGGGATCAGACCCGCGTCTCCTGCGCTGACGGGCGGGCTCCCAGGGAGGCCCTGTGTCTGGTCTCGGGCACCTCCCGCTCTGCCCTGGGGACAGGTGCATCAGGGCTGTGTGCCACAGCGGGTCACTCTTTCTTCTTGATGAGAAGTATCCCACTGCAGGAATAGGATTATTAACACAGATAATATTATGTTATTATTGTTACATTATTATTATTATAGTAATATCCTGTTATCACAGATTATTCTCCATTCTCCTGTTAGCGGACATCTGGGTTGCTTTCAGTTTTTGAAGGTTATAAATAAAGCTGCTGTGGAAATTCTTGCAACTTTTTGGTAGATGTAACTAACTAGGTCATAGGGTATGTTAACTTAGATACAGACACAAATGGGGGAATGGAAGGGCAATAAATCAAATACTCTGTATAGAGGATAGTGAAAGAATTGCTTACTTGGATTACCAGTTTTCAAAGAATTTGAATGAGACTGTTCGCTTTCACCTAAGATGATACTGGCTACCATTGACTGTTAGTTCCTCAGAAGCTTTACTAATCATGAAATTAGAAGCAGCTATTGCTTTGCTGTGCAGAAAGAAAACCACGCCTTTCTGAAATGCCAGCAATAGTACACAGAATTTTGATAAAATACTACCTACTCAATGATTAAGTTAAACAACAGCAAAAATAGTGGAGTTAATTTTTTCCTTTGATTTTTAAAATTGAAAAATTTTAATGTTTATGAAACATGAAGAGTCACTTATGTGAGAAATAAATAACAAGGGGGTAAAAATGCTGTATATTTATATGAACTTGGGCTTTGTGTTTTCAGGGTTTTTTTTTTTTTCCTATCAAAAGCAGATGATATCTATCCTGAAGGTTTTAAAGACTATTTTATGAAATTCCTGAAACATATGTAGATGTTCAGAAAGTAGTGATGATTTTATAAACTATTTGGGGTGCAAGAGAGAGTAAAAGACAAATTTAAAGTATTAAGTCAAGATTTTATGTCCTTAGGTTTCTTAAATTGAACCATGCCGTAAGTTTAATGTAATCATAACGGAATGCCAGTGGATATTTCTGGTTGCTAAAAGTTCCCCCAAATGACTGATTACTGAAAATAAGTTGCCGCCTTTTCAATGTATCAATTGCTGGTGATTTGCAAACTTCTTATTTCACTCTTCCCATTCCTTCTTAGTTGCCCTTTCTTCTCCAAATACTATTTTTGTCAATGTCCTCTGTTAAAGAGCAGTGTCTTCCAGGAATGTGCCAGCAAGGCTGGGAGTTGGGGGCCAGGAAGAGCGAGTGAGGACTCACTCTGGTATAGGGTTCTGGGGGCGGGAGCTTTGAGCTTCTCCGTCCTCCTGTCTCAGTCCGGCGGGCTTTGTGAATCGATGCAGCCTGGGAGGAAGAGCTGCAGACACCCCCTTCCTTGTCCTGCTCACCCCTCCTTCCTGCCCACGGGTTCCCGCCCAGTTGTCAGTGCGTGGGAGGGCGGCCGGTCTGGCTTTGTGCTGGGAAAGGGTGAGGAATCAGGGATTTCTCTTCCTGCTCCGCACAGCAGCTCAGCTCATTTCCGGATCCCTTTTCCTGGTGACGGCCTCGCCCTCCAGGGGTGTCTCATCCTGGGCGTGGGCAGCGCCCTGACCAGGTGACCTGCAGGGCGTCTCCTGTCACCACGGGGTGCACGGGGTGCTACCTTCTGTCCCCGTGGGTGTGTTGATAGCTCAGTCGTGGTTCCCACATGACTCTGCCACCCCGTGGACTGTAGCCCAGACTTCTCTGTCCATGGGACTTTTCCAGGGAAGAATACTGGAGTGGGTTGCCATTTTCTTCTCCAGGGAATCTTCCCTACCCAGAGATTGAACAGGAAAAACTGAAGAAAACCATTTTGTAAAATCACTCATTTCTCCCCAAGGCTCTTGGGAGGGTGCCCGGGCGGGAGCCTGATGCAGGCTAGCAGGCCTGTCTGGGCAGGGCACTGCCAGGCCCTGGTGCTAGCCAGAGACGCATCCTGGGCCATTGAGTTCGTTTTAAAGAAATCGTTGTGTTCTGTGGATTGCTGTGCTGGGAGCTTGAGACATTCATCTTTGTAACCTAGAGTCATGGTTTGTTGTAAACAGCCAAGCCAGACGTCAGTAATACTCACCCCAGCCCCATGCTGGTGGGCTAGGTGGTCATTGTGATGCCAGCACGGGTTTGGAATAGACGGACTTGCCCCCTACTCCAAGATGAGTGGGGATGTGGCCTGAGGGAATCTTAGGATCCCCACCAGGAACCGGACCCCCAGCCTTGGCAGTGAGAGCAGAGTCCTAACCGCCGGACTACAGGGAGGTCCCATCGTTCTTTAACAAAACATTTGGTGAAAATGAAGTCAGACATTTAAACTAGGCTCCCCTCCTCCCGTCCTTTTTCTTGAAAGCAGCAAGCTCGGTGGAGTTGTCTGCTCCGTGTCTTCACTCCCGCTTCCCCATTCGCAGACTCAGGCTCATCAGACCGCTGCCCTAGTCAGGGCCGCCCGTGGCCCTCAGTTCTCAGCCTCGGGTTGGAGTCCTGGCTTCCTGCGCCCGCGCTGGCCACTCCCCCAGGCTCCCGCCGCCGCCGCCTCTTCTCCCGTCCCCCTCCTCCCAGAGCTCCCTGGGCGCCGTCCTTGCCCTCGTTTGCCCCACTGACTCCTCGGGGCCTTGTCCAGGCTCCTGACCCTGATGCAGTCGGGTCCCAAGACCCCAGTTCCCACCCCTAGCCTGGTCTCCTCTCCAGAATCCAGACTCTTGTAGCGGCCACCTCGGAGCGCCCGCTGGACACAGCAGCCGCCGGCCCCGCCTCATCCGAGGCAGCTCCCTCCTCCCGCTTGCTTAGGCCACGCCTTGGATAATTCTCCAGGCACACTTCCGGTCCAGCAGGAAATCCTGTCGGCTCCACCTTCAAAATACAACCGGGATCCGACTGTTGAGACCACTGTCACCCTGCGAGCTGTATGTGAATATCTCTGCCCCACTACACTCCCATTTTCCCTGCCGTTTTTTTTTTTTTAATCCGAAGGGTTTACAATTTTCTGTATCATCTACTTGTTCCTTCCATGTGTTTTCTTTTCTCTCTTATTCCACTAAAATGTAAGCTTGATGACGTTAGGGGTTTTTGTTTGTTCACAGGTTTATTCATGCCGCTTAGTGTCATTCTCTGCAAATAGTGGGTGTGGTCCTGTGTAAAAATGCTGTTGTCTGTGCTGTGGTGATACAGGAACTACCACCTATCCAATAAGAACCCAAAGGGCTTTGTTTATACGTCGCAAAATCAGTCAATTTAATAGATATTTATTAAGCGCCCACCTTCTTTTCCGTTTGGCTTGTCACAGGATGTTGAGCATAGTTGCCTGTGCTGTACAGGAGGACCTCGTTGTCTGTCCATCCTGTATGGAATAGTTTACATTTTCTGATCCCAAGCTCCCAGTCCAGCCCTCTTCCAGCCCCTTCCCCCTTGGCAACCACAGTTACTTTCTGTTTCCCTGATTCTGTTAAATTATGAAAACTTTTTGAGTTAAATTCTGGAATGGGGTACATTAGAGGGTAACAAAACCTAAAGCTTTTCTCCATTTATATCTGTCTCTCCAGTGTATCCCCCAAAGCCAGAAGGTAGCTTAGGTGGTCTCTTGGGGAAGATAACTAGAACTGATCCTCCTGACACGGCCCTAGCACTTTCTAAGCTTCTAGCTGACACCTCGTTTTTCTTCCTTTGGATCATCTAAGACACAGAAGGGCGAGACAGCACTCCCCACCAGCCCCAGAAGCCTGACCCCAGGGCCCTGAGAAGACCCAGACCTGAGGGGCTGCGCTGGCTTTGGGTTCGAGAAGCTCTGGCGTGAGGGTGCAGATCCGCAGTCCTCTCGCTCGTGGGACGGGTGAGGCTGCCAGGCTGTGGGGTGCTGGGCGCGGGGCTCCGCCCGTACCTGCCCACTGGCGCCCACTCAGGGCTGCCGTCCAGTGGCCACTCGGCTGCAGGCGCACTAGGAAAGGCTCTGAGTCGGTGGGTTCCTGTTTCACAGTCACGCTCCCTGTAGACGTCGCCCTCTTCTCTGCCCTCTACCTGTCTTACCAAAATGAGGTCAAACAGAACAGAAAGAGAGCTAAAGCTCTTACATCAGAAATTCTACTTCAGGAAAAAATACGAATCTCTTAAAAGGTTTTTGTCCCATTTTCCCCGGAAGCAGAAGGGCGACATACCCGCTGTGCTCGTTCAGGCCTGTCTTCAGCACCTGCGTTTTCCGGTCGCTGTACTGTAATTAATGGCGAGCCTTTGAGCAGGTCTGGGAAGCTGACAGCGGCTGAAAGCCCTGACCCAGGGGCCTATTGGTCTCTGCCTCAGGCAGAAATTTTACTTCCGTGGCCCTTTGTGTTTAGAAATAGGCTCTTAGACTGAAGGAAAGTAAGTCACATGGTGGAGATGTGAAGGTCATCACAGCAGTCAGAAGGTTCTGCCATGCCTCCATGAGTCACAGCTGCTCTGATGTGTCCAGGGAGAGCGATAGAAAAGCTGATTAAAGTGGGGGGTCAGCGACAGCTAGTTCCCTGGGGGCAGGGGAGGCAGAAGGGCGGCTATCCGGTGTCTGGACCTTGCAGGTGAAGCTGCCCTCCCTCCACTAAAGCAGCAGCTCCAGGCGCCTCTGCTCCAGGGCAGCCCTGCTGGCTGAGGCGTGCCTGTGAGTCGCCCTCTCCGGGTGAGAGACCATCCTCCAGGGCTGTGCAGGGCCCTCTTGGAGTACCTGGTTTACAGGGCTGCTCAGTGGCAGTTACTGGGTGCTACCCAGGAGTCTTCTACATGCAGCCTGCCTGGCAGAGCTTGTTGGTAGTGAGTGTACCTTCTTGGTTGGTAATACAGCTGGATTCTAGGATAATTTAGGCAGTGGTTTCATTTGTTGATTTGCTGGTTGTAGTTCTTCAGTCACTGAGCCATGTCCAACTCTTTATGACCCCATGGACTACAGCACGCAGGCTCCTCTGTCCTTCAGTGTCTCCCAGATCTGGCTCAAACTCATGTCCATCGAGTCGGTGATACCATCCAACCATCTCATCCTCTGTTGCCCTCTTCTCCTTTTGCCTTCAGTCTTTCCCGGCATCAGGGTCTTTTCCAATGAGTCGGCTCTTGGCATCGGGTGGCCAAAGTATTGGAGCTTCAGCATCAGTTCTCCCAGTTGAATATTGAGGATTGATTTCCTTTAGGTTTGATCCCCTTGAAGTCCAAGGGACCTGTTGGTAAATATGGCATATAAACAAAAACGAAAAGAGACGTGCCACCCCGCAGTGATGACGAGCTCCCGAGTAGTGAGGACGGACCGTGTGCTGGCCCAGTGCTGAAAGCTTTTGGGTTATTGGGTCTCACGCTCCTGTAACTCCTTGGATGCACACTCTCACTCTCAGTCCGCAGGGGAGGAGACGAGCTCGGGGATGCCTTGTGAGTGTGCCGGGCTCCTGCAGCAGCCTGTGCTGGTGGGGCTTCACCTCTGGACCCACAGGGGTTGTACTTGGCCTGGCCACATGGGTGTGCCTTCTACTGAGTGATGGGAGAGTAATCTTCAGCGAGCTTCCCCCTCCCCCACCAGTTGGTTACCGGCTATACATTCTGTACTCCTGAATTTTCTTTTTCTTAAATTTAGCAGGTAGGTGGCCAGGATGAGTGTGGCTCAGATGGAAGGGCCTGGATGTGCACGGTCTGCCTGGTCCACCCATCAAAGCATCGTGCAGTCGTCTCTTTTTCTTAGGTCACACTTTTGCAACATGTGCACATGTGTTCCTTGCTCATCAGAAATTAGGCTTTTGTGCAGAACCTCCATTAGTACCTGTTCTTGGTAACGAAGAGAAATTCTAGGACAATTTTCATGTTTTGGGAAAAAAGGCAGAAAGTGAAAATACTGACGAGTGTTTATGTTGCAGAGCACCATCTATAGAGGCAGCACCCCCAGCAGAGAGAGGGCCCCGCCAGGCTCCCTCCCCAGGAGCCCCCCTCCAGCTCTGCAGTGTCTGAGTGTCTCTACGTCATCTCTGTGGATCAGTTAGCAGACGTGTCCTGAGGCGATTGCTTAGGAAGGATTTCCATTCCCTTCTCCTAGGGGATCTTCCCCCAGGGATTGAACCCCGGTGTCCTGCATAGCAGGCCAATAGCTTACCATCTGAGCCGCCAGGGAAGCCCCAGGGAAGATGTCCTGTGAGCACTCTATTTTGGGTAGCGGGGAGCCCGTGTGTGACTGTTGGCTTTGTCATAACGTGGCGTTGTACACTGGGATTTTTTTTTTTAACAAAACATATATTTGTATTCACATCCTCGAGGGATCTGGCTTTAGAAAAGAGATGTGTTGTGAAGGTCACTCACTTTACACAGGTCTTTGCTTTGACAAAGGAATCCCAAAGGACAGGGCCGCGGCTGCTCGTGGAGATGACTTCATAGTCTCAGAGTTGCTGCCTTCTTGACTGGGAGCTGCAGGCAGGAAGGCAAGCAGTTCTGAGTGATGCCCGTCAGTGAGGCAGCAGAATTTTATTGCAGTGATGTCAAAGCAAGAGGGACCACGTGAAGAGGAATTGAGGAAGGCAGTCCGTCAACTCTGGAGTGGAGGCAAAGATGCAGGGTCGTGTGACTGACCCCAGGGTTGGTCTGGGAAGGCTCGCCTCCTTCACATAACATAACATAACATAAGAGCAGGCTGTTGGAATGAGATTTTTCCTGGTTTTCTGTTGACTCACTGCGGCCTCCCCACCCCTGCTTCTCAGATTTTCACTGACTTAGTCGGAACCTTACTTGTCTTCTGAGTCAGAGCATTAAAGGACTTCCTTCTCAGTCCTCTAGAACCTTACACTGCTTTAGGTTAAAATTAGTGTTTCTTCACTTCACAGTATTGTAGTCCCTGATTGTCAGCTTATCTGAAGAGTTCATGGTTGGAGAATTTTTAGTTGGGAGTTAACAGGGCTTCTTGGAAGCTTCCACTTTCTCGGCTTCTTATGAAGTATAGCATTCTGTCATTTAACCAAAGATCATCGTTGCTACAACAAGTCAAGTCCATTTAATGTAACGTAAGCACATTTTCCACAAACTCTGGGGCAGGTGAGACTCCCATTGGGGTTTTGGATCTGCGCTGTGGGGACAGACTTCACCCCGTCTTGGAAGCGTGAGCTCCCCGGAGCCGGTGCTGGGGAGAGTGCTTGCTTCCTGCCTGGCTAGGTCAGGGCCTGGCCCGGGGAGCCCTGCCCTGGACACGCAGTGGGGCTGAGGTCACGCCTTGCCCTTCACGGTCCTCTGGTGGCCACACTCTTGGGTCCTCAGGGTGCTGTCCCACCGCCCTCCATGCGGGATGCCTATCACTGCACCTCTTGAGTGGTGGGGGTGGGGAGCCCCAGGATTGGGGCTGACTGTTCGCAGAGGAAGCAGAGCCGCCCCTCGCATCCTCTGCGTGTTCCTGGCCCTTGGGCTCAGGGTTCCTCCCTGGTACGTGTACTGTTTGGACTGGGTGATCTGAAAGGCCAGTTCCCCGGGTGTGAGTGCCGCGGGGCCTAGGCTGGGCCCGGGGGCGGGGGCCCAGCACGCCCCACCCTGCGACACGAGGCCGCCCCTCCTGGCGACATGAGGCCGCCCCACCCCACAACACCAGGCTGCCCCTCCCGGCACCCCGTCCAGCTGGTCTGCTCTTACCTCTCTAGATAAACAAACCAGAGGGTGGGGCATCAGTTTCTCATTTCACATTTTCAGTCAGTTTCAGCGAAAGTGTCTCCCTCTGCCCCAGTCCTTCCTGGTAAAGCCATTCTCTGTTTAGAGGGAACATAGGGATCCCCGTTTGCTCTTGGAGTTGCCAATGGTTGTCCTTGCTTGGCTGATTGATTGATTGCCCTTTAGAATCATGAGAAGTTCTGTAGGAAGAGGATTAGGTTATAGAAGAATGAAGAGAATAGGAAAATGTTTTTCCTAATCAAGGTTTAGCTGTCTAAGGGCTAAGCTTTATTCTGTCTTTTTTTGGAGGAAAATATCCCAAGTTGTTGAATGTATTCTTAGAAAAAAAATAAAGGTGCTCCCAGTGGAGATGGTCACCTTTCCTGATGACTGGTTGCTGAGGCAGCTGTGTTTGCTGGTTCCCTTGTGTTCCACTTGGGGGGGGCGTGGGGGGCGGGGTACCCCTCACAGGGCCCTGCTTCGTAACACCACATTCAGGCCGGAGGCACTGAAAGATGAGTGTAGTGGGACTGAGGGGCGCACGGGGTGTTGTGGAGGAGGGGCGGCAGCAAGCTCTGTTGAAGGATGCTCAGGTCGGCAGCACGGCAGCAGGGAAGTGCTGGGACGGTGCTGGTTTGGGAGAAGATGGTGCTGAGGGCTGGAGGGTGCATGCAGGCCAGCACCGGAGGGCGGGGTGGTAGCTTTGTGACTGCCTGATGGGGTGGGTTCTTGGGGACGGTCTCAGGCCGCAGCTGCAGGTCACCCACCGCGCATGTGGGGCGGGGCTCCGAGTGGTGCCCACCCCAGCAGTCGCTGAGCGTGGGTCCCCACCGGCCGGCCAGCCCGCGCCCGGAGCGCTGCCCCAGTGCAGGGCCCTCCCGTGTTTGCCAGTTGCTGGCATGAGAGGAGAGGTCACCTTGCTTTTTCTAAGGTTCGGAGTAGTTGTGTTGTCTTACCTCAGAATCTGTGGGTTCATTATTACCATGAAAAAGCAAATGTTATTTTAAGCATTATAATGAATCTGTTTTCTTCAAACTACCCATAATATCTGACTTCTGAGAGAATCTTAATATAAATTATGTTTGAAATGAATCCCTAATGGTGTTTTGGTTGTGATTTTGCTTTGCAACCTGACTGTTTAAAGAGTGTCATGACAAGCTGCTTGTTCCCCATTGGGCACAGCTCATAGAATCCTGGTCTTGTATTCTGAAGAGCACCGGAGCTCTAGGCTTAGTCAGTGGAGCAGCCTTCAAAATGCTGCTGCCCGGCTCCCTCCCAGTGAGCTCCAGTTTCCTCCCGGTAGGAAGCCACCCTGGGGTCAGCTGGCTGCTCTGAAGTGAGATACTTGTTTGAAAACATGAACCAGCAGTAGACTCTTGTGAGAACAGTCCGTCCGTTTGGTCTCGTCTCCGTCTCCGACTCTGCAGCAGGAGCCGTGAGTCCTGTCCATCACTGCTGCCCACCCACTCGCCCTGGAGTCTCCCCCTGCTCCGCCCACATCGCAGGCAGCGCTCTTCCAAAGGGTGACCTGGTGCAGCATCGTCATCCTCACCTATGCTTCCTCCCGCCGTGGTGGGAGGCGGCGCCCCCCCCATGCCTGCCCCACAGCCCCACCCGCGCTCCAGATACCAACTGATGATCTTTAAAACGAGGTTAAATGTTTTGAAACAGTCTCAAACTTACAGAAAAGCTGCAGATAGCAGTATAAAGAATTCCCTCAACAATTTGAGGGTGAGTTGCTTACATAACCCCCCCTTGAAGGCTGAGTGTGTGTTCCCTGGACCCCGTAGTCTGCACCCCCAGATCAGGACTTAGCATCGCACTCCCCCAGGCCCGCCGTCCCACCTTCTCCCGCAGCAGAGGGGCCGAGATCCCAGCCCCTCTGTGCTTCCGTCCTGTCTCCCTCCCTTTTCGGGGATGTGCCTGGCCTCGCCTAACTGTCATGGCTGAGCCCTCTGTAGGCCAGTCATTTCGTGGACTGTCTCCACAGCTTAGGCTTCGCTCTGTGTCCTCGTGGTTGAGTTCAGAGTCCAGAACGCGGTGATTCTCGTTGTGTCCTCTGGGTGGTGCAGTCTCATTCCGATCCCCGGGTCTGCAGCCTGTCGGCCAGGCTGCACTGTGAGGTCGCTGTGTCTCTGTTTGATCCAGTAGTATCCGTTTGGATGTGCTTTGAAACTGTAAATATCCCATTTCTCATCAGATTTTAAAACTTCTTGATTAATTTATTATCCTTGTGTATTCCTGAGCTTGTTTTATTTAATGGGTGGGATGATCTGTGACTGTGACTGTTTGTTTCCATTCACTCATTCTTTGAGTGCTTGCTTGCTTTCGGGCACAACAGGGCGCTCCAGGCTCACCTGTGCTTGCCTGACCCAGCTCTGGAATCGATGGAGGAGCCCTGGTTCCTTAGCTGGAGAATGGTGTTTAGAAACCAAGATCTTTCCTAATGATGCTTCTTGCTGGGGTGGTGCTGCCTCCTGGCCCTCCATGGAGCCAGAGTGCGGCTTCTGTGTGTGTGTGTGCACACCGATTACATCCACACATTGAAAGCCGTGAGTTCTCACTGCTGCCCCCACTTCTAATCCAGTACCGAGGGGCCTTTGTCCTCCCTTTTCCGACAGTCGTGGCCCTGGCTCCCATGGTCCTGGGTCTGGTTACTGAGGGCATCAGGCTTTCCGTGTGGAACAAGCCCCCGTCCCTGCTCTTACTGTGTCTCCCACACGGATGTCTTCCTCACCCCAGCATCGCCCAGTTTGGGCTCTAACCCTGCTCCTTGTTGGTCTCTGCCCAGGGCGCCCCGGAGGGAGACGGAGGGGGCTGGAGGAGGGAGAAGGGCCTGGCAGCTTCCTGCCGCCTCCTCTTCCTTCGTGGCATTTGTGAACCCTGGGCAGAGGGCTCCGCGCAGCCCAGACTCCATCCCGAGTTGAATCTGGGCTCACCTCTGCAGGGGACACCTGGCCCCCAGCTTCTTCCTGGCAGGAAGTGTCTTCCGGTCGTGGGCTGTGGGTCCCGGTTTGGGTGTTTTCCCATGCTTGCAGACACCCCAGCAGCAGCTGGCCAGTGCCCCTCTCAGCTTGCGGGCCTCCAGCCCCTATGACCTACCTCTGTGCTCAGAGACCCCGGCTGCCGCCCACCCTCGAGTGCCCGCTGTGCGGAGCCCTGTGCCCCGCCTCACCAGCCCTGCTTCTCCCTGTGGTTCTCCTGGTCCCCGGGTGTATCGGCTGCTTCCTGCCCCTGCTGTTCCATGATAATCCCGCGCACTTGCATCTCCTCGGTTACCTAGCCACCGGCCCTGTCTGTCACATTTTCCTCAGACACGCCCGTGGGCTCTGCCTCTAGACGCGGCCTGGTCCGGATGGCGGCTCCCTGGCCTCTGAGCTGACACTGCCGCCCTGTTGGAAAGGTGGCTCTCTCCCCTCCCCTGTCTCCCTCAGTCCCTCCCGCCAGAGCGGTTTTTGGCCTCTCAGCGCTGCTGGGCTTGTAGGAGGCCTGCTGCTCTGAGGTGATTTTCTGTTTGGGTTCTAGATAATGCAGTCTCAGTGATTTTTACCTAGCACTGTAACATTTTTACTGTGTCTTCAGAACTGTTTGAAAATATTTAGGATTCTTCAGAAATAATGCTTTCCTTCTGGATTCTTTTTAGTGCTCTTTATTTTAAAAATTAGATTTTGTTCTCATAGTTAACTTCCTGTTGCTTGAGTCTTACTTCCTTTATCTTTTCAAGCTTTCATTTGGGGTGTTCCCATGGTTCTTCCCCTTTTATCAGACTGGACTGGATAAACCCGTGGTCATGCATTTCAGGGAAGTTGTTCAGAGCTGTGTAGAACGCATAAACAATAAAAATTGTTTCATCGAGAAAGTAAGAGGACAACTTGAGGAGCATCAAGGAGGACCGTTGATGCGGAAAAAAGAGGCGCCAAGAGAGCCGGCTGGGGCTCCTCTGCCGCAGGGGCCTTCTGCCTCCCTGCCTCAGCCCCTGCTGATGGGTCCCTGAGGAGGAGGGGCTTTTTGCCTGTTTTATGGAAAATTTAGTCAGAGGAGCAGATGCCTTTTCTAAGGTAGCAGAGCTACCAGGTGTCCCACTTAGAACTTGACTCCCCTGATGGAAGGAAACCAGGACTTTCCTGGTTCCGCGGCCACATGGCCGCCTCCTGCCAATACGGGAGGCGTGAGCAGAACTTGGGGATGTTTCCCTGGACTGTTCACCTGCTTACAGATAGTCACCAGTGGAAATCAAGACAGACGCTTCTCACCAGGTTCCAGAGTACTCTGAACAACAGGTGAATGATGAGTTGACTGTTTTAACAAGCTGTTTAGCCAAAAATAGGGTTGGCTATCAGATCTGTATTAAAGAGTTACAACTTTCTAAGCCCTAAGAATAGAATTACAGGAAAAGTGAAGTTGGTTTTATTAAAAGTAATAATTGCCATAAAATAAAAATAGTGCAATTCAGATGAAAAGAGGCAGCAGAGTGGAGGCCTGGTGTTTACAGTTGTTATGTCTGACAAAACCAAAGTAAAGTTCTAACGTACAGTTGGTTAAAAAGGGTGAAGCAGATGTCATGAGGTCATGAGGTCAATGAGCTGATGTCATGAATGGATAGTTAACATCCCAGGGCATACAGCCGGATATGGGAGAACATTACCTCACCAGGCATCAAAGAATGTTTTAATTTCAAAGGAAGACAAGGCATCAGTGTGGGGTGGAAGACAGGTTAGGAACCAGAAAAATGTTAGCACCCAGAGGAGAGTTCTGGAATTTCATCCTATAAATTAACTTGAAATAGTGTAAAAAAAAGAAAGAAAAATCTGTGTGTATGAAAAGTTTCTTGCAAATTTATTCATCATAAGGAAATAATTTTAAAGAAGTAAACCTTTAAGCTCTGCATTAGGTAGACACACAAGTTTAAGTTGTGGGTGTGTCAGCTTACTGAAATATTATGCAACTGTTAAAATGATAGTTGAGTGGTTTAGAAAGATGCAAAACATGAGAAATTGAAAGCAAAATATGAAAAATAGCTGTATGGACATTTACTGTGTCTACAATCAAGGGCTGGAATGGGAACGTGGGAAGTTACAAGGATTTGCAGCACAGTTGGGGTGAGTTGTCTTTGACCTCCATGAACACTGCTGTTGGGCCTGCGCATTTATGACAGCGGGCTGCAGGCTGCGTGAGTCTCCGGGTTTTTGCAGCAGAGTGCCCCGCGCTGTGTGGAGCCCCCGCCAGGAGGAGCGTCTGCCGGGCACACGCCACATGCGCAAGGCTCAGCTCCTTCCCAGGAGCGCCGCAGCATCGCCTTCCCCGGCTTGCTCTCCTGCTGGGGGAGGATGTGCTGGGCACGTCAGCTTTGCCAGGAGTGTCTTCTTCACGGAAAAATGAAGGTACCATTTGGTTCCCCCAGAAGATGCTGAGAGAGGTGATGGTCTTCAATGGCTGTTGAAAGTCCGCATTTCCATGAGGATTCCTGAGAATGGATATTTTGGGCGATGTTTGAAATAAATCATGAGGCGCCATAGGTGACCTTTTAAGTTCTAGCTCAAGAGTTTTCTTTAGCCTTGCTTCTCGCCCCTAAATAATTCAGATCCGGTGTGTTCTGTTCCCTAATCTCAGCGCTGATGGATAATCTCAGCGCTGATGGATATTTACAGTGGCGGCGGTGGTAATTTACTACCAGCAGGAGCCAAGAACCTTCTGCTACTCTTTGTTCCTTGGATCAGCAAACCTTGTTTGTCAAACCTTGGTGGACTGAGCAGCTATTTAAGGAGGAAATAATTGAGTTAAATTAAGAATGTGGAGCTCAATTGGAAGTCCAGAAAAGATGAGATTTGCAGGATTTGAGGAGAGAGAATGTAGCTGCAAGGAGATCCAACCAGTCCATTCTGAGGGAGATCAGCCTTGGGTGTTCTTTGGAAGGAATGATGCTAAAGCTGAAACTCCAGTACTCTGGCCACCTCATGCAAAGAGTTGACTCACTGGAAGACTCTGATGCTGGGAGGGATTGGGGGCAGGAGGAGAAGGGGACGACAGAGGATGAGATGGCTGGATGGCATCACCGACTCGATGGACGTGAGTCTGGGTGAACTCCAGGAATTGGTGGTGGACAGGGAGGCCTGGCGTGCTGCGAGTCATGGGGTTGCCAAGAGTCGGACACGACTGAGCGACTGATCCGAACTGAACTGGACTGAAGTAGGTGCACATGCAGTTATAACAGAACCCAGAGAGAGCCTTCGTACGCTTGCCCACGCCCCCCCAGGGCAGTGCTGGCGAAGCTGTCCTCGTGGAGGACCTGAGAGAGAGCTGTGGAGAGCAAGTCCAGGTCGGCCAGACACAGGACTGCAGGCCTGAGGGTGTGAGCACTGTGACGGGCCAGGCGAGGGCCGGGCGGACGGCGGTCACGCTGCGTCCTGTGCCGGTGGGGCTCCCGACCCTGGGGCTGCTCTGAGAGCTCACCACCAGCTGGGGGCCCCAGAGCAGCAGAGAGCTCCTGTTCTCCCACAGCTCTGGGGCCAGAAGTCCCCAAGTCGGGGGGTCAGCGGGGCTGTGCTCCTTCTGCAGGCCCTTGGGGAAAGCCTGTCCCTCCCTCTCCCAGCGACTGGCAGCAGCAGCAGTTGGGGGCACCCCTTCCTTGTCACTGAACCCCTGGGCTCTGTGCCTCCATCTTCACGAGACTCCCCTCGTCGTCTCTCTGGTTTAGGTTTTTTGTATGTGGGTGCCAGTCGTGCTGGGTTTAGGACCCACCTCGTTCCTGTTTGGGACCTCCTCTTAGCTTGATGACGTCTGTAGAGACCCCACTTCCAAGTCAGATCACATCCACAGGTTGTTGGGGAGACACTGTCCAACCCGGTCCACATTGCACAGGAACCTGGCTCCGTTTTCTTCTCCCTGAAGCGTGGGTGACCACACAGTGAACTTTGAGAATGGCGTGCGGCCTGTGTGGGGGCGCAGTGCTCCCAGCCTGCCCCCCGGCACCGCCAGGGGCTCCAGCAACTCAAGCTGGTTACCGGGAGTTGGGAGAGCGCCTGGAGTCCCTCAGGCTGACGCGTGGCACCCAGAGCTCACAGATCTGGCCCGCTAGCCTGTGCTGCCCTGCAGGAGAGTCGAGCGTCCACAGCTCGCTCAGTGGGGAGAGCCCCACTGCCCTGAGTTTCCCAGGGGGCCTTTGTTGTGACGGTGTTTGTTATGACACGTGTTGAAGTACAGGTCCAGTATGAATGCCCACCTTAATCTGGTGTAACTTCTGATTCTCCAGCTGTCCATACCTTCCCAAAGGTTGGTGTTTAGTCGCTACACTGTGTCTGACTCTTTTTGCAACCCCACAGGCTGTCCATGGCATTTCCCAGGCAAGAGTACTGGAGTGGGCTGCCATTTCCTTCTGCAGGGATTGAGCCCCCTTTTGCTACCTAGGCAGGTGGATTCTTCGTGGGCAGGTGGATTCTTTACCACTGGGTTGCCAAGGAAACCCTTACGGATATGTTGCATGTTTTAAAAAGTATTCATTTAAAAAGTAAACTGCTTCTAAGTAAAATATAACTTCTTAGAATGCCCAATTATAAAATTTTTATCTGTTATCAACTTATTAGAGCAAATTGTTGATTTGACTTCTTTTCGTTTGTAGCAAAACCGTTCACGCAGCTGGTGAAGGAGATGCAGCTCCATCGAGAAGACTTCGAGATCATTAAAGTGATCGGAAGAGGCGCTTTCGGTGAGGTGAGGTAGACGTCTTCCCTCCCTCCTCCCTCCCTCCCACCCTTCAGTTTTGCCTACAACTGTTATCTAGCGTTTCTAAGGTCCTGTATGTTGATTTTGAGATGAGGTAATTATTGGTATCATTTGGAGAGTTTCTGGTGGATAAAATCTGAAGGATAGAATTAAGGAGGAAAAAAAAAAAGGTGGTGACTGGTGAATTACCCTATTGTCTGGACCAGAATAGTTCTTTCTTACAGAGTAAGTTTTTAAAATTATCTATTTGTCAGCTGAAAAAAGTCTTAGGAAAAAAGAACCATCGTCTCGGCGGTACTCACTGTTGGTAGCCTGCCCGCCGCCTGTCGGTCCTCGTGGGGTTGAGTCCAGGCGTGTGTGTGTGTTGGGGGTGCAGATGGGAGCAGCCTGTGCACCCGGGCCGGAGCCGCTGACCTCCTGTCTCCGCACCCAGCACCCTCCGCGGGCCGCCCAGCAGCGGGCCAGGATCCGGTGCGTTCGCAGGGGGCTCTTCACTGAACTGCAGTAACGCCGTTCCTTCGGATTTGCCTCAGTGCTCCTGGGCCAGGAGCTGCGTGTGTTGGTGAGCCAAGTGCCCTGTCACGTCCCAGCCGCGCGTGTGCTCTGCTCGCCAGCGACCCTGCTGGACGTGACTCGAGTGCTGCAGACTGTGAGATAGCATTCGCTGTGCACAGCGTACACTTTACATGGGGCGAAATACACACGGAAGGAAGCAGAGCAGGATTTAATGAGATGGCTTCTTTGCCCTGGAGTTTCTCATGACTGCTGCAGACTGGCATCTGTTCTAGAAAACATTTCAGCGTTTTTTATGATTCTTGCGCTGCCAGCACCTGGTGACAGCCGCGCTGTATCTGCAGGCTTCAGTAGAACACCCAGGAGGAGAGAGCTGCTGTGGAAACGCCTTCAGAACACCTGCGTGGGAAAGCCTGGCCTGCCGGCGTAAATGTGGGCAGCTGTGTGTCGCACTCCTGTTTCTTCCTTGGAAACCCTCGGCCTCGGGTCAGACCCTGGCCCACGCTCTGTGGGGGCCTGTCCTCCTCATACCTTCCTCTCCCCCGCCAGCCCTGAGAGTGGATCTCTCCAGGCCGCAGGGGATGGGGCGGCCCGCCACTGGGGCAGCTCAGACCCGGGGCGACCCCAGACCGGCTGTGGGCTGGGGCGGGACGGGGATGTTGGCTGTTGCTTTCAGGTACTGAGGTGCACCTCCCCATGAGATGCACAGATCTGGGTGAACGGTTCTAGTTATGACAGCTGTCTGCTCCTCTGCAACCAGCTCCCCAGTCAGTACGGAGCATCCTATTCCTGGAGAAGTCCTTCCCTTTTCTCCTCAGAGCCCCCACCTCCTGGGAGCCCTGCCCTCCCCGAGCAGGGGAAAAAGTGAGCTCTGTGGAGAAACAGCAGATCTCTCTTCAAACTGAAACCCAGCTCAGTTCAGTACACCCTTCCACCGACTGTCTCCCCTCCCAGGAGCGGGGCGGTCTGCTGGGCACAGCGCTGGCCATGCAGAGCTCCACACTGACAGCAAGTCCTGTAGGGTGTTGGGGTGGGGAGCAGGAGGAGAGCCCAGGGCAGGACAGGGATGGCCTTTGGGAGGAGAAAACAAAAGCACAAGGAAGGAAGTTGTTGTGCCCGAATAGTTGACAAGTTATTTTTAGTGCTCTTTTTTTGCCAAAGAACTTAATGCAAAAGTCAGTTTCTGATTTTCAAAGAAGATAACATCGATCACTTTTCACTTCCTCCCGGATGAAGAGAGATGACTCATCCTTGGAGTCCAGCCCTGGCTCCCTCTCCAGGTTTAGCAGCTTCTCTATGAGGCACACAGTCAGCCCTTCCTGGGCCCCCACACCAGCCCTCCTCACCCAGCTCCTGTGGCTGTCGGCTCGCTGCACGCGGGTGCCGCCCTTGCCAGCGCAGCTGGAGTTCGGGCTCTGTGGCTCACCTTCCTACCACTGCCGTTCCTCCTGGAGTGGTCTTGTCAACACGTGCCTGAAATGTGGCCCCGTTTCAGCTTCTCTGTCTCCAGAGCACCAAGCGGATCGTGGAAATGGGAATGCCCTAATCATTGTTGTGTCCTGAGTGTTCTTCACACGTGGTTTTAATTGAATGATTGCTTCCTCGTGACAAGCCAGGGATGGGGGAGAGTCTGTGCAGATCTGCCTTGTGTGTGCAACTGTACACAGGTGTGTGTACCTGTGTGTAGACAGGGGTGTGTGCACCCATGCATAGATAGGTGTGTGTACACCCATACACAGACAGGGGTGTGTACACCCATACACAGACAGGGGTGTGTACACCCATACACAGACAGGGGTGTGTACACCCATACACAGACAGGGGTGTGTGCACCCATACGCAGACAGGGGTGTGTACCCCCATACGCAGACAGGGGTGTGTGTACCCGTGCATAGACAGGGATGTGCACCTGTGCCTCTGACACCATGGCGGTGCTGTTCAAGAGCCCTGCCTGTACACAGAACTCGCAGAGTCCGCTTGGAGTGGAGTATGTCCCTCTTATCTCAGAATTGTAGCAGAGCTCAGCGAATAGGTTATTATTCAGCCAGGGCTTGGAGTCTCAGGGTGTTGGCTTGTTCCTGAGCTTTGAACACGTCTCCGTCCTCCCCTCAGCGTGGAGAAGCGGCCCGAGAGGTTCCTCTGACCCTGGATCTGCAGTGGGGCCCACTCTCCGGCTTCGAGGTGTGGTGCCCAGGGCCGTGGCTTTGGACGTGACGGCAGGTCCCCGAGGGTGACCGTGTGCTTGGCACCACAAGCCTCACATGCTTTCATAGACACGGAGAAGATGCGAGGCTGAGGCGCAGAGCGGGGGCCTGACCCTGGGTGGGCGGTGGGGGCAGCTCTGACTCCTGTGCCTGACGCAAAGCCCATGTGTCCAGCCACCCTGCCTTGCTGCCCCTTGTTTCTAGGATGACTTAAAGAAGCAAAGCTGTGAAAGCTTTGTTTAGAAACAGGTTCAAATTAAGAGAACAGCTGTGTGGATAGAACGGTTCAGAGATCGGTTCAGCCCTTTACTCAGATGCCCCTTTGTTGACGTTTTATCTCACTTTCTTGATCACTTTATAGCTTGCTGCTCTCGATTGAGCTCCCTCCCCCTCCTTCCCTGCCTCTGTGCGTGTGTTTTATCAGAACCATCCTGTGTGTTATCTGAAAGTTTTCTGTGCCCTGGCAGAGCTCCTCTCTAGAGCCACGCTCTCTGGTGGTCTGCATCTCGTTCCCGGCAAGGTCTGGATCGTCAGTGATGCTTGTCATTTTCAGAATCTCATTCTTTTTCTCAAAGGTTAGCAGCTCTGCCTTGCTTACCAGGTTAGACCGTTTCTGTACTAAGCACTAGTAGTTTTTTCCCACTTAATATCTTACCCTCTCAGATTATAGCTAATTCCCAGGAAGAGATAGACACTCCTCACATGATGGCAGTGTGTGTCCAGAGTTCCTGTCCTTAGACATGTTGGAGAGCCCACTAAATGTGCGCTTGCTGTTATTTGTTGTTATTCTTAATTTATTCAGAGTTGTAGCAGGTTTGGTCAGTGGTTTCTGAACCGGCAGTGGACCGACGGCCACTTAGGTGTGGTGTGAGGGGGTGAGGGGGGTGAGGGCCAGAGGGTGGTCGTGGGCACTTGTGTGGAGGGGACCCTGGCCAGTAGCCCAGCAGTGCAGGGCACGTACCTCTGACCCTCTGCAGGCTCTGGGAGGATTATATCTAATTGTGACCATAGTTGTAAGACAGTCCTTCCCAGCACATGCCTGAGGGAGTGAGGCTCTGCATCTCAGATGGCACACCTGTGACGTTATTAGAAGTAGCCCCCATCTAGGACTGTAGAGAGGGTGAGCTGAGAGACAGTGGGTCCGCTGCTCGGCGCAGCCCCGGACACAAGCGGTGTTTTGTGCGTGTCAGCTCCTGTGGTTGCTGCGATGATGTTGCTATGTGGTGTTGTTTAGAAAGCAGGGGAATAAGTGGTTCGCTTTTGGAACTCTCTGTCCCATCCCTGTGTGTGGCAGCCCCTGGCAGCAGAGCCCAGGTGCAGGGGTCAGTATCACTGCTTATGGTTTTGTGATGGGGACTCAGGGCAACGAGTGAGTGATTTATTTATATAGGGTAGGGTGTGCCATATGACGGTGCAGACATCACTTCTCACGTGCAGCGATGGAAGAATTCATCTTAGATTTGATGGGGACCAGAAGTCCAAGAGGACTTCCTGGACAAGGTGGCATTTGAGTTGTACCTTGAAGAATATGGCTGACAGCCAGCATGCCAAGGGCTAATAACTATGTGCCTAAACCATCCTGAGCCATGTTGAACGTGTCGAGTCTTTTAATTCACACAACAGTCTTAGGACAGTCCTGCTGTTGTCCATTTTCTAGTTGTAGAAACTCAGGCACAAAGAAGTGAATCTGCCCAGGTTACACTTTGGAGCCCCTGTAGGGAAAGAGCAAATTAGCTGAGACAGCGGTGGTCAGGCTCTCTTGTCCCACGGCCTCTCACCCCGCATTTTGTAAATACATGGTTATGTAACAGCTGAGACCACATATAGCACCGCACGTGCGTGTCACGACATTCCCCATGGGCCACTTTTCTCGTACATAAGCTCCACCTGAAAAGCCCTTGGAGCTACGTGATGGTCTGCGGTAGGGCTGCTGCGCCAACCCAGAGATAGCGTCAGCCACTTGCGCCTTGCCCACTGGGTTCAGTAAACAGTGAGATAAGAGGAAGACATCCCCTACCGCAGTTACTCACCACCCTCGTGAAGAAAAAATCCCGGAGGCGAGTCCTGGCGTGTGCAGGGCTGGGAGGTGGGGGTGGCTGGGTGTGCGGGGAGATGAAGCCCCAGAATGCAGGAGGGGAGCTTGGGAGCCCCTGACAGAATGCAAAGCCATCGCTGTGCAAATGCGCAGACCCCAGAGAGAGGCCGGCAGGCCGCGTGCTCCAGTGCTTCAGCTCCGAAGTGATGGAGGCTGAGCCAGCGACTGCAGTCATTCAGGCCTCATGTGACTAGAACTGACTTTTTTTTTTTAAATCAATTTATTTTTATTTTTGTTTACACTGGACCTTTGTTGCTGCTCGGGCTTTCTCTAGCTGCGAGAGAGCAGGGGCCACTCTTGGGTGAGGTGCTCAGACCTCTCCCTGCGGTGGCCTCCCCTGTGGCCGAGCGTGGGGTGCGGGCTCGGGACGCGCCGCACGCAGGCTTTAGTTGCCCCGAGGCGCATGCAGCCTTCCCAGACCGGGGATTGAATCTGTGTCCCGGGCGTTGGCAGGTGGAGTCTTACCCATTGTGTCACCAGGGAAGTCCTAAAATCAAGTTTTGATGCTTAAAATGGCAAATCTTTGCTTATATAGAAAACTTTACTTTCCTTAACAGCTCATTTTCCAGGGTTTCCAGGCAGTTAAGTTTTCTCTGTAATTAATGAAATGTGCTGCTGACCTTTTGTGCTTCGTTAACTGAATTTTTGTTGAACTCTCATTTGTATGACAGGTTGCTGTTGTCAAAATGAAGAACACTGAACGAATATACGCCATGAAAATCCTTAACAAGTGGGAAATGCTGAAAAGAGCAGAGGTAGGTGTGGCGCCTTAAATAAATCCGTAAACTGGCAGTGTCTATGTCAGGAAAGGTCTGATGGAGCCCAGTGGGTAAGAACCGCAGTCCTGCACGTCTGGACCTTCTTCTGTCTGTCCGTCCTTCCCTCGTTGATGAGAGCCGCTGCTTTCTGTCAGCAGGCCCTCAGCCCCTCCCACCTGCCCCTCCTGGTGTCGGCTCCTGGCCAGGTGCCTCTCTCCAGAGCCCCCTCGGGTCTTTGGGGGCGGTGGTCCAGTGGTTAGAACTTTCGAGCGTCCACTGCACGGGGCATGGGTTCAGCCCCTGTCGAGGAGCTAAGCTATCATGGGCCTGGAAAAAAACAGGAAAAAACCCTCGGGCATCTTATCTCAATTCTGCTCCTGGTGCAGAAGGGATTCTTGAATCCGGGAAGGTTTTGCCCTCCCTCCTCTAGGGGAGGGAAGGTTATAAATAAAAGTAGGTGACCACTACAGGACAGCCTGTTTCTTTCTTCCTTGTCCATCTGGGTGGCCGCTGTTTCGTGGCCCTGGCCTCGCTCTCCCTGTCCCCTCCATCCCCCTCCAGGCCGCTGCTGCCCTCTGTCTGTCCCAGGGACCCCCGTCCAGAACCACCACCTCCTCCTCTGGAAATTCCTTCTCATCCTGTCACTCTGACCCCTCCTGGTAACTCCAGGTGGCCCCTTTGCTGTTTTCATGGATGTTTACCTGCCGATGCGAGTGGTCACGCTGTGTGGACAGTACACAGCACTGCTGATGGCCACGCAGCTCTCCTGAGCGCAGGCCGTCCCTCCTCCCTCTCTGGGGCTCCCGCCTCAGCACCCTGCTGGCCACCCAGCTCCGTCTTCTTAAAGTACATGTGCCTTCCCCCCTCCCCTGTCGACACTCATGTCCTCTTTCCAGCTGCAGCACCAATCACAAGGTCTTACACGTGTCATTGCTCAAGCGTGTGTTGGTTGACTGAGTTGTCACCAGTGTTGTGGTCACCTGGATTCGAAATGCAGGCGTCCCATGACTTGGCCTTTTCTGCCCCCGCCCCCCCGCCCCGCCCCGTCCACTCCGCGTCCCCCCTCTCCATCTTCACCCATCACCGACAGCCCCAGCAGCCCTTCCTGTCATCGCTGGCAGGTTGGTGAACACAGGAAAATCACTGGAGCAGTTCTTGGGGGAAGAGCTACTGTTGAATGAAAGTTTAGGGACCAAATAAAGTACATGGGGAAAGAAATACTAGTAGCAAATTCTATTGAAGTTTAAATTTTTACGGAAGTGATTGATTTATGAAAGAAGCTAGTTGGGCCGTATGTAATGTAACTTGTTATGTTAATCTCGAGTGATGAGTGTGTAGGGTAAACGTTAAAAATTATAAAAGCTTTAGGGGTAGATGACTCACCTTGTCACACTAGTCATGGTGCATGAGCACATTTGAAGAGTTGAATATTGCTTCTAAATTTAAACCTGGTTACACAGAACCTATGATTGACATACTGTGCACCAAGTCCAAGCGTGAGCTGGGCTGAATCTCGTGTGTTGGCCCTGGAAGGGGCGTGTGGAGGGGTGGGTGCGAGCCCCTGGGGGGAGGTGACTTCTCAGCAGCCCCAACACACTCGGGGTGGGGCCACGGGGGCAGGAGAGAGCAGAGATCCCTCTGCTGCTGTGGGAGCCCTCAGGGGGAGACACCACGCACCTGGTCCCTGCGTCCTGGGGTGGGGGGACTGTGGCCTCGGAGCCAGTGTCCGCTCAGAGCCTCCGTCCACTGCAGGCCTGGAGGGTGGGGGCCGTGGCCTCAGAGCCTGCGTCTGCTCAGTGCCTGTGTCCACTCAGAGCCTGTGTCCGCTCAGAGCCTCTGTCCACTGCAGGGCAGGGGCTGTGGCCTTGGAGCCTGCGTCCATTTGGGGCTGCGCCCTGCAGGCACCATCCCAGTGGACACAGCCTGGCTCTCTCCCCACTTTACAGACGGCCTGTTTCCGGGAGGAGCGCGACGTGCTGGTGAACGGGGACTGTCAGTGGATCACCACGCTGCACTACGCCTTCCAGGACGAGAACTACCTGGTAAGTGTGGGCCCCGCGGGCCTGTCCCGGGACGTCTTCCCAGGGGTTCTGACTCCTGTGTGCCACCACTGAAAACGAGTAAGGCTCTCTGGGTCTGCCGTTGCCTAAATGTGCATTTGACGATAACCCGAGGGTTGGTTTCAGTGTGATCATCAGGTGAACTTTTCCCTCTGATCATTAGATAGCGCGCTTCTTTTCTTCACTTGGTTTATTATGAAATGGGGGGTTTCTATCTTGGATTATATGTGAGAATAAGAAACTGGGGGAATTCAGAACATTGGAGCCGTGACCTGAGTGGCTTTTCTGTCACGTTTCCCAGGCGGTCATGTCAGGCAGCAGGTGCTGGTTTGCAGCCCTCCCCACTGGGGCTGCTGACGTAGGTTTGGGGGTGACTCTTGGTCCCCGTGTTCTTGTCGGCTGTTTGTTCTGACTGGAGCTGGGGCTCACTTGCAGTGTCAGCTCATCACTTTGTGGCTTGCGCGTGTGGGTGGGACGAGCTTGGACGTGTAAGAGAACAGGTGCAAAAGACACACAGATGGCTCGCAGACACGTGGAAGACGCTCAGCGCCACTGTTACCAGAGAAATGCGAATCAAGGCCACTGTGAGGCACCATCTCACACCAGTCGGAACAGCTGCTATCAAAAAGTCTACAAACGGTTAACGCTGGAGAGGGTGCAGAGAAAAGGGAACCTCTTACACTCTTGATGGGAATGCAGACTAGAACAGCCACTATGGAGAACAGTGTGGAGATTCCTTAAAAAACTGGAAATAGAACTGCCATATGACCCAGCAATCCCACTGCTGGGCATACACACCGAGGAAACCAGAATTGAAAGAGACACGTGTACCCCAATGTTCATCGCGGCACTGTTGACAGTAGCCAGATCGTGGAAGCAACCTAGGTGTCCATCAGCAGACAAATGGATAAGAAAGCTGTGGTACATACACACAGAGGAGTATTACTCAGCCATTAAAAAGAACACATTTGAATCAGTACTAACGAGATGAATAATGAAACTGGAGCCTATTATATAGAGTGAAGTAAGTCAGAAAAACACCAATACAGTATATTAATGCGTGTATATGGAATTTAGAAAGATGATAACGACAATCCTATATGTGAGATACCAAGAGAGACGCAGATATAAAGAACAGACTTTTGGGCTCTGTGTGAGAAGGCAAGGGTGGGATGATTTGAGAGAATAGCATTGAAACATGCACATTACCACATGTGAAATAGATGACCAGTCCAGGTTAGATGCATGAAACAGGGCACTCAGAGCCGGAGCTCTGGAACCACCCAGAGAGATGGGATGAGGAGGGAGGTGGGGGAGGGGGATTGAGATGGGGGCACACGTACACCTGTGGCTGATTCATGTCAGTGTATGGCAAAACCCACCACAATATTGTAAAATAATTAGCCTCTAATTTTAATAATTAAAAAAACGAACAGGTGCAGGACAACCAGTTTGGAGTGAGAGGTAAATCAGACCTTTGGCTTGGGCCCCGAGTGACTCATGATGGCTTTGTTAGGACTTTTAACTCTGAGAAGGACTTTCCAGGTTTGCCTGAACCTGGAGATGTCCACGCCATGGAGCTCTGAGTGGACGGAGTCTGCACGGACCTCGGGGAAACTGGTCTCTGCCCGGGGAGCGGCCGGCACGTTTCCCCAGCCGTGGCCGCACGAGACTTGCAGGGCAGAGCCTCAGGTGACATGTGAGTTCACTCTGAGTAGTGGACTCTGTGTGCTTCCAGGAAGTGGAATCATGTAGAATTTCTTATATTTATCTTAAAATAACCTCTTTCAGACCTCAGAGAAATCCTTTAGATTCAGTAGGCCGGGACTAGGAAACACAGTATGTTAGACTCTTTGTTTAGATTTTTAAAAATATGTGTTTGTTTTGAGAGGGGACAGCTGGGGCTTATTGGGCACAGCCTATTGATTATCAGTCAGTCTTCCCAGTGGCCAGGCGAGTCAGTCATCCGTGGTTTTTCATGATTGTGTGAACACTTTCTGGGTCAAGGGGAGAGGGCATCATTCATCCCAGGTTACCACACAGATCCAGGGACCGTGCTAGGACTTGGTCCCCGCCCTCTGGCAGGAGAGGGCCCCACTGCACAGATCCAGGGACCGTGCCAGGACTTGGTCCCCGCCCTCTGGCAGGAGAGGGCCCCACTGCACAGATCCAGGGACCGTGCTAGGACTTGGTCCCCGCCCTCTGGCCGGAGGGCCCCCCAGGGCCATCTCTCCATCAGCCGCTGCTTCCAGATGAGTGTTGCTGCTTCGAGTGGACTGCCTCCAGTTCACTTCCTATTTTGTTAAGAACTGAATGAAGTCTCTACGGAGGACTAGGAAGAAGGAAGAGCACGTCTTTTTTCCCCTGATACTTTTCCTACAGCCAGCACAGCGTATTGCCGGCTTATTCTGAGTTACAATGGCCAGTTAGGAATTCTGGGTGAGTGTGGGGGGCTGCCCCTCAGACACGGAAAGCCGCGAGACAAGGCAGGCAAGGCCTGCCACCGCCTGGTGGGAACCCGAGGCTGCTGGCCGGGCATGGCTCCTGCCTCTGCCACCCAGCGGCGCTCTTCAGGAGCAGTTACTGCCTTGTGGGGAGGATGCGAGGAGGAGCGAGACTGGAAGCAGGTGGCGGAGCCCCACTGGGCGCGAGGTGCCGTGGGCTGAGGGGTCTTGTGACGGGGAGGCCACCCTGCAGAGCCCATCCACGTCACAGTTTCTGCTCTGGGCATCTAAACTGGGCATTTCGTAGAAATTAAAGCTGTTTCACCAGTCTGAAAGGGCATTGCCTTGTTGACTGAAGTCAGGATCCTGTTACGTGACATGAGAAATAGCCGGTCGCTTTCTCTTATTCGCCTGCCTGTAAGCCCTTGCAGGTTCCTTTCCCTGTAAACTTGTTTTCCAGGAGCCCGCTGGTCATTTCTAGCGCTGCTGTGATACACTTTCTGACTTTTCTTCAGATTTCTAGGTGGACAGGGAAACAGTGGAGGCTCGGCTAGCCGTGGCGCTGCCTGCCCCCACCGGTTCCTTTAGGGACCGAAGGTCTTGGCCGCTCATTTCATGGGCTCTGCCTCACCCCGCGTGTCCAGCCACAGGTGCTGTGGCCTCTCCCCCGGGTTACCTGCCCTCTGTCGGGTCGTCTCCCCTTCCACCCTCCCACGTGCCGTCACCCTCACCTCCTGCCTAGCCCGCTCCAGCTCTGCTCCCCTCCTGCCAGTCTGGTCTGCGCACTGGGCGGCCAGGGGAAGCTGCGAGCAGAGTGGAGCCTGGAGCTCCCCGGGGCCCGGCTGCCCCTTCGCTCGCCTCGCTCACTGGCCCCTTTCTCTCAGACCCTTTGTCTGGTGGGCAGCCCCGGCTGGGCTGGCTCCCTTCTGCCCTCAGAGCCCTGCCCCCGGGGTCCACGGTGGGGAGTCCCTGTGCAATAGCCACCGGTTGGGCCCTCCATCACCTGCGGTTGGGTTTTTTCCTGGCCTGTCACTCTGAATTCCTGTGTTCCCCTCCCTCCATGTGATGCCAGCCCCATGAGGTACCCATGGCCAAGCAGGTGCCAACAAGTCTGTCACTGAGACAGGGAATGAGCAGACGTTATTCTGGTCTTTTTGTCACAGTCAGGGTGTTTGTCCACTCCGTGTACTTTTTCTCCTGAAGAGCTGATGTCTCCTGCCTGTGCTAGTTTGCGTGTGCCTCTCAACACTATCTGTAAAGTCCTTCTGATTGTGGAGAGGGAGGATTTATCACAAAAAGTTTCCTCTAGGAAGTTGTTATTTTAGCATATCTTCTGAAGAAGATAGTCTGTTTTTCATAGTCACAGAAGTTTGTTATTTGCACATCTTTAAACAGTGAATAACCCTTGTGATTATACAGTGGAAGTGAGAAATAGATTTAAGGCCCTAGATCTGATAGATGGAGTGCCTGATGAACTATGGAATGAGGTTCGTGACATTGTACAGGAGACACAGATCAAGACCATCCCCATGGAAAAGAAATGCAAAAAAGCAAAATGGCTCTCTGGGGAGGCCTTACAAATAGCTGTGAAAAGAAGAGAGGTGAAAAGCAAAGGAGAAAAGGAAAGATATCAGTATCTGAACGCAGAGTTCCAAAGAATAGCAAGAAGAGATAAGAAAGCCTTCTTCAGCGATCAGTGCAAAGAAATAGAGGGAAAGAACAGAATGGGAAAGACTAGAGATCTCTTCAAGAAAATTTCAAGGGAACATTTCATGCAGAGATGGGCTTGATAAAGGACAGATATGGAATGGACCTAACAGAAGCAGAAGATATTAAGAGGAGGTGGCAAGAATACACAGAAGAACTGTACAAAAAGATCTTCACAACCCGGATAATCACAATGGTGTGACCACTCACCTAGAGCCAGACATCCTGGAGTGTGAAGTCAAGTGGGCCTTAGGAAGCATCACTACGAACAAAGCTAGTGGAGGTGATGGAATTCCAGTTGAGCTATTTCAAATCCTGAAAGATGATGCTGTGAAAGTGCCGCACTCAAGATGCCAGCAAATGTGGAAAACTCAGCAGTGGCCACACGACTGGAAAAGGTCAGTTTTCATGCCAATCCCAAAGAAAGGCAATGCCAAAGAATGCTCAAAGTACTGCACAATTGCACTCATCTCACATGCTAGTAAAGTAATGCTCAAAATTCTCCAAGCCAGGCTTCAGCAATACATGAACCGTGAATTCCCTGATGGTCAAGCTGGTTTTAGAAAAGGCAGAGGAACCAGAGATCAAATTGCCAACATCCACTGGATCATGGAAAAAGCAAGAGAGTTCCAGAAAAACATATTTCTGCTTTATTGATTATGCCAAAGCCTTTGACTGTGTGGATCACAATAAACTGTGGAAAATTCGGAGAGAGATGGGAATACGAGACCACCTGATCTGCCTCTTGAGAAATCTGTATGCAGGTCAGGCAGGAAGCAACAGTTAGAACTGGACATGGAACAACAGATTGGTTTCAAACAGGAAAAGGAGTACGTCAAGGCTGCATATTGTCACCCTGCTTATTTAACTTATATGCAGAATACATCATGAGAAATGCTGGACTGGAAGAAACACAAGCTGGAATCAAGATTGCCCAGAGAAATACCAATAACTTCAGATATGCAGATGATACCACCGTTATGGCAGAAAGTGAAGAGGAGCTAAAAGCCTCTTGATGAAAGTGAAAGTGGAGAGTTAAAAAGTTGGCTTAACATTCAGAAAACGAAGAGCATGGCATCTGGTCCCATCACTTCATGGGAAATAGATGGGGAAACAGTGAAACAGTGTCAGACTTTATTTTGGGGGGCTCTAAAATCACTGTAGATGGTGGTTGCAGCCATGAAATTAAAAGACGCTTATTCCTTGGAAGAAAAGTTTGACCAACCTAGATAGCAAATTCAAAAGCAGAGACATTACTTTGCCAACTAAGGTCCGTCTAGTCAAGGCTATGGTTTTTCCTGTGGTCATGTATGGATGAGAGAGTTGGACTGTGAAGAAGGCTGAGCGCCGAAGAATTGATGCTTTTGAACTGTGGTGTTGGAGAAGACTCTTGGGTCCCTTGGACTGCAAGGGTATCCAACCAGTCCATTCTGAAGGAGATCAGCCCTGGGATTTCTTCGGAAGGACTGATGCTAAAGCTGAAACTCCAATACTTTGGCCACCTCATGCGAAAAGTTGACTCATTGGAAAAGACTCTGATGCTGGAAGGGATTGGGGGCAGGAGGAGAAGGGGACGACAGAGGATGAGATGGCTGGATGGCATCACCGACTCGATGGAGGTGAGTCTCAGTGAACTCCCAGAGTTGGTGATGGACAGGGAGGCCTGGCGTGCTTCAATTCATGGGGTTGCCAAGAGTCGGACACGACTGAGCGACTGAACTGAACTGAAACAATGAAGTGGCGTCCTTTGCGCTTGCTGGTTTGTGGTCCATCAAAGAGCATCCAGTGCTGGGTGCCTGTCGCCCGTCCCCGCATACTGGCTCCCTCCCTGAACCATTCACAGCTCTTACCACCGTTGGCCCCGGGGGAGCTGAATCCCCCGTGGAGTCCAGGATCAGGCAAGTCAACAACAGCAGCTGGTATACTTCCTGCTGGCATTACTCAGACGAGCTGTGGCTGCCCCCGAGGTTCCCGGGCAGAGAAAGCAGGTCAGGTGCAGGCGGCAAGCTTCTCTGGCAGTAGCGATGGCTCAGCTCCCCAGGGAGCGCGGCCTGCGATCAGGCTGCGGTGCGTGCTGAGTGCAGAGCCCGCGTGGGGCCAGAGCCTGAGGTGCTGTCTCTCACGTGAGGGGTCCTCCCTACACATGTGGAAACCAGCCCTGCGTGGAGCAGACCCTCGGAAGATGGAGGCTCAGCTCGTAGCTGTGGGCTGGGCCCCTCAGTGAGGCACCGTGGACGTGTGTCTGCTCTTGCCTCGGCCACCTTAGCGCTAGGGGAAATTTCCACAGATTTTCTTTTCGGATTTTGTATTTCATTAGACTCTCGCTCTTATCTATGAATCAACAGAAACTATTTTAATTTCCAGTTCTTTATAACGTATGTTAGGAGACGTCCTTCTCTTTTATTCTTCAGATACTTTGCAAATATTGTTTATTCTTCTTTAACCCAGTTAAGAAATGGGTGGAAGAACTGATTAGACATTTTTCCAGGGAGGAAATGCAGATGGCCGACAGGTACATGGAAAGATGCTCTTTATCCCTAGTCATCAGGGTGATACAAATCAAAACCACAGTGAGATGTCACCTCATACCTGTCAGAATGGCTGTCACCAAAAAGAACATATATAATAAGTGTTGGCGAACTTATGGAGAAAAGGGAGCCCTCGTGCTGTGTTGGTGGGAATGTAAATTGGTGCAGCTACTGTGGAGAACAGGATGACAGCTGCTCAAAAAACAGAAACACCATGTGACCCAACAGTTCCCTTTGTAGGTGTTCAGGTCAGTTCAGTCGCTTAGTCGTGTCTGGCTCTTTGCGACCCCATGAATCGACCTTAGTCAGCAAAGTAATGTCTCTGCTTTTGAATATGCTATCTAGGTTGGTCATAACTTTTCTTCTAAGGAGTAAGCGTCTTTTAATTTCATGGCTGCAGTCACCATCTGCAGTGATTTTGGAGCACCCCCCCCAAAAAAAGAGCAAAATACTGATTTGAAAATACACACGCACCCCTGTGTTCGTAGCATTTTTCTACAGTTGCCAGCGTAGGTGTCCATCAACAGATAATGGATAAAGAAGGTGTGGTTGTGTGCATGTGTGTGCTCACTGTCTCACACACACACACACACACACACACACACACACACACACACTGGAATACTACTCAGCCATACAAAAGAATGAAATTTTGTTATTTGTAGGAATATGGATGGACTTGGAGGAGATTATGCTAAATGAAAGAAGTCAGAGAAAGACAAATACTGTATATGTCACTTATATGTGGAATCTAAAAAGTACAATATAAACTGGTAAACATAACGAAAAAGAAGCAGTCTTACAGAGAATAAACCAGTGGTTACCTATAGGGAGAGTGAAGGAGGAAGGGCAATATAAGAGTAGGGACTGAGAAAGGAAGTTTTTGTGAGATTACATGAAATTATACATATGAAACTTGAAATTTGTGAAGTACTATAGAATAAAAGAATCATTCAATAAAAACAAAAAGGGATTGGGGTAAAATATTTCTGAAGAATATGAGAAAAAGATTTGTACAAATCAAAAATAACATACTGCTAGTTTGCGTAACAAGATGTAGCAATATCAAGAAATCAACAGTCCTCTGATCAATTTGTAAATTGAGTGTGGCTTCTGTATTGATACCATCTGGTTGTGTTGTGCAGGCAGAAATTTTATTGACAAGAATATTTACTGAGCTCTGTTCCCTGGTGGATGTGTCACTTCATACCCAGCTGTGCCTCAAGGTCCACATTCCGGGGGCACGTCCTGGGCAACAGGAGCCTCTCTGGTGCCGTCTCTCCAGACCCCGTGGGTCCAGAAGCTCTGCGGCAAGAGCGTGGCCTCTGATCGTTGGGTCTGGTGGTGATGGATGCTGTCTTCTCTGCCCATTTGCAGTACTTGGTCATGGATTACTACGTGGGTGGTGATTTACTGACCCTGCTCAGTAAATTTGAGGACAAGCTTCCAGAAGATATGGCAAGATTCTACATTGGTGAAATGGTGTTGGCCATCGATTCCATCCATCAGCTTCATTACGTGCACAGGTAATCACCTTGGTATGTGTTTTATGGAAACCACCATTAACGTGTTAAAGCATTCCTTTCAGAGCCCCAGCGCCAGGCTCTGTGGAGAATTTTGGAGGTTGCGGTCCTCCCTTTGGCTGCCACGATGTGGGGTGCCTTCCTGCTACCTTCCCGGGTTGCTGCTCTGTGGCAGCTGCTGTCAGCTGAGGTCACCTTGTCCTTTGGGGTCTGCCTCCCATTGGCTCGTGCTCTGCCCTGCCCGCCCCCCAGAGCTCATTTCCTGGTCACCCACAGAACACTGGGGTTAAGTTGAGGGGGGCTCCCATCACAGCAGCATAAAGGACTTCAATGAGTGTGACTGCTCCTGTGTGGCAGACGGGGGTGGCAGCGCATGGGACAGGCCCCCTCCTGCTCACCACACGGCCCCTGCCCCCCGCCACCAGGACAGCGGCCTTAGTCGTTGCCGAGCCTGCGTCTCTGTGTCCATCTCATTCTGCTGTCCAAGACAAGGATTCAGTCCTGCGGGGTTGGGTGGTGGGGGGGGCAGGGGTTGTTGGTTCTGTTTTACTTATTTTCATCAAAGTGTTTCATGGCGATAGTTTTAGAAATTCAAATAGTTGTACAAGACTTATAACAAAACATGAGTGCTCAGTCCTGCTCCACCCTGACGCCCCTGCCATAGGTAACTATTGTCAATTTATAGTTGTTTCTTCTGGTATTTGCCTGCATATTTCCAGCTAACAGAAATGTGTTTCTATTGCTGCTGCATTTTGTGGGGTGGGGGTGGGGGTCTCAGAGCACATCTGTTTAGGTGGAGGTTTGACTCTCTTACGTAAGTAAGTCCATCTCTCTCATCCCTCCTTCCCGCCTGGTCCCAGTTAGTGTTGCGCGGTTCCCCCTTAGGCACCGTGAGTGTGAACTGCGCGGGTCGCAGGTTCTACATGGCTTCTTTCACTAAGTACTTGCCACGCCTCTGAGCCTGTCAGGGAATTTCCTAAGCAGATGCAGTTCGTGCTTCTAGGGTGGCGTTGGTGCCCTGCCACGAGTGTGACCCTGTTGCCCTGGGAGGGGGCAGCTTGCCAGGGGCCCCGTGGTCCTGCCCAGGGCACTGGTCTCTGTGCCACTGGGAGCCTGGGGTGCTGCCCCCTAGCAGGTGCTGCTTTCAAGACACTGAGGTCTGGGCCAGAGCGCCCTTCTCTCTCCTGTGTCCTGCAGCATCACTATGCCTGCTTCTCTAACAGCCACTGTTTCTGTTTTCAACATCAGATTTTATACTCTTCTTCATGGAACTTTGCTTAATTCACTACAGAGAGATGAATGTCTTTGTAGTTGTCACGGATCTCCAGGGAAGTTAATTTACTGCCTTTTGAACAGTTTATTCTTTCCTGTTTTTCCCTAAGTAGAAAGCTTTCTGCTCATTTTCTTAATTGGTTGTGTAGGAGCTTTGCTCTATTTTTTAACTTTATGGCATAGTTCAGTTCAGTTCAGTCGCTCAGTCGTGTCCGACTTTGCGACCCCATGAATCGAAGCACGCCAGGTCTCCCTGTCCATCACCAACTCCCGGAGTTCACCCAAACTCACATCCATCGAGTCGGTGATGCCATCCAGCCATCTTATCCTCTGTCGTCCCCTTCTCCTCCTGCCCCCAATCCCTCCCAGCATCAGAGTCTTTTCCAATGAGTCAACTCTTCGCATGAGGTGGCCAAAGTACTGGAGTTTCAGCTTTAGCATCATTCCTTCCAAAGAACACCCAAGGCTGATCTCCTTTAGAATGGACTGGTTGGATCTCCTTGTAGTCCAAGGGACTCTCAAGAGTCTTCTCCAGCCCCACAGTTCAAAAGCATCAATTCTTCAGTGCTCAGCTTTCTTCACAGTCCAACTCTCACATCCATACATGACCACTGGAAAAACCATACCCTTGACTAGATGGACCTTAGTCGGCAAAGTAATGTCTCTGCTTTTGAATATGCTATCTAGGTTGGTCATAACTTTCCTTCCAAGGAGTAAGGGCATAGTAGGAAACATTAAAATACATAATTTGACATTGTTTTCTCCCTTAAAGTCAATGCAGTATTCAGACTAAGTGCTTGAATGACCTAGTCTAACAGCAGAGTTTGCAGAGTTAGATAGAACAGGAAGTCAGTGCTACCCCTCTCTCAGGGGTGTGCCTGAGTAAGTTAAGGCTGCCTGTGGTGGGGCCGGAGATGAGTGACTCCCATCAGAACTGTGGACATGACGGGCGGGTTCAGACTATAGCTTTGGGCCCCTTTCCCATGGGAGGTCATGGGCCATGGCGACTTCTTCAGGCAGTGCCTGCCACCCCCAAGCCAGGCTCCTGCAGACAGAGTGGCTGCGCCTCGCCTTTGGCAGCTGGACCCCTGCGAGACTTGCTGCAGGAAGCAGCAGGAACCTCCGACCTAGAGCCAAGCACCCCGGTGGGCACCACCCTTCCTAGGAAGCCAGCAGAGCAGAGACCAAGAGGCACAGGCTCCCAGGGATTGCAGCCAGGCAGGGTTTTGTTTTTAATTTTAACATTTCCATTCAGCTCTTTGCTTTGTGTTTTGTTGTTGTTGTTGTTTGTTTGTTTGTTTTTTTAATTTATTTGGCTCTACTGGGTCTTATTTGAGACACGAGGGATCTAGTTCCCTGATTAGGGATTGACTTCCGGCCCCCTGCACTGGGGGCCAGAGTCTTAGCCACTCCAGGGAAGTCCCACGGGCAGATTTTTTTAATATAGTAAATTTATTGGTTGTTTTCTTCTAATGGTTTTATTTTTCACATAAATTCCATTTGGAGTTTATTCTTATATAAAGAATGGATCTGATTTTATCTTTAATTAAAAGGCTCTTCTGTTGTCCCTGCACAAACTTAATTTATTTGTGTCTTTGCCCACTGATCTGAGGTAGCAGCTTTATGATATGCTCAGTTTCTGTATGAGTTTGGTCTGTCTGGATAGTTTATTCTGCCCTATTGTCTTTCCGTCTCTGCTCTGGGACCACATCGTGGAGCCTTGAAATTCCATGGGGCCAAGTCCCCCATCACACCTCTTTCTTTTCAGTGTTTTCTAGCTGTTCTTACATGTTGGTTGTTCCGTATCAGCTTTCAATATCAACTGGTCTGGCTCCAAAAAAAGCAGGACACATTTATTTTTAAATTCGATGAGCCTTTCAGTCTATAGATTCAGGTCTTCTCTTTTTTTAACTTCTGGAAAGTTGTCCTGGCTTCAGCTTCAGACACGATGTTTTCTGTTTTGGTTCTTCAGGGACTCTTGTTACGCGTATGTTGTGCCTTCTTCACCTGTCTTCCATTTCAGTCTCCAGCTGCTCTGTCCTGACCCTTTTTAATCATTTGTCCCGTTTTTACTTTTTCAGATCCTTTCCTCCGTTTCTTCCCTGCCTTTCATTTGATTTTTTTTTTAATGTTTTGTTTATGGTTGGCTGTGCTGGGTCTTGGGTGCCGCACAGGCCTCTCTCTGGCTGCGGCGCTCGGGCGGACCCCAGCTGGCTGTCTTCTCTCGCCGCGGAGCGCCGGCTCTAGGGCTTCAGGAGCTGTGGCGTGCACAGGCTGCGTTGCTCTGAGGCACGGGGGCTCTTCCCGCATCAGGGGTTGAACCTGTGTCTTCTCCGTTGGCGGCGGGTTCTTCACCACTGAGCCAGCAGAGCAGCCCTAGATTTTTATTTAAATTGATTCCTCTGTGGCATCTTACACTTTAGTTTTCATTTCTGTTAAGATCGTCTTTTTCCTCTATTTCTCCCCTGGGTTAAATCAAGTCTCTTTTCTCCTTATCTTTGTCTAGTTCTGTTCTTTGGTTTTGCCAAGACTTGTCGCATGTGGGATCTTAGTTCTCTGACTGGGCATCAAACCTTTGCCCCCTGCAGTGGAGGCTCAGTCTTAACCACTAGAACACCAGGAAAGTAGTTTTTATTTTTCTGAGTCATTGAGGGATTCTTTTGCTTTCTCTTTCGTATTCCTGAGTATTTATTTAAGATTTATTGCAGTTTGGAATGCTTTGTTAGAGGGTTTTTGGGGGTTTTTTTTGCTTTACTTCTTCTGGATTAATCATCTTTTGCTCACATGTGTTTGTGAGACTTACTGTGTTGTTGAGAGCAGCGGGGGCTTTCGTGTGTTTGCACCAGGGTGCAGCATTCTGTCAGGCCATAGTGGCCTGGCCTCTTGGAGGTGGTCCACACTCGAGCCCCCCTGCAGAATGTGGGCCTTGTCACAGCCCCTCTTGGCGGTTGTCACCAGCTGTGCTGCTGGGAGCATCCTTGCGGTCTTCTAGGTGAACACTTTCCTTTTAAAGTTTCTGTTCCTCGTCACGCTGTCTGGTCACATAGACTTATTCTGCCAGGAAGGAGGACTAGTCCCTTGAAGTGCACCGCACTGCCCCCCACTCCCTGCCCGGCGTTGGCCAGTACACAGGACAGTCGGTAGGATGGCGGGTTGAGGGAGACAAACTTCCCTTTCCTGCTGCGGGTGACTGGCAGACTGCTCCGCTCTGAGCTCCCCGTCGTCGCCTATAACATACACTTTGGGGAGGGGCCCGTGGTGCTCCGGGATACACGCAGGACACCGTCCTGCCCCAGTTCCTCACCCGACCTGCTACGCATCAGGTCCCTGCTCAGGCGTCTCTTCTCAGTGGCCACGGCCACCTGGCTCCCTTCACACTCTGTTCCTCTGCCTCCTCTTCTGTTTGCTCCTGTTTCTTCATCGCAGTTGCCGCACGGCTTATGCTCTGTGATGCCGAGACCTTGTGTGACTGTGCCTTGTGTGTTCGTGTGCTGACATCCTGGCCAGAGGGAGGCTTCCTGAAGGCAGGCAGTGCCGTCCAGCCCCTGCTGTGGGCCCGGGTCGAGAGTAGCGCCCAGCCTGGGCGGTGGTGGGTGGGGTCCGTGACCGGTCCCCACAGTTAATGGGGGTTCACTGCTGCTGCACGCCAACCACACCGCCGCAGGGATGCTCTCCTAGGTCCTGTCGTGACGAACTAGCGCTTCCTCTGGTGATTCTCTACTAGTGGAGGGCTGTGACCTACCTGAGTGTTGCACGGAAATGGTTCATTTGTGTGTTTATTTTACTAACAGGGATATTAAACCTGACAATGTCCTTCTGGATGTAAATGGTCATATCCGCCTGGCCGACTTTGGATCCTGTTTGAAGATGAATGATGATGGAACTGTAGGTATTTTTGTTGAAACGTTTCCATTTGGTTTTGTGTTTTGCTTGCAGTTAGAAGGGGCTTATTTACGTTTTCAATTTGAGTTACAATTAAGAAACCAAGTGTATTAATGTAAATTAAGACAAGTCCATTTAGAAAACAATTGAAATTTTCTATTTATGGTTAAAACATCTTGATTGCTTCTTATGTTCACGAAAGTGATCTATGTGCCTTCTGCAGAAGGGGGAGTCAGGTGTCCTCAGATCCCCGGGCGGCTCCTGGGCGCAGACCCCGTGGTGAGAGGGGCAGCCCGCCCGGTGGGCAGACCTGAGCCGGGTGTCGGTACCTTCTCGTTTCTTTCCGGAGCAGGACTTCCTGAATGGGGGTACCCCCTCCCAAGGGCCAGCGGATGCTCCCTCTACAGAGCGGGAGGACGCCCCTGGAGTGGCCATCCCACCCCAAGCTGACTGGGCTTGGGCTGGGTCAGAGCTCGCTGACCTCCCCCCGGCCTCCCTTGGCGGCCTCCAGCACATGGCTCCGCTGCGTTAGGGACTCGTCTGCATCCTTCCCCATGGCCCCCGTCGCAGTTTGAGTTTTAGGTGTTTGGGAGTCTTTTTAAAACCTACGCGCGTCATAAAGTCTACTGTAACTGCTTCTCCAGAGAGAGCAGCCCCTCCCCCACCCCTTGCTGTGGGTTTTCAAGCAGCAGTAAAAGAACATAAAGCTGGCAGCATGTGACAGTGTTTTAAAAAGAGCAAGTCGGTTAACTCTCTCTCTCCACAAAGCCAATCTCTTATTTCTAATGTGATGGGTCTATTGGTGCTGTCCCCAAAGCCAGTCTTCTAACGAGGGAGCTCTGGCCTTGGTCCGAGCCCGCACGCTGGGCACTCTTTCCTGGGGGCTCACTCACCTCACCTTCCGGTAGCTGTCCTCTGCTGCCCTGTCCGACTCCTGAGGACTCCCCGCTGAGTCCTGCCACCGGGCCCTGGGCTGTAACCAGGGAGAGGCTGGTCTTTTCGAGGACCGGCCTCCTCGGCTGTTGTCGTCACGTCTTGCTGACCCCAGTCCTGTGGACTGTGCATGCTCTGGGGCCGGTCTGCGGCCTCTTGGCGCACCCAGCCCCCACACTGTCTCCGAGATGGTTGCAGCTCCCCATGGAGGCCGTGTCCAGCACCCAGCTGGGCCCTGGACCTACTTCCAGACGTTCCAATGTGGAGCTCGAGGGTAGGGTGTGGGTGAGCAGCCCGAGCTTCCCCTGGGAGCGTGTCAGAAAGGCAGCATCTTAGAATCTCTGTCTCGCAAGTGCATGGTGTCTACGCATGTACAAGTCTGAGGCTGCCTGGCCTGGATGCACGGGGTGCCTGGACCACACTTTGAGCCATGATGGGGAATATGGAGCTCCAGTGCTGTGTGGGGCTGGGTGGGCATCTAGGGATTGAAAAACCCGGCGGGCAGGAGAGTCTGGTGCATTCTGGAAACTGCCTGATGTTTAATGCTATAAAAATAGCTCTAAGTTGTATCTGACTTTTGCGATCCCATGAACTGTAGCCCACCAGGCTCCTCTGTCCATGGAATTCTTCAGGCAAGAGTACTGGAGTGGACTGCCATTTCCTTCTCCAGGGGAACTTCCCGATCCAGGAATTGAACCCAGGTCTCCCGCGTTGCAGGCAGATGCTTTACCGACAGAGCTACGCTGGAAGCCCCGGTTTAGTGCTATAGGAACATTTATTTGTATTGAGTTTTTCATTATGAGGTTTTTAAATCATGACCATGTGCCAGGTTTATCTTGTGATTGTTTCTTCATCCACTGTCTGCTAGAGACATCCTCAGGTTTCCCTTCACCCTGTCCACCCTCTTCCCTAAGGTGCAGTCTTCCGTGGCTGTGGGCACCCCGGACTACATCTCCCCAGAGATCCTGCAGGCGATGGAGGATGGCATGGGCAAGTACGGCCCCGAGTGTGACTGGTGGTCTCTGGGCGTCTGCATGTACGAGATGCTGTATGGAGAGACCCCGTTCTACGCCGAATCCCTCGTGGAGACCTACGGGAAGATCATGAACCATGAGGTAAGCTGTCGCCCTCCCACCCCGTGTGTGTCCCAGCCACTGGGGAAGGGGGGCGGATGGGGCAGGCTGGGCGGCCAGATGAGCGTCCCTGGGGAAGAGGGGCAGGTGGGGCAGGCTGGGCGGCCAGACGGGCATCCCTGGGGAAGGGGGGCGGCCAGACGAGCCGGGAGACAAGGGCGGAGGGGACGTTCCCATTCCCTGGTGGAGGGTGGCGGGTCCATTGGGCCAGAACCCCTGCAGGAGACGTGGGCTTCAGTAGCTAGACACAGGTCCGAGGGCGCTTGTGGGCCACTGCCACCTGTGCGCCCACCCTGCCGTCAGGCATCAGTTCTGCCCTTCCAGCCTGTTTGCCCCAAAGCTGTCGTCAGGAGTGGATCATGCATCTCAGCTCAGTAGTGCTCAGTCCTTCCTTGAGCCTATTTCTTTTCCTCTTGCTTTTCCCCCTTTTACCAGCTATTCATTTTTCACTTCAATTTCCCTCATTTTCTGTTTATTATTTCTTCTTCTCTCTAAGATTTTTGTCATCTGTGTTTTTTCTTTTTATCCCTTTCCTCATGTCCTTCTGACGCCAGGGTCAGCCTCTGCCCGTTGGCTCACAGCACCCTTCCCCACCTGCTCGGTCACTTACCCAGACAGGTGCTCACTTGTCTGCTCTCTCCTCCCAGCCTGGTCTCGCAGTATTTGCTCAGATAAGGAGCAGATTAACATTAAAGTCCTAAAGCATCTTTCTTTTAACTCAAGAAAAGTTATGCCTTAAAAAATTTGTTTTCAAAGTAGAAATTATTTTTATTTATAAATTAATATATACTATCAAAAACTTCAGACATGCCGAAGTGCATGCAGTGAGTTGATGGTAAAAGGCGCCCCGTGAGCTTCTGGTGGTAAGCGTGGTGAAGGGAACAAGTGGGACTTGCTTGCATTCTAAGACGTGCTGTCCCTGAGCGCCTGCCACCTGTGGACCACCCCCCACCCCCCACCCCCCTGGTGGTCTCTGATCATTTATTCCGTCTCTGCCACAGCCCCGTGAGGCAGCACTGCTGTCCCTTCTAGAGATTACAGGTGAGGTCTGGACCGCAGGGGCGGCTCGGCACACAGGCCCACAGTGGCCTGGTGGGTGTATGGCCTTGTGATCTCCTGGCATGTGGGAGGTGGAGACTGTCTGAAGAAACGATATCATGGTCACATATGGCCAGGGTTTCGGTCATCTTTCTACTCAGTGCTCAAAGGCAGACCTTACCATATGCATGTGTGCAGTGTATCTTGTTTTAACAAGTCCCTCTGATGAGCACTGAGGTAGTTTTCAATTTCCTTGGTCAGAGCAGAATGGCGTCACGAACACGTCATGTGTTCTCGCTGATACTGCTGGCAGAATGCACACTGAAGGGTGTGCCCGCTTCTCTCCCACCTACAGCCTGTTGTCGGTGTTCTTTGCCACCTTGATAGGTGAAAATTTATCACCGTTTTAGTACATGCAGGGTGGTAACAAGTCTGCCGTGAGTAAAACCGGCAAGACTGAGGGTTTTCTGGAATGAAGCCTCATCCGCTTCGGCTGCGTTTGGCCACTGGGACACAGAAAGGGGCTGTAGCTGTGCAGCTGCGCCTTTGCTCTGCTCCCCACGATGCCTGCACACCACAGGTCCCCTGACTGCCCCCCTGTCCCCCCAGGAGCGGTTTCAGTTCCCGTCCCATGTCACAGACGTGTCCGAGGAGGCCAAAGACCTCATCCAGAGGCTGATCTGCAGCCGGGAGCGCCGGCTGGGGCAGAATGGGGTGGAGGACTTCAAGAAGCACGCCTTCTTCCAAGGGCTAAACTGGGAGAACATCCGGAACCTGGAGGCGCCCTACATCCCGGACGTGAGCAGTCCTTCCGACACGTCCAACTTCGACGTGGACGACGACGTGCTGAGGAACATCGTAAGTGTGGCGGCACCCTGCCCTCCGCACCGTGTCACAGGTCTGCGTGCGCACGGCTTGCTCATCAAGGTGGTGAATCTGAGAACTGTGCTGACTTCAGAAACTGTGGCGGTTGCCTCGAGGAATGCACCTCTCATTCTAGCCTTCAGCTTGGTCCTTAAAGAGATGGCTTACTCAATTTTAAATAGCTGTTCTGTTTTAGGGTTCATCAGAATTATTTAATGCCTTTGTGCCTTATGAACAGTGCCACGTACACTGTTCTGTCAGTGTCCTTTCTGCCCTGTCCCCCTGCCAGGGGCCTGCCCGCGGCCCCACCGTGGCATGGGTCTCTGGGTCTCCACTCCTCATTGTCCCTGTCCGCTCTTCTGCTGACACGTGTGTTCAGCATGTGCGTGACCATTTGTTCACATGGCCAGAGGTCGGGAGCAACAGGGATGAGGCCAGTTTTGAGGCGCTAATGTCTCAGATTGTGGGTTTTCCACGTTGGATGCTGGCCGTGGGGCCCATCTGGTATCTGACCTCATCTCACGGGGCCGCTGATGAGTTTGTCATTGTACCTTTTGGGTCCAGAGAGTTTTGCTCATGTGTTGTGACATTATTTTGGTCTCATCAGACTCAACATTCAGTAAGCGTTACTCTATACATGAGTCTTGGGGATAGAGGAACTGAAGTTTAACCAGGGAAAAGAAAACTGATTTAGAGGCTTTAGAGGCTCTTAGTAAAATAAGAGTGGAACTTTAGATGATGTGAGAAAAGACTGAGGAAAGTATTAATATTATTGTTGAAAGGATTTTTCCTGAACTTCAGATAAGCATTATTTCCACACTGAAGTTTCCCAGGTAAATAACTTTGCTTTTATTTTTAATAGAGAAGGATCCTCAAACTGAAAAATAGCAGTAAACCCATATAAAACAGTCTCCCCTTGGGTTCCAGACCCCACTTCTGCCTGCGGCCTGTTTCAGGGCAGGAACCCAGTGCCCCTGCCTGCGCCCCACGTTCCCCCTGCTCAGGGTCACGGTGAGCGGCAGTTCCTGCCGCTTTAGAAGGTTTGCAGTTACCTGATCCCACTTCAGCCTGAGCATCGCTGTCTCAGAAGCAGTGTGTCGAGCCCCTT